>NC_064823.1:52338423-53588423 GCF_024166365.1 Elephas maximus indicus
TTTTCTGCAGTTTGCCTTATTTCGTTTCTGATGTCTTGAAGCATTCTGTAAATTAGTTTTTTATATTCTGTATCTGATAATTCCAGGATTGTATCTTCATTTGGGAAAGATTTTGATTCTTTTGTTTGGGGGGTTGTAGAAGCTCTCATGGTCTGCTTCTTTATGTGGTTTGATATGGACTGCTGTCTCTGAGCCATCACTAAGATATTGCAGTGATTTATTCTATATTTTCTCACTGAGTCTTACCTTGTTTTGTTTTCTTTCAATATACGTGGATGGGCTACTAGATTGTGCTGTCTTGATTGTTGTAGTCCTTGACTTACTTATGACCTATTACCAGCTGGTTTGGGCTGTTGCCAGATATATATGCCTGAGTCTATTCACTATTCTTGAGTAGAATCTGATTTTGGGTCATCAAGTGTGTGATGCACCCTAACACCTATCCACCTTGAGAAGTAGTGGTGATAGTTGTGTGCACCAGATTCTATTAGCAGCTGGGGTTCACGCTTCAGGGGAGGTAGGATGCTGACAGGCTTCCCCCAAGTGTCAGTGAGGTGGGTGTGTCTCTATTCCTAAAGCACCTTGGTGGGAGGGCTCTGCAGCTGTACCTTAGGCCCCCAATGCAAGTACCTCTACAGATTGGTAGGTGTCACCCTCCTTAGACCCCTAAGGCAGGAGGCTAGGTGGTCTGGGGGGAGCTTCAGCCCTCAGTTCCCTGTTGTGGGTCAGTTAGGGCTCTGTTGAATAAGCAGAGATATCAGACCTGGGAAACTTGTTTTTCCAGTAAATCCGCTAAAAAAAAAATGCAGTCAGATCCCTATCAGAAATGCCTTTGCATTATAATAGCCACCTTGTTCCCTGTAGGGATGAAAGCCTGAGATATGGATCACATATGCTTGGCTGGAGCTGGTTCTGTGTTTTTCGTCCAATTAGGGAAAGATTTTTAGTCCCTGGGTTTTTGTGGTTGCTTCTCTCAGGCCAGAAGAATGGGTTAGGAAAAGACCAAAAAAGGGAAAAGAAAAGCCGCGGAGCCGTTCTCCCTCTGGCTCAGGAAATTCCAATGTTAATGAAGTGTCCTGGGAAGGGGAGGGGAGGGTTCAGAAAAACAGGAGAAAGTAGCACCCTGGAATATAGACAAAGTTGCTTATCTTGCTTGGGATGACTATTTTATCTGAGATTCCCAAGGGGCGTGTCGCCTATGTGTACTGGCTGGGTAGAGATTGCCCCTGAGGGTCTGGCTCCAAAACCAGTCGCTGCCTCCCGGGAACTTCTGTTCCCTCCAGCCGCGTCACCGCACTGCCTGCGTGGACTGGCTGGGCCCCCTCCCGGGGTCATTTCAGGGGGGTAGGGCTGTGACCCATGTTTGCGCTTTCACAGGATGTCCTGCTCAGCTCCCCTGTGCTCAGTCCAAAGCCCTGCACCAAGGCTCCCCGACTGGGACGCTGTACTCCTGGCTCCAAAACTAGTCACTGCCTCCCGGGGCCTTCTCCTCCTGCCAGCCCCATTGCTGTGCTGCCCGTGCTGACCTGCTGGGCCCCCTCCCGGGGTCAGTTCAGGGGGGTAGGGCCGTGTCCCGTGTTTGCACCATTACAGGATGTTGTGTTCAGCTCCCCTGCGCCCAGTCCAAAGCCCGGCGCCAAGGTTACCTGACGGGGACACTGGCTCCAGGCTCCAAAAACAGTCGCTGCTTCCCCGTAGTTGTTGGTTCTCCATCTCTGTCACTCAGGTCAACTCTTTAAATCTGTGTTTGTTGTTCAGGGTTTGTAGATTGTCATGTATGTGATCGATTCACTTGTCTTTCCAAGTCTTTGTTGCAAGAGGGATCTGAGGTAGCATCTACCTAGTCAGCCATCTTGGCCCCCTCTCCGATATGTTTTATTTTATGAGTCAATCTTCTGGGTTATCTTCCATTTGGCTTAAAGGTGATCTCCTGGAATAGTTTGAGTTCCAAGTTTAAAGGTATTCCCAAGGCAATAGTCTCAGAGGTTTCTCTAGTCTCTACCATTCCAGTAAGCCTGACCTTTTTTTTGGAATTTGAGTTTTGTTCTACATTTTTCTCCCATTCTATCCGGGACCATCTATTGTGTCCTGAATAGTTGGTAAGGGTAGTGGGGCACTATCAAGTTCTTCTGGTCTCAAGGTAGGTGAAGCTGTGGTTCACGTATACTATTAGTCCTGTAGACTAGTTTCTTTGAGTCTTTGGTTTCTGTCTTCCCCTCTTGCTCTAGATAAGTAGACAGAAATAGTTATCTCTAAGATGGATGCTTGCAAGCTTTTAAGACCCCAGACACTACTCACCAAATCACAATGTAGAACATTATCTTTATGAACTACATTGTGCCAATGGACTGAATTGCCCCACAGATTAAGGTCCTGAGGCTTCATATCTAGTAAACCAATCCTGTGAGGTATTTGGTTATATCTAGGAAATACCCGTATCTGTGCCCCCTATGTGCTTTTATATATGAATATATATGCAGCATACATAAACATGTATGTACATAGGCTTACAGATACAACTATACGTGGACACCCGCATATTCATATGTGCCTTCCTATATGTATATATATGCACACATATTTATCTATGTAACCATTCACTTATTTTTTAGTCATTATTAGTGTTGTTGCAAAATTGTATATATATTATAGCATTTACAAAATGGTCCCTTATTCTTGTGTACTTCTTAGTATTACTATCTACTTTGGTCAAGTTGTGCTTCACCCTTATTTAGTATTCAATTTCCTGTCACCAAAACTAACAAGTGTCCACATCTAGAAAATGAGTATTAACACAAAAGTCAAAAAGAACACTTCAAGATTTATCCTGAAGTACAATACTGTCAGTGATAGGATAATATCCATACACCTACAAGAAAAGCTTGACTATTATTCAAATTTAAGCACCAACCACTAAGGTTAAAGATGAGGAAACTGAAGATTTTTAAAAACTTCTGAAGTCTGAAATTGAATAAACATTCAATCAAGATGTATTGATAGTTACTGGTGATTGGAATTCAAAAACTGGAAACAAAGAAAAAGGATCGATAGTTGGAAAATATGGTCCTGGTGAGAGAAATGACGTGAGAGATTGCATCATAGAATTTTGCACGATCCATGACTTATTTATTTCAAATACCCTTTTTCAACAACTTTAAGGGCAACTATACATATGAACCTCACCAGATAGAAAACACAGGAACCAAACCCACCGTATTTGTGGAATGAGATGATGGGGAAGTTCAATATCATCAGTCATAAAATGGCCAGGGGCTGACTGAAGATAAGACCATCAATTGCTCATGTACAAGTTCAAGTTGAAGATGAAGAGAATTGAAACAAGTCTGTGAGAGCCAAAATGTGACCTTGAGTATATCCCACCTGAATTTAGAGACTATCTCAAGAATAGATTTGAAGCATTGAACACTGATGACTGAAGACCAGATGAGTTGTAGGATGACATCGAGGACATCACACATGAAGAAAGCAAAAGGTTATTAAAAAGAGAGGAAGGAAAGAGAAAACTAAACTGAATGTCAGAAGAGACTCTGAAACTTGCCCTTGAACGTAGGATAGTTAACATAAATAGAAGAAATGGTAAAGTAAAATAGCTGAACAGAAGATTTCAAAGGGCAGCTCCAAAAGACAAAGTATTATAATGAAGTGTGCAATGGATGTTAGAAAACCAAAAGGGAAGAACACACTCAACATTTCTCAAGCTGAGACAACTGCAGAAAAAATTTAAGCCTCGAGTTGCAATTTTGAAGGATTCTATGGACAAAATATTGAATGACACAGGAAGTATCAAAAGAAGATGGAAGGAATATACACAGTCACTGTACCAGAAAGAATATGTTGACATTAAACCATTTCAGGAGGTAGCATATGATAAAGAACTGATGGCACTGAAGGAAGAAGTCCAAGCCGCCCTGAAGGCATTGGTGAAAAACAAGGCATCAGGAACTGACAGAACACCAGTTGAGATGTTTCAACAAAGAGATGGCAATGCTGAAACTGCTCACTGGCCTGTTCCAAGAAATTTGGAAGACAGCTTCCTGGCCAACTGACTAGAAGAGATCCATATCTGTGCCTATTCCAAAGAAAGCCGATTCAATGGAATGTGGAAATTATCTAACAGTATCATTAATCACATGCAAGTGAAATTATGCTGAAGATAATTAAAAAATGGCTGCAATAGTACATCGACAGGGAACTGCCAGAAATTCAAGCTGGATTCAAAAGAGGATGTGGAATGAAGAATATCATTGCTGATGTCAGCTGGATCTTGGCTGAAAATAGAGAATACCAGAAAGACGTTTACCTATGTTTTATCAACTATGCAAAGGCATCCAATTGTGAGGACCATATCAAATTATGGATAACATTGCAAAGAGTAGGAATTCCAGAACACTTAATTGTGCTCATGCAGAACTTTTACATAGATCAACAGGCAATTGTTTGAACAGAACAAGGAGATACTGCACTGTTTAAACTCAGGAAAGCTATCCATCAGTGTTGTATCCTTTCACCATACTTATTCAGTCTGTATGCTGAGCAAATAATCTGAGAAACTTGACTGTATGTGGAAGAATGTGGCATCAGGATTAGAGGAAGACTCATTAACCACCTGAGATATGCAGATGACACAACTTTGCTTGCTGAAAGTGAAGAGGACTTGAAGCATTTACTGATTAAGGTAAAAAACTACATACAGCCTTCACTTTGGACTACATCTCAACATAAAAAAAAAACAAAACCAAAACAAATCCTCACATCTGTACCAATAAGCAACACCCTGATAAACAGAGAAAATGTTGAAGTTGTCAAGGATTTCATTTTACTTGGATCCACAGTCAACTTCCATGGAAACAGCAGAAATTAAATGACGTATTGCAATAAAAAATAAAAAAAAAAGAATTTTTTTCTTTTTTTTATTGCACTGGGAAAATCTGCTACCAAAAAAAAAAAAAAACCTCTTTACGATGCTAAGTAAAGATTTCACCTTAAGGACTATAGTGTGCCTGACCAAAGTCATGGTATTTTCAATCACCTCATATGCATGTGAAAACTGGACAATGAATAACAAAGACCAAGAAAAACTGATACGTTTGAATTATAGTGTTGGCAAAGAATATTAAATATACCATGGACCGCCAGAAGAATGAACAAATCTATCTTGGAACAAGTACAGCCTGAATGCTCCTTATAAGTGAGGTTGGCTATACTTTGTCTCACCTGCTTTGGACATATTATCAGGAGGGACCAGTCCCTGGAGAAGGACATCATGCTTGGTAAAGTAGAGGGTCAACAACAAAAAGGAAGACCCTTCAAGGAGATGGATTGACACAGTGGCTGCAACACTGGGGTCAAACATAACAACTATTGGGAAGATCGCTCAGGACTGGGCAGTGTTTCATTCTGTTGTGGGTGGGGTTATTATGAGCGGGCATCCACTTGATGGTACATAGCAATAACAACAACAAAGAATAGAATGGATAAATAGTGATATATTCATACAATAGAATATTATACAGCAATGAGAACAAACTACAATTGTAAAATGTAATATGGATGAACCTCACAAACATAATTTTGAGTGAAATAAGTCAGATGCCAGAGAGCACATATTTTTATTCCTTTTATATGTGTTTCAGAAATAGACAAAGCTAATCGTTGCTGTTTATATTTAAGATAGAAGTTATTTATGCAGGGTTTGTTACTAGGGGTAGGGAAGAAGGGGTGTTTTGGAGTTCTGGTAATGATCTATTTCTTGATCTGATTGATGGTGTTAAATAGGAAAATTAGTAACAGACATTTTACTTTGATTTTGAGGTTTTTCTTATCCACGTAACCAAATATTAACCATAAAAAGTCTAACTCACACTGCAAAAGCCTGCCGGACATAATATAGCCCATAAACACAATGTTCTACATCTAGGTTGGTAAGTAGCATCTGGGGTCTTAAAAGCTTGCGAAGGGCCATCTAAGATACAACTATTGGTCTCTACTCACCCAGAACAAAAGAGGAAGAAGGAAACCAAAGACTCAAAGAGGAAACTGTTCTATAAAACCAAAAGCCTACATGAACAACATGTACACCAGAAGAACTAGATGATGCCTGGCTACCACTACTGACCATTCCAACCAGGGACTCAATAGATGATTTTGGATAGAAAGGGAGAAAAATGTAGAACAAAGCTCAAATTTCTGAAAAAAGGCAGGACTTACTGGACTGGAAGAGAATACATGAAACCCTGAGAGTATTGCACTGAGATACCTTTTAAATTTGGAACTCAAACCACTCCCAGAGGTCACCTTTCAGTCAAGTGACAGATTGGCCCATAAAGTAAATAATATCACTGATGAGTACTGTGCTTCTCAACATAATCTTCTAGATGAAACCAGTTAACATTCCAAATCATAGCAACCCTATAGCACAGAGTAGAACTGCCCCACAGAGTTTCCAAGGAGCACCTGGCGGATTTGAACTGCTGACCTCTTGATTAGCAGCCGTAGTACTTAACCACTGTTCTGAGGCTGTAAATCTCTATGGAAGCAGACTGCTACATCCTTCTCCCTCCTCGGAGTCACTGGTGGTTTCGAATCACATAACTTTCAGTTATAAGCCAATTGCCTTAACCACTGGGTCATGAGAGTGCCATTTTTTTTCTCTCTCCAACTCATAGAGAAAAAAAAAATTTTTTTTTTTTTTTTTTTAATCTATCATGTTAAGATTAGCCAGTGGTTGATCTTCTATATTTCTTCTTCCTCTTCTCTTTATGGAAAGGGACCCTGGTGGCGTAGTGGTTAAGTACTATGGCTGCTAACCAAGAGGTCTGCAGATCAGATCCGCCAGGTGCTCTTTGGAAACTTCATAGGGCAGTTCTACACTGTAGTATAGGGTCACTATGAGTTGGAATCGACTCGATAGCTTTATTTTTTTTTTTTTACTTTTGGTCTTCTCTTTATGGAACCCTTGTGGCCTAGTGATGAGAGATCAAACACACAACACACGGTACAAAACATCGGCCCCTAGAGTCAATTGTTCCCTCACCACAGCTGGGGAACTAGGTAAAAATCTCCTGGGTTTGAATTCCACTCCTTTTGTGTTGAACTCTCCGAGTTTATGTCTAAGAAGCTATGGGTGTCCCTTTCCTCGGTAGGTTAACCTTTCACATTGTCTGTTTGGGGAACTGGGTTCCCATCTGCTCTGTTCTTTTCTTTTCACTTTGGGGAATTTGTCTGGTGCTTGGGTTTTGTAGGGAGTTTCCCCATTTGCATTATCTAAATACTTTCTTTGGTGCATCCTACTTTGGTGAGTAGTGTCTGGGGTCTTAAAAGCTTGGGAGCAGCCATCTAAGATAGTTCACTAGTCCCACCCCCTCTGGAGCAAGAAAGAATAAAGAAAACTAAAGACGCAAAGGAAAGATTAGTCCAAAGGACTAATGGACCACAACTACCACAGCCTCCACCAGACTAAGTCCAGCCCAACTAGATGGCGCCTGGCTACACCACCTACTGCTCTGACAGGAATCACAATAGAGGGTTCTGGACAGAGTGGGAGAAAAATGTAGAACAAAATTCTAACTCACAAAAAGAAAAAAAAAAAAAAAGACCAGACTTAAACTGGTCTAGCAGAGACTGGAGAAACCCCAAAAGTATGGCCCTCGGACAACCTTTTATTTCACTACTGAAGTCATTCCTGAGGTTCACCCTTCAGCCAAAGATAAGACAGGCCCATAAAACAAAAAGAGGCTAAATGGGCACACCAGCTCAGGGGCAAGAGCAAGAAGGCAGGAAGAAGAGGCAGGAAAGCTGGTAATGGGGAACCCACTGTCGAAAAGGGGGAGAGTGTTGACATGTTGTGGGGGTGGCTATGAATGTCACAAAACAGTAAATTGTTTAATGAGAAACTAATTTGCTCTGTAAATCTTCATCTCAAATACTATATATATGTATGTGTGTATATATATATATATATATATATTCCCACCCCCACCACCCCCCCCCTTTTGGGCTGCTTTCAAGGGATATCGAATTGAGCTCAATAAAAGAGGTTGGATTTAATCCAAGGGAGGCCTCAGGAGATAACTTGTGCCAGTTTGGATTCCAGGGCTACTTGTCCCAGTTTTGGAGCAGGGATTACTTGTCCGATTTTGGGGCAAGAGATCTTGAACTGTATCTGAGGGAGATATATCTCCAGTAATTTTAAGATGAGTATGCCTGACCGGAACAGCTCGACATAGCATAGCTATTTTGTGTGTGTGTGTTACCCTGTTTTGTGTTGTGCTGTTTTAAGAGTTATGCTGTTGCTAATTATCATAAAATAGAAAATTGTAAGGTAGAATATAGGCATGTTCTATAAGCCTGTTGTTTGAGCAAGCTCCAGCGATCCAGTGAATGTGTAATTCTCATCCAAAATGGCATTCCCATGGATGAAATTTGCAGTGGATCACCTAAAGAGATGAATAAGATTTTGTGTTGAGGACTTCATTTTTCACCTAGAGAGAGCATTTTGTGTTTTTTTTTTTTTTTTTTCTTTCTGTACACAGTCATGAGTTCCCATAATACTTAGTACCAATGTATGGACAAAGACTCAGAGTCAGAAGAACGTTAACTCTTTAAACAGATATGAAAAAAGAAAAAAGTGATGGGTGAATAAAAACAAGTAAAATATTTTCTAAGCGAATTCTATGCAGATTGTACAGCTATGCTAACAAGCAGCAAGAGTTAAAAGAAAAGGAACTGTTTGAGTGGCAATGAAATTATGTTCTCCTGTTTGAAGTTCTAAGACTGATCTAAATAAACATTTGGAGTCTGAAAATTGTTATCAGCAGAGACTTCAGGGTAGCTAGTAATCTAAAAGTATTTTGGTAAACTCTAATTGTTTACAAAGATATAGGAAAAGAAAATTGTTTTTGGCAAAAATCACTTAAACTCAGCTGTAATGGAGTCACCTCAGACTTATGGTGCTCCCCCGTGTGTCAGAGTAGAACTGTGCTCCAGAGTGTTTTCAATGGCTGCTTTTTTGGAAACAGATCACCAGGCTTTTCTTCCGAGGAGGCTCCAAGTGAACTCAAACCTTCAGCCTTTACATACAGCATGTTAACCATTTGTACCACTCAGGGACAAAAGGTATTTCTTGTTGTGTGCCATCAAGATGATTCTGACTCATAGTGACACTATATGACAGAGTGGAACTGTCCCAAGGGTTTCCTAGGCTGTAACCTTTAACGGAATAGATTGCCTGGTCTTTTCTCCCAGGGAGACACTAGTGGGTTCTAACCACAGACCTTTTGGTTAGCAGCTGAGCACTTAACCACCATGCCACCAGGGCTCCTTCAAAAGGAGGTGCTTTATTCAATAATAATAATAAGGAAATAGTGATATCTATTTTAATTTAAAATTATATAATTACTTAACACTTATAAATATTTCTGGGTGGCACAAATGGTAAACTTTTGGCCATTAACCAAAAGGTTGGTGGTTTGAATATACCCTGAGGCTCCTCCCAAGGAAGGCCTGGCTATCTACTCCCAAAAAGTCACAGCCATTGAAAACGCTATGGAGCACAGCTCTACTCTGACACACATGGGGTTGCCATGAGTTGGGATCAACTCAGTAGCAACTGGTTCAGTTTTTTGTTTTTTGTTGACACATATGATTTCTAGAGGCTATGAATCTTTCAAAATAACAGACCTCTTGCCTTCATATCGATTTCTGTTCTCTCCAAGTTAATACAAATTTCTAAAATTCCTTCCTAAAATGTTAGACTCCCTGTACATAATAAAAACTAAAAAAAAATAAGCTTGTTTCTTCCACTAAATATGAACCATCTTAAATACTGTTTCTAATCAACTTGATTGAAATTGCCTTCTATGAATCCTTTTAAAAATATCAAATTCCAAGCCTTTTCTCTGGATCTGGAGCCTCAAACCAGCAAATGAGTATACTCTCATGGTTGTTGTTCACTATTATAGCCCTAGAACGTAGCTGTGCGTGTTGTAGACACCTATTAAAATAACCGTTCAATGGAGTATTACTCTCTAAACTGACTTCTTCCTTCTTTTTTCTATGTAGCCTATTTCACTGTACTCCTTGTTGATAGTGGTAAACTCTCCCCATCTACTCCCTCAGCCTTTACCCTCCTTCACACCGCTCTTCTGAAATCCATTGGTTTATCATCAGTATTCTCCTTCCTCTCACTCTAAAATATCTGAAGTGTTTAAGAAATAGAGATATTTGCTAAGAAACAATTGGGAGTTTTTTATCTAGACCTGATCCTTGAATCAGTTATCATTTTAAAACAGAAAATAAGACTTTACATTTGTCTTCTCATTCAGTCTCCATCATCCAGTGTCTACTTGGATAACCCCAGCAGTGGGAAATCTAGCTCTAGTTACTGAGTCTTTTCAGCCTTCTGAGGTACTAAAAACTATTTTACATGAGAATTCTTCAAATACCTAAAGGGTACTTGTCATGGATTGAATTATGTGCCCCACCCCGCAAATGTGTGTATCTACTTGGTTAGGCCATGATTCCCTGTATTGTATGGTTGTCCTCCATTTTGTGATTTTAATTTATGTTAAAAGGATTAGGGTGGGATTGTAACACCACCCTCACTCAGGTCACATCCTTGTTCCAAGGTAAAGGGAGTTTCCCTGGGATGTGACCTACAGCACCTTTTATCTCTCAAGAGATAAAAGGAAAGGGAAGCAAGTAGAGAGTTGGACAACTTGTACCACCAAGAAAGCAGCAGCAGAAGTAGAGCGCATCCTTTGGACATGAGGTCACTGCGCCTGAGTTGCTCCTTGACCAGGGGTAGATTGATGACAAGGAATCTTCCTCCAGAGCAGACAGAGAGAAAGACTTCCCCTGGAGCTGACACCTTGAATTTGGACTTGTAATCTACTAGACTGTGAGAAAATAAATTTCTCTTTGTTAAAGTCATCCACTTGTGGTATTTCTGTTATGGCAGCATTAGATAACCAAGACAGCCCTATATTCACTCTTCAAAGCTATATATTCTTTAGTTTCTTCAATCATTTATTTTACGACATGATTCCAAACAATTTCCTGCTTTGCATCTTCCCTTCTAAACCAAATCTAGGTAATTGTCTGTTTTAAAATAGGATGCTCTAAATTAAATGTAATTTCCCATATGTGGTCTTTCCTATACAAAATATAGTCATTGATTCTGTCCGACAAGCTGGATTGTAAACTTCTCTTGTTGTTGTTAGGTGCCATCAAGTCTATTCTGACTCTTAGAGACTTTATGTATAACACCATAAAATATTGCCTGGCCCTGCTCCATCCTCACTATTGTTGCTATGCTTGAGCCCATTGTTGTAGCCACTGTGTAAATCCATCTCACTGAGGGTCTTCCTCTTTTTCTCTGACCCTCTACTTTACCAATCATGATGTTCTTTTCTAAGGACTGGTACCTCCTGATAACATGTCCAAAGTACAGGAGATGAAATCTTGCCATCCTCATTTCTAAGGAGCGTTTTGGCTGTACTCCTTCCAAGAAAGACTTGTTTGTTCTTCGGACAGTCCATAGTACATTCAATATTCTTTGCCAACATGATAGTTGAAAGGCATCAATTCTTCTTTGGCCTTTCTGTTTCATTGTCCAGCTTTCTCCTGCATGTGAGGTGATTGAAAATACCATGGCTTAGTCCTCAAAGTGACATTTTTGCTTTTGAACACTTTAAAAAGTTTTTTTTGCAGCAGATTTGCCCAATGCAATGGGTCATTTTATTTCTTGACTGCTGCTTCCATGGGTGTTGGTTGTGGATCCCAAAAAAATAAATTCTTGACAACTTCAATATTATTTTCGTCTATCATGATGTTGCTTATTTGTCCAGTTCTGAGGATTTTTGTTTTCTTTGTGTTGAGATGTAGTCCATATTGGAGGCTGTAGTCATCAAGAGGTGCTTCATGTCCTCTTTGCTTTCATCAAGCAAGGTTGTATCATCTGTATATCCCTGGTTGTTAATGAGTCTTCCTCCAATCCTGATGCTGCCTTTTTCTCCATATAGTCCAGCCTCTTTGATTATTTTCTCAGCATATAGATTGAATAATTACAGTGAAAAGATACAACCATGGCACATGTCTTTTCTGATTTTAAACCACACAGTGTCCCCTTGTTTTATTTAAAGAACTGTCTCTTGGTCTGTGTACAGATTTCTCAAGAGCACAATTAAGTGCGCTGAAATTCCCACTCTTAGCAATGTTGTTCATAATTTGTTATGATCCACACTGTTGAATGCCTTCACATAGTCAATAAAACACAGATAGACATCTTTCTGGTATTTTATGCTTTCAGCCAAGATCCATCTGACATCGACAATGATATCCTTTGTTCCACGCCCTTTTCAGGAGTTCTCTTGCATTTCTGACTATTCCTATCAATGTATGGCTGCAGCCATTTCTTAATTATCTTCAGAAAAAAATCTGCTTTACATGATATTAGTGTTGTTGTTGTTGTTAGGTGCTGTTGAGTTGGTTCCTACTCATAGCAACCCTACGTACAACAGAATGAAACACTGTCTGGTCCTGTGTCATCCTCACAATCGTTGTTATGTTTGAGCCCATAGTTGCAGCCACTGTGTCAGTCCATCTCCTTGAGAATCTTCTCTTTTTGCTGACCCTCTATCAGGCATGATGTCCTTCTTCAGGGACTGATCCTGATAACATGTTCAAAGTATGAGAGACATAGTCTCACCATCCTTGCTTCTAATGAACATCCTGGTTGGACTTCTTCGAAGACAGATTTGTTCGTCCTTTTTGAAGTCCCTGGTATATTCAATATTCTTCACCAACACAACAATTCGAAGCGTAAATTCTTCAGTCTTCCTTATTCATCATCTAGCTTTCAAATGCATATGAAGCAACTGAAAACACCGTGGCTTGGGTCAGGCACACGTTAGTCTTCAAAGTGACCTCTTTGCTTTTCAACACTTTAAGGAGGTCTTTTGCAGCAGATTTGCCCAGTACAATGCATCTTTTGATTTTTTGACTGCTGTTTGAAGGTGTTGATTGTGGATCCCAGTAAAATGAAATCCTTGACAACTTCAATATTTTCTCCGTTTATCATGTTGTTGCTCATTGATCCATTCGTGAGGATTTTTGTTTTCTTTATGTTGAGGTGTAATCCATAGTGAAGGCTGTGGTCTTTGACCTTCATCAGTAAGTGACTCAAGTGGTGTTCAATTTTGGCAAGCAAGGTTGTGTCATCTGCATAACACAGGTTGTTAAATACCAATCCTTCTTCCTTGTTTCCAACTTTTTCATTTCAATCACCAGTAATTATCAATGCATTCTGATTGCCTGTTCAATCAATTTCGGACTGTAGAAGTTGGTAAAAATCTTCAATTTCTTCATCTTTGGCCTTAGTGATTGGTGTGTAAATTTGAGTAACAGTTGTCTTAACTGGTCTTCCTTGTAGGTATATAGATATAATCTTATCACTGACAGCGTTGTACTTCAGGATAGATCTAAAATGTTCTTTTTGATGATGAATGCAATGCCATTTCTCTCCAAATTTTTGTTCTGGCGTAGTAGACCATGTGATTGCTGATTCAAAATGGCCAATAACTGTCCATTTCAGCTCACTACTGCCTAGGACATGGATGATATCTGTTATATTAATGATATTATTCCATAATTTCTACATTCTGTTGAATCACTTTCTCTGGAATGGGCATGAATATGGATCTATTCCAGTCAATTGCCCAGGCATGTGTCTTCCAAATTTCTTGGCTTAGAGAAGTGATAGCTTCTAGCATTGCATCAATTTGTTGAAGCATTTCAACTGATATTCTGGCAGTTCTAGGAACCTTGTTTTTCACTAGTGCCTTCAGTGCAGCTTGGACTTCTTCCTTCAGTACTATGGGTTCTTGATCATATGCTACCTCTTTAAATGGCTGAACATCAGTCATTTCTTTTTGGTACAGTGACTCTGTTTATTCCTTCCTAGTTCTTTTGACGCTTTCTGCGTTATTCAATATTTTGCCTCCAGAATCCTTCAATATTGCAACTTGAGGCTTGAATTTTTTCTTCAGTTCTTTCAGCTTGGGAAATGCTGAGACTGTTGTTCCCTTTTGGTTTTCCAACTCCAAGTCTTTGCATATTTCATTATAATACTTTATCTTCTCTATCCACCATTTGAAACCTTCAGTTCAGTGCTTTTTTCATCATTTCTCCTGTTCACTTTAGGTACTCTGTATTCAAGACCAAGTCTCAGAGTCTCTTCTGACATCCATGTTGGTATTCTCCATCTTTTTTTTTTTTTTATGACCTTTCACTTTCTTCATATATGATGTGCTTTATGCCATCCCACAACTCTTTTCATCTGCATCATTAGTGTTCAATGCATCACATCTATTTTTAAGATGGTCTCTAAATTCAGGTGGGATTTATTCAAGATCTTTCTTTGTCGTGGATTTATTTTAATTTTCTTTAGCTTTGACTTAAATTTACAGAGGAGCAGTTGATGGTCTGTTCCACGGTCAGGCTCTGGCCTTGTTCTGACTGATGATACTGAGCTTCTCCGTCGTCTTTTTCCACAGGTGTGGTCAATTTGATACTTGTGTTTTCCATGTGGTAAAGTCTACCTCTATAGCTATCATTTGTGTTGTTGAAAAACGGTATTTCCAGTGAATAAGTCTTTGGCTTTGCAGAATTCCATCATGTGATCTTTGGCATTTCTATCCTCAAGGCCATGTTTTCTAACTATTGTCCTTTGTTTTCAACTTTTGCATTCCATCACCAGTAATTATCAATGCATCTTGATTGCATATTTGTACAATTTCAAAATGATGAAGTAGGTAAATATCTTTACTTTCTTTGTCTTTGTCATTAGTGATTGGTGCATAAATTTTAATTAGTGTCCTAAAAGCTTTATTCTGTCCACATCATTAAAGTTGACTTTACTTTCAGGAGGTAGGTTTTCCTCAGTTGTAATCTGAGTGCCTTCCATCCTGAAATGCTCATCTTCAGCACTATATCAGATAATGTTCCACTGCTATCCTTAAGGTTTTCACTGGCTAGTTTTTAGGAAGTACGTAGATCATCAGATCTTTCTTTATAGTCTGTCTTAGTCTGGAAGCTCTATTGAAAGATGTCCACCTTCAGTGACCCTGTTTGTATTTGAAATACTGGTGCCATAGCTTCCAGCATCACAGCAACACACAAGCCACCACGGTAAGACAAATAGACAGACAGGTGGTGGAAACTTCTCTTAATGCAGCTCGAGTTGCTATTAATTCAACACCTGGCTTTAACCGTGAGCTGACTTTGGTAACTGATTATGGCAGTCCTTTTTCCTGGCAGATTCCAACTTTTAACCCACTTCTTTAGCATCTGTTCCACCAGGGTAGCTTAAAGTGCTCTTCTTACCCAGCTCTTCTTTTTTCTTAGTTTGTTCATCAATAACTTTATGAAGGTAAGTACCCTTACTTGCTGAGATTCTTTGTTTACCTATCTCACTCTGTCTATAGGACAATTTTATTTGTGTGTTCAAGCTTTATCACCAAGTCAAAAGGACAGAGAAGAAGTCGATTATTTTTACTTAAAACAGTCCTCTCACTCGTCTGCATCACAATTAGCACCCACCCATTGTTGCTTTAAACATGCAGAATGGCAGGCACTCAAGGAATTTCCTAATTATCTTAACTGGATATTTGATGTTTCCCTTCCCCTTTTTTTAAATGCTATCAATGGCAATGGGTTTGGTTTAGGTTTTTGATGTGTGAACTAGAACTTAAATTCCTACTCTGAACTATCTATTAGAATTAAGCCATTACTTTGTGAGGAACACTGGCGACAATACTGATAAGAAAGAAATATTTATGTAATTGGATCATAGAATTTTAGAAGGAAATATTGTCTAGTGCAACACTCAAATCAGCATAGGAATTCCTCTTAACACATTCCTGCTATATATCCTTCCAGCTGCTGCTTGGAGGAGAACAATACCAGAGAGCTCACTACTTTTTTAGGACCATTAATTCAATTTCTAAACCTTTCAGATTATGAGAATCTTCTTCTTACATTTAGATAAATCTACTACTTTCTCTGTAGGTTTTTTACTTAACCTTTTTAATTATGCCTTCCTGTCAAAAAATAAATAAATCTCTTTCCCAGAGATAGCCCTAAAAATACTTAAAATTATTATATTTCACTGTGTTTTTTCTTGGAGAGGCCAATAGTAATAATATAAAAATAATAAAAACCTCTAATATTAAGCACTTTGTTAATTATATTATGTGTTATTTCTTTTGGATATCACAGATATCTACGGATATTTATTGAGATCATAATTTTATAGGTAAGGACTGTAGCAAGGGTCAAAGAAGTTAAAGACCTTGCCCAGGATCACACAGTTGGTCAGTGATGGAGCTTGATTTTAAGCTCAGTGTCCTGCTCTAAAACCTGAGCTCCCAACTGCTTCATTATACTGCCTACAGTTTGGCATGGTTTCCAGATTTCTCACCATTGTGTTTTATCCCCCTTTGATTTGAGAATGTGCCTCTTTAAATATAGTGCTCAGAAATGGATGTAATACTCATCATGTGATGTGACCAACACAAATAAAATTTTCTTGCCACCCAGCAACTACACTTCATACATTAAGAATTGCAACATAATTTTACAAAAGCTTTTCTGTACTCACATTATAAATGTACTATGGTGGTGCAGTGGTTAAGAGCTCGGCTTCTAACCAAAAGGCCAGTAGTTTGAACCCACCAGCCTCTCCTTGGAGACCCTATGGGGTGGTTCTACTCTGTCTTATAAGGTCGTTATGTGTCAGAATTGACTTGATGGCAACAGATTTTTTGTTTTTCTTTTTTTAAAATTGATTTATGTGCAAGTTGTGACCATCTTGTGTCCAACTCAAACCTTCTCTATCTCATCTTTTGAAAACAAAGTGTTGCTCTAATATTCTGTCTAGTCAGGTAATTCCACAATTGACTCCTTAAATGTAAAGGTAAGATTTACAGTTACCCCCATTAAATTTCATATTTTGATTTTGGACATTTTCCCATCTTTTTCGGATCTTTCAAAACTGTGATTGTTAACCATTACGTTAAATCTTCTTAGAGAATGCGTGTCATCTCAAATTTTCATCATAAAGTTGTTTATAAGTTCAACGTTAGGGTCTTCCCTCTTGGTTATTTTTGACCAACATGACTTAAGTGCATTTGCTCGATATTTCTCTGTAAGTTCAAATGGGATATTATAAAAACAATTCAGTCTTACAAGAAATAAAATTGGAATGCTCCTTAGAAGCAAAGATGATGAAATACCATCTTGCTTAGTTTGGACACGTCTTCAGGAAAGGCCAACTCCTAGAAAAAGACATAATGTTTGGGTAGAGGGTCAGCAAAAATGAGAGAAACTCTCAATAAGATAGATTGACACAGTAGCCACAAAAATGGACTCAAATATCAAAGATCATAAAGATGCCACAGGACCTGCAACGTTTCACTCTGTTATAGAAAAAGTTGCCATGAGCGGGAGCCATGAGTCGGCAACTAACAACATCAACGATATTTACTTTGTAAAACATTGCCGAAATCCATACTTATTATGCCTACAGTATCTCTCTAATGCAGTAGTCCAAAAATTATTTTAATTTGGATTAGTGATAATAAGTACCATTTAACTTAGTTAAAATGTAAATTGCAGAACAGATTTTAAAGAAATGCGTTTTCTTTTATTTCCTAGTCCACACAGTGCTAACAAATACTTCAGAGTAAAAGTCTTTCTTAACGTCCTATAATTACTACATAAGAATAATTTCTAATTACAATGCATTAATTATTTTTCACTTTATAATAGGTTGAAAAGTAACCTTGAATCTCATTTGCATTATGAATTTGCTTTCAAACTCTTTATACATATTACATAGTACAAAGAAAAACTATTAATTAGTAGAGCTGGTTGTGTTGCAATTGCACAGAATTGTTGGGAAGTTAGTGGAAAAGTATTCTTAATGCCTGTCTTGCTATTTGATTTATTCTTCCTGGAGAAAATCTCTTGTTTGTTTTGTGAGATATACATATATATATGTATGTATTTCTGACTTACAATCTCTCTATGTTAGTAATTTCACTATGTTAGTAATTTCATGGTAGTGGAGTTGTGTGGTAGTATGCTGTAGCCACATATCTAAACAGTGTCTCAGGCGAACTAGAATTCACTTAAATCTGAGTTATGCACTGATGATTCCTGAGGAGGACATGACCTCCAGATTAGACAATCAAGGCCTTGGTATTTTTATCAGATCTGCCAAGAAAAATCAATTACTTCCTTCAAAAACAAATTAAACAACAAACCTTTCCCAAGGAAGTTACACTTATTTGTTTTTGTAAGATGGGGTTGTTTTTGTGTTCCAAAATACCCATTTTCTTAAGAATGTATTGTAAGGAATGAGTCTAAAGAAAAAGATTTTGTTATTTTTAGATGGAAATTCAGTATATAAGCAATAGCTAGTTTAACTTTTGTAACTAGGGGTAGGGGCTGCACTAGGCTTGCATTTGATATGCTCCTTAATTAATTAATTAATTAAATTAATTTATTATACCAAGCCAGAAGACAATGAATCACTTGTACTGTGGGCATTCATTCTACCAACAATTTTTAGGCCTATGTAGTCACAATGGAAAACCCTGGTGGTGTAGTGCTTAAGCGATAGGGCTACTAACCAGAAGGTCAGCAGTTCAAATGCATCAGGCTCTCCTTGGAAACCCTATGGGTCAGTTCTACTCTGTCCTATACGGTCGCTATGAGTCAGAATTGACTCTGTGGCTATGGGTATATGGTCACAAAGTAATTATTTCAGTAACAAATGTTCTTTCCCCTGAATCTATAGCTTTAATGAAGTAACTGTATATGTATAGACTCACCAAAAAACCAAACACATTGCTGTCCAGTCCATTGTGACTCATAGTGACTCTATAGGACAGAGTAGAACTGCCCTGTAGAGTTTCGAAACAGCAGCTGGTGGATTCAAACTACTGGCCTTTTGGTTAGCAGCCGAACTCTTAACCGCTGCACCACCAGAGTTCCTGTATATACTTACCCTGAAATAATGCTGCAATACACCATTTATGTCTCATCTGTAAGTCTATTTCATTTCTTTAGCCAAAACTCGATACATAAAAGGAATTCACAGATGACTAAGAATTTTATTTAATAGAAAGGAAAAGAAAGTGCCACAAGCAATTATGTTACCATAATTATTTTATAAACAAATAAATATATATTATTGTAATTATTTTATGCTACCGATAAATCGTCATATATTTTTAATGGAAAAAATGTTGTTGTTAGTTGCCACTGAGTTAGCTCTGACTCATGGAAACCTTATGTACAGAAGAAAAAAGGTTGCCCTGTCCTGTGCCATCTTCATGATCTTTGATATGTTTGATTTCATTGCTGTGGCTATTGTGTCAATCCATCTCATTGAGGGTTTCCCTCGTTTTTGCCTACCCTCTACTTTACCAAGCATGATGCCCTTTTCTAGGGATTGGTCACTTCTAGCGATGTTTCCAAAGTAAGCTAATCAAGCCTCTCCATCCTCGCTTCTGAGGAACCACCCATCTGTCAGTTTCTAACATTGGGGTGGCTTGCTATGATACTGGAAGTTATGCCCCCGGTATTTTAAATACCAGCGGGGTCTGCGGGGCTCAGACTAAGGCAGGCTTGGAAGAAAACCCTACCGATCTACTTCTGAAAATTAGTTAACGAAAACCCCATGAATCACTACAGAATATTGTCTGAATGGAAAAATACACCCATGTAAATATACTTTTTAACTAGAGTGAGTCTTGTTTACTTTAAACTGAGTGTTTGCAAACTGCACTATGTGAATGATGCATTGCGGAATAGGAAAACTCCAGTCTTATTAATTTGTCTAAAAAGATTCTTTGTATCATTCAAGAAAGCCCAAACTATATTTGGATGCTTCTTACCTCAACATGATAATCAAAATAAACCCTACTCTCCAAAGCCTGGACCTTTCTTTGTTGTCTTTGTATCTCCTGTGCCTGACTTTCTCAGTATAGAATGTTGATGCACTTTGAACTGTGTCATGGACCTGAATTGTGTTCCCCCAAAATATCTGTCAACTTGGCTAGGTCATAATTCCCAGTATTGTATGATTGTCTACCATTTTGTCATCTGATGTGATTTCCCTATGTGTTGTAAATCCTATCACTAAGATGTGATGAGGTGGATTAGTGGCAGTTATACTGATGAGACCTACAAGGTTAAATAGTGTCCTAAGCCAATCTCTTTCGAGATATAAAAGAGAGAAGTGAGCAGAGTGACGGGGGACCTCATACCATCAAGAAAGCGGTGCCAGGAGAAGAGTGCATCCTTTGGACCCAGGGTCCCTGCTCAGAGAAGCTCCTAGTCCAGGTGAAGACTGATGAGAAGGCCAACAGAGAGAGAATGCCTTCCCCTGGAGCCGATGCCCTGAATTTGAACTTCTAGCCTACTAGGTTGTGAGAAAATAAATTTCTCTTTATTAAAGCCATGCACTTGTGGTATTACTGTTACAGCAGCACCAGATGACTAAGACAGGCTGCCTCCAGAATTAGGTCGAGGTGGAGGCACTGCTTGAAGATTCTCATGCTCATGATGTGGTTATGAAGATGACAGTGACTATGACGATGACTAGCCGTGTTTTGCTGTCTCAGCATTTTGTCAAATATGCACTGTCACATTTGACCTTAAACTATCTTCTTCTGTGAAAGGGAAGACATTGTGTAAAATATGTATCAGACCAATAAGTATTTATGGGATGTTTACTGTGTCATTTCAAGATATAGCGTTTCCTTTTAAAAGATTAAAAATATGGATGGAGATACAAGATATTTATACATAAAAGTGAAATATTATCAAAACCTCAGATTTTATATGGGACATTGGTGAAGAAAGCAATTATATAATGAAAAACGCATGAAAATTTATTCTTCGGTGTTAAGTGCTAACTTCTGCTATCAAGCAGGGTGAATGTCTGCAGAAGTATTTGAATATAAATCTCTGTGGTCTGACTTCTGACGGATTCTAAGTCTTATAATTCCTTATTATTGCTGTTTAACTTCTATTTTTCCTTTTAAATGGTAGTCATTCGGAGGAGGGAATAAGCATTAGCTTTCTCCATTGAGTGTGAATTAAATACTTCCATTGGATTTCCAGAGCGTGGTAGCTCCTACCCACCCAGCACTATATCTTGAGGTTTATCAGGAAAGTTTCTGTTAGCTGCCAGATTGTATGTTGACCTAAGGAAATGAGTCTTAGGTTACTGGAAATATCTTGGGCCAAGGGCAACATTCCTTAATTGATACGGAAGGAGAGATCATTGTTTATGGTCCACCTCTTCACCCAGAAGAGTTGCTGAGTCCTGGTATTCCAAAAGGGCTTAGGATGGTGTAGTGAAGAGAGACTCAGGAGACCACTTGAAAGTATTTTTCCTACTTAATTAAGCAATAAAGACTCTCCAGGAAACTCTACTTCCTTAGATTAAGAAGTTTCTTAATATTGCAGATGTAAGATATTACAAAAATGTGTGTTTTGGGCTCTGTTTTCAAAATATATCCTAGCCATTTCACCACCTTCCACACTTGAGCATTGAAGCTAGCCATTATCATATCTCCTGAACCACTTGCAGTAGTCTCCTGCCTATTCTCTGTACAGTAATTTCTTCACACAAATGACAGATTAATTATTTTTAAATGTGAAGCATATCATGATACCATCTCACTTGAATTAAAAGCCAACATCTTTACAATGGTCAGTAGTTCTAGCTGACATTGTCTTTCTGCCCTCTCTCCCACTTTCCCCTCAATCACTGGTTCCCACAACCCTGGCTTCCTTGTTGTGCTTTGAAGATGATGCCTGTTCTCACTCAGGACATTCAAAATGTACGGTCCCCTCAGTGGGAATCTTACCACAGATACCCGCACAGCTCTTTTTTGTTCCCTCACACCTTTGTTTAAATGTTACTTTCTCAGAGGGGCTTTTCTTTGTGGTCTTATAAGATTATAACATTCCCCATTCTAATAGCTCATTTCCTCTTCTCTAATTTATTATCTCTATTATTTCAAAAGACGTTATTATATAGCTCATTTATTTATTATCTTCCTTCTACTACTAGAATATAAGCTCTAGAATATAGAAAAAAATATTTGTCCATTATATTCATCACTAAATCTGAAAATTAGAAGAGTGGCTTGTCCAGAGTGGACGCTCAATAAATATTTGTTGAATAAATAGAACAACAACAACAAAAAAAAAACTGTTGAATAAATAGAATAAGTTGTGCTATAAATTAAAGTCTTTCTACTCTCTACAGATTTAAGAATGACCTTGAAGTTTTATCAATCACCTTGACCTTAAAGTCTTATCAAAATGTTTGAACTGCCCTCCAACAATTCAGTAAGTTTGAATAAAGCCATAGGTTAACTGACATATTAGTTCTAACTCTGGGTTCCCTGGCTCTTGTTGGTAGCTGCTTTTGAGTCGGCTCCAACTCATGGTGACCCTGTGTGTGACAGAATGAAACACCGAACAGTCCTATAACATCTTCGTGATCATTGGCTGGTATGTTTGAGTACATTGTGACTATTGTGTCGGTCCCTCTCATTGAGAGTTTACCTTGTTTTTGCTGACTCTCTACTAAACATGATGCCTTCAGCCATTCATTTCATTTTTGACTATTACTTTTTTTTTTTTTTAACTAATATCAAAACCTTCTGCATTACACTGGCTATAAGGAGAATTCTTATGACGGGCTTTGGCACCAGAATATACAGGTGACAGATGCACACTTTCCAAAGTGTATCTAAGCACTTTCACGGAAGCCCTTTGTGATGGGTTGAATTATGTCTCCCAAAAGTGTGTGTATGAGCTTGGTTAGGCCGTACGTGGTTGTCCTCCATTTTTTGATATTCTGATGTATTATAAATCATAATCTCTGCCTGTGGTTAAAAAGGATTAAGGTGGGATATAACACCCTTGCTCAGGCAACATCCCTGATTCAATGTAAAGGGATTTTCCCTGGGGTGTGGCCTGCATCACCTTTTATCTCTCAAAGAGTAAAAGGAAAGAGAAGCAAGCAGAGAGTGGGGGACCTCATACCACCAAGAAAGCAGCGCCAGGAGCAGAGCGTGTCCTTTGGACCTGAGGTTCCTGGGCTGAGATGCTCCCAGACCAAGGGAAGTCTGATGCATCACAAGGACCTTCCTCCAGAGCCGATAGAGAAAGTAAAGCCTTCCCCTGGGGTTGATGCCCTGAATTCAGACTTTTAGCCTGTGGGACTGTGAGAAAATAAATTTCTCTTTGTTAAAGCCATCCACTTGTGGTATTTCTGTTACAGCAGCACTAGATGACTAAGACACCCTTGTAAAGTCCTATGGGGCAGTGACAGAGAAGCTCTAATTCTTTGGTGCTTCTCAACTGTCTTTCCAACATGGACATTTGCAAAAATTTCCCTTACCATGACTACAATGCAAATTCAGAAGAATGATAGAAAGTACACATGTAGAGAACTTTGACAATTTGTGTTGCTAGAAAGCAGATGAAAATATATAAATGTATATTTCACTCTAAGCATTTGGTATAAAAAATTAATAATTTTTGAGTTGCTTTGTCTTTTGTATGTATAATAGTCAAACAGATACAGCATAAAAACTCAATAGAAAAAAAATTAAGGAATTTTAATTTCTATTTAAGGTACATGTAACACATAGGGTCACTATGAGTCAGACTTAACTTGATGGCAGTGTCTTTTTTTTTTTAATGCATGTTATCTGGTATGGTAAAAAGGAAGGTATGATATAATTTGATAATAAATGATTGGAAACTGACAAAGCTGGTCTCATACAAATGAGTGATACAAAAAATAATCCTGTGTAATTTTGTCAGACTTTCATTTTCCTGTGCAACATTGCCATCCTTGTGCTCAATCTGAAGTGAATTAAAAAAAAAAAAAAAAGGTATTTATTTTCCTCAGGTGAGAAGCAACAAAGGGGAATATAAAGGATATACATGTATTTTTTAAGTTTCAAAAACAGGAAAGTCAAGTGACAGAAAACAAAAATGTATCTTAAATTCCACTTAGTATAGGATTTTATTATGTTAGGATAAAGTTCTCATTTTCATCATGAATGACAACTATTTGCCCTTGAAAGTTATATTTATATACTTTTATTAAATTTTAAAAATTCCTTGTGTTCTTTTATTTCTTAGATTTCACTCATGACTGACTCCTCTCCCATGATGACTTCTGACAATACTACATTGTCCTCTTTACACAAAAGTTATGATTATAAATATCATCAGGGACCATTCACTGGTGTTTTACCAGGTGACAGGCACTGTGTTGGGTACATTATGCTATTAACCCCCAAATCTTACAAGATTAGAAATTTCTATCCTTATTTTATAGATGTGAGGCTTGAAAACTGGACTAGATTGTAATCTGGGAAGGAAGGGGCATATTTAAGACTTGAATCAAGATCTTTGTGATTCTAAAGCCTATATTCTTTTCTCTATACCACAGTAACTTCCTAAACTACTTTTTTTTTTTTAAACTTTTCTTGATAAAATTTTTCCACACATGCGTGATAATACTTGGATCCATGTAAGGGCTAGAAGAAAATACTAAGTATTGAGAATTTACTATGTGTAAGCCTTTGTTTAATGTCTTACTTCCACTATTTCATAACTTCCAGTCAAATCACAGAGAGGTGTGTGTTATTACCCCATTTTACATATGGGAAAACTTAGGTGAAAAGAAGTATACACACTTATCAAGGGGATTAATTGTGATTTCCACTCAGATCTGCCTGGTTCCAAGCTGTACATCATTATACACACTAAGACTGTTGACAGTGTGGAATAAAAATATACATAAGAAATCAGCGTATATAATTTTCATTCAAATGAGGCTATCTTTTTCTGATTCAGAGAGAAGTGACTAAAATGAAAATATAAGTGAAATTAGAATACTGAGTACTTAATTTTCTCATAATTTCTCTGTAAATCATGATCCACCTTTACTGATGTTGTAGAAATTAAATATCCCTCCCTCCCTCCCACCTTCTTTTGATAGGAAGTTCAATTTATTGGTGGGCAACATAGAGACAGGAAGGTCAATTTATTGGTAGGCAAAAGTGAGATGGAGCAGTGCTACCAAGGCCCTCATGAATGCAGGGCCCACCACTTGTCCAAGGGGCCATAATTGGAGATATATTTGACTCCCCAACCATCTGTGATGAGGCACTTTTCAGCCATCATGTCTTCAAATTCATTAGCATTAAACTTGGTAAAGCCCCAGTTCTTGAAGATGTAGGTTTTCCAGCATCCAGGGAACTTAAATTTGGCCTCAATGATATGCTCCTTGTTTTGAAGCTTTGTGAAGATGGACATTATGACTTGGCCAATGTGGACCCCTGGCTACTATACGCTGGAATTTTCCAAAGCCACCTCGCATACCTGTCTGGAGCCTCTCAGCCCCAGCGCAGGACATCTTATTAATGCAGATGACATGGAAGGGATGGAGCACACTAGATGTGAAAGCCATCTTTGCCACAACTTTTCATCATGTACTTGATGGCACAAATATGGGCAGCCTCCAGGGCTTCTGGGAAGATCTGCTTATATTCATCAGACACCATGTGGCCACAGAGCAGGAACTCATCCACTTTTGCCTTCTTCTGACCCAGGTCAAAGATGCGGATCTCGGCATCAGGAACACCTCAGCAGAAGCAGGATTTTGGGTAGGGCTTGTTCTTACAATACAGGGTAACACCAGGTGGGGTGGCAGCCCATGGCAATGCCAGGATCTTTGTGGATGCAACAAAGCAGAAAAAGCTGGAATAGAACACGAGAACAGGACTTGAACCAGGGGAAGGGGACAGCAAGGGCACAGTACTAGCCTGGCTATTTCTCTTGTTTTTATTGATGTTTTCTGAATATATTCAGAATTCAAAATATTTAAAAATAATAATGTAAGAAGAAAATATTTTCCTTAATTACTTGACTTAATTTCTTGTTGTTAGGTGCCATCGAGTTTGTTCTGACTCAGAGCAACCATATATAACACAATGAAACACCACCTAGGCCTGTGCAATTCTCACAATCATTGCTCTGTTTGAGTCCATTGTGCAGCCAATGTATCAATCCACCTTACTGAGGTCTTCCTCTGTTTTGCTGACCCTCTACCAAGCATGATGTCCTCCTCCAGGAACTGGTCCCTTCTGATAATATGTCCAAAGAATATGAGACGAAGTCTTGCCATCCTTGATTCTAAAGGAGCATTCTGGCTGTACGTCTAAGACAGATTTGTTGTTCTTCTGGCTGTACACGGTGTATTCAATATTCTTTGACATCGTAATTCAAATGCATGAATTCTTCAGTCTTCCATATTCGTGGTCTAGCTTTCTCACGCATGTGAGGAGATTGAAAATACCATGGCTTGAATCAGGTGCACTTTAGTCCCCAAGGTGGCATTTTTGCTTTTTAACACTTTAAAGGGATCTTTTGCACCAGATTTGCCCAATGTAATAAGTCATTTGATTTTTTGACTGCTTGCTTCCATGGGCATTGATTGTGGGTCCACATAAAATGAAATCCTTGACAACTTCAACATTTTCTCCATTTATCATGATGTTGCCTATTGGTCCAGTTGTGAGGATTTTTGTTTTCTTTATGTTGGGATGCAATCCGTACTGAAGGCTGTAGTCTTTGATCTTTATCAAGTACTTCAACACCACTTGCTTTCAGCAGGCAAAGTTGTGTCATCTGCATATCACAACTTGCTAGTCTTCTTCCAATCCTGATGTTAAGTTCTTCATATAGTCCCACTTCTTGGGTTATTTGCTCAGCATATAGACTGAATAAGTTTGGTGAAAGAATACAACCCTGATGCACACCTTTCCTGATTTTAAGGCATTCAGTATCCCCTTGTTCTGTCTGAATGATTGCCACTTGGTCTTTGTTCCACATGAGCAAAATTAAGTGTGCTAGAATTCCCATTAATTGCAATGTTACCCATAATTTGTATTATCCATGCAATTGGAAGCCTTTGCATTGTCAACAAAACACAGATAAACATCCTTCTGGTATAGTTATACTTAAATTGGAGTCTTTTTCCAAAGTGTGTAAGGGCTGCATTTACAGAGAAGAAAGTAGAGAAATGTTTAATGTGAAAAGTCAACTAAAAGAGAAACCATAAACCACCTTTATGCATGTTGAAAAGCTCTCCTAGATTTGAAAGTAATCTTCCTATGCTTGGATGATACCTACATTTCTTTCTTTCTTCCTTCCTTCCTCTTTCCCTCTCTCCCTCTCTCTCCTTCCTTCCTTCCTTCCTTCCTTCCTTCCTTCCTTCCTTCCTTCCTTCCTTCCTTCCTTCCTTCCTTCCTTCCTTCCTTCCTTCCTTCCTTCCTTCCTTCCTTCCTTCCTTCCTTCCTTCCTTCCTTCCTTCCTTCCTTCCTTCCTTCCTTCCTTCCTTCCTTCCTTCCTTCCTTCCTTCCCTCCTTCCCTCCTTCCCTCCTTCCCTCCCTCCCTCCCTCCCTCCCTTCTTCCTTTTTTCTTTCTCCTTTCCTTTAAAACAGAAGGAAAGATATATGAAGTCAGCTACACAAATTCAAAACGGTTGCCACATTAATTGAGCATTTTCCGAGTAATTGAGATACTTTATTATATAACCATGTAATGAGAGACCCTGTGTCCTGGAATAATCTTTACGCATAAGAGGTCAGAACTAAGGTTGCTATGGGAGTAGTCATACTGGAATTTCTGACTTAATTGTGATTTAAACCAAAACCAAACCATATCCACTGCTGTCAAGTCAATTCTGACTCATAGTGACCGTCTTGGGTTTCCAAGGCTGTAAATCTTTATGGAGGCAGACTGCCACATCTTTCTCCTGCAGGCTGGTAGGTTTGAACCACTGACCTTTCGGTGAGCAGCCAACCACTATAACCACTGCACCACCAGGTCTCCTTAATTGGGATTAAGCTCAGATAATTAACATCCTGCAAATACAGCATTTGGGTTGAATTCCTTTGGAAGCAGCAGTGAATTAAAACTAGCTTCTGAATTGATCTGTTCTGGACAAAAACAATGAAACTGGTGTTTTTCTATGGTCCTAGCTCTGTCTGTGGCTCACATGAAGTGCCCTTGTCCTCTCATACACAGTTGCTCACTTGAATCATGTCTTAAACATCTTATTTTCAATAGAAATAAGTGTAGAGAAAAGGAAAGAAAAAACAGTCAAGACTTTCCAAAAGGCTGTTTTCACAATTGCAGCAGGTTTTGTGAGTTGGGTGAAATAACTTTCTCTACCCAGAATTTGCAGTCACAAACCAAGGATAAGAAGTCTACTGCTGTTTCTGTTTTACAGCCAGTTCCGAAGGAAAAATCAAGTGTCACAAATTTTTACACATGCATCAAAAAGTATTAAATAGGAAAGCTGCTGAATGAAGGTGCTTGTATCTTTATGCCATTTTACAACTTCTCTACCAAATAACTATGGCCTTTAGAACCTTCAGTAATATTAATAATATTATTATATTTAATATTATAATATTATTACATAAAATATAACAATATTTTGCTTCTAGTTACTACCACCAGTTTGATTTCCTCAGCCTGATAGTTTGGGTATAGAAATGAGAAGGAAGGAAAACTACCTCATAGCTTTGCAAACTACCCATTTGGCCCCTTCCTCCCAGACTGCCAGTCCTGAAAACTGCCTCCCTTTACATCTCCTGCATTCACAGTTCAACACCAACCTCAGTGACCAACACTATTCGATTGACAAACCAGCTGGTAAATCTTTCAATTTCCATGGAGAAATATAATAGACACGTGTACATTATTGGATGGTGCATTCTCTCTGGTTGGAAAGCCTGTGACACCAAAATGAGATCAAAAGAATGGGAGTTGAGTGTCACAACACATTAAAAGTAATTAGATGATTAATGAAAAATTAAAAAATGATTAATTAAAAGTTGATGAGAATAAATTATTATAAAATACTCCTATTGTTTAATAGAGACAAATATTTAATTGTAAAAGAAAGAGAGCGTATGGAATCAGTTACCAGTAACCTGCTAATGGAGTTTTGATGAGATCTGCATGGGGATTTAAAACATTAAGGAACCATCTAGACTCGTTAAAAGATCTTACCCAGGAGATTCTTTTCTGCCTGAAGAGGAGCTGACTCTTCTATGAGACTTAGCGTCACAAGAGGAGGGAGGGAGTATCAACCTTGGCTTCTCTACCCACAATCTCTAATTGTTAAGAATGTCTTACAGTAAGACCATCTCTTCATGAGGTGAAAGAAGACCCCTCTTGGCAGCAGTATGTCAAAAGGCACCCTTTATGGCTGTTCCTTGATTAAAATATTATTTTACTAGGTTATTTCACTGAGGAATGCTTTACTTTTGTAAGCTTTTCAGTTTACATTTGCTTACAAAACAATTGTCTTCCATAGTCTTTTGGATTTTAATTCCAAATGCAAATCCAATGATATTTCATTTTTCAAAGGGCCAAAAAAGTTTAAAAACATAACCTCATTTGCATTTCTTTTGCCTCCTACAACCTTACAGACATGTGACTTTTCTGGCTCCCTCCCAGAGCAGAAGATAGAGAACGAAGGGTCAAACCACAACCCAAGCTCACACTGTGTCCAAAAGGCTGTGGATTTCCAAGACCAATTAATCAGAAGTAATTTTTGTCATTTCAGTTTGGGAATGGGGAGCTTTTTATCATTAAATCAGTTTATTTCAAGGTTATACGTGGGCATTTTCTCGTCCGTAAGTAATATTTTAAAGTAACTTCTACAATCCAAAACTCAGAAAATGTGTAAGACAATTGCTTCTTAAGCAAGTAGAAAATGAATGAGAATTCTTAGCAAAGCTTACAAAACTGGAAGAATTACCTGTAACAGCATTTCTTTACCATTATTACATTTCCAAAGGCCTATTTGTTCGTAATTTCTTTCTTCCGGTTTATATCTTGGGACAAATATCCAGAGTTAAATTATTTCTATGAGCAAGTAAAGCAAACTCCCAATATCCCATGCTAATTACTAGTGTTCCCAAGAGGCAACTCTTCTGGGATGACATGATGCCACATAACTGGTGAAGAAAGTAAAAAAGCGCATCTCCTCACCTGCAAAGAGCAAAACGTTTCGCTGTCCACAGACCACTGGCAAACGCAGCAGTGCTTTCCCAGGCCTTTTGACCCTAAAAATAGTTATGTTTTTGGTCCTTATTTTATTATTCTATTTGTATGGAACACAAGTAATTAGCGTAAAATTACAAATTACTTTTTACACTTTTCTTCCAGATCTTTACATGTTGAGATATATATTTTTTAAATCCCCTTTTCTTTCCTATTTTTATTATAATGAATAGAAAATTCCAAACTTTTCTAATTAGTAAACAATAACCCATGCCCTGGCGGCACAACTGTTAAGTTCTTGGCTGCTAACTGAAAGACTGGCAGTTCGAACCTACCTAGAGGCTCCATGGTAGGAACACCTGGCAATCTGCTCCCACAAAGATTAAAAACAAACAACAACAACAAAAAAAAGTCACTGTCGGGTTGATTCTGACTCATATCGACCCTATAGGACAACCCCGTAAGGTTTTCAAGGAGCGGCTGGTGGATTTGGATTGGCAACATTTAGGTTAGCAGCTGAGCTCTTAACCACTGTGCCACCGGTGCTCCCCCATAAAGAGTACAGCCTAGAAAACCCTATGAAGCAGTTTGACTCTGTCACATGTGGTTGCTATGAGTTGAAATCAGCTTGACAGCACCTAACAATACCACCAACCAACCAAGTACAGGACTAATGTTACAAGATCAATAATGTCACCCTCATACATAAAGGAAAGCAGATTGTTCTTATTATAGTATTATTAGTTAAACATTTAGCATTTAAAATTTCACTGCATAAAAGAAGATAATTTTTATGATAGAAAAAATCATATTGGCATAATGCCACTTTCAAGCTATTGGTAGTCATGAGCAGTCTATTACAGTGCCTCTTTACTCATGTTAAAGACCTTTCAAGTATTTTTGAATGGGTGACACAGATTTTTTCCCTACAGCCCTTTACTGCTATCTGGAGAAGATGACTCCTCATCAGGAAAATAGAGTGGGTGGTTGCAGTGGCTGAATGGTTCCTGTTTCTCAGCCTGTAAGCAAGAATGGAGTTGAATCTAACCATTAGTTTCCAAGGTTAGAGATAAGAGTTAGAGATAGATTAGATAAATGGGAAACAGCCACTCCTCCCATATCCTGTTCATGGAATATAGGAAATGACTAAAATAGGGACCAAAGGAAATTTACTGTTTAACATATCAAGGATCAGGTTCCATAGTACAAAAAAAAAAAAATCCCATCTCTTGTGTAAGAAAGAACTCTATTTTCAACGATAGATCACGTGATTCTAGAATTTCTCAAAAACATTTTTTTCAATACATATTTGTCACAGAGTAAACAGAATCGTATTTATTCAAAGTAAATCTGTTATTTTGTTTTCTCAGAGTAAATAGAATGCTGCTGACTCATTCCACTGGGTGCTCAATAATTTGCTGCCCGCAGTCAATAAAAATACACTTCTCCTAACACTGACTCCAAAATTTTGTCAAAGTTCAGTGTGAGTTTAGACCGTAAACTGAGAACGCATGAATACAATTTGTGTACCTTTTCTCATAACCAGCATGTTGCACTAGTGATTAATACATCATAATGGAAGAAAAATGCCAAGTCATTTATTTATTTCTTTTTATAGAAATTAAGAAACGTGGATGGAAAAGTCCTTCCAAAAGGGTGGCATTAAGGTAAGGAGAGTCAGTTTTTATGTTTGATTCCTCAGTCTTATCATTCCATAGTCCTGACATAAACACGGTAAGGAAATGTCGCACAATATGTTGTAAGCAAAAGCAATCACATCAGAGTAAGGAATCTTTGGAAATGAAAACAATGTTTATGATAACCACCTACTGGCCTGTCATGTCTCACTCACAGTTTACACAGGCGAGGTGGGAGAGTCTGGTGATTGAATTCATTTTCCTAGGTGTCTAATCTCCTCAGGGGTGGACAGAGAAGTAAGGGATTTGTAGGTGCATGTATCTTTTTTACTTATTTACAAGAACATTGCTAAAGGAAGGTAAACCACTGAAGGTACTGAGGAATAAATTTACCTTGGTTCCAAATCTAATGCAGTAATATGATGCTACTAGATAGAGTTCTGGACTCTTTGGCTCACCCCTTCGCCACTACCTGGGTGAAGAGGGCTGGCTAAGATCACAGCAAATCCTGGAATTGCTGCTAGACTCCCTCTCAAATTAAGGTGCTGGAGCATTTAACAATCTTTTTTGTTTGTTTTGTTTTACGTATGTATAAGTTCAAAATTACACCACCAGAGTTCAAACTTCTCCACCATTTGCTTCTCTGCAGTGTCCCTTCCTCTGTCTCACCCTGTTTCTTACAACCTTTTCTGATGAGACAGAGGTGTCCTGATCTGGCCTGTTGGTCAGGAGTGGTCCAGAGTATATAATTTAGTTTAAGAGCTGTTTCTAGCTACTAAGGAAACTTAATAGAAACTAAGAGAACTCATTGAGGATCTGCAAATTAAAAAATCTGTTCACATCATGAATCATAGGCAAAAAAATAGAACTTGAAATATCACATGGAAGATGCTCCACCTCACTCAAAATAAGATACAATTTTTCACCATCAGGAATGAAGATGATTAAATATGGGATATCACCCAGTATTGGAGTGGATGAGGAAATGTAAATTGTCACACTCTCTTTGGATAACAGTTTGTCCATCTATCAAAGCTTTGGGGAGCATTGGTGGCACAGTGGTTAAGAGCTTGGCTGCTAGCCCTAAGCAATTTGAATGCTCCAGCTGTTCTTTGGAAATCCTACGGGGCAGTCCTACTCTCTTCTATAAGGTTGCTATGAGTCGGAATCGACTCCATAGCAATGAGTTTGTTTTTGTATTGTTTTGTTTTATCAAAGCTTTAAGTGCACGTATTCCTGGACCCAACTAGATCTGCTAATTCAAGCAGGCAAAGATGTGAATGCAAGGATATTTAATACAGCATTTTTTATATTAGTGAAAAATTGGCAAAAATTTTGTTGCCCGTTAACAAGGGACAAGTTAAATAAATTATGGCATATCCATTCAATGAATTTTATGAGAGATGTTAATAAGATAGATATATTGTTTGGATTATGGAAAAATGTCAAAGCCTAATAAATGAAAAGCAAATATATACACAAGAAGCAAGAGCTATATAAACACAAGAAAATGTTAGCAGTCGTTACCAGTGGGGAGTGACAAGGAAGGTCAGAAGTGCTTGAATTTTTTATCCTGAGCATATTTTTAGCTTTTCCATTAAAACAAACAAACAAACAAACAAACAAACAAACAAACAAACAAACAAACAAACACGTTTTTAAGTAAAGAAAATTAGAATGGAAGAAATAGTGGCTTTTTTTTTCTTATAGTCAAACCTTGTTTCCTGTAGTTTTTTTTTCTTTTTTTAAATTAGTTTTTGAATCAGATAATTGTCATAAAATTTCCTTACATTAATAAACTTATGACTGCAGTTTACGTGACATATTTTGTACTAAAATTTTTTGTACCTACACTAAATAATGAAAAAGCGCACCCAGCAAGAACTCCAGGCCAGGCTGGTGATGCTCCTAGAGACGCTGGCTTTGCTGAAGCCTTAGGCCACTGCCCACAACTAGCTCCCCAAAGAGAGGCTTGGCTTTTTATAAAAATCTCTCTCCAGACACAAACTCATCAAGTTCTGAAAACCTGCTTTCTTTAGTGCATAACTAAGGTTATGTTATACACTTACAAAATGCCATATAAACTTGATTTAATACTTCAAGGTGCATTAGTTATTTGGTTGCTGGGGGATAAAATCTTGGGTAAACACTTTCATTACATGTGAATCTCTCTTTTCCCTCCCTGTTTAGGAAAAGATAATTATTATTAATGAAAATTACATCAGACATTTACGTAAGAATCTTAGCCTCATTACAGAGTCTTAAAACTTGCAAGATACTGCTGCCAGGTTGATTGTGACTCCTAGCAATCCCATGTGTTAAAAAGTAGAACTGCTCCATAGGGTTTTCTTGGCTGTAATTTTCAGGGAAGCAGGTCTCCAGGCCTTTCTTCCATTGTACCACTGGGTGGGTTCAAACTGCCAACCTTTAGGTCAGTAGCGCCACCCCAGGACTTCTAAAGATATTTTAAGGGATCACTTTGTCCACTAATGGTATCAGTTTCCTCTGGTGTGAAACCGTGGGGCACAGTGGTTAAGAGCTCAGCTGCTAACCAAAAGGTCAGCAGTTCAAATCCACCAGCCACTCCTTAGTAACCTTATGGGGGAGGCAGGGCCAAGATGGCGGACTAGGTGGACACTACCGCAGATCCCTCTTGCAACAAAGACTCGGAAAAACAAGTGAATCGATCACATATATAACAATCTACGAACTCTGAACAACAAACACAGACTTAGAGATGGAGAACGAACAAATACGGGCAGACAGTGATCTTTTTCAGAACTAAGAGCCAGCGTACCAGGCAGGTGACCTTCGGAGCCCGGGCTGGGGCAGAGCCCAGGGGGGCAGACGGCACAGACAAGGGGCCCAGTCCTACCCCCCCGAACCCATCCTGGGAGGAAGTCTAGCTGGTTGGCGCAGGTGGCGTAGCAGCGCAGCCGGTGGGAGAAACACCCGGGAGGCAGTGACAGATCTTGGAGCGGGGAGAGCAGCATCCCAGCTGGGTAGCCGTCCCGCCGGGAGTTTGGCGGGAGGGGGGCAAGGTGAGAGCATGGGGATCACCTATATTTCCCTAAAGCGATCCCGGGGGGGTGCGCCCAGACGTTCGTGAGGGCCACGTCCACCCAGATCGTGCGAGCGGTGCGGTGCACCGGAGGGAGAAGTCCCCGGGAGGAAGTGACTGGTCTTGGAGCCGGGAGAGCAGCGTTCCAGCCAGGGAGCCATCCCGCTGGGATCTTGGTGAGAGTGGGCGGGGTGTGAGCGCATTCCCCTGAATAGACCCCAGGGACGGGCCCAGCTGTTCGTGAGGGCCACGCCCACTCAGTTCAGGCGGGCAGTGCAGCGCACCGGGGGGAGAAATCCCCGGGAGGAAGTGACAGATCTTGGAGTGGGGAGAGTAGCGTCCCAGCTGGGGAGCCGTCCTGCCGGGATTCTGGCAGACAGGGGCGGAGCGTGAACGTGGGGATCAGCTCTATATTCTGTGGTGCTACACGCCTAGCTCTCTGATCCCTCCCCCACCCTCCCCAGGCAGCTCCATTAACATCCGAATACCCTGAGCCAGAAGGAGAATTCAGATAGGGATCTGACTGCATTTTTTTTAGCTGATTACCTGGAAAATCCAGTTTCCCAGTGATGGCTCGGAGACAGCAGTCCATATCAAACCACATAAAGAAACACACCATGACAGCTTCTCCAACCCCCCAAACAAAAGAATCAAAATCTTTCCCAAATGAAGATACAATCCTGGAATTATCAGATACAGAATATAAAAAACTAATTTACAGAATGCTTAAAGATATCACAAATGAAATTAGGATAACTGCAGAAAAAGCCAAGGAACACACTGATAAAACTGTTGAAGAACTCAGAAAGGTTATTCAAGAACATAGTGGAAAAATTAATAAGTTGCAAGAATCCATAGAGAGACAGCATGTAGAAATCCAAAAGATTAACAATAAAATTACAGAATTAGACAACGCAATAGAAAGTCAGAGGAGCAGACTTGAGCAATTAGAATGTAGACTGGGACTTCTGGAGGACCAGGGAATCAACTCCAACATAGCTGAAAAAAAAATCAGATAAAAGAATTAAAAAAAATGAAGAAACCCTAAGAATCATGTGGGACTCTATCAAGAAGGATAACTTGCGAGTGATTGGAGTCCCAGAACAGGGAGGGGGGACAGAAAACACAGAGAAAACAGTTGAAGAACTCCTGACACAAAACTTCCCTGACATCATGAAAGATGAAAGGATATCTATCCAAGATGCTCACCGAACCCCATTTAAGATTGATCCAAAAGGAAAAACACCAAGACATATTATCATCAAACTTGCCAAAACCAAAGACAAACAGAAAATTTTAAAAGCAGCCAGGGAGAAAAGAAAGGTTTCCTTCAAGGGAGAATCAATAAGAATAAGTTCAGACTGCTCAGCAGAAACCATGTAAGCAAGAAGGGAATGGGACGACGTATACAGAGCACTGAGGGAGAAAAACTGCCAACCAAGGATCATATATCCAGCAAAACTCTCTCTGAAATATGAAGGAGAAATTAAGATATTTACAGATAAACACAAGTTTAGAGAATTTGCAAAAACTAAACCAAGACTGCAAGAAATGCTTAAGGAGGTTGTTTGGCCTGATGACCAATAATATCAGGTACCAGCACAATACAAGGTCACAAAACAGAACGTCCTGATATCAACGCAATTCAAATAGGGAAAGCACAAAAACAAACAAAGTAAGATTAATTCAAATAAATAAATAAATAAACAAAATAATACACATAACAGGAAATCATGGAAATCAATAGGTAAACGATCACAATAATTAAAAGAGGGACTAAATATAGGAGGCATTGAACTGCCAGATGGAGAGTGATACAAGGCGATATAGGACGATACAAGTTAGGTTTTTACTTAGAAAAATAGGGGTAAATAATAAGGTAACCACAAAAAGGAATATCAATTCCATAACTCAAAAAAAAGTAACGACTCAACAAACATAAAGTTAAACATTATGAAAATGAGGATCTCACAATCTACTAAGAAAAACGTCTCAGCACAAAAAAGTATGTGGAAAAATGAAAAGACCAACAACACACATGAAAAGGCATCAAAATGACAGCATTAAAAACTTATTTATCTATAATTACGCTGAATGGAAATGGACTAAATGCACCAATAAAGAGACAGAGAGTCACAGACTGGATAAAGAAACACGATCCATCTATATGCTGCCTATAAGAGACACACCTTAGACTTAGAGACACAAACAAACTAAAACTCAAAGGATGGAAAAAAATATATCAAGGAAATAATAAGCAAAAAAGAAGAGGAGTAGCAATATTAATTTCTGACAAAATAGACTTTAGACTTAAATCCGCCACAAAGGATAAAGAACACTATATAATGATAAAAGGGACAATTGATCAGGAAGATATAACCATATTAAATATTTACGCACCCAATGACAGGGCTGCAAGATACATAAATCAAATTTTAACAGAATTGAAAAGCGAGATAGACACCTCCATATTTATAGTAGGGGACTTCAACACACCACTTTCTGAGAAGGACAGGACATCCAGTAAGAAGCTCAATAGAGACACGGAAGACCTACTTACAACAATCAACCAACTTGACCTCATAGACTTACACAGAACTCTCCACCCAACTGCTGCAAAGTATACTTTTTTTTCTAGTGCACATGGCACATTCTCTAGAATAGACCACATATTAGGTCACAAAACAAATCTTGGTAGAATCCAAAACATCGAAATATTACAAAGCATCTTCTCAGACCACAAGACAATGAAGCTAGAAATCAATAACAGAAAAACTAGGGAAAAGAAATCAAATACTTGGAAAATGAACAATACCCTCCTGAAAAAAGACTGGGTTATAGAAGACATCAAGGAGGGAATAAGGAAATTCTTAGAAAGCAACTAGAATGAAAATACTTCCTATCAAAACCTCTGGGACACAGCAAAAGCAGTGCTCAGAGGCCGATTGATATCGATAAATGCACACATACAAAAAGAAGAAAGAGCCAAAATCAGAGAACTGTCCCGACAACTTGAACAAATAGAAAGTGAGCAACAAAAGAACCCATCAGGCACCAGAAGAAAACAAATAATAAAAATTAGAGCTGAACTCAATGAATTAGAGAACAGAAAAACAATTGAAAGAATTAACAAAGCCAAAAGCTGGTTCTTTGAAAAAATTAACAAAATTGATAAACCATTGGCTAGACTGACTAAAGAAATACAGGAAAGGAAACAAATAACCCGAATAAGAAATGAGAAGGACCACATCACAACAGAGCCAAATGAAATTAAAAGAATCATTTCAGATTACTATGTAAAATTGTACTCTAACAAATTTGAAAACCTAGAAGAAATGGATAAATTCTTAGAAAAATACTACCTACCAAAACTAACACATTCAGAAGTAGAACAACTAAATAGACCCATAACAAAAAAAGAGATTGAAACGGTAATCAAAAAACTTCCAACAAAAAAAAGTCCTGGCCCAGACGGCTTCACTGCAGAGTTCTACCAAACCTTCAGAGAAGACTTAACAGCACTACTACTGAAGGTATTTCAAAGCATAGAAAAAGACGGAATACTACCCAACTCATTCTATGAAGCTACCATCTCCCTGATACCAAAACCACGGAAAGACATTACAAAAAGGAAAATTTTAGACCTATATCCCTCATGAACATAGATGCAAAAATCCTCAACAAAATTCTAGCCAATAGAATCCAACAACACATCAAAAAAATAATTCACCCTGATCAAGTGGGATTTATACCAGGTATGCAAGGCTGGTTTAATATCAGAAAAACCATTAATGTAATCCATCACATAAATAAAACAAAAGATAAAAACCACATGATCTTATCAATAGATGCAGAAAAGGCATTTGACAAAGTTCAACACCGATTTATGATAAAAACTCTTACCAAAATAGGAATTGAAGGAAAATTCCTGAACATAATAAAGGGCATCTATGCAAAGCCAACAGCCAATATTACTCTAAATGGAGAGAACCTGAAAGCATTTCCCCTGAGAACGGGAACCAGACAAGGATGCCCTTTATCACCACTCTTATTCAACATCGTACTTGAAGTCCTAGCCAGGGCAATTAGGCTAGACAAAGAAATAAAGGGTATCCAGATTGGCAAGGAGGAAGTAAAGCTATCACTATTTGCAGATGACATGATCGTATACATGGAAAACCCTAAGGAATCCTCCAGAAAACTACTGAAACTAATAGAAGAGTTTGGAAGAGTCTCAGGTTATAAAATAAACATACAAAAATCACTTGGATTCCTCTACATCAACAAAAAGAACATCAAAGAGGAAATCACCAAATCAATACCATTCACAGTAGCCCCCAAGAAGATAAAATACTTAGGAATAAATCTTACAAAGGATGTAAAAGACCTATACAAAGAAAACTATAAAACTCTGCTACAAGAAATTCAAAAGGACGTACTTAAGTGGAAGAACATACCCTGCTCATGGATAGGAAGACTTAACATAGTAAAATGTCTATTCTACCAAAAGCCATCTATACATATAATGCACTTCCAATCCAAATACCAATGTCATATTTTAAGGGGATAGAGAAACAAATCACTAATTTCATATGGAAGGGAAAGAAGCCCCGGATAAGCAAAGCATTACTGAAAAAGAAGAAGAAAGTGGGAGGCCTCACTCTACCTGATTTCAGAACCTATTATACAGCCACAGTAGTCAAAACAGCCTGGTACTGGTACAACAACAGACACATAGACCAATGGAACAGAATTGAGAATCCAGATATAAATCCATCCATGTATGAGCAGCTGATATTTGACAAAGGACCAGTGTCAGTCAATTGGGGAAATGATAGTCTTTTTAACAAATGGTGCTGGCATAACTGGATATCCATTTGCAAAAAAATGAAACAGGACCCATACCTCACACCATGCACAAAAACTAACTCCAAGTGGATCAAAGACCTAAACATAAAGACTAAAACGATAAAGATCATGGAAGAAAAAATTGGGACAACCCTAGGAGCCCTAATACAGGGCATAAACAGAATACAAAACATTACCAAAAATGATGAAGAGAAACCAGATAACTGGGAGCTCCTAAAAATCAAACACCTATGCTCATCTAAAGACTTCACCAAAAGAGTAAAAAGACCACCTACAGACTGGGAAAGAATATTCAGCTATGACATCTCAGACCAGTGCCTGATCTCTAAAATCTACATGATTCTGTCAAAACTCAACCACAAAAAGACAAACAACCCAATCAAGAAGTGGGCAAAGGATATGAACACATATTTCACTAAAGAAGATGTTCAGGCAGCCAACAGATACATGAGAAAATGCTCCCGATCATTAGCCATTAGAGAAATGCATATTAAAACTACGATGAGATTCCATCTCACACCAACTAGACTGGCATTAATCCAAAAAACACAAAATAATAAATGTTGGAGAGGCTGCGGAGAGATTGGAACTCTCATACACTGCTGGTGGGAATGTAAAATGGTACAACCACTTTGGAAATCCATCTGGCGTTATCTTAAACAGTTAGAAATAGAACTACCATACAACCCAGAAATCCCACTCCTCGGAATATATCCTAGAGATACAAGAGCCTTCACACAAACAGACATATGCACACCCATGTTTATTGCAGCTCTGTTTACAATAACAAAAAGCTGGAAGCAACCAAGATGTCCTTCAACGGATGAATGGGTAAATAAATTGTGGTATATTCACACAATGGAATACTACGCATCGATAAAGAACAGTGACGAATCTATGAAACATTTCATAACATGGAGGAATCTGGAAGACATTATGCTGAGCGAAATAAGTTAGAGGCAAAAGGACAAATATTGTATAAGACCACTATTATAAGATCTTGAGAAATAGAAAAAACGGAGAAGAACACATACTTTTGTGGTTACAAACGGGGGAGGGAGGGAGAGGGTTTTTTATTGATCAATCAGTAGATAAGAACTGCTTTGGGTGAAGGGAAAGACAACACACAATACAAGGAAGGCCAGCCTAATTGGACTGGACTAAAAGCAAAGAGGTTTCCGGGATAAAATGAAAGCTTCAAAGGTCAGCGGAGCAGGGGCTGGGGTCTGGGGAACATGGTTTGAGGAGACTTCTAAGGCAACGGGCAAAATAATTCTATTATGAAAACATTCTGCATCCCACTTTGAATTGTGGCGCCTGGGGTCCTAAATGCCAACAAGCGGCCATCTAAGATACATCAATTGGTCTCAACCCACCTGGAGCAAAGGCAAAGGAAGAACACCAAGGCCACACGACAACTAAGAACCCAAGAGACAGAAAGGGCCACATGAACCAGAGACCTACATTAGCCTGAGACCAGAAGAACTAGTTGGTGCCCGGCCACAATCGATGTCTGCCCTGCTAGGGAGCACAACAGACAACTCCTGAGGGAGCAGGAGGCCAATGGGATACAGACCCCAAATTCTCATAAAAAGACCATACCTAATGATATGAATGCGACTAGAGGAATCCCAGAGACAATGCTCCCCAGAACTTCTGATGGCACAGGACAGGAACCATCCCCGAAGACAAATCATCAGGCATGAAAAGGACTGGTCAGCGGGGGAGGGGGGAGAGAGATGCTGATGAAGAGTGAGCCAATTAAATTAGGTGGACACTGGAGAGTTTGTTGGCAACTCTTGACTGGAGGGGGGATGGGAAGATAGAGAGAGAGGGAAGATAGCAAAATTGGCACGAAACGAGAGACTGAAAGGGCTGACTCAATAGGGGGAGAGCAAGTGGGAGAAGGGAGTATGATGTATGTAAACCTACATGTGACAGACTGATTGGAATGGTAAATGTTCACTTGAAGCTTAATAAAAATTAAAAAAAAAAAAAGGTAACCTTATGGGACAGTTCTACTCTGTCCTATAGGGTCACTGTGAGTCAGAATGAACTCAATGGCAATGGGTGTGGTTTTCATTTTTTGATGTTTAAGCACTTTGCACCTCTGCCATTACTCAGCTATTTAAGTCAGAAAGTGAGGATCTTAGTCTTGTAACCCCATTCAGATAAGAAAGACAAAGAGGTCCCATAGTTTGTATAATTACAGTTGATGTCTACCTGAAAGAGAGAAAGACAGGGAGAAAGAGAAAGAGAATAAAACAGAAGAGAGAAAAAGGGAGAAGTAGAAAGACAAATGGAAGAGGGAAAAAAGAAAAGGGAAAAAGAAATGGGAATTCAGAGAAAAAAGAGAGAATGCACGAAATAAAGGGAAGGAGAGAGGGAAATCAATACAGAAAAAAAAAAAAAGAAAGAAAATAAAAAGCAAATTAGACTGGAAATTTATACTTGAAATATTTTAAGGATGATTTTGCCTAGGCCATTAGCTGAGGAACAGAAACTCAGAAAGTCTTCCTGAGAGTATAAGGAGACAGGATGGCTTTAACAATGGAGGGAGGTCCTAACTTTTCCTTTACCACCTTTTATTTTATATAGTTTGTTATTTATCTTAATAGTGAAATATTGCAGAATAAAATGAAAAGATAGTTCATCTTTGCATAAATAATACAAGTGGCCAAAGCTCTGAGTGTGATGGTAGATATACATGCAACTCTACTCATTCCAATTTGCAATAAATATTTTGATTCTTACTGCATGTGCTGGGTTCTGGGCAGGACCAGGTTAGCAGAAGAAGTAATGTCCCTGGGTTCATTGTGTTTTAGTACTAGAATTCCTTAGCAGCTTGGCAGAAATAGGGTTTCTTCCTAATAATAATTGGAGAAATCTTTCAGGTAATCTTGCCTCTGTCAACTATTTTTGGTCCTTGTGGAAAGTCCTTGTCCATGTCAGTTTGTTGACCTGACATCACATTGCCTTTCTCCTATATAATCTTCCCTAGATAGATCTGGATAGAAGATAGATCTATTCTACTTTAAATTTACTTTGTGTATGATTTTAAAGTATGAAACATTTTACCTAAGTATAATACACACATTTTCGTTTTACTTTATTTTAGACACATCTTTTTTTTTTTTTTTTTAAACCCAGAATGTGCAGCGCGCATTTGGCAATAACAACGCACTACCACCTTCCCAGATGGACAGAGCCATATGCTACAAGGGCCCCCTGTGGAGCCCATCTTTTTCTGCTCTAGAAATGAAACCAATCAGTCTCTAATATCTTCTGTGTTGATTCTAAATCTGGGTTGTTTTGAGGCCCTAGGGACAATTCCACTCTCCTTAGGGTTGTATAAGTGTAATTTCATGTCCTGGGCACTAAGAAAAACTAGCAGTTTAAAAATACACCCATCTGGGTTTGTGTTACTTTACAGTCTTTCTCCAGAAAATTTTGGGGAGTGGTGAAAGCTTAAGGAAAACGATAAGAAGAATTTCTCCAATGCCAAAAATGTTGTAACATCAAAGTTTACCAACTGACCTGGTTGAAATTCTTTACTCCTACTCCTGCTTCTTATTTCTCCAACTTCGTAGCATGCTCCATCACATGATTATGGCAAGAACTTTTATTTCAAAATGACTTTACTTTTACATCATTTACAAGTTTTTATCAATACTATTTTTACAGGCTACTATTGGTCAACTTTTGATGAATAGACTCAATTCTTTTTTATAAGGAATGGCTCAAAGAGGAATAAGTGGCTTATTCTTCCCGATGCAGCGAAGTCATCATCCTCCCTGTAGTCAAGAGTGCAGTTAAGAATGGCAATGAAATTTCCCCACTGTATAGTGGTTCTCTTATTCCCAGGTTGACTCAGGCTTTAAATGTGGGTCTTTTTGTGTAAGATGAACTATATTGGGGGGGTGGGAAGAAGGGACTCTTTTGGAAGAGTTTCCAGAGGATCGCAATTTAGAGTATTCAGCAGAGAAATTGCTCTGTGTGTGTGATTTTGAAATGTGGGATTGGATCTGAGCTTTTAATGTGAAAAACATGTGTCCAAAATTCTAAGTAGGTGAGTCTTAAATATAACTTAACATTTATTTTGGCAATTTCTTTTATGTTTTATAGGGGAATAGATCTTTTTATTTAAGCAATTTTATTCACCTCAACAAACATTTTTTTGAGCGTTTAGCAGGAACAAGACAGAGTATTTTGTTCAATAGAGGATTAAAACTAATGACTCTTTAGAGCCAAGGGACTTACTGGGAGAAATAGGTGTTACACAGAAAATTCTGTAACTCTACCAAAAGAAGCTGGGTCAAATGCTAAAATGAGGGCAAATAAAGTATTATGGTAGGGTAGAAGTGGGAGAAATTAATTTTGACTAAGAGAATGAAGGATGTCTTGAAAAAGGGTACAATTTCAACAACCATAACGCAAAACCTTTCAGGCGGTGATCACCAAAGAAAGAAGTGTGAAAAATTTTAATTGGGGAAGTAATATTGGGATCAATATTAAAGAAAATGTTAAAATACCTTTTAATATTATTCAAACTAATTATTTGAAATTACTATTTTTTCTAAGGTACAAAATATGTGTTCAGTAGTATTTGTATTTAATTCATAATTCTAAAAGCGTTTACTGGGGCTGCATGAGACTGCTCAATTTTTTTTACTAATGGAAATGTCTGTTCAAATACATTACTCTTGGGTTTCTTAACTGGAAAGCATGTGTTAGATCAGGAAGTGATAGTTGGCCACTGCCCACAGATATTACCTTTTTAAGGCAAACCTTTGTTTTCACCTTTTCCTGGGGCTTCTCTCACTTTAATTCTGCCTCTACTGCCCTACTTGCTGAGACTTAATAAAGACTCAATAAATACAAATTGTAAACATACACCTACCACACCACCACCACCACAGCAACAACTACAACAAACCTAAAAACAAATCAGCTTTTAAATGACAGATTTCTGGTACAAGCACAGCTCAGATGCCTGTAAGAATTTCAAACAATGTATTATCCACTTCTTATAAACTAATCACGATCCACTGCAAAACACTTATATGGTATCTCAAGCACTTTGCTTCAAGTTTCTTTAATATCTCCGCATAGTATGTTTACCTTAATTCCTAGCATACAAGCTAATTTGCCTTTTCACCTTTACAGTCAATGTCAAAAAAGCTCTACCATTGTTACTTGGTAAGTATTTGTCAAAGACTTTTATTTATTTATTTATTTATGTTTGCTTTTTTTTTTTTTCATTGTGATTTAGGTGAAAATTTAATAGTAAATTTGTTTCTCATTGAACAGTTAATAAACAAATTGTTTTGTAACCTTGGTTGCCAACCCTGCAATGTCTCAACACTCTCCCCTTCTCCATCCTGAGTTCTCTGTTACCATTTGTCCAGTTTTCCTGTCCCTTCACTGTCTTCTCATCTCTGCTTTTGGGCTGGTGTGCCCATTAGTCTTGTATACACAATTGAACCATAAAGCACGTTCTTTAAATGTGTTATTGTTGGCCCTATATATAAAAAAAAAAAAATATATAGACCTGTTTAATCTTTTTTTTTTTTTTTAATCTTTGGTTGAAAGGTGAAACTCAGGAGGGACTTTGGTACTGAGTTAAAAGGGTGTCTGGGGGCCACACTCTCAGGGTTTCTACAGTCTCTGTCAGACCAGTAAGCCTAGTCTTTGTGTGTGTGAATTTGAATTCTGTTCTACATTTTTCTCCAGCTCTGTCTGGGACCCTCTACTGTGATCCCTGGCAGAGCAGTTGGTGTTGGTAACTGGACACCGTCTAGTTGTTCTGGGCTCAGTCTAATGGAGGTTGTGGTAGTTGTGGTCCATTAATCCTTTGGACTAATCTTTCCCTGGTGTCTTTGGTTTTCTTCATTCTCCTTTGCTCCAACAAGGATGGGACCAGTAGATGTATCTTAGATGGCTGCTCACGGGCTTTTAATACCCCAAATGCTACTCACCACAGTTGGATGTAAAATATTTTCCTTATAGGCTATGTTATGCCAATTGAGCTAAATGCCCCCTGAGATCATGGTCCTCAGCCCTCAACCCAGTAGCTCAGTCCCTCAGAGTGTTTGGAGGTGTCTATGAAACTTCTATGACTTTGCCCTGGTCAAGTTGCTTTGACTTCTCCAGTATTGTGTACTGTCTTTCCCTTCACCGAAGTTAACACTTATCTACTATCTAGTTAGTGTTTTTCTCTCCCCACCCCTCCCCTCCCTTGTATTCATCAAAGATTGTTTCCTGCTGTGTGGAAACATTTTCATGTGTTTTTTTAATAGTGGTCTCTTATAGTATTTGTCCTTTTGTGATTGACTTATTTCACTCAACATAATGTCCTCCAGATTCATTCATGTTGTGAGATGTTTCACAGATTCATCGTTGTTCTTCATCGTTGTGTAGTACCCCATTTTGTGTATGTACCATAGTTTGTTTATCTATCCATCCGTTGATGGGCACTTAGGTTATTTCCATCCTTTTGCTGTTGTGAATAATGCTGCAATGAACATGAGTGTACATATGTCTATTCACATGATTGTTCTTATTTCTCTATGAGTTTGGTTTCTTATTTGAGAGTTACATTTAAAGGATTACACTACCCACATATAATCATTGTCCCTAATATATAGCCACCGTATAGTAATACTTCAATAATTAGGATTACGGTCATAAAAGAATTATATGCTTAAGTAAGAGAAGATATATTTATGTTGCTGGGATAGGAGATTGGATAAGGTATTCTAGGTCAAAAGAAAAACAATTACAAAGACACGAAAAGTAAAAGGACAGGCTGCTTGGAAATCTGAGTAGTCTGGTCTGTCTATAATACATAGTGTTCAGAGATAGTAGGGGAAAAGAAGGCTAATAAGGTATGTTTGGGAATATATTAAAAAGATTCCTATTTGCCATAACAAGGGATTATGGTGGTATTTTGCAGACCGATGGTTCTTAAACTTTGTGCCAAGGCATCTGGGGCAACACAGAAAATTCACATGGGTATAGAAGGATCATCTGAATCTTCTAGGTTGACCTCATAATATTCAACATCTGTTGGATACTGGATGAACTCTTTGCTCTAGATTGTTTGTGGTTTCAACAAGAGAATGAACTACATTATTTTTTATGACATCATATCTTTAAAATTTGGGTGTTTGGTGGTTAAGTGGAAGAATTGCTGTGACTAAATACAGGAACTGTGCAGAAATAAACATGGTACAGAAAAAAATGGCAATGTTCAATATGACTCCAAAATTTGAGAAATTGTGCAGTGCCCAACAGGCACACATATCCCATTACTAAGTAATTGTAGTTATTTAAGAATGATATAAGAATGATTATTCTTTTAATTTATGCATATTATTATTTTTTTTCAATCATTTCTAAGTTGTTAACCAAATCAAAACCAAACCAGTTGCGGTCAAGTGAATTCTGACTCATAGCGGCCCTACAGGACAGGGAAGAACTGCCCCATAGGGTTTCCAAGGAGCAGCTGGTGGATTTGAATTGCCAGCCTTTTAGTTTGCAGCCAAGCTCTTACCCACTGTGCCATCAGGGCTCCTGTAAGTCATTAAGGCATAGTAATTAGGTTGTTTGGAGCCAAGTACTAAGTAAACAGAACTGTTAGGTATGTGGAGTTCCTGGGTGCCTATGAGTTGCAATTGACTCCATGGCTGTGGGTATGGTTTTGTTTTTTTGGGTGGTGTGCAAACTGTTAATGCCTTTAGCTGGTAACTGAAAGGTTGGAATTTAGAGTTCCCCCAGAAGTGGTTCAAAGGAAAGGACTGACAATCTGCTACTGAAAATCAAACATTGAAAACCCCATGGAGCACTGTTCTACTCTGACACTCATGGGGCCATTATAACTTGGAGTCAACTCAATCGCAACTGTTTTTATTTGTTGTTGTTGTTTGGTTAGGTATTTCTTTTGGTCTGGGGTGGAAATTTCTTGTGAAGAAATCACTGAGAGACCAAGGGTTCTATGAACAGAGAAAGTTTGGGAGCCTCTGTCCTCACAATTCCCAATATCCAATGCATCAGCAAATTCTATTGGGTCAACTCCCAAAATTTATCCCAAATCCATTAATTTCTGTTCATTCTACTTCAGATAACTCATACATATCCCTACAGCTTGTGCCATTCTCCAGCAATAGCTTCTTAACTTGATTATTTACTTGCTCCATTCTGTCATCCCTCAATTTTTGTTTGTTTTGTTAGAGTGTCTCAGTTTATTCTCTATACCTTCGAATTTCTGTTTCATATATTCCATTTCTTTACCTCTGAGCGCTATGCTAAGGGATTTTCTAATTTCTATTTTCAAATGCACTAATTAGCCTTTTATCCAAAAGATGTTCATTTTTTTAATTTTGGTAAGCCTATAACTCATATCTATAATTTTTGATTGACATTTTGTATCTGCCTGTTCATTCATATTAATTTGTTGCCTCATGGAAGCTATTTCTCCTTTATCTTTTTAGTCATTTAATACTATTTCCTTAAAATACTATTTAGATTGATCTATTATTTCTATTTCCTTGGGCATGCATTTCTCTTGGACTAGATCTTTTTCCTGTATTATCATGCAACATGTGATTTTAAATCCTGCTTGTGGGTTGATTTTTCTACCACATGCATCTTCCCTATAGGATTGTTTTGAGATTGTCTCTGCTTCAGTCCTACATAGATTTGGATTAGATATTACGTTGGTCACTTGGATGAAAGCACTTACCCTGCATAGATTGTAGAGCAAGCGCAGTCCCAAGTCCTAGTTTTAAACAGACATCTCAGCTTCTGCCCCAGGCTAGATTCTGGATTCAATCTAGGCATGTGGATTGAGCTATTTTAGCCTCAGTTCATTGAAAGTCTGTGTGGCCCTAGTTGGAGTTCCTGTGAAAATCTTGATTCTGGGCCTTTGCCACACAAGATATGTGTTTAACATCTGTCCCAGCACAGGAATTGATATTCTGGTAACAAACAGTCCTTATTTGGTCCCACTTTCTCATGCTTACATAGCTTCAATTACTGTTGAGTGTTTCATATCTGGTTCATAGATAATTATCTTTTATTTGGTTTTGAGTGTGACTATTAAAATTGAAATATGCATGGTCAATTTCATTCAGAGTATACCAGGAGAGGGGGTAGAGAGGCATGGATTCTGTGTGCACAATCTTGCATCTTAACTCAGAAGTCTTTGAAATCATTCTTTACCCAGCAGTTAGTCATCTTTTTAAAAAGTGAAATCAGATAATGCTATTTTCATGTCAAAAAACATTCCAATGGATCCTTGCACCCTAACTTTATTTCATGACTTATAATGCTTAATTTTTTGCACACCAAACGTTTTGGGGTCGCTAAACTTCCACTCCATTATGTTTATTAAAAATGCCAGACTGTTTCCATCAGACTTTTTACTTCTTCTTCTGAAAATGCTTGTTCCGCAGGAAGCTTTCTCTGATTAGCCTACACAGATAGTCCCTGACTTTTGGAGTTCCATTCCGGTGATTCTTTAGTAAGGTAGTTCTGACTTAAGTCGAATACCTCTTTTTTTTTTTTTTAGTTTTCATTATTATTGCCTTTTATTATCAGTATCTTTATAAATCCTATCCTTACTTGTCTTTAGGAGTTGGAAACATTACATATAAACTAACAGATGTATTTTAACACATACATACATTAAAAAAAAAATGCATGTCTTAAAAATTTGCTCCCAACATAATTACGAGTTGGATGACATTGGCATTTTGTCAGTTGTGGTAATAACTTCACTTGTGGAGGGTTCTGGATCACCTGGATTACCCCTATGAATGAGGTTGGTGTTTCTAGTCAGAAAATTAGTGAGGGTTGTCTGTACTGCCCTTTTCTTTTTTCCTTCATAAATCGCCTGGTAACATCTCACTGCTTCCCAAATCTGCCTACAGACTTTAGCAAAGCGATCAGCATTCAGGTCCATGTTTTCAAGGAGCTGAAGCCCCTGATTTCGTTTAGAAAACTGAATCTATATGGCACTGTTTTGAACAGTAAATCATAAAATTGAACACCTGAGGATGATAACATCTGCAAATTATATACTGCAGCAATATGTGTAGTACATATTGGGAACAATAAGATATACAAAAAAAAAAAAAAACGACAAAAACCGTACGGTTTTAAGTGTGGTTTGTTGTAATTACACTGTAAGTTAGGGACTACCTGTGCAGTAAAACCTATGAAAGCCAGAACCTGTGTAAGGCAAAAACCTGTCAGAGAAGGAAAACTAAAATATTTTCCACTAAAATGAGTGATAGGAAAATGGTAAGATTGTACCCTGTTAAAGACAGGAAACTTGCAAGACCCAGAAAAACAAGGCAGTCTCATCAGGTTCTGGCTCTCACAGGTTTCACTGTATAATGTAACACTCCTTTGTAATTTTCTATTAAATCATATTATACTTTTCCTCACAGTGCTTAAAAAAAAAGTACTTATCAATATCTAAAATCCACCTATTTATTTACTTTCAGCTCTGTGAAAACAGGGGCCATGTACTCCACTCTATCCTCAGTGACTAGACCACTGGAATATAATATGAAATGGATAATTGAGTGAATGAATGACTGGGAAGCTATTAAATAAATATTTAGAGAGTGAAGATTAGAATATATGAATGCAGCAGTGCCTAAATTATTTATTTAGAATTCAACATACACAAACTGACCTGAGGCAAACTAAGATGGTGATGGAGAAAATAGAAATTAGAAGTAAAAATATTTTTTGAGGAAAAGTCATCAAAACGTGGAAGCTAATTTGATATAGTAGAAGAATCATAAATTGAATAAATAAACAATTTGAATTTGAGTTCCCAGTCCTGGGTCACAGGCAAGATAATTATTTCATTAATGGAGACTGGGAGAATCATAAAAGGCATGCTAAGTTGTGAAAATGCATTTAGTGTAGAGCACATGGAGTGTGATGGCTGAGTGGGACACCCAGGTGGAGGTATCCAGTGGGAACTGAAAATAAATGTGGGCTTGAGAGTTGGGGACACAAGCTTAGAGACAGAGATCTGGGAACCATGCACAGAGGTGATAATTGAAGCCATGGGAGCTCATGAGATCCTGTGGAGCATTTCATCTTCACTTCGTCTAGACAAACACAGAAATTACCCCTGTGCAAAGCCTTTCCTTAGGAATTTATAGATGTTTCATATACTTGAATGAAAAGGCTTTGCCTTAAAATATAAATTTCTCATTAGACATTGGCATCAGACAGTGATTTTTTTTTTTTTTTGCCTAGGTATTTCATGAGTATATTGCCTTTGATAAATATTGGCCAAACCAAAAGCTCTGGATTAAGGAGGTATGGAATGTAAGTTCCTACATCTATAGGCAACACCACAATCAAGAATCAGAGAATAAGGAAATATTCATTTTAATGCTAGATGCTGGGGGTAATGTTTATCTTAACAATTTCCTATCTTTGTGTGGGAAACCAACAGAGCATGACTGGGATTAATTTTCAATAGAACAGAGGCACATCAGTCCAAGTTTCTTCTTGCCTACATTATGATTCTCCTCAAAATATGTCTGGAAGCAACTGCAGGAAAGCAAATTGTTAGGATATCACCATCCATCTGATTAACCTAGTGCCTTCAAGTGAGAAGTTTTTTACTTTTTTATATGATCTACCATTATAGATTTTTACAGTAAATCTTTTTGGAAGAAATGAGAAGAAAAAACTAATGGGACAAAAGCTTTTGAAATGGAAGAAGAAAAGTATCAAAGCTCTGTTGTTTGGTTTATCAAAATTATGATTAATTGGTTTTTCATATTGAAGCACTTACTGATGAAGATCAAAGACCATAGTCTTCAATATGGATTACACTTCAGCATAAAGAAAGCAAAAATTCTCACAACTGGACCAATAAGCAACATCATGATAAACAGAGAAAAGATTGAAGTTGTCAAGGATTTCATTTTACTTGGATCCACAATCAACACCCATGGAAGCAGCAGTCAAGAAATCAAAAAACGCATTGCATTGGGCAAATCTGCTGCAAAAGACCTCTTTAAAGTGTTAAAAAGCAAAGATGTCACCTTGACGACTAAAGTGCACCTGACCCAAGCCATGATGTTTTCAATGACTTCGTATGCATGTGAAAATTAGACAATGAATAAAGAAGGCCGAAGAAGAATTGATGCCTTTGAATTGTGGCATTGGTGAAGAATATTGAATATACCATGGACTGCCAAGAGAATGAACAAATCTGTCTTGGAAGAAGCACAGCCAGAATGCTTCTTAGAGGCAAGGATGGCTAGACTGTGTATCACTTACTTTGGATGTGTTATCAGAAGGGATCAGTCCCCAGAGAAGGACATCATGCTTGGTAAAGTAGAGGATCAGCGAAAAAAAGGAAGACCCTAAATGAGAGGGATTGACACAGTAGTTGCAACAATGGGCTTAAGCATAACACTGATTATGAGGATGGCGCAGGACAGGGCAGTATTTCAGTCTGTTGAACATGCAGTCGCTATGAGTCAGAAATGGCTGGACAGCATGAACGACAACAACAACAACAATATGTCCTGCTGTGTATTTTCTTACTTGCTCATCCCTGGCTGACAGCTGTTATTCCTGAATGCTGATATTAGCTAGGCTTTGGATATCTGTAGTTTGTTATCCGTGACAGTTCTCATATAGATGATCTTTAAAACAGTGCATCAAGCACTGTCAGTATACATAATCACTTCATGGTCTAAAAAGACCCGAGAAATGTAATTGCATCTGCTAAATCCCACTTTATAGCCTGTTAAAATTGTGCCATTATGGGAATTTCAAATCATTAGTACTACTTCTGTTGTTGTTTGTTGCCCTCGAGTTGGCTCAGACTCGTGGCAACTTTATGTACAGCAAAACAAAATATTGTCGAGTCCTGTACCGTCTGCATGATCGTTAGTATGATCGAGTCCATTGTTGCGGCTATTGTGTAATGCCTTCCAGCTTGAGGGCTCATTTTCCAGCATTATATCGGACAATATTCTGCTGTGACTCATAAGGTTTACATTGGCTGACTTTCAGAAGCAGATCACCAGGCCTTTCTTCTTAGTCTATCTCAGCCTTAGAATCTCCACTGTCCACTATGGGTGACCCCTCTGGTATTTGAAGTACCAGTGGCATAGCTTCAAGCATCATAGCAACACACCAGCTACCTCGGTTCAACAAATTGACCAACAGGTGGTGGAAATACTACTGTAGTGCTGAGGGAAAGAGCTGAAAGTAAAATTATACTTTTACTTGCATAGAAGAGAATATTGCATTCATAGCTTTATAGGTATAAACATATTTCAGATAGTTGGAAAGGTATTTTTAAGAAAAAAAGGAGAAAAAGTAGATATAATTTATTTATACCTTCTAAAAGATTTTTCTAAAACACTACACTTGGGGATTTAAAAAATTTGACATGTACAAGGTGAGAAACAGATCACTGATATGGATTTTAAAGTGGTTATAAGAGAATACTTGTAAAGTTGGAAAAAAAAAGTCAATATTTGGTCCAGAAAATTGCAGGCAATGTAGCAATCTGCCTTTAGGTAGTATTAGCAACTTGTAAGAAGAAAGTAAATAATAAGCTATTAAAACTGTGCCTCCTTGACACGCCGGTTTACTCTCTGACAGTGGAATCTCATTTAGGTTAAATAAAAAACAAATAAAATTCTAGATTACAATTTTTTTTTTAAGAATGACAAAGAGAGAAACAAACTGTGACAGCTTTTTTAAAATTAAACTTTTAATTATGAGGTAATTGTAAATTCACAAAAGAAATAACACAGACAGATCCTAAGCCTGACATATGGGCTGTTAATGATTCAAATGTCTGATAAATGATTATCTAGAATTCATGTCAGATGGTATTCAGATATTCAAATGATGTTCAACATTGATAAAGAATGGAATATAATGAAGGCAGGACTCTTGTGTGACATTAAAATTGTAACCTAATTAAGACTGTATGACATAGATTTTTTAAATCTTAAATGGAGATTTGTTGTTTTGGGCCTCATTTTCTTTTTTGGGAGGTGTGACCTCACCTTGATTTCTTTTTGAGAACTTCTCTCTCCTAAATAGTCTGCTCTCTCAGTGGGACTGTCAAAATATCTCTTCAAACACTAGCGTGAGCTTAACACCCAAGCCAGTTTCTCTTTCCTGGGTCTCTGAATTTTAAACAGAACGGTGCCGGAATGGAAAATATAGTCAGAGATCAGGCATCTGAGCTGTGAATCACTGATAAAATTATCAGATCCATTCCTGCTGCCCTGATTTCCAAGAGCTGCTCGAACTCTGGGTCCTACCGTAGCCTGGTATTTTTGCAGACCCTTTGATTTTCTAAGTAACAGAATAGGCTTCTAATAAACTTCCCTTTCCATAAATTATACAGAGTTGTTCTCTGTTGATTGCAAGCAAAGATTCATACTGATAAAAGCCTCTCTGTCTTTTCCCTGAATAATTATATACTTTTTTCTAATTATATGTGATGCACGTCAGTGTAGAGAATTTGAAAAATCATGAAAAGTGTCATGGATTGAATTATGTCCCCCCAAAAATGTGTGTATCAATTTGGTTGGGCCAGTGTTGCATGGTTGTCCTCCATTTTGTGATTCTAATTTTATGTTAAAGAGGATTAGGGTGGGATTGTAACACCCTTACCCAGGTCACATTCCTGATCCAATGTAAAGGGAATTTCCCTAGGGTGTGCCCTGTACCACCTTTTCTCTCTCAAGAGATAGAAAGGAAAGAGAAGCAAGCAAAGAGGGACCTCCTACCACCAAGAAAGAGGCACTGGGAACAGAGCGCATCCTTTAGCCTCAGGGTTCCTGCGCACAGAAGCTCCTAGTCCAGGGGAAGATTGAAGAGAAAGAACTTCCTCCAGAGCCAATAGAGAGAGAAACCCTTCCCCTGGAGCTGAGGCCCTGAATTTGCACTTCTAACCTACTAGACTGAGAGAAAGTAAATTTCCCTTCGTTAAAACCATACACTTGTGGTATTTCTGTTATAGCAGCACTGGATAACTAAGATAAAAAGTATGAGGAAGAATATAAAAACACTCTGTAATTTCACCAGTCAGAGACAGCCACTGTTATTTTCATGTTTTCCCTTATGGTTTTATGTTTAAGGATGTGTCCGCATATGTTAAAGAAAATCTGAGTTGTAGTTTTGCTATCATTTTCTGTTTCCTATTTTTGTCACTTAGTTGAAATCATTAGACTTTTTAAAAGAGGCATTCTTAAATTTTTTCTTGTATTTCATTCTTTGAACATATTAAATTTATTAAAAGATATCCAAAATAATGGTGTGAATACCAAAATTTAGTTAAAATTATTTCTGCATAAATGTACTTTATCTTTTACTTCACAAATCTTTTTCTCTAATTTCTTTTATATCCTTTTTTTATAATTTTGTTTTAGGAATAAACAGACTTTTTCTGATAATTTTAATAAAAACTAACTAATTAGTAAGGTCAACTTTTAAGGTAGAGGACATTTGCATTCAAAAATAGGACCTGATTATTGAGCTTCTCCTACCCTGAAACAGTAAACAATTAAGACTTACATGACGTTCAAAATGTGGTCCAAAAACACGACCTTTTTCAATCTGTTTCAACTTCCATATCCTTTATACCTTAGAATGGCAATCCAGTCCTCAAACCACATGAGAATTCATCTTCCGCTTCCTACTTAAATTTAATAACCTGTCACATGTTGCTGAAGCTACTTTATTATTGCTCTCACATCTGAACTCCTTTTCATCACCACAGCCACACAGTACTTTTGGCAATCAGTGCCTCTCATCTAAAGTATATGGCATAGTGTCTTAGTTGTCTAGTGCTGCTTTAACAGAAATACAAGTGGGAGGCTTTAACAAAGAGAAGTTTATTTTCTCACACTAAAGTAGGTTAAAAGTCCAAACTCAGGGTGTCAGCTCCAGGGGAAGTCTTTCTCTCTCTGTCGGCCCTGGAGGAAGGTCCTTGTCCTCAATCTTCCCATGGCCAAGGAGCTTCTTGCAGCAGGGACCCTGGTTCAAAGGACACACTCTACTCCCGGTGCTGCGTTCCTGGTGGTATGAGGTCCCCAAGTCTCTCTGCTAGCTTCTCTCTATCTCAAAAGAGATTGGCTTAAGACACTAATCTTGTAGACCTCATTGGTATGACTGCCACTAATCCATCTTATTACATCACAGTGATAGGATTTACAACACATACGGAAATCACATCAGAAAATAAAATGGTATACAATTCTACAGTCATATAAAGAAATCATGACCTAGCCAAATTGACAGATGTTTTGGGGGTACACTATTCAATCCATCACGCATAGCTAGAAAGCTCTCTGAGACAATTCCCTCCTGTACCCTTTTAAAGTCAAAAAGAAGTTCCTATAGCACAATTTTGAACATATTCTTATTGCCCTCAAAACTCTTATGTATTTTTTAGCTAATTATTCTTTTCCACTAAAGCAACAATAAATGCTTATTAGAGAAAACCTAGAAATATTAAAAAAAAAAAAAGCAGCAGCATTTCCACAACGCAGAGATAAACAGTGATAATGTTTTGATGTATTTATTTTTCTGCTCAAATTTTTATTTTCTGCTTATATCATGATAATTAATATAGTTGTGTAAAATGCCTTTATATTTAAAAATAAAATTGCTTATGGAAGTAATGCAAATTCTATGAAGAAAATTAGAAAAATACTGAAAAAAACAAAAACTCCAAAAATTCTATTCTTCAAAGATAATAAAAGATGATAACGTAGTAAGAGTTTAATAAATACCCTAGTAATCTTTACTCTGACTTTTTTTCCATATTTGAAGTAAATACATAAAATTTAGTTAAATGAAAGTGAGCACAGGTCCTATATAAAAATAACGCAAGGAGAAATTTATTGAAAATTAATATTTACCACTGCCTTTCTTTCAGTTATAACCAATTAAATAGTAAAAAACCTGTGCACAAATAACACTTGGGAAGGTCAATAAGACTTTTTAAAATCGCTGGAAATCATTATTGATTTTCTTAGCCATAAAAATGACCATCGTGTTCCCTTTCCAACTTTATTCTTAAGGAAAGGGAAAGAAACCTTTAGTTTATGATTCCTTTCATAGTGTCCAAGGAGTATAAATAATGAGCATTTGTGGGGAAGGGCTGAACCACAATGGAACCAATTATTATTTAAATATCTTCAATTATAATAGAGACTTTATGTCAACTCTGGGGTGAAGGAGATTTACCTTTGATAATAGAGGTCTGCAGGATCCCTAATGGCGGAGGGGTTAAGCACTTGGCCTGCCAAAGATTGGAGAAACCTTGAGAGTATGGCCTCAGGACACCCTTTCAGCTCAGTAATAAGGTCACTCCTGAGGTTTACCTTTCAGCCAAAGATTGAACGGGTCCATGGAACAAAACAAGACTAAAAGGTTGTACCAGCCCTGGGGCAGGGACTGGAAGGCAGAAAGGAACAGGAAAGCTGGTAGTAGGAACCCAGGGTTGAGAAGGGAGAATGTTGACATGTCTTGAGGTTGTTAATTGATGTTGTAGAACAATATGTGTACTAACTGTTTGATGAGAAACTAGTTTGTTCTGTAAGCCTTCATCTAAAGTACAATAAAAGAAAAAGAAAAAAGTGGCAATCTGCTTCCATAAAGATTTACAGCCCAGGAAACCCTATGGGGTAGTTCTAATCTCTCCTATAGAGTTGCTATGAATCAGAATTGACAGGATGGCAATGGGTTTGTTTTTTTATTTTAGGACAGAGGTCTGAGTAATTTAAAACAAACCCTCCTTCTGAGGAAAACTAAAAGAGCTAGAGGAAATGTTAAAACAAAAGGAAAAACAGAATGAAAATCCTAAAGACAAACCAACAAAACACTAACAAGATAGGTTTGGCCAGCTACAATCTAGTAAATTTACCTAACCAAAGCCTAAGTGAAGTCAAGAAGAAAGAGAGGAAGTCCTAGAACTCACACCTCCTTTTTGCCTTGAGTGCATTTATCCAACTAGAAGTATCAGCTATGAAATTGAACTCTGGTTTAGTAGATTGGTAGGGCACTGGAAGGGGGAGAATAACATCCAGGGCTCGCCAGACTAGGGATTTTGAAATGCTCCTAAACGCCCACTTTGAAATAAGACTAAACAGGACCAGAAGTAAACCAATCTTTGGTCCACGTCAATTAGGTCATTGAGTGATTCACAAGCATGGAATTTAGATAAATTATTCCCGGACTGGTACCCTCCCAAAGGTCTGGCAGAAGCTCACAAAAATCATATCTAGAGGGTTGTATGATTGTCCCAAGCCTCAAATTATTCCTACAAAGAATTTTCCAAATAACTTGCTGTCAAAGGTAACAAAGAGTATGAGGAAACAAGGCATTCACTGTGAGTGAGAAACAAAAAAGTTGATGAAGATAAACTCACAAAAGTTTTGGCAATGGAATTACCAAATACAGAATATAAAACAACTATACTTCTTATGTTTAGAGAAACAAGAATGCATGAAAATGTCTGATGTGTACAGGAAAACATAAAGATGGGCATAGCAAATTTGAAGAAGAACTGAAAAAGATAATAACTGAAATTAAAAACTCAAATGATGAGTTTTATGGTAATTAAATTTAGATACACGCTGCTGTAGAAACAATTAGTGAATTCCACATAAGGTAAGACAGGCTATCTAGAATAATATAAGGGAAGCAAAAAACAAAAACAAGAAACAAAAGAAGAGGAAGAAGGAAATAAAGGAAAAATAATCAAACAGAGTGTAAAAGATAAAGACTGTTGCATATAAAAATCCTAATATTCATTTAATTACAATTCCAGGAGAAGTGAGAAAGAATGGGAGAGAAACATTATTTAACAAAATAATAACTGAGACTTTTCCACATTCAAGATATGTACCAAGGTTCAAGGTAGATAAATAAAAACAAATCTTTATCTAGACTAAACACAGTGTCACTGTATAAAACTATGGCGTACAAAAGGCCCAAAGTCAGTTAAATGGGGAAAAGACAGTCTTTTTAACAAATGGTGCTGGCATAACTGGATGTCCATCTGCAAAAAAATGAAACAAGACCCATACCTCACACCATGCACAAAAACAAACTCAAAATGGATCAAAGGCATAAATATGAAATCTAAAATGATAAAGATCATGGAAGAAAAAAGAGGGGCAATGTTAGGAGCCCTAGCACATGGCATAAACAGTATACAAAATATTACCAACAATGCCAATGCGGAAGAGAAACTAGATAACTGGGAGCTCCTAAAAATCAAACACCTATGCTCATCCAAAGACTTCACTAAAAGAGTAAAAAGATTTCCTACAGACTGGGAAAAAGTTTTTAGCTATGACACATTTCCAGTCAGCATCTGATCTCCAAAATCTACATGACACTGCAAAAACTCAACTACAAAAGCACAATAACCCAATTAAAAAATGGGAAAAATATATGAACAGGCACTCCACTAAAGAAGACATTCAAGTAGCTAACAGATACATGAGGAAATGCTCACAATCATTAGCCATTAGAGAAATAGCAAATCAAAACTACAATGAGATTCCGTCTCACTCTAACAAGGCTGGCATTATTCCAAAAAAACACAAAATAATAAATTGGAGAGGATGGGAGAGACTGGAACACTTATACACTGCTGGTGGGAATGTAAAATGGTACAACCACTTTGGAAATCGATTTAGCGATTCCTTAAAAAGCTAGAAATAGAACTACCATAAGATCCAGCAATTCTACTCCTTGGACTATATCCTAGAGATGTAAGAGCCTTTACACGAACAGATATATGCACACCCATGTCCACTGCAGCACTGTTTACAATAGCAAAAAGATGGAAGCAACCAAGGAGCCCATCAATGGATGAATGGGTAAATAAATTATGGTATATTCACACAATGGAATACTACGCATCGATAAAGAACAGTGATGAATCTGTGAAAGATTTCATAACATGGAGGAACCTGGAAGACATTATGCTGAGTGAAATTAGTCAGATGCAAAAGGACAAATGCTGTATAAGACCACTACTATAAGAACTTGAGAAATAGTTTAAACTGAGAAGAAAACATTCTTTAATGGTTACAAGAGGGGAGAGGGAGAAAGGAAGGGAGAGAGGTTTTCACTAATTAAATATAAATATAAAGAACTATTTTAGGTGATTGGAAAGACAACACACAATACAGGAGAGGTCAGCACAACCGTACTAAACCAAAAGCAAAGAAGTTTCCTGAATAAACTGAATGCTTCAAAGGCCAGCGTAGCAGGGGTGGGGGCTTGGGGACCATGGTTTCAGGGGACATCTAAATCAATTGGCATAATAAAATCTATTAAGAAACCATTCTACATCCCACCTTGGAGAGCGGCGTCTAGGGTCTTAAACACTAGCACCCGGCCCTCTAAGATGCATCAAATGGTCGCAACCCACCTGGATCAAACGAGAATGAAGAACACCAAAGACATGAGGTAATTATGAACCCAAGAGACAGAAAGGGCCACATAAACCAGAGACTATATCAGCCTGAGACCAGTAGAACTAGATGGTGCCCGGCTACAACTGAGGACTGCCCTGACAGGGAACACAACAGAGAACCACTGAGGGAGCAGGAGAGCAGTGGGATGCAGACCCCAAATTCTTGTAAAAAGACCAGATTTAATGGTCTGACTGAGACTAGAAGGACCCCAGAGGTCATTGTCCCCAGACCTTCTGTTAGCCCAAGACAGGAATCATTCCCAAAGCCAATTCTCCAGACGGGGATTGGATTGGACAATGGGATAGAAAATGATACTGGTGAAGAATGAGCTTCTTGGATCAAGTAAACACATGAGAGTATGCTGGCATCTCTTGTCTGGAGGGGAGGTGAGAGGGCAGAGGGGGTTAGAAACTGGCTGAATGGACACGAAAAGAGAGGGTGGAGGGAAGGAGTGTGTTGTCTCATTGGGGGAGAACAATTAGGAGTATATAGCAAGGTATATATAAATTTTTGTATGAGAGACTGACTTAATTTGTAAACTTTCATTTAAAGTACATTAAAAAATTAAAAAAACGAACAAAAAAATAGGGTGTAGAGCATATACTGTTGCTGTTAGATGCCATGGAGTCGGTTCTTACTCACAGTGACCCAGAGCAGAGTAGAACAGAGTTACCTGGTCCTGCTCCATTCTCACAACTGTTGCTATGCTTAAGCCCATTGTTGCAGCCACTGTGTCAATCCATCTCATAGAGGGTATTTCTCTTTTTTATTGACCCTCTACTTTGCCAAGCATGATTTCCTTCTCCAGGGACTGGTCCTTCCAGATAAAGTATGCAAAGTATGTGAGACAAGGTCTCACCATTCTTGCTTCTAAGGGATATTCTGGCATGCTTTTTTCAAGACAAATTTGTTCATTCTTCTGGCTGTCCATGGTATAGTCAGTATTCTTCACAAACATCATAATTCAAATGCATCAATTCTTCTTCAGTCTTCCTTTTTTGTTGTCCAGCTTTCTCATGCATATGAGGAGATTGAAAATACCATGGCATGGATCAGGTGTACCTTAGACTCCAAGGTGACATCTTTGCTTTTTAACATTTGAAAGAGGTCTTTTGTAGCAGATTTGTCCAGTGCAATGTGTCTTTGGATTTCTCGACTGCTGTTTCCATGGACGTTGACTGTGGATACAAGTAAAATGAAATCCTTGACAATGTCAGTATTTTCTCTGATTATCGTGATGGTGTTTTTTGGTCCAGTTGTGAGGACTTTTGTTTTCTTTAAGTTGGGGTGCAATCCATACTGAAGGCTGTAGCCTTTGATCTTCATCAGTGTTTCAAGTCCTCTTCACTTTCGGCAAACTAAATGTTGCCATCCACATATTGAAGGTTGTTAATAAGTCTTCTACCAATCCTGATGCCACATTCTTCTACATATAGTCCAGCTATTTGGAGTATTTGCTCAGCATACAGATTAAATAAACATGGTGAATGGATACAACCCTGATGCACGCCTTTTCTGATTTTATACCGTTCAGGATCCCTTTGTTCTCTTTGAATGGCTGCCTCTCGGTCTATGTACAGGTTCCACATGAGCAAAATTAAGTCTTCTGGAATTTTCATTCTTTGCAATGTTATTCATAATTTTTTATGATCCACACATTTGAGTATGGTATGTAGTCAGTAAAACAGAGGTAAACATCTTTCTGGTAGTCTCTGCTTTCAACACAGATCCATTTGATATTCAGCATGATATCACTTGTTCTACATCCTCTTCTGAATCCAGTTTGAATTTCTGGAAGTTCTCTGTCAATTTACCGCTTCAACCATTTTTGACTTATCTTCATCAAAATTTCACTTGGGTGTGATATTAATGATATTGTTCTGTAATTTCTGCATTCCACTGTATCGCTTTTTTTTTTTTTTTTCCTTTTTGCAGTGGGTGTGAATATGGATCTCTTCCAACTGGCCAGATAACTGAAAAAATTAGGTATGAAGGTAAGAACTTGTCTGGTTTGTTTACCACTTCATACCCAAAAAAAAAAAAAAAAGCAAACGAACCTGTTGCCGTCAAGTTGATTCCAACTCATAGCAACCCTATAGGAGAGAGCAGAACTGTTCCATTGACTTTCCAAGGAGCAGCTGGTGGATTCAAACTGCTAACCTTTTGGATAGCAGCTGAGCTCTTAACCTCTGTGCCACCGGGCTCTGCTGCATACCTAGCGCCTAGTCTAATGCCTAACATATCATAGGCTCAATAAACATTTGTTGAATAAACAAAGAACTGAATGGGGCTAGACATTGCCTATGGAACTGCTCATCGATATCAATTGAATGACTTAGTCTGAGCCCAGAGCTAATTGGAAAACAACTGTCAGTTTTTCTAATAGAAAAAATTTTGAGATTTTAAATTTGATTTGTCTCTAGTTCAGTTTAAAGACAACTGTATGCTTATTTTTTTTTTCAAGAAAGATAATTTATTGGATATTGTTGACTCCTTACTTACATCCTTTCCACATCCCTCCATCTGCCTTTTTCACACAACCATGACTTAGTTCAGGCATTCATCCTTCTTCATAGGTCCACAGTTAACCAAATCTGGATTGGTTTAAGTAAACTGTGATTACACTCCTTTTGCATAATGTTGGTTTATGAAAAGAGAAGAAAGCGCACATGACCTAATTCTGGTCAAGAAAATGTGTGGGTTGGTATCCTGGAAGCTTCTGGTAAATGATTCTGTGTCTGTAATAGATGCACAGGGAGCAATAACCTCTTGCTGTTTTGACCTGGTGCTCCAGGTTTGTGATTAAGATTGTAGTTAGACTAAGAATAAAACTGACAGTGGCAGGAAACAAAATGGAAAGAACCTGAGTACTTGATATATTGCTAAGGTACTGATTTATCCTATCTAAGAGCCACCATACTGCTGGACATTTTATTACCACACTGTTTAAGCCACTGCCAGTTTTTGTTGTCATAACTGAGGTTACTTGCAGCTAAAAGCTTACAAGTGATACACGTAACATACATGTAATCTTTTGTAAATTCTTGAATATGCTACAATGTTTTTATATTGTCCCAGATAACTGTGCTAGAATAATTAAACAAGAGTGTTTTTTTTTAAATCCTAGATTTTGTAGATGCTGTTCCATTGTTCTTGTGTAAGTGTAAGTTTGCTTTATATACAGTATTGCTTAGAATTCTGAGATTGGTCTGATTTCTCTTGTAAGGAAATCTTATCAATTGTATTTGTCTTATATTTTTAAAATTTTGCTAGGGTATTTTTTTTCCCCTTTTATTTTTATTCTGCTTTAAGTGAAAGTTTACAGTTCAGGTTAGTTTCTCATACAAAAATTTATACACAAATTATTATGTGACCCTAGCTGTTCTCCCCACGCAGACTTTTCCTTTTCCACTCCGAATTTCCCTTGTCCTTTTAAGCCTTCTCATCTCACCTCCAGACAGGAGCTGCCCGTTTAGTCTCATGTATCTACTTGAGTTAAGAAGTACTCTATTCACAAATATCATTTTATATCTTATAGTGTAATCTTTGTCTGAAGAGTTGGCTTTGGAAATAGCTTCAGTTCTAGGCTAACGGTGAGTCTGGGGGCCATGTCTTCTGGGGTCCCTCCAGTTTCAGTCAGACCATTAAGTCTGGTCTTTTTACTAGAATTTGAGTTCTACAACCCACTTTTCTCCTGCTCCGTCAGGGACTTTCTGTTGTGTTCCCTGTCAGGGCAGTCATTGGTGGTAGCCGGGCACCATCTAGTTCTTCTGGTCTCAGGCTGATGGAGTCTCTGGTTTACATGGCCCTGTCTCTTGGGCACATATTTTTCTTGTGTCTTTGGTGTTCTTCATTCTCCTTTGCTCCAGGTGAGTTGGGACCAATTGTTGTATCTTAGATGGCCGCTCATTCGCTTTTAAGACCCCAGACACCACCCACCAAAATGGGATGCAGAATATTTTCTTAATAAACTTTGTTATGCCAATTGACCTAGATGTCCCCTGAAACCATGGTTCTAGACCCCTGCCCCTGCTACTCTGTACCTCAAAGTGCTTGATTGTATTCAGGAAACTTCTTAGCTTTTGTTTTAGTCCAGTTGTGCTGACTTCCCCTGTACTGTGTGTTGTCCTTCCCTTTAACTAAAATAATTCTTGTCTACTATCTTTTTTTTTATCTAGTTAGTGAATACCCCTCTCCATCCCTCCCCACCCTCCTAAACATCAGAGAATATTTTCTTCTTCTTCTTTAAGCCTTGTCTTGAGTTCTTATAACAGTGGTCTCCTACAATATTTGCCCTTTTGTGACTGATTAATTTCACTCAGTATAATGCCTTCCAGATTCACCCATGCTATGAGATGTTTTGAGACGTCATTGTTGTTCTTTATTGTTGCATAGCATTCCATTTTGTGAATATACCATAATTTGTTTATCCATTCGTCTATTGATGGGCTACTAGTTTGTCTCCATCTTTTTGCTACTGTGAACACTGCTGCAATGAACATGGGTGTGCATGTATCCATTCCTGTAATGGCTCTCATTTCTCTAGGGTATAGTACAAGGAGTGAGATTGCTGGATCGTATGGTACTTCTATTTCTAGCTTTTTGATGAAGTGCCAAATTGATTTCCAAAGTGACTGTACCATTTTACATTCCCACCAGCAGTGTGTCAGTGTTCCAGTCTCTCCACAACCTCACCAACATTTTTTATTTTGTGTTTTTTGGAATAATGCCAGACTTGTTGGGGTGAAATGGTATCTCATTGTGGTTTTGATTTGCATTTCTCTAATGGCTAAAGATTGCAAGCATCTGGTAGCTGCCTGAATATCTTCTTTGAAGTGTCTGTTCATATCCTTTGCCCATTTTTTTAAAATTGGGTTATTTGTCTTTTCGTTATTGAGGTTTCACAGTATCTTTTAGATTTTAGAGATTAGATGCTGATCAGGTTTGTCATAGCCAAATTTTTTTTCCCTGTCTGCAGGTTGTCTTTTTACTCTTTTGATGAAGTCTTTTGATGAGCTTAAGTGTTTGATTTTCAGGAGCTCCCAGTTATCTAGTTTCTCTTCTAGTGTTTGTGCATTGTTAGTAACATTTCATATTCTGTTTATGCCATGTATTAGGGCTCCCTGCTGGAATATTTTAGCTGGATTCTGTTTCCAAAGGCTTTGCTTGGATTTCACTTACCCTTTAAATTTGTGTATTATGTAGGTTTTCATTTAAAGAAATGAAATCAGGATAGTTTTTATTATTTTATTTTGTCTTTGATAATTGCTTCTGTTCCAATCTTTCTTATATCTTATTGAGGAACACCAATAATTCTTGGGTTAAACTTTCAATATATACCCCACATTTATTGTGGTAGACATGGTTAGTGTCTTGCCCAGATGCCCTTCACTAGACCTTGCACCCATTCCCCTGCTGCTGTGAATATCGGTTGCTAGCAGATCACATCTGCCTCCTTTTCCTCACAATCACCCCTGGCTCATGAAGAAAAGCCTAGGACTTTCTTTGGAAGTGCAAAACCTGGGTGCCTTGCCGCAAGGTGGGGCATCTCTGTGATATCATCAATTTTCCAGAGTTCCCTGTAGAATATGTTGAACTTAGCTAAGCAAACATCTTTGTCTGGCTACTTCCTCAGCTTTACCTTGTTTCCATCACTCACTTTTGAGCTTTATCTAGGGCACTTCTTGACTAAATGACTTGTGAGAGAAACCCCATCTCAGCCTTTGCATCTAGAGAGCCTGACCTAAGATATCTATTCTTTAATTTCACCTTTGACATTTTCTACAGCTGAGATAACTCAGTATGATTGACTCCTACATCTCTGTGGTGGATTGCATTATTAGTCAGAAAATAGTCAGTCTTCCATATAGTAGAAATACACTTTACTGCTTCAGCATCAGTCAATGGAAAGTGAAGTGAAGTGACAAGAGTCAGTTCTGAGCAGAGCCTTTAAGAGACACAGAAAGTTTCCGCCATCCTCTTGCACTCTGTCACAAGAACAGCACAGTTTACAGAGAGGGTGGTCTTGAATAAGAAGACATATGGAACAGACTTGAATTTGACCTGTAGGCTGGAGCTCAGCCAAGCCCAATCAAGATCATGCAAGTGGAACAGAACCACAATTGGCCACAGATTTGTGAGCAAAAAGAATGTTTGTAACTAGAAGCCACAGAGATTTTGAGGCTGCTTGCTACTGCACAAAAAGCTGATTAACACAATTGACAATTTAATTTCCTGCAACATCAATTGTGCTTTATTTTTATTTCTATTTGTTGCAATCCTTCTTTTTATCCACCTCCCTTTTTATTTCATCCTTAAGTTTTCTCATCTTATCATTTCAGTTTTTCATTGTTTACTGGTTTTGTTTTCTAGATTCCAAGTATCATATTCTTCTACTGAATATGTCTTCATTAAAAACGAAGGCTTTATTTGAGTGGTCCATAAACTACCTTAAGACACAGACATTTTTTAGAATATGATAGAATTTATGCATCTTCTCCAGAGGAAAATACACATTTTCAAATACAATACACATACACAATTTTGCATACAAATTCAAGAGATTCATGACACCCCTATTGCTCACCACGGTTCTGGATCCTGGGTTAAGAATATATACCGTAGCACATAGTTTTATGTGATTTTCTGTTAGGAAAATATTTCCTTTCACTTGTTTATTGGTAAAAAATAGACTTCATATAATTTTATGTCTCAGAATTCATTCCCAAACAAGGAAAGAACTACACGAACACAATGTTTGCCCACAAACAGGATGTATTACTGTAGGCCCCTTAGGATTCCATCATATCCCCTTCTTACATTTTTCACTGGCTAACAGCCACTCGGTATCTGTATCAGAGTTTCATCTCAGTGTGTCTACTGGTACAGAATTTGGATTTTTCTTCTACCTCCTCTGCTTAGCTTTCTGACACTTCCAACCAGCAAAGTTGTGAGAACCTGTAGTTCACTTTATAAACAGTGTTTGCTTTCCTAAAAGCTAATCCTATTTCTGTTCCCACTTATGATGCTTTAAGTTGAGTGGCCTATACTTCTCATGTAGAGATGAAGTATCACCAGTTTCTCTTCCATCTATCTCTTGCCCATTGGGAATTCTTTCCCCCATCCAAGCAGGAAGTATTGGAGAAGAAATATGATAAAACACAAGAGAAAAGATCTTTCAAAAAAAACTCTCAAAAGCAGTATCCATGAGATAGTTTCCTGATTATTAAGACACCGGTTTATGATAAAGGGGGCAAATAGGCAATAGCAATATCTACTTTGGGGCAAGTAGACCAGTTGTCTCCAGAACCAAAACAGGTGTTTCATTTACTGTGCTTTCCAATTTAGATGCATCTGGCTTATCACTACTAGAAATTATCCCTGCCACATCCAGGGAAATTTTGACTCCTAGCAGTCATTTTTCCCAGAAATATGACTTCTCACTTTTTTCTTTACTTCTGTGGGTGTGTCTTAGTTATCAAGTGCTGCTATAACAGAGATACTGCAAGTGGATGTCTTCAACAAACAGAAGTTTATTCTCTCACAGTTTAGTAGGCTGGAAGCCCAAACTCAGGTCATCGGCTCCAGGGAAAGGCTATCTTTCTCTGTCAGCTCTAGAGGCAGGTCCTTGTCAATCCTCCCCTGGACTAAGAGCTTCTTGGTGCAGGGACACCAGGTCCAAAGAATGTGCTATGCTCCCAGTGCTTCTTTCTTCGTGGTATGAAGTCCCTTAGGACAAAATTATGACATAGGGTTGGAGAGTTGATATAGCCCTAAGGTAAGCAACTAAAGGTGTGTCGTTAGCCCTGCCAGCTGAAGAAAACTGCTTCTGGTGGTCCTTCGAACCAGGTATGGACAAAAAGGCATTAACCAGATCAATAGCTACATACCAGCTAACAGGAGATGTATTAATTTGCTCATGAAATGAAACCACATCTGGAACAGCAGCTACAATTGGAGTCACCACCTAGTTAACTTTTCAATAATCCAGTGTCATTCTCCAAGATCCATCTGCCTTTTCACAAGCCAAATAGGTGAGTTGAATGGGGATGTGGTGGGAATCACCATCCTTGCATTCCTCAAGTCCTTGTTGGTGGCAGTAATCTCTGCAATCCCTCCAGGAATGAGGTATTGATTTTGGTTTACTATTTTCCTAGGCAGGGGCAGTTCTAATGGTTTCCACTTAATTTTTCCTACCATAATAGCCCTCACTCCATTTGCAGGGGTCTGATGTGGGGGTTCTGCTAGTTGCTGAGTATATCTTTTCCAATTATGCATTCTGGAGCTGAGGAAATCGCTATAGGATGGGTTCAGGGATCCACTATGAGAGGGACATGAGCCAAGACTCCATTAATAACCTGACCTCCATATGTCCCCACTCTGATTGGTGGGCCACAGTGACGTTTTGTGTCTCGTGGAATTAGTGTCAGTTCAGAGCCAGTATCCAGCAGTCCCTGTAAAGTCGAATTATTTCCTTTTCCCCAGTGAAAAGTCAGTCTTGTAAAAGGCCACAGATCCCTTTGGGGAAGCCTGGGAGAAAGATTAACAGTATAAGTTTTTGGCAGTGTACAAAGTCCTTCCTCAAGGGGACCTGGCCTCCCCTTCAAGTCTGGGAATTAATTGAGGTACTGCCACTCTCTATTCTGGTGATTCAAGTTAGACTGCTGTTCACTTGACCTAGAATTCATTCGCTTGTATAGATCAAGAAAATATTTAGTATATTTCCTCTCTATTTCACTCCTAGGGACACCATGACTAAGTAGCCAATGCCATAAGTCCATACGAGTCATCCTATTCTGATTACTGCTTTGATTCCACTGCCCATTACAGTAACTACATCCACCTTATCTTTGATGATAGAGTGCCACCACTTGGCCCCTACACCATGGGGTTCAATCAACCCCATCATAGTCACAAACACACAAACCCAGTGCCGTCAAGTTGATTCTGACTCATAGCGACCCTATAGGACAGAGTAGAACTGCTCCATAGAGTTTCCAAGGAGCACCTGGCAGATTTGAACTGCCGACCGTTTGGTTAGCAGCCTTAGCACTTAACCACTATGCCACCAAGGTTTCCCCATCATAGTTAGGCATCTTAATTCAGTTAGATGCCTTATAAAATAACAATCACAGCAGTTTTCAAGGATACTGGGGCTCCCTTCACAAATTTGTTCCTCACCACTGTGGTAAATGCTGTGTCCTCTGGGCACTCCATTTGTGGGTCTGTGAGTCTAACCAGATAAATCCACTCTAGCATGCCAATTTCCCTAAGCCTTGGGATACCTTCTTCTACAGTATACCAAGGCAGTTCTGGTACTTCAACTTGATTTACTGTAGGCCACCCTGTAATCCATGCTTCAGCGACCCAACTAAATGAGCTATTAGATCCTTTCTAGCTTCTGAAACTAAAACATTGAATGAAGAACCTATGCTTATTAGTAGGCCCATATCAATAAACTCAGACTGATCCATCTTTATGTTCCTTGCACCATTATCCCGCACCCTTAATAGCCATCCTTACACATATTCCCCAGGTTTCTGTTTGTACATATTAGAAAAGTCAAGCAGTCCTTTTGTAGTGTAGCGTACCCCCTCCTGGGTCACACTTTGTACTTCACCTTTTGGGGTTTTCTGGGACTTAAGTCTAGTTATAGGTCTGGAAGCCAAAATCAGTGGTGGGGAAATGTTTTTTAGAACATTCGGTATTGTCTTGTAAAAGATCCGTCTCAGGCAACGATTCAGTCTCTTTAATCTCAGCTGGGTTAATCTTATTAGATGGGAGTGAAAGGGCTAATGGTTTTACTGGGTTCGGTGGTTTAGTGGACAAACGTGGAGTAATCTCTTCAGATGGGAGTGAGAGGGCTGGTTCTGTTGGCAAGAGTGATTCAATGGAACTTAGGGGCTCAGTGTCTCCAGCTTCCCGATTATCTGCCCATATGTCCCCATCTCAGGTTTCAGGATCCCATTTCTTCCTAATCAATGTCCTCACTTTAACTTCAGTCACCTCTTGAGGTTGGCAATTGCATTGGCATTGTAATTTAGCCACTCTTACCATATGACTCTAGGTTGGGTTTTCAACGATATCAGCTCTATTACTATAAGAATAAGGCTTTCTTTCAAGGCGCAAGTGGAAACTTTGAGGTCATTTATGCAGTACTGGAGCTTTGAGTCTGAAGCCCTGAGCTCATCTCTTTCTTTCACCAGTTTGTCTAGCAAAAGTAGGACCAACGAACCTGCTTCCTTATACTTCTTGTTATGACAAAATTTAGAAAGGTATTGAGACAGATAGGGTTAACTCTGTTGGCAGAACAAAACAGATATTAAAAGGTTACCATCTAGAAGCTGGGTAAACAAGACCCACACCCTGTCAACATAAGACAAGGCTGAAACAACCTGTGAATTACTATGTCCTTCTTAGTGATTTTTTCTAGTCCCTCCCCCCTTTACAGGCTCCCACATGCACAGAAGAACAAAGTGTGACTGCTGTTTAACCTTCCTTGGCCCTCTGAAGATGGTGATACAGTGCCAAAATCAGTGTGTTTCAGTTATATCCCACAATGTGATGCCAAGGGCTGCTGAGAGGAATCCGTCTTGAATATCAGTGAGGTCCACCTTGGATTCCAGATGCTCAAGCAACTAAATTAACATGCACTGCCATTCTGAGAAGTACCCACCCCTTGAAAGAAGCCCACTAAATATTCATTACTCTATTGTCTCTGCCAAACCCATATAAGCCCTAACCTTGCTTCCCTTTTCGAGTCAGTCTTTTGGAGAGGCTTAGATCCTCACTGACTCTTTTTGCTTGACTCAAGCCGAATAAAGCTTGCTGAAGATAAAGCTTGTCTTTTGCGTGTATTCTTACTTAGGAAAAGACAAGGACCCTTTGTGTCAGATTGGCAATTGGTTACAGTATCACACATGTAATCACCCAGAGCCTCACCTTTCACCAATACCTGATCTATTGATGGTAATAGTTTGTGTATTTATATTGCCACCTCATGCCATGGATTAGCAGTGCCCTCTTTACAACTGGAAGCAGAGTCGCCAACATTTTTAAGACTAACTAGACTTGAGAATCAATTCAGAAAACTCACTTTCAATTTTGTTTTTCTAGAACCACTCTCAGTACCAAATGTCTGATGCTGGGTTCTCTAGAGAAGCAAAACCAATAAAGCCTATATATGTACTTATATATTGAGTCAATTCAGACCCTGAGTGACTGTGTAGAAAGGACAGAGGGACAGAGTAGAACTGCCCCATAGGGTTTCCAAGTGGTGGCTGGTGAATTCAAACTGCTGACCTTTAGTTAGCAGCTGTAACTTTTAACCACTGCACCACCAGGGCTCATATATATAGAGAGGTAGAGAGATTTATATCAAGGTAATGGCTCATGCCATTGTAGAAGCTGGAACGTCCCAAGTCCATGGATCAGGATAGAGGCTTCTCCTGATTTACATAGCCGCAGAGGCTGGCTAAGCCAAGATCAGCAGGTCAGAGATCAGGGCTCTTGCTCACAGGCTGCAAAGATTGATGAACACCAAGATCAGCAGGCAAGGCTGCAAGTAAGCTGCTAGCTCAAGTCCCAAGAACCGAAGGTCAGACAAACAGGAGGAACCTGCTGCAGGATCCAGAGTGAGCAAAAGGCCATGAGCCTTGCCAGAATGTCCATTTATATTCAATGCAGGCCACATGCCCAAGGAAACCCCCTTTAAACTTACTGGCTATTTACAGCAGAGCCCATCCTGGAGGTGATCACATTATATCAAATCTCATCATGGAAGTGATCACAACATGATACGACTGCCAAACACCTAAGAATCATGGCCCAGCCAAACTGGTACATAGCCTTAACCATTACAGGATACCTTTAAGTTATGTTTGGGCTGAGAGACAAATACTTTTGGAAACAGGAAGCATCTTCAAATTGATTACTAAATGAAACCATAACTCCTTAGCAGTTTGTGACAAAAGCACTTACTGGCATGGCTTGAAACTATTTTTCTACTCATGTTATCTAGTATCACTACCTGATAGCAAAACCTATCTCTGGAACCAAGGAAATAGAAGAATCCCAAATCATTAGTAATATTTTTCATTGCTATGAACTGAGCTAAGGAAGCACATTACAGACATTGTTTCAATTAGTCTCAAATCAACCTATTCAGCCCTTATAAAATTAGTGGAGCCAAGATTTTACGTTTTATTTGTTGGATTCCAAAGCTCATACTATTAATCGCAACATTATATTTTTCCCCTATTTAAGAAAACCAAGAAAGCACAATGAACTCAGACTCAAAGCAAGCTAGCTTTGATATTCTAAGGTTTGCTTTGTGGAAGTACAGTTATTAATTTCTTATTGCTGCTTTAACACACAGCTACAAACTTAGTGGCTTAAAACAACACAAATCTATTATCTTACCGTTCTCAAAGTCAGAAGTCTGAAATGGGTTTTACTGGGTTTTGAATTAAGGAGTTGACAAGACAGCGTTACTTCTGAAGGCTCTGTGGGACGATATTTCCTTTGCCTTTTCCAACTTCTACAGACTGCCTGGGAAAACCTGGTGGCACAGTAGATAAGAGATATAACAGCTAACCAAAAGGTCGGTAGTTCAAATCCACCAGGTACTCCTTGGAAACACCATGGAGCAGTTCTATTCTGTCTGATGGGGTCACTATGAGTAGGAATCGACTCAACAGCAATTAGTTTTAGAGACTGCCTGCATTCCTTAACTTATGCTCCTATTTCGTCTTCAAAACTGGCAATGACCACTTGAGTCTTTCTCATGCTATATCACTTGGACAACAACACTCCTTCTTATCTTTCACAAGTGTCTTTCCAATGGTGTGACACAGTTAGGCGTCATGACAGGCCAATAATCTGGTTTAAAGTAGAACCGTAACAGAAAATGTGGGCTGTAGAAAAGTTCAGTCCCTATTGGTCCAGCAAAATTTATGTTAGGCATCTGAGTCCCCAGCAAGTTAGCTAAGAAGCAGGAAAGAATTCTAGATTTAGCAGTGGAGATGAATTACAGAGCAGAAGACTAAAGCAGTAGTCCTATTACAGTTAAGTCTAAAAGATGAGAGAAGGTGCTCCAGAAAGCTTAGTAACTGCACAAGAGCCTGTAGCTCGTCTCAGACATCTTGGCTCAAGGCAGCAAAATCAATGCTCCACCCCACCTTCTGCTGAAAGTAGTACTTTTAATATTTGCTTACATTTAGTCTGAATATTGAGGAAGTGTATGGTACAGAGTCTTTGCAAGAGGACATCAATGCCTATAGCTGACATTTCCTTCCACTTATAATGCTATTCATCCCACAAAGTCAACTGCAAATGCCACAACTACCTTGAGACATTTCCTAATTCAGTCATCAGGAATGATCTCTCTTCTTGGGTTGCCAGGGTGTTTTCTATGCATAATTTCTGTGTAGACGATTTCTTAGTATATGTACTATTTATTGCCAATCACTCTTCAGCTCTCTTCGAGTCCTGATGTCATGACAAGCCTCAGACAAGTTTGGAGAGATGTGTATGATGCCCTTAACATCAGAGGGTTTTTATTATTCCCATATTTCTGCTAAGCTTTAGCTTCTGCCTCTTCAACCATTTCCTAGAATCCATTTAGAGACACTAAAAAATTTTACTATAACATATAGCATTTCTCCCTTTGTTTCTTCATAGCAGATTCATCACTTTTGCTTGTACACTTTTTATAGTGATTTTTTTCTCAAAACTATTCAGAAAAAAACAAAATGAATGAGAGAAGAGGCCCAGAATAGAGTGAAAATACACACTGTTGAATATGCTCAACTCTAAAAAACATGGCAGGGAACAAAGTGTCTGAGGTTATGTGCCGTATGGTGTACTAACACTTGATTTCATTGGCTGAGAATTATGATAGAACTGAGAACGTAGGAAAACACATGCACTTTGGCTGTGTACCCTCGTGAATTGTTTATATATTTATAAACATTTTAGTTAAGAAGTTATTTCAGAAATAAATAGCTTCATATATAAATAACATGTAACAAGTAACGTTAAATGAAGAATTCATGTGTTACTTGTTTATTATTGAACTACAAGTTCCCTATAGTCATTAGATAAACATTTTATATATAAAATGTTATCTATATATTTTATGTATATATAAATGTTTAGTAATTATAAGGCCCTCAATGAGCGCTTATTAAAACAATATGCCGCATACTGAAGGAGGTATTTTATAAATATAAAATTTTAAATAAGTAAATCTTGAATTCATCAGACTTTTTTAAATTTGTATATTTCTGTGTGTGGATAGCTAGATGGGGAGATGGACAGACAGACAGATGATGGCTGGACAGACAGAAGACAGGCAGACAGCCAGTCAGACCCACAGGCAGACAGGCAGACAGATAGACAGACAGATAGCTGTTGTTGTTAGGTGCTGTCCAGTCGGTTCTGACTCATAGGTACCCTATATACAACAGAACAAAACACTGCCCGGCCCTTCACCATCCTCACAATTTTGCTATGTTTGAGCGCATTGTTGCAGCCACTGTGTCAATCCATCTCATTGAGGGTCTTTCTATTTTTCATTGACTATCTACTTTACCAAGCATGATGTCCTTCTCTAGGGGCTAGTCCCTTCAGATAACTTGTCCAAAGCATGTGAGAGGAAGTTTCACAATCCTCACTTCTGAGGAGCATTCTGACTGTACTTCTTCTAAGGCAGATTTGTTCATTCTTCTGGCAGTCCATGGTATATTCAATATTCTTCACCAACAGAGGCGTCGCTTCTTCTTCTGTCTTCCTTATTCTTCGTTATACCACGGCTTGGACCAGGCGCACCTTAGTCCTCAAGATGACATCTTTGCTTTTTAGCACTTTAAGAGATCTTTTGCAGCAGATTTGGCCTGCTTCCATGGACGTTGATTGTGGATCCAAGTAAAATGAAATCCTTGACAACATCAATATTTTCTCCATTTATCATAATGTTTCTTATCGGTCCAGTTGTGAGGCTTTTTGTTTTCTTTATGTTGGCATGTAATCCATCCTGGAGGCTGTAGTCTTTGATCTTCATCAGTAAGTGCTTCAAGTCTTCTTCAATTTCAGAAAGGAAGGGTGTGTCATCTGCGTATCACAGGCTGTTAATTAGTCTTTCTCCAACCTGGTGCTCCATTCATCTTCATATAGTCCAGCTTCTCATATTATTTGCTCAGCATACAGATTGAATAATTATGTGAAAGGAAATAACCCTGACACACACCTTTTCTGATTTTAAACCACATAGTATACCTTTGTTCTGTTACAACAACTGCATCTTGGTCTAAGTACAGGTTCCTTATGAGCACAATTAAGTGTTCCGGCATTACCATTCTTTGTAATATTATCCATAATTTGTTATCATCTATAGAGTCAGATGCCTTTGAATAGTCAATAAAACAAAGGTCAACATCTTTCTGGTATTCTCTTCTTTCAGCCAAAACCCATCTGACATCAGCAATAACATCTCTTGTTCCATGTCCTCTTCTGAATCCAGCTTGAATTTCTGGCAGTTCCTGCAGCTGTTTTTAAGTAATCTTCAGCAAATTTTACTTGTGTATGATATTGATGATATTGTTCAATAATTTCCACATTCTGTTGGATCATCTTTCTTTGGAATGGCACAAATATGGATCCCCTCCAGTCAGTTGCCCAGGTAGCTGTCTTCCAAATTTCTTGGCACAGGTGAGTGAGCACTTCCAGCATTATGTCTGTTTGTTGAAACATCTCAGTTGGTATTCTGTCAGTTCCTGGGGACTTATTTTTGCCAATACCCTCAGTAGAACATGGACTTCTTCCTTCAGTACCATCTGTTCTTTATCATACGTGACCCCTGAAATAGTTAAATGTTGACCAATTCTTTTTCATACAGTGACTCCACGTATTTATTCCACCTTCTTTTGATGCTTCCTGTGCCATTAATTTTTTTTTCCCTGTAGAATCCTTCAATATTACATCTAGAGCCTTGAATTTTTTCTTTGTTTCTTTCAGCTTGAGAAATGCTGAGTGTGTACTTCCCTTTCAGTTTTCTAATTCCATTATTATACTTTACTCTGTCTTCTGGAGCCACCCTTTAAAATCTTCTCTTCAGCTCTTTTATGTGATGATTTCTTCTGCTCACTTTAGCTACTCTATGTTTCAGAGCAAGCTTCAGAGTCTCTTCTGACATCCATTTTGGTCTTTTCCTTCTTTTCTGTCTTTTTAAGTACATTGCCAGGAATATTTATGAAGTGATACCTCCAGTAAAACATGCAGAATCCTGTTTTTACCTACCATATATTATGCCTTTTGATAGAGAGGAAAAATCCTGGTTTTTCTTTATCATTTTTAAGTTGAAAAGATTGTCAATCTTATTTATAAATATACAAAATGAGAACATATAAAAATACCTTGTGTGTTATTTTCATTGAGTATTTTCCATTCGTAGAATAGTGACAGATCATAGCCACATAGTCCAGCATCTGTTCTGTTTTTATTATTATTATTTATGTGATACTGTTACTATTTTTAACCAAGATTGAGGCATAGCTGAACCCACTCATCTTCTGTTAGTACTAGAGAAAGTGAGGAGGCATTGCTCCAATTTTGGTTACTGTGGAGATGAAAATCTAGCCAAGCAGAAGCCAAGGTGGCTAGTTAGCATGATAGCCAACCTAGCTCTGGATTGAGGATGTTTTCTTTCCCTCTTGCTTTACACCTCCTACTGCTTCATTTGCCTTTGGTTAGAATATTTGCTTTACTTTTGCCAAGGTGCTGTCACTTTTGGTATAAGTCAGATGGCGGAGGATGTGGTTACACAAATACTCAGACGTCTATAGTGGTGCTACACATGATGCAGCCTTCTCACAGGTGAGTCAACATAGGAGAATAAATGGGTTATTATGTCTTGGCACCTATGGCTATGTCTTTGACCTGCCAAGTCCAAATTTCACCAGGCAATTAAGGGATTCTCATAATGCTCCTTAAGTCCATCCTTTGGCAGGTATCCTACAGGTTATGCCATTTTGCCTGATATAAAAGGAAAAACGTAGGTGAGCCAGGACCAGTAATAGCAGATGGGCTATGCTAGTAAGTTCAGAAGATAAATGAGATGACCAAACCTGCAGTCAAGAAGCCCACTTGAAATAAAATGATCAAAAGTTGAAACCAGTAGACTTCTGAGTGATGTTGATGCAAGCTTAATGTTAGTGAACTAAGACTAGGGTATTGAACTGGTGATTATGATGATTCTCAAAGGACCATAACTAGAATACTTACAGTCTAGACAGTTTTGAGTATCACACGGCCGTAGAGACAGAATGAGAATTGTACTCCAACTAGGAAAGAACCAGTGTTTGAAATATTATGCAGTTAGGAAGGAGTGGAGGGAAAGGACATGTTAAGTTCTCAATAGAAGGTCATGGATTTAGTATCATGGTAAACTGGATGGTGGTTCAGTAAGCTAGGAGAGATATTTGTGCATCTATCTGTACTTCTATAAAATCCAAGAAGTAATTCTGCTGCTTATGTGGGTTTAATAACCATTGCTAAATATTTATATCAATCTTTTTTTTTTTGTAAGTTTATTTAGCAAATGATACTTGAACTACTATCTTTTTTCTCTGGCTAGTTATTGGATGAATGCTAATTTATTTTGTTACTTAAGGTATTTGAAATAACTTTACACTTTTGTCCAGTTCTACGTAATCACAGAATACATTTGCAAAGAATTTTGGTTCTGATGATAAGCAATGGAAGCAACATTTCATAAATGGTGTTTTTGCTACCTTACAGGCATCATCACATTTTCAAAGACAAATAAATGTCTAAAAGAAAAGATGTTTTATTTAGTGGTTCTAACTCCCTGAGCAATGCTATAGGACTATTTAAGTTGTAAATCTCAAAGGACAGTTTGGGGTCGACTTTGGTGGGAATATAAATCAGTTGACATTATTCATGCACTATGTGAGCAGTTTAAGGAGTAAGGTACTTACATAACCATCTGTTATGCTTATATGATAGTCTCCTAACAAATATTTCAAATAATGTAAAATTATACCAGATATTTTTTATTATTAGCAATTTACATAAGCCCATCTAACATAATGCTGATAATGAAATGGTTTAATGTGTCATTCAATTTACTTCTTTCTCTCTTCTTTCCATTCTTAAACAGTTTACTGAGTATATACTAAATGCTACTCTATGCTAGGTGTTAGATGTTACAAAGAGAATTAGGACAAATGAGGTCCTTACCTTTAATGAGCTTACAATCAAGTGGGGAACAAGACGCAGCATAGGAGTATATGATAGCCTTAAAAATAATCAGAAAATTTCAATACTGTGTGGTAAGAGATATGATAGAAAGTTGCACAGAGTGCTAAGGGTGCCAGAGGCACGTCACTTCTGCTAGAAGAAAGGTAGGGAAGGAGGTATTTATGAATGAATTTTAACAGACTTCACCTGAATTGTGATTTGAGGGGAAAAAAGGGGCTGGCAATGCAAAGAACGGGGCGGGGGTGGGGGAGAGGCAATATTCAATGGGGGATCAATAGATGAAAAGACCACAAAGCAAGAGAAATTACATTGTGTTCAGAACGGACATTTAGTATTGCTGAAGAGAAGAATGAAAGGAGAGTGAAGGAAGAAGAGATATAGCTAGCAGTGGCCAGATCATGAAGGACCTTGTGTTTTGTGCTAACAAACTCAAATTGTCCTGAAAGCCACAAAACAGGAAAAATGAAAGATTTTAAGCAGGGAAAGATTTGAGTTACTTTTCCTCCTCTGGACAATGTATTTTCTGAGAACTGCACACTTTTGGTACTACGTGACTCTGCTCCCTTGCCCCCACGTACCCACAAAATTTGATGTGCTAATGATGTCTTCCTATACGAGTTAAGACAGTCATATTGTCTCTACTAGGGATTTGACATTCTGACCGAGATACTAAATTCTATATAAGCTGAAAGACGGAAGCTATGGGGGTGGTTGTGTACATGGAAAAGCAGAGAAAGTCAGAATGCACAGAGACAATGAACAAAATGGCACAATTGCTGCTAAGAAATATAAAGCCTAGGATTATGACCAAGTTGGGAATGTCAACCCCTAAGGATGAAAAAGGACAGAAATACCAAGAATGATGAATACGCTTAGTCTGGAAAGCAAAACTGAACCAAACACCAACACATTCAGTGAATAGTGAGCAGATGGTTGAGTAGAAATAATGAAGAGGGGTAGAGACTGATATAGCCGACTGATGGCCTTAAAAATAAACTTTGTTAGAATTTAAAAGCATGATTATATAAAGGCACCAACGGAAGACAAGGAGAATTGTAAGTGCGGTTCCTGACTTTGAGAATTATGATATGAGAAAATGAGTAGTCTTTATTAAAAAAGACTGAAGAGGGTTATGGTATCCTGTTATGGATTGAATTGTGTCTCACTCAAAATTTGTGTTGTAAATCCTAATCTCTGTGCTTGTGGTTATAATCCAATTCGGGAATGGGTTGTCTTTGTTGTGTTAATGAACAGGGTTAGTGTAGGATGTGTCTTAAATCAATCTCTTTTGAGATATAAAAGATACTAAACAATCAATTGAAAGAGGAGAGATGGGGTAAGGTAGATGCCAAGACACATGAAGATGTCCAAGGAACCAGGAAATAGAAGCTGAAGAGATAAGGACCTTCCTCCAGAGTCAACAGAGAAAGAAAGCTTTCCTGAATTCAGCACCCTGAATTCAGACTTCTAGCCCCTAAACTGTGAGAAAATATATTTCTCTTTGTTAAAGTTATCTACTTGTGGTATTTCTCTTATAACCACCATAGATAACTAAGACATACTCTCATGGGAAGAGCCAGGCTGAGTGGTACAAAAAATAAGTATTGAAAAGAATAGAAATGTAAAAGAATTTGTCTTGGAATGTGGGTTTCAGAGGACATGGTGGGAATAGTTTGAGACAATGAAAAAATGAGGAATTGCATTAAGGAGAGGAAACACAGTGCCTTAAAGTTGTCTTTGGGGCCATTACATCTTGTGTAATGAGGAAAGGGTAAGTAAGTGTCAAGATTGCTTATAAGCCATATCCAAATTGACAGGGAAGCATAAATAACTATAAAGTACTTGGAGACAAACATTGACGTAGAGAATGTTTTAGTTTTAATGTTATGAAACTTGCCTCACAATGTTTGAAAAGCTGTTGTTGTTGTTAGGTGTCATTGATTTGTTTGTGACTCATAGTGACCCTATGTACAACAGAACAAAACACTGCCTGGTCCTGTGCCATCCTCACAATTGTTGTTGTGTTTGAGCCCTTTGTTGCAGCTGCTGTGTCAATCCAGCTTGTTGAGGGTCTTCCTCTTTCTTGTTGACCCTCTACCAAGCACGATGTCCTTCTCCAGGGACTGGTTTCCCCTGATAACATGCCATCCTTGATTCTAAGGATCAATCTGTTTGTACTTCTTCCAAGACAGGTTTGTTTGTTCTTCCGGAAGTCCGTGGTATATTCAATATTCTTTGTCAACACCACAATTTGAAAAGATTTGAACCAATAAGAACTTGATCTTCTTATGGGTGAGTCTACAGATCCAATTATTAAGTGAAAATTATGTTCCTAACAGTATTGAAGAAGGTGAATCATCCTAGAGAAGCCTTGTTTCTGGAGTGAGGGCTGACCTCCAGTCATAGGGTAGAGCTGCTGCGATAGAAAACATTGTTGGGCTGATGATATGTTGAAACCCACCTTGACTTGTTAGTTTGTCCCTTTTGAAGAATAAATTGGATCTGGGGATCCATGCAAGTAACTTATATCAATTCCCTTCTGAAATGAGAGACTCTTTCCAACTAAATATTAGCATTATTATTGTTTGAAAGGTCTTGTATAGATTCATGCTAAGATTCTTGATGGTAAAAGAAAATAACAATAACTGTCATTTACTAAATGCTTACTACACTAAACCAAAAATCCAAACCTGTTGTTATCAAGTTGATTTCAACTCATAGCGGCCCTATAGGACAGAGTAGAAATCCCCCAGAGGGTTTCCAAGGAGCAGCTGGTAAATTCAAACTGCTGACGTTTTGGTTAGTGGCCAAAAGACTAACCACTGCTCCAACACTATGCAAATATGATCTCATATAATTCTCCTAACAAAATAATGGTGTGTGGTTATGCTCCTTTTATTGATGAGGAAATGGAGGACTAAAAGATTACATAAGGTTCTCATTTTTAGTAGGAGTCAGGGTCACACAGTTTCCAGTTAATAATTTTTTTTTTTGTAAAAATACCTATGAGTCAATAAAAGATTTTCTTTTTCCTATATGCACTTGTACTATATTTATGTCTGATTATTTAGAATTAGTCTTCCTGAAGCTATTTTGTATTTTTCCAAACACATACTGGGAATTTAAGTAAGCTACCATTTCCATGTAGGCAAGTACGTAAGGGATGTGGCCTGAGTTGTAAGGTTTGATCTAATAGCCACAGTTTCCTACAGGTTGGGTCTAACAACCAGTTTCCTACAGAAGGGGTTAACTGCATTAAATATCAGCCCCTTTTCCTAATTTGGAACCCTGTTGGTGCAGTGTCTTAAGAGCTCTGGCTGCTAACCAAAAGGTCTGCAGTTTGAATCCATTGGTTGCTCCTTGGAAAACCTATGGGACAGTTCTACTCTGTACTATAAGGTCACTATGAGTAGGAATTGTCTTAAAGGCAACAGTTTTTTTTTTTTTTTAATTTAATTAATAAAAAGCAATAGTAACTTAATGTCCTTATGTTAACTGCAACATTATAGTTAACTATGAAATAAAATTTAAATGGAGATTTTAAGAAAGACATTGTAGATAAATTTTTTTTTTTTAATTTTGTTTTACCAATTTTCACCTCTGTTCAAACTCCATTTAATTTGGTTATGATCTCATAGAGAACACCATGGTATCAACACGAAAATTTCCCAAAGGTCAAAAATATATCTAGGACATTAAAATGCCTCAAGCTTCAACTTGGATCTTCTGTCAACTTGGTATCAAAAATCTTGGAGGTTGTTCTCCAATTAACATTTTATTTTATTTTTTTAATGCTAAATGCTTAACCATTTCCAAGACAAGCAGAAAAGTAAAGGTGCTAAGTGGCTTTCTTAGAATTCCTTCTCTGCTTTCTAATAGTCTCCAGTCTTCCATGCCTTATTACAGTGGAAGAAAAAAAGTTGCGATATGATTATGCAGAATGCTTGAAATAGTAAACTTGTCCCTACTAAGAAGAGCGTTTCCAGACAGTTACTAAGATTTTTCAAATTTCTCTAATGTTTTCTTTGTATCTGTCTTCAACCGGTTTCTTTATTACCTTCTGTGGGTCCAAAATCATTTTACTTTATGAGCTCTGACAGTGTTCATTCTTACAGGGGTCAGTTCCATTTTTTACAGACTGTTAGAGACCTAACTTTTTAAAAATATTGAAGCAAAACATGACAAGTTCTCCAGACAGGTATAAAATAATGTAACTTTTCAACAATGTCTAATAAGCTTCTTTATATGACATGATTCCAAATTCAAACTCTCAGAGGTTGTTACCAAAAAACAAACAAACCTACCTAAAATTGTTTTCTTTTGGCAACATGGATATCCAGGTCTAACCTCTTGGTTCTAAGTTAAGTGTATCTTTTGCCTTCAGAGAGTTCTCTCACAGACAACTGAGAATTTTCTGGTAGTTTGTTCTTCCGTCATTGAAATGCAATACTGCATATTTTGCCTGAGAAAAATTTACTTGCTTTCATGACTTGTAGCAATTTTAAAACTCTAAATGACTACCATGTTTACATTATTGATCCATTTTCATCTTTTGCTTCTGTTCCCTTTTCCTTTATTTTTGTTACTATATTCCTAAGTCTATTTCTAAACATATTGTGCATTCCTACCATTTTTTGATGCAGAAGATGATGAATTACATAAAACATTTCCTATTCATAGAGATATTTGAAAATAATGTAACCATAACTTTTGTTTAAATCTTAACACTTCCTTAATGCATATATATTGCACAGGGAAAATGTTCCTGTCAAATGTAAGAAAAACAAATTAAGATTGTTTCATCTGTACAGAGAATCAAGCTCAGAGAGGGAGAATCAGAAAAACATCGCAGAGTGGAAGATGGGTGTTTAAATATTTGTCCTTGTAGTCCTTTAACATTCACTGAAATGTCACTTTAAATCCCGCTGGAGATTTATCCTACTCCTGCAATATCCACACAATCCCATTTTATGGAAAGAGAAATAAAGGAACCTTATTTGTTTTGCTATTTGTCTTGCTCAGACTTTGCCCTTTGCCCTCATATGACTTAGAGTCTAATCAAGGAGACAGACAAATAAATAAACTCTTCTCACTCACATGCAAGTTCTTGTTGAGTTCCCTTCCAGTGTCCCAGCTCTGTGGGACTAGGCTTTTGTTTCATTCTGCAATCTTTCTAGAGACTAAGGCGGCCTCCCTGGGCCATGTGTTATCAGATCTCATCCAAATGTCCTTTTGTGTGCATGTCCTTCTGCAGATTGAACAGTTTCCCTGATGTCTTGCTCTCCTGTAAAACTTTAGATCTTTGCCTGAATTCACTGTGCCCCAAGAATGACTTTCTGACTGTCCAGATCCCAGCTGATTACCTGTGTTCCCTTTCAGATTACTCTGGTCTTCTGGGCCTGGCCAGACTCTCTCTGATGTTGACTCTTTCATAGGATATTGCTTTTGACTAGGCAAGGATGGTTTTGAAATCCTAGCTGTAATACATGTTGTTAATCACTTAACTCATGAGTAGTCGTTTCTTCTAAGCAAGAGGATCAGAGTAAGATGGTGCCTAAAATAAAAGCAGCAAAATCCAAGAAGAATTGTTAAAAAAAAAAAAATGCAGTAAATTACATGAAAAAAAAAGAAAAAATGTAGCTGTCCAGCAACATGTATTGATAAATTGCTTTACATTATTACAGTCAATATTTAAATTTTTCCTAATCATACCAAAGTAAGGTTGAACAGTGGTAGGGGGAAGGAGGATATTGTAAAATGAAAATGAAACCTAAGTATTTAAAAGTTTACAACGTGAGTTTAATTTAAGAGTGAATAATTTGGGAGGAAAAGTACAATTAAAATCAAAAGTCAATTAAAATTAAAAATACTTAAAAAATATGAAAAGCACTTTACAAAGGAGGGTATCCATTTGGTCAAATAAGCATATAAAAAAAGTGCTCAACATCATTAGTCATCACATATATCACATAAAGGCAAATTAAATTCATAATGAGATACTATTACTCCCCACCTGAATGGCTAAATTAAAAGGACTGATCATACCTAAGGTGATAAGTATGTGGAAAACTGGGATTCAAATACATTCCTAATGAAGGTATTAATTGGTACAACCACTTTAAAAAACTGTTTGCCAATATCTAATAAAGTTGAACATATACATATCATTTAACCCAGCAATTCAACTTTTGTATATATACCTAAGAAATCAGAAGTGCTTAATATCCACACACACACACAAACATATGTAAGAATATGCATCCCAGCCTTATTCTTCATAACAAAAAACTGAAAACAACAAGAGAGTGGCAATAAATGTGGATTAAATCTCACAGACATAATATTGAGAAAGAGAAGCAAGACAAAAAGAATCTGTGATGTATGATTTCATTATACAAAAGTAAGGAATAGGTAAAACTAATATATGATGATAGGGTCGTTATGAGTCGGAATTGACTCGACAGCAATGGGTTGTTTGTTGTTGAGTATCAGAATAGTGATTGGTTAGTGGAAAGAATAGACTGAGATAGGGCATAAGGGAACTTCTAGAATGCTGAAATGTGTGTTGGTGGTAGATAGATTTTTGCATATTTAAAATTTATAAATCTGTATTTTGTATTTCAGTAGAGAATTTTCCAATAAAATCATTAATGTATAGGTTGATGCATTTTCAGAATGTGAATACAGTCCTTTCACCAGAGCAAGAAAAAGAACATTATCTGTCCCCAAAGTACCCCCTATATCTCCTTTATGTCTTTTCCACCCCAAAGGGTAACCACTTGCTTAACTTCTAACACCATAATTTTTGCCTATTTTTGAACTTTGTATGTTTTGAATCGCTTACAGTTGTTTGTTTATCTTCTGCTTTTTAGTATTCCATTGAAAGAATATACCACAATTTTATTTTTATTCATTCTACTGGAGATTGGCATTTAGGAATTTTCTAGCTTGATGCTATTATATATAGTCCTTCTATGAATATTCTTATATAGATTTGTGGTGAACAGAAGTATGTATTTCTGCTTTGTATATTCACTGGAATGGAATATCTGAGCCTATCTAGATGTTTTTCTTTCCCTAAGGCAGAGATTAATTATTCATCCAATCTAAATTACTTTCATCCCTTAACAAACATTGATCTTTATCACCTCTGAAATCCAAGGGCACTTGTTCTTAATCGCTGACTTGCGCTCTTTATTGATCTTCACCTTAACTATTTTCTAGGTTTATGCCTTCTTTTCCTAATAAGAATGTAAGTTTCTAAAGAAATAATTTGGATATCTCATTCTGTAACTTATAAACAGCTCCCTGTATCTTCCTTTCTGGGTTATTAGGCACCCTTTACCAGTAGATACTTTTGCCTTTATGTTACTTTTCAGCTGGATCTTCCCAATTCTCTACTTTTCTACTTATCTGTTGTAGACCCTTCTCTTTGAACACTGTTCTTCCTTTGAATACTCCAAGAAACCTATGTTCCTTGAAATTTGACACTAAGAACTAACCCTTGCTTCCCAGGCTCACCTTTATCCAGAATTTATTCTTTGCTTCTCCTTTACTACATGACCCAAAGCCTCACGGAATTCTCAGCGAATGGCGAGTATAAATAAGTATCTACAATTAGATATGTATTAAGCGTCTATAATTAGATATGTATTAAGTATCTATAATTTGAACAATATTAAGTTACCTGTGGTAGGGATACAAAGATGAGTAAGAACAAGGTAAAGAACCCCTCCTTAAAGACTTAAACTAGTTAAAGAGAAAACTAGTTAAAGAGACACTATGTAAATTCAAATAACCAAGTCCAATTAGTGCTGTTAGAAGTTTTAAGCAATGGAAATATTGTGGTGCCCAATCTCATTCAAATTAAAAACAACAAAAAGTCATAAATTAGGCGTAAGCAAACCCAAATTGTTCTTACTTTTCCCACGACATTAATTTATAAAAAATAAGTAAACTAATTACAAAAATATAAATTCTCATTCTTTATACACATGTATCTTAACCTAACTTTCCTAGAAAACAAAAGCAAAAAGTTTCTGCACTCGCATTTAATTTGGGATGGAAGCCTGAGAAGTCAGAGGAATGAAGGCTGAAGAAAAGAAGGAAGGAGAACAAATACATTGTTGTGTTAGGTCCTTGTAGTCAGCTCCAACTCATAGTGACCTTGCTTATAATAGAACTAAACTTTGCCTGATCTTGTGCCACTCACACAATAGTAGGTGTGCTTGAGCCCATTGTTGAAGCCACTGTGTCAATCCATCTTGTTGACAGTCTTCCTCTTTTTCACTCATCCTCTGCTTTACCAAGCATGTTTTTCCAGGGGTTGATCCCTTCTGATAACATATCCAAAGTAAGCAAGACCAGGTCTTACCATCCTCAATTCTAAAAGCATTTTGGCTGTACTTCTTCCACAACAGATTTGTAAATTGTTCTGGAAGTTCATGCTATATTCTTCACCAACACTGTAATTCCAAGGCATCGATTCCTCTTCAATCTTCCCTTTTTCATTGGCCAGCTTTTGCATGCATGTGAGGCAACTGAAAATACCATGGCTTGGGTCAGGTTCACCTTAGTCCTGCTTTGTTTTTTGACAATTTCTTTTTAAATAATTTTTATTGTGCTTTAAGTGAAAGTTTACAAATCAAGTCAGTCTGTCACATATAAGCTTATATACACCTTACTACATACTCCCATTTACTCTCCCCCTAATGAGTCAGCTCGCTTCCTTCTTCCAGTCTCTCCTTTTGTGACAGTTTTGCCAGTTTCTAACCCTCTCTATCCTCCAATCTCCCCTCCAGACAGGAGATGTCAATACAGTCTCAAGTGTCCACCTGATACAAGTAGCTCACTCTTTATCAGCATCTCTCTCCAACCCATTGTCCAGTCACTTCCATGTCTGATGAGTTCTCTTCAGGAATGGTTCCTGTCCTGGGCCAACAGAAGGTTTGGAGACCGTGACCACCGGGATTCTTCTACTCTCAGTCAGACATTAAGTGTGGACATTTTATGAGAATTTGGGGTCTGCATCCCACTGTTCTCCTGCTCCCTCAGGGGTTCTCTGTTATGCTTCCTGTCAGGGCAGTCATCGGTTGTGGCCGGGCACCATCTAGTTCTTCTGGTCTCAGGATGAAGTAAGTCTCTAGTTCATGTGGCCCTTTCTGCCTCATGGGCTCATTGTTATCATGTGACCTTGGTATTCTTCATTCTCCTTTGATCCAGGTGGGTTGAGACCAATTGATGCATCTTAGAAGCGGCTTGTTAGCATTTAAGACTGCAGACACCTCAGCTCAAAGTGGGATGCAGAATGTTTTCATAATAGAATTTATTATGCCAATTGACTTAGAAGTCCCCTTAAGCCATAGTCCCCAAACCCCCGCCCTTGCTCCACTGACCTTCGAAGCATTCAGTTTATCCCGGAAACTTCTCTGCTTTTGGTCCAGTCCAGTTGAGCTGACCTTCCCTGTATTGCGTATTGTCCTTCCCTTCACCTAAAATAGTTCTTCTCTACTAACTAATCAGTAAATAACCCTCTCCCACCCTCCCTCCCTCCCCCGTCTTGTAACCACAAAAGAATGTGTTCTTCTCAGTTTATACTATTTCTCAAGAACTTATAGTAGTGGTCTTATACAGTATTTGTCCTTTTGCCTCTGACTAATTTCGCTCAGCATAACGTCTTCCAGGTTCCTCCATGTTATGAAATGTTTCACAGATTCGTCACTGTTCTTTATCAATGCGTAGTATTCCATTGTGTGAATATACCATAATTTATTTAACCATTCATCTGTTGATGGACACCTTGGTTGCTTCCAGCTTTTTGCTGTTGTAAACAGTGCTGCAATAAACATGGGTGGGCATATATCTGTTCGTGTAAAGGCTCTTATTTCTCTAGGGTATATTCCGAGGAGTGGGATTTCTGGGTTGTATGGTAGTTCTATTTCTAAATTTTTAAGAAAACATCAGATTTCCAAAGTGGTTGTACCATTTTACATTCCCACCAGCAGTGTATAAGAGTTCCAATCTCTCTGCAGCCCCTCCAACATTTATCATTTTGTGTTTTTTGGATTAATGCCAGCCTTGGTGGAGTGAGATGGAATCTCATCGTAGTTTTAATTTGCATTTCTCTAATGGCTAATGACCAAGAGCATTTTCTCATGTGTCTTTTAGCTGCCTGAATATCTTCTTTAGGAAGTGCGTGTTCATATCCTTTGCCCACTTTTTGATTACGTTGTTTGTCTTTTGGTGGTTGAGTTCTAACAGAATCATATAGATTTTAGAGATCAGGTGCTGGTCAGAGATGTCATAGCTGAAAATTTTTTCCCAATCTGTAGGTGGTCTTTTCACTCTTTTGGTGAAGTCTTTAGATGAGCATAGGTGTTTGATTTTTAGGAGCTCCCAGTTATCTGGTTTCTCTTCATCATTTTTAGTAATGTTTTGTATTCTGTTTATGCCTCGTATTAGGGCTCCTGAGGTTGTCCCTATTTTTTCTTCCATGATCTTTCTTGTTTTAGTCTTTATGTTTAGGTCTTTGATTCACTTGGAGTTAGTTTTTGTGCATGGTGTGAGGTATCGGTCCTGTTTCATTTTTTTGCAAATGGATATCCAGTTATGCCAGCACCATTTGTTAAAAAGGCTATCTTTTCCCCAATTAACTGAGACTGGGCCTTTGCCAAATATCAGCTGCTCATATGTGGATGGATTTACATCTGGGTTCTCAATTCTGTTCCATTGGTTTATGTGCCTGTTGTTGTACCAGTACCAGGCTGTTTTGACTACTGTGGCTGTATAATAGGTTCTGAAATCAGGTAGAGTGAGGCCTCCCACTTTCTTCTTCTTTTTCAGTAATGCTTTACTTATCCGGGGCTTCTTTCCTTTCCATATGAAGTTGGTGATTTGTTTCTCTACCACATTAAAAAATGACATTGGAATTTGGGTCGGAAATGCATTGTATGTATAGATGGCTTTTGGTAGAATAGACATTTTTACTATGTTAAGTCTTGCTATCCATGAGCAAGGTATGTTTTTCCACTTATGTAGGTCCTTTTTAGTTTCTTGTAGTAGTACTTTGTAGTTTTCTTTGTATAGTTCTTTTACATCTTTGGTAAGATTTATTCCTGAGTATTTTATCTTCTTGGGGGCTACTGCGAATGGTATTGATTTGGTGATTTCCTCTTTGATGTTCTTTTTGTTGGTGTAGAGGAATCCAAGTGATTTTTTGTATGTTTATCTTGTAACCTGAGACTCTGCCGAACTCTTCTGTTTCAGTAGTTTTCTGGAGGATTCCTTAGGGTTTTCTGTGTAAGATCATGTCACCTGCAAATAGAGATAATTTTACTTCTTCCTTGCCAATCCAGATGTCCTTTATTTCTTTGTCTCGCCTAATTGCTCTGGCTAGGACCTCTAGCACAATGTTGAATAATAGTGGTGATAAAGGGCATACTTGTCTGGTTCCCATTCTCAAGGGAAATGCTTTCAGGCTCTCTCCATTTAGAATGATGTTGGCTGTTGGCTTTGTATAGATGCCCTTTATTATGTTGAGGAATTTTCCTTCAATTCCTATTTTGCTGAGAGTTTTTATCATGAATGGGTGCTGGACTTTGTCAAATGTCTTTTCTGCATCAATTGATAAGATCATGTGGTTTTTGTCTTTTGTTTTATTTATATGGTGGATTACATTAATGGTTTTTCTAATATTAAACCAACCTTGCATACCTGGTATGAATCCCACTTGATCAGGGTGAATTATTTTTTGATATGTTGTTGAATTCTGTTGGCTAGAATTTTGTTGAGGATTTTTGCATCTATGTTCATGAGGGATATAGGTCTGTAATTTTCTTTTTTTTGTGGTGTCTTTACCTGCTTTTGGTATCAGGGATATGGTGGCTTCATAGAATGAGTTAGGTAGTATTCCATCATTTTCTATGCTTTGAAATACCTTTAGTAGTAGTGGTATTAATTCTTCTCTGAAAGTTTGGTAGAACTCTGTAGTGAAGCTGTCCAGGCCAGGGCTTTTTTTTCTTGGGAGTTTTTTGATTACCGTTTCAATCTCTTTTTTTGTTATGAGTCTATTCAGTTGTTCTACTTCTGATTGTGTTAGTTTAGTTAGGTAGTGTTTTTCTAGGAATTCATCCATTTCTTCTAGGTTTGCAAATTTGTTAGAGTACAATTTTTCATAATAATCTGATATGATTCTTTTAATTTCAGTTGTGTCTGTTGTGATATGGCCCATCTCGTTTCTTATTCGGGTTATTTGTTTTCCTTCGTGTATGTCTTTAGTCAGTCTAGCCAATGGTTTATCAATTTTGTTAATTTTTTCGAAGAACCAGCTTTTGTTTTTGTTAATTCTTTTAATTGTTTTTCTGTTCTCTAATTCATTTAGTTCAGCTCTAATTTTTATTATTTGTTTTCTTCTGGTGCCTGATGGATTCTTTTGTTGCTTGCTTTCTGTTTGTTCAAGTTGTAGGGACAGTTCTCTGATTTTGGCTCTTTCTTCTTTTTGTATGTATGCATTTATTGATATAAATTGACCTCTGAGCACTGCTTTTGCTGTGTCCCAGAGGTTTTGATAGGAAGTGTTTTCATTCTCCTTGCATTCTATGAATTTCCTTATTCCCTCCTTAATGTCTTCCATAACCCAGTCTTTTTTGAGCAGGGTATTGTTCAGTTTCCAAGTATTTGACTTCTTTTCCCTGATTTTTTTCTTATTGATTTCTACTTTTATGGCCTTGAGGTCTGAGAAGACGCTTTGTAATATTTCAATGTTTTGGATTCTGCAAAGGTTTGTTTTATGACCTAATATGTGATCTATTCTAGAGAATGTTCCATGTGCACTAGAAAAAAAAAGTTTACTTTGCAACTGTTCAGTGGAGTGTTCTGTATAGGTCTATGAGGTCAGGTTGGCTGATTATAGCAGTTAGGTCTTCCGTGTCTCTATTGAGCTTCTTACTGGAAGTCCTACCCTTCTCCAAAAGTGGTGTGTTGAAGTCTCCTACTGTAACTGTGGAGGTGTCTATCTCACTTTTCAGTTCTGTTAAAGTTTATGTATCTTGCCGCCCTGTCATTGGGTGCATAAATATTTAATATGGTTATATCTTCCTGGTCAATTGTCCCTTTAATCATTATGTAGTGTCCTTCTTTATCCTTTGTGGTGGATTTAACTTTGAAGTCTATTTTGTCAGAAATTAATATTGCTACTCCTGCTCCTTTTTGATTGTTGTTTTCTTGATATATTATTTTCCATCCTTTGAGTTTAGTTTGTTTGTGTCTCTAAGTCTAAGGTGTGTCTCTTGTAGGCAGCATATAGATGTATCGTGTGTCTTTATCCAGTCTGAGACTCTCTGTCTCTTTATTGGTGCATTTAGTCCATTTACATTCAGTGTAATTATAGATAAGTATGTGTTTAGTGCTGTCATTTTGATGCCTTTTTGTGTGTGATGTTGACAATTTCATTTTTCCACTTACTTTTTCGTGCTGAGACATTTTTCTTTGTAAATTGTGTGTTCCTCATTTTAGTAGTACTCAAATTTATGTTTGCTGAGTCGTTATGTTTTTCTTGGTTTTTATTTTGAGTTATGGAATTGTTAGACCTCTTTGTGGTTACCTTAGTATTTACCCCTATTTTTCTAAGTAAAAACCTAAATTGTATTGTCCTATATCACCTTGTTTTCCTCTCCATATGGCAGTTCTATGCCTCCCGTATTTAGTCTCTCTTTTTGATTATTGTGATCTTTTACATAATGACTTCAATGATTCCATCTTTTGAGCATGTTTTTCTTTTTAAAATTAATCTTAATTTGTTTTTGTGATTTCCTTATTTGAGTTGATATCAGGATGATCTGTTCTGTGACTTTGTGTTGTGTTGTTATCTGATGTTATTGATTTTCTGACCAATTTCGTTTAATATTTCTTGAAGCTTTGGTTTGGTTTTTGCAAATTCTCTAAGCTTGTGTTTATCTGTAAGTGTTTTAATTTCGCCTTCATATTTGAGAGAGAGTTTTGCTGGATAAATGATCCTTGGCTGGCAGTTTTTCTCCTTCAGTGCTCTATATATGTCATCCCATTGCCTTCTTGACTGCATGGTTTCTGCTGAGTAGTCTGAACTTATTCTTATTGATTGTCCTTTGTAGGAGACCTTTCTTTTATCCCTGGCTGCTTTTAAAATTTTCTCTTTATCTTTGGTTTTGGCAAGTTTGATGATAATATGTCTTGGTGATTTTCTTTTTGGATCAGTCTTAAGTGGGGTTCGATGAGCATCTTGGATAGCTATCCTTTTGTCTTTCATGATGTCAGGGAAGTTTTCTGCCAACAGATCTTCAACTATTCTCTCTGTATTTTCTGTTATCCCTCCTTGTTCTGGAACTCCAATCACACGCATGTTATTCTTCTTGATAGAGTCCCACATGATCCTTAGGGTTTCTTCATTTTTTAAAATTCTTTTATCTGATTTTTCTTCAACTATATTGGTGTCAATTGCCTTATCCTCCAGTTCCTCCACTCTGCATTCCAGTTGCTCAATTCTGCTCCTCTGACTTCCTATTGAGTTGTCTAATTCTGTAATTTTACTGCTAATCTTTTGGATTTCTGAATGCTGTCTCTCTATGGATTCTTGCAGCTTATTAATTTTTCCACTATGCTTTTGAATAATCTTTTCGATTTCTTCAACTGCTGTATCAGTGTGTTCCTTGGCTTTTTCTGTAGATTGCCTATTTCATTTTTGAGGTCATCCCTGATGTCTTGAAGCATTCTGTAAATTAGTTTTTTATATTATGCATCTGGCAATTCCAGGATTGTATCTTTTTTGGGGAAAGATTTTGATTCTTTAATTTGGGGAGTTGTAGAAGCAATCATGGTCTGCTTCTTTATGCGGTTTGATATCAGCTGCTGTCTCCGAGCTATCTATAAGATATTGTAATGATTTATTTTATATTTTGCTCACTGAGACTTATCTTGTTTTGTTTTCTTTCCACATACGTAGATGGGCTACTAGATTGTGCTGTCTTGATTGTTGTAGCCTTTGAAGCTCTTATGTCCTCTTATGAGCTGGTTTGGGCCTTTACCAGAAATATAAGCCTAAGAGTCCATTCACTATTCTTGAGTAGAATCTGATTTGGGGCCACCAAGTGTGTGGGGTAGACTGTCACCTATTAGCTTAGAGGAGTAGTGGTGATAGTTGTGTGCACCAGATTCTAGTAGCAGCAGGGTGTCACATTCCAGGGGAGGCAGGATGCTGATAGGCTTCCCCAAGTGCCAGCGAGGTAGGTGTGTCTCTCTTCCTAAAGCACTTTGGTGGGTGGGCTCTGCAGCTGTACCTTAGGCACCCAATACATGTACCTCTACAGATTGGTAGATGTCACTATCCTCAGACCCCTATGGCAGGAGGTTAGATGCCTTGGGTGGAGCTTCAGCCCTGAGTTCTCTGTTGTGGGTCAGTGAGGGCTCTGTTTAATAGGTAGAGATATCAGACCTGGGAAACTTGTCTTCCCAGTAATCCACTAAAACAATTACAGTGAGATCTCTATCAGAATTGCCTTTGCATTTTAATAGCCACCTTGTTCCCTGTAGGGATGAAAGCCCAAGACTGTGGATCTCATATGCTTGGCTGAAGCTGGTTCTGTATTTTTAGTCCTATTTTGGGAAGTCAGGGAAGGATTCTTGGTCCCTGGGTTTTTTGTAGCTGCTTCTCTCAGTCCAGGAGAATGGGTTAGGAAAAGACAAAACAAAGAAACAAACAACATCAACAACAAAAACGCAGAGCACTTCACTCTCTGGCCCAGGAAATTCCAATGTTAATGAATCTGCCTGAGAAGGTGGGGGGAGGGATCAGATAGATAGGAGAGAGTAGCACCCAGGAATATAGACAAAGTTACTTATCTTGCTTGGTGAAGACTGTTTTATCTGAGATTCCCAAGGGGCATGTAGCCTGTGTGCGTTGGCTGGGTCGAGATTGCCCCTGAGGGTCAGGCCTGCATCCTGTGCATGTGCTGTCTCAGAAGCCATGGTCAGTTCCTCTGCTCCCAGTCCAAAGTCCAGCGCCAAGTTCCCTGGCTGGGACACTGCACTCCAAGCTCCAAAACCAGTTGCTGCCTCCTGGTGACTTCTCCTCCTGTCAGCTGTGTGGCTGAGCTGCCTGCGTGCACTGGCTGGGCTTCCTCCAAGGTCACTTCTGGGGGCTAGGGCTGCATCCCGTGTTTGCGCCATCTCAAGATGCCATGCTCAACTTACCTTGTGCCCAATCCAAAACCCGGCGCCAAAGTTTTCTGATTGGGAAGCTGGCTCCAGCCTCTGAAAACAGTTGCTGCTTTTCCGTGGTTGCTTGTTCGTTCTCTCATTAGCTACGTCAGCATGCAGCCTGCTTGTGCTGGATGAGTCTCTACGGAGGTTACCGCAGGTGGCTAGGGGTTAGGGCTGTGTTCCGTGCATGCCCCGCCTCAGCAAGCCGCTATCAGCCCCGCTTCTCGGCACTAGGGAACCGTGAGGGCTCAAGGCTGTGGAGTGGGTTGCAGGTTCCAGAAGTGCACACTGGTTCAGGGTGCAGCTTTTCGCTCACCTGTCACTCAGGTCAACTCTTTAGATCTGTGTTTGATGGCCAGGGTTTGTAGATTGTCATGTATGTGATTGATTCACTTATTTTTCCGAGTCTTTGTTGCAAGAGGGATCCGAGGTAGCCTCTACGTAGTCAGCCATCTTGGTCCCGCCTCCGCTTTTTAACAATTTGAAGAGGTCTTTTGCGGCAGATATGCATAATCCAACAATTTTACTTCTTGACTGCTGCTTCCATGGGTATTGATTGTGGATCCAAATAAAATGAAATCTTTGACGAATTCAAATATTTTTTCCCTTTATCATGATGTTGCTTATTGATCCAGTTTTGAGAATTTTTGTTTTCTTTGTTGAGTTGCAATTCACACTGAAAAACGTAATCTCTGATCTTCTTCAGTGAGTGCTTCAATTCCTCTTCACTTTCAGCAAACAAGGTTGTTTCATCTGCATTTCACAGGTTGTTCATGAGTCTTCCTCTAATCTTGATGCTGCATTCTTCTTCATATAGGCTGGCTTCTCTGATTATTAGCTCAGCATACAGACTGAATAAGTATGGTGAAAGGGTACAGCTCTGATGCACATCTTTTCTGATTTTGATCCATGCAGTATAACTTGTTCTGCTTGAAAGACTGCCTCTTCGTCTTTGTACATGTTCTGCATGAGCACAGTTAAGTATTCTGGAATTTGCATTCATTGCAATGCTATCCATAATTTGTTATGATCCACGTAGTCGAATGCCTTTGTGTAGTCAATAAAACACAACTAACCATCTATCTGGTATCCTCTGCTTTCAGCCAAGATCCATCTGACATCAGCAACGCTATCGTTCATTCCATGTCCTCTTCTGAATCTGGCTTAAATTTCTGGCAGTTCACTGTCAATATATGGCTGTAACCATTTTTGAATTAACTTCAGCAAAATTTTGCTTTCATGTGGTATCAATGATGTTGTTTGATAATATATACAGTCTGTTGGATTACCTTTTTTTGGAACGGGCACAAATATGGATCTCTTCCAGTCAATTGCTGGGTAAGCTGTCTTTCAAATTTCTTGCCATAGATGAGTGAGCACTTCCAGCATTGCAACAATTTGTTGAAACATCTCAATTGGTATTCTGTCCTTTCCCGAATCTTTTCTTTTTCCCAATGTCTTCTGTGCATCTTGGATTTCTTTCTTTGATACCATTGGTTCTTGATTACATCCTACCTCTTGAAACGGTTGAACTTCAGCTGGTTCTTTTTGTTATAGTGACTCTCTGTGTCTCTTCCATCTTCTTTTGATGCTTCCTGTTTCATTTAATATTTTGCCCATAGAATCCTCCAGTATTGTAACTGAGGGTTGGACTTTTTCTTCAGTCCTTTCAGCTTGAAAAATGTTAAGTATTTTCTTCCCTTTTGGTTTTCTAACTCCAGGTCTTGCACACATATTGGTAATACTTTACTTTGTCTTCTAGAGCCATGCTTTGAAATCTTTTGTTCAGCTCTTTTACTTTATAATTTCTTCCATTTGCTTTAGCTACTCTGTTCAAGAGCAAGTCTCAGAGCCTCTTCCAACATACATTTTGACCTTTTCCTTAATTCCTGTCTTTTTAATGACTTTTTATTTTCTTCATGTATGATGTCCTTTATGTCATTGTCTTCTGTCATTACTGTTAAGTGTATCAGATCTATTCTTGAGATGGTTTCTAAATTCAGGAGGGGTATATTTCAAGTCATTCTTTGGCTCTTGTGAGTTTGTTTCAATTTTCTTTCATCTTCAGCTTGAACTACTATATGAGCAATTGATGACGTATTCCACCGTTGATCCCTTGCCTGGTTCTGACTGATGATATTGAGCTTTTCCATTGTCTCTTTCCACAGATGTAGTCAATTTGATTCCCATGTATTCCATTTCAAATACTAGCAGGGTCACCCATGGTGGAGAGGTTTCACTAGAGCTTGCAGACTAAGACAGACTAGGAGGAAGGGCCTGTCAATCTACTTCAAAAATAATTAGCCAGTGAAAACCCTTTGGATAGCTAAATGAATAATTTATTTTATATGGGTCAGCATAAAGTTGGTTTCTATGAGGCAGAGGTTAAAGTTGTCCCAAATATCCAAATTTTCCAAGCAGCTGTACTACTCCATCATCTCTAACATCAACTGCTTTCTCTTCCCTCAGTACTCTCCCTCTCGTCTTTAGATTCCCTAATTTGCTGCAACATCTCACAGAACTCATGAGCCATATCAAGGAAATGGCTCACACAGTTGTAGAGGGTGGCAATCCCAAATTTGTGGGTCAGGCATAGGCTTCTCCCAACCCACATGGCTGCAGGAGCTGATGAATCCAAACCAGCAGTTCAGAGCACAGGCTGCTGGGTCACTAGGCTGTGGAAGCTGGTAAATCAGGTCATATGATAGGCCACCAGCCCAAGGGGCTGTGAAGGCAGGTGAATTCCAGAATCAGCAGTTCAGACAGCAGGACTCTAGGGAGGTCAACTGATCAGGAACTGGACAAGGGAGCCAGATGCAGAGAGAGAGCCTCATCAGAACACACACGTGTATCTTAAATGCAGGCCACACCCCATGGAAGGGTGTAACTTTAGTAAGGGTGGGGCTTGTGTCATGCCTTCCTGCAAGGCTGTGACCCAAGACACACCTTATACCAGTGCTGCCTCATCAACATGTAGAGGTCAGAGTTCATGATACATAAAATGGGAGGCAACCACAGAATACTGGGAACCATTGCCCAGCCAAGTTGACTCATAACCGCAACCATCACAGTTTCTGTATACCTTATCTGCATAGTCCCACTGAATCATTGTGTATGAGTCACAAAGATTGTGGCTACAAGGGCCACATTAAGTAATTCATTGCACCACAATAGCAGCAGAACATTATCTGATATAGTGCTGGAAGATGAACCTCTCAAGTTGGAAGGCACTCAAAATACAACTAGGGAATAGCTACCTCCCCAAAGTAGAGTAAATCTTAATGATGTGGATGGAGTAAATCTTTCAGGACCTTCATTTGCTGATCTGGCAAAAATCAAAATCAAAAGAAACAGTTGCAAACATCCATTAATAATGGGAACATGGAATGTACAAAGTATGAATCAAAGAAAATTGGAAGTCATCAAAAATGAAATTGAACACAGGAAGATTGTTATCCAAGGCATTAAAAAAACAATTGTTGCCATCAAGTCAGTTCTGACTCATAGTGACCCTATACGACAGGGTAGAACCACCCCATACGGTTTCCAAGGAGTACCTGCTGGAATCAAACTACCGACCTTTCGATTGACAGCTGTAGCTCCTAACCACTACACCACCAGTGTTTCCAAGGCATTAGTGAGCTGAAGTGGACTGGTATTTGACCATTTTGAATCAGATCATCATATGGTCTACTATGCCAGGAATGACATCACATTCATTGACAAGAAGAACATTTAAAGTTTCTTCCTGAAGTAAAATGCTGTCAGTGAAAGGATAATATTCATACACCAACAAGGAAGGCCAGCTAAAGTGACTATTATTCAAATTTACTCCCCAACTAGTAATGCCAAAGATGAAGAACTTGAAGATTTTTTAACAACTTCTGCAGTCTGAAATTGATCAAACATGTAATCAGGTGATTGGAATGTGAAAGTTAGAAAAAAAGAAGAAGGATCAGTAGTTGGAAAATATGGCCTTGGTGGTAGAAATGATGCCGGAGATTGCACGATAGAATTCTGCAAGACCGATGACTTATTCATCAGAAATACCTTTCTTCAGCAACATAAACAGTGACTATACACATTGGACCTTACCTAATGGAATACACAGTGCAAATATAAGTGAGGTCATTACCAAGCAGGTAACAATTGACTGACAAGCTGATTGCTCATTCTCTTGGGATGTTTTCACAGAGGCCATATAAAGTCACTGAATTTCTGAATAGTCTATGGCAGTAGGCAAGCAAGGGACACAAATTTATCCATTAACTCCCAACTCTTGCTGTCCCAAATTCTCCTCATGAGCATATACTTCCTTGAACTTCTGGGTTGCATGTGCATGGATGCTAAGTGAGATCTGAGATAGCTCATGCTTTAGTTGCATCAGGGAAGCCTCAGGGTATGACATGAAGGTACTTGGCATGATGTGAGTTGAGGAGCTGTTTGAGCATGTGTGTTAGCAACAGAAGTAACTGGAAGCAGTCTCCCAGGAAGTCTGTGGTGGTGTTGGTGGGGCAGCAGCAGTAGGAAACGTAAAAGCTGCTGCTAGAGCTCATCCTGACCTGAAAGCAAAGCAATTGCCCTAAGCTGGGGTGTCACATAAACAAGAACTCCCTTTCACAGACATTCATTCCTTATTCTGACATCCATGATTCTCCTAAAATGAAGATGCTCTCACATCTTCCTGGAATAGGAGATACTAGTCAGTCTGTTAAGATGGTGGTATGTTTCAACCTTCCAAAAAAACCTCATAAAGAGTTAGGAAAGCATGGTACAGTAGCCAGCCTCTGCTGCAATTGGTGCCCAGTCTGTAAGTGATACTCATTATCTCTCTACACTATCTCCCATTTTAGATCCCCTCCTTCAGTCAACATTCTTGCTGATCTGGACTGCTGATCTAGTGGGATGACTCAGATCTTTATTCTCAAGAGATCTGAGCCCGTAGTTGCCTTACTCTTCTCAGGCTGTGGCTGCTACAATTGTCCATTTACAGTTTTCACTTGGCAGAGAAATTCTGAGGGACACCACAGTTTATTCCGTGGGTTGAATATACTCCTCTCTGTCTCCATTGCGTAGCAACAATCCTGGCTTCTCATGATAATTATTTTTAATTACCCTTACTAGTTATAGTAGCTCCTTTCTTTGCCTTAAAAGGGTTAAGATGTAGCTGCAACCTCTAGTTCAGTGGAACCTCTATTGTGTTTCTTAGAAAAAGTTTTCCTCAAAGTGGGGTGGCTTATTACCTAATTCTGCATACCAGAGGATTGCACCCCAAATTCAGAGTGCCCTGGCCCCAACTTAACACCTCATCTGAGCATTCAATAGGCTTTTTTTTTTTTTATCATTCTAGCAGGGTTACCACTTATGGTTAATAGGATATATATAGCCAGTGCTATAGCTAGGAGCCAAGGATTGCATGTCTTTTGATGTAGAATGAGTTCATTGGTCAAAAATGTATGGCATGTCATTTTCACGAGGAAGGCATTCTGTCAGCACTTGAAGACTGGTGCATGAAGAGATACTGAAGACAGGAAAGGCAAGCCCATAGTATGCATATGTAATGATGCAATTATAAGAATGCATTGTTGCCTCCTCTAAGGTAGAAACAGATAAAATTGTCTTGCCACCAAATGGTTCTCTGGTTTAACTGAGGAATGGAGCCATACTGAGTGTTTAATATTGGTCTCCACAACTGGAAGTTTGGGCATTCAATAGGGCAGTAGTTAGATGAGTCTTGGTAAGGATAGCTCTAAGTTGTCAGGACCACGCATTGTCTACAACCCTGCCTGCCTTTTTCCATTGCTCCAAGTTCAACCCATGGAATGTCAACTTCCCCTCAACTATAGGTTATGCATGTGTGGGCACTGAGTATTTCCCATGGAATCTCATGCCTCCAAAAGGAAAGTCCTGGGATATGAAGTGAGAAGCACATGGTGCATATTTGGAACGTTTGTGAGAAAGTAGTTACCAAGATGAGCCCCAGATTTATAATGATGGAGGAACCGTGTGTACTGGTGCTAGGACTCTTCTGACCTAAAGGCAGAACAAATGTATAGAATGTGATGACATACACCCTGGATCAGCTATGCTCTGATTTTCTGGTGCCTTTAGCTGCTTTGTCTGCTTATTTGGTAATGCTTTGTCTGCTTTTTTGGTAAGGTAGTCCTGTAAATATAATGAAAAGCAGAATACATGATATACTAAAATTAGGACTGACACTCAGCCAGTATGTCCTGGTGTGGCATACTGGTCAGTGTCTGTTCTGATGGTTCAGGCTTCCATTGTGTTTTGCTGGCCATCATATGATGCAGGCATTGAAAATCACCCTCTGGCCATAGGGAAAATTATGACAATTAAAAGTTGATTGAGCCCACTTACAGGGAAGTCTCACACACACACTGAGTTTGAACTTAAAAGATAAGTGGCATAAAATTTCAGAAGGCATAAATAAGAGCAAACAAAGAGAATTCCAAAGTGTCATGGCTCAAATAAAGACAAGCGAAACCAAACCAAACCCATTGCTGTCAAGTCAATTCCAACTCATAGCGACCCTATAGGACACCGTAGAACTGCCCCATAGGGTTCCCAAGACCAGCTGGTGGATTTGAACTGCTGACCTTTTGGTTAGCAGCTGCAGCTCTTAACCACTGTCACACCAGGGCTCCTGAATAAAGACAGAGAGGTAAGAAATAGAATGCATCACACTGGAATTTACTAATTGACTCATTCTTTATCTGGAAAGGTAAGCTGAAGGTGCAGGATCCTGAAGTGACTTAGAGACAAACTAAAAAGTTTGCCCAGATTTAACAGACAGTCAAAGGAAGGCAACAGAAGGTTTTAAAGAGGGGCAACACCATAATCAGAACTTGGTCCTAGGAAATACAATTTGATAAAAGTATGTAGGAAAAGAAACTTAAGGGTAGGAGACAAAATGGAAGGCTTTGACCTCAGCCTTAGCTAAGGCATGATGAGGCTTGAATTTCACTAATATCAATGGAAATGAAACAAAACGTAACTGAAGTAAGACACTACTAAGCTTAAGGCCTTGACGGGTTGGAGGTGAGGAGGAAAGATATATCAAAGATGACTTTGAAAAGTTGATCGTAGTTTATTGACATGAGACTGAGGCCATCTTTTAATTTTGATCATGTTAAATTTTAGGTGTTAGAATACCCAAGTTAAGTTTGGCAGGTGGTACATACGTACTTCTGCATGTATTTACGTGTGTCTATGTGTATGCATGTGTGTATATAGCTATTAGGGCCCACAGATAGGCAGAGCAACCTCTCTGCTGATTTCCTGGGGCTGCCATAACAAAATACCTCCAAGTGGGTAATTTAAAGACCAAAAATTTATTTTTTCACAGTTCTGGAGGCTGAAAGTCCAAATTCAGGGAGTCAGCATGGATAAGCTCTCTGTCAGCTCTAGGGGAAGCTTCTTCCTGCTAGCCCCGGGGGTTTCTAGGCTGTGTTCCTTGGCTTATCGGCTAATCTACACATGGTGTCTTTCCTTGTATACATGATTTTGTTTCCCTGTCAGTTCTCCCCTTTTATAAGAGACCAGTCAGAAGAGATTAGTATTAGGACCCCCTCCCTACTTCACTGTGACCTCGTTTGACTTAACTCATAAGAGAAAAACTGCATTTCCAAACAAGGTCACATTCACAGGTCCAGGGGTTAGGACACAATTTAATCCATAAAGTCCTTCAAAGAAGGACTTGTGGTTTAGCTGCAGCGTATGTGTTCGGAAGTCAGCATCCAGCTGTTTTGCCCATGAGATCTATCCCAGCATCAGAGAACTCCTTTGCTTGAGGTCACGCGCCTCCCGGAGAAGCTTGCATTTGGTGACTGAGCAAGGTAGGCTTGTCCAATTCTGGACACTGTGACCTGTTGCAAGATACCCCAGTAAGCAACGCTTGCTCTAGAGCTCTCCACCAGTTCAACTTACTCGTCTACCCGATTCTGCTTCCTCTCTCTTCCTTTTTACCTTTGTTGGTCCTTAAATAAACATTTTCTACCCAAACTCCATCTCAGCATCTGCTGCTGCAGAATCCAACCTGTGACAGTAAAGCCACATCATTTGGGGTTCTTTTATAGGCACTGCCAAAGCTAGCACATTTGGGATTCTTTTAGATGCAAACAATGGACTAGCCAACTAAATGTGCCTTGAAAAATTACATTATCTCATCAATTAAAAAGTCCTGAAGTAAGATGGTTGCAGAGTAGATTAGTAAGCTGCTCAATGATATCAGCATAATCTCAGGTTCCTTCTGCCTCTCCCTTCCCTCTTCAGGAATGTTTTTTTTGTTCAAAGAATTGTCCCCTCATAACCAAAAGATGGCTGCCATAAATCCAGGTGACATATCCTCATAACTAAATTCAAGGACAGGATGATAGTGTTAGAGACAATAAAACTTTGACAATTAAAGCAATCAACTATTAAGAGTGAGAGAAATATAGACAGAGAAAAATTTGCAAACAGTTCTAGAGAAACTACTGCGACTATAACAAAGTGGTTTTTTGCATACATGTCATTTACAATCTTGTGATAAAAGAAATAATGGACAGTTGGTTTTTTTGAAGTGTATACAGTAGTGCAGAAGAACAAGTCACGTGGAATACACAAACTATAGTGATACAGGTCTTGGGAAAAAGAAATTTTAGGTTAAACATCTGCCATCTGTTATGAGCAAAATCTTCGAGAACACAAGAAGGGGTATTCTTGAAGGATTACTGAGGTTAGTTTACAGGGGTATATCTAATGATAAGACACCCAAAGTCTTAAAGTGTTGACTTCTGGGGAGTTGTTCAATTTAACAACAGTTTCTTTTCTCAGGCCTTTTCCCTTTTTTTTTTTCTTAATCTTTAGGTCCCATTAGCCTGGATTGGATCACATTCCCATTGCATATAAGGAGGCTGAGATAGCAGTTTCTGGAATGTTCAGCATCTCTAATCAAAGATCATCTCTGCCAAACCCAAACCCATTGCTGTCAAGTCAATTCTAACTCATAGTGACCACTATAGGACACAATAGAATAGCCCCATAGGGTTTCCATGAGTCGGAATCAACTCAAGAGCAATGAGTTTGGTTTGGTTTATAGGGTTTCCAGGGCTGTAAATCTTTAAACAGGAGCGGACTGTCATATCTTTTTCCCACTGGAGTGGCTGGAGGGTTCCGACCACCGGCCTTTCAGTTAGCAGCCAAGCGCTTAAACTCTGCACCACCAGGGCTCCTTTCCATCTCTGCCAGCAAGGATAAATGTTAGGAAAGAAGTGGCTGTTGGGTAAATAAACATCAGCGTCTGCCAAAAAAGGGTATGAATTTGATACCACAATTGCAGTGTGGAAGAAATATTTCATTACTCCCTTTAAATCGAATTATATTTGACCCTAAGTACCCATTATTCTGTGCACAGGAAGAGATTTAATCACAGTCCATAATCTGGGTTCCCCTGATGCTATGTTTCTGTGATATTATCTGATGTCAAAGCATCAAGGTAAACCCTCCACTAACCAGCCAACACTGGTTTCCCCTGAAGCATCCAGTACTGCAATGCATGTAGTATCTTCATGTCTGATGTCTCCACTGCTTTACTGCTCAGGCATGTGAAACTTGGTGTCATGTTACCATCTCCCTAGGTGCACCACCCTCCAAACCATCCTCTTCAAAGTCTTGCCACTGCCCTGGTGTACCACTTTCCAGCACTGCGCTGTCGTTTTTGTTTGCTGTCAACTTGATTCCAAATCATAACCACTTTATCTGTCAGAGTAGAAATAGCCATAAGGTTTCCTAGGCTCTAATCTTTAGGACAGCACATCACCAGGTCTTTTCTCATGGAGTGGCTGGTGGGTTCGAACCATCCATATTTTGCTTAGCAGATGAATGCTTAATTACTGCGCCACTAGGGCTCCAAGCAATGCACTAACCCCTGATAAATGCAAGACTTACCAACCTTTGACCACTCTCCATCTAAGGGAAATATCTCCTTCAGGTCACTATTCCTTCTCTTCTCTCTATTCTTACCCTTTTAAAAAAAGCATAATCTTTTCTTTTTCAGCTTGTGTTTTATATATAAAAATCCTAGAGATCAAAATTGCTTAGGGCTGGATTACCGTTCAGAATTAGAAGGGAGAATGCAGAGATGAAAATACAACATAAAACAACCCCCACCTCTAGGGTTGCCAGAATCAACAAATAAAAATACAGGAAGCTCGGTAAAATTTAAACTCCAGATAAACAATGAGTGATTTTTTTTAGTATAAGTGTGTCCCATAAACCCGAAACCAAACCCATTGCTGTCAAGTCGATTCCAACTCATAGGAAACCCTGGAGGCATAGCAGTTAAGAGCTACAGCTGCTACAGCTTCAGCAGTTGGGGTCCACCAGGCACTCCTTGGAAACTCTATGGCGCAGTTCTACTCTGTTCTGCAGGGTCATTATGAGAAGTCCCATAAGTATGGGTCAGATTTAACCGGGCCTCCTTCATTTTATCTGGCAGCTTAACTCGCCCTCCAAAGTTTTTTTTACAGATGTAATTGTTAATGTTAGTTTGAAGCTTAGAAAAGAGGATGCTGTTGAAAATACAGATTTCACAACGAGGGCGCAGTTGAAGCCATGTACAAAAATTCAAGCTTCATCCAGAGAGAAAGAAAGACTCTTTCTATTCTCCTTAGTGTCTAGAACAGTGTTAGACATATAGAAAATCTCAATAAACATGGGGAAAAAAAAGAATCAAAAAAGAAATAACCAAGTGGGAGTGGGAGAAATCTACTTAGTAATAAACTGTTGCTTTACTAAATTTTGTTTTTCTGCTGAAGTAATGTATTCCTTTCTCCCTGTTTTCATCATCTCTTTAGTAGATTATGTCGTACAGACATATGCAGTAATTATTGTGAGGCCTTTTATGAATTCTTAAGTATAGAAGAGAGATTTATGCTTACATTATACTTTCATGGTTATTCAAATTGTCCATGAATGTAATCTGAATATTAAATTGGTAATAGATCCTCCCACATGTGAATAATCAGAAAAACTAATTGAGAAATGAGTATCTTTTTCCATTTACTTTCAGGCAATGCAAGGTATCAATAAAGCCTAAATCTCAACCAGTGTCAAAGTCAAATTTCAACAGAGGTGCTGTCCAACTGTTTGGGAGTAACTTAAATGTGCCATACAATTCACTTCAGGCTTCTTGGGCAGGTCCAGAGCTATTGTCTAGAAATCAGCATTGTATGTCTCCCTTGAGGCACCCTAACATACCCGATTCTAGAAAGTACTATCCCAGGCACTCCTTGGAAACCCTATGGGGCAGTTCCACTCTGTCCTATATGGTTGCTATGAGTTGGAATCGACTTGACAGCAATAATTTTGGTTTTTTTTGGTTTAAGCATATAGATTTGAGATGCCCTGCAATATAATCCATGTTGTTGTTGTTAGTTGCTGTCAAGTTGATTCTGACTCATGGTGACCCCACATGTACACAGTAAAATTGCTCCATGTGGTTTTCAAGGCTGTTGACTTTCGGAAGCAGGTTGCCAGACCTGACTTCCTGTGGAGTCTCTGAGTGGGTTCGAACCACCAACCTTTAGCTAGTAGTTAAACACTTAATAATTTAGGCCACCAGGGGCTCATACAACTCACATACAACTCATACAACTCTTTTTCCCATGGAAGAATAAAAAGAATAAAAAGCACAGAGAGCCTGCTAGCTAGAGGCTGGAGGACGACACCCTCAAGCACAGTATTGATTAAAACCACAGCTGTGAATAAAACAGCTTGGCAAGCCTTAGATGTGATGTGGTTCCTTGTGAACAAAGGTATGAGTTAGAGCCCAGGTGGCCAGAAGATAGCACTGCAGAGTGACAGGCCTCCCAATCACTGCCTCCAGCTGCCAAGGAAATAACAGTGTTCCTGGGGAGCACTCAGAAAGGCCCAGCCTCCGCTATGGTCCCTGCACACATATGATGGCTCCTTTCACAGTACTGTATTCAAAGATGGGTGTTACACTCTTCAGACATTTTAGAATCCCTTTGACTTGTAACGTTTCCAGAAAATAAGAATACCGTATGTCTAAATTGTCAGCAGAAATGATTTTGAGATGAAGCAAGGGGAAGTTTCCTTGGATCTGAAAGATCGTGCAGTAACTTCGGTGGTGATTATTATTCCATCTGTTGATGTGATTGTGGAAATTCCGGCTGAGACTGTGAAGCCTTGTGCACTCTGCTGTCCTCCACTCCCCAAAGGATGGAAGGCTGCCAGCTATGCAAAGTGTTGGAAAGGGATGAAAGCAAACCACTGACCTTGAAACTCTGTTCAGGAGTTCTTAACCCTTTTTGATGTGAGTGCATTTATGCATATTTATGTAGCCTTGCAATGCTCTTCAGATATTGTCCCTAATCAAGTTTTTTTTTTTTTGTTTTTTAAAGCTGGCCTCTGGACTGGAGTGCACGGCACCCAGAGAAGCTGGTGATGCTCAGAGGAGAGAAAATTTAAAGCAGCAGTAAATTTAGCTGCAAAAGGAGGATGGTATATGCACTTGGCAACTTGAGCAGCTGCGAAAAATGCAAATAAACCAATGCTCATATTATGGAGCTGAACCCAAAAATAATTCTTGTGAAGAGAAACCACAACGTAAAGGAATGAGCACTCTTACCTCTGCCCCTGTGCCTCAGTGTTTCTTGCTTGGGAACTTAAAATGTGTACCTTGTTTTGGTCAGTAAAGGCAGTCAGGGATTGTAAGAAATACTTCTCGTTGTTGTCTAGGGCGATCGAGTCAATTTCGACTCGTAGTAACGCCGTCTGACAGAGCAGAACTGCCTTACTGGGTTTTCTAGGCTGTGATTGTTACAGATTGCCAGGTCTTTCTCCTGCAGAGCCACTGAGTGGGTTTAAAGTGCTAACTTTTCATTTAGCAGCCAATGGCTTAACCGTTGCTTTCCCAGGATTCCTTGTAAGTGACGCTACTACTTAGAAATTATTTGGCATTGAATCATTAATTTATTTTCAACAACAACAAAAAACCAAGACTGAGACTACCACTTTATGACATCAAATTTCTCAAAAAGAGTTTAAAAAAAAAAAAGGCAAGAACACGTGGATTTTTCCAAACTCTTTGAAAGTTTGAGTACCACATGGACTCAGTCTGGGTTTCTAAGATGCTCCTGCCTGAATGCCCCGGCCCTTAGGTGTACCCTTCCACCACCTGCATGTTTCACAAAGGAAAGATACTTTCTCTCTGAAAATAATGGGGTGGGCAATTTTATATCCCTCTTTAGGCTACCAGGTGCTGTGTCACTTTTGTGATTCACCTTCTACAATGAGCCATATACCCAATTTGACCTTATGAATGAGGATAATGAATCCTCTGGGCATAAGAATTTATTGAAATATCTTTGAATGGGAAGTGAATCATCCCAGCCTTTGAGAGTGTCTTGAGTGGATTCAGTCATATTCTTGTCCACTGAAGCTATTTATTACTTAGAAGTTTTTTTTTTTTTTTTTTTTCCTTTTCAACTTAATAATCACACCTCTCCCCAGAAGAGCCAGAATGAGGACACAAATGAAAGGTGAATACCAGGGTGCATTGTTACAGACCGAGCAGGATCAGCTTTTAGATAACACACAATCATAGCTGAAGGTCTTTAGTGCAGTATACATCCTCAATTCATAGAGAGAAGAAGAAAAGTTTTGTTTTTATTTCTTTAACCAAGGCATTTCTTTGTTCGTACTTTGGGAATCTACTCCTAAGCCAGGTATGAGAAGTTAGAATGGCCTCAAAGTCAGAGTGGGTTTACAAAGAGTCAGTCTGGAGGCAAGCATTTCTTTTAAGCCAAAATACAGAAGATGAATGAAATTGATAGCATTAACTCTAATATTTTTAAATGCCAAGTGCATTTTTCCATTACGTGGAATATCGTTGTGATTTGGAAATATGGCTCGTGTTGTTGAACCTCTAATTAATTTAGAAAAATGTGTGCTGTTGGCTAATTTTTAGTAAACCGGTCTTTAAAATGGTTTCTTCCTTCCTAAGTACTTGTCCCTGCATATTATAAAATGACTCCTGTTGGGTCTGGTGGCCAGACCTAATGAATATGCCAGCTTGTTCATGGAGCCAGGAAGTCAATGCAGTGGGGCATCAGACTTCTCTGGAAGGCCACAGGTTTTTCAGGACTCCTTCCTTCTCTTCAGTTATGAGTCCTTATTGTATCAGAGCTGCAAGCCTGGGCTGCATTCTTCTGGACCCCTCTTTATCTGTTTTTATTAATATCCATAGGGAACTATAGTCTAGCTGTCTTATAAGTAATAAAACTGGTATTGTTTGAATGATTCTTTTATTATTTTAACAAATATTTGTTAAGGACCTACCTACCTTATGTCATCATTCTCTTATTGGTTGTTGTTGGTTGTAATTGAGTTAATTCTGACTCATGGAGACCCACGTATTATGGAGCAGAACTGCTCCATAGGATTTTCTTGCCTGTAATATTAACAGAAGCAGGTTGCCAGGTCTTTTTTTTTTTTTTTTGTGGTGCTGCTGGTGGATTTGAACTACCAACCATTGGGTTAGCAGTTGAAAGCAAACAATTTGTGCCACAAGGGACCTGCCACTGTTCTAGTAACTCTCAAAATAGCTTTAAAAAAAGAAAAAGAAAAGAAACAAATAAACAAATGAACAAATCAGAAATATCTAGTGGGAGAAAACAGACAATAAACAAATAAGTTAAATACGTAGGTCATAAGATGTAATTATTTCTACAGAAAAAAAAATGGAGGGGGTTAAGGAATTCTGCAAGTGAAGGAAGGAAATGCAGTTTTAAATAGGGTGGTCAGGAAAAGCTGTACTGAAAAATGTAAATCTTTTAAACCAGAGGCACATAATAGGTGAGGGAGCGAACTTTTTGGGTATGGAAGGGAAGGGAAGGGAAAAGCATTTGAGACAGAAGGAAGAGCAAATGCAAATGCCCTGATGGAGGCATGCCCAGTTACAAGAGAGAGTCTCATGTTACTGGAATGAAGTGAACAAGAGGTGGCAGTGGGTGTGTTCAGGAAAGACATCAGAGTTAGAGAAGGCCTGATCAGCTAGGGACTGCTATAAAAATTTGGATTTTACTCTGAAAGAGATGGCAAATCATTAATATGGTCTGCCTTAAATTTGAACAGGATTACTCCAACTACTGAGTTGAAAAATAGATTACAGAAGGGCAAGGGCAGGGACAGGGAGGCCAATTAAAAAGCTATTACAATAACAACACAAACAACAATAGTCACATGGACCAGGGAGGTGGCAGTGCTGCTGGAATTTTTGGCTTGATTAGGTATAGGATATAGGAGAAAGAGAGGAGTCAAAGAAAACACCAAGTGTTTGGTCTGATAAACAGGAAGCAAAATGTTTCCATTTATTGAGATAGGGAAGACTACAAAAGAAGCAGATTTGGGGGAGTCTGACTGAAGCTCAGTTTTTGACAAGTTAAAGGTCGGATGCCTGTTGGAAATCCAAGTAGATATGTACAGCTGGTACCAGTCTGGAATTCAAGTGAGAGATTGAGCTGGATATATAAATTTGAAAGTCATCAGCATCAAGGTAGTACTAAAAGATACTGAAATGGAAGAGATCACGAAGAGAGTGAGTACAGATAGAAAAGAGAAGAGGTCCCAGGACTTAGCTCTGGGCACTCTCCATTTTAAAGACAAAGCAGAGTAAAGAAACTAGCAAAGGAGATAGGGAAGGGGCAATCAGAAAGGCAGGAGGAAAAACAGGGTAACATTGTGCTTAGAAGACATGTAAGAAAATGAGTCAGTGAAGAAGAAATCAGCTCCCAAATGTTTATGCCAAATAAGATGAACATTGAGAATTGATCATGGAATTTAGTAATGTGGAAGCTGTTGCAAATTTTTTTAAAACACATTTTTTTGTGGCGTTCTGGGGCAAAGGCCTGATCAGAGCACATTCAAGAGAAAATAGTAGAATAAAAATAAAAATAGTTCATATATACAGAAAATTCTTTGAAAGACTTTTGGCATAAAAGGAAGTAGAGAAGGAGGCTTATACACAGAGGTGGAAATGAGTCTAAATCATGTTTGTTGTTTTGAATATATAGTAGCACAATTTATGTTGAAAAGAAGCATTCAGTAGTGAGGAAAACACTACTGATGCAAGAAAGATAGGAGAGAATTGCTATAGCCGTGTCTTGAGAAGGGAACAGGGGGTAGAATCTAGTGTGCAGGTGTGATACTATGGCTTTCTTTTATATGGGCTTTCTCGCCCTGGGTTTGCAATTCTCCCAAAATAATTGATCAGGCCACAATCTGCCAAGTGATAGGTCCATTTGCTACTTGCCTAAGCGATTTGCAATCCACCCAATAGAATTGTTTGGTTTATGACCCATCTAAAGGATAAGTCCTCACAACTGGACCAATAAGGAACATCATGATAAGTGGTGGAAATATTGAAGTTGTCATGAATTTCATTTTACTTGGATCCACAATCAATACCCATGGAAGCAGCAGTCAAGAAATCAAACAGTGCATTGCACTGGGCATATCTGCGAAAACAAAAAACAAAAAACAAAAAACAACCCTCTTTAATTAAAGTGTTAAAAAGTAAAGATGTCAGTTTAAGGACTAAGATGCACCTGACCCAAGCCATGATATTTTCAGTCGCATCATGTGCATGTGAGAGCTGGGCAATGAATAAGGAAGACCGAAGAAAAATTGACGCCCTTTGAATTGCGGTGTTAGCGAAGAATATTGAATATACCATGGACTGCCAAAAGAACGAACAAATCTATCTTGGAAGAAGTACAACCAGAATGCTGCTTAGAAGTAGGATGGCGAGACTTCATCTCACATACTTTGGACATGTTATCATGAGGAACCAGTCCCTGGAGAAGGACATCACACTTGGTAAAGTAGAGGGTCAGCAAAAAAGAAGACCCTCAATGAGATGGATTGACACAGTGGCTGCAACAATGGGCTCAAGAATAACAATGATCATGAGGATGGCATAGGACCAGGCAGTGTTTCATTCTGTTGTACTTGAGTCAGAACTGACTTGAGGGCATCTAACAACAACAACAAAGATTGGTTGGTTTACAATCCTTTTTTAGGATAGCCACACCTTAAAATTAACAACAAGTATTTCCTATATAAGTGGCCAATCTCAAAGAAGTGTTTTGGAGACCTCCTAATAAACAAGAGCCTGGAGAGGAGCATGCCTTTTGACCCAGGGTCCCTGTGCTGAGGACCTATTAGATCTGAATAAAAGAGGTATAATACAGATAAGGGGTATAACACTGAGCTAATAACACTGAAGGTCCAGGGTGGCCCAGTGTCAGAGAAGGCCAGTGTGGCACAAATGGCAGGAGCTATGCAACCTGCAGACAACAGTAGTCAGGGCAACGGTATTGGTGGACAAGTTGGCCCATGGAACACAGCTGGGCCGGAGGTTGCCAACTAAGCTGAGTATGTGTAAAATGGAACCAGTCACAGTCTGGGCCCATGCAGCTGGATCCCTGAGGCGAGCAAGCAGCAGCATGGTGGCCAAGCTAGCCTGCTTTTGGCAGCAGGGGAAGCACCAGCTATGCTGAAAGCTGTAGTCATAAGCCTGAGAGGGACAAGTCCTAAGGAAAAGAGGAGGGCTGTCTATGAGCTGAGAGATTGCCTCCAGAGGCTTGGGCGTACACTGTACAGGGGATGCCTGTAAAACAGTTTTGCCTCAAGAGCTGTTGTAATGCTGGCCTAACCCTGGCACTGGCCCAGGGTTGTCCTAAAACTGCTGGTTACAAACTGGACTGTTAAGCAGAGGGGGCAAGACCTGGCCAAGAGAAGCAGTCCCATGATTGTTTGGGATTAGAGGTATAACCTGTGTTTATATGTACACGTATGTGCACATATATGCACATACAATAGGCATTCCATCCATAGCAACAGGAAGAAAGGTAAAATACATGCTATAGGAGCAAGTAGGTGAGTTGATGTGGTGGTGAACACTTGTAGAAATTCTTTTCTGATTGCTTCTATTTTCTCATGTGTATCGGAAGCAAGGTCTTCAGCTGAGAGGGAAAGTGTAGGAAGAACAACGGAGAGGTTGAGTGGAGAGAAGAAGATGAGAAGTAGTTGTTAAGGAGAGCTGGAAAGTGAGCAGACAAATGTAATTACTAGACAGCGTAACTTAGTGACCATGAGTTACAAGTCAGATCAGGCAGCACAGTTGTGTGTTGTTTCTGCAGGCATGGCCAGTTGTTAATTGCAGATTTAGAGATTTCGAGTAGGCAGAGTAGGAAAATAGGATGGCACCTTCACCCTTCCATGTCTCTAGTGCCTCTTAGTGCCAGAAATTCTATAATTAGGTTTTAATATCTTTGGCTTAAGGCATTGTATAGCTAGGAGTCTATGTTAAAACACAGCTAACCCCTCCAAGCACTAACACTCTGAAGTCCTTGTCCACTATTAATAAGCTGGCTTTTTCACCAAATTGCTTTCCAAATTGAGGCTAAGCTTGGATGCCCAATTCACTGGAATCACAACAGAGAGAGTTCAGAGTGAATCTGTAAATTTGAAGAAACTAGAAGCTAAATTAAAAAAAAAAAAAACAGAAAGACTGAAGTGCTGTGTTGCAGGGGGAGAAGTTGAGGACAGTGGGTGTCAGGGAAGGACCAGGGCCCACACTGTAGTGAGAGATGGCACTGAATGCCAGTCTTGTTGGTCTAAGGCAGCTCTATATAGGAGACTCTTACAGGAGAGGATACAGGAATCCTCTCTTGAAATAACTTCATGCATTCATGTTGATTTGAAAGTCTCAAACTGGTAGAATGCAGAAGCAATAATCTTCCAAATTTCTTTCCAATGTGCTTATAATGGCCATATCAGTGCAGGAGATCCTTATACAAGTATTGCTGGTTTAAGATAGAATTAGCAGAGCTACAAAAAAATGTTTGGAAACAACTCTGTATTATCAAAGTCGTTCATTGTCCAACATATTTTATTTTGGACCCACCTCTTGAACTCCTTGATAGTTGCTCCTTAGCATTGGCCTAGCACCTTGATCTGTTGCAGAGAGACAATCCTTCATTTCCTTCCCTCCCTCCATTCCCCAGCCATTGGGTATTTAGACAAACCCAAACCGCTGGTATTCATCTTACAGCTCAGAACGTGGGCAGCTCAGGAAGTTTCACATTTTATCAACATGATTATTTGCCAGCGTTTTACAATGGAATAAAAGTATGGGTGTTTGTGTGTTTATGTTGTTGTTGTAGTTATTTAAAGATCTTAATGTCTTAAAAGGAGGATTATGAGACTAACCCCTCATAATTTCTCCTTGCTGAGGCAGAAATCAAGCTGGGTGCTTGACACACTTGGGTCGATGACTTTTAGCTACACTATTGTTTCTATCTTGGACCCTTGTTTATTTTAGACCTTGTGACAGATGAGCTCACCCAGGCCTTAAAATGCAGAATTTAAGGTTGTGTCAGACCATAATTTTATGCTAACTTTGTTTATCCCCCTCTTAAATTACGAAGTTACCACCCTTAACTCTGGAAAATAACTGGAGACAATGTTTGTTTGGTAGCAAATTAGAAGCTGGCGTCCTTTTTCTCCCTGAGTGTGACTATGTGTATGCAATTTAATTATATCAAAACTGCACATTATGGTGTCTAAATAACTTTCCTTTATTCTATGAAATTTGCTTCATGTTTGGGAAAATCAAGGGAAAGTGATGAATGTCTTCTAACGTGGAAAATTTCAAACCCCGAGCTATGGAGATGGAATGCACATGTATAATATTTACATAAAACAATCACTTCTGTGCTAGCAGGAGAGCAGAGAGTAGAAAGAAGGGAGGGCTCGAGCCTTCATCTTTAATTGGGTTGCAGGAATGGATGTTCTGAGGCCTCTATCTTTGGGCAATGCAGTAAACCGTGATTATGACTGTGGCTGGGAAAACATTTTAAATGTGCAGTAAGGTAACAGAGGATCAAGAATGTCTATTTTATGGACTCTGTGGGTTTTATTTTCGACATTTGTAAATCTATAGTCCTTTATAAACAGAACAAAGTGGTCAATTTTCACAGGGGCTGTGCTGGCTTAGTTTGGGAACAAAGTCATTAAAAATAACTAGGAACAAAGAACTCAGTCATAAATAATGTGCCACAAAGGATCCAAAGAAATCTAAAGGCAATAAATGATTTACTTCAGTGCATTTAAAAATTTGCTTTAGGCTGGCTCCCCCTGTGTGGAGAATCTGCAAGGGACTGTCTCCTATTCTTCTTTTTTTCTTCTTTCCTCCCTTCCTTCCCTCATCCTCCACCATTCTGGACAAAAGCACTGACGGCGTGTCAGCCGTTCAGGCAATCGGCCAGAGAGTAAGAGCCAGTGCAAAGAAAACAGAAACTGAAAAATCCTGAGGCCCCTTTGCTTTTCCATTTGCGTCTCAAATTGTGTCATAGCCCTCTGGGTGAGTTTGAGCCACCAACCTTTCAGTTAGTAGTTGAGTGCTTAAATGTGTGTGCCACTCAACACTATACATGGATATAAATATAGGAATAGATATAGGTAGAGGTAGAGAGAGATAGATTATATAGCTAGACATTCCTCTCTACAAAGCCTGTCCGGACACTCTGCCCTTCCCAAATAGAATTAAACACTCCCTGTGGCCCTAACCACAGGTTACTAAAGCAAGTAGAACATTAATTGATTTTTTAAAAAACTGCTGATCTTCCCTTGCTGGATGAGAGCCAAGAAAAAATATATCTTCTTCACTTTTCCTTCCAGTGCCTGGCACATAGTAGATACCTAAAAGGTCATTGAATGAATGTTTATATCATATTAGTCGCTTTCATATAGGTTATGTCGTTTAGAGTTTACAGCAATTTCTATAAGATTTGTTTGTTTGATTCTGTTTTCAATTTTTTTTTTCATAAATGAGAAAACAGTAGCTGAGGGGATATAAGTCACATGTCTAATTACTGAAAGTGACAGGATTCAATTGCCATGTTCTTTTCATTTCCTTGGATTTTCAAATTTGAGCATGAATCAGGATTGCCTGGAGGTCTTGCTAAAACACAAATTGCTGGATCACGGCATAGAGCTTCTGATTCAGTAGGTCTGGGATGGGGCCTGACAATTTGTATTTCTAATAATTTCCCAAATTTTGCCAATGCTGCTGGTCCTAAGAACACACTTTGAGAGTCACTGCCTTGCCTCCTAATCTGTGAGTAGCTGTATTTTACTGGAACAGTAGATAGCTGGAATTTTGCAAGAAGTCTAGGAGCTTATTTGTGTATCAAGCATTGTCAGTAGAGAGAATGTATTTCTCTCCTCTCTCTCTCAAACACACATTTCACATGCATGTGTGTATATATATATATTTGTGTGTGTTATGTGTGTGCGTGTGTGTATATATATATGTGTGATATTTCAGACGCATATAGACACGGATCACTAATCTACAAAAGCATTAAAGATGTCACTGAATTCATGGGAGGTTTTTATCATGCATTCTCTTCTTCCATGGATATTGAAGTGCAATGCTGCCATACGATGAGGAAAACATGTTAGCATTATAAATAGAGATGATCATAAAGTCGCAATAATTGGGTAAATCATGGCTCAGTTTTATGATGGATAACAATCCAGCCAATAAAACAGGTGGTCTAATGCATTTATGTTCATGAAAATATGTTAAAGATCAGACGTTGAGTGAACATACCAAATTGCTAATAATATCGTTAAAAAATCTAGGTGCATATTCATACAATCTGTGTCAAAAAGAAATAAATAAAACTTTTATGGTACTTATGTTTGGGTGGTAGCTGACAGGCAATTTTTCATTGTTTTCTCTTCCTCCCCCTCATCTTTGTTCTCTTCTTCCTTTCTATCTATACCTTCTTAAAAAAAATCTACAATACCTATCTTCTACTCATGTAATAAATACAAACTTCAAATGATAAGAAACACCCTTTTACACCACACTCTGCATCTAAGTTGTGATTTCTTCTTGGCCTTGAAACCCTCTAGAATGACTGTGGTTATGGCAACTATATGCAGTACAGCTTTTCCCACTCCATCCCTGGCCTTACCTTTTTAAGGCCATCATATACGGACAGTTCACATTTATATAAGCCCAGCATTGCTCTTTGTTCAATGATACTTCCAGGCAGGGCAAGACAGAGTTCCTTGCTCTTCCTAACAATGTTCCTTGCTCTTTCCTAATGAGTAACCCACTCAGGTTGTTTATCTTCACAAGACGGTGTCTGTTTACCAAAAGAAGAAGAGAGTTTGCAAGGAGTGTTTGTGTCATGGTTGACATAATTATATTCTCTCAAGTTAAACAAAAGGACCCCTTAGGTATAGTGGCTAAAGTGCTCGGCTGTTTACCAAAAGGTCAGCGGTTCAAACCTGCCAGCTGCTCTACAAGAGAAAGATGTGGCAGTCAGCTTCTGTGAAGATTATAGCCTTGGAAGCCCTATGGGGCAGTTCTACTCTGTCCTATGAGTCAGAATCAACTCGACTGCAATGGGTTTGGGTTTGTTTTGTTTCGTTTTTTGGGGGGAAGTTAAACAGAGTAACAAAAAAGCAGAAATAGTTTCTATTCCTGAGATTGAGATGCTGAGGAGAATTGCTAATATTTATTGAGCACTGTGATAAGCATGTCATATCTCATTAGTGGCATCAAATTCACCCAGTTTCTTAAACATGTCAATGCTATTCTGAATACAATGTCTGGCAATTGCTCTTTCCTCTCTCTGGAAACTTCTGTCCCCAAGTGTTTGCATGATTGGCTTTCTTGTTTCTTTTAGATTTCTGCTCAATTAAAACCTTCCCAGAGAGGCTTTCTCTGACAACCATATCTAAAGTGACACGTTGTTATTCTCTGTCCCCTTATCTCGAAAGATTTTTCTTCATAGCACTTGTCATAGGAGGGGGTCAATAAATATTTTTGACTATAGGAAAAAATTTAATCTTCATAAAAGCCTTATTCAGTGGGTACTGGCACGGTCCTTGTTTTCAAGGCTTATAGAGAATTATGTAACTTGCTCATTTGAACTAACGTGTCTGACATCAGGGTACATGTTCTTAATCATCACATATTGGAATGTTCTTTTACTGACTGGTTAAAGTCTATTGTCTTAATGTTAAAAACAGGCACTTGGAAGAGTGGAGATGGATAGCTAGTAAAATATTGCTGATAATGAAACATCCAGACATATCACAAATTACTAGGGATATAAGTATGAAAAATGATGTGTTCTTTCAATCTATCAGCAAGCAATTGAAAATACCTTCCTTTATGAGAGGGTCAAGATGGTTTTATTTTAAGATCTGTGCTTACCAGCAAAATTGATTGCAGTATGTGCAAGGGGAAATACTTCATTCTCCTCTATCTCTGACAGAAAGTGTAAAAAGAAAACACTAAAAACAGGAAAATATATGTGATATCTATAGATCAGCAGACATGTAACTCACTGAGCAGCTGAGAAACTAAAACAGAGGTATGTTTTGGCACCCTTGAAAGACTTTACTCATTCCCCTTAGATTTTTTTTTTCTCATTTATCATATAGGTCCTGGGTCTGGTGGCCCTTCTCTGTCCCTGTGCCTGACAGTCACAGAATACCACTGGCAAGCCTCTCCCTGATAATAGCAGGGAGTCAGGTGGACACTCAAAGGAACAACAGAATGGGGACCTGGACACACAGCTGAGTCAGCTGCCCCTGCAGTAGCTCTGGGCCTGGCCTGGATCCCATAATGTTGCTGTTAGTTGCTGTCAAGTCAATTCTGACTCATCACCACCCCATGTGTGGCAGATTGGAACTGTGCTCCATGGAAATTCAAGGCTATGACCTTTTAGAAGCAGGTCACCAGGACTGTTCTCCGAGGTGCCTCTGAATGGGTTCATACCACCAATCTTTCAGCTAGTAGCTGAATACAACCATTTGTGCCGCCCACAGACTACAAACCAACAATGTTAGGGACTTATTGGCCAACGCAATTCTTTCTCCGGTGTAAGGACTAAACGTTTTGGAAATAAACCAGTTACACTGAGGCTTGAGGTTCTTATGCATTGTCCTTCAGGGGTGATATGGTTCACTCTCTTTCTCATTGCCTGGGTCAGATATCTCCCATAGGGAATTAACCTTCTGTAGCCTGTACTCTAAAGTGACTCCTAATTTTGTAGAGATTGTCTTTTACACTAATATTAAGCATCCTCAGATTTTTTCAGAAAGTCTTGTAAAGAGAAAGGGGATAAACAGACAGGTAAAACTGAAAAACAAATTTACAGTCTGCAGAATAAATATCAGTATGTTTTGAGTGGATGGCATAATTTTTGGAGGGCTTCCGGTTTCCCTCTAATCATACTGCCACTTGATACCCTGGACCAACACCCTGCTTCAAAGTCCTACAGAAATAAAACCTATACTGATTTCAAAACCCTGTGACCACCAATTTTGCATATTCCAGCATAATTTCAAACAAGAGATGAAATATCATTCATTAAAGTACGTACTGAAGTCTGACCATCTATTTGCATCTCATGGGCAAACTAACTTCTTTTTTTTTCACTCTTCTTCATAGAAAAAAAAAAAAAAACTAAGAATATCCTATCTCATTTTCGCGGACATAGAACATAAACCAAGGAAACCCAATATATCATACTAGGAGTTCTAGAAGAATAATTTTTAAAAAAGGTGGGGGGCACAACAAGTATTTAGAGATATATTTCATTAAGACTTTCCTGAAATAAAAGAACACCTTAGTCTAGTCTATGTGTTTAATGGGAATACCAAAATGCATAAACTCAGGGGCAATTTTTCTCATCTATCCCTCTGGAGGAATCTAATGGAAAATAAGATTTATCCAGTAGGGAAATGACTAGAAAGCCACAGCAAAGTAACTCGTGTTGACCATTGATTTCTATTTAATCATAGCACAGAGATTGACATAAATGGTAAGATTAAGAGATCAGGTAAAAAAAATGTAAATATTATAACCTGCAATAAGTATAAAACTGACAAAAGTTAAAACTATGCTGATCTCCTCTTTAACAAATCAAAGAGTAAGAATAAGATCATACTTAACACAAATATGAAAAAAGTGAAGTATTCATAAAGCTATAGAAAATCTAAAACGATGTAACAATAAATTAGTGATATCAATAAATGTAAATGGACTTAACTCACAAGTAACTTAAAAATGACTAACTGGATTACAAAACAAAATGACAGTCCATGCTAAAACAAAAGAAGAAAGAAGTCATGTGAGCGAATAATAACACAAAAAGTTGTATGCCTTATCCTAATCTTAGACAGGATGATACTGTAGGAGAAATAGAGAAGGATGTTAAAGAACTCCTTTCTTGTCCAACTCTCCTGTGAGCAATGTGTCCAGATCATTTCATCAAGAATTCTAGTGAATTACCAAAGAACAGAGAATAAACGTGCTATAAAAACTATTCCTGTGCATTAAAAAAAAAGAATAGAAAGGCATAACATCAAACCCCCCCACACACACTCATATACACACACATTTGTTTATGTTTGCAAAAAAATATTTCTATAAGTCTATCCAAGAAACCGATAACGTTAAGGAGGAGGATTGACTAGTAATAGGACAAGGATCTTGGGATTGGGAAAACTCTTCATTGTATATCCTTTACTACCAATAAGAAAAATAAATAACATGGAATAGAATTAAAGTGATACATGTTAGTTGGAAGCAAAATCTAGCAATTATGAAAAATTAGCCATTGAAAACCCAGTGGAACACAGTTTTACTCTGACACATGGGATTGCCATGCATCTGAATCAACTGGATGGCAACTGTCTTTTTGTTTGTTTTGTTTTGATGTATGGTAAGAGAGCTACTCATTTTGTCAAGGATCATCTTCCTAAAGACTAAAGAAAGTCATTAAGTCCAAAGGAAGTCATGTGTTTTTTCAAACATTGAGAAACCACCACAGCCTGGATTTAACTGGCAGGACCAGCCTCTGCAAGGCAGTGAGGAAAAAGAGTTGATGATCTGAGTGGGCCAATCTCTGGGTGTTGCCTGGGCTCCAACAAGTAGAGACAACCTCAGTGATGGCAATGCGCAAAGCATGTAGACGATCAGAGCCAAGCAGGTCTAACAGAACCCCTTACTAAGAAAGCCCCAGGTATTCAGCAATACGTTCAAACGAGATGAGTGACATCTAGATGGGCAGAGGAAAAGTTACCATGAAAATTTAGCATACTTTTTAGAGATCTTCCCTTACAAATGAATTACTGGATGGTGCAAATCATTAACATGCTAGGCTGCTAATCAAAAAGGTAAAGTTTCAAATCCTCCTGAGGCTCCTGGAAAGAAAGGCCTGGCTACTTACTTCTGAAGAATCAGCCATTGAAAAACCTCCTGTGGAGTACAGTTCTACTCTGACACACATGAATTTTCCATGAGTCCAAGTCAGCTTGAGGGCAACTGGAGTTTTCCCTTACACAGCCCCCTTGGATTGCTGGAGGAGTTATTGAAGGTTTAGAGCGTTCTGGGGGTGGGGGCAAGAAAAGCTACATAGACTACACTGAGAAGGCATTTTTAGGAAGAATTTCTGGCAAATTGCCTAAAGCGAATCACAAAAAGGACCTAAATTCCCAAGTTTTCTGCAACATGTGATATTTTGCTCTCAGTCTAAATAAATATTCCCTTTTGTACTTAATTATGTACCTGGCATTTATGATTTTGTAATCTTTTCTTTCTTAGAAAGGATCCTCGGATTATATGATTCTCTTCCCAGAAAACCCTAGATTTGCCCCTGGGTGTGTAAGCCTATGCTTCGCTAATGCCAGCGACCTAGTTTAGGGGCTCTTTTTCCCTCCCCCACCAAGTGTAATAGAAACAGGAGCACAGAGCTCATTTGGGTGCAGTGGGCTCATGTGATTTCCTGCCCCTGGGGCCACAGGTGGTGGCCTGTGTACTGGCAGCCCAGACAGCGGCCATTAGCAGGACCTATTGGAGCACTCTCCAGGCCTTGGATGGGATGGGATTTCTACTGCCTTGGCAAGCAGATGGGCAAGCTCGGACTATGGTTTTTCTTTACGTACCCGACTTTACGAGACTGGGTTTCCTGCTGATTTGAACAGGTGGGAACATTGAGCCTGAGCACATTGGGGTACCCAATTAGAGAATGACATTGTGCCCTGGGCTGATGGAAATTGGTCATACTAGTTTTCTGACATTCTATTAACCCGGTGGTGTTGAGTCTATTAAAAAAAAAAAAAAATTCTATTAAGTACCTTAAATTGAATCAAGGTGCCTCTATTGCTGCCTCTCAGCTTACCAAGTATATGGAAGGAAAATGGGCTTAATGGGGTTTCCAAACATCCCAGAAGCCACTTTTTCTTACCAATTTCCTGGCTTATTTTCCTCCCATTTTCATGCTGTTTCTTTTTCTTTAAATTTCTTATGTTTCCTTAACCAGGAAAAACAGTCACCTTCTCCTGATGATTATTCCAGTTCTTGTCTACCTTTCAGGCCTAGGGATATAAAAAATGTGAACCAACTGACTCGTATTTCACAGCTGCTGTACAATAGCAGAAGGGCTCCTGAACATTTAATTATTTCAGGTGAAGGAAAATTAATTGAGAGAAAAGAAAAACATGTAAAATTCAAGTTCAATCATTGCTTTTTGACAGCATGCCTCAAGTAGGAATATAATCATGCAAAACTTTCAATTATTGAGCTAATTATAAACAGGATATTTATTATTTCTACCTGCCCCTTAGCTTCTTCTTTCAGAGAGGAAATATTCTAAAATAATAGAAAGCTTTGGCAAGATAAATATTTATTTTAATTGATTCATCACGGGGCTGAAAAAAATGGAAAAAGTAATGTCAACTTTATTGTTTTTTTAAACAGTTGTTGAAGTATTTGTGAGAAAGGATAATTTTCTCCACGCTTCTCCTTTTTTACCCCATAGCTCTCACATCACAGTTGGAGAGTTGGCAATTCCTTTCAGCAGTGTATCTGAGTAAGCAGACAATCTTCCCCCACACCACCCCCTCCACCAAGCTTTGAGGTTAAAGCCCAAGCTTTAACCTCTCAATTTACACCACATAAAGCTAAAGCCTCCTAATTCCATCCCTCCTGTCCCCGCCTACCTGGAGAAAAACTAGTACCAGAGGTAGTTCACCGTGAAGCAAATGAAATGAGCTTCACATTCCTCCCTTCCAAGGGGTATTTTGAAAGGCCTAGGGAGAAGCTATAATAACATATCACGTGGTTGTATGTTGTTGCAAGACTTGAATATTTTCCCAAATTTCCAGATAAATTTAGAAACAATCCTAACATTTACACAGTATTACATTAATTAGTTTTAAAGCTAAAGTACATTTTGATAGATGATAGATAATAGACAGATAGGTAGATAGGTGGATGGATGGATGGATGGATGGATGGATGGATGGATGGATGGATGGATGGATGGGTGGGTGGGTGGGTGGGTGGGTGGATGGATGGATGGATGGATGGATGGATGGATGGATGGATGGATGGATGGATGGATGGATGGATGGATGGATGGATGGATGGATGGATGGACAGACAGATGGCCAAGCTGCCATGCAGTGAACATGGCAATCTTATGTATAACAGAATGAAACATGGCCTAATTCTGCATCATCCTCACGATAATAGGCAAGATGGATTCCATGGTTGTGGCTTTTGTGCCAATCCATCTCACTGAGAGCTTCTTCTGCCCTTATTGGCCCTCTGCTTCTCCAAACATGACGTCCTCCTCTAGCCATTGATCTCCTGATGACGTGTCCAAGGAATGTGAGTTGAACAACGTCTGTTGAGATCCATAAGTTTTAATTAACTAATTTTTGGAAGTAGATCACTAGGCCTGTCTTCCTAGTCTGTTTTAGTCTGGAAGCTTCTCTGAAACTTGTCCACCATGAGTGACCCTGCTGGTATTTGAAATACCAGTGGCACAGCTTCCAGTATTATAGCTGCACCAAGCCACAATAGGAAAACAAACTTCTCTAAACTATCAATAATATTAAAATGATCTATTTTAAACATAGAAGGCTGGCAATTAATTTATCTTTCCATTTTTTTCTATATAAAATGGCATGACAAAAACTTTGTCATGGGAAAAGATGATCAATGAGTACTTGGCCAAAAATTATAGGAAAAAAATATTACAGAATTATATCCATTTGCTAACTGTTAAAAAATTATCTTAATTTCCCAGGTATTTTTTGATGTGCGTATTGAGCTGTTTTTTTTTAAAGTTTAAAATTTCATGTGATTTTTTTTCCTTGTTCTAAATATTCACTTCTACACCTAATTTTGTAGTTGTGATTTTGTGTTCTTGTCTTAAAGACCCATTGCCATCAAGTCAATTCTCACTCGAAGCAATGCAGAGTAGAACTACCCTATAGGGTTTCTGAGGCTGAAATCATTACAGAAGCAGACTGTTACATCTTTCACCCCTGCAGTGGCTGGTGGATTTGAACTACTGACCTTTCAGGTAGCAACTGAATGCTTAACCACTGCACCACTAGGGCTCATTTTTCTTAAAGAGGGCCTCCAAATTGTATATACTTTAATAGGTACAAAACCTGGATCCTCTTTTTAAGAACAGTTTCCAGTTTTATAGAACAGTGATTAGAACTTAGAGCTCTGTAGTCAGACAGCCTTGATTCAAATCTTGCTCCTGTAGTTTTTTTAACTATATGAACTTTGGGCAAATTCTTTAACTTCTCTAAAATTTACCTGTTAAGATGAAATAATACTAGTACCTATCTCACGAGATCAGTAGGACAATACAATAATAATGACGTGATATATGTAAAAGCAGTTGACACAGTTCCCAGGACTAATATGGATGTCCAAATAGCTGTCAAACAAATTTCTTAAATTTATGAAGCCCAAACAGAATTCTTTTTTCTCCTTTAAACTGACTATTCCCCTTGTATTCCCCACCTAGTATTATCATCCACCCAGTTGTTCAGATAAAATACCCAGGACCTTCTTGTCTTACATCTATCAGCTAACTCTGTTGGTTTTACTTTCAAAAATGTTCCCCAAATGATAATCCCTTACCACCTCCACCTCTACTACCCTAGTCAAAGTCACTAATGTGACTCTTGTACAACTGCAATAGCCTCCGACTCTTCTCCTTACTTTCTGATTTGATCCTCCCTCCTACCCAACCCCAATCTCTTAGCTCACTATTGCCACTTCTATTGCCAGGGTGGCCTCTCCTTTCTTCTTCTGCAGCTTTAAATGTTGTACTACTCATAATCCCACTCTTCTTATCGGCTGTCACCTCTGGAGTTCTCAGAACTTTTTCATTTGTTGAAGGTACTGGACTGGACTTAGAGTCCACATCTCCAACTCAATTCCTCTGCCATCAAAGGAGGCTATAATGTCTACATGAAAACACACCTTAAAATTTAGTTCCCAGTTCCTTTGGCCTTCTCCATCCATAACCCATGCCACAAAAACCTCAGCAACAACAGCAATCCACTTCATTTTGCTGACATTTTACCTTGCCCTCAGGCTGAAACTTATCACCTAGAAACCTCAGTACTTCCTAAATAATAAATTCCAATATTCCATTCTCTGGCAAAGACAAGACATACCCCAAACCTGTTGCTTTCAAGTTGATTCTGACTCATGGTGACCCCACATATCGCAGAGTAGAATTGCTCCATAATATTTTCTTGATTGTAGTCTTTACAGAAGCAGATCACCAGGTCTTTCTTCCCCAGTGCCACCAGGTGAGTTTGAACTGTCAACATTTAGGTTAGTAACACAGTTTGTGCCACTCAGGGACCTTCTCTGTGACGGAACCCCTTACCTTTTCAGATTCTCACACCTGCCACTACTCCTTTTCTCTGATTTCCTTAGGTGTCCTAATCCTTGCGTCCTTGTCTTCTGATCCCTGTACCATTGCCTTTCATTCCAGGCCAAACATTCCTCTATGAAGTCATTTCTTTTCCTATCCTGTCTATATTCCATGACACATAACGGCAACTTTTATTTAAACAGAGGCAGTAGCCTTTGGCAGGGGGAGAATTGGAATGTTAGGTCAACACAGCCATCTGCCTCCTTGTTCTTGATAGCTGAGCAATTCTGGAGGAAATCATATAATCATGTAGATTGGGGCCATTACAAATACAGAGTTTCCTCAGCTAGGAAATCCTTTTTTTAGGGTCTCTGATGAGCTACTTTGACAATTACCCACAGTAATTATTCCAACGCTTCAGCATTTTCCTCAAACTACCATCACTTCTGCTTTCTTTCACCATGAAGCAGTTAATTTTGTCTCTTTCACAAAGTAAATGTATATGTTTAATTCATTCAACAGAAAGTTATTAAGAATCTACTATTTTCCGGGCAGTGTTCTAAGCACCCGGGATACATCAAGTCACTACTATTATGTTTAACTTTCAACTGCCTATCCAAAACTCACGCAGAAAATATTCAGCAAATATTTTTGTGTGTCTACTTTGTGCCAGCTATTGTTTTTAGTGAAAGAAATACAACAGTGAAGAGAACAAAATAGTCTTCCCTCACACAGTTATTTCAGTGAGGAGTTGATGAGAGAAACAGCAAAAATAAATAAATTTAAAAGGAATATATATTATGTCAGGTGAAGAGGGCAAAAGGGATAACGTGTGAAGTCAATAAAATTATTTTTTTGGTTAAGTTAAATAACTTTCAGAAACCATGTACTGCTTGTAAAGAATGGAGATGAGACAACTCAACTCCAGATTCTGTACTCATAAAGAGAGTTGACTGGAACATACAAAGCATCTGAAAAATGGGAAGGTAGACTGATCCATATTGCTTCACTTGTTTGCCTTCTCTGTAAGGTCGAATTTGAATACCAACAGGAATTTTCAAATGTTTTAGACTGGAAGTTGCAAGATTAAGAAATATCCCAAAAGTTTTAAGTCTACATAAATTCTATGATCCCTAAAATTAGCATTAGCCTCACATACATTTCTCAAGCCTCCCCCACCTGGCCATCTGCACCTCCTGCTCCAGCTTTCTATGCCACCAAGAAAGAGAACACAACCATCTGCTTTCATCAAGTACACCCAGTTGCCTTACAGACAAATTTCTGTGAATTTCAAACAAAAAAAGAAAGAAATTAAAGTAAAATTAAAAGGACTGGACTTAATATGTTTTGCACAAAACCCACTTATCAGTATCTTCACTAAATTTCCTGAGCATATGTTTATTACTTGCTACATTTCAGTGTTCTATTATTCCAATTAAAAATGGATTTTTTCCTTAACTGTACACTTCTAAGTTTAAAAAGCTGTTATTTCTTGCAGAGTTCTCTATCGATAATGCAATTGTGTAGTAGAATTATACTGAGCCTTGGTCTCTTGGAATCCATTCCACTTTCTCTAATAGTGCCATTTCCCTCTGGGGAATCTCTCTTTAACAGACAGCACATAGCTTGTAGTGGGTTTGTCTCAAATCTCAGCTACAGTAGTCAACCCATTCTTCAGACCGAGGCAACTAGAAACCACAGTAATTATTTTGGGAAGGTCGTGTGATCTAGTCAGCTCCAACAACACTCATGATACTTTTTCTTGGGCTGCTAGGAAAGAGTGGTCTTGAGACAGGAAGATGACAGGCTGAAGCTATTGCAGCAGTATGACCACTCACATGAGGGTGGAGTCAACACAGAGGAAGTAGAGTAAGAGTTGAAGAGGGAAAATATGGATTCTGATGACATTGGCTGTCTCCAGGAATTTACCTAAAACCAGACTTACCTATGTAGTTATTAGTTATGAAAGCCAATAAAATTAATTTCTATTTACGTTGTTTGGAGTTCACCCACATACTCCATTTGTTAAAATCTGTATGAATTTTAGATCATTAAGCAAAGTGGGAGAATCAAGCAGAGAGGGTATGAAGTGGGAAAATTTAGTAGTATTCTAAGAGTGGGGCAATGGGATCAGTTCTTACTAGGTACAGGAAATAAGAGAGGACATTGTTGTAAAGAATTTAAAAACAATAATACTCCGCTTGGATTTTGCTCCCAGTATGGCAAACTAAACCCCTAATAAAGTAACCGTATAAACTCTTAACAAAATATAAAACAAAGTAAATCAAACAAAAAACAAATATATGAGAGGGCAGGGCCAAGACAGCAGAGTAGTCAGATGCATCCTGTGGTTCCTCTTACAACAAAGACCCAAAAAAACAAGTTTTTTGATTATACAGGACAATCTAGGAGCCCTGAACAACAAAGGCAAAGCTGAGGAATCAAACTAAGTAGTGGGGGAGGGAGAGATGGTTCAGAAGCAGCGAGGAATTGCCTGACCTGACAGGCAGAAATTGGCACTCTGCAGGCTGGATTGGCTGGCACTAATGGTGAGGCAAACAGTGGCATTTGGGATGCATTTTCCCCATTGGGAGAGATCAAGTGCCAGAGAGTCTGCCCCACCCTCCAGAACCAGTGAAAAGTGGTGCTCAACTGGCAAAAGATAAGTACATGCACCTAACCTACTGCATGGACAAAAAAACACCCCTTTGGGAAAAAGCTCTCTCCCATTTATCTGCCTCCTTTCTGCTCTGTACTGGATCCTGGGCAGGCTTCAAAGACTGCCAAGCCCCCTGGGCCAGAAATAGGACCCATCGCGCCCCCCGAGCCATTCTCCTGGCCTTGGAGAGGGAACAAATTAACAAGTAGGAAAAAATAATCTGCCAATTCCCCTAAGCTGGGAACTCAGGGAAGGCACAGGTCCTTTGCCTAGCTACAGGCATAAGGGGTCCATGGACTTTGAATGCCTTTCACCCCTGCCTAGACCCATGTGGGCCCATTTCAACAGCATAGGCCCTCATTAACACGGCACAACAGGGTATGAATCTGAAGCCGAACTTCAACTGTATCATCCATATGGTAGAGTGGTAGGTTCTTGACATTTCAAACCCCTCTGCCCATTAAGCAGCGTTCTTGCAAACCCACATAAGGGGCCTACAGACTGGTGTCTCCACCCATGCCACCTAGCCACCCAAGGCATGGGTCCAAGAATAAGTGGTGCCTCCCAGTCCTTATAGCCAACAGCTTTGGGTGCTGTGGTGTGGCTGCAAAACCCACTCCCCTATCCGCTCCAGGAAACAGGGACATGCTTTCCTCACAGACACTCAGACGCAGCTGTGAGCCCCTTGCCTTCCTCAATGTGTGACCCTCTACTGCAGCCAGGTACCTGTGCCTACACCAATCACCTCTGCTCATTTAGGACTGTAGGTGAAAGCCTGCACCACACACTTGGTGATCAACTACCTGGACACCTGAGCTGAATCCATACAAGAAAAGTAAGCAAACTCCTGGGTTCACACACCCAGTAACAGATCAAAGCACCTAGTGACAGGATGTGAGAGCTTCAAAGGTGCTAATAATCAAACTAGATCACAGGAGCAGCCCATTTGGGCATATCAAAACAGAAAACAGAACACAACAAGCATGCACAAAATAAATAAATACAACTTATTGGTGCTCAGAGACAATGGTCAATATCAAGTCACATAAAGAGTCATACCACGATGGCTTCAGCAAGGCCCAAAACAAAGAACCAAGAAATCTTCCAGAAGAAGGGAATTTGTTGAAATTACTGGAGGTAGAATACAAAAGATTAATATACAGAATTCTTCAAGAGATCACGAAGGAAATCAGGAAAATGCAGAACAAGACAAGCAACACACAAGCAAAGCAATAAAGGGACTTAAGAGCATAATGACAAATTTAACAGGCTGCAAGAATCCATAGAGAGACAGGAGATAGAAATCCAAAAATAAAGAGAATTTTAAGAGTGGCTAGGTATAAACGAAAACTCATCTACAAAGGAGACTCAATAAGACTGAGCTCAGACTACTCAGCAGAAATCATACGGGCAAGAAGGCAATGGGATGACACATATAAAGCCTTGAAGGAAAAAAAATTGCCAGCCAAGAATTATACAGCCAGCAATAAATAAATAAATAAATAAATCTCTCAAATAGGATGGCGAAATCAGGGCATTTCCAGGTAAACAAAAGTTTAGGGAATTTGTGAAAACCAAGCCAAAATTACAAGAAATGCTAAAGGGAGTCCTCTGGTTAGAAAACCAATAACATCAGTTAACAACTCAAGACTAGAACACAGGACAGAACAACCAGATATCAGCCCAGACAGGGAAATCAAAAAACAAATCGAAGCTGAAACACTGAAAATAAGGAACCAGAGACTTCAATGTGTAAAAGATGACAACACTAAAACAAACAAAAGGACTAAATAATGTAGTCATAGATCTTTCATATGGAGAGGAAGTCAAGGTGATATCAAGAAATAAAAGATTGGTTTAAACTTAGAAAAATAAGGGTAAATATTATGGTAACCCCAAAGAAAACTAACAATCCTATATACCAAAAAAAAAAAAAAAAAACAAGGAAAATGTAGACTCAGCAAATACAAAATCAACAACAATGAAAAAGATCAAAAGAAAATGCATAAAGGAAAACGACTCAGCACAGAAAATTAAGTGGAGCAAAGAAACTGCCAACAACACAAACAAAAAAAGACATCAAAATGACAGTATCAAACTTATACCTATCAATAATTATGCTAAATGTAAATTAACTTAATGCACCAATAAAGAGACAGAGAGTAGCAGAATGGATTAAAAAAAACACAGTCCATCTATATGCTGCTATCTTAGTCATCTAGTGCTGCTATAACAGAAATACCACAAGTGGATGGCTTTAACAAAGAGAAATTTATTCCTTCACAGAAAATAAGCTAAAACTCCAAATTCAGGGTGTCAGCTGCAGGGGAAGGCTGTTTCTCTCTGTCGGCCTTCTCATCAATCTTCCCCGGATTAGGAGCTTCTCTGAGCAAGGACCTTAGGTCCAAAGGACGCACTCTGCTCCCAGTGCTTCTTTCTTGGTAGTTTGAGGTCCCTCTCTCTGCTTGCTTCCCTCTCCTTTTTATCTGTTGAGAGATAAAAAAGTGCAGGCCACACTTGAGGGAAACTCCCTTTACATTGAATCAGGGATGTGACCTAGGTAAGGGTCATGTTACAATTCCACCCTAATCTTCCTTAACATAAAATTACGATCATGAAATGGAGATCAACCACACAATACTGGGAACCATGGCCTAAACAAGTCAATGCATATTTTTAGGGGGACTTAATTCAATCCATGACAGCTGCCTACAAGAGACACAAACTAAAACTCACAGGATGTAAAAAAATATATCAAGCAAACAATAATCAAAAAAGAGCAGAAGTAGCAATATTAATCCCTGACAGGATAGACTTTAAAGTAAAAGCCACCGCAAAGGATAAGTAAGGACACTATATAATGATTAAAGGGCCAATATATTGTGGAGCTGTCTATTTCTCTTTTCAATGCTGTTAGAGTTTCTTTTAAGCATTTTGGAGCCCTGTCATATGACGGGGGAAATAATCATAATAAATATTTACACACTGAAGGACAGGGCTCCAAAATGCTTAAAAGAAACTCTAACAGCATTGAAAAGAGAAATAGACAGCTTCACAATAATAGTAGAAGACTTCAACACAGAACTTTCAGTGAAGGGCAGAACATCCAGAAAGAAGCTCAATAAAGACATGGAAGACCTAAATGCCACAACCAACTAACCTGACCTCATAGACATATACAGAATACTCCACCCAGCAGCAGCCAAGTATACTTTCTTTTCCAAAGCACATGGAACATTCTCCAGAATAGACCCCATACTAGGCCATAAAGCAAGCCTTAACAGAATCCAAAGCATTAAATATTACAAAGCATCTTTTCTGACCATAAAGTCATAAAAGTAGAAACCAGTAACAGAAAAAGCAAGGAAAAAAATCAAACATATGGAAACTGAACAATGCTTTGCTCATAAACTACTGGGTTATGGAAGAAATCAAGGGTGAAATAAAGAAATTTACAGAATCAAATTAATACGAAAACACATCTGTCTTAGTCATCTAGTGCTGCTATAACAGAAATGCCACAAGTGGATGGCTTTAACAAAGACAAGTTTATTCTCTCCCAGTCCAGTAGGCTAGAAGTCCAAATTCAGGGGAAGGTTTTCTATCTCTGTGGGATCTGGAGGGAGGTTCTTGCCATCAGTCTTCTCTTGGTCTGGGAGCATAACAGCGCAGGTACGTCAGGTCCAAAGGATGCACTTTGCTCCCAGAGCTGCTTTCTTGGTGGTACGAGATCCCCATTCTCTGCTTGCTTCCCTTTCCTTTCTACCTCTTGAGAGATAAAAGGCAGTGCAGGCCACACCCCAGGGAAACTCCCTTTATGTTGGATCAGGGATTTTACCTGGGTAAGAGTGGTGTTAAAAAAAAAAAAATTTTTTTTTTTTTTTTTTTTTTTTAAGAGTGGTGTTACAATTCCACCTTAATCCTCATCACATAATGGAGGACAACCACAGAATACTGGGAATCGTGGCCTAACCAAGTTGACACATATTTTTGGGGGGACACAATTCAATCCATGACAACATCCTACAAGAATCTTTGGGACACAGCAAAAGCAGTGCTCAGAGGTCAATTTATAGCAATAAATGCACACATCCAAAAAGAAGGGCCAAAATCAAAACATTGACTCTATAACTTGAACAAATAGAAAGAGAGCAGCAAAAGAAGCCCTTGAGCACCAGAAGAAACCAAATGATAAAAAATTAAAGCAGAATTACAAGAAACAGGAAAACAATTCAAAGAGTTGGCAAGACCAAAAAGCTGGTTCTTTGAAGAGATCAACAAAATCGATAAACCATTGGCCAAACAGACAAAAGAAAAACAGGAGAGAAAGCAAATAACCCAAATAAGAAATGAGATGGGTGATATCACAACAGATCCAGCTGAAATTAAGAGTCATAACAGAATACTATGAAAAATTGTGCTCTAAAAATTTTGAAAACCCAGCGGAAATGGACAAATTTCTGGAAACACTCTGCCTACCTAAACTAACACAAACAGAGATAGAATAACAAAATAAACCTATAACAAAAGAAGAGATTGAAAAGGTAATCAAAAAACTCCCCACCTCCCCCCCACCCCAAAAAAAGCACTGGCCCTGATCATCTCACTGGAGAATTCTACCAAGCTTTCAGAGAAGAGTTAACACTGCCACAACTAAAGGTATTTCAGAGCATAGAAAAGGATGGACTACTCTCAAACTCATTCTATGAATCCAGCATAACCCTGATACCAAAACCAGGTAAAGACATCACAGGAAAAGAAAATTACAGGCCAATATCCTTCATGAATATAGATACAAAACTCCTCAACAAAATTCTAGCCAATAGAATTCAACAGCATATAAATAATAATAATAATAACAATTCGTATTGTCCAAGTGGGATTCACCTTTTCAATCTCTTCTTTTGTTGTAGGTTTATTTAGTTGTTCTCCTGTTTGTGTTAGTTTAGGTAGGTAGTGTGTTTCTAGAAATTTGGTCATTTCTTCTAGGTTTTCAAATTTGTTGGAGTACACCTTTTCATAATATTCTGTTATGATCTTTTAATTTCAGTTGGGTCTATTGTTATATCACCCATCTCATTTCTTACTTGGATTATTTTCTTCCTCTCCTGTTTTTCTTTTCTGGGTTTGGCCAATGGTTAATCAATTTTGTTGATCTTCTCAAACAACCAGCTTTTGGTCTTGTTAACTCTTACAGTTGTTTTTCTATTCTCTAGTTCATGTAATTCTGCTCTAAGTTTTATTATTTGCTTTCTTCTGGTGCCTGAGGGCTTCTTTTGCTGGTCTCTTTCTATCTGTTCCAGTAGTAGGGTTAATGTTTTGATTTTGGCCCTTTCTCCTTTTTGGATGTGTGCATTTATTGCTATAAATTGACCTCTGAGCACTGTTTTTGCTGTGTCCCAAAGGTTCTAGTAGGATGTGTTTTCATTCACATCTGATTCTGTGAATTTCTTTATTCCATCCCTGATTTCTTCTACAACCCAGTAGTTTTTTAGCAAGGTGGTGTTCAGTTTCCATACATTTGATTTTTTTCCTTGCTTTTTCTGTTATTGATTTCTACTTTTATGGATTCATGGTCAGAAAAGACGCTTTGTAATGTTTTGATGCTTTGGATTCTTTTAAGGCTTGCTTTGTGATCTAATACGTGGTATATTTTGGAGAATGGTCCCTATGCATTGAAAAATAAAGTATACTTGGCTGCAGTTGGGTGGAGGGTTCTGTATATGTCTATAAGGTCAAGTTTGTTAATTGTGGCATTTAGATCTTCCGTGTCTTTATTGAGCTTTTTTCTGGATGTTCCTTGCTTCACTGAAAGTGGTGTGTTGAAGTCTCCTACTATTATTGTGGAGCTGTCTATTTCTCTTTAAGATGCTGTTAGAGTTTGCTTTATGTATTTTGGAGCCCTGCCATTGGGTGTGTAAATATTTATTATGTTTATGTCCTCCAAGTACATTGACCTTTTAATCATTATGTAGTGTCCTTCCTTATGCTTTGCGGTAGATTTAGCTTTAAAGTCTGTTTTGTCAGAGATTGATATTGCCACTCCTGCTCTTTTTTTGACTGTTGTTTGCTTGATATAAATATTTTCCATCCTTTGAGTTTTAGTTTTTGTGTCTTTAAGTCTAAGGTGTGTCTCTTTTAAGCAGCATATAGACAGATTGTGTTTTTTTTTTTTTTTATCCATTCTGCCACTCCCTTTGTCTTTACTGGCACATAATTATTGATAGATATGAGTTTAGTGCTGTCATTTTGATGTATTTTGTGTGTGTGTTGTTGTTGACTCTTTGTTCCACTTAATTTTCTCTGCTGAGTTCTTTTTCTTTGTGCATTTTCTTTTCATCCTTTTCATTGTTGTTGCTTTTGTTTTTGTAGAGTCTTTATGTTTTTCTTGTTTTTTACTTTGATGTGCAGGATTGTTAGTTTCTTTTGTGGTTACCTTAATATTTACCTCTATTTTTGTAAGTTTAAACCAATCTTTTATTCCTTGATATTGCTTTCCTCTCTATATGAAAGATCTATGAGTACATTATGATTCCCTCTTTTTTTGTTTAAATGTTGTCATCTTTTACATGTTGATGTCTCTGTTTCCTTATTTTCAGTGTTTTAGCTTTGATTTATTTTTTGACTTCCCTGTCTGGTTAATATCTGGTTGTTCTGTCCCGTGTTCTAGTCTTAGGTTGTTAAAAAAAAAAATTACTTTGTACCCATAGGAATCCCTTTAGTATTTCTTATAATTTTGATTTGGTTTTTACAAATTTCCTAAACTTCTCTTTACCTGGAAATGCCCTAATTTCAGCATTGTATTTGAGAGATGGTTTTGCTGGATATGTAATTCTTGGCTGGCAATTTTTTCCTTCGAGGCTTTATATATGTCATACCATTGCCTCCTTGCCTGCATGGTTTCTGCTGAGTCATCCAAGGTTAGTTTTATTGACTCTCCTTTGCAGACGACTTTTCATTTATCCCTAGCCACTCTTAAAATTCTCTTTATCTTTGGTTTTGGCAAGTTTGATTATAATATGTCTTGATCACTTTCTTTTGGGATCTACCTTGTGTGGGGTTTGATGAGCTTTTTGGATAGATATCTTCTCATCTTTTGTGATATCAGGGAAGTTTTTTACCAACAAATCTTCAACAATTCCCTTTGTGTTTTCTGTTATCCCTCCCTGTTCTAGTGCGCCAATCACTTGTAGGTTATTCCTTTGGGTAGAGTCCCACATAATTCTTAGGTTTTCTTCATTTTTTAAAATTGTTTTATCTGTTTTTTCCTCAAGTAAGTTGGTGTCAAGTGATTTATTTTCTATCTCACTAATTCTGACTTCTATTGCCTCAATTCTGCTCCTATGACTGTCTATGGAGTTGTCTAATTCTGAAACTTTATTGTTAATCTTTTGGACTTCTGTTTCCTGTCTCTTTATGGATTCTTGCAGCCTGTTAAATTCATCGTTATGCTCTTGTATAACCTTCTTAAGTTCCTCTATTGCTTTATCTGTGTGTTCCTTGTCTTGTTCTCCATTTTGCCTGATAGCCTTCCTGATCTCTTGAAGAGCTCTGTATATTAATCTTCTGAATTCTATCCCTAGTAATTCCTCCAGGTTTCTTGTTCTTTGTTTTGGGCACCTGCTGAAGTCATCATGGTCTCTCTCTTTATGTGATTTGATATTTACTGTTGTCTCCAAGCCATCAATGTTATTATATTTATTTATTTTATATTTGTTTACTGTGTCCTAGCTTCTTGATTTATTTTGTTTTGATATGCCCAAATAGGCTGGTCTTGTGAGTTAATTTGATTATTGGTGTCTTTGAAGCTCTCACATCCTGTCACCAGGTGGTTAGAGCTGTTACTAGGTATGTGAGTCCAAAAGCTCATTTACTTTTCTTGTATGGATTCAGCTCAGGTGCCCAGGTAGTTGGTCACCAAGTGTGTGGTGCAGGCTCTCACTTACAGTCCTAGATGGCCAGGGGTGATTGGAGTAGGCACAAGTATCTGGCTGAGTAAAGGGTGATGCACTGAGCAAGGCAGGAGGCTGATGGCTGCCCCTGAGTGTCTGGGAGGAAAGCATATCCCTGTGTCCTAGAGTGCATAGGTGGGTTGGTTTTGCAGTCAAACTATGAGCACTCAATACTGTTGGCTGTAAGGACTGGGAGGAACCACTTATTTTTGGACTGTTGTCAGGGGTGGCTAGGTGGCGTGGGTGGAGCCACCAGTCCTCAGGCCCCTGATGTATGTAGGTGCAGGACCCTGCTTAATGGGCAGGGCAGTGTAAAATATTACGATTCTGCCACTTCCCATTATAGCTGATACAGTTGAAAATAGCCTTCAGGTATATACTCTGTTGTACTGTGCTAATGGTCCTACATCGATCTATGCAAGGGTGAAAGGCATTCAAAGTTCACGGACCTCTTATGCCTGTGCCTAGACAAAGGGGTTGTGCCTGCCCTGAGTTTCCTGCTTAGAGGACCTGGCAGATTACTTTTTCCTGTTTGTTAATTTGTTCCCTCTCCAAAGCTGGGAGAATGGTTCATGATGTGCGACGAGTCCTACTTCCAGCCCAGGGGGCACAGCGATGTCTGAAACCAGCCCAGGACCCAGTACAGAGCCAGGAGGGGGCAGGTAAAAGGGAGAGAGGTTCTTCCTAAAGGGGGTGGTTTTTTGATCAGCGCATTAGGTTAGACATGTGTACTTACCTTTTGCTGATTGATCACCACTTCTCACTGTTTCTAGAAGTTTGAGCACGCTCTCTGCTGTTTTGTCTCTCCCAATGTGGAAAATGTTCCTGGAGTGCCTCTGCTGGCTTCACTGTGCATGTCAGCTGATGCAGCCTGCAGGGTGCCGGTGCCCTCCAGGTCAGGTCTGGCAACTCCTCGTTGCTTCTGAACAGTATCTCTCTTCCCCTGCCATTTAGTCCAATCCTCAACTCTGCCTGTAATGTTCAGGGCTCCAATATAATCAATTCACTGGTTTTTTGGGGTCTTTGTTGTAAGAGGGACCACAGAAAGCATCTGACTACTGCACCATCTTGGCCCCTCATGGTTAAGATATTAATGACTGGAGGCAAAGTGCTAGAACCCTGTCTGTCTTACTTTAAAACCCATGTTAACAACCATCCTAATAAGTCTGGCCAAAGTAAAACACTGAATATTAAAGTTCATAGATAATTTCCATCTCCCTTTGGCTTGCACTTATAAACCCAAAGGCTTCCTGGTGAGAAATTCAAAAGCTCAAAAGTGGAAATTATAATATGAAAAAAGGGTTTGGAGTTTCCTATGATTCTAGTCAAAATTTCCATCTTCCCACAAATAGTCCTCTGAACTTAGAAGCAAGTATATTTACAATTGTTATGGTCACTTTTAATCTCTGCCCAGGTAATCAGTAAAAGACAGCAACTTCTCTTGGAAGTGTCATTATTTTTTAGAGTAAAAAACAGATCTGTCATGCCCATCAATTCAGAATATCATCAGTATGATAAAAAGAAACAAGACCATTCATCTACTCAATTTTTTTTTAAAAAGAAAGAAAAAGACATTGAAGATAGGTTTCCTCGTTAATGCTAAAAAAGGCTATGTGCTTCTAACTTCAATAATGTTCCTAAATTATTTTGCAGGTAGATAAGAAAAAGGATTGGGGAGGCAGAGAAATGTGCTTATGTGTTGAATTAATGTGGGTACGTAAAATTTAACTGTCACATTTAGGTAGTATTTTTATGCATAAAAGCCTTGAACTCAAAGTAATTTTACAGAAAAGAGATATGTGCATGGTATATTCATTTCTGTGTGCTGAGCAGTTAAGAAGACACTTTTTTTTTTTTTTTTTTTTTAATACAAGAGTGAAAAATATGTAGTATTAGGTCCGGGACTACAGTTCTTATTTTATCATTTAGTGGCTAGGAGATCTTGGGCTAATCCCTTAACTCCCCTTAGCTCCAGTTTTTCATCTATAAAATGGTGATAACATAGAGTTTGGGGATCTTAATGGGCAGCAAAGCACTATACAAATGCTAATTATGGTTATAGCTTTTACTCATCATTTTCTTACACTTTACTCCTTTTACTCCTAGAAAGCTCCATAATGCACAGTCATCATTTTGAGACACCCAGTAAAAATTCCCTTTGTTCATCTCTTCTTCACCAATCATGTCAACTAATTAATTTCTTCTTATATGTGTTAGGAAACTCTGGTGGCTTAGTGGTTAAGTGCTATGGCTGCTAACCAAAGGGTCGGCAGTTTGAATCCACCAGGCGCTCCTTGGAAACTCTATGGGGCAGTTTTACTCTGTCCTGTAGGGTCGCTATGAGTCGGAATTGACTCGACGGCACTGGGTTTGGTTTTGGTTTTGGTTTTATATGTGTTAAGAGTCCCTGTGTGCACTGCACTGTTAACTGAAAAGCTGGCATTTCAACTCCACCAGAGGTGCCTTGGAAGAAAAGCTTGGTGGCCTACTTTCAAAAAATCAGCCAATGAAAACCCTATGGAGCACAGTTCCACTCTGACACACACGGGTTGTCATGAGTTGTAATCAATTCAATGGCAACTGGTGGTGTTGGTGGTTTATGTAGTTATTTATTTAATAAATGCTAATATATATTTAAGGAAACTTGGTGGTGCGATGGTTAAGCATTCAGCTTCTAACTGAAAGATTGGCAGTTCGAACCTACCAGTGGATTTGCTGGAAAAAGTCCTGGTGATTTACTTCCATAAAGATTATAGCCTAGGAAAGTCTATGGGGCAGTTTTATTCGGTCACATGGGGTCACTATGAGTTGGAATCACCTCAACAGCACATAGCAACAACGACATAAGAAGGCAAGTCAAAAATTATTGCTACAGAATCATAGAAAACTTTATTAAAAAAAAATGTGAAGCTATTGTTTCTCTACATATCCTTCATCTAGGTCTATACATTTCTAAAGATGGTGTTTCAATCTCTCTAATCCTTCCCTGAAGAATTCTGCACTTTTCAATTTATACCACATCAAAACAGCAGTTTTAGCACCCTTGAAGGACACAGTGTTCCTTCTAAATGTTCTTTGAATTTTAGAAACAAAAAGGAGTCTGAAGAGGCAAGATCTGCTCTGCAGGGCAAATGAGGTAAGTTTTCCCAACCGAATAGTTATAGGACAGTTCTTGCTACCTTAGAAGACTGAGCAGGTGCATTGTTGTGATGGAAAAAAATTGCCCGGCACAAATGCCCTGGCCTTTTTCTCACCAATGCAGTTTTCAATTTTCTTAAAACTTCCTCGTAGTAAGCCCCTGTGATTATCCCATGTCTTTTGAGAAAATCTATCAAGATTACCCCTTTGGGATATGAAAAAGCAGTCATCATAACTTTCTGAATGGTCCTCCCTCTCTTGGCCCATCTTTGAGGTCTTCCAGACCTTTCTAAAAGTGCTTGATCCATCTAAAAACTTGTTTTATGTGGGGCAGCATTCCCATAAACTTGTTGCAAAGCTTAAATGATTTCGGAAGATGTCCACTTGAGTTCTGTTACATATTTAATATTAGCCCTGACCTCAAAATAGTTTTTTTCAGTGGCACAAAAAGTATCCTTTTTTTGGAAAGCACCCTAATGAGATGAGTGTATTACTGAGAGAACTTGTCTGCAGCCATCCGCTGATCGCAGAGACATGTTTAAACATATTTTGTTTGAGATAAACCCGTGCATATAAGAACTGGAAACCTAGCAGCAATGCTTTTTGACTTACCCTCACACATGTCTTGCCTTATTATCTATTTTAGATATGCCCCACAAGTACACCCACCTTTGTTCACACACTGTTACAGTGGTATGGGTATAACCACCTATTTGCACATTTGTCTCTCTCACTCTACTTAGAGCTTCTAAAAGCAGAGACTGTGTCCTATTCATCCTTCTATCCTCATCATCTTAGAACACTATCAGCAGATGTTTGCTGAATGGGCGAATGAGTGCTTCTCTTGATTCCTATAATAATCATTACTATATGTTAAGTGGTATTGAAACCCTTCTTTTGATAATGATTATGAAATGAAACAATAAGTTTGAACTATGGGTACATGCTAATATATTAATGGAGCATATTCTAAGTAGAAACCAAAACAAACAAACCCGTTGCCATTGAGTCGATTCTAACTCATAGCAACCCTATAAGACAGAGTAGAACTGTCCCATAAGGTTTTCAAGGAGCAGCTGGTGGATTTGAGCTGCCCGCCTTTTGGTTAGCAGCCATAGCTCTTAAGCACTAGGCCACTAGCGTTTCCCAGCTCATACTAGTGGGATGCAATATCTATTTGAGACTCAAGAAGCCAGCCCTTTAAACAGTGAAGGATATTTTTCAGCATCCTTGTATTAAAGTCCTTACCATTCCATTCCAAAAATAAAGATGCTACATAAAAAGTACAAAATTAAATGTTAAAACAGTAGGGATCCTACATTGTATCCATGCAATTCAGGATACCAATATTTATTGAACATAATATGTTCACACGATAGTAAAGGGAAAAAAAAAGATCCAAACAAATTCTTCGGTTCCTTTGGCTATGTTTCACGTTACATGGTGTCTGGTGTTTGCTAATTCAGTAAATTTTTACTGAGTGCCAATTTTGTCCCATACCCGTAGCTGAGCACTAAAAAAAAAAGCACTAGGAGTGATCAAAATACTCACTGAACTTTGTATACACCGTGTGTCTCTTCAGCAGATTTTGTTATGGCGATGTCCCGCTTAAAATATACTGTGTGGTCATATCACTGAGTAGAATGAGGCGGAGATTGCATTACTTCATGAAAAGCCATTTTATACTGTTGCCTTTGATTGTGTTTGTAACCAATTAAACTTTCAAGGACTTTTTTTTTATATGAAGAAAAGCTAAGCCATAAATCGTCTCTTCTTTGCTCTGCCTGTATTCGATTTTGAAATTCAGTGTAAAAGTGTGTTTTCCTTGTTAAATTTTATGTTGTTCATTTGACTTCTGAAAATTAGCTTTCATTTTTATTCAGAAATGTAACGTGGTAGGTATCCTTCATGATTTTTTGTGTCTAAAATTTCTCTAAATATGCTATATCTTCATCCAGGATATAGATTAAAGTATACTAAAGACTGGGCCAACCAGAGAGCCCTTTGGCACATCAGTAGCAGCATTCTTCTATTAATTACTTAGGTTGATTTTTAGCCAGCAACACATAAACCGACTTATACCACCATTCAGTAAAATTAAAACATTAAAAATATTTGTGTCAAAATGTTTGAGCTACTTGGTCAAATACTTTTTTGAAACCATAATCATTGTATCATAATTTAAATGTGATATGTATTTCCAGAAATCACACAGTTCTCTTAGTGGTTATTACTTATTTTTAAGTGTCCATATATATTTAACTAAAAATACATTCTCAAATCAACATTTGAAGTTTCCTACTTGTAGTTTCTGTTATATTCTCTCCTTCAAATAATCAAATATTTGTATTTTGTAGTATCCTGGGACAGTTTCAGTTTCTAATTTTGCAGAATACCAACAGATATTCTACAACAGCAGCTCCAATTGCTTTTTTGCCTAGGTTGTAATTCATATGAACTTCCTCACGTTATAGAAAGTAGAAAATAGATGGCTCTGGAGTTGAACAGGCTTAGGTTCACATTCCTGTGTCTACTCCAAATATGCTTTATGTCCTTAAAAAAAAATGGAACCTGCTGTCATTGAGTCCACTCTGACTCACTGTGCCCTATAGGACAGAGTAGGACTGCCCCACAGGGTTTCCAAGGAACAGCTGGTGGATTTGAACTGCCAACCTTTTGGTTAGCAGCTGAAGTCTTAACCACTGCACCACCAGGGCTCCATTATGTCCTTGGGAAACTGAATTACCCTCCCTGAGCCTTGATTTTCTTGTCTATAAAAGTAATACCTTTAAAATTCCCAGGAATATGTGAGATGTTTGTATAAAAAAATCACTGGAGATTAGTTTCTTGACTGTGAAGGCTTATTTAACTTGTTCATTTCTATATACCCAGAGCCTATAAGTGTAAGTGTAGTAAATTTCCAAAATGCAATTGTTGAATAAATGCATGGTACATAGTAAAAAAAAAAAAAAAAAAATGTCAGTAAATGTTGGTTTAATTTCTTCCTTGCATACCTCAAGCCTTAATCTTCTTGGCAAAGTTTTACCCTGTACACTTTGAAGATCATTGTCTTTCATACGCAAAGTGGAAGGAAAATAAATCTTGACTTGTTCCCCTTTCTCCATTTTAACAGTACAACATCCAAGCCAAGATCAATCCTTCCTTATGGTCTTCTTCCACACACAACAGAAAAACAGACATTTTTGTTGTCCTCAGTATATTTCACAAATGCTTGCTTCTTCTGGGCTTTAATATTTTTGTACTGAGTTTTCTGGTTAGAATACTTCTTTATATTTTCCTTCAAAATGTGCCTCTTCTATCATTTGTGCATTATCAAATAACTCCCTCGATAACTACGCTGATTTTTTTAGAAGTCCCTCATTTTTCCTTTATAGGATTATTTAAGATTGAATTGTCAGATTTATTTTTTTAGAGATTCCTATCCATTTGAATTACCCTCTTCTTTTAAGTTCCTGGACATAGATTCATGTTTTCTGTGAATATTTTGAGGCTGCTTTCCTCAAAGCCAATGCACACATCAGACCATGCCCTGTTTTGATTTGATGCCAATTTTTACACACTAAAAACACAACTCTTCACTTTTTTTTCAACAAAGTTCAAAGTAGCTATTCCCATGGTTGCTTCATCCACCTTCTAGAAAATGAATCTATTAGTGAGGAAAGTCAATAATGCTTCGGATTTTCTACTTTAAGCTTCCTGAAAACATTTTTATATATGAGAGCCCCAATACACTTCTTTATTTTTTCTATATTAGTTACATCTCTGTAGCCCTGAATTTTGACTGCATTATCGAAATTGGCCAACTTGCCTAATATGTGAACTCCTACAATAACAGTGGCTAGTGCTTTTCTCTCCTTTTCTGTCCTTTATTCTCATTTGAATGCCTTCCAAATGAATACTACCACAATGACTTTGTGACTTGCCCTATAGATGAATGCTATGATAACTTGGGTAAGGCTTGGTTGAAAAAAGTCAGCAGCAAGATGTTTGGTCAGACTGAACTGACACTGGCATAGAATGGTTCATCCAAATTTTAGGGCTGGCCCTAGGATGAGAGTGAGATGACCAGCAGAAATCCATTAGATAATTTTCCTTGTGGTGAAGTCAATCTTGAGTCCAACTGGGGAAAAATATGGTGGCATTAGTTCAGACCATGGAATGATATTTAGAGTCAGCTGGACAGAACTGGGCTTTCAAGTCAAAGACATTGGTGACTACTGCTGTGCAAGAATGGGAAAAGCCAGAGCAAGTATACCTTGTTGCAGATAGAATTATACTATCATTTCTAATCTGTTCACTTCTGTAAACAAGCATTTCTTTTCTATTTTTATGGTATAGCCAAGAGTTCCATCCAACCTGTCAGTGATGCCTGTGAGAAAGTATACACCTTCTTCCTACTCTAATTTCAAGTGCACCATAATAAATTGCATATACCCTGACAAAGTGACATCTCAAGAAACAAATGCTACTCGTGCTTCTTCTCGCTGAAGTTTTACCCTGATAAGAGAACACTATTTCCATTGTTGCTCTTCCATACACTTCTGTAACTCTTACAACTCACTGGATCCAGTTTTATCTGTATATTTCTCTAACTCAAATATCGAAATACTAATCAGCTGACTTAGAATTTTAATAAGAATAGCCCTACTGTTTTTATTAAATAAAATTTATAGCATCTTTTTTTTTTTTTATGGGACTAACTTCAATATCAAGCAACTTAAAAAAAAAATCTGAGAGGCCATTTTATTTTCTTTTCAGAGCCCCATGTCAGCAGGCAGAGACTCTACTCCACTATCAACCAGGGAGGCATCCAGGCAATTTTGACTATGTTTCTGCATCATCCTTTAGGGCCTTGGAGTCCTCAACTTGATCCTCAGCATTAGGTCACTCGATGAGTGAAACCAGTATGATGTTATTAACCACCTCTTTCCAGACACAAGTTACTTCTACTCGTATTCCACTGGAGAAAACTGATTGCATGGTTCCACACAAAAGGGAGACTGAAAAGTAGTTTAGTGGTGTGCCAAGAAAAATGCAAACACGGATATTATTTAAAAACTAGGCAGTCTCTACCACAGCAGAATTCCATCATTCTACTATCATAAACTATTATTTAGTGAATCGAGTAACTCCTTTCCTTTCCATTTTGTTGCCACCATCCACACAATCAAATATTTATTTCCCCTACTTTCTCTTTCAAATAGAAGGCATAAAATTAACATCTTTTCCAGAAATTTTTTTTTGCTCCCAAATTTTGAAATCATTAAATACGTCCCTGATTTCTTCTGCAAGGTCTCATTTATATGAAACTTTATGTATAAAGAAAAACAAGCAATAATAAAAGGATTTAGTTTATTTGAAGTCTCTCCTCATTATCTCTTGATGTAGTAGAATAAATGACTTCATGAAAATCAGGTTAGGTGGCTGCTTCTGAGTTTTGGAGCAGAGAAATGATCACCCATCCTTACAAATATCTTCAGTATAAAGTTAAGAGGAGAGTTTTTCTTAACGATTCTGTGGAATACGGGATATTAGTTCTTCCTCACAGGATTTATTTTATCTTCCTAAGCAATTGCTTCATACCAGTAAAGGGCTATGGAGTCAGACATATCTGAGCTTGAATTTTAACTTTGCCACTTATTAGTCACATGACATTGGCCAAGTTACTTAAACTCTCTGAGCCTCAATATTGTCAACAGTAAAATGGAAAAAATAGACCAGTGTTTCAGAGTTGGTTCAAAAGGATCAGAGTTCATGTATAAAACCACCTAATATCTATTTAAGGAATGACATATACCCCTATTTCTGCTTTGGGTTGCAGTTTTCTTCTGAACAACTCCTTAATACCAATTTTGAGTGTTTTCTAAGTTCTCCAAGTCTTCTTTCTTGATTATTTCCTCTATCCAGCCATTGAGAAGTCTGGATCAAAACAAATTCTATAGAAAAGCCAATTTGAGTAATTGTGCAACTCAGTGACCCAAGCAAGAACATTTTCTAAAACATGCTTCCTGAAACTTGCTGAAGAATTCAGACAATTCTTAGATACCCCTGGCCTGAGGTTTCTTGAAGGCCTTTGTGGTTCTTTTGTATACAGGTTTCCCCCACTATCCAAAAGTAGGGCTTTCCTATGAAAATTTTTGTGAACTGAAATGGCATAAAGCAAAGAAGCAATTAACATTAATTTATAGTGGGATTTTTTTTTAGCATTCTCAGGCCCAAAAAATAATCTACCAAATAACATATGAAACTTACTGACATGTAGTAAAAACAGGAATGATATGATAAATACACAGCCTATAAAAAGTAGAAATAAAGTATGTACTGTGTAGTTTGACTCTTGCTGCTCAGGGTGCACGCTGCCTCTTTAACAGCTCACTGCTAAACAAATGGTGAAGGCTATTTCCGCTTTCCACCTTTTTTCATAAAAGCGAAAATCCTCTGTGGATTTCTTTCAGTAAGCGAAAACATACTGATGTACATCTTCCATAAAAGTGAGGTTGCTTAAAGCTAACTTTCGAAAAGTGGGGCATACATGTATAAACATGTTAAACTGTCTGTAGGGCGTCTAGATATTTAGTGGGTTCTGAGAACATTGCTTATACCTGACTCTTATTTCTCCTTACATGTAACTTTGGCCAACCCCTTAACTATTATTAATTACCTTGAATTTAATCTGCAGTATCATGTGCCTGGAGCCCTCCTGGTGCAGTGGTTAAGAGCAGGGCAGCTAACTAAAAAAGGTCAGTAGTTCAAATGGACCAGAGGCTACTTGGAAACCCTGTGGGGCAGTTCTACTCTGTCCTATGGGGTTGCTATGAGTCGGAATCAACTTGATGGCAATGGGTTTGTTTTTGTTTTTTTGGGAGGGGTGGCAGGGAGGTTGTGACATGCCCAGTGTCCTTTAGTATACTTTCAAAGATGAAATTATGATCATCTTCTTCTGGTCAGGTGCCGTCTAGTCAGTTGTGACTCATAATGACTTTATGTAGTACAGAACGAAACACTGCCAGGTCTTGTGCCATCCTCACAGTCACTGTTCTGCTTAAGCCCTCTGTTGCAGCCACTGAGTCAATCCATGTCTTGAAGGTCTTCCTCTTTTTTGCCGACGCTCTGCTTTACCAAGCATGATGTCCTTCTCCAGGGACTGATACCTCCTGATAACATGTCCAAAGAATGTGAGAATAATCTCACCATCCTTGCTTTTAAGGAGAATTCTGGTTGTACTTCCTCCAGGACAGATTTGTTCATTCTTTTGGCAGTCCATGGTATAGTCAATATTCTTTCCCAAAGCCACAATTCAAAGGTGTCAATTCTTCTTCTTCAATCTTTACTCATCCTCCAACTTCCGAATGCATATGAGGCAATTGAAAACACCATGGCTTAGGTCAGGAGCTCCTTAGCCTTCAAGATGACATCTTTGCTTTTTCAGACTTTGAACAGATCTTTTGCAGCAGACTTGCCCAATGCAATGTGTCTTTTGATTTCTTGACTGCGGCTTGCGTGGGTGTTGATTGTGGATCCAAGTAAAATGAAATCCTTGACAACTTCAATCTTTTCTCCGTTTATCATGATGTTGCTTATTGGTCCAGTTGTGAGGATTTTTGTTTTCTTTATGTTGAGGTGCAATCCATACTGAAGGCTATGGTCTTTGATGTTGATCTTCTTCTTGCTACTAGGAAAGTTACAATATATAATGACAGGTACATGGAAATATGTTTCTTTTTTGAGGAATATGCATTGTATATAAATTGTTTTTTTTATAAATTCTAAAGTATGTATTTCTTTGAGCATAATCCTAATTGAAACATTAGACCATATTTTCCTTTCCTCTACATTCTTATGCTTGAAGAAAAAGACTAAAAATCTTGTGGAAATCATGTTGTAGTCAAATTTTAAAACATTTTAAAGGCTTTTCTCCATTGCTGATTAAATTTTCTATAAAATTTATACTATAGGTGACTTTTGGAATCTTGGTTATACCATCAAATATGTATATGATATAATCATTTTTGTTGTGTGAATATTAATTTTATATATGCTTAAACTTTTTATATTTAAATGCTGTGAATTTAATACAGGTAGTCACTGACTTAACATTGGGGTCCTGTTTTGAGGGTTCTGTCATAAGTCAGTTCTCACATAAGTCAAATACCTCATTTTCTTTTATTATTTTCCATTATTATTACCTTTTATTATCAGCATATTTATATAAATCCAATCTTTGTTTGTCTTTGGTGGTTCACATAAGAATTATAAGAACAGTAAATTACACACTGCCACATTGTAGATAGTACATAATACTAATGATAGGATGTACCAAAAAAAAGTACAGTTATAAGTGCAGTTCATTGTAACTTGTATGTTCTATGTCATATAATAAGTACTACTTCATATTAATATTTATTTTATATTCATATTCATTTGTCCAATTTAAAATATATATATATTTGGTGAAAATATACACATCAAACCATTTTCCCACACAACAACTTCCACACATTGTTCAGTGACATTGGTTACATTCCTCACATGTGTCAAAATTCTCGTTATTTATTTTCTAGTTGTTTCACCTCCATTAATCCAGACTCATTGCTCCCTAAACTTCTTATCTATGCTTTAGAATTACTGTTGTCCATTTGGTCTCATAAAGGTTTGAATATGGCCCCCGACATGCTTTTAACTGAGTAATGAAGTCACTCCCCAAGGTTCACCCTTCAGCCAAAGATTAAACAGGCCCCTAAAACAAAACAAGACTAAAGGGGCACAACAGCCCAGGGGCAAGAACTAGAAGGCAGGAGGGGACAGGAAAGCTGATAATAAGGAACTAAGGTCGAGAAGGGGGAGTGTTGACATGTCGTGGGGTTGTTAACCAATGTCATAAAACAATATATGTACTAACCGTTTAATGAGAAGCTAGTTTGTTCTATAAACCTTCATCTAAAGTACAATAAAAAAGAAAAACAAAATGCAATACTTGAGGAAGACATTCTTAACTTTTTGTGCTAAACTTTTTTTTTTTTAAATGACTTCAGGGGATAGTTCGTTTCAAGGTTTGAAGAGTATTCCAGGGCAATGGTCTCAGGGGTTCCTCCAGCCTCAATGTTTCTAGTAAGTCTGGGTTATTTGGGAATTTGAAGTTTGGTTCCACATTTTTTTCCTCTCTATCAAGATCTATTGTGAACCTGATTGAAGAATTTACTAACTGTAGCCAGGCACCTTCCAGTTCTTCTGATCACATATTAGAGGAAGCAGCAGTTCATGGATGCTGATAGCCCTGTAGTCTAGTTGCTTCTCTGACTCTTAGGTTTACTTTCTTCCTCTGTTGCTCTAGGTGAATAGAGACCAATTACTGCACCTTGGATTGCTGTTCACAAGCATTTCAGACCCCAGATATTATTCACCTAACTGGATGGCAGAACAGAACCTTTAAAAATAGCATTATGCGAATTGACTACATTGTGAGTCCTCTGTGTTAATTACATTTTTCATAATATACATTTTATAATCCAAGATGGTAGAATTTAAACAATCAATACTTGGAGTCATAGGCACTATAGTTTCATATTCTTAGTTAACATTTGATTATTTTTACCTACTACTAAGGAAGAAGGAAAAGATGCTAGAGGAATTTACATAATAATCTTTACAATGATTACAGCTGATAGCCAGAAGAGAGAATGTAAAGCACATGCTGAAATACTCTTGGGGTAGCACCTTCCCACACCTCTGTTACTGTTACCCAGGCCCGGAAGAATGAGCTTTTCCTGATCAAAGAAAAGGAAGACAAGGTTTGTGCCTGGGTAGATAGTGATTGAGTTTTTAGTCTTTTGGAAAATTAAAGCCTGACCTAAACATACGCTTCTGTTTTTTCCCTTTGAGACAGCCAAGAGTATGAGATAATAATTCCAAGCATTTCAAATACCAAGAGATGCCAAGACTGATGCATTGTTTCCTATTTCATGAACTCAGAACAGGATGCTCAGCTCAGAAACACATTTAGGGAGCTTTATAGGATGTAAAATCACTTACACAGCACTATGAGTCTCCATTTTTAATTCCCTTCCAAATTAATTTTTATGACTTCTTGGGGAGTATTCTCAATTCCCTACACAGGTTCTGAAATTTTGATTAAAATTTTAATGAGATTCTTTGCATAGATCTGTCTTATTTCCCAAGCCCGTTCAATCCACTATGCTTATTCAACCCTGTGACCCATCTCTAAAATAAACTATTAATAGAAATTAATTATTCCTTTAAGGTTTTACAGCATACGCTCTTTTCAGTTTTGCCTCTGTAGTTACAGATTTTTCATATATTTTTATCTTGCATTGTTGAGAGCCTACTATGTGCTAGTCATTATGCTAGAAGATGGAAGAAGCAGAGATGAATAAAAACAGCAATTGCTTCTCTCAGATCATTCACAATATAGTTGAAAACATTTTTAAAAAATCCTACTTGTTATATGTAGATGATATAAAAACAAATTGCTATGAAATACCTGGATGGAGTACTGCTACATTCTGGCACTTTTTTTTTTTTTCAGAAGAGGATGGTTATATATTCACTCAAAAATATTACTCGAAAAACTAACCTAGTTTTAGTCATTCAGTGGAAACAATAAAATTAGTCAGTGCATGTATCACACTAATACTCATGTAAAACTTAACATTTGCTTTATATTACTATTGTGATGATAGTTATTAAGTATCTGATATTCAATATTACAAGAATATACAACAGTTGGTAATATTAAAAATAAAGTAAAATAATGATGGAAGGGGAAATTAAAGCATATATAGTGTAGGGTTGTTATGAGTCGGAATTGACTCAACAGCAAACAGGTTTGGTTTTTTATTTTATTTTTTGTTATGTAACAATAGAGAATTCCCCACGCGTCTGTCAGTTTGTTGTACTATGGGGGCTTGTGTGTTGCTGTGATGCTGGAAGCTATCCTAATGTTATTCAGATACCAGCAGGGTCACCCATGGAGGACAGGTTTCAGGTGAGCTTCCAGACTAAGACAAACTAGGAAGAAGGACCCGGCAGACTACTTCTGAAAAGCATTAGCCACTGAAAACCTTATGAATAGCAGTGGAATATTGTCTGATATAGTGCTGGCAGATGAGCCCCCCAGGATGGAAGGCACTCAAAAGATGACTGGTGAAGAGCTGCTTCCTCAAAGTAGAGTCGGCCTTAATGACATGGATGGAGTAAAGTTTTGGGGACCTTCATTCACTGATGTGGCACAAATCAAAATGAGAATAAACAGCTGCAAACATCCATTAGTAACTGGAACCTGGAATGTATGAAGTATGAATCTAGGAAAATTGGAAATTGTCAAAAATGAAATGGAATGCATAAACATTGATATCCTAGGCATTAGTGAGCTGAAATGACCTGGTATTGGCCATTTTGAATTGGACAATCATATACTCTGCTATGCTGGGAATGACAACTTGAAGAGGAATGGGGTTGCATTCATTGTCAAAAAGAATGTTTCAAGATCTATCCTGAAGTACAGCGCTGTCAGTGATAGGATAATATCCATACACCTACAAGGAAGACCAGTTAATATGACTATTATTCAAATTTACACACCAACCACTAGGGCCAAAGATGAAGAAATAGAAGATTTTTATCAGCTGCTGCAGTCTGAAATTGATCAAACATGCAATCAAGATGCATTGATAATTACTGGTGATAGAAATGCAAAAGTTGGAAACAAAGAAGGATCAGTAGTTGGAAAATATGGCCTTGGTGATAGAAACAATGCTGGAGATCGAATGATAGAATTTTGAAAGACCAATGACTTCTTCATTGCAAATACCTTCTTTTACCAACATAAACAGCGACTATACACATGGACCTCGCCAGATGGAACACACAGAAATCAAATTGACTACATCTGTGGAAAGAGATGATGGAAAAACTCAATATCATCAGTCAGAACAAGGCCAGGGGCTGACTGTGGAACAGACCATCCATTGCTCATATACGAGTTCAAGCTGAAACTGAAGAAAATCAAAGCAAGTCCATGAGAGCTAAAATATTACCTTGAGCACATCCCACCTGAATTTAGAGACCACCTGAAGAATAGATTTGACGCATTGAACACTAGTGACTGAAGACCAGACGAGTTGTGGAATGACATCAAGGATATCATCCACAAAGAAAGCAACAGGTCATTGAAAAGACAGGGAAAAAAGAAAAGACCAAGATGGATGTCAGAGGAGACTCTGAAACTTGCTCTCGAATGTTGAGCAGCTAAAGCAAAAGGAAGAATTGATGAAGTAAAAGAACTGAACAGAAGATTTCAAAGGGCCTCTTGAGAAGACAAAGTAAAGTATTATAATGACATGTGCAAAGAGCTAGAGATGGAAAACCAAAAGGGAAGAACACGCTCGGCATTTCTCAAGCCGAAAGAACTGAAGAAAAAATTCAAGCCTTGAATTGCAATAGTGAAGGATTCTATGGGGTAAATATTAAATGACACAGGAAGCATCAAAAGAAGATGGAAAGAATACACAGAGTCATTATACCCAAAAGAATTAGTCAGTGTTCAACCATTTCAAGAGGTGGCATATAATTAGGAACCAATGGTACCGAAGGAAGAAGCCCAAGCTGATCTGAAGGCATTGGCGAAAACAAGGCTCCAGAAATTGATGGAATATCAATTGAGATGTTTCAACAAACAGATGCAGCACTGGAGGTGCTCACTTATCTATGCCAAGAAATATGGAAGACAGCTTCCTGGCCAACTGACTGGAAGAGATCCATATTTATGCCTATTCCCAAGAAAGGTGATCCAACCAAATGTGGAGATTATAGAACAATATCATTAATATCACACTCAAGCAAAATTTTGCTGAAGATCGTTCAAAAACTGTTGTAGCAGTATATTGACAGGGAACTGCCAGAAATTCAGGCCAGTTTCAGAAGAGGACGTGGAACTAGGGATATCATTGCTGATGTCAGATGGGTCCTGGCTGAAAGCAGAGAATACTAGAAGGATGTTTACCTGTGTTTTATTGACTATGCAAAGGCATTTGGCTGTGTGGATCTTAACAAATTATGGATAACATTGCCAAGAATGGGAATTCCAGAACACTTAATCGTGCTCATGAGGAACCTTTACATATATGAAAAGGCAGTTGTTCAGACAGAACAAGGGTATACTGATTGGCTTAAAGTCAGGAAAGGTGTGCGTCAGGGTTGCATTCTTTCACCATACCTATTCAATCTGTATGCTGAACAAATAATCTGAGAAGCTGGACTATACGAAGAAGAACGGGGCATCAAGATTGGAGGAAGACTCATGAACAACCTGTGTTATGCAGATGACACAACCTTGTTTGCTGAAAGTGAAGAAGACTTGAAGCACTTACTAATGAAGATCAAAGACCACAGCCTTCGGTATGGATTACACCTCAACATAAAGAAAACAAAAATCCTCACAACTGGACCAATAAGCAACATCATGATAAATGGAGAACAGATTGAAGTTGTCAAGGATTTCATTTTACTTGGATCCACAATCAACAGCCATGGAAGCAGCAGTCAAGAAATCAAAAGATGCATTGCATTGGGTAAATCTGCTGCAAAGGACCTCTCTAAAGTGTTGAAGAGCAAAGATGTCACCTTGAAGACTAAGGTGCGCCTGACCCAAGCCATGGTATTTTCAATTGCATCATATGCATGTGAAAGCTGGACAATGAATAAGGAAGACCAAAGAAGAATTGATTCCTTTGAATCGTGGTGTTGGCAAAGATTATTGAATATACCATGGACTGCCAAAAGAATGAACAAATCTGTGTAAAAAGAAGTACAACCAGAATGCTCCTTAGAAGCCTAGGGTGGCGAGACTGCATCTTACATACTTTCGACATGTTGTCAGGAGGGTTCAGTCCCTGGAGAAGGACATCATGCTTGTCAGAGTACAGGGTCAGCGGAAAAGAGGAAGACTCTCAGTGAGGTAGATTGACACAGTGGCTACAACAATGAGCTCAAGCATAACAACGATTTTAAGGATGGCTCAGGACCAGGCAGTGTTCCGTGCCGTTGTGCATAGGGTCGCTATGAGTCAGAACCGACTGGACGGCACCTAACAACAACAATCGAGAATAGTGAGGAGGGAACAACTAGGTCTGCCTGGAGCTGAGGGTTTAGTTTAACACGGGAGTTACACTTATACTAGGACTCAAAGAATAAATACCTGGTATGATATTTAATTTTATGTGTCAACTTGGCTAGGCTATGATGCCCAATTGTTTGGTCAAACACTACTATAGATGTTGTGGTGAAAAGGTTTCTCACAGAAGAAGGAATACTGCCTCCAGATGTAACGCAGAAATCCTGCTAGAGTTTAAAACCAGTCACATGCTCTAAGGATTTTGAACATGCCAGCCTTCACAATCTCATGAGTCATTTCTTTCTCTGAAGAACATGGACTAAATCAGATTCATAGATATATGATAATCAGATAGGTAAATGATAGGTTGATAGATGTTAGGTGCCACAGAGTCAGTTCTGACTCATAGCAACCCTATGTACAACAGAACATAAAGCTGCCAGGTCACGCACAATCCTCACAATGCAGTCGATGGGTCAATCCATCTCATTGAGGGTTTCCTCTTTTTCGCTGACCCTCTACTTTACCAAACGTTATGTCCTTCTCCAGGGCCTGATCTCTCCTGATAACATGTCCAAAGTGTGTGAGATGTCATTCTCACTTCTAAGGAGCATTCTGGCTGTACTCCCAAGACAGATTTATTCATTCTTCTGGTAGTCCGCATTATATTCAATATTCTTTGCCAACACCGGAACTCAAAGGCATCAATTCTTCTTTGGTCTTCTGTATTCACTGTTCAGCTGTCTCATGAACATGAGAAAAATGAAAACACCATGGCTTGGGTCGGGTACACCTTAGTCTTCAAATTGACATCTTTGCTTTTTAACACTTGAAAGAGGTCTTTTGTAGCAGATTTGTATAACGCAATACGTCATTTGATTTCTTGACTGCTGCTTCCATGGGCATTGATTGTGGATCCAGGTAAAATGAAATCCTTGACAGCTTCAATCTTTTCTCCATTTATCATGACTTACTTACTGGACAAGTTGTCAGGATTTTTGTTTTCTTTAAACCAGGTGTAATTCATACTGAAGGCTGTAATCTTTGATCTTCATCAATAAGTGCTTCAAGTTTTCTTCACTTTAAGCAAGCGAGGTTGTGTCATCTGCATATTGAAGGTTGTAAACAAGTTTTAGTCCAGCTTCTTGGATCATTTGTTCAGCATACAGGTTGAATAAGTATGGTGAAAGAATACAACCCTGACACACACTTTTTCTGATTTTAAACATGCAATATCCTCTTGTTCTGTTCAAAGGACTGCCTCTTGGTCTATGTGTAGGTTCCACATAAATCCAATTAAGTGTTCTGGAATTTCCATTCTTAGAATAACATAAAAACATAAAATACCTAGGATTAAATTTAACAAAAGATGTTAAAGTAATCTGCATTAAAAATTATAAAACATTAATGGGAGGAATTTTAAAAAATCTGAAAAAATGAAGAAATAAACCATAATCATGGATTAGAAGACTATTGTTAAGATATCAGTTCTCTCCATTGATCTCTAGATTCAAGACAATCTCAGTTACCATCACGATAAGTTCTTTTGTAGAAATTTATCAATTGATATTAAAATTCGTATGGAAATAAAACGAATTTTGAATAGCTACAACAATTTAAAAAAATAAGAACCAAGTCAGAAGATTTTTATTCTCTGATTTCAAGACTTCCTATAAGGCCACATTAATCATGCTAGCACAAAAAAAATATCAGAGACAGAAGAGAGAGTTATTCAACAAAGGTGCTGAGCAATTCAATTGGAGAAGTATTTTCAATAAATTGCACTGGAACAACTGGCTAATGCATTAATAAATAAATAAATAAGACTTTAACTCACAACATACACACACAAAATCATTTCAAATGAATCAATGACCTAAATAATAATAATAAAAAAAAAAACCCAGTGCCGTCGAGTTGATTCCGACTCATAGCGACCCTATAGGACAGAGTAGAACTGCCCCATAGAGTTTCCAAGGAGCACCTGGCAGATTTGAACTGCCGGCCCTTTGGTTAGTAGCCATAGCATTTAACCACTATGCCACCAGGGTTTCCATTGACCTAAATGTAAAACTCAAAACATAGAATCACTTCATGAACTTGGTGTAGGCAAAGCTTTGCTTAAGATGACACAGAAAACACACAGAAAAATTGGACAACATCAAAACTAAAAACTTCTGCTTGACAAAATCAATCCTTAAGAAAATGAAAAGGCAAGACACAGACTGGGAAAAAATAAATGGGGTACATACATCAGACAAAGTTTTGTGTCATGAATATATAATGTACAGTTAAGAATCAATTTTAAAAAAGAACAATAAAAAATAAGCAAAAGACTTTGTTCCAGTTATCTGTCACTGAGTAACAAACCATCCCAAATTTTATGACTTAAAAACAATCACTTATTTTGCTCACAAATCTGCAATTAGCACAAGGCTCAATGGCAACAGCTTATCTCTACTTTATGAGGAAGCAGCTTAGTGACTTGAAGGCCGGGTGGGGTTAACTCAATGCCTGGAGGCTGAAATCATCTGAAGGCCAGCTCATTTACATGACAGGAACTTCTTTCTGGATAGAAGCTGGGATCTCATTAGAGATTGTTGTGGTTCATAACACTGGCACATGGCCTCTCCATGTGGCTGTTAGGCTTCCTCTCAGCACCATGGTTGGATTCCAAGAGTAATATTCCCAGTGAAAGCTGCAGGTGTTTAAGGTCTAGGCCCAGAAACTGGCACAATGCTTCTTCTGCTGTATTCAATTGGTCAAATAGTCACAATGAGTAGATTCCATGGGAGGGGCTGTGGACCATCTCTCTCAACAAAAGCGGTATCAAAGAATTTGGGGGCCATGTTTTAAAATTGCCACAGTCCAGACCACAAATTCTTATATTCATTTTATATTTAAAATATACTTGGCCCCTTCAAAAAAGCCCTCTAATATCTTATCGTTAGCCTCAATTTCCAAGTCCAGGATCTGATCATCACCTAAATCAGATACAAATGCAGAGAAGGTGGATTTGTTTTAATTTCTTAAAAAATATGGTTTCTTTCAATATGAAGATCTGTGCTCCAAAGAAACTGTCTGCCACACATTAAAAATTTATGGTAAAACAGGCATAGAATAACTGCGACAGACACCTTCCAGAAAAGGAAAAATCAGAGACATACCTCAGTCACTATATTAGAAAAGCAAAAACTTCAAAACAGCCCAAATATTCATCAATAGGAGCATGGATAAACACATTGTGGTATGAATATATATTCATACAAAGGAATACCACTCACCAATCAAAAGTAACAAACTATTAATATGTGCAACCATCTGGGTGATCTCAAAAGCATTAAGTTAAGGGAAAGAATCTAGACACAAAAGAGTACATAATGTATGTTTTCATTTACATGAAATTTCAAAAAAAAGCAAACGGTGATAGAAATTTATAACAGTAGTTGCCTCAAAAAAACAAACCTGTTGTCACCGAGTCAATTCCAAATCATAGCGACACTATAAGACAGAGAAAAACTGCCCTGTAGGGTTTCCAAGAAGTGGCTGGTAGATTAGAACTGCTGACCTTTTGGTTAGCAGCCAAATGGTTAACCACGGTGCTGCCAGGGCCCCAGTAGTTGCCTATGGGGATGGAAATTAATTTTGAACAAGAGGGAACTTTCTTCGGTGATGAATATATTCTTTATCTTGTTCTGAGTTATAGTTACCTGGTGTATCAATTTACTGAAAGTTATCATGCATTTTATTGCACACAAATTTTGCCTCGTTAAAATAGTTTTAAACGCATTGAGTTGTACACTTGTGATTTGTACACTTACATGTTATATTGTAGTAAAGACATTTTAAGAAAAATATGTGAGATTTCTTAAGACAAAAATAAAAATATTCAATTTATCTGTCTTTCCTCTGACGCTGACTGCCTGTGACTCCTCTTTAAGAAATATGTGGATGCCCCTTGAGTTATTCTTGGCAATTTTATACTATTTGAAGCTACTTTTGAGTTCCCAGTCTCTGCATGATTCTGAACTCTGAACTTGCAGGTTTTCAACACCAACTCTATTTCTTGACATTTAAATTCCAGCTTACACTAATGTAACATTTTTCAAACTTTAATTACCCAGGAATATTGTCAAACTGCAAATTCTGACCCAGGAGTTCTTCGGTGGGGTCTAAGTATCTGCTCTTCTAGCAAGCTCCCAGTTGATGTTGCAGTTGATCCATGCACTTGGACTACTTGGAGTAGCAAAGCTCTAGTGTACGCTGATGTGGCTTTCTTCTTTGTCAGATTGTTCTGTGATGTCTCAGACAGGAATCTTTGCCAGAGTTCTGGCACCTTGAATACAAACTGTGACATCACTCACTAGGTAAATTCCTAAGCAGGACCAGCCCCAGGTCTAACAGAAGAGCATTATTTAACCTCTATCCACATATAGGGAATCCTTGACTGGCACAAATGGTTAAGTACCTGACTACTAACTGAAAGGTTGGTGGTTCCAACCCACCCAGAGGCACCTTGGAAGAAAGGTCTGGTGATTTTCTTCCAAAAGATCACAGCCTTGAAAACTCTATGGAGCATCATTCTACTATGCAACACATACAGTCACTGTGAGTCAGAATTGACTTGATAGCAATCTTTTTTTTTTTTGTATACACATAGAAGCCTGATGGGACAAATGATTGACTGAAAGGTCAGCAGTTCAAACCCACCAGCTACTCCGCAGGAGAAATACGTGGCAGTCTGCTTCCGTAAACATTTGAAAATCCTATAGAGCACTTCTACTCTGTCCTGTAGGGTCACTATGAGTCTGAATCAATGAGAGCAATGGGTCAAACACATAGAAAGCGTATGAGTATTTCATTTATCTGGGGAAGAAGATTTTCTACTTCAGTTAATTTTACAAATACCTGAAATTTACTTTAATCTGTATCAAAAATTATTTTTGTGCATCTAACTCTTTGTAGGAGTCATTGAACTTCCCTGAAGTCTTAAACAGAGAATATTATAATTGGATCTTTCATTATTAACTCAGGAACATTATTAGTCTGTAATGCAGTGATGCCCTCTGGAGCAATTGAGGTCTGTTTATCACTACCTAAAGAGGTTGGAGACTGCAATTCTTTCTGAGCTTTTGTGTACTTCTTTGAAACAGTTTTTGTTTTCCTAATTCCCTAATAGACTCTCAGCTGTTGTTTTTTATTATTACACTTCAGTGTGCCTGGCTGCAGTAGGCATCTTTCCCTTTCTTAATTTGCAGTTTCTATTCAAGTATTCAATTATTCCTGGAGCCTTGGTAGAGGGAGCAGTCCCTGGAGAAGGGCATCACGCTTGCTAAAGTAGAAGGTCAGCAAAAAAGAGGAAGACCCTCAACAAGATGAACTGGCACAGTGACTGAAACAATGGGCTCAAACACAGCAATGATTATGAGGAGGGTGCAGGACTGGGCAGTGTTTCATTCTGTTGTACATATGGTCACTGTAAGTCAGAATCAACTTGATGGCACCTCACAACAACACAACATTCAACAATAAAAATTAAAAATGAACAATCAAGCAATGGTTTTCTATTTTTGTTTAAAATAAAAAAGACCCTGAATGAGGACATAATACTTCCTGCTTTAGGAAAATCCAGGAGATTTTAGTGTCTGACTTTCCCCAGTTTGGTAATCTAGAGGCCAATTTTGATTTCTTTTTTTGTTATTGGCTATGTTCTACAACAACATTTGTCCATGTTTGGTTAGTAAACACCTTGCAATACAATCAGCTGGGATGCTTATTCAAATTAAGATCACAGGGCCTGAACCGTAGAGATACTATACTTTAGATCCTGAGTGAAACCCAACTTTTTGCATTGAGCAACACTTCGGGTCTTCCTAGGCTCCCCAAATTGGAAAATCACTGTTCTTGTGTAAGTGCTATTAATCAATTGAAGATCATGGTATCTTTTTAAAATTCTCATTAGAATCTCTTCTTTATCTTCAGTCTTCTTGCTTGTGACTAGTTCTAGCTCTCTGTGTAGCACTAGAAGACTTGTTTGTCACAATTAGGAAGCTTCTTATCACTTTATGACCAACCTTTTCCCTTTCTTGGGAGTGGAAAATTAGATGGAAATGTACGAACTGACATGTCAGCGCTCCAAGCCTGAGTTGTGACCCTCCACACCTAAGAGTTGACCGGTAGAGCGTCTAAGCTGCAAATTCACAGATCTGCCAACTCAAGTTTTTTTTGTAAATGAAAAAGCAGATATCCAACTCAAGGTCTGAACTTAATCTCACCTTGGTGGTGTGAAAACAATTGCCTTTATTCAAAATATTTGTTATCTACCTAACAGTTACTACATCCCATCTAACTTTTTAAAACCCTCTAAAAGCATCTCATCATTGTTCTCATCTAAGATTCATGAGAAATAAAAATGAGTTTGAGAGATAAGGTAAAAAAGTGTAAGGTAAGGTAAGGTGAAAAAGCAAGAGAGAAAAGTCATCTCAGACACAAATTCTGGTGTAAAAAAATCCCCTTCTGTGTGTCTATGCCTTAGCAGTTGAGAGCAATAGAAGAAAATATTCACATATTCATGGTCACCATCCCCAAGGTTGTGTCCTATGTTGCCTAAATGTCTTAGCTCTCCCACTCTATGCAACAAATCACTCATTGAATAACTTACTGAGCATCTATGTGTCATGCCCTATTTTATCTACTAGGGATACAGTTGTGAACAAAACACACCAAAAACCCTGCCTTTGGGAAGCTTTAAATCCCAACAGTAAAGACAGACAATAAACAAGGAAAAAAAAAATATATATATATATATATACATCGTGATAGGTAATTTTAAGTTCAAACAGAAAACAGTAAATAAAGGAAGGAGATAAGAAATGGGAGGATGGTTGAGATCTTAGCAGGTCTGGGAAGGCTTCTTTGAGAAAGCAACTCTTGAGAAAAACGGAAGAAATAAGGAAACTTGTTACTTGGTTGTCTGGGGCACAAGAATCTCAGCTAGAGGAAGTGGTAGGTGCAAGGGCCCTGCGCTGGGATCATAACTGCCATCTTCATGGAAAGCTGGAGCAGAGTGAACAAGGGGAAAGAATTAGGAGATGAGATACATAGTGCCTTGTAGGTCTTAATAAGTGTGTGGTTCTTTCTTGGATCAAGGTGGGAAGTCACTAGTGGGTTTAAGCAGAGTGACATGATCTGGTTTAAGTCTAGCTGAATCGATCTGCCGGTGTATTGAGAATAAATTGGAGACTGAGAGTAGAAGCAGTATGACTGGGTAGAATGCAATAACCTCAGCAATATATGAAATGATTTCGAATTTTCTATACTGCTGTAAAATCCCCAATATACCTTTTTTCTACTCACTTTTAATTGATGGTGTAGTCCACTGGGAAATGGGGAGCCATCTGATGGGAAATCTCTTACCACTGCACTACAAAAATCTTCACATCTGCAACCGCATTTATTTCCTTCTCTTTTCTTCTTATCTCAATGGAGAAAATGACTTTATTCTAATTAAAGAGAAGCAGTAAAATACACAAAATGAGAATATTGACTCTGGAAATAAATGCTTAAAATACAACTGTGTCTACTCCACTTAAATTCTGTGTGACTTGGGAATATTCCTTAGCATCCCTGTTCCTAGCTTCTTCATCTACAACATACAGACAATGGTAGCAATTACTTCAACTGATGGTGTTAGCAACGTGTGTTGAACATTTGCAACATTCAAGGTCTCCTATGAAAGGTGCAAGAGATCCTATTTTCCCCTGAACTCACTGTGGAGGTGGAATCTAAACACAGTGTGAAGATACATGAGTGGAAAAGGAAGCATGGGGAAATAAGGTCAGCAGTTACACTGCCAAAACCCAAACCAAGCCTGTTGCCATTGAGTTGATTCCCATGTATAACGACCCTACAGAGCAGAGTAGAACTGCTCCAGAGGGTTTCCAAGGAGCTAGTGGATTCAAACTGCAGACCTTTTGGTTAGCAGCTGAGCTCTTAACCACTGTACCACCAGGGCTCCAACAACTACAGTAAAAAAAAAAGAAAAACCTGTGGCCGTCAAGTCAATCCCAACTCCTAGTGATCCTATAGGGCACAGTAGAACTGCCCTATATGGTTTCCAAGGAGAGCCTGGTGGATTTGAACTGCCGACCTCTTGATTAGCAGTTGTAGCTCTTAACCACTACACCTCCAGGGTTTCCACAACTATAGTACCTACCGTTTAATGAGTACTTTCTATTTAGCAGGCTCTGCTAAACCATTTACTTGCGTTTCTTCACATGATCTTCACGAGGATTGTATGCCATGGTATAATTACCACCTCTGTTTATCAGGAACTGAGGCTTAGAGAGGTTAAGTACCTTGAAGAGGCCACACAGCTATTAGGTAACACAGTCGTATTTGACTCCCAGGTGGCCTGACTTTGGAGCTCAGTCTTCAAACTCAGAGGGAATGCGGAAGGCATTTTAGTCACCCGTATTTTAGAGTTTTCAGTCATAAGTAAATTTATTATATGCTAGAAGTCTCTGTGTGACACAAACAGTTAAGCGCTCAGCTGCTAACTGAAAGGTTGGAGGTTAGTGTTAACCAGAGGTACTGTGGAAGAAAGGCCTATCAATCTACTTCTCAAAAATCAGCCATTGAAAACCTTACCAAGTATAATCGTACTCTGACACACATGAAGTCACCATTAGTAGGAATTGACTCGACAGCAGCTGTTCATTGTTATTATTATTGTTATGAAACACTTTATACTGCACTAATCACTGGGGATGAAATGGTGAAGACCAGCCTGCTTCTTCTCAGGAAGCTGAAAATTTAGTGGGGGCCAGAGGCAGGTGTTAGTCCAGTATGCAGAGGAAATGTAAAATTTCACCATTATTTGATACAAAATCCTATTGCTATCCACTGCCGTCGAGTGGATTCTGACTCACAGTGACCCTATAGGACAGAGTAGAACTGCCCAATAGAGTTTCCAAGGAGCACCTGGCAGATTCAAACTGCTGACCTCTTGGTTAGAGCCATAGCACTTAACCACTACACCAGCAGAGTTTCCCAAAATCCTATTAGACAATATAATTTTGGAATTTGATTTAGCAGGATTTGTATATGTGGAAGATTTTATATAGTCAGGAATATATATTGAGTACTCCCTAAAAAACTGACAATTATGTTTAAACCTGAAGGAACAGGTAAGAGTTAATTAGTCAAAGGAGGGGGGACAATCACTTCAGGCAGAAACAAACCTGCAGAGACCTGTGGTAAGCAGGAGCATGGGAGGGACAAAGGACAGAAGGGGAGTGAAAATGTCTGAAAGGCATGGGAAAAGATGGACACATATACAGTGAGATGAGTTTGGACAGGAAAGTGGAGTGGGCTGCAGATTGTAGGGTATCCTAAGGATTTAGGCCCCTGTCATGGATTGAATTATGTCCCCCCAAAAATCTGTATGTCAGCTTGGTTAGGCCATGTGTGGATGCCTTCCACTTTGTGATCATAATTTTATGTTATAGGAATTGGGGTGGGGTTATAACACCACCCTTACCCAGGTCACATCCCTGATCCAGTGTAAAGGGTGTTCCCCTGGGGTGTGGCCTGCACCACCTTTTATCTCTCAAAAAATAAAAAGGAAAGGGAAGCAAGCAGAGAGTTGGAGACCTCAAACCACTAAGAAAACAGCACCAGGAGCGGAGCATGTCCTTTGGACCTGGGGTCCCTGTGCCTGAGAAGCTCCTCGACCGTGGGAAGATTGAGGACTAGGTGCTTCCTCCAGAGCCGACAGAGAAAGCCTTCCTCTGGAGCTGACACCCTGAATTTGGACTTTTAGCCTACTTTACTGTGAGAAAATAAACTTCTTTGTTAAAACCATCCACTTGTGGTATTTCTGTTATAGCAGCACTAGATGACTAAGACAGCCCCTCACCTAAGAATGTAGGCACAGATTTTCACTTGAAAAAGATATGTGCTATAAGGAGAATGGATTTGACAGAGTCAAGAGCAAATGTGGTAGTCTAGTAAGAAGGTTATTTTAAAATGCCCAGGCAAGAAATGATTAAAAACTCTACTTAGTGTAAAGGTAGATATGAAGAGAAATGAATAGATTGGGGAGATATTAGAAAGGTAATATTGGAGGGCTTGATGAAGGACTGAATTAAAGGTTGAGGGAGAGTAAAATGTTGCTAAACTTCTGACTTGCAAAACTGAAAAAAAAAAATAGTAGTGGCATTCACAATAATAAAGAAGAATAAAGGTATACAAAGAACAATAAAAAAAAAGAAAAGATTTTCGGGAGGGGAATCATGAGTCTGATTTTGAAAATGTTGAGTTTTAGTTTCTTTTGAAATATTCCAGAGAAGAGATGTGCATAGGTTTGTGCATATTTCTGTCTTAAGATAGAGGAAAATCCAAGGCTGGAGATGTGAACTTGGTACACATTGTGTAAATTGTCATTTAGAAATTGTTTACAGTGATGAGCTAATTATAGGTACTCAGTAGATATTTGCTAAATGAATTAATTGATGATTTAATCTGCGCATTGTTGCTGTTGCTAGCTGACATCTAGTCAATTCCAACTCATGGCAACTCCATGTATTCAGAGTAGAGCCTCTCCCTAGGATTTTCAGAAGCAGATTGACAGGCCTAACTTCCGAGGTGCTTCTGTACGTGTTCAAAAGGCCAACTTTCAGCTAATAGCCAAGTGCTTAACTGTTTGCAACATCCAGAGACTCTATAATCTGTATATATTGTTGTATTACATTTGTTTGATTCCAGTTTTTCTTCAGACTTCCAAATTCTTCACCAGTTTGAACTCCTTCTTAAATCCTGGGTTTATTTCGTGATGTTGAGCCTTAATCCCATTGTTGTTCTAGTCCTGCCATCTCCTGTCTGAGGACTGGGCGAGGCAGTAGAGCATAACCAGAAAAGCACTGGGCCAAGACCTGGAGGTTGGTTCAGATCCTGATTCTGACCTACTTACTTCTGGGACTTTAGTGTGAGTTTTAAACTAAATGGGATCTTTCCAGTTTCTTTTAGTGTAAACTCGTCCAACTGAATGAGTTTCCTTTATTTTATGGACTGTGTGCAAAAAAAGATCTAGTCATTAACTCTGTAGATTTAATCATATGGCCTACCCTTCTGTAGAGGGGATCTCTTCCTTGCGGTTGTCCCAGAGAGAACAGAACCTTTCTTCTGCGTGGTTTTGAGTTGTATCCCTGCTTAGCATCTGAAGAATGAATAACTGCGGACAACCATGCAGGAATATAAGAAGAGTTAAAAGATTGCTTTTACCAACACAGGGAAGATAGACATCATTTAGAGACATAGAGGCTTGAGAAGAGTGAACTTTTCAAGTTTATGTGGAGTCAACAGAGGGCAAGTATTATTTGGCCTTTTGTGGAGAAAAAAGAAAATCCTCTGTAGAATTCCCTCACTGAGGGTGAGACTTATCTCCTATGCAAATTACAATATTGAATGTAGAGATTGTTTGCTCTGTTCTCTAAGGTATGAAAGGTCTAGATTGTGTGTGTGTGTGTGTGTGTATGTAAGAGACCATGAGAGAGAAACTAAGAGATACAGTCCTAATACAGTTCAGGTTATCCTATACAGTTTGGGAGACTTTTTTCACAGCCACATTATTTTTTAATTGAATATTTTAGACATTTAAACATCATTCACTGAACTCCTCTAGGAAAGACAGGAATAAGATTTTGTGGGATCTGAAGCTAAAAAATTTCATGGTCATTTTTAAGGAAAAGATGTAAGCTAAAAAAGTAATTATCTAGAATTAGAGGTAAACTCGCTAAACCTAGTGCCACTGAGTTGATTCCAACTCATAGCAACCTTATAGGACAGAGTAGAACTGCTCCATAGGGTTCCAAGGACTGCCTAGTGATTCGAACTGCCAACCTTTTGGTTAGCAGCCATAGCTCTGAACCACTATGCCACCAGAGCTTCCTTAGGCAGGCTAATTATTTTGTGCCTTAAGATATTGTTTAATATTAAGGAAGTGTTTATATATTTAAAATGAGAAGTAAGGCACAGCAAATTACATATTTTAAAAGCCAACAAATGTCACATCACAGTTGTCACAAAAAAACACTCTTCTATAACACTTATTTTCTACATGGTTTGGCTTCACATTCTTTGATCACTTCTTCACTTGACAAAGATTTTGTAAAACCATTTTCTACAGGGAGAAGAGAAAGATAGCCTGCCTTTCTTTTGGTGGGGATGAACAAAATTTGTTTGAGATTACTGATAGTTGAAATAAACATGTGATCTCACATACATACATACCTACTTTTTGTAATATTGCTACCAGAAACACAGGCAATCCAGCAAAGTCTATTCTCATGATTCCTACCAAAAAAGAAAAAAAAAAATTCATTTATTCTTAAATATACAGAATTTTTTTTTTTTTGACAAAAGAGAGCAAAGGGAACCACAAAATTTGATACATTTGACGTTCAGAAGAATTTTTCACAAACTGGTGTCTGACTCCATACATTTCAAACATTGCTTTACCTTCATGACCCACAAAATTCCAGTACCAGAAGCCATAGAGCACATTCATATCATAATCAGACAACTAGCCTTTCCCATTCCTGCCACAACACAAAGTCAGTCAGTGCAGCAAGCAGCAGAGACACTCTTCAAGGCGTTAGTACACCAGAGACTCTAGCTATGACCTCATGATACATAGAAATGGCTGTCAACCACATAAATATATGCCATCAGGTCTAAAAAGAATTCCCCAACTCAATTTCCACTTGGACATATCCTTTTAATATCCAATTCCAATACTTCACAGAAATAGGGAGAGTGAGGCAACAAGGAAAGAGATAGCAATCTTAACTGATTTCAATTAAGGAGTCTTCTTTTTTCAAATTTTACAACAAAAGCATATGTTCACATGAGTACCTTGCTCAGGTAGATAACCAGGACCTTGGATGAGCACATGCAATGAGGGACTCTGAAGCTTAAACTCCATTAGCTTCACCGTAAATCTGTCTCTGGCCCCAGATCTGTCTCTAGTGGTGTCTCATCCATTAACCTATGTTTTTTTATGGCAGAATGAAGACGTTATCTACATGGGCATAAGCCAGGGAGGCCATGCAAGAGGACAGTAAGTCTGGTCTGAAGCAAAGTAGCTCATTGTGAAAACCTGGTGCAAGTTAAAATATATCAAATCCATTCTTGGTAATTCAGAGCTACTTAATTGATAACCGGTATCTGCCAGGCGCTCCTTGGAAACTCTATCGGGCAGTTCTACTCTGTCCTATAGGGTTGCTATGAGTCAGAATCGACTCAATGGCAGTGGGTTTGGTTTTTTTGGATCACCTATGGAGTTTCCAGGATAGTCTCATTTTTGAAACGCAGGAGGAGGAGGCTACAAAAAGAATTTTCGGGATAAAGCATGTGGCTATAATACAAGAAGTGGCATAACCATTGCAAAGGGTCAGGCCTAACGTGAGACTGATGTTTCTGTTGACTTCCTCAACATCTGCCAACCAGCAAAAATTCTATAAAAGTGACTTTCCAAAATATTGCTGCTACTTTTTAAGGTTTTGATTATACTGATGTGGGTATGGCTTGATAAAATCCCATTAGAAACCCTCATAGAATTTTAAAGTCAGGGTCTTCTGGGTAGACACTGAGAATGAGGACCAGGAAATGCAGCTGTTTCCTTTAAAATAGTAGTGAGCACACACACAGTGATTATTAGCTGAGGATGGACGTCAGAACCCACAGTGGATTTTATTTTATTGTTTTCCATATGTATGCCTGGTCTCAACCCTGGACCTTCTAAATTGAAATTTCTAGTGGTGAGGCTAAAACATGTGTGTTTTTGAAAAGCTCCCTAGGGTGGTTTTGATGCTAAGAACTGCCTGATAAGCGAGGACAAAACCACCAGTCTTATAGCTTCAGACCAGTCTGGGATATCAGGATCAGAAGCCCCATAAAACAGGAAATTGGGATTGTATGGTTGGAAATGTGCTCAGATGTGGCCCTTGCCTGCTTGGGAAAGCTGCTACTATGTCATTTCCTCTGACCAAAGGCTGGATTTGGAAGAATGGGGTGGGTTGGGTCTCAACTTTGTTGTTCATCCAAGATCTTTTTATGTTCACTCATACGGGGTGGGAACATCCTAAGCCAGAGCAAGTTTAATGAAGCTGAGAATATTTACAAACAATTCTATTTGGTGATGAAATGGAACTGATATATTTTATTTTGAGAAACCATTTGTATTCTGTTAAAATTGTTTGCATCCTGGCTAAGTTAGCCATTTGATAATGGCATTCTCTTAATTATGAACACCCTATTCTGAAAACTATATTTTTATTCTGAAAACTATTTGCATAGCTTTATGAAACATTTTCTTAATTTTCAGGACACTTAAAATACTATCTTATTTTTTGAGAAAAAGTGATAGATTTTAGAATCCTTTTCCTAAGGCAAACTATGTAAATGTTAAGTATAAACTTCAATTAATAATATATCAATGTCCATTCCTCAGTTGTAACAAACGTACCACACTAACGCAAGATGTAAATAATAGGGGAAGATTGGAGGGAGGAGTGGGTATATGGGAGGAGTCTGTACTTTTTACTCAAATTTTCTGTAAACTCAACACTGCTAGAAAAACAAAGTCTATTCATTTTAAAAAGTATCTAACTTTTATATAGAAATTCATAGATTTTAGAATCTTTTCATTCAAATCACCTTCCTCAAAATTCAGAACAATAGTGTGAACTTGACAGTTTCAGAACAAAGAACCATCATTACCATTTTATAGGTGAGTAAACTAAGACTCAGAGAAAAGTTGTTTCTATTCTAGTGTCATAAATCAGGACTAGAAGGTGAGGTGTGTCAATTGCTTCATTTACATACAGGAATCACACTTATTATTCGAATAATCCTTTGAGAAAATTATTTTTTCCTCTATTTGAAAGATCAGAAACCAAGAATTAGAGAGCTTCATCAACTTGTTCTCAGTAACACAGAGAAAGTGGCAGAGTCGGAACTGTTTGTTCTCAAAGCCCATGCTCTCATGATACACTAACTCATACATGCTCTCTAAGGAACCATGTGTGCGGACCTCTACCCCTCCCTTTCCACCTCCTCAGACCACTGTGAGCCTGGGAAGAGTGCTAGAAAATAGCTAAATTCCTGAGATTGCAGGCCAGGCCAGTAGTCCAGACATATCTGGCGGAATCTGTACCTGTGGGCACCCTGAGAACTAAAGCCTGACTGAAACAGAGGTCACAGGTCAGGGAGAGATCAATAAGCCTTCAATTAAATAAATTGGGGCTTTAATTGCTTTTTGTTGCTAAAGGCAAAACAGGGCAGATGAATAGGGGGAGGAAATAGGACCCAATATAAGACCTGCCTAAAAGGTTAGGATCAGACCTGAGGAATCAATCTAATTGACATAAAAGTTTGATATGTGGGATAGATGATCAAGGCAGAAACTCTGCCTTTTTGGAGTGTACTATCTAGTGTAGGGGGCTAACAGTATCTGAAAAGCATGACTAATTTAGTCTTAGTTTCATTACATCAAGATTTTTAAAAGAAGGTAATAGGTTACCACGAGCCAGAAGAGACATGACCATAAAGGGCATGATTCTGGTTTATTGGTCAGAATAAGCTAGGCTATGCTTCAATAACAAATTACACTTGAAATCTCAATGGCTTAATACAACAAAAGTTTATGTGGGACTTATGCAAAGTCAGAGTAGGTCTGTGAGGTTACAGTGCAGGGCTCTGTTTCACACATTCACTTGGGAATTCAGACCGCACCTTTTGGAAAACATAGTCTCAAAGTCGCCGTGGAAGAAGAGTGGAAAACATGAAGGACTCATATCTGCTCTCTCTGCTTTGCCCTGGAGGTGACCTGTGTCACTTCTCCTTAAAGCCCCTGGCAAGAATGAGTCACATCGATACATCTAATATAAGAGATTGGGAAATGAGGAGGAACACAGGGACATTCAATGAGCAGCACTAGTCTTGGCTACAAATCTCTTTTTCACAAGAGTCAGGGATGGAAGTGCAGAACATCGCCATCTGGGACACCCTCCACACGCTAGCAGAACACTGATCTGTGATACAGTACCCAAAGGCAAAGCCACATGAAAATACTAGTAGGTAGAGAGAGGCCATTGTGAAGAGCATCCTGAAGGGAAAAACATTGGAATTCTGGAACAAGAAGTTTCTTGAATTCCCGAAGTATAGCCTGAGAGCCACTAGTGGGGTAACTTCTTCCCCAAGCAATGTGTGAAGATGGATTTATTAAAGGACTGAGCAGGGGCTGACACTCCATTTCTAACTTTAAGTTTCTATGAATACAAGAAAGCTGTGCCTGCAATTGGTTTTCCTTATTTAGAAACACACACACACCCATACAATTTCTAGAGAATTAAATTCAATCTCCATTGTGCTGGAAGTTAGAAAGGGAGAAGCAAAAAAGTCACCTCATCATGGTTTTAAATTGGTTCAAATCTGGCCCTGTAAAAGATTCCTTTGAGTATTCTGGAATTGTCACAGAGATGGACAATGCAAAAGGGAATTTGAGAAACTGAACAAGAACTAAAATGGGTGGAAAAAATAAATAAAATCAGAATAGATAAAACAGTACTGCTGGATGGAGTGTATATAGTGTGAAAAATGAAGGAGTTTAATATCATTCACTTAAATGTCACATTTTTGTCTGAACATGACTGGCATAGACTAGATACTCAATAATTTTTTAATAGGTGCCATTTGACCTAAGAAAAGAATATTTCTCTAAGATACTGTTGCTAGCACATCAAAATTGAAACCTCTGAACAAAAATCATGGGCACGGATTTTAGGGCAACAGCTGAGTTAAATAAACTGTTTCAAGAACTTTATACTTGACTGTTTATTTCTGAGATCACTTACAAATTCCACAATTCCAAAGACTTGATTATATTCACGTTCCCTGAAGTATGATTAAAATTTGATCATGGATTTATAGAGTAGGAATCCTAAATTTCTTGGGAAAAAATCTTGTTTTCTCTATTAATGATATGATCTATATGAATGGAAAAAAATACTCTGTAGCTTAGTTTTAAACATGAACAATCAGTTTATGAAAATAGATTTCACAGCATCATAGCGCAGGTAAATAGGAAGGAATGGTGATCAAACTAATTAACAAGGACAGTTATCCAGCAGGAGAATGGGCTGCCACACATAGTAATGAGTTCAATCATTTCAAGTGTTGACGTGGATGCTCACTTGCCTTCTGTCAAGGGTTTTCCTGTGTTAGGTAAAACTTTGTACTACTACAGTAACTCTTTCTATATATGTATGTGTATGTGTATGTGTGTGTGTGTGTATACATATATATATATATATATATTTGTTGTTTTTGTTAGGTGCCGTCCAGCCGGTTCCAACTCATAGCGACCCTATGCACAACAGAAAGAAACACTGCCCGGTCCTGCGCCATCCTAACAATTGTTGTTATGCTTGAGCTCATTGTTGCAGCCACTGTGTCAATCCACCTCATTGAGGGTCTTCCTCTTTTCCGCTGACCCTGTACTTTCCCAAGCATGATGTCCTTCCCCAGGGACTGATCCCTCCTGACATATCCAAAGTATGTAAGATGCAGTCTCACCATCCTTGCTTCTATGGAGCATTCTGGTTGTACTTCTAAGACAGATTTGTTGGTTCTTTTGGCAGCCCACAGTATATTCAATATTCTTCGTCAACACAATTCAAAGGCGTCAATTCTTCTTCGGTCTTCCTTATTCATTGTCCACCTTTCACATGCATATGATGCGATTGAAAATACCATGGCTTGGGTCAGGAACACCTTAGTCTTAAAGGTGACATCTTTGCTCTTCAATACTTTGAAGAGGTCCTTTGCAGCAGATTTACCCAGTGCAACGCATCTTTTGATTTCTCGACTGCTGTTCCCATGGCTGTTGATTGTGGATCCAAGTAAAATGAAATCCTTGACAACTTCAATCTGTTCTCCATTTATCATGATGTTCTTATTGGTCCAGTTGTGAGGGTTTTTGTTTTCTTTATGTTGAGGTGCAATCCATACCAAAGGCTGTGGTCTTTGATCTTCATTAGTAAATGCTTCAAGTCCTCTTCACTTTCAGCAAGCAAGGTTGTGTCATCTGCATGACACAGGTTGTTAATGAGTCTTCCTCCAATCCTGATGCCCCGTTCTTCTTCGTATAGTCCAGCTTCTCATATTATTTGCTCAGCATACAGATTAAATAGGTATGGTGAAAGAATACAACCCTGACGCACACCTTTCCTGACTTTAAACCAATCAGTATCCCCTTCTTCTGTCCGAACAACTGCCTCTTGATCTATGTAAAGGCTCCTCATGAGCACTATTAAGTGTTCGGGAATTCCCATTCTTGGCAATGTTATCCATAATTTATTATGATCCACACAGTTGAATACCTTTATGTAGTCAATAAAACACAGGTAAGCATCCTTCTAGTATTCTCTGCTTTCAGCCAGGATCCATCTGACATCAGCAATGATATCCCTGGTTCCATGTCCTCTTCTGAAACCCACCTGAATTTATATATCAGCTATAAGCTACCATGATTTTAGGTTTTCCCTGTATCTGTGCCCTGATGTATGAAGAGATCTAGGTAAGCTTAGAGGGCCGATGTGAGATGAGAGGGCCACTTTTATATGTTGAGGAGTAAAATTGTGATAGAGAGGAAATGTGAGAGATAGGCTCTTCGGAAGCTTCAAGAATCAGCTTGCCTTATAGTATCTTCACCTGAGCAATGATGAAACACTGGGAGTTAATTAATAAAATATGATAGCTCAGAAAAATATTTAATTTACTGCCATAAGTTTGGCCAAATGGTTTGGCCCTACTGCTGTTGATGTTTATCATGCATTTTGTCTCTGCAAGAAGGAGACTTAATATCTGTAACACCATGGGTCCTAAAGAGCTGTTTGTCTTCAGCTCTGTTCCTAACACCTCCAGGAGTACCCCCAATTCTAATTTCAAGTAGGCCAATAACAAAAACAAGAAGTTCAATTTTATCTGTTCTGAAGAAATTACCCAATATTTAAAATGCCTTAAGGTGGAGCAGGAGCCCTGATGGTACAGTGGTTAAGAGCTATGGCTGCTAACCAAAAGGTCAGGAGTTTAAATTCACCAGGCACTCCTAGGAAACCCTATGGGGCAGTTCTACTCTGTCCTATGGAATTGACTCAATGGCAATGAGTTTGGCTTTGGGGTTTTTGTGTCAGGTAAAGTGTAGCACAGAACGGTTTCAAAGAATAAGGGTTAGTAATCTGCATAATCCATTCTCAACAACATTTGGGACTCTATGATCTGAAAATTTTTTAGGAAATTGGCTAATCACTTTGGAATGAAATGGTTTGTACAAAATCCTGATAACCTGAAAACAACGCTGAACTGAAGCAACTTTCTTTAGCTCAAAGATTCTGGAAGCTTAAGGTTAGTTTGTTTTAATATGGACTTTAAGAAGGCTTTCTGGAATCTCATTTAATCCTCTAGGCAACATTAAGAAGTTGGCATACTAACTGTCCTATTTTTCTGCGGGAAAATCAAGGCATAGAGAGGCCAAGTACCTCAGTCAAGTCACATAGTAAGAGGAGGAGCCAGGGTTTGAACCCAAACCTCATGCTCTTTCCCAGTTTCTAAGATTACCTGTAGGCATTCCTACCATTTTATTTCACCCACAGTGACAAGTAGGCAGGGGGGAAGAAGGCAGATATCAAAAAAAGTATTAATTTTTAGACTTCATAACTTTGCCTCCTGAGTAAATGTTTTTCAGTGCTGTACCTTCGTTTCATCTGAGCAATGATGAAATAACATGAGTTAATATAAATTATCAATGTTGGGGTCCTCATTACTGTATTTTTACATAAATAATGCATGGTTTCTATGTTTGTTTGCCAACCACTCCCTCCTCCCCTGAGGTATTTTCGTAAGCACCGTCATGCTAATTTTTTTTTACTATTGCTGTAAAACAATTACCATAGTGCACTTATGAAAATGACTCATGGGGAGAGGGAGTGGCTGGCAAACAAACATAGAAGGCCCATATTATTTGCATGAAAATACGATATACAATTTCTTCAGTGTCAGCGATAAAGTTAACGGCAAACCTTGCTATGTACTTGGGAATAATTCTGAAATTACCCTTGCAGAACCTCAAAACAGCTTACCTTTCCTTTAGACAAGGAATCACATGACGAATTGTGAAAAACTACAGCCAAAAACACGTTTTCATCTCTCAGGTTAGAGTGATTCAGTTCTCTTCACATATCTTCTTTTATTAAAGTGCTCTTAAATTACACTCTCCATTAATTAAAACATCAAGGAGGTTACAATACAGAATGCTTAATAATACCTGTATAAATAGTCCCTCAAAACATTAAATTAAGCAATAAGTATGAGGTCAAAACAAAAAGTGTTTTTTCTTTTTTAAAGATAGAAATTATATGTGTTTATTCTGGAAAAAAGTTTTTTAAGAAAATAAACAAAAATAAGATAAAAACTTCCCATAACTCACCACCAGGAGATAAGCAGTGTTAATGCTTTTATTCTGATAGTCTTCTGTAGGTTTGACTTTCTGTGAAATCTTCCTGCCCTCTCCACCCCGACCCCCAACACACACACTTGTTGCTCTTGGTTGCTGTCAAGTCAGCTCCAATTCATGGCAACTCCATGTACAACAGAAGGGAGCGTTGCCTGGTTCTACGTCATCTTCACGTTTGTTGGTTTGCTCTAGTACCGGACAATATTCCGCTGTGATCCAGAGTTTTCACTGGCTAGTTTTTGAAACTAGATCACCAGTCCTCTCTTCTTAGTCTGTCTTAGTCTAGAAGATCCACTGAAACTTGTCCACCATGAGTGACCCTGCCAGTATTTGAAATACTGGTGGGACAGCTTTCAGCGTTAAAGCAATAAGTAAGCCACCACAGCACTACAAACTGACAGATGGAAGGTGGCTATACATGTACATACTTACATCATTCACATACATACATCATAAGCATATGTATATATAAATGCATATATACACACATTTGCAACAAAATATCATAAATGTATTTCCACACTGATAAAATTTCTCTATATTATTTTGTGGCAAAATAATATTCCATCTTATTCCCCGATAATGAATGTTGTTGACAAATTTTTGTAATACTATGAATGTCAGTGAGCATCTTCATCTTTTTGCATAAGTTCCTAAACATATAATTGCAGTTTCAAAGAGTATCAGTCTTTAAGAGTTTTAATATAAATTGGCAAATCACATCCAGAAAGATTATACCCCAAGAATAGGAGAGTAACTTTTTTTGAACCTTCACCAGTGTTAGAAATAGTTAGAAAATATACCTAATTATATATGAAAGTAAAAAGTAATTTTCTCAATGTTTGAATCTCCATTCCCTTGATTTCTAGCAAGATGAATATAATTTTACTGACCGATTTCTTTCTTTATGACACTCTTTTGCCTATTTTTGATTATAGGATCCTTGTTTTACTGTTGGTTAGCAAGAGTCTTTTCATCCTGAGGATATTAAGTTTTCATCACATGTGCTAAAAACACTTTTTACAAGTTTCTTATTTGCCTTTTCATCTTTTAATTTTTACAGAAGCGAAAGTATCAAGTTTTTCTTTCATGTGCTCTACCTTTGGTGCCAAGTAAAAAAAAATTCCTCTTTACCCCAAAAACATGAAAAGAGCCACACATATTCTCTTCTCGCTTTGTGTAATTTCATTTTTTACATTTAAATGGTTGACATATCAGAAATTTTATTTGGTATTTGAAGTAAAATAGAAACCTTAATATTTTAGGGGGTTAGCAACTTGTCAAAAACAATTTATTAAATAATACACTCTACTCATCTACTCTGGCAAGGATGGCAAGGCTGTGTCTTGCGTACTTTGGACATGTTGTCAGGAGGGATCAGTCCCTGGAGAAGGACATCATGCTTGGCAGAGTACAGGGTCAGTGGAAAAGAGGAAGACCCTCAATGAGGTGGATTGACACAGTGGCTGCAACAATGAGCTCAAGCATAACAACAATTATAAGGATGGCACAGGACAGGGCAGTGTTTCTGTTGTGCATAGGGTCGCTGTGAGTCGGAACCGACTTGATGGCACCTGACAACAACGACTCATCACATTGACTATGTATTAAATTCACCTATATTTATATGTCTATATATTATGTGTCTATGTTTATGTGTATGTATACATATATACCTATGAATATATTTATATAGATATGTAAAAAAAAAGAAATTTTTTTTGTGTGTGTAAGTAGTATAAAAATATATATTTCCATGTACGTACTTTCTATTCTATGCCATTGATCTGCCTGTGTCTTCCAGCAATCATCACTGGTTTAAATAATTATTTTACCTTAAAATTACTTTCCTATCTAGAAAGACAAAGCTGCTTCCCTCTCCTATCCCAGTTATTCTAATTTTCCAATTGTCTTGCCTAACCATTTTTTACTGCATTTTCTTAGGTTTTGTTTTGTTTTTAATCTACAGGTCTTCACACTTTTAAATAGACTTTCTACCATCAAGCATTCCGGGAATCAGAAGCTGGTCTGCTTTGTGGAGATGCTTAGCGGTCAAGAGTGAGAAATCAAAATCCTATTGCATTTCTACAGAAATGATGGTGACCAGTACAAGTGCTGGCCCTGTGTGCGGCCAGCTCCAGAGTTAGAATATAGCAAGAAGCAGGAAGTGAGGGAATGGAAGTGCCTGTCTAAGCTTTCACACTGCCTTGCCCCAATTTATTTCTGGAAAGTACATGCGACATCTCTTCACATGCATAGCTATCTTCATACTCACCAGGATGTGTCACACAGAGTAACAACCCAAAAAGCTGTCTGAGAAAATTTATTAGAAAAGAGGGTAAAATTAAGTCTTGCCTATGCACAAAATCGAAACTTGGAGGCTTTTCTGAGACTATAACTTAGAAGCAAAAGAAACTAATGTGTTTAGGTGCTTTGATCATTTGAGTTTCTCTAACCACTCTCATGTTGAGTTCTTCCCAGCTCAACAGTAATGAAGTGTGTGCCCTTCTTATAAAAATACTGGCCTAAATTTGTCCTGACTATTTTCCAGGTGAAAGGTATAATTTTGGAATAGCTTTCTTGGTGGAGCAGATGAGCCTATACTGATCCATCCACATTCTTTTGTAGGTTTCATGGCTAATGGTACATAAAAGGGTGGTTGGCTGAGATTAGATGCGCAGCCTGTGGCTGAGGAAAAGTGTAAAGTTACCTGGCACACATAGGGTTTATACATAAGGCTGTGGCTGTGTTATCACTGTATTTTAATTAATTACCGCTGACGGAAAAGAGACCTTGATATGCAGATTAATCTTCCTGGTTTGTCTTCTGGTCCTGCTGAGGTTATGTCTCTTAACTGCACCCATTTGTTAAGACAGCATTCCATACCAGGTGCCAACCTCACCCCATTCCCAGGAGAAGAGCACCCATTAGGTATTAAAAGTAATTTTTCCTTATTCTTCTTCAAAGTTCACCAATAAAAATCAGGAATGAACAGTGGACATTCACATACATTTGTTGACTTCTATTTAAAATATCCTGTTCTATTCAAATGGGTTTGGCACTTCTCTCTAGAAGGTGGTCTTTGCAAACCTGGCTTTTAAGTTGGAAAGAAAGAAGAAAAGTTGATTCCTTGTGAATCTTGCTCCAAAACTGAACCCTGGGGCTGTAAAAGCCTTTTTATACAAATTGAGTAGCTGCTTAATGAGTTCCCTTTATAGCTACTCCAAAACACACTTTCAAAACAAAAGTTAGAAAGCTATATGATCCATTCTCAAGAAAGATCTGTTTCTGGGCAAAACCTATCCTGACCTCTTCGTTGAAGAAGAACAAAATAATGTAGCAACAAAAACACAAGTGGCTGCCAGAGGAAGAGAAAAAAAAATAAAAAAAGAGTTCCTGTAAGGGACTGGAACAATAAATCTCCTCTCTGCTGACCTCCCAAAGGGAGTACGTGTATTTCCTCCCGTTCTTTATCAGAACACCCAAAATAAGCAGGAATGGGCAGTGACTGCTCAGATTTAACGCACCTTTTCCATTTGCTACTAAGGCTCTGCCTGGCTCGGAGTGAGTTCTCCCTACCTGACTCTGGAGAGAGCAGCCACTGGGACTGGTCCACAGGCACCATGAAACTGCTACTAGGGCCCATTCTTTGTCTGCTTCTGTTCAGCCTTCGCTACATTGGAAACAAAGCAGGTACCCTTTTCTCTTATTCCTCTGGCTTTGTGGATCAGAAATGACAAGTAGGGGGCTCTTAGCATTAGTTTACTTTCAAGAAGCTCCCGCTGATACTTAGATGCAACAATTCATTTGCTGAGTTTGAGAGTGTGGGTGTTGACTAGGAGTGCATGGGGAAGGCTCCACGGAGAGGATGTTTGTTTTCACTGAAGGGAAAAATGGCTGCTAAGTGTGTTTGATGGCATCATAAAAGTACAATGACCTTTTTAGAGACTAGAAATCTGGAGAAAGAATGCTGGTTAAAAAATGTACTATTTCCCAGCATGCCTCTTCAAACATTAAGTCCACAAAATAGAGATTGTCATCTATGTATGAAAGGCTATAATTGGAAATATTGCGCTGCAGAGACTGGCCTAAATTTGTCCTGACTATTTTTCAGCTGATAGATTGAGAAGTTGGGTATAGCTATCCAAGGAAATGAATCTTAATACTTTAAGGGGGAGAGAGAAGAAAAGGGAAAGAATCATTTAATGAAGGTTTATGGACTTTTGCCCCAGAAATATGCAATATTTACTTACACACATACAATATTTAGCATAACATTTCAGGGAGTTCATAGACACAAAAACCATTTACACAGGTTAAGAAACTCAGGTAAAGGGCATATATATATCTACACTATCCTGACTATATCAATGACAGTTTCAAGAAAAGATTACACATTTAACTCCTAATTCTTTATGAGTGAGTTCATAATAAGCAATTAAATGTATTCAATATTTATTAGGCTCCTTTTTTTTTTATCAGGTACCTACCTAGCAGAGCAAGAATACAAAAATGAGTGAGACATAATCTTTGTCCAGGGCAATAAGTATACTATTGGGACAGATCAGCATGTAATTTTAATACGAGAAAGATTTAATAGGTGTTAAAACCAAAGCAAAGTCCCTGAGTGTTGCTAGTGCTAACCGAAAGGTTGGAAGTTCAAGGCCATTCAGAGGCAACTCAGAGAAAAGGCCTGGCAATCTAGTTTTGAAACCCCTATGGAGCACAGTTCTACTCTGAAGCACATGGGGTCGTCTCTAGTAGGAATCCACTCAACAGCAACTGGTTTTTTTAAGCCAAGGTACAAACTATCATAAAAGAAACTAGTTAGGGAAAAATATTATTCTGACGGTGAAGGTCTGCAGGGGAAAAAAACCTCTGTTCTAATTTTATTTTGCTTGTGTTCTTTTCCAAAGTTTGCTGGCTAGGAAATTCCTATTTCCAGTGATGATGTCAGGGAAAATAAGCACACTCCTCCCTGAACGACATTCATCAGTAATTCCTCAGCATCTACGTAGATTTAAGATCAGTTCCCAGACACTTCAAAATCACATACAGCTGCTGACAGTACATCTTGGTGTCTCCTGGATTAAGTTGCAGCAGTTATCAAGGCCATAAAATTTAATGTAGACAAGTTCCTAAGAATCAGATACTTAAAAAATAAAGAATATTTATGAAATATCACTGAAATCAATGCACTAGCTTGTAAGTAACTCTTCAGTATGCACAGGAAAAATGGACAGGGATCCCATTGCTATGAAAACACTGCTCACTAACATGTGTCGGGTCAGTACAAATTCTGAAAGTCTGAGGTAGGCTGCTCCTCAGTCCAGCTCTGCAGGCATCAGTGAGTACACCACTTTCTGGCATTGTTAAACTCTAAATGGATAACACGTCCTCTGAAAGCAAGAAAGGATCAATAGAAGCAGCCTGCAAAACTTGTCCATAAGGAAAACGTGAAGGCGAAGAACAGCCCGGAGATGACCAGGCAAATTTTTCCATTAGGGTCATTTTGGGAAAATACCAGCCTGTTGTAGCTCACTGGTAATGATCCCTACCTTTCTGTTAACAGTGTCTGCTTTCTAATGAGTTATTAAGCCACAGAAGATAACTTCCCATTTGAGCAGAGACAACTGTAACATAATAAGTCAATCTCTCCTAACAAGCCTGTTTGTTAAAGTAAGGGAAGTATCTGCAAAAACTACCTGATTTATCTTAGTAAAAGAAACAATTGCTCAGGAACAGAAATTGACCATCTGAGTGGTGCCTAGAAGGAATTGGAAGAGATTTTTCCATCCACATATATGATTTTGTTGCACCTGGCTCCGCCTGTTTTGTTTTCCTTCCAAGACTGGGCACAGGAAATGAAGCATTTCCTAAACTGATTTATTAAGTTCTTCCCCTAAACCCCCGCACCACACCCCTTACTGGAAACACATTGATTTCACAGTTTAACATGTTCCCCAAACTCAGAAGGCTAACATATTTCATCGGCAGAGTTGATTACTGGGGATGAGGAGGGAGGTGTTTCATCCACATTAAATTCATAAGTTGTCAAGCAGATCCATGCTTCTTTTTGCATAACAACTCATCTCTAAATAATGATCTTTTAGAAAAATTGACTATTTTCCTTTTCTTTCTGACATTTTTGTCAGTCTCAGGTTTAAATAAATATAGTATAATCCTCTGTGCTCTTTCTGAAAATAAAGGAAATCTGTCCACATGGCAGTGAGTGTCTTTCTATTACTTGGTAAAAAAAAATTACTTGGTAGGCGGTATAATATTTTACAATCTCAAATTTGGAAAACTCTTCTATTGAAATATGTATGGGAGATTCCAAAAAAAGGAACCATCATTCTTTTCTAAAGTTTTCTAAATTGTATTTAAAACTGAACAGACCCCTACAGTGTTTTCCTCTGGCTTTTAAGTTTAGATAGATGGATTTTGAGAGAAGTTAGATTAAAGAGGTATTTAAAATTTGCTTTTTGAACTTTACACAAGTTTAAGAAAGATTAAAATATTTTAGGCATTTGCAGGCAGGCACAAACCCTATTGTATTGGTATCTGAAGAAGAATTTAATTGCTTGGAGGAATTCATGCATTAGTAATTGAACATTCAATTTCACGAAAAAAAAATGATTGAATACACTATAGGGCAGACTATACTAAATGCTGTAGGTTTACAGAGATCGATAAGACTCAGCCTTGAGGTGGTGGCCGAGGAAGAACGAGCCAAGTAATTATAAGTTTGTTTATATCGTATACCCTTGGAAGGAAATAAAGTGTAAAATGTAGAATTCACAACTAGCTTCGTTTTGGGTGTGAGGACGTCAGAAAAGGCTTGGTATTCAGGGCCCAATGCATTTGTTTAGAATTCTTTCTTCACTATTCATTTTTAAATCATCTCTACCTAAAAGTAGAAGTCATCATTCTAGGATTTATATTTTCAGGAGATTCATAACATGAGTTTCACCAACAAATTCTCTGGCAATTTTATTTTGTTGATCGTAATTATTCAGATAAGATAAGTGAGACAAAAAAGATGAACATTTGAAGATTTCAAAAAGTTTTTAACTTACTGTTTAACTAGTTGCCCATCTTTTCCTTTTCTTTGGTGAAGTTAGATTTAAAAAAAAAAAAATTTTTTTTTTTGTTAGATTTTAAGCTCCAAGTAAATGTCCCAATTTGTGAATAGTTATCTAATGTAAATTACTTGTATGCTTTTTTTCTTAGTAATCACTTTTCAACTTCTTCATCTTTGAGAATAATTTAAGATGTGCACTTCTGGACATTGACTGTCAAAAAGGAATTTACTCTAAGTAATTTACTCTAAGTAAATGCTCCTGCTGCTGAACTCCTATAGGTCATTACAGTTCTACTGTATTAGGATAATAATCCTGGCTGGGTGTTAGAAGATGCATTTTTAGTTAGCTAACAAGATCTTTTTTGTACTGTTGCACACAATGGCAACATCAACACAGGATACAACAGTGGTGTCAATTCATTGAGAAGACACAGTCCCATTTCAGGCAACCATAAGAAAAGTAGTTCTCTAAACTTGAGTAGAGGTTTTATAACCTGTAGAATGATATAACAAGAGAGATCATCATAACTGGTCCCTAAAGAGAAGCAGTTACCATATGAGTATTGGACACCTCTTGTGCCACTCCCTACGTCCTCTCTGGCCCTATCTGCTCCAGCCATCACTGTGGCAACTAGCTAAGCACAGGTGTAACCTGATAGCACCTTGCATTACCTGAATGCATGTCTCTTGTTTTCTGTTTGGTGCTATTCTGATAACAACATGTGTTTCACCTGCAGAAACCCATCTGGCACTCTTGCATGCCTGAGTTAGAAGAGAAGGAGCATTATACAGGCAAACCCCGGGTTACAAACCTTCAGCTTACAGACAACTCATACTTGCCCTTTAATACTATGGAAATTTGCCCTCACTTTGAAACGATTGAACCAGCCCTACTCAAAACAAATTCTTCATTGCAATCGCCTTCAATTGCTGCATGTACAGCTTTTAAATCATTGAAAAGGCCTTTTCTTGCACTAAACCAAAACCCAAACCCATTGCCATTGAGTCAGTTCTGACTCATAGCAACATTTATAGGACAGAGTAGGACTGCTCCATAGGGTTCCCAAGGAGCCACTGGCTGGTGGATTCGAATGGACAACCTTTTGGTTAGCCGCTGAGCTCTTAACCACTGTGCCACCAGGACTCCTTTCTTGCACTAACCAAACCAACCCATTGCCATCGAGTCAATTCTGACTCATAGTGACCCCATAGGGTTTCTGAGGCTGTAAACCTCTACAGAAGTAGACTGCCATATCTTTCTCCCACAGAGCCGCTGGTGGTTTTGAACTGCCGAACTTTAGGTTAGCTGTAGATCATTTTAACCATTGCACCACCAAGGCTCCTTTCCTGCACTAAAGTAAGGCTAAATAAGAACCGTATGCACCTGTTTTGACTTACATACAATTTGACTTAAAGATGGAGTAGGAATAGATCTCATTCATAACCCTGGGGCTGCCTGTAATACCCTATGAGATAGTTTTGACCAAAGGGGGATGGAACTAGTGAATAATGCTCTGTCCCCCTATTCCTGTTCCAATTTCACTGTGTTCAATTCTTTACTCCTTTCCCTGAGATCGCTTCCCTTTATAAACAATCTGCACACAAACCCCTGCCTCAGGCTCTGCATTCCTGGAGGTATCCAAAATTTATTTATTTTGTTTTTGAGAGGAAAGTTTTGGTTTGGTCGATAATGTATATCTAGATATAGATTAGTTACAGTTTCTTTGAGATCCTAATTAATGATCACGAATTTTCTTCTTTTCTGAAAGATCTAAAAAGTTTTGATCAGTCTTTTGTAGAATAAGCTAAACAATATTTTATTGTTGAATAAGCTAGATATAATGTTCTAAGTGGGTCGTATTCTAAGACAGTCTTTTTTTTTATTTCATTGTGTTTTAGGTGAAAGTTTACAGCACAAATTGGTTTTTCATTCAAAAGATTTATACACAAATTGTTTTGTGGCATGAGTTGCAATCCTCGCAATGTGTCGGCGCTCTCTCCCTTTCGCTTTCCACCCTGTGTTCTCCATGTCTATTCATCAAGTTTTCCTGTAACTTCCTGTCTTCTCGTATTTGCTTTTGGGCAGGTGTTGCCCGTTTGGTCTTGTATACACGACTGAACTAATAATCACATTCCTCCTGAGTGTCACTGTTTGTTTTATACCTGTAATAGGACTGTCTAATCTTTGGCTGAAAGATTTAAAAAAAACTTTTTTTTTAATCTTTGGCTGAAAGGTGGACTTGGGGAGTGGCTTCAGTTCTGAGGAAGGTGTCTGGGGGGCCATAGTCTCCAATTATTGATTGATTGATTAGTGCCAGTTATATTGGGGTGAGATGGTATCATTTTCATTTAATGCTAGGATTTTTTTTTTCATTCCCTCTTTATGTCTTCTATTACCCAGTTGTTTTTAATCAAAATGCTATTTGGTTTCCATTTTTCCCCCAGGCCTTGCTCTTCCTGTTTATGACTTTTACTTTAATGACTTTGTGATCAGAGGAAATACTTTGTATTATTTCAATGTTTTGGATTTTATCAAGGGTTGTTTTGCTGCTTAAAATTTGGTCTGTTCTAGAGAGTGTTCCATGTGCATTGGAAAAGAATATATACTTTGCTGCTGTTGGGAGGAGTGTTCTGTATATGTCTATGAGGTCAAGTTGGTTGATTTTGGCCTTTAAATCTTCTATATCTATTTTGAGTTTCTTTCTAGATGTTCTGTCTTTTACCCAGAGTAGTGTGTTGAAGTCTCCTATTATTATTGTGGAAGTGTCGATTTCTCTTTTCGGTGCTGTTAGAGTTTGTTTCATGTATTTTGGAGCCTTGTCATTGGGTGTGTAGATATTTATCACGGTTATGTTCTCATGATTGATTGTCCCTTTAGTCATTATTTAATGTCCTTCCTTGTCTTTTATGGCTAATTTTGCCTTAAAGCCTATTTTATCTGAAATTAGTATTGCCACTCCTACCCTTTTTTTTGTTACTCTTTGCTTGATATACTTTTTTTCCATCCACTGATTTTTAATATATTTATTTCTTTGTGTCTAAAGAAAGTGTTCTCTTGTAGATTGTATATTGATGGGTCATGTATTTTTTTTTTTTTAACCTATCCTGCCACTCTCTGTCTCTTTATGGGTGCATTTAAGCCATTTACATTCAGTGTGATAATCTATAGGTATAAGTTTATTGCTGTCATATTTTTGCAGGTTTTTTTTTTTTTTTTTTGATGCTGTTTTCTTTGTTCCTGTTACTTCCCTGTGCTGAGTTCCTTTTTTTATGGATTTTCTTTTCTTTTGTTTTTAAAAATTTTGTGTTTATTGAGTCTTTATGTTTTTCTTCTTTTTTATTCTGATGAGTAGGTTTGTTAACTTACTTTCTGATTAACTTGAAATCTACCCCTATATTCCTAAGTTTGAACTAGTCTTTTATTGCTTGATATCACCTTGACTTCCTCTTCATTTGAAAGTTCTATACCTACACCATTTATTCTCCCTTTTATTGTTCTGACATTGTTGTCATTTACAGACTGAAGTCTTTGTTTCCCTTTTTAAGTTTTATTATTATTATTAATAAAGAACTCCAGTTTATTAAAATAACTGGAATTATTTTCTTAGGTGGGTATCTAGTCGATGCTTTCCTGTGTCCTAGACTCTGGTTGTTTCTGATGTTGTTGGTTCTCTAACTGAAGGGCTTCCTTTAATATTGCTTTTAAATTTGGTTTGGTTTTTACAAATTCCTTTAATTTCTGTTTATTTGGAAATATCCTAATTTTGCCTTTTTAATTTTTTTTTTTTTAATTCAGAGAGAGTTTTGCAGGGTATATTATTCTTGGTTGGCAGTTTTTATCTTTTGAGGTTTTATATATGTCATCCCATTGCCTTCTTGCCTGCATAGTTTCTGCCGAGTAATCAGAGTTTAGTCTTATTGTTTTCCTTTGTAAGTGATTTTCCTTCTCTCAAGCTGCTCTCAGAATTCTTTCTTTGTCTTTGGTTTTGGCAAGTGTGATTATGATATGTCTTGGTGACTTTCTTTTGGAATCTCTCCTACGTCAGGTTCGTTGAGCTTCTTGGGTGGTCAGCTTTTCATCTTTCTTGATATTTGGGAAGTTTTCTGTTCTTTGTTTCCTCTCCACCCCACCCTTTTCTGGAATACTGATCATGCACAAATTTTTGCTCTTAATTGTGTCCCACATAATTCTTAGATTTTCTTTATTCTTTTTTCTGATTTTTTCTCAAAGAGGCGTCCCTGGATTTGTCTTCAGTCTCATCAATCCTGTCTTCCATTGCTTCAAATTTGCTCCTAAGACCTTGTATTGAGTTGTCAATTTCTGAAATTTTGTTATTTATCTTTTGGATTTCTAGTTGCTGTTTTTGCATGATTTCTAATTATTTATTTATAAACAATAAATAAATAATTATTTATTTTGATGTTCTGTTCTTATATTATTTTCCTTAATTCTATTGTTTTGCCAGTGTTTTCCTTAATTTTGGCTATGTTTTCATTGGTTTTGTCTCTGTTTTCCTTGGCCTCTTTCCTAATCTCTTGGAAAGTCCTACATATTAATTTTTTTTTAATTCCATATCTGGTGGTAACACTCCCTTTTCTTCTACCAGAAAGTCATTTGATTCTTTATTTTGGTCACTTGTTTTAGCCACCTTGTCCTGTTTTTCTATGTTTTGATATTGTCTGCTGTCTCTGAGACATTAAGATATTATTTTCTTTATTCATTGTATGTTTGTTTCATCATGCTTCTTTATTTTGTTTTGATATGTCAGGGTAGGCAGTCTGGGTGTGCTTTGCTGCTTGCTTATCCTGGGCATGATAGCTCTCACCACCTTGTCCAGGTAGGCAGAGCAGTACCAGGCATGGTAAGCCAACTTGGCTGTACACTGGTTTGGTGATGTGGCTGAGGGCAGACTGAGTGGGTGCTGTCTGCCTTCTGATATTGGTCCAGGGGTGCGGGAGTGTTCACAGCCTCTTGTCCGATAGGTAGTGTTCTTGTATGGGGAATGATATTGGTTCACTTCCCTCCATTCAGCATCTGATTGAGTGGTGGGAGCAGCAGGGCAGAGAGTGGGCCTAGTGAGGCAGTGGTCTGAGTGGCATGGTGAAAGCCAGAAGGAAAGGAGTTTGTACTATGGGGCTATGTGGGGGTACAAAGAAAAGAAAAGAGATAGAAAGAAAAGTAAGTAAAAGGGCATAACTGCTGGTGGGGGGCAGGGAGGTCCTGGGGACCCATGGGAAGGGGGTAGTGGAGGTAGAAAGTGGTGGATAGGTGGCTTTCTAGCTGTAATGGTGTGGCATGGCTCAACAAGAAGGGTGGGGTGTAGCTTATGGGAGTAGGTGGAAGGGAAAGAAATATAAATAAATAAATTTAATTAAATAAAAATGGCATGGTGTAGGCTGACAGGTGGAGGTGGATGGGGGTGGGTGGGGGCAGGTGGGACCTAGGTCAACCGTGGGCTGATAGGTCTCTACCTGAGGTGGTTTGGAAAGGCTTAGTGGGAATGAGTAGAGGCGGCAAACAGGGCTAGGTGGGAGAGAGAAAGAAGATGTAGAAAGGGGAAAATAAAGAAAAAATGGTGCAGCAGGAGCCATTGGGTGGGGACAGGATGGACCCAGGGTGGCAGTGGGCCAGTGCCTCTCTGGCCAAGGCAGCATGGCATTGCCCAGCAGATATGGGTGGAGATAGCCTACAGGGCTGTATGGGAGGGAGAAAGAAGAGGAGGGAAAGGAAAAAATAAAAAATAAAGTGGCAAGGTGGGAGCCAGTAGTTGGGGGCATAGGGGGGACCTGGGCTGGCGGCAAACCAGTAGCTCTCTACCTGCAGTGGGCCTGACAGGAAGGGGTAGAGGTGATGTATGGGGCTAGGTGGGATGGAGAAAGAAAAAGAGTAAAGGGAAAAAAATGACATGGTGGGAACTAGTCGGTGGTGAGGTACCCAGGCTGGCAGTGGGCTGGTAGCTCCCTACCTGCAGAGGTGTATCATGGCCCAGGGGGAAGGGGTAAAGGTAGCATACTGGGTCAGGTGGGAGGGAGAAAGAAAAGGGAGTAACGGAGAAAAAAACAGCATGGAAGGAGCCAGTGGGTGGAAGCAGGGTGGACGTATGTTAGTCAGGCCAATGTCTCTCTAGCCAAGGCACAGCATCGTAGGCAGGAAGGGGTAGAGATGGGATATAGGGCTTGTGCCCTGACTTCTGTTGGGAGCTCCATGAAGTTGCCTCCCCATACTCCCTGTCTTGGGTCATTGATGGCTCTGCTCCAAGATGGCGATACTGTGCCATGTTAGTTAGTAGATGACCCCTACTCTGTATCTCCCCTTGTTCTCTGTTTTCCTTCAGTTTCTTCTTCCATATGATGTTTGATCTATTTCTTTATCCCTTCATTTGATGCTTAGGGTTCCAGGATTGACATTTATATCTGCTTTTATTTAGTTTTTCAGGTCTTTGCTGCAGAGGGATGACATGGTACACCTGTCTAAAGTGCTATGTTGACTCTGACCTCACTAAGAAAGTCGTTTGCCTGTTTGCATAGTGTCAGTAATGAATTATATTGTGAGATTAATAGTAAAAAATACCAATGTCATTGATTTTACTCTTAGTGTACTGCTCATCTGAAATGTGGGCTGCTTTTTAATGTGTTTAAACCAGTCACAGTCTGACCTAAACCTGTATTGGTTTTGTCTAAGATCAGAGGATGGAGTTTACAATTAACCCAAAGAAGTATTTTTGCAACATCCACTTATATGTACCATTTCTTGTGCCAGGCACTTTAAACACATTATTTCTATCACAGCACTTCAAGGCCAGCTTTTTTATTGTTACTAGGAAACAGAGGCTACTAAAGTGTTGTAAGGTTATTAAGGTGTTGTGGCTTAAAATCAAACCAAAGGCTGTTCTTCAAACCCTTCCCCTACAGCTTGCTACCTTCTAGTACAAAACAAATCCTCCCTTCCAATGTAGTGAAACTACAGTATGTTGAGCCTATTTTGACTGAATACAATAAGGGTAAAAGACAAAACACTTGCTACTTCTCACAGAACACCAGTACCTCTAAACCACCAACTAAGACCACAGTGCCATGGACAACTTCCTACTCAGTCATGGCAATCCTTTTAATATCCTGGATTCAATTAATTCTTAGGAGATGGGCTGGAAGGAGATGTACGCATTTGCCTACTTATCCATTGTTATGTTGGTGGAAGAAAAAAAGGAGGGGGAGGATTAGCTATAATATAAATAAATGTCAGTGCAGGCAATATGGAACTTAGAGGAGAAGAAAAAAGCAAAGAGGAAATAACTATGAGAGCTTTAATCACTTCATGTCACATTTATAATTCTTCTAGAGCCAGACTGTCTGGATTAAAATTCTAGCTCTGCTTCTTACTAGTTGTGTGAACTTGAGCAAGTTACTTAACCTTCAGCTTTCTCAGCTGTAAAATGGGGTGGAGTATAGTCTACCTCATAGGGATGCTGGGAGAATCACATGAGGTAATATGTAAATTCTATATAAATTTTCCTGCTTTTGAACCCATAGTCCTATAGTTTATTCTATCCTGTCCCTTAAACAGAATGATTTCTTTCCAAATTGATTCTAACCCAGGATTCGCTCTTACACATTTAAATAATAATAATGTTTATTCTCACAATGTAAAAAAGAAAAAAAAAACACATGAAAATTTTTTGTACTAGAATTGTCATAGAATAGTAGAAAGATAATTTCCCAACTTATATTTTTAATCACAGTATATACAGGTACAATTTGATCTGTATGCAGAATGGTGCATTACCTTGAATGCCTTTCAAATTTGTAAGTTATTTAATTCTCTTGTGTAAATTAATTATTCAAATCAATAAGCAAATTTATGATGGTATTTATTGAGAATTCTAATTTTTTAGTCTGAGGCTAGTTAACATTCTCCAATTTTACTACCTGTCACAAAGTTTTGAGCATTTCCTAATCAGGAGGGCAGAATAGGTTAGTGGAAGGAATGTTTAGCCTTACTGTAAGAAATGAGTTTGTGTCTGGCTTATGGGTATGCCGAAACTGACCAAGACACTAAATCGTTCTTAGACTCAGTTTCTTTTCCTAAAAATGAGAAAATAAATACTTGTTGATGTTTTACTGGCATTACACAAAAATAAGAAAACCTCTTTTAAGTGATGGATAAATCATAAATTACTATTAAAATATCAGTTAAAAATATACAAACTAATATTTAATGTATAGAATCCGTAGACAAATAGGTAGATATTTAATAAGTCTGAGAACTCTTCCTTACTCTCTGGGCCTTTTAATTGCCATTCCATCATTTCTCTTTGAGCCATAGTACCTTTACATATTTTTCATGGCCGCCTGCACCTCCAAATCACCATATATTAAAACAATGCTTGATTTATTAAAAATCACACATGAAAAACACACACAGCAAAACTATTTGTATCACACATTGAGGTTATTTTTAAGTGAAGTGGGAAAAGATATGCTTTTTTTTGTGGTATGAACTGTGAGGTTGCCCTCCTAGGGTGACGAGCTAGCGTCAGGGAATAAATGCTCAGCTCTTGGGCACTCTCCCCGGGGTGTGGAGCCCCCCCCCCACCGCTGCACTGGTCAGGTCAAAGCCATTGTGGCAATTCTGCTGACCAACAATGAAACATTCCTCAACTATCTCCGTTTTCCTACAAACCCAGTTTTAAAAGGTAGACTCATTTTTCAAATGCATAAAATTAACTAATTTAAAGATTTATTAATAGTAATTACATTATTGAGATTAACCCAAAAAACCTGTTGCCATCCAGTTGATTTCAACTCATAGTGACCCTATAGGACAGAGTAGAATTGCCCCATAGGATTTCCAAGGCTATAATCTTTACAGAAGCAGATTGCCACATCTTTCTCCCGAACAGGGGCTGGTGGGTTCAAACCGCCAGCCTTTTGGTTAGCAGCTGAGCATTTAACCACTGTGCTACCAGGGCTCACTTTATTGGGGCTAGGATAATTAAACAATATGAATCAATGAGCTTGTAATGAATTTCTTCTATCCTTTTCGTTTTCTGACAGCCTCATTTGTTGGGTACAAATTTTATGCCAATTAAAGCTTAAAACTCTATAGGCTTACAGAGTAGAAGAATGAAAAACGATCATGCTACCAACCACTTAGACACCTGTTGTTAGGATCCATTACAACCTAACTGAATATAAACCTCTTGAGAGCAAGGACAATGCCTTATTGATCTTTGTTTTCCCAGGACCTAGCATATCTTTGTGCACATAAAACCCACTACCCACTGCCGTCGAGTCGATTCCAACTTATAGCAACCCTATTGGAAACCCTGGTGGCATAGTGATTAAGTGCTATGGCTGATAACCAATAGGTCGGCATTTCGAATCTGCCAGGCACTCCTTGGAAACTCTATGGTGCAGTTCTACTCTGTCCCATAGGGTCGCTATGAGTTGTGCACATAAGTGATGCTAAATTACTAGCCCTTGCTTTAATTTGAAGAACTGTATTTCCTCAAATGTCAGCAAAGTTGGAAGTACCTAAGGCATTCCTGGATTTATTTTCAGCAACTTATGGGGCAATTATCTATTTTTATCTTTGGCCTGTGTAATAGAGAATCTGTGATTGTTATTTTGGGATGCTCTCTAGGCTGGATGAACTAATTTGATTTGCTTTATGAAGTTGACTTGTTCTATTATCGTTGTATGAAGAGCAGAAAATACCTGCCTTTTTTTTTTTTTTAATCCAAATCACACTCACACTGGAAGCATGCTTATCTGAATGAAAGTGTTAAATCACCCTCGTGTCTTGCTCACAAGGAAAAATTAAAGGTTTCTATTTCTATATATCATTCATGTGTATCTTGACCCAATTAGATCAGATTAGCTCCCACATACACTGGAATAAAACTAGAAATTATGGAAGTTCAGTTTTAAACACACATTGATTACTTCATCTCTGATGTCTTATTTCAATATGTTGAGCAATTGTTCCTGTTCGGAAGCAAAGGCCTTAGATAATTCAGTTGTTCCCAGGTTTTTAAAATTCTGTTGGTCAGTTAATAATGTCCTTTGTCCTTTGGGGACCTGTCGTTTGGGTAGTTGACATGGGAGTAACCTACGTTGTCAGGTTAAGACACAAAACCTTCTCAGCATATACATTATTCACCAAAAAAAGAAAGTGCATTTTAACACCAAAAATAAATACATTTTTGCAATATGTTTTTTTCCTTATTGAGCCTCTGACTAGCATCACAAGCTGGCTCAGCTGCCCTGGCAGAAAGTGTACTGTCTTGAGTAAGGAGCCCTTGGTTTTTGTTACCAGGGTCAGCAAGCATAAAGTGTGACTGATTCAAGCAAATTTTCTCACCTCTCAAGCCTTTAATTTCCTCATCTATAAATTGGGCATGGTTTGATTAAATGATTTTGAAGTTTTCTTCCACATCTACAATTCTATCTTCTTACTGTAACAAACAATTTCTGTACATTTGGACTCAAGTTATCCTGCCTGCCTTTCATCCTGTTATTCCTAGATTGCTCACTCTGGAACAAGATGTCCAATTCTATTCCAAACACTGATTTCCTTTGGGGATTTTCAGATGGGGCTGTTGGAAAATGCCTGCTTCTCATGGAAAAGGTCACTTCTCTGCCATGAGAGACATTTCTCAGAGTATAAAGGTACACACCAACAAGAGACTTTTTTTTTTCCATTTTCCATGTGGTATTATTTACATGTAAATTGGAGAGATTTGGGGGAGGTGGGTAGCAGAAAAAAGGTCTAATGAGAGAGAGAGAGAAACCCACTGGCATCCAAAAAAAGACTGAGAGGAAGGTTAAAAGAGATTAAAAAAAATAAAAGGAGTTTGGAGAAGGAGAGCAAGAGCCTCTCAAAGAAGTATGGGGTGGGGGAAGATCAAGAATGAGAAGGCGGGGCGGCGAAATTGAGAGACTTGCTAAATGCTCTAGCAATTTGGGAAGAGAATTTCTCATAGGCCTTCTGACTACTCTTACAGGGATGGTACCCGGTAGAACCCTTTTTTTTCCCATTAAAGTTCTTGCCTGTCCTTTTTCCCTCCATTCATTCAATTTCTAGAGCACTGCACATTTTCAAAGCACTTTCATTTGATCAGTTATCTCATTTGATCCTTCTTATTGCCCAGGGGACTGGGAGGGGCTGGTGTTATTTGTATCAATTATCAGAGGAGGAAATAGCAGCCCAAGGACACTTTGTGGCTCAAACCAGTATCCCTCAAAATTTAATATTCATAAGAATCACCTCTGATGTCTGTCAAAAACATATTTTCATAATCTTTACCCCCGGTGACCGTGAGTGACCCTTTTAGTAAAGCCCAAAAAGCTGTTTCCAATACTTACCCTGGATAATTTTTATATAGTGGTGGGTTGACACTCTCCAAGAGACCATGAACTAGACTCAGATTTACAGATTAGTCATCTGAGTTCTTTTCACTGCCCTCAATTCCCAAGATAACCAGAGGGGTTTGCTTCTGAGAAAGGTGCTAGGGTCCAGTGCTTTCAAGGAAATATTTGGTATTAATTCAGTGTAATCTATTTTTTTGAAACCAGATTTGGCCAAAACCCATTGCTGTCAAGTTGATTCCAACTCATAGCAGCCAAGACAAATGTTATTTGAAGCACAAAAATCTCCCTAGGCTCATAAGCCTAATTTACAACTTCATTTGACCATCTCCTCATATAGAGATATGCTTCACCCTTACTCATTATAAAATTTATTGATTATTTTCAGTCCAACTAATAACCTCTCTCCTGCTCTCATTAACATTGAAAGACCCTAGGCTTCTGTCCTATAGGCTAACTCCAGAAAATTAGCCATCTTTAATCAAACAGCCACAATATTCCCACCAAAGTTTCTAGCAGGGTCAGGATGTACTTGATAATAAAGACACAAATATTCCTGGTTGTCAGGGAACTGTTAAGAACCAGCCAGAGTTTGAGAAGGTGTGAAGGACTAAACAATGCCTAACATTTAATAAATCTCTTATGAGCACGAGAAGAGATGGAGAAGCTGTGATATTATGAATATGGGCTAGATAAATGCAGAACTTCTGGTATTGGAAAATGACAGACAAGTTTCTTCAGACTGCTTCATTATCCTGTCATTGCTTAATAAATTGGTATAAATTGCAGAAAGAATTCAGCAGATTCTTTTCAAGATTCACAAACTAGCAACCCCTGAAATATAACTGACAGGATTGTGTACCTTGATCTACACAGTAGTTTATAACCTTATGCAAATATTGAAAAATAAGAGCATTTCAACAGCAAAACAACAGCAGCAGTGAAGAAAGAATGAAAGAGAAAAACATATTTTTAGGTTTTCTTGCAACGCTGGGTCTTGTGTTACCTCATGGAAGCACTCAGCTAGCCTGAGTAGTAGTGTCCCCTTAAATTGGGGTGTGCCCTCTCTTCTATTAGTTTATGTGCACTTACACCATGCTCAGAGAGTGCCTGCATGGTGCAAACAGTTAGCGTGCTCAGCAGCTAACAAAAAGTTAGAGGTTCTAGTCCTCTCAAAGGTGCCTTGGAAGAAAGGTGTGGTGATCTACTTCCAAAAAATTAACCATTGAAAACCTTATGGAGCACAGTTCTACTATGACATATACAAGGTCTCCATAAGTTGGAGATGACTAATCTCAACCAGTTATTATACCCGGCCAAATTCTCTTATTTATCTCTCTGCCCGGCCTCTGTGGACATCAGTGTTTAATCCCTTGGCCTACCTGATAGAAACAGTAGGGTTTTATCTAAGCATTAGGCATGCAACTTGCAAAGATGCTACCATGTTTGCAGTGGTTCCACGAACTGTGAAAGATCAGTTATTATTGTTAGGTGCCATCAAGTCAGCTTCGACTCACAGAGACCCTGTGTACAACAGAATTAAATACTTCCCTGTCCTGCACCATCTTCACAATCATTGCTATGCTTGAGTCCATTGTTGGAGCTACTGTGCCAGTCCATCTCATTGAGGATCTTCCTTTTTTCATTGACCCTCTACTTACCAAGAATGATGTCCTTCTCCAGGTACTGATCCCTCCTGATAACGTGTCTAAAGAATGTCACATGAAGTCTTGCCATCCTTGCTTCTAAGGAGAGTTCTGGCTGTACTTGTTCCAAGACAGATTTGTTTGTTCTTTTGGCAGTCTGTGGCATATTCAATATTTTTCACCAATACCATGATTCAAAGGCACTAATTCTTCTTCGTCTTCCTTTTTCACTGTTCAGCTTTCGCATACATACGAGGTAATTGAAAACACCAAGGCTTGGGCCAGGCACACTTTAGTCCTTAAAGTGACGTCTTTGTTTTTGAACACTTTAAAGGCGTTTTTTTGCAGCAGATTTGCCCAGTGCAATGCATCATTTGATTCTTGACTGCTGCTTCCATGGGCGTTGATTGTGGATCCAAGAAAAAGAAATCCTTGACAACCTCAATCTGTTCTTCATTTATCATGATGTTGCTTATTGGTCTAGTTGCGAAGATTTTTTTTTTCTTTATGTTGAGTTGTAATTCTTGTGACAGGACAGAGAGCTGGGGATGTTTCCTACTAGTGATTAAATTTGTCCTCTCAATCTCAGAGTTTTAAAGATATATTCTAGCCATCAAATTTTCCCACTTTTCATAAACAAAATGCTTTTATTAAAATGCAGTTATAAATAATTAAGTGCTGATTACTATTCTTTTATCATCTTAAGAAAGCATAAGACTTAAATGACTTTAAAGAACATGGAATCCACAAATCATAGAATGTGGTTAAAATCCTTTGATTTTGTTTCCTACCACCTCTTTAAAATTTATTTGGTAGTGGTAAACTTCCTGCCCTTCATGAAAATATTGGAGGCCCATGGCATTTCTACTCACTCTGAGGAAATGGACAGTTCTCTGGACAACTAAATTTGCAAAGAGTGTATCAATCTATAATTAGAATATAAAATCCAAAATATTAATAGGAACTCCTCTCCTTTCCAGTAGCTCATGCCAATGATGGGAATGGAATTCTACACAGGTGGTTTCTTTACAGTTTCTCTATTTCTCTGATTCCCTTTTCCCTCCCCAGTCCCTTTCTGATCTCTGCATATTGGGAAGAGAGTGTGGGAGGGTTGGGAAAGTGGAATGAGGGGTGTTACTTGATCTGGCTACCTAAACTGTGCTCCCAGTCTGAAAGACGGTTAAAGCCAACTGCTGAATGATGCATTTTCATGGGGTGCTCAAAGGTGTATTTTGGACCTCTTTCTCCTGCAGTTCCTTGGCCCATGAGGACATATCTCTATTCTGGGAATCCACGTGTTACTCCTTCCAAAGTACCATTACTCCTGTGCTAATACAGAGCTGCTTAATTCTAGAGTCCTAAGCTCTCCAGGCAACTCTAAGGAACAGGACTCAAGGCAACTCTGAGCCCACTCTCTCTCTCCTTCTCTTTCCCCTACAGAGCTCATGTCTGGTTCATAGGAAAGAGTCACATATCTCTTATTCTAACAGTCTCTGGCAGGATGGGCTTGTTCTTAAAATAACAACACAACCTGGCCCTATACCAATACAGCTAGACAGCCATCCTTCATTCTTTGGATTTCATAGGTAGGAGTCAGATCCCAGGTCACAATGCTTTCAACTTGTAGGAATCACACATTAAGCTAGCTGTGAATTGAGAGAGTGGGCAATCCTTTTGTCTCAGGGTTGGGGGAAGTGGGAATGACACTCAAGACAGTATTCTGCAAAAGCTGCTTCCTTTCAAATAATATTTATATATGTCTCTCTCCACACTCTGATTCTTTTTATATTATGGAGTCCATAAAGGGCTTCAAGAGTCCATACAACATGTTTTAGATTTTAATTTGAAAATTTTCATATGGTTATTTGGCCCATCACCTTGCAATTTCACATATGTTGATACCTGGTTAAAACATTAATGCTCATATACTGGGCTAACTATCTTGCACCAACCCTTTTTCTGAGACCAACTAAAACTCTGAGTGAAATATAAAAAACATCTTCTTAGAAGAAAACTATCTGGCTAAATAGAATGAGATTTTAGAGATTAAAGTTTAGTATTTGTCCATCTGGAAGTCAGAGCTGAAGACCTGAGATGTAGTGGTAGCAGCCTTATGGTATGAAGAACACAGAACTCAGAACAAGGCTTATTCAAGGTGAGAAGTCTGTCAACTTCCTTCCCAAACAAACAGAATTACAGCACACATAAAAAAAAATACACGCAACACACTCAAGCCACACATGTAGGCACACAACATAACAACACACACATATACACACCGCATACGTATACACAGCAGACATACACACGTACACCACATGTAACACACATACATGTATACATACAACCCACACAGTGCATACTACATAACAACATATACACATGTACGCACAACAAACATATACGCTTGCTTTAGACTGGTATCCTAAGAGCACTTCAGTGTTAAGAGTGAACTAAAAATAAACTAGCCCTCTTTCAAATTTATAGCAGCTTTGGGTTTTTTTTTGGGTTTAGATTTAAATGGACCCAAACAGATAATGTCCCCAGGTGACTGGAAGAAGTAAATTAAAACCTTTCTGAAGGGAAGGGTGTGTGTATGTGTGTATAAATCTATATATTATATATAAATCTAATATATGTAAATATACACATATATATTAACAGAGAGGCAGAGATAGACAGACAAACAGCAGACAGACAAATAAGCAGCAGACAGGGAGAAAGAGATTTAGATTAAGGAAATGCATGTGACTGTGAGGGCTGGCAAGAAAACTCTGGCAGGTTATCTATGCTATAGTCTTGAGGCAAAATTCTTCTCCTCTTAGAAAATTCAGTTTCTGCTCTTAAGGCCTGCAACGGAAAGAATGAGGCCCAGTCACATTACTGAGCCATTCTGTTTACTTAGAATCAACTCATTAATCAAATCACATCAACAAAATACTTTCACAGCAACATGTATATATGTTTAACCAAACAACAGGACACCATAGCCTAGCCAACCTGACTCATGAAATTAACCATCACAAAGGGTCAAGATGGTAAAGTTGGGAATGGTTTTTACTTCAACCATATGGCATATGGGTATGTGTGTTGTAGCCCAGGAGTATGAGAGCCTAATAAGGGAAGTAGTTGGCATGTAGGCTTAGCAAAACTGCTCAGGAAGGAGGGGAATGTGAGTTTTTAGCTAAGACCTCAAAATCAGGTCAATTTCAGATGAACTACTGACCTAAATGTAAAAGGTAAATTTTTTAAACTTCCAAAATATAAGAATAGCTTTATGACCTTATTCTAGGAAAATATTTCTTAAAGACACAAAAAGCTTTCATCATGAAGAAAAGATGGATAATCTGATTTTAGCATTAACGACTCTATTTATCAAAAGACACCGTAGCAAGTGTGAAAGGCAAACCACAGGATGAAAGAAGAGATTTGCCATATATATAGCTGACAAAAGAAAACTCATCTAGAATATACAGAGAAAACTACACACTTGGAAAAAAAAAAAAAAGTTCTGCGGACTTACATGGGTTTTTTTCTTTTGTGCAAGAAGTAATGTATTGTTCATAGCAGCATTTTTTATAATAACTCAAAATTAGTTACACCTGAAATGTCCATCAATTGCAAAGTAAATAAGTATATCATGGCTTATTCATTTAATGTGGAACTTCATACAATAATGACAACATGCTATAGCTGTAATCAATAAAATGAAAAATCTTAAATTATGGTATTGATCAAACACAAAAATAATACATAGAATAGGTTTCCATTTACATAAAGTTTAAAAGAATCAAATATAAACTATATTATATTTAGAGGTATGTGCAGATCAGTAAAGAAAAGCTGGAAATGATTACCAGAAAAGTCAGGTTAGTGGCTCCGTCTGTAGTTGTGAGAAAAGGATGTAATTCATAGAACATTCCAAAGGAGCTTCTGTACTCTTGGTAATATTCTATTTCTTCATTTGGGTCAGGATTACTCTAGAGCTTACTTAAGAATTATTCATCATATATATATATTTATATTTTTTAAACTTTTCTATGATCCTTTAAAATTGTCACAAAATCTGAGGGGAAATTAATAAAATGCAAGATTAAAAAAATCTTAAGAAACTTAAAGTTGAAGCAGGGATCTGTTAACAGGAAATAAGCAGCCTTCCTTGGGTAGAGATGATGACTCTTCAAGGCCTTAAAAGTGATCACTATTTAACAGAGGCTGCACATATTTAATCAGAAAATCTTAAATATCAAGAAAACTATGAAGAGAAACATCAGTAGCCTTCTGAAGCATTTTGTGGCAATACTCCTTTTTAGCATGTAAATCTCTACTGCCATTAGTCATACACTATTTGTGGATTCTCTATTTCCACACTCCCTACAACAAATCCCCTATGAATAGGGAAGGTATACTATGTACTTTTAAACTTCAATTTAGTTATTATTGATTTCCTCTCAATCTCATGTTGCTATTCTCCTGAATTTCAGTTTCTCATTCACTCTAACTACTTATTTAGGGTCAGAAGTCTCCCATGCAAAACATATCCAGTTTTGTGCTTCATTCTCTAAAAATCATTTCCGTATGGTAACTGACTTTATAGCTCAATAACAATAATGTCATATTTGTGAATTGAGTTTACAAAGTGCTTTTACATATATTATCTCTTCATCTCTACAAAACCCTAAAAAGTAAGCAAAGTAGTATATGTTACCTATTCTCATTACAAAAATAGAATTTTAAATGTTTAAGGGAGTTTAATTAACAAAATATACAAATAGGATTAAATGTTGACCTAAGTGCTGAATTTGCTATTTTAATCAACACAATAACATTAGTGAATTAAGCATACAAATTTAAAAATCAGTTTTTAGTCTGCGATTTAAAAAAAAAAAATTAACTTCCAAAGCCTAATTAGCCACTGAAAAATATTTTCTGCACACAAAATATACACTTGTACATTAAAGAAAACTTATATTTAACATCTCAAAGAGCATGCTTCCAAAACATATATTAATTATGATACTAATGCCATGAATATAAATTAATTTCTTGAGTTAATAAGAAAAATAATAATTTTTTTATGCTGTCACCTTGCACAGCTCTCATACATAGTAGGCATTCCGTTAATGTCTGTTAGATGAATGAAAATGACTCATCAAGAGTTCAGTTGTATGGTTGAAGAATTGCATGTATAGGAGTTCTAGCGAGAGCATAGTAGTCGTAGATGGAATTAATAAACAAGACTTCATGCAGAAGGTACAACTTGAGTTGAGCTTTAAAGAAAAAATTTTCTGTGTTCTCTGTGGTTTTATTAAATAAAAAAAAAGTGGGAGGAAAAACATGAAGAAAGCTACAGAGCAGAAAATAAAAAATATGCCATATTTAAGGGATAGCAAGGTCACCAACTTATCTGTCGGAAGAGCAATGGAGAATTGCTGTGAATAGATTAAGGTTATCAATAAAACACTGAAGTTCCCTCTAGGATACCAAGATTTTTTTAATATAATGATCCCTGTCCTTGAAATCAATCCAACAAATTATAAGTATTTTGATAACTAATCTCCAAGATGATCTCCAGTGTGTCTTGACTTCTGGTATTCATGCCTATGAGTGACCCCTTCCCATCCAAAGCTACTGTATGACCAACAGAGTACGGTGGAAGTGGCATTGTGTGAGGCTAGGTAGTGAAAGGCATTATGGCTTCCACTTGGATCTGAATTGCTCTCTTTGGGGGAAGCCAACCATCATAGTGTGGCCTTTTGGAGAGATCCAAATGAAGAAAAACTGAGGCTTTCCACCAATAGCCAGCACCAACTTACCAGCAGAGTGAGTGAGCCACCTTGTAAATGGATTCTCCACCCCATCAAGCCTTCAGCTGACTGTACCTGTACCGTAATTGACACCTCACTGCTGTCTCATAACAGACCCCCAAACCAGGACTGGTCAAAGCCACTCTCAAATTACTGCCCCAAAGAAACTGTGATCACTGGGCCTTTCTTCCACAGAGCTACTGGGTAGATTTGAACCGCCAATCCTTCACTAAGTACTAAAAATCAAAATAAAACAAAACAAAACCAGCTGCCTGTAGAGTTGATTCTGACTCATGATGATCCCATGTTTTACAGAGTAGAGTTTTCACAGCTGGAAGGAGATTTCCAGGCCTTTCTTTCAAGGTGACTTTGTGTGGGAGCTGAGCACAAACCGTTTGTGTCACCCAGGGACCTTAATAAGTAATTAATTGTTGTCTTAAGATACATGTTTAGGGATAATTTGTTATGCAATAATAAATAGCTAATATAAACTCCATCAACTAAAACTTGTAATACATTCTAATTTTTGACACATATTTGACATTCACGTGACATGAAGTAGAAGAACACCTTGTACCAAGGGAATTTTTCTAGACTGAAGGAGAAATTCTTTTTTCTTAAGCTACATCAAAAGTAAGTGCTCGATTAGTACTGTCTGAATTTATTTAATTGATCCATTTTCTAGTTGCTTCATTAAGCCAAAAATATATCTTGCCTATTAAGTTCTTGAAGTTTAGAGCTTAAATTTACCATTAAAGAACTACTGCTGATAGAATCAGAATGATGCTTTAACATTTTATTGCAATACTATAGCAATAATAATAACAATGAATTTTATAATTAATACAGAATGTTCTATTTTATTCCATCATGTTGTTATTGTTGTTGTTAGCCGCTTTTGAGTTGGCTCCAGACTCATGGCAATCCCATGCATGATGAAACGAAATGCTGCCCTGTCCGATGACATCCCCATCATGGGTTGTGGACCAGACAGTTGTGATCCATAAGGGTTTCATTGGCTGATTTTTGGAAGTACATTGCCAGGTCTTTCTCCCTAGTTTTCTTAGTTGGGAAGCTCCACTAAAACCTGTTCAGCATCATAGCAACATATAAGCCTCCAATGACAGACAGGTGTTGCTGCACATGAGGTACACTGGCTAGGAACTGAACCAGAGTATTCCATTATAAATCACTAAAAACTTATATACTCGAATTACGGAAGGTATCATGTTACTTTATTGCACATATGTTTTACTGAGGAATTTTGCTTAAAATTATCATCTGAATTTCTTGATGTGTCTACGTGAGAGTTATTTTATCCATGTAGCTATGTTCTTTGAATATTAGGAAAATAATTACTGGTTTATGGTTTAATCTAGTTTGTCGATGGTTATGTCTATGAGGCAAAAATCTAAAGCCTTGCTTAAGTCTAGCTAGTTTATTCCTGGTCCTACAGCTCCTTCCATATATAGATATTGGTAGGGATAGATAGACATAAAATAAAACCCAGTGCCTTTGATAGACGTAGAGATATTATAAATGTACATGTTGTTGCTGTTGTTAGCGGCCATCAATTTGGTCCCCAACTCATGGCAACCCCATATGTTACATAGTTCCATAGGGTTTTCTTGGCTGTAATCTTTACAGATCCCCATGTTATCTGTCAGTTTGTCCTACTGTGGGGGCTTGCATGTTGCTGTGATGCTAGAAGCTACACCACCGGTATTCAGCTACCAGTAGGGTTTCCCATAGAGGACAGGTTTCAGCTGAGCTTCCAGACTAAGACCAAGTAGGAAGAAGGACCTGGCAATCTACTTCTGAAAAGAATTAGCCGGTGAAAACCTTATGAAGAGCAGTGGAACATTGTCTGATATAGAAGATGAGCCCCCTGGGGGAAGGCACTCAAAATGTTGTCGGGAGGGATCAGTCCCTGGAGAAGGACATATCATGCTTGGTAAAGTAAAGGGCCAACGGAAAAGAGGAAGACCCTCAACAAGGTGGATTGACACAGTGGCTGCAATAATGGGCTCAAGCATAATAACGATTTTAAGGGTGGCTCAGGACCAGGCAGTGTTTCATTCTGTTGTGCATAGGGTCACTGTGAGTCGGAACCAAATTGATGGCACCTAACAACAAAAACAACAACCTTTACAGAAGCAGATTGTCAGTCCTTTTCTTCTTGAAAGCCACTAAGTGGGTTGGAACCACCAACCTTTCTGATAGCAGCCAACTGCAAATTGTTTACACCACCCTGGCTCTTATGTGTAGATATGGAGATATATAGATATAGATATACAGTATTTTCCTCACATAAGAATTTGAGAGACTAAATGGTTATTACCTAGTTAGAGCTCAGGCTGCTAACTAGAAGGTCAACAGTTTGAATCCACCAGCTGCTCCTTGGAAACCCTATGGGGCAGTTCTCCTCTGTCCTTTAGGGTCTCTACGAGCTAGAATTGACTCCACGGCTAAAGGTTTTTTTTTTTTTTTTTTTACAGCTTACTTTTTACTTGTATAATCAGTCCCTAAAAATGCTGTCCCCAAAAATGCTGTCTAAACATTCAAAAAGAAAAGATTTTGCTTACCTTTGGGCTCCTTTGACTTTGACCATCTGGAGAAGCTGTAATTTATTGCATTACGGTGAACTTTATGATTGATTTGGTGGCCTTCAAAGCCTTCATGTAATAAGGTACAACTGATGGTCCATGAGCTAATTTTAGGTATATATTGTCATGGAATTAAACAGCATTAACTCAAATCTCTGTTATGCTCCTGTTTATCTCAGAAAGAAAGTATACATTTCTTGTTCTTATGTCTTTACCAGGAAACCCTGGTGGCGTGGTGGTCAAGAGCTACCACTCCTAACCAAAAAGTTGGCAGTTCGAATCCGCCAGGCACTCACTGGAAACTCTATGGGGCACTTCTACCCTGTCCTACAGGGTAGCTATGAGTCGGAATCGACTCGACAGCAACGGGTTTTTTGGTATGTCTTTACCATATCTTGCTGGAAACCCTGGTGTCTTAGGGGTTGAGAGCTACAGCTGCTAACCAAAAGGTTGGCAGTTTGAATACACCAGGCACTCGCTGGAAGCCTTAGCTAAGGGCAGTTCCGCCGTGTCCTATAGGGTCACTATGAGTTGGAATTGACTTGACGGCAAACGATTTTTTTTTTCTTTTTGGTTGGTGGTTGTTATTAGTTGCCGTCTACTTAGTTTATACTCATGGGGACCTTAAGTCTGGTCCTGTGCCATTCTCACAATTGTTGGTATATTTGAGTCCATTATTGTCGCTATTGTGCCCATCCATCACATGGAGGAGTTCCCTCGTTTTCACTGACTCTCTACTAAACATCATACCCTTTTCTAGCAATTGGTCTTTCCTGATGGTGTGTCCCAAGTAAGCAACATGCTTCTAAGGACCATTCGGGATATACTTCCTCCAAAACTGATTTGCTCATTCTTCTGGCAGTCCACGGTATATTCAATATTCCTTGCCAACACTGCAGTCAAATGTGTCAATTCTTCTTCAATCTTCTTTTTTCATTGTCCTGGTTTCCCATGCAGATGAGATGATTGAAAAGACCATGGCTTGGGTCAGGGGAACCTTTGTCATCAGAGTAATATCTTGCTTTTCAACACTTTAAAGAGGTCTTTGGCAGTAAATTTTCCCAGTACAATACGTTTACCATACCATAACACTCAGTAATTTTTTTCTTTTCAACACAGAGGGTAGGATTCATCCTGTAATTATTTCAGTCAGTGGTATCTGTCTTAGTCATTTAATGCTACTGTAACAGAAATATCACAAGTGGATGGCTTCAACAAAGAGAAATTGATCTCTCATAGTCTAGTAGGCTACAAGTCCAAACTCAGGACAGCAGCTCCAGGGGAAGGCTTCCTCTTCTTGGCTCTGGAGGAAGGTCCTTGTCATCAGTCTTCCCTTGTTTGAGGTGCTTCTCAGTGCAGTTACCCTGGGTCCAAAGGACACGCACTCCTATTCTTCATTCTTGGTGGTATAAGGTCTCTCTGCTCACTTCTTTCTTTTATATCCAAAGATTGGCTTAAGACACTATCTAATTTTGTAGATCTCATCAATATAACTGCTACTAATCCATCTCATTACATCATAGTATTAGGATTTACAACACGTAGGGAAATCGAGATGACAAAATGGTGGACAAGCACACAATACTGGGAATCATGGCCTAACCAAGTTGACACATATTTTGGGGAGACACAAATTTAATCCATGACAGTATCTATCTAGAATAGAATGGCTTTCCTCATAACATTTATTTTTATGGTGACTTTTATTAATAACCACTGATGCTCTTTTCCTTCTGTGGTAATAAAAAAAAAAAAACTCTTTTTAAAACATGAGTTTAATTTTAAAAAGTATAAAAACAATAAGGAAGTAATAGCTGATAGAGTAAGGGATATGAAAAAATCATGAATGTGGTACAGGAGAGAATGACTTTTTGGAGGCATTTTTCTGAACGTTAAACCTTAGAAGGCTGCTACAGCCGAACCTGGCATTTCCTTTTACCAGATCTTTTTTCTCACTAGGAGGCTGCTAAAATGGGGGAAAGTTTTTAGGATGCTTTGATAGTTGGTAAATGACTATTCTGAACTTAACAAACAACATTTCACTGCAACCTTTATTCCCCAGGAGAATATGAAGAGTAATGCTCTCAAATGTTACAGAGTCTCACTAGAAATCAGAAAAACACCATGAAGGCAGGAAGCGTTCCATGAGTTATTCTCAGATTTTAAAATGACCCTGTGTCAGGAAAGAAAAAAAAAAAATCACAAAGCCAAATCTATCCAGCATTCAAGAACTACTGAGGTCCCAAAAGAGAAGAAATATGTTTACATGGAGTAATTAAGTATAAAGGATAATGATGTGCAAGCAAATTTAAACCTAGAATTTTTATTTTGATCTGTAATTTCAACACTAAATCATATAAAAAAAATAAATTCAACCTAATTTTTTACTCTTTTATTTTTAGCAGGTGATAATTGTATTTAAAATGATATCTAGAATAAATACAAGGTTTTGAAGATTCCAGATATTTGGAAAAAAACTCACATATTCAATAAACAATTATTAAGGCACTGTATTAGTAAATGTTAGTGCTGATTTTCTTTGTTAGAATTGCTTGAAAATTAATCACTCTTGTATATTTCACAGAAACCCTGGTAGCATAGTAGTTAAGAGCTACGGCTGCTAACCAAAATGTTGGTGGTTCAAATCCACCAGGCGCTCCTTGGAAACCATATGGGGCAGTTCTACTATGCCCTATAGGGTCGCTGTGAGTCGAAATCAACTCAACGGCAATGGGTTTGGTTTTGGTTTTGTATATTTCACGTGGTGACTCTTAACTAATAAACAATTTTAATTATACAGAAATATTTCTTAAGCATTTTGGATAAAAGAAACTAATTACATATCGATGATAATGCAAGATTACTTCTATTGGTTTTCTCTTATTTACATCTCTGTTACTCAGGCAGGAAAGTGAATTTAACTGTTCTGCCATGAATTAGTCTTAAAGACCAGAAAAAAATCAGCTTACAAGTGTTAACTCTCATCTAATGCGATCCTTCACACTTAGAACACGCTTTAGTGCTTTAATCCTGGTGACAGCTCAGGTTTAAGTAATTATTGGCACTGCACTGAAGTGCTTATTCTATAGCTACAGAATCTATTTGTTCTGATTATCTATTCTGCCATATCTGTGAAGCAAACAATTTTTAGCCAACACATTTGGAATAATTTGCCATAGAACAAATTTGCGATTACCCTTTGCTCAGCAAGCACATAATTGCCATTTAGCAGATTTAATACTGAGTCTAGCAAACAGCATTTATTGAGTGTGTATTTTATATGTGTTTCTTTTATAAAACTCAGAGGTCACCTGAGTTTTATGAAACAGCTATATCACCTGAGTATCCTCCCCTTTAACATATGAGCATGTTCAGATTGAATATTTATTTTATGTACTGGGGAAAAATACAATGTCCCAAATTTCTGCAAATCCTTTTGGGCAGAGAGAGGATTGCATTTTCACCCCATCTCTCTAACTTCCTACATCCATCAAATCTTGTACTCTATTTGGTTTCTTGTGACATTTCTTTAACTTCCCATTGGCAGCTAGTAAAATGTAGTTCGTTTTTCCTTCATGTATTCCCAGAAAAATCCGCTTAACTGAAATCTTGGTGTGTATTTGCATGCTTTGTGTGTAGGACCAGATTTTACTAAAGGACACGGTTTTATATCACAGTAGAATAACTCAGGGTGATTTTTAGATATCCTGGTCCTTAAATGTTCTTTGGATATCCCCCCTTCTTTCTGGGACTTTTCTCTCTCTTCCCTCCCATCTGCTTTGGCTCTCTAACCCTCAGGAGTAAAATATAGCACATTGTTTCCATGTTCTTGGACAGAGCAATTCAGTTCTCTTCAGCCCTTTCTCTTACACTCAATTTTGAACATTTTGAATAACCAAAAATGCCTTTTGCAAGGGTCCACCTGAGCATTTGTTCTTCATTAAGCACCGTTTCTTCCCTAGTGTTTGCCTTGGTATTTGGGAGGGATTTGGGGTGGTTCATTCTTCTACTTAAAATCGGACAATATCACGCAATGGGGTGCTACTTTTAAAAATTGAGGCAAGTTTGAATTATTTAAGAAGCAAAAATATAGTTTACTTCTTGCTCTCCTTCTCTTTAAATATGAATTTTCTGCCTTCCCCCACTGTTAGAAGAGCAGACACTTCTCAACCACGCTTTGAGAGCAATTCTGGAAATGTGTCTGTTGCCTGCTATTAAACACAAAAATCTGTTGCAATGTTCACTGTAGGTTCTTTCTTTTTCCAAAGGCTACATCTGCCCCACAACATGCGGAGTTATTTTTAAATGTGTTAGATTTAATTAACCCACCACAAGGCCTCCTTTGATAGCATCCTAATGGAATGGTTCAAAATATTTTTAATTTGGGAAAATATACCATATAAAAGCCAGTCTCTAAAATCAGAAAGTAGACAAACATGACTTCTTCTGTGGCATGGGATAAGTACACGATGGCCTTCTGCTGAGCACGTGGCTCAGAGCAGTTTTTCCATCTCTGAGGTGGAGAGGCTGTGGGGAAACAGAGTCAGAGGAAGAAAAGATATGTTTTTTCCTAACACTTAGAACTGAGATATACTGGAACCAAAAAGGGCTATAAATCCCCTGCTCTGCAAGGTATTTGCTTGCTTGTTTTTAATTAATAACAAGTTATGGGTGTTTGAAGAGTGCACCTGGCTTTTTACAGGGAATCGATGAGATTTCAAATTCTGGCTCAGTCCTGTGATGCTATAGTGTCTTAAGTCAAATTAAATAACTTTACAACTATTGATATATTAGTGGAAGATCCACAGGGAAGTGGTTCCCAATTTTTTTGAGAATGAATACCTCATTTACATAGAAAAAAGAGTGAACTCCTCCAGGAAGATAATAATGTACCTATTAATTGATGAAACAGAAATAAAATGTTATTTGTTGATGAGACAGAAATAAAGTGTTGCCCAACATTTAGCACTTAAGAAAAAGTTTTATTAATCACAATAGGATCTATATATTTTAAAATAGTAGCATATGTATGACTCATTCTTTCTCAATATACATATAATATTTGGCATGAATATTAATTCAAAGACTCCTGGTAGAAACTGCACAGGTGCTGGTACTCCAAGGCCCACAGCATGGTAACAATCAATGTAAAGCATATTGAGTTGCCACATGTAACACCCCTCTCTTCTCTTCCATGAAACCAACTTCCAAATCATCTTTTTTTTCTATTTTGAAACATTTCTCTTCTACTCCTATAGCAAGTTTCTTAGAAGAAATGGTATATGGATATTAGACAAAGATCATAAAAATAATTTATAAAATCTAGCAGAGAAGTTGTCAAAGAGCATAACTGGGAGAGTTGGGTGGTATTTAGGAAGAGCTCAGAATTTTTTTGGAAACATTTTACTGGTTTAAATCCACTGATTGGGCTGCAGATGGCTTCGTAGCTAGTTCATGAAGTATTTAGAGAAGAATTAGCAAGAAACAAATTCACCTTACTAATTGTAGAATTCTTAAGTATATTTCATCTCCTTGAGTTAATCAGGATAAATTCAAATGGAACCTAGATGTTGGCTGTAACTCTCATCTTTTTATATGTATTAATCTTTTGATTGTCCCCAAAAGCTCTCTAAGCTAGATTTCCATAGGATTAAAAATTGAGGCTAAAGAGGTTAAGCAACCTTCTTAAGGTCACACAAGTGCTGGGGCCTGAACTCAAACTGGGCAAGCCCAAGTTCTGCTATTATAAAAAAAAAAAAAATTTTTTTTTGCAACCCCTATATTATACTGCCCCTTGCTTTAATGCCTTGCAAATAAATTATTTTTTATTGATTTAGTGTTTTCTCTTTCATTCACAAAGGACGCTAGATATAAAACACATTAAAAAATAGTGTGACTACACATGAAACAAAGAGGGCAAAAGAGTTGTTTGATGTGATCAAGGTAGTATAATTGGTGATTTCACTATAAAAGTGAGACAAATTAAAAACGTCTTTACCATATCACTGTCCCTTTACCCTAAAACAAGAAAGAAAAAAAAATTCTTTGAAATATTTCCCTAAATCCAGGACAAGTCACAAACAAAATAAATAGAACACTAAAAGAGCCATATCTTACAAAGCTCTTTGTAAGTTTTCTACAGGTCATCTTGATATTGTAATAAAAGTTAACTGCCCTACTTTTAATAATTTTTAGTAAAATGGTTTTTCACTAATGTTCTAATGATGAGCAAGATAAGAGAAAACATTGAGCTAAGATATATTTTTTCTTTTCTATAATAATCCCTGATAAATGGGGTGGCTGGTGAACCAAAACAGTGCTACTGATCATCAAAGTTTTTCACTTTTGGTACTTTACAACAATTTTTCCACAGCTGACACTTCGTTGTTGTTGTTGGGTGCTGTTGAGTCCATTCCAACTCATAACAACTCCATGTGACAGAGTAGAACTGCTCCATTGGGTTTTCTTGGCTGCAATCTTTAAGGAACCAGATCAAAAAGTCTTTCTCTCACAGAGCCGCTGGGTGAATTCAAACTGTCAACCTTTTGGTTAGCAGCTGAGGGCTTAACCATTGCACCACCAGGGTTCCTGTTGAGACTTTACATACCCTAATCAATTACACTTATTTTCATAACTATTAGAATGGCAGAAGAGGGAAAAAAAAAAGACTTTAAAGTCATTACAATACTGAAGTAGTAAATAAGTGCTACTGGCATAAAATACACCAACCACAAACACCAGGACATTGTAGTTCTAAGATTCTAGTCAAGGCAGGAGCAGAACATGGAAAGAACACCCGAGTTTGAATAAAACTCTGATGCCTTCTAACGCTGAACCTTGAAAAGTCTTGATCAGTTAACAGGGCCTCAGTTTATTCAACCACAAAATGGAGATAACAGTAGTATCTGTTTAGTTCCCTCACAAAATTGTCACTAGAATCTAACCATGTGAATGAAAGCAATTACTGTTACGTTTGCTTGCTTTCTCGGAATGTCTATCGTTTGAAGTTTTCTTTCCTTCAAATAACTATTTTTAGGGCAAGAAAAGATTTTCTTTGACTTCTTGGAAGATGGAAATAAGTTTTATGTCCTTTGTTTTTATCCATTTAAAACCAAAAATACAGCTTTTCAGCTGATACAAATTAAAGGGCATTTAAAATCCACTGGAGCATTTATTTTTTAGATTTAGACAAGATAAAAATAAAAGTAGATAATATGACAGGTGAGGCAACTCAAACGCTGCCAAATGTCATTTTCTAGCTTCAAATGCAATACTGTAGACTACTTTTAAGGACTTCCTTCTGTGAGGCAGCTCTACTCTGTCCTATAGGGTCACTATGAGTCGGAATCAACTCTACGGCACTGGGTACTGGGTTTTCATTGTAACTGGTTAGCAAGATACTTAGGAAATACACATGCATACACACAGATGCACATTCATGTGTGGGAGTTAACTAGTGCATTGGATATGGTCTCTAGCATGTGTGTAGAAATCAATTTACCTATATAAAAATATTTCATAACATTATACTTGTTCTGCTATGTTGAAAGAAAAAAAATTCCAGACCAAATCACTCTAAATGACTGTTTCAAACTTTGTCTTTAATGTTTCCTCTAGTTCTGGGTAGACTAATACACTGAAGGAAAATGCAATTAGCCCAGGAAACACTGTCCGTTTACAAGTTAGTGTATCCAATGCTTCCCCCTCCCCTTTAAAATACAGAATTTCCTTTTGTGTCTAGATTTCTCCCAGATGATAAGTTACTAGTTCTTTCTGTATGCACAGCCATTGTGTATAACTATTGAAATACAAGCCTTTCTTGGAATGTATAAGGGCAAAATGTATTTTATTATTTGCCGGAATGGATATTTATATTATAATCCAATCTTAAATGTAACAAAATTTTATTGTTGAAGAGGCATTGTTCAACATCCACTTTTTATAGATGAAGAAACCAAAGGCACAGAGAAGTAAGGTGGCTTACACAGGTTCTGACAGCCAATGTCAGAGTTACCAGGTCTGTGTTTTCCCTCCACCTCACAACATGTCATTTTATGTGTGTAAGTCACTATTCTAAACTAGTGTGATATGGTGGTTAAAATGTTTCTAGTGAGAAATAGACAACAGAAAAGTGGTAACTTTGGTGAAGGGTGAGACACCATACAATACTGGGGAAGCCAGCACAGCCTGTGCCGTGGTCATGGAAGTTCCAAAAAAGCCAAAAACCCATTGCCGTTGAGTTCATTCCAACTCATAGCGACCCTATAGGTCAGAGTAGAACTGCCCCACAGAGTTTCCAAGGAGCACCTGGTGGATTCAAACTGCTGACCTTTTTGGTTAGTAGCCATAGCACTTAACCACTACGCCACCAGAGTAGACACATTCAAACTCCCTGAAGGACTGAGTTGCTGGGCTGGGGGCTGTGGGGACCATGGTCTGGGGGAACACCTAGCTCAATTGACATAAATAGCTTATAGAGAAAATGTTCTACATTCTACTTTGATGAGTAGCGTCTGGGGTCTTAAAAGCCTGTCAGCAGCCATCAAAGGTACTCCACTGGTCTCACCTCTTCAGGAGCAAGGAAGAATGAAGAAAACTAAAGACACAAGGGGAAGATTAGTCCAAAGGACCACAACTAGCATGACCTCCTCCAGACTGAATCCAGTACAGTTAGATGGTGCCTGCCTACCACCACCAACTGCTCTGACAAGGATCACAATAGAGGGTCCAGGACAGAGCTGGAGAAAAATGTAGGACAAAATTCTAACTCACAAAAAAGACCAGACTTATTGGCCTGACAGAGACTGCAGAAAACCTGAGATTATGGCCCCCAGACACCCTTTTAGCTAAGTAGTGAAGTCACTCCCAAGGTTCACCCTTCAGCCAAAGATTAGACAGGCCCATAAAACAAAATAAGACTAAAGGGGCATACCAGCCCAGAGGCATACCAGCCCAGGGGCAAGGGCTAGAAGGCAGGAAAGGACAGGAAAGCTGGTAATAGGGAACCCAAGGTCAAAAGGGGAGAGCGGTGACATGTCATGGAGTTGTTAACCAATGCCACAAAACAATATGTGAACTGTTTAAAGAGAAAGTAGTTTGCTCTGTAAACCTTCATCTAAAATACAATAAAAAAAAAAAAAGAAGAAGAAAAGGTTTAAAAAAAAAAGTTTCTAGGGGGACCTTCCCCATTTCTGAAGATATCATTAGAGAGAGGATAGGATTGTACTCTCCCCATTATCTCTTCCCCTACATGGAGTCCAGAGAAGAGAAAGTGGTGCCATTCCTTTCGGGAGTGAGAGGACATTAAAATTGTTCTTGGAAGGGGTCCAAGAGGTTCTTTATAAAGTTTGCAGGTGCCCAGAACAATGTGCTGAATCTAAATATCTTGTTTCCTGGGAAGATGCTTTTTGAACCGTAGAGCCGCAGCTGCTCTCTGGTCTCAGGGTAAAACATGGTGAAACGGATCTTGGAATGATTGCCTGAGAGCCCAGGAATATGAATGGGTTGACCCTCTTCCCTCTCACCCCTACCCAGATAAATGCTGAAATAACCTTTGCCTTTTTATAGCTCAATGCACTGAAGCTCCTCAATCAAATTTGGTATAATATACGAAAATATCCTTTATAATAAAGTCCACAATCTAAAAAATCTCATTTTTATAGAACATGATTTTTAATAACTACATCACCCCATAATTGCAAACCTGATACCTGGGTGAATGAAAGCAATTGCCTTGCCTACTTCCATCCATTTTACAGCCAAAATACCTTTTATGCCTAGGTCCAATTTGCAGATATTGTTGTTTTCTGTATAACAAGCTCACCAATGAAATGCTGCCTTCCTGTTCTCCCTAGAAGGGCCAGGTGGCTGAGACACCTGTCCACACTGACCGCCTGCCAGGCTTGGCACTCCCTTCCCACCTCACAGATGGCTAGCAACCTGAAGAGATTCCTCTTCTGGCACAAAGAGAATATTTTCCTCTCCATGAGAGGTGAGCTTCTCTTCTTACTTATTCCCCAAATTCATTCGATGTAGGAAATTTAAGCATTCTTAAAACTTTTGTGCCTGCTGCAGTATTTTGTTAGCTTTAATGAAAAATTTGGAGCCCTGGTGACAAAGCGGTTAAGAGCTTGACTGCTAAACAAAAAAGACGGCAGTTCAAATCCACTAGCCATGCCTTAGAAGCCCTATGGGGCAGTTCTACTCTGTTCTATAGGGTTGCTATGAGTCACAACCGACTCAGTGGCACCTAACAACAACGAAAAATTTACTTTAAATTTAAAATACCTTTTTCAAGAGTTGCCCCTACCCATGAAGTTTTCATTGAAAATGGAATTTTCCTGTTTCTCTATCCCCCAAAATTTTACTTAAAAATGTCTCATCTCATCAATGCCCTTATTCTGGCTGCGTATTATATGGTCTCTGTTCTATTTGGCACTATTGAATCTTCCCTCCTATATGAATATCCTTTCTTTCTTTTCTTCTATGAAACATTTTTTTTCTATGTTGTTCTCATTTATCTGATTCCTCTTGGAAACTTCTTCCTTCAAGATAATTATTCTAATTATCCCAGACACATTGAGCAATATCACCATAATTTGATTTCATTTAACATTTTGTGGAACCAGCTATACATAGTACTAATTATACAGCTATTGTTGTCGTGGATGCCACTGAGTCGCTTCCAACTCTTAGTGATCCTATGTGCCAGAGTAGAACTGCCCCATTGGGTTTTCTAGACTGCAACCTTTACAAGAGCAATGGTTAAGTGTTAGGCTGCTAACCAGAAGGTTGGCATTTTGAACCCACCCGGTGACTCCAGTAGAGAAAGACTTGGGGATCTACTGCCATAAAGATTGAAGGATTTTGCTAAGATTACATGGCACCTTAGCATAATATCGAAGTTGTTTCATATATGTATAGCTTGAGTATTGTAATAAACTCTATATTCCTCTAGGAAAATAGGTGTATTATTTATCTTAATTAGCTCCTATTCAAATAGATGCTTAATAAATGTTAAAATAAATAACTCATTGGTTAGTGATATATTTCAAATTTTCTACAGGATATCATGACATTTTGGGGTCAATGCAAATAGAAGAAATCATGGACTACATCATCACATAATAAGTGCATTTTTCTTTTAATTAAAAAGAATATTAACTACATTTAATTTTGTTGGCAGTGAGCCAAAGTGACCTCTGCTATGGCAAAAGAGGATTACCGCTAGTGTAAAAATGTGTTAATATGAAATTGCTAATCAGAAGCAATTGGTGCCATGTTTTCATTCAGGTGCTGTTTTAACAGAAATATTAGAATGACAGAAATACCATATTTCATATATATATATATTTACTTTTTTTTAATACATAAGGGAAAACAGCTTTTCAACTTCTTTTTAACTTAAGCTTCACTAATGGCCATTTACTAACAAAGAAAGCATAGGGTACTTATTAGATGAACGCCAAGACTTTTAAGGCTAACAATTACTGACAAATTACTATGAGAAGGGACCATCCCATCATTTAAAATGCACCAATTTATGCACTGATATCAAATATAAACTTAAGAAGTGGACCCACATTCATTATAACCTGTGACCCGGAGTATCTGCCGCCACAAAATCATAACTGAACAATTTACAGTTACTTTATTTCAGGGTAAAATCTGATTAAAGATTCATAAGTCTGTAAGCGTGAGGGTATGGAGCTGTAGAGGGGGTAGCCTTGCATGATGATGGTATGAATTAGTGGAAATAATATATTATAAAGAATTTTAAAATAAAATTACTTATTTTACTTTCAACTCCATAGATAGCCAAGTTGGGTTATGAAATTATTACCTAATAATGGTACTTGGGAGATTTATAACACCATTGAGTAATTAGCATTTTGTATGTAATGAGATATTTATAAAGAGGTCACCGTTCTGTTTACTTAAAGAATGAAAACTTATCTTCTGAAATTTTGTTTATAGTATTAGTTGGTGTAGTAAATATTTTCTTAAGATAGTTCAAAGGGAAACTGCAGCATGGTCTCTGTCAGAAGCGTATTCCACATATCCAGTTAATAGAATTAGAAACAATAAAAAAAATTTCTCTATCACATCATAATAAATAGTGCTGAACTATAATCAAGGAAACATTGTCACTAATTGGTGCTGTGAGTTTTTTGAAACTAATTTAAACTCATACTTTTTCTAAGCTATAAAATATAGGGGTTTTATGACATTAAAGATGTCCAAAAAAATTCTTTCCAGGCCTCAAATCCTAGAACCCTAAGTTACTGTCATTCAGTGTTTGGGTCAACCTATAATGAGAAACAAGATCTATTCTCTTTAATAGTGGATTTCTAGTGGACTCTAGTTGTAGACTTGGGAGAGAAGAGATGGTCTACTGCCCAAAGAAAAAATGAACCTGAAGAGATAGATCATTGTGAGGTTGGATGGGAAGAAAATCCGTTCTCATTTTCAGAATTTATTTGTGAAACTCCTAGAAAAGTAATTACAAAGCATGCCTATGAAGATTGGAGTAGATGACTTGATCATTAGGAAACAGGGAAAAAAAAAAAAAAGATACTCCATTTCCACCCATAACAAGAAAAGCAAGTTCACTTGAAAAGTCATATATGCTGTTATACGTGGACAGGTGGAAATTCTGTATCTTGAACTTCAGAGAATGTAGAACTATTTCAAAATCTGTGGAAACATATTAGCATGAATCTGCCATCAGATGTTTTTAATTAGGATAGTTATTTTATTACAATCAAGATAGTGCTTCAGCCTCTCACTATATATAAATCTAGTGTCATAGTATCTCTTGAGCTCTTGAAATCTGGGTATATGAGTGTAGAGTGGGATCAGGACAAAATGCTGCTTCTCCTATAATCTGGTTCAGCGCAGCAAAGTCGTGAGGCACAGGTCTTCTCGTTAAATTTATCTTTAATCACTTCGGAGTTCAAGAAATGAAGATGGCTACCTCACTGTTGTTTGTAAACAGAAACTACTTCAGGATAAACTGTTTTCCCTCAATAGTTTATTAGGAGAGCAAATTAAAACTAGGAGAAATTTACAGATATTCCAGTCAAAGCGTATCTGCTAGCACTTGCATCATGGTCAATAAAACTTTCAACAGCGATAGAGGAAAATTTTCCAACCAGATCATAAGTTTCTAATCATAGAACTTTTCAAACTGGGAGAATATGTATTTTTATTTTTGAACTAAAAATCTAATCTGTTTTTTTTTCATCTAAATAGTTCTAGTAAGTAGGAAATTTCCTTTAAAGCTTTAAGTCTAATATTCTTTATTTCCACATTGATTTTCCTATGGACGAATTTGTTTGGTCACTTTCTGTGGCCCCTCACTGCCTGGTTGATGAAGTCCAAATACCCTGCTTGGCACTCATGCTCCTCTACAATCTGCCTCCAGTATTTTACCGGACAAAATCCACTACATACTTCCATAACACACTGAAATCCAGCAAAACAACTCTCACTGCCCCCCCTTCAGGGCTTTGCTCATCCTCCTTACTCTTCAAAGCTCAGCTCCTGCGTCAGCTCTCTCATGAAGTATTCCTTGCTCATTCCAGCAGAGATGGTCCTTTTGTCTTATAAATCCTTGTTCAATTTATTTTTTGTCCAGTAGCATTAAAAATTTTTAACTGGAATCAAAGTAAGAAATATATTTTGCATTGGCACATACATCATGCAGACTCACGTGTGTGTGCTCATATGCACATGCACTCACACACCTAAACAAAAAACGTCAGGAAACAGCATCCTTATTACTTGCAATAATACTCTAATATTGTTTCTTTTCTTCTCTTTCATTTGGCAAAAGCTCTGACCGCAATTCACTAAGTACAGTTTACTATCCTTTAATTGTGTCATAACCCACAGTTTGAAAATTGCTGGTCTATATTGTTAAGTGCTATGGCTGCTAACCAAAAGATTGGCAGTTCGAATCCACCAGGTGTGCTCCTTGGAAACTCTACGGGGAAGTTCTACTCTATCCTATAGGGTCACTATGAGTCAAAATCAACTCGACAGCAATGGGTATACTAGTTCTATGACCTAAACAGAATACCGTCTATTATTTACCATCTATTATTTTCCCTACAAAATTGAAGACTCTCAAGGACAATACTATGTGGTATATCATAGAATCTCTTACTATATTTAATTATGTTTTTCATATAAGTAGTTGTTCAATAAGTATTTCTGAAAGAAAGCAAAAGGAAGGAAAACATCTCTCTCTAGAAAACCAAACCCAAAAGATGTTAGTTATGCACAGTTATTACTATTTAGGAAATCAACAGATAGGGATGGTTTTAGTTATTTACAGAAGAATTTTCCAGTCAAAGTGGTATGTTTCTTTGAATAACTTCAACTCCAATTTGAACTTGAAAATTAGTGTTATTTCATGCACTTTAAACAAAAAAAAAAAAAAATAGTGGCAACAAAATTACTATCGGAGAAAAGATATCTGCATACATGTGGTATTCCCATTCCCTACTGAATTTTGCAGGGTGAGACCACAAGTATGAAGAATACCTACAGAGGTTTAAAAAGTAAGTCTTTGACTTGATTTCAGTAAAGCCTGTAAAAATGCAATTCTGTCATTTCTGAAGGTGCTAAACACTTCTGTATGTGCTGAATGCATCAAGCAATTCCTATATACTGTGTCTGTAAACAGAGTCAGTGCTAAGTACTAACACTTCCAAGCACTTCAAGGCTATAAAATGAAACAACAAATATACTCTATCTCATGACATCCAAGTTACTGCTTTTCGCTGACATACTGGATTATGAGAGGCAATTTTTTTTCTCAAATTCAAAAGAATTTTGAAGAAGTTTAAATTTGAGATGTCATACCATGACGAATGATTAATGTAATTACCCACCCAGTTTGACTGGAATTTGAACATAAGTCTTTGACTCAAAGTTTATCCCCTTGTAATATGCTATACATTACCTGTGGCTGATAAAATGCTAATTATGTCTACACAGACAAAGTTAACAATAACACCGTGAAAAATAATACCTTCCATCAAGATGAATACTTTTTCCAAGTCCTTTGTAGACATTTGCTGTTTTTGATCTTCAACATAACTGTGAGTGTAAATAGAAGAGACTAACAAGATGCAGGGTTAGAAAGAAAAAAAAACCAAACCCACTGCCATCGAGTCCCTTCCGACTCATAGCGAACCTACAGCACAGAGTAAAACTGCCCCATAGAGGTTCCAAGGAGCACCTGGCGGATTTGAACTGCCAGCCTCTTGGTTAGCAGCCATAGCACTTAACCACTACGTGACCAGGGTTTCCCAGGGTTAAAAAGATTATATAAATGCTATTAAATTAAAACAAGTTTATGTGAAGCTGATCTTTCCATAGATCACTGTGACTTAAGTCTTACATACTTCACTTTGAAAAAAATAATAAAGTGATGATCGTGCCAACTCCAGCTGTTACAGAGGGTCAGGTCTCTCATATATTTTAATAGAAGTTTTAAGAATTGTTAAAAAGAAGTACATAACATGAATCACGTTAAGCAGATTGCCTTCATTCCTATGCTCTGTTTGCCCAAATACTGGAAAATTCAGAGAAATTAATAATTTCAAATGCAGGTATGTGGTATCTTCAGAAATGTAGGCATATTGCAACTGTTGAATTTCTTTAAAATTTATCTTCTTTGGAATTTCATACAGTATATGTGTATATAGATATAGATATATACACATTGTTTCATATCAAAAAAGATATACTGATTTTTGTTACTTAATAACTAATCTGATGTGAAGATATTCAGTAAAATTGCTCTGACAGGGATCACAATAAAGGGTCCCGTACAGAGCTGGAGAAAAATGTACAACAAAATTCAAATTTACAAAAAAAGACCAGACTTACTGGTCTGACAGAGATGGGAGAAACCCTGAGAGTATGGGCCCAAGGCACCCTTTTAACAGTACTGAAGGCACTCCTGAGGTTCACCCATTAGCCAAAGATTAGACAGGTACATAAAACAAACAATAATACATATAGCTTAACCCTGTATACAAGACTACATGGCCATGTCAGCTAAGGGGCAAGGATGAGAAGGCAGGACGGGAGAGGAAAGCAGGACAAATGGAAATGGAGAACCCATGGTGAAGAAGGCGAGAGTGTTGACACGATCGCGGGGTTGGCCACCAATCTCACAGAACAATATGTATATTAATTGTTCAATGAGAAATTAACGTGCTCTATAAACCTTCACCTAAAGCACAATAATAAAACAAAAGAGAAGAAAATATTTAATAAAATATTCACTACCCATGAAGGTCACATTTAATTTCATCTGGCATGGTTGTTGTTGTTGTTAGGTGCCATGAAGTTGGTTCCGGCTCATAGCGACCCTATGAACAACACAACGACAGAACGAAACACTGCCCGGTCCTGAGCCATTCTCACAATTGTTATGCTTGAGCTCATTGTTGCAGCCACTGTGTCAATCCACCTCACTGAGGGTCTTCCTCTTTTCTGCTGACCCTGTACTCTGACAAGCATGATGTCCTTCTCCAGGGACTGAACCCTCCTGACAACATGTCCAAAGTATGTAAGATGCAGTCTTGCCATCCTAGCCTCTAAGGGACATTCTGGCTGCACTCCTTCCAAGACAGATTTGTTCGTTCTTTTGGCAGTCCATGGTATATTCAATATTCTTCACCAACACCACAGTTCCAAGTCGTCAACTCTTCTTCCGTCTTCCCTATTCATTGTCCAGCTTTCACGTGCATATGATGTGATTGAAAATACCATGGCTTGAGTCAGGCGCACCTTAGTCTTCAAGGTGACATCTTTGCTTTTCAACACTTTGAAGAGGTCTTTTGCAGCAGATTTGCCCAATGCAACGTGTCTTTTGATTTCTTGACTGCTGCTTCCGTGGCTGTTGATTGTGGATCCAAGTAAAATGAAATCCTTGACAACTTCAATCTTTTCTCCGTTTATCATGATGTTCTTATTGGTCCAGTTGTGAGTATTTTTGCTTTATGTTGAGGTGTAATACATACTGAAGGCCGTGGTCTTTGATCTTAATCAGTAAGTGCTTAAGTCCTCTTCACTTTCAGCAAGCAAGGTTGTGTCATCTGCATAACACAGGTTGTTAATGAGTCTTTCTCCAATCCTGATGCCCCGTTCTTCTTCATATAGTTCAGCTTCTCGTATTATTTGTTCAGCATACAGATTAAATAGGTATGGTGAAAGAGTACAACCCTGACGCACGCCTTTCCTGACTTTAAACCAATCAGTATCCCCTTGTTTTGTCCGAACAACTGACTCTTGATCTATGTAAAAGTTCCTTTATGCTTCAGGTGTTATATCTAAGAAAACATTGTCTAAACCAAAGTCACGTAAATTTATTTTTATGTCTTATAAAAGTTCTTTGGTTTTAACTCTTACGTTTAGGTCTTTGGTTTTTTTTATAGATGTCCAGCTTCATTCTTTTGCATATGAATATCCAGTTGTCCCAGCACCATTTGTCAAAATGATTGTTCTTCTCTAATTGAATCGTCTTGCTGAAATTAATTAACCATAAATGTATGAGTTTATTACTGGACTTTCAATTTTATTCCTTTGATATGTTTGTCTATCCTCATGCCAGTACCACACACTCTTGATTATTTTAGCTTTGTATTAAATTTTGAAATCAAGAAATGAGAGCCCTCTGCTTTTTCTTATTTTTCGAGGTTGTTTTGACTTTTCCAAGTCTCTTCAATTTCCATATTAAATTTTCTTGTTTTTTCAATATTGTTTTGACAATTCTGAGTCCCTTGGGTTTCTATATGAAATTTAGCATTGTCAATTTCTGTAAAATATCAACTGAGATTTAGATAGGGATTGCACTGAGTCTGTATACTGCTTTGTGTAGTATTGACATCTTAAGAAGATTAAGTTTTCCAACCCATGAACATGAATGTCTTTCCACTGATTTAGTTCTCTTTGATTTATGTCAGTGATGTTTTTGTAGTTGTCAGTGTACAAGACTGGAGCTTATTTTGTCAAATTTATTCCTAAGTATGTTATTCTTTTTGATACCAATCATAAATGGAATCATTTACTTAATTTAATTTTTTATTGTTCATTGCTACTGCATAGAAATGTAATTGATTTTTGTATATTAATTTTGTTCCCTTCAGCTTTGCTGAACTTGTTAATTGGTTCTGTTTGTGTTGTGTGCGTGTGCGTATTCTTCAGGATTTTTTAAATACATGGTTGTTCCATATGCAAATAGGAATTTTCCTTTTTCTATCTGGATGTCTTTTATTTCATTTTCTTGCCTAATTGGCTTGGCAGAAACCTCCAGTAAGAAATTGAATAGAAGTGCCAAGAGCAGACACCTTTGTCTTGTTTTTGATTATAGGGGAAATCTTACAGTCTTTTACCATTAAGTATGATATTAGCTGTGGGTATTTCATAAATGCTCTTTATCAGGTGGAGGATGTTTCCTTGTATTTCTAGTTTTTTTGGGTGTTTTATCATGAAAATGTGTTGGATTCTGTGAGATGCTTTTTCTGAATTTATTGAAATGATCAAGTGTTTTTTATCCTTTTTCAATATGTTGTACAATGTTGATTGATTTCCATATGTTGAACCAACCTTATATTCCTAAGATAAACACTACTTGGTCATGGTATATAATCTTTTTATATGATGATGGAATTGGTTTTCTATTATCTTATTTTTTGTCTATTTATTTATTTATTTTACAGTATATGATGTTCTTTATTGAAGTATTATATCTGAAAGTACTCAAAAATTAATCAATTGCTTTTACCATGTGACTATGACATATCACCTTTACTGCCTCCCAATAAAGAGTCAAGAATAACTTTTATGACATTAAGGTAATTAAAATCAGTGGTGAAAGACAGAATCAAGTGAGACTTCCTCAGCACTTATGGCCAATCCATCATAAATACCAATCTTAAAAACCACATTCCAGAATAAGTGCAGTTAAACCAAGTACAGACAAGAAAGTTCAAGGAGCTCGCTGGCTACGTTATACCAAATGGATGAAAAGTAAAACTGACTGTATTATAAAAAAAAAAAAAAAAAATTTTATTATAGGTCTACATAAATAAATAAATGAATTCTATCGTTTCTTTCTCTGTGTATGCTTAGATTTCTCATACCAATCACAGAAAACTCTGCTTCAATAGGATAAGCTCCCCAGAAAAAGACTGAAAAGGTTTGATAATCAACTCCCAAATTTTAGACTTTGTTTATCTACTTCTATCAGTTTCTTGACGTATTTAATATATGCAGGAAAATCTCTTCAGTAAATTGAGCACTTGGAAGTCTAGAAAGATCTTGAAGAACTCTGGCAAGTTACATATATCCCATGTTGCTTTTGGTTTCCCATCTCTTCTTTGCTTCAAATCCCCATGCAAGTTTCTTCTTTTTTCTAACAACCTGTGAATTTTCAGCCTCCTTTTTGGCTTTTACAAAGTTATGACAGGCAATAGCTTTGGCAATTTTAACTCTAAGCTCTCGAGTAGCCAACTGGTTGCTGAGATCCTCGGCCTTCTCAATGTTCCATTCTTCCACAGCCTGGTCTATGCTCTTTTCAAGACCTGACTTGTCAATTTTTTTCTTTTTCACAGGGGGATCAAACCTATCATTGACTCCAAAATACTGAGTAAGCTCCTTCCACTGGGTTTCATTTGAGGATTGTTCACTACAAGATGTCTCTTCATTCTTCAATTTACCTTTCCTGGAGCGTTTTCTTTTTTTCCTCCTGAATCTTGAAGCTGAGGTTTTCTGCTTAGAATGTTTTTTATGCAGTTCTTGAAATTTATTCCACGTATGTAAGGAAATACCGGAAGGGCACTCTTCATATGCATTTATATTTGCCTCTGTTTCAGTTTTTGGTCCATCTGTGGGGAAATCTGAGATTTCTGTTTTTCTAGTCATCTGATCTTCTTCAGCTTCCAGTAAGTGAAGTCCAGAGTTTTCTGATTTGGCTTCGTCTTCAGAACTCAGCTCGACATCACTTTCATTTAGTCCAGGAGGTAGCAGCCCACTCCACATCTTTTCCTCTTTTGGTGAGAAGACTTACACTTAGTGACACAATATTCTTCACCTCATATTCATCAGAGGCTCGGATTGGTAGTTACAGTCCACTCGGGAAGCAACTGCGGGGCAGCCATCCTAAGGGCGCGTCCTTGTCTATTTATTTTTTGAGGATTTTTGTGTCTATATTCATATGAGATGTTGGTATAGTCTTTTCTTGTGACTTTGTCTTGCTTTGGTATCAAACAAAGATACCAACTCATAAAATGAGTTACAGAGTGCTTCCTCCTTTTCTCTGTTTTTGGAATAGTTTGTAAAGAGTTTCATAGAATCCATCATCTGGTTCTGGGCTTTTCTTTGCAGAAAGCTTTTTCCCCCCCAGCTCAATCTCTCTGCTTGTCATAGGTTTATTGAGATTTTCTATTTCTACTTGAGTCAGTTTTAGTGGTTGGTTTCTTTCTAGGAATGTGTCTATGTCATCTAGACTTTAATTTGTTGGCATACAATTATTTATAGTACCCCTTTGTCCTTCTTATTTCTATAAGGTTTTCAGTTATGTCTCCTCTTTCATTCATGATTTTAGTAATTTGAGTCCTCTCTCTTTTTTCCTTGGTCGGTCTAACTAATGATTTATAAATTTTGTTGATTTTTTCAAAGAACCCGTTACTGATTTTCTCTATTGTTTTTCTATTTTCTGTTTTATTTATTTGCACACTAATCTTTGTTATTTTCTTCCTTCTACTTACTTTGGGTTTAATTTGCTCTTTTCTAGTTTCTTAAAGTGGCCGTTAGGTTGACTTGAGATCTTTCTTATTTTTCTGTAAATTTCCTCCAGGCACTGTTTTTACTGTTTTCCATAAGTTTTTATATGTTGCATTTTTATTTTCATTCAACTCAAAGTATTTTCTGATTTTACTTTTGATTTCTTTGTTGAGCCATTTTTTATTTTGGAGTGTATTGTTTAATTGCTATATGTTTGTGAATTTCTCATCACCACGTTTTAAACATTTTTTTTCATTTCAGTATAGAGCAAAAGTTACCCGCAATAAGCATTTCATTTTAAATTAAAATAATAAAATAAATTTAAATTAAATTAGAAAAAAATGAATACTATGGAGATTATTCTAAAGTATGTCATACATGTTCTTGCCTCACAAAGCAGAGCATAATAATCATCACTTGTGTTTTGCAATTTTTTCAGAATACTATTTTTATAAAAATGCATTTAGCTCTCATTTTAAGGGGTACAGTATTATTTTAAAAACTATTTCAAAGTTATTATTTAAAGGTGCAAAAACTGAGTTTCTGAGAGGTTAAATGACATAACAACAACAAAAAAAGCACATAATTCATGACAACAATTTAGACTTTGAAACCTGGTCCTTTGATTTCAAATCCTTTCTTTCCATTTAACTAATTCATAATTGAATGTTACTTAATAATTCAGTATTATTATTTTTTATCTCAATTATGACATTTGGCTATTATAGCTAGTCCCTTGGGTGTTAACAAGGTTTATAAGACTTTTCTTCCTTCCTACAGTAAATGGACACTGAATTCTGTAACTTTTTATTTCTCTTTGCTGTTTTTATGCATTTCTTGTTTTTCCTCTTCTTTCAGGCTATCCTTTGGGTGAAATTGCCAGCTGGCTCTTTTTTTTTTTTTTAATTGGTTCTCTTATCTTCAGTGGAAAATACATATCCAGACACATACATATTAGCTAAGCAAACTTGTTAGAATTGTCTCTAGAAAACAACAAATAAGTGAAAGCCCATGTGCTTGAGTATAGCGTGGAAACATCAGTGCATGAACTTCATGATGGGTCTTGTGAGTTACGCCTGCTCTGAAGTTCTTGATCTTACTTTCAGTGTGAGCAGGCGAGGTTACCACTTGAAGAAGCTCACTATTAAGTAACACCGATGTCTAATTTTTTTCCTAATCAGCATAAACTTTTCTACATAAAAAATTATGAGGAACTCCAGCATATCAATATTTCAATCAGTCAGAAGTGGACCTGCTGTTGAAGCAAAAAGGTGTTTGTGGGTCAGTGGAGAGTGGGGGTCTTCTGCTCGTTTATTTCCTCTTACTGCCAAAGGTAGTCCTCGAGGCTTCACCACTGATCCTTCATGGCTTTAGGAGTACAGTTAAAAACTACTGAAATAAGGTATTATTGCATTTATTTAAATTCCATTCATAATAAAATAAACAATGTGGATTCTACAACCAGAAAACAAACACGTCAACTCTTTTTTAATCCATCACTTGACCTAGGACTAACCTCTTTGGTCACTGTTGTGAACTACACTTTCAGAAAGGACAGCTGAATGTCCCAGAGGCCTTTAAGGTCCCCATAAGCATTACTGTTAAGTATTCACTGATACGTAAGACCTCTTGTGTAAATGGACTCAGTAGATCTGAGAAAATAAAGAAGCCCCTACCAATATTTTTTCTGACTCCAAGAAATATAGTTAAAATAGATTTTAAGGAAGAGGAAATTCGACATCCATTTGTTATTTTTTTTCCTTCTTTCAAAGGAAGAATGGTGGAATAATAAAAGAATTCCAAATTCCTGGATCCCTCTGAGGCCCCCAAACTACCCCAGTCCGCTTTGTTCCTGAGATTTATGTACAAAGGACTGCTCTATGTACAAGCACAACTTTATTTCTAGCCCAGAACCAGTACCAAATTCCTGTATGAACCTACCTTGGTAAACTGGGTTAGAAAATGAATAAATCTAGAGGCACTCAATTAACCTGCTAACCAAGGCCTAATCTAATCTGCAGGGAGCTCTTGTTGGTCTGCTCTTGCTCACTTTCCCTGGGGTTAAATCCTGTTTTATTTGGTCTTGCAAGAGCAAGGACCTCCGAGTAGGCAGTACCATTGGTGTCTACCTTAACCTATCATCTAAATGATGTAGAAAAAAGAAAAAGAAGTATAAAATTTACATAGAAATACAACTCTTTTCTTATTTCTGACTGAAAACTCGAGCCCTACTTCACCTACAACCTACCACCACCACTTTTTGTTCTCTTCAGAATTTTGGTACTCCAATGTAGCCTGAGTTCATTATCTGAGTTCCTCCTCTCTAAGAGGGAATTGCTGGAGAAGATGAAGTCTTAACCTCTCCTTAAAGGTTCAAGTGTTTGTCCTACACATCATTTTTTTTTTTTTCCCTTCTTGGGCTTAACAGTTAAACTTGTTTGCACTCTATAGTATAACTTTTCATCCCAATCAAGAAGGTCAAAAGAATCTGAACAAAACCCTCAAGAAGCTTCTCCTTGAGTCATTGCTACTGCTTATTATCTCCTTAGGACCGTTGGTGTGGATGTTTAAGCCCCTCACAATCTTTCTATGAGTCGTTCTTTAATATTTCCCCCAGAGTACACCAAAATGAAGTAGGGCATAAAGTTTATCCAAGACTACACATGTTGTCATAAACAAACAAACAAAAAAAACCCAAACCAGTTGCCATTGAGTCAATTCAAACTCATAGCAACCCTAAAGGACAGGGTAAAACTGCCCCATAGAGTTTCCAAGGAGCTCCTGGTGGATTCGAAGTGCCGACCTTTTGGTTAGCAGCCATAACACCTAACCACTACACCACCAGGGTTTCCATGTTGTCATAGGGATAGAATTTATATGGAACACAAATCCATAAAAAAGTCTATACTGTCCTGAGGTTTTACAAAGTATAATAACATTTTTTTTAGTCTGATAAATCATAGTATAAATAAATCCACTTGACTTTTTTTTTTTTTTACTGTATGTAACTCCAAATTAATTTGGCTATAAAAACATTTTTTCCTACATAAAACAAAATAGCATACCACAGAACTAGTATTCTACAACATATGTTTTAGTAAATGCTAACTGTCAAAAAGTCACTCACTCTTATATTCTCTTTTCCAAACAAAGTGACCAGATCAAGAACTTTTGCTATGTGCATCACATAAAACAATATTGTGTTCCAAATAATAAAATTGCAGAAGAATAAAGCTGACTAATCCATCTCCTTGCACAATTTAATTCCATAAGCCTTCCATTTCAAGTCAATCCATTGTAACCACACATTAAATTCTTAATATAATTAATGTCCCCTTTTATTGTTTCTCCCAAGAAACTTAATCCCCCTGAATATGTAAAATATATCTCATATTAATGAATCCAAGACAATTATAAAACAATTCCTGTCCCTCACACAGAAAGTTCCTAGGTGGTACAAATGGTTTGCACTTGACTACTAACCAAAAGGTTGGCAGTTAGAACCTACCCAATAGCACCTCAGAAGAAAGGCCTGGCAATCCACTTCTGTAAAGATTACTTCCAAGAAAACCCTATGGAGCACAGTTCTCTATAACACATTGGATTTTCATGAGTAGGAATCAACTCAACAGCAACAAATTTGTTTTGTTTTTGGTCCTTCACACAGGTACTCTGCTCAGCCCTAGTCAATATAGTCAATGGTTCTCACTCAAGAGTATGGTTGGAGTGAAGCTCTCTTCCCTGCACTTAAAATCTGGTATTAATGTAACTTCCTGAAGCATCCCTACTGTTAGTTACTCCTCATTCCAATTCAAACATGGATAAATATTCCTTATGTTTTGCCTTTCATGCATCTCATCTTTACCAAAATGCTAAGATTTAAAATGATATAAATTTGAAACATACAAGTGCTAAAAGTAAAGCCAGTATTAGCTTGATGTTCCAATTTCCTTGTAAATTAGAATTTCTCAAGCAAAATAATGTTTCTCAAACACAATACGTATATTATCACGTAATTCACAGTTCAATTTACACCTGTCCACGAAAGCAGGTACATATCGTTATCTGGAGGAAAGTAGCCAGGCAGAAAAACTGGAAGAGAGAAAGGCATGTAAGTTTAAAGAACAGTTTTAAGATTGGCTTCCTTTCTCTCTGAGGTGTCAATCAATCCTTGGCAGGAGTTCAGAATCCACTATGTGTAAACCAAAAGTGCATTTGGGAAAATTCACTCAACAAGATGTTAATACAAAATTATGATCCACAGGGTTGGACTGGGTATCTTAATAAATGTCAGTAATCCAGCATAGGGACTTCTCTCCTGAGATTAGCATCTGAAACATTTCTGTACACTAGTGAAATCTGAAAATTTACTGTTGTGGTAGAGTTAGTTCACACACTTACCACTCCACTCATTTTGGGTCCACTATGTATGGGGTCACTATGAGTTGGAATCGACTGGAGGGTGCTGGGTTTGGTTTGGTTTTCTGTATATTTAGGAAACCCTGGTGGCGTAGTGGTTAAGTGCTACAGCTGCTAGGTTGGCAGTTCAAATCCACCAGGCGCTCCTTGGAAACTCTATGGGGCAGTTCTACTCTGTCCTATAGGGTCACTATGAGTCGGAATCGACTCTACTGCACTGGGTTTGGGTTATGTACATTTAAAAATCTTTTGATACACCTTGAAGGTACTCAAGATTTTCTACATTGCCTACTTGATACTGTGTAATTGACAACCTTCCTTAATTGAAGACGGGCTCTAACTCCACTCTTCTGTGAAGGATATTTCAAATTAACAATAAGCGATTCTTTAAACAGAATTTTGGCATTGTAAACCAAAAACTTAATTTTCATCCAGTTGATTTCACAGAGTTGTCAATGGCTGACCTTTTGGAAGTAGACCTCCAAACTTTTCTTCCAAGGCACCTCAGGGTGGACCTAAACCTCCAATCTTTTGGTTAGAGCCTAGAGCTAACCATTTGCACCACCGAGGGACTCCCGGCATTGTATTCCCAGCTATTCCATTCTCCTGCTCTTCTGTTTGTATTTTTCCAATCTAGCAGCCCCCACGTATCTTTCTTAGCTGTATATTCTCTTTTCCAGTACCTAGATTGCTGAGTCTGCTTTATATTGGGGGATTCTTTAGGTCACCAGGATAGCTTTTCCAATTTTAACTCAGTTGGGTAATCCTTCTCCAAATATTTCTGGTGAGAAACTAGTGTTCTTGGGGTTCCACTGAGCAGCAAAATCTTCAACCCTACATGTTCCTTCTTCCTCAAATGTTGAGTTTCTGCACTTTGAGTGACCTTTCCCACTTCCATGCTATCACGAACATCAATTCCTGCTTTCCTGCTAGAATAAGAAATTTCTGCTTCCTTAAGTGTTTCCTGGCACCTGTCAATTTAATTCTTCAAGATGTCTCTTACGGCAATCTCTTTAGCGGATTGCCTGTGTTGTGGCACATGCTTATTCAATAATAAAACTTGTCTTTCTCTTCTTAAAAAAAAAAGTCTCTTAATCTAGTACCATTCTCATCTTTATTTCTCATATGCATCTGAATTTATTTCAATTTTATATGTGTAGGAATTCCCGAAGGCTTTTTACCTGAAGACATACTGACCCTACTGTCTGCAAAGCCTTCTCTTTTTTTTGCTGTGCTTTAAGTGAAAGTTTACAGTTCAAGTCAGTTTCTCACACAAACACTTATACGCACATTGTCATGTGACCCTAATTGCTCTTCCTACAATGTGAACGTACACTTCTTCTCTCCACCCTGTGTTTCCCTGTGTCCATTCAACCAGCTCCTCTCCCACTCTGCCTTCTCTTCTCACCTCCAGAGAGGAGCTGCCACATAGTCTCATGCGTCTGCTTCAGCTGAGAAGCACACTCCTCACCAATATCATTTTATGCCTTAAAGTCCAGGCTAATCTTTTTCTGAAGAGTTGGCTTTGAGAATGGTTTTAGTTTCAGGCTAACAAAGAGTCTGGGGACCATGACCTCTGGGGTCCCTCCAGGCTCAGTCAGACCATTGAGTCTGGTCTTTTTACTAGAATTTGAGGTCTACATCCCACTTTTCTCCTGCACCATCAGGGATTCTCTGTTGTGTTCCCTATCAGGGCAGTCATTGGTTGTAGCTGGGCACCATCTAGTTCTTCCAGTCTCAGGATGGAGTCTCTGGCTTAAGGGGCCCTTTCTGTCTCTTGGGCTCATATTTTCCTTGTGTCTTTCATGTTTTTCATTCTCCTTTGCTTCAGGTGGGTTGAGACCAATTGATGCATCTTAGATGGCCATTTGCTAACTTTTAAGACCCCAGACACCACTCACTGAAGTGGGATGCAGAATGTTTTCTTAATATACTTTGTTATGCCAATTTACCTAGCTGTCCCCTGAAACCATGATCCCTAGACCCCACTCCTGCTACTCTGTCCCTGGAAGAATTTGGTTGTATTCAGGAAGCTTCTTAGCTTTTGGTTTAGTCCAGTTGTGCTGACTTCCCCTGTATTGTGTGTTGTCCTTCCTTTCACCTAAAATAATTGTTATCTGGTATTTTTTTTTTTATCTAGTTAGTGAATACCCCCCTCTCTCCCTACTCTAGTAACCATCAAAGAATGTTTTCTTCTGTGTTTAAACCTTTTCTTTAGTTCTTATAATAGTGGTCTCATAAAATATTTTTCCTTTTGTGACTGACAATTTCACTCAGCATAATGCCTTCCAGATTTCTCCATGTTATGAGATGTTTCACAGATTCATCATTGGTCTTTATCGTTGTGTAGTATTCCACTGTGAGAATATACCATAATTTGTTCTTCCATTCATTCATTGATGGGCATCTTGGTTGTTTCCATCTTTTTGTTATTCTAAACAGTGCTGCAATAAACATGGGTGTGCATATATCTATCCGTGTGATGGCTCTTATTTCTCTAGGATATATTCCAAGGAGTGGGATCACTGGATCCTATGATAGTTCTATTTCTAGCTTTTTAAGGAAGTGCCAAATCAACTTACAAAGTGGTTGTACCATTTTACATTTCCACCAGCAGTGTATAAGTGTTTTAGTCTCACCACAACCTCTCCAACACTTATTATTTTGTGTTTTTTGGATTAATGCCAGCCTTGTTGGGGTGAGATGGAATCTCATTGTAGTTTTGATTTACATTTCTCTAATGGCTAATGGTCCTGAGCATTTCCTCCTGTATCTGTTAGCCACCTGAATGTCTTCTTTGGTGAAGTGCCTGTTCATATACTTTGCCAATTTTTTAACTGGGTTATTTGTCTTTTTGTTGTTGAGGTTTTGCAATATCTTGCAGATTTTAGAGATTAGTTGCTGATCAGATTTGTTGTAGCCAGAATTTTTTTCCCAGTAGGTAGGTTGTCTTTTCATTCTTTTCATGAAGTTTTTGGATGAGCATAAGTGTTTGATTTTTAGGAACACCCAGTTACCTAGTTTCTCTTCTGGTGTTTGTAAATTGCTAGTAATGTTTTTTATACTGTTTACGCCATGTATGGAAACCCTGGTGGCATAGTGGTTAAGTACTACGGCTGCTAACCAAAAGGTCGCAGTTCGAATCCACCAGGCACTCCTTGGAAACTCTATGGGGCAGTTCTACTCTATCCTGTAGGGTCGCTATGAGTCGGAATCGATTCGATGGCAGTGGGTTTGGGTGGTTTAGACGCCATGTATAAGACCTCCTAGCACTGTCCCTATTTTTTATTCCATGATATTATCATTTTAGATTTTATATTTAGGTCTTTGATCCATTTTGAGTTAGTTTTTGTGCATGGTGTGAGGTATGGGTCTTGTTTCATTTTTTTTGCTGATGGATATCCAATTATGCCAGCACCATTTGTTAAAGAGACTGTTTTTTCCCCATTTAACTTATTTGGGCCTTTGTCAAATATCAGCTGCTCATAGGTGGATGAATTTATGTCTGCATTCTCAATTCTGGTCCATTGCTCTATGTATCTGTTGTTGTACCAGTACCAGGCTATTTTTTGACTACTGTGGCTGTATAACAGGCTCTAAAACCAGGTAGTGTGAGGTCTCCCGCTTAGTTCTTCTTTTTCAGTAATGCTTTACTTTTCCGGGGACTCTTTCACTTTAATGTGAAGTTTGTGATTTGTTTCTCCATGTCATTAAAAAATGCCATTGAAATTTGGATCAGGATTGCATTGTATCTGTAGATCACTTTGGGTATAACTGACACTTTCACAATGTTACATCTTCCTATCCTTGAGCAAGGTATGTTTTCCCACTTATGTATGTCTCTTTTGGTTTCTTGCAGTAGTGTCTTGTAGTTTTCTTTGTATAGGTCTTTTACATCTATGGTTAGATTTATTCCAAAGTATTTTATCTTCTTGGGGGTTATTATAAATGCTATTGATTTGGTGATTTCTTCTTAGCTGTTCTCTTTGTTTGTGTAGAGGAATCCAACTGATTTTTGTATGTTTATCTTGTATTCTGATACTTTGTTTTACTCTTCTATTAGTTCCAGTAGTTTTCTTGTGGATTTTTTAGGGTTTTCTGTATCATATTATCTGCAGAGATACTTTTCCTTCTTCCTTACCAATTTGAATGTCCTTTACTTGTTTTTTTTTATCCTAATTGCTCTGGCTAGGACCTCCAGCACAATGTTGAATAAGAGTGGTGATAAAGGGTATGCTCGTCTGGTTCCTATTCTCAGTGGGAATGATTCCAGACTCTCTCTGTTGAGGATGTTGGCTGCTGGCTTTGTTTAAATGCCCTTTATTACGTTGAGGAATTTCCCTTCTATTCCTATTTTGCTGAGCAGTTTTATCATGAATGGGTATTGGACTTTGTCAAGTGCATTTTTCTGCATCAATTGATAAGATCAAGCGGTTCTTTTGTTTTATTTATGTGATGGATTACATTGACTGTTTTTCTAATGTTAAACCATCCCTGCTTACCTGGTATGAATCCCACTTGACCATGGTAAATTATTTTTTTGATATGTTGTTGAATTCTCTCGGCTAGAATCTTGTTGAGGATTTTTGCATCTAAGTTCGTGAGAGATATTGGTCTTTAGTTTTCTTTTTTTGTGGTGTCTTTTCCTGGTTTTGGTATCCAGGTTATTCTGGCTTCATAGAATTAGCTTGGGAGTATTCTGTCCTTTTCTATGCTCTGAAATACCTTTAGTAGTAGTGGTGTTACATCTTCTCTGAAAGTTTGGTAGAATTCTCCAGTGAAGCAGGGCCACGGCTGTTTTTTGTTCTTGCAAGTTTTAAAATTAGCTTTTCAATCTCTTCTTTAGCTGTTTTATCTCAGTTTGTGTTAGTTTATATAAGTAGTGTGTTTCTAGAAAATTGTCCATTTTCTCTAGGTTTTCAAATTTGTTAGAGTTCAATTTTTCATAGTGTTCTGTTATGATGCTTTTAATTTCAGTTGGATCTGTTTTGATATCAACCATCTCATTTATTATTTGTATTAGTTGCTTCCTCTCCTTTTTTTTTTTTTTTTTGGTCATTCTGACCAATGGTTTATCAATTTTTTCAAAGAACCAGCTTTTGGTCTTGTTAACTCTTTCAATTGTTTTTCTGTTCTTTATCTCATTTGATTCTGCTCAAATTTTTCTTTTTTGCTTTCTTCTGGTGGCTGAGGGCTTCTTTTGCTGCTCTTTTTCTATTTGTTCAAGTTGCAGGGATAATTCTTTGATTTTGACCCTTTCTTCATTTTGGATGTGTGTGTATTTATTGCTATAAATTGACGTCTGAGCAGTGCTTTTGATGTGTCCCATGGGCCTGGTAGGAAGTATTCTTATTCTCATTTGCTTCTATGAATTTTTTTTCCCGTCCTTAATTTCTTCTATAACGCAGTCGTTTTTGAGAAAATGTTGTTCAGTTTCCATGTGTTTGATTTTTTTCCTTGCTTTTTCTGTCACTGGTTTCTACTTTTATGGCTTCATGGTAAGAAAAGATGCTTTGTAATTTTTCAATGTTTTGGATTTTGTTAAGGCTTGCTTTATGACCTAATACGTGGTCTATTCTGGAGAATGTTCCATGTGTGTTGGAAAAGAAAGCATACTTGGCTGCTGTCAGGTGGAGTGTTCTGTATATGTCTATGAGGTCAAGTTGGTTGATTGTGGCATTTAGGTCTTCTGTGTCTTTATTGAGCTTCTATCTGGATGTTCTATCCCTCACTGAAAGTGGTGTGTTGAAGTCTCCTACTATTATTGCAGAGCTGTCTATCTTACTTTCCAATGCCGTTAGAGTTTGTTTTGTGTACTTTGGAACACTGTCATTGGGTGTGTAAATATTTATTATGGTTATATCCTCCTGGTGTACTGACTGTTTAATCATTATATAGTGTCCTTCCTTGTCCTTTGTGGTGGATTTTAAAGTCTATTTTGTCAGAATTTAATATTGCCACTCTTGCTCTTTTTTGATTGTTATTTGCTTGGTATATTTTTCTCCATCCTTTGAATTTTAGTTTGTTTGTGTCTTTAAAGCTAAGGTGTGTCTCTTGTAGGCAGCATATAGATGGGTTGTGTTTTTTATCCACTCTGCGACTCTCTGTCTCTTTATTTAGTCCATTTATATCCAGTGTAATTATTGATAGGTAGAAGTTTAGTGCTGTCATTTTGATTGCTTTTTTTTGCGTTGTTGACAGTTTCTTTCTCTCACTTAATTTTCTGTGCTGAGTAGTTTTTCTTTATATATTGCCTTTTGCACTTTTTCATTGTTGTTGATTTTGTATTTGCTGAGTATGTTTTTCTTGTTTTTTGTTTTGATGTGTAGGGTTGTTAGTTTCCTTTGTGATTACTTTAATATTTACCCCTATTTTTTTAAGCTTAAACCAAACTTTTATTTCTTTATATTGCCTTGACTTCCTCTCCATAGCAAAGGTCTATGACTACATTTTTTAGTCCCTCTTTTTTGCTCTAATGTTGTCATCTTTTACATAATGATGCCTCTGAGTCTCTGTTTTGAGTGTTTTAGCTTTGATTTATTTTTGTGATTTTCCTATATGGGTTGCTATCTGGTTGCTATGGCCTGTGTTCTACTCTTGGGTCTTTATCTGATATTGTTTATCTTCTAACCAGAGGACTCCCTTTAGTATTCCTTGCAATTTTGTTTCAGTTTTTGCAAATTCTCTAAAGTTCTGTTTATTGGAAATGTCCTAATTTTACCTTCATATTTGAGAGACAGTTTTGCTGGATATATAATTCTTGGTGCCAATTTTTCTCCTTCAAGGCTGTATATATGTCGTCCCATTGTCTTCTTGCCTGCATGGTTTCTGCTAACTAGTCCAAACTTAGTCTTATTGACTCTCCTTTGTAGGTGACTTTTAATTTATCCCTAGCTGCTCTTAAAACTCTCTCTTTATCTTTGGCTTTGGCAAGTTTGATTATAACATGTCTTGGTGAGTTTCTTTTGGGATCTGCCTTGTGAGGGCTTGAATGAAAATCTTAGATAGATATCTTCTCATCTTTCACTATATCAGGTAAGTTTTCTGCCAAGAAATCTTCAACAATTTTCTCTGTATTTTCTATTATCCCCTCCTGTTCTGGTACTCCAATCACTCATAGGCTATTTCTCTTGATAGAATCCCACATAATCCTTAGGATTTCTTCATTTTTTTAAATTCTCCAAAGTCTTCTTGCAATATATTGATGTTTCCAGCATGAATACATCAACTGCACTAAGATTATACATTACATGGCAGATGTTTGTTGCTTTAGAATGGAAGCTGATTGCCACTCCTGGAAAGTCCTGGAAATTCAGGCTTCCACCCTACTTTGTGATAGGAATCTACTATACTGCTTCCCCACATCTTCAGGACACACCTAGCTAACATCAAATATGCACTAAATGTGTGTCTATCTTTTGTTTGCTAACTCAATGTTCCCCTTAATAGACTGAAAAGACTGAAGGACATTGAACATTTTTTCAAAATAATATTTTGTGCAAATAAAGATTGTTTCAAGCAATTTTATTCCAGTGTACTTTTTGAAAAGCTCAGCTTATCATTTCTTCATTGTTTTCTTTATTTTTTTCCAAAAACAACAAACAAAGTATAATTAGTAGTTTATTCTCCTTATCTCCTGTTACCCTTCTTTCTCTGGCTATTTAACCTACCTGAAATTTCTCTGCCTGTCACCATGGAAACCATGGTGCTGTCTTTAACTACTACTGCTTCATTATAACCTCCTTTCCTGGGTGGCCGAGTGATAAACTTGCATCAGAAAGGCTCGGATTCAGGTATAGGCTCTTCCCTATTACAGGTCGTGTGACTACAGGGTAATTACTTGACTTTTCTGAGTCTTACATATAAAATGATGATCATAATAAGTACTGAACTAATAAGATTAGTGTGGTGATCGAATGAAATAACCTACAGCAAGCATACAGAAGAGTCTAATGTTCTTCCACTTTCTTTAATGTAATTAATTGGGTCGTCAAAATGCTGTATTTCTAAATCTTGATCAGAAAACTTTCAACAATAAAATTCACACTGTCACAGGATGTTAATATTAATGAGACTATCTAGAGATTGGTTACACCCCTGATGGATGCTTGTTCTTTTTACATAATTAGGAGCCACAGCCATCGACATGACGAATGTACTTAACACTACAAATGCAACAGTGACAAATAGTACACTTCCGGATGCTTCTCCAACATTATCAAGTTCCCAACACATGAGTAAGTATTAGAATTGTGCTAATGTGTTAAAATAATGTATTGGAAATGTTTAGCCTTATAATGTTTTCCAGCCCACAGCTGCCAAGGAATCATTCTCTTCCTATATTTGCTCCTATTCTCTATCAAATTGAACATGCATTTGACAACTTTCTTTTGTAAAGTGATGCTCCTTTCCTCCATAGTCACAAATAATCAGAATAGGATGGGTGACAATAAAGATCAATTAAAGGCTGGGCACTAATCTATGACATATGACACCAAAAGATGAACTGGGACAACAAATTAGGCGACTTCGATGAAATAGGGAAATTCTTAGAAAGAAAAAATAATTTCCAAATCTTGTTCAGTAAGGTAGACAGTCTGGATAGATCTTTAACCAGTAAAGAAATCAAATTAGAAATTTAAAATGTGCCCCTGAGGAACACTTCAAGCTGATAGGGCTTCAATGGCAAATTCTGTAAAATATTCTAAAAATAAATGATACCTATCCTTCTCATACTATTTCAGAAAATGCAGGATGAAGGGAAATTGCAAAAGTAATTCTCTAAGACCAGTAATTCCCTGATATCAAAAATTGGTATAATAATAAAGAAAACTACAGACTAATATCTCTTAATTAAAAAAAATAGATCAATTTTTCTTAATATTAGCAAACATAACTCAGTAACATATAAATAGGATTACAAAACATGAATAAGTGGGATTTATCCCAGGTTGGTTTAATATATGAAAATCAAGTAATATAATACACCTTTTTTTTTTTTATTAGTAGAATCAGTTGATTCAAAAAAAGCATTTGACAGAATCTAACACTCACTCACAACAAAAATTCTCAACAAGCTAGAATGTGATAAAGGGCATCTATGAAACACCCACAGATAACATCATACTTAATAGTGAAGGACTGAATGCTTTCCCCTTAAGATCTGGAACACAGTAAGTGTGTCCACTCTCATTGCTGCTATTCAACATTATAACCAGAGTTTCTAGATAGTACAATAAGGCAGTAAAAAATTAAATACATACATACATATATCTCAATTCAAAAGGAAGAAATAAAACTTTTTATTAACAAACTATAATATTGCTTAAGTAGAAAATCCAAAGAATCTATGATAAAACTACTAGAACTAATAAAGAACATCTTGTATCATAGGATGTAAGATCAATACACAAAAATCACATTTCTATATGTTAGTAATGACAATCCAAAATTAAAATTAAGCAAATATATTCCATTCACAATAGCTTCCAAAAGATTAAAATATTCGGGAATAAACTTAGCAATAGAAGTGCAAGTTTTGTACACTGAAGTACAAAAGATTTCTGTGAAATATTAAAGAATTAAATAAATTGACAGACATTACATGTTCGTGGATTAAAAGGCTCAGTATTGTTAAGATAGCAATTATTCCCAAATTGGTCAATAATCGATCAATAGATTGACAGACATTATTAACATACCAAAACAAAACCCGTTGACCTTAAGGCGATTCTGACTCATAGCAACTCTGTAGGACAGAGTAGAACTGCCCCATAGGGTTTCCGAGATTGTGATCTTTATAGAACCACACTGTCACATCTTCCTCCCATGGAGCGGCTGGTGGGTTCAAACCACCAACTTTTTGGTTAGCAGACAAATGCTTTACCACTGTGCCACCAGGGCTCCCATAGATTTAGCATAACTGAAAACCACTGTTGTTGAGTTGATTCTGACTCGTAGTGACCTCATAGGGTTTCCAAGGTTGTAAATCCTTACAGAAGCAGATGGCCACATCTTTCTTCTGAGGAGCCGCTGGTGGTTTTGAACCACTGACCTTTTGGTTAGTAGTTGATTGCTTTGACCACTGTACCACCAGGGCTCCTAGAGTTAACATTAACTCTTTTAAAATACGAGCCAGCTTTTTTCTAAGAGAGCAACATAAAACAAGCTGACTTATCAATAGAAACAATGTAAGCCAGAAGACAATGGAAACATATCTTTAAAATGACAAAAGAAAAATGGCTGCCAACCTAGGATCCCATAGCACATAAAACTATCCTTCAAGACTAAAGATGAAATGAAGACATTCCTTACAAATAAAAACAGAAAATTCTTCACTAGCAGACCAAAATTAAAGAAGGAAAAAAGTTTCCTTGGAGCAAAAGAAAATCATTATAAATGTAAACTCAGAGATATAGGGTGAAATGAAGAAAGGAAAGGGAGAAAAAAGGAAACAAATGAATAAGTATAAATAAATAATGGCTATAAAAATAATAACATCTGTACATGGAGTAAAAATGTTTTAAGAACATTTGAATTTCCCAAGAAAAGTTATAATTACTAGGGTTATTTGCATTTGATTAGTCAAGAATGCATGTTATAATTTCTAAGGAATCTATTGAAAGAACAGTAAAAGAATAAATAATTATGATGTTAATGGACAGAGAAAATAGAATAATAAAAAATGTTTAATCCAAAATAAATCAAAAATTTTTTAAAAAAAATAAATATACAACAGGTTGTACAAATAAAAAGCAAAGAGTAAGGTGGCAAATAGAAACAAAATTATATTAGTAATTATATAAAATTAAATATCAATGATCTAAAAAAAAGATCTAGATGCTCCAAATTAAATAAAAAGAGAAATTGTCAGAATGAAAAAAACACACAAACCCAAAATCCAACTATGTGCTGCTTACAAAAGACACAAAGAATAGCGGGAAAAAAAGATGAAAAACCCTAATTAAATAAAGATGTTAGTTTATACTAGTATCAGACATAGTAGAATTGAAGATAAAAATTAAATAGAGATAAATAGGGGCATTTCATAATAAAAAATATTTAATATTCCAGAGGAATGAAATAATTTTAAATTTGTATGTATGTGATAATGTAGTCTGAAAATATATAAAGCAAAAGTTAAATGAGAAAGACAAATACACAATTCTAGTAAACATTTTAATATACCTCTCTTACTAGTTGATAGAACAGCCAAATCAGTAATGACATAGAGTCAACACAATTAACAAAGTTAATCTAATGCACATATTTAGAACATTGTATCTCAACTACAGAAAGCAAATTATTTTTATTTACTTAAGCAGACTATTTACTTAAATAGGTCATATATTGGGCCATATGATCTCATCATATTTTAGAAGACAAAAATCATACAGTATATTCCTCAATGAAAGGGGAATTAACCTAGAACCCATTGGCCTCAAGTCAATTCCTACTCAGCACCCTATATGACAGTTCTACTCAGAACTGCCCCATAGGGTTTCCAAGGAACAGCTGGTGGATTCGAACTACAGATCTTTTGGTTATCAGCCATAGCTCTTGAACACTGTGCCACCAGGGCTGCAATCTAGAAATCAATAACAAAAAGATAACTAGAATATATGCATATGCTTGTAAATTTAAAAATTGTTATTGTTGTTGTTATGTGCTGTCAAGTTGATTCCAACTCACAGTGACCCTATAGGACAGAATAGAACTGTCCCATTGGGTTTCTTAGGCTGTAATCTTTATGAGAGCAGATTGCCAGGTTTTTTCTTTGATGGGTTCGAACTGTCGACCTTTCGGTTAGCAGCCGAGCATTTAACCATTGTGTCACCAGGGTTCCTTAAATCTAAAAAAACACTTCTTAACAATCTGTGAGTCAAAAAAGTAATCACAATGGAAAAGAGAAAATAGTTTGAACTGAATGATGATGAAAATATGCCATATAAAAACTTGTACAGAACAGTTAGGACCAGTCTTACAGTGAAATATATGACTTTAAAATTCATATATTAGGGAATAAAAAGAATGATTCAAATTATTTATCTGAACAAGCATTTGAAGAGGTTAAAAAAATAATGAATTAAATCCAAGGAAAGAGGAAGGAAGAAAATTAGAAATATAAGAGGAGTAGCTAATGAGTTAGAAATCAAATATTTAATAGAGGGAATTAAAAAAAAATTGTGTTTTTGAACTTGATGCCATACAATAGAAGCTATAAAAAGTATAAGCACAGAGAGGAGAAAGATTGGAAAAATAAAGAACAAAATGTCAGTCAGCTCTGAGACAACATCAGGGGCCCAAACATAGTTATGATTGATGTCCCAGAAGAGGGAAGAAGGCCTTTTCAAAAAAAATTTGGAGAAATATTTTCCAATTTTGATAAAATAGATTCAAGAGCTCTATAAACACACACTGAAGAAACAGAAAGAAAACCACACAAGGCACATCATAACAAAATCATGGAAAACCAGACATAAAGAGAAAATGTTAAAAGGAACTACTGGAAAAAATGGCACAGTAAGTAGAGGGGAACAAAGATAAGAATGACAGCAGAGTCCTCGCAGGAACAATGCAAGCTGGAAGACAATAGAGGAATATCTTCAGTACTGAAAGGAAAAAAAATAGTCACCCTATAATTCTACAAATATTTTTTCAGACATCCAGGCTGAGATAATTATTTTCCGGAGAGCAAACATTAAAGGAAGGCATTCAGGAAAAGGGAAATATAATGACAGACAGAAATTTGAATCTAAATAAAGGGATGAAAAGCAGTAGGAATAGTAAATACATGGGTAAATATAAAACACTTTTATCTCATTTTACTATCTTCAAAATATAATTGATTGCTGATAGAAAAAGTAACAAAAATTTATTGAAGTTTTAAGATGTATGTAGAAGTAAAATGAATAACAACAATAGCATAAAGGACTAAAAGAGGAAAAAGGCAAATACTTGGTTGTAAGGTTCTTACCCCTTATGTGAAATAGTTTAATAGTGTTTGAAAATAGATTGTGATAAGTTAAAGACGTCTATGGTAAACCCTACAGCAACCACCAAGACAAAAAAAATCCTTAAGAGGTATAGCTAATAAGTCAATTACAGAGATAAAAAAAAATAATCCAAAAGCAGGCAATAAAAGAGGAAAAAGGACAGAAAACAGATGGGAAAATTAAAAATATACGTGTATCAAGAGGGTATATTTATACCCAATTATATTTATAATCAAGAAGCCCTGGGGGTACAGTGATTAAGCTCTGGGCTGCTAACCTAAAAGTCTGTGGTTTGGACCCACCAGCTTCTCCAAAGGAGAAGGATGTGGCACTCTGCTTCCATAAAGATTACAGCCTTGTGAACCTTATGAGGCAGTTACACCCTGTCCTATACGGTTACGAGTCAGAATTGACTCGACTGCAACAATATTAATAATCATATAAAATGAAATGGTTTAAGCATTTAATTATAAAGGCAGAAATTGTCAAATTGGATAAAAAGTATGACCTAACTATATGCGATATTTAAAAAATAAAACTTTATAAACTGGTTGAAAGTAAAAGACGGAAAAAGATATTTTTTGCTGAAGGAGTTGAATGACCCAAACCCAAAAGATGAAGCTGTATTTATATCAGGCCAGGAAGAGTTCAGAGACAGGTATCTTACCAGGGCATAATGAGTGTCATTTCAGCTCTGAGTTTTTGAACCAAAGTATAAGACACTGAGGTGTTTAAATAACATTTTATAAAAAGATTTAAGCTGTAACATCATTGGTAACAGGAATCTATGATTCTTCCATAAAGCAAATTCTGCAGGGAAAAAAAAAAAACTGTTTAGCAAAAAAGGGCAGTGACTTTTGCTGTTAGATCATTAGAGTAGAAGTCTTAAAGTATCTCAACTATATATATTAGTTATATTCTTGCTAATCACGTAGAGAATATGTGCCACATACCAATGTTAAAGAAGCAAATGTTTCTATCTTTTTTTTTTTTTTTAAATAACTTTTATTAAGCTTCAGGTGAACGTTTACAAATCCAATCAGTCTGTCACATATAAGTTTACATACATCTCACTCCCTACTCCCACTTACTCTCCCCGTCTTGAGTCAGCCCTTTCAGTCTCTCCTTTCTTGACAATTTTGCCGGCTTCCCTCTCTCTCTATCCTCCCATCCCCCCTCCAGTCAAGAGTTGCCAACACAATCTCAAGTGTCCACCTGATATAATTAGCTCACTCTTCATCAGCGTCTCTCTCCCACCCGCTGACCAGTCCCTTTCATCTCTGATGAGTTGTCTTCGGGGATGGTTCCTGTCCTGTGTCAACAGAAGGTCTGGAGAGCGTGGCCGCCGGGATTCCTCCAGTCTCAGTCAGACCATTAAGTTTGGTCTTTTTATGAGAATTTGGGGTCTGCATCCCACTGATCTCCTGCTCCCTCAGGGGTCCTCTGCTGAGCTCCCTGTCAGGGCAGTCATCGATTGTGGCCGGGCACCAACTAGTTCTTCTGGTCTCAGGATGATGTAGGTCTCTGGTTCATGTGGCCCTTTCTGTCTCTTGGGCTCTTAGTTGCCGTGTGGGCTTGGTGTTCTTCATTTTCCTTTGCTCCAGGTGGGTTGAGACCAATTGCTGCATCTTAGATGGCCGCTTGTTAGCATTTAAGACCCCAGACGCCACATTTCAAAGTGGGGTGCAGAATGATTTCATAATAGAATTATTTTGCCAATTGACTTAGAACTCCCCTCAAACCATGTTCCCCAGACCCCCGCGCTTGCTCCGCTGACCTTTGAAGCATTCATTTTATCCCGGAAACTTCTTTGCTTTTGGTCCAGTCCAATTGAGCTGACCTTCCATGGATTGAGTGTTGTCTTTCCCTTCACCTAAAGCAGTTCTTATCTACTGATTAATCAATAAAAAACCCTCTCCCACCCTCCCTCCCTCCCCGCCTCGTAACCACAAAAGTATGTGTTCTTCTCAGGTTTACTATTTCTCAAGATCTTATAATAGTGGTCTTATACAATATTTGTCCTTTTGCCTCTGACTAATTTCGCTCAGCATAATGCCTTCCAGGTTCCTCCATGTTATGAAATGTTTCAGAGATTCGTCACTGTTCTTTATCGATGCATAGTATTCCATTGTGTGAATATACCACAATTTATTTACCCATTCATCCGTTGATGGACACCTTGGTTGCTTCCAACTTTTTGCTATTGTAAACAGAGCTGCAATAAACATGGGTGTGCATATATCTGTTTGTATGAAGGCTCTTGTATCTCTAGGGTATATCCCTAGGAGTGGGATTTCTGGGTTGTATGGTAGTTCTATTTCTAACTGTTTAAGATAACGCCAGATAGATTTCCAAAGTGGTTGTACCATTTTACATTCCCACCAGCAGTGTATGAGAGTTCCAATCTCTCCGCAGCCTCTCCAACATTTATTATTTTGTGTTTTTTGGATTAATGCCAGCCTTGCTGGTGTGAGATGGAATCTCATCGTAGTTTTAATTTGCATTTCTCTAATGGCTAATGATCGAGAGCATTTTCTCATGTATCTGTTGGCTGCCTGAATATCTTCTTTAGAGAAATGTGTGTTCATATCCTTTGCCCACTTCTTGATTGGGTTGTTTGTCTTTTTGTGGTTGAGTTTTGACAGAATCATGTAGATTTTAGAGATCAGGCGCTGGTCGGAGATGTCATAGCTGAAAATTCTTTCCCAATCTGTAGGTGGTCTTTTTACTCTTTTGGTGAAGTCTTTAGATGAGCATAGGTGTTTGATTTTTAGGAGCTCCCAGTTATCGGGTTTCTCTTCATCATTTTTGGTAATGTTTTGTATTCTGTTTATACCTTGTATTAGGGCTCCTAGGGTTGTCCCAATTTTTTCTTCCATGATCTTTATCGTTTTAGTCTTTATGTTTAGGTCTTTGATCCACTTGGAGTTAGTTTTTGTGCATGGTGTGAGGTATGGGTCCTGTTTCATTTTTTTGCAAATGGATATCCAGTTATGCCAGCACCATTTGTTAAAAAGGCTATCTTTTCCCCAGTTAATTGACACTGGTCCTTTGTCAAATATCAGCTGCTCATACTTGGATGGATCTATGTCTGGGTTCGCAATTCTGTTCCATTGGTCTATGTGTCTGTTGTTGTACCAGTACCAGGCTGTTTTGACTACTGCGGCTGTATAATAGGTTCTGAAGTCGGGTAAGGTGAGGCCTCCCACTTTCTTCTTCTTTTTCAGTAGTGCTTTGCTTATCCGGGGCTTCTTTCCCTTCCATATGAAATTGGTGATTTGTTTCTCTATCCCCTTAAAATATGACATTGGAATTTGGATCGGAAGTGCGTTAAATGTATAGATGGCTTTTGGTAGAATAGACATTTTTACTATGTTAAGTCTTCCTATCCATGAGCACGGTATGTTTTTCCACTTAAGTATGTCCTTTTGAATTTCTTGTAGTAGAGCTTTGTAGTTTTCTTTGTATAGGTCTTTTACATCCTTGGTAAGATTTATTCCTAAGTATCTTATCTTCTTGGGGGCTACTGTGAATGGTATTGATTTGGTTATTTCCTCTTCGGTGTTCTTTTTGTTGATGTTGAGGAATCCAAGTGATTTTTGTATGTTTATTTTATAACCTGAGACTCTGCCAAACTCTTCTATTAGTTTCAGTAGTTTTCTGGAGGATTCCTTAGGGTTTTCTTTTTTTTTTTTTTTTTTTTATAATAACTTTTATTAAGCTTCAAGTGAACGTTTACAAATCCAATCAGTCTGTCACATATAAGTTTACATACATCTCACTCCCTACTCCCACTTACTCTCCCCGTCTTGAGTCAGCCCTTTCAGTCTCTCCTTTCTTGACAATTTTGCCGGCTTCCCTCTCTCTCTATCCTCCCATCCCCCCTCCAGACAAGAGTTGCCAACACAATCTCAAGTGTACACCTGATATAATTAGCTCACTCTTCATCAGCGTCTCTCTCCCACCCGCTGACCAGTCCCTTTCATGTCTGATGAGTTGTCTTCAGGGATGGTTCCTGTCCTGTGTCAACAGAAGGTCTGGAGAGCATGACCGCCGGGATTCCTCTAGTCTCAGTCAGACCATTAAGTTTGGTCTTCTTATGAGAATTTGGGGTCTGCATCCCACTGATCTCCTGCTCCCTCAGGGGTCCTCTGCTGAGCTCCCTGTCAGGGCAGTCATCGATTGTGGCCGGGCACCAACTAGTTCTTCTGGTCTCAGGATGATGTAGGTCTCTGGTTCATGTGGCCCTTTCTGTCTCTTGGGCTCTTAGTTGTCATGTGGGCTTGGTGTTCTTCATTTTCCTTTGCTCCAGGTGGGTTGAGACCAATTGCTGCATCTTAGATGGCTGCTTGTTAGCATTTAAGACCCCAGACGCCACATTTCAAAGTGGGATGCAGAATGATTTCATAATAGAATTATTTTGCCAATTGACTTAGAAGTCCCCGCAAACCATGTTCCCCAGACCCCCGCGCTTGCTCCGCTGAGCTTTGAAGCATTCATTTTATCCCGGAAACTTCTTTGCTTTTGGTCCAGTCCAATTGAGCTGACCTTCCATGTATTGAGTGTTGTCTTTCCCTTCACCTAAAGCAGTTCTTATCTACTGATTAATCAATAAAAAAAACCCTCTCCCACCCTCCCTCCCTCCCCCCCTCGTAACCACAAAAGTATGTGTTCTTCTCAGGTTTACTATTTCTCAAGATCTTATAATAGTGGTCTTATACAATATTTGTCCTTTTGCCTCTGACTCATTTCGCTCAGCATAATGCTTTCCAGGTTCCTCCACGTTATGAAATGTTTCAGAGATTCGTCACTGTTCTTTATCGATGCGTAGTATTCCATTGTGTGAATATACCACAATTTATTTACCCATTCATCCGTTGATGGACACCTTGGTTGCTTCCAACTTTTTGCTATTGTAAACAGAGCTGCAATAAACATGGGTGTGCATATATCTGTTTGTATGAAGGCTCTTGTATCTCTAGGGTATATTCCGAGGAGTGGGATTTCTGGGTTGTATGGTAGTTCTATTTCTAACTGTTTAAGATAACGCCAGATAGATTTCCAAAGTGGTTGTACCATTTTACATTCCCACCAGCAGTGTATGAGAGTTCCAATCTCTCCGCAGCCTCTCCAACATTTATTATTTTGTGTTTTTTGGATTAATGCCAGCCTTGCTGGTGTGAGATGGAATCTCATCGTAGTTTTAATTTGCATTTCTCTAATGGCTAATGATCGAGAGCATTTTCTCATGTATCTGTTGGCTGCCTGAATATCTTCTTTAGAGAAATGTGTGTTCATATCCTTTGCCCACTTCTTGATTGGGTTGTTTGTCTTTTTGTGGTTGAGTTTTGACAGAATCATGTAGATTTTAGAGATCAGGCGCTGGTCGGAGATGTCATAGCTGAAAATTCTTTCCCAATCTGTAGGTGGTCTTTTTACTCTTTTGGTGAAGTCTTTAGATGAGCATAGGTGTTTGATTTTTAGGAGCTCCCAGTTATCGGGTTTCTCTTCATCATTTTTGGTAATGTTTTGTATTCTGTTTATACCTTGTATTAGGGCTCCTAGGGTTGTCCCAATTTTTTCTTCCATGATCTTTATCGTTTTAGTCTTTATGTTTAGGTCTTTGATCCACTTGGAGTTAGTTTTTGTGCATGGTGTGAGGTATGGGTCCTGTTTCATTTTTTTGCAAATGGATATCCAGTTATGCCAGCACCATTTGTTAAAAAGGCTGTCTTTTCCCCAGTTAATTGACACTGGTCCTTTGTCAAATATCAGCTGCTCATACGTGGATGGATCTATGTCTGGGTTCTCAATTCTGTTCCATTGGTCTATGTGTCTGTTGTTGTACCAATACCAGGCTGTTTTGACTACTGTGGCTGTATAATAGGTTCTGAAGTCAGGTAAGGTGAGGCCTCCCACTTTCTTCTTCTTTTTCAGTAGTGCTTTGCTTATCCGGGGCTTCTTTCCCTTCCATATGAAATTGGTGATTTGTTTCTCTATCCCCTTAAAATATGACATTGGAATTTGGATCGGAAGTGCGTTAAATGTATAGATGGCTTTTGGTAGAATAGACATTTTTACTATGTTAAGTCTTCCTATCCATGAGCAAGGTATGTTTTTCCACTTAAGTATGTCCTTTTGAATTTCTTGTAGTAGAGCTTTGTAGTTTTCTTTGTATAGGTCTTTTACATCCTTGGTAAGATTTATTCCTAAGTATCTTATCTTCTTGGGGGCTACCGTGAATGGTATTGATTTGGTTATTTCCTCTTCGGTGTTCTTTTTGTTGATGTAGAGGAATCCAAGTGATTTTTGTATGTTTATTTTATAACCTGAGACTCTGCCAAACTCTTCTATTAGTTTCAGTAGTTTTCTGGAGGATTCCTTAGGGTTTTCTGTGTATATAATCATGTCATCTGCAAATAGTGATAACTTTACTTCTTCCTTGCCAATCCGGATACCTTTTATTTCTTTGTCTAGCCTGATTGCCCTGGCTAAGACTTCCAACACGATGTTGAATAAGAGCGGTGATAAAGGGCATCCTTGTCTGGTTCCCGTTCTCAAGGGAAATGCTTTCAGGTTCTCTCCATTTAGAGTGATATTGGCTGTTGGCTTTGCATAGATGCCCTTTATTATGTTGAGGAATTTTCCTTCAATTCCTATTTTGGTAAGAGTTTTTATCATAAATGGGTGTTGGACTTTGTCAAATGCCTTTTCTGCATCAATTGATAAGATCATGTGGTTTTTGTCTTTTGTTTTATTTATGTGATGGATTACATTAATGGTTTTTCTGATATTAAACCAGCCTTGCATACCTGGTATAAATCCCACTTGATCAGGGTGAATTATTTTTTTGATGTGTTGTTGGATTCTATTGGCTAGAATTTTGTTGAGGATTTTTGCATCAATGTTCATGAGGGATATAGGTCTATAATTTTCTTTTTTTGTAATGTCTTTACCTGGTTTTGGTATCAGGGAGATGGTGGCTTCATAGAATGAGTTGGGTAGTATTCCGTCATTTTCTATGCTTTGGAATACCTTTAGTAGTAGTGGTGTTAACTCTTCTCTGAAAATTTGGTAGAACTCTGCAGTGAAGCCGTCCGGGCCAGGACTTTTTTTTGTTGGGAGTTTTTTGATTACCGTTTCAATCTCTTTTTTTGTTATGGGTCTATTTAGTTGTTCTGCTTCTGAATGTGTTAGTTTAGGTAGGTAGTGTTTTTCAAGGAATTCATCCATTTCTTCTAGGTTTTCAAATTTGTTAGAGTACAATTTTTCATAATAATCTGAAATGATTCTTTTAATTTCATTTGGTTCTGTTGTGATGTGGTCCTTCTCATTTCTTATTCGGGTTATTTGTTTCCTTTCCTGTATTTCTTTAGTCAGTCTAGCCAATGGTTTATCAATTTTGTTAATTTTTTCAAAGAACCAGTTTTGGCTTTGTTAATTCTTTCAATTGTTTTTCTGTTCTCTAATTCATTTAGTTCAGCTCTAATTTTTATTATTTGTTTTCTTCTGGTGCCTGATGGATTCTTTTGTTGCTCACTTTCTATTTGTTCAAGTTGTAGGGACAGTTCTCTGATTTTGGCTCTTTCTTCTTTTTGTATGTGTGCATTTATTGATATAAATTGACCTCTGAGCACTGCTTTTGCTGTGTCCCAGAGGTTTTGATAGGAAGTATTTTCATTCTCGTTGCTTTCTATGAATTTCCTTATTCCCTCCTTGATGTCTTCTATAACCCAGTCTTTTTTCAGGAGGGTATTGTTCATTTTCCAAGTATTTGATTTCTTTTCCCTCGTTTTTCTGTTATTGATCTCTAGTTTTATTGCCTTGTGGTCTGAGAAGATGCTTTGTAATATTTCGATGTTTTGGACTCTGCAAAGGTTTGTTTTATGACCTAATATGTGGTCTATTCTAGAGAATGTTCCATGTGCGCTAGAAAAAAAAGTATATTTTGCAGCAGTTGGGTGGAGAGTTCTGTATAAGTCAATGAGGTCAAGTTGGTTGATTGTTGTAATTAGATCTTCCGTGTCTCTGTTGAGCTTCTTACTGGATGTCCTGTCCTTCTCCGAAAGGGGTGTGTTGAAGTCTCCTACTATAATTGTGGAGGTATCTATCTCGCTTTTCAGTTCTGTTAAAATTTGATTTATATATCTTGCAGCCCTGTCATTGGGTGCGTAAATATTTAATATGGTTATGTCTTCCTGATCAATTGTCCCTTTTATCATTATATAGTGTCCTTCTTTATCCTTTGTGGTGGATTTAAGTCTAAAGTCTATTTTGTCAGAAATTAATATTGCTACTCCTCTTCTTTTTTGCTTATTGTTTGCTTGATATACTTTTTTCCATCCTTTGAGTTTTAGTTTGTTTGTGTCTCTAAGTCTAAGGTGTGTCTCTTGTAGGCAGCATATAGATGGATCGTGTTTCTTTATCCAGTCTGTGACTCTCTGTCTCTTTATTGGTGCATTTAGTCCATTTACATTCAGGGTAATTATAGATAAATAAGTTTTTAGTGCTGTCATTTTGATGCCTTTTTATGTGTGTTGTTGACAATTTCATTTTTCCACATACTTTTTTGTGCTGAGGCGTTTTTCTTAGTAAATTGTGAGATCCTTACTTTCATAGTGTTTGACTTTATGTTAGTTGAGTCGTTAACGTTTTTCTTGGTTTTTGTCTTGAGTTATAGAGTTGTTATACCTTTTTGTGGTTACCTCATTATATACCCCTATTTTTCTAAGTAAAAACCTAACTTGTATTGTTCTATATCGCCTTGTATCACTCTCCATATGGCACTTCAATGCCTCCTGTATTTAGTCCCTCTTTTTGATTATTGTGATCTTTTACCTATTGACTTCCATGATTCCCTGTTATGTGTATTTTTTTTTAATTAATCTTAATTTGTTTGTTTTTGTGATTTCCCTATTTGAGTTGATATCAGGACGTTCTGTTTTGTGACCTTGTGTTGTGCTGATATCTGATATTATTGGTTCTCTGACCAAACAATATCCTTTAGTATTTCTTGTAGCTTTGGTTTGGTTTTTGCAAATTCTCTAAACTTGTGTTTGTCTGTAAATATCTTAATTTCGCCTTCATATTTCAGAGAGAGTTTTGCTGGATATATGATCCTTGGTTGGCAGTTTTTCTCCTTCAGTGTTCTGTATATGTCGTCCCATTCCCTTCTTGCCTGCATGGTTTCTGCTGAGTAGTCAGAACATATTCTTATTGATTCTCCCTTGAAGGAAACCTTTCTTTTCTCCCTGGCTGCTTTTAAAATTTTCTGTTTATCTTTGGTTTTGGTGAGTTTGATGATAATATGTCTTGGTGTTTTTCTTTTTGGATCAATCTTAAATGGGGTTCGATGAGCATCTTGGATAGATATCCTTTCGTCTTTCATGATGTCAGGGAAGTTTTCTGTCAGAAGTTCTTCAACTATTTTCTCTGTGTTTTCTGTCCCCCCTCCCTGTTCTGGGACTCCAATCACCCGCAGGTTATCCTTCTTGATAGAGTCCCACATAATTCTTAGGGTTTCTTCATTTGTTTTAATTCTTTTATCTGATTTTTTTTCAGCTATGTTGGTGTTGATTCCCTGGTCCTCCAGATGTCCCAGTCTGCATTCTAATTGCTCGAGTCTGCTCCTCTGACTTCCTAGTGTGTTGTCTAATTCTGTAATTTTATTGTTAATCTTTTGGATTTCTACATGTTGTCTCTCTATGGATTCTTGCAACTTATTAATTTTTCCAGTATGTTCTTGAATAATCTTTTTGAGTTCTTCAACAGTTTTATCAGTGTGTTCCTTGGCTTTTTCTGCAGATATCCTAATTTCATTTGTGATATCATTAAGCATTCTGTAAATTAGTTTTTTATATTCTGTATCTGATAATTCCAAAATTGTATCTTCATTTGGGAAAGATTTTGATTCTTTTGTTTGGGGAGTTGGAGAAGCTGTCACAGTCTGCTTCTTTAAGTGGTTTGATATGGATTGTTGTCTCCGAGCCATCACTGGGAAACTAGTTTTTCCAGAAAATCCGCTAAAAAAAAACTGCAGTCAGATCCCTATCAGAGTTCTCCCTCTGGCTCAGGCTATTCAGATGTTAATGAAGCCGCCTGGGGAGGGTGGGGGAGGGAACAGAGAGATAGGAGAGTAGCACCTCAGAATATAGCCAGAGTTGCTTGTCTTGCTTGGAATGACTATTATATCTGAGATTCCCGCGGGTGCGTCGCCTATGTGTGCTGTCTGTGTGGAGATTGCCCCCGGGGGGTCTGGCCCGCTGGAGTCACGGTCAGATCCTCCGCTTCCAGCCCCACGCCCAGCGTCAAGGCTCCCCTACTGGGACGGTGCACTCTCGACTCCAAAATCAGTCGCTGCCTCCCGGGGACTTCTCGTCCCTCCAGCCGCGTGGCCGTGCCGCCCCCGTGAACCAGGTGGGCCCCCTCCCGGGGTTAGTTCAGATGGGTGGAGTAGCTCCCCGTGCTTGTGCCGCGACCGAGTGACCCGGCTGGAACGCTGTTCTCCCCGCTCCAATACCAGTCGCCGCCTCCCGGGGACCTCTCCTACCGGCTGCGTCCCACGCCGCCCGCGCGACCCGGATGGTCACCTTCCCGGGGTTAGTTCAGGGGGTGGAGCAACTCTCCGTGTTTATGGCGTGCCTGCGTGCAGTCCAAATCCCTGTGGGACGGTCCCCCGGCTCGGATGCTGCTCTTTCTGCTCCAAGATCAGTCACTGCCTCCCGGGGACTTCTCCTAACGGCTGCATCCCACGCCGCCCGTGGAACCGGCTAGTCCCCCTCCCGGGGTTAGTTCAGGGGGGTGGAGCAGGTCTCTGTGCTTGTGCCGTACCTGACTGGTATGCTGGCTCCAGGCTCTGGAAACAATCGCTGCTTCCCCGTATTAGTTCGCTCTCCGTCTCTAAATCTGTGTTTGTTGTTCAGGGTTCATAGATTGTTATGTATGTGATCGATTCACTTGTTTTTCCGTGTCTTTGTTGTAAGAGGGATCCGAGGTAGCGTCTGCCTAGTCCGCCATCTTGGCTCCGCCTCCCCTTTCCTTAGGGTTTTCTGTGTATATAATCATGTCATCTGCAAATAGTGATAACTTTACTTCTTCCTTGCCAATCCGGATACCTTTTATTTCTTTGTCTAGCCTAATTGCCCTGGCTAAGACTTCCAGCACGGTGTTGAATAAGAGCGGTGATAAAGGGCATCCTTGTCTGGTTCCCGTTCTCAAGGGAAATGCTTTCAGGTTCTCTCCATTTAGAGTGATATTGGCTGTTGGCTTTGCATAGATGCCCTTTATTATGTTGAGGAATTTTCCTTCAATTCCTATTTTGCTGAGAGTTTTTATCATGAATGGGTGTTGGACTTTGTCAAATGCCTTTTCTGCATCAATTGATAAGATCATGTGGTTTTTGTCTTTTGTTTTATTTATGTGATGGATTACATTAATGGTTTTTCTGATATTAAACCAGCCTTGCATACCTGGTATAAATCCCACTTGATCAGGGTGAATTATTTTTTTGATGTGTTGTTGGATTCTATTGGCTAGAATTTTGTTGAGGATTTTTGCATCAATGTTCATGAGGGATATAGGTCTATAATTTTCTTTTTTTGTAATGTCTTTACCTGGTTTTGGTATCAGGGAGATGGTGGCTTCATAGAATGAGTTGGGTAGTATTCCGTCATTTTCTATGCTTTGGAATACCTTTAGTAGTAGTGGTGTTAACTCTTCTCTGAAAGTTTGGTAGAACTCTGCAGTGAAGCCGTCCGGGCCAGGGCTTTTTTTTGTTGGGAGTTTTTTGATTACCATTTCAATCTCTTTTTTTGTTATGGGTCTATTTAGTTGTTCTACTTCTGAATGTGTTAGTTTAGGTAGGTAGTGTTTTTCTAGGAATTCATCCATTTCTTCTAGGTTTTCAAATTTGTTAGAGTACAATTTTTCATAATAATCTGAAATGATTCTTTTAATTTCATTTGGTTCTGTTGTGATGTGGTCCTTCTCATTTCTTGTTCGGGTTATTTGTTTCCTTTCCTGTATTTCTTTAGTCAGTCTAGCCAATGGTTTATCAATTTTGTTAATTTGTTCAAAGAACCAGCTTTTGGCTTTGTTAATTCTTTCGATTATTTTACTGTTCTCTAATTCATTTAGTTCAGCTCTAATTTTTATTATTTGTTTTCTTCTGGTGCCTGATGGATTCTTTTGTTGCTCACTTTCTATTTGTTCAAGTTGTAGGGACAGTTCTCTGATTTTGGCTCTTTCTTCTTTTTGTATGTGTGCATTTATTGATATAAATTGGCCTCTGAGCACTGCTTTTGCTGTGTCCCAGAGGTTTTGATAGGAAGTATTTTCATTCTCGTTGCTTTCTATGAATTTCCTTATTCCCTCCTTGATGTCTTCTATAACCCAGTCTTTTTTCAGGAGGGTATTGTTCATTTTCCAAGTATTTGATTTCTTTTCCCTCGTTTTTCTGTTATTGATCTCTAGTTTTATTGCCTTGTGGTCTGAGAAGATGCTTTGTAATATTTCGATGTTTTGGACTCTGCAAAGGTTTGTTTTATGACCTAATATGTGGTCTATTCTAGAGAATGTTCCATGTGCGCTAGAAAAAAAAGTATATTTTGCAGCAGTTGGGTGGAGAGTTCTGTATAAGTCAATGAGGTCAAGTTGGTTGATTGTTGTAATTAGATCTTCCGTGTCTCTGTTGAGCTTCTTACTGGATGTCCTGTCCTTCTCCGAAAGGGGTGTGCTGAAGTCTCCTACTATAATTGTGGAGGTATCTATCTCGCTTTTCAATTCTGTTAAAATTTGATTTATGTATCTTGCAGCCCTGTCATTGGGTGCGTAAATATTTAATATGGTTATGTCTTCCTGATCAATTGTCCCTTTTATCATTATATAGTGTCCTTCTTTATCCTTTGTGGTGGATTTAAGTCTAAAGTCTATTTTGTCAGAAATTAATATTGCTACTCCTCTTCTTTTTTGCTTATTGTTTGCTTGATATACTGTTTTCCATCCTTTGAGTTTTAGTTTATTTGTGTCTCTAAGTCTAAGGTGTGTCTCTTGTAGGCAGCATATAGATGGATCGTGTTTCTTTATCCAGTCTGTGACTCTCTGTCTCTTTATTGGTGCATTTAGTCCATTTACATTCAGGGTAATTATAGATAAATAAGTTTTTAATGCTGTCATTTTGATGCCTTTTCATGTGTGTTGTTGACAATTTCATTTTTCCACATACTTTTTTGTGCTGAGGCGTTTTTCTTAGTAAATTGTGAGATCCTCATTTTCATAATGCTTGACTTTATGTTAGTTGAGTCGTTACGTTTTTCTTGGTTTTTATCTTGAGTTATAGAGTTGTTATACCTTTTTGTGGTTACCTTATTATTTACCCCTATTTTTCTAAGTAAAAACCTAACTTGTATTGTTCTATGTCGCCTTGCATCACTCTCCATATGGCAGTTCAATGCCTCCTGTATTTAGTCCATCTTTTTGATTATTGTGATCTTTTACCTATTGACTTCCATGATTCCCTGTTATGTGTATTTTTTTTTTAATTAATCTTAATTTGTTTGTTTTTGTGATTTCCCTATTTGAGTTGATATCAGGACGTTCTGTTTTGTGACCTTGTGTTGTGCTGATATCTGATATTATTGGTTCTCTGACCAAACAATATCCTTTAGTATTTCTTGTAGCTTTGGTTTGGTTTTTGCAAATTCTCTAAACTTGTGTTTGTCTGTAAATATCTTAATTTCGCCTTCATATTTCAGAGAGAGTTTTGCTGGATATATGATCCTTGGCTGGCAGTTTTTCTGCTTCAGTGTTCTGTATATGTTGTCCCATTCCCTTCTTGCCTGCATGGTTTCTGCTGAGTAGTCTGAACTTATTCTTATTGATTCTCCCTTGAAGGAAACCTTTCTTTTCTCCCTGGCTGCTTTTAAAATTTTCTGTTTATCTTTGGTTTTGGTGAGTTTGATGATAATATGTCTTGGTATTTTTCTTTTTGGATCAATCTTAAATGGGGTTCGATGAGCATCTTGGATAGATATCCTTTCGTCTTTCATGATGTCAGGGAAGTTTTGTGTCAGGATTTCTTCAACTATTTTCTCTGTGTTTTCTGTCCCCCCTCCCTGTTCTGGGACTCCAATCACCCGCAGGTTATCCTTCTTGATAGAGTCCCACATAATTCTTAGGGTTTCTTCATTTGTTTTAATTCTTTTATCTGATTTTTTTTCAGCTATGTTGGTGTTGATTCCCTGGTCCTCCAGATGTCCCAGTCTGCATTCTAATTGCTCGAGTCTGCTCCTCTGACTTCCTAGTGTGTTGTCTAATTCTGTAATTTTATTGTTAATCTTTTGGATTTCTACATGCTGTCTCTCTATGGATTCTTGCAACTTATTAATTTTTCCACTATGTTCTTGAATAATCTTTTTGAGTTCTTCAACAGTTTTATCAGTGTGTTCCTTGGCTTTTTCTGCAGTTATCCTAATTTCATTTGTGATATCTTTAAGCATTCTGTAAATTAGTTTTTTATATTCTGTATCTGATAATTCCAGGATTGTATCTTCATTTGGGAAAGATTTTGATTCTTTTGTTTGGGGGGTTGGAGAAGCTGTCACGGTCTGCTTCTTTAAGTGGTTTGATATGGATTGTTGTCTCCGAGCCATCACTTGGAAACTAGTTTTTCCAGAAAATCCGCTAAAAAAAAAACTGCAGTCAGATCCCTATCAGAGTTCTCCCTCTGGCTCAGGCTATTCAGATGTTAATGAAGCTGCCTGGGGAGGGTGGGGAAGGGAACAGAGAGATAGGAGAGTAGCACCTCAGAATATAGCCAGAGTTGCTTGTCTTGCTTGGAATGACTATTATATCTGAGATTCCCGCGGGCGCATCGCCTATGTGTGCTGGCTGTGTGGAGATTGCCCCCGGGGCGTCTGGCCTGCTGGAGTCACGGTCAGACCCTCCGCTTCCAGCCCCACGCCCAGCGTCAAGGCTCCCCTACTGGGACGGTGCACTCTAGACTCCAAAATCAGTCGCTGCCTCCCGGGGACTTCTCGTCCCTCCAGCCACGTGGCCGTGCCGCCTCCGAGAACCAGTTGGGCCTCCTCCCGGGGTTAGTTCAGTTGGGTGGAGCAGCTCCCCGTGCTTGTGCCGTGACCGAGTGTCCCAGCTGGGACGCTGTTCTCCCTGCTCCAATACCAGTTGCTGCCTCCCGGGGACTTCTCCTACCGGCTGAGTCCCTCGCCGCCCACGCGACCCAGCTGGTCCCCTTCCTGGGGTTAGTTCAGGGGGGTGGAGCAACTCTCCGTGTTTATGGCGTACCTGCGTCCAGTCCAAATCCCTGCGGGACGGTTCCCTGGCTCGGATGCTGCTCTTTCTGCTCCAAGATCAGTCACTGCCTCCCGGGGACTTCTCCTACCGGCTGCGTCCCACGCCGCCCGTGGAACCGGCTGGTCCCCCTCCCGGGGTTAGTTCAGGGGGGTGGAGCAGGTCTCTGTGCTTGTGCCGTACCTGACTGGTACACTGGCTCCAGGCTCTGGAAACAATCGCTGCTTCCCCGTATTAGTTCGTTCTCCGTCTCTAAATCTGTGTTTGTTGTTCAGGGTTCGTAGATTGTTATGTATGTGATCGATTCACTTGTTTTTCCGTGTCTTTGTTGTAAGAGGGATCCGAGGTAGCGTCTGCCTAGTCCGCCAACTTGGCTCCGCCCTCAAATGTTTCTATCTTATATCCTCTACTGGCACCACAAAACCCCAAATTATTTTCTATTTTTATGTGATTGTTTCTCAAGCTAAGAGGATTTTGTGCTGTGAAATAAAATCTAAAAATCTTTAATGTTAAACATTCTATTTTAAAATCAGAAGTGTGTGTTGGTAGACACTGAATTTTTTGACCTCTTATCATTTACAGAGTACCAAAATTTAGGACACCTAAATTCCTAATCTAAAGGAATTTACAGACTATCTGAGTAATGCCAAATATTTACAAAGACACAATATTAATGATTTCAAAATTTTCTACAAATGATCCCTGAAAATGGAAATCAGAAAATGTGCAAGAGTTTGCCAAATTTTTTAAATTACTATAAATGAATTTGTGTTCTAAAAGAATTTTTAAAAGTGAATAATGAGACCAAATGTTCTCTATTATACAAATGAAAAACTTCTACTTTGTTTTCAATAACTATTTGGCAATTAATAGACAAGACGTAGTAACTATTTTATAAAGTCTAAACAAAGAAAGTATTTTCTGTCATGTGAAGCCACCTATATTCAGGAAACCAGAAATTACTGAAAAAAAAAAAAAGAAAAAGAAATTACTAGACTGCTTTAAATAATAAAGCTATCCACTATAGGCTTCATTTTAATATTTATGTATTAACTGAGCCTGCGGATATTTTTCTTAAGGAAGTTGAATGAAAACTGGATCTTTCACCTTTCTTCATTCACAAAACAACTGAAATGACCACAATTCTTCATATTCCAGTGAGAAAAATGTTTATTCTTGGCTCAAGTAAGCTATTTTATAAGTCCTTTAACTCTACAGGGAAAGGAAACACATAAATATTCTCTGGGATGTGATGGGCCAGGTCCAGCATTAACCCTTGCTGAGCCTAGAGTCCATTACACATGTATGTATCATATTCTATATTCAGAGCTACCTCGTTAGGTGCTGAGGGGTGATTCAAAGGATAGATCAATTACAGGAGTCCTGCCTTCCAAGATATAAACTGTGGAGGAATTGGGTGTAAAATCCCAATATAAAACTAATGAATCTCTTCTTCCTGAGTTCTGTATTTCAGCTATAATGACTTCAGAATGTGAAATAATCTTTGACTCTTCTCTTATGATTCCCTATGCACATCCTGTTAGCCTTAGAGAAAGTAGAAAAGAAAAAAAAGAAGAGTTGGTGAGGAAGAAAAAAAATAGATTTTTTTTGCTGGTAATTTAGTCATCCGGATAGCTACAACTAAATGCAAAAGCAGGCTTAGTGCATATGCTCCAAGATTGGCAGGTGGGAGGAGCTACTGCTCTTCTTCCCTCAGTGAATCCTAACTTGGCTGAGGAAAGAATGCAGAATAAGGTTATAGGTAAATGGTCAATTAAGATGGGCAGGACACCAATATATAACTCTACCAAGGCAAATACTTAGATAGAAATGTCTCCAATTGTTGTCCCAAGCCAGAACTTCTGCTACCACAGCATATACAATATTACAGATTTGAAATTGGAAGGGAAAATTGGGCTTTTTGTTAAGGAGAAATTAGTGACATTTATAAGTGGCCAGTAGGTTGTTAAACCAGTCGCTGTCCAGTCAACTCTGACTCATGGTGACCCTGCATGTATGTCAGAGCAGACCTGTGCTCCATAGGGTTTTCGATAGCTGAATTTTCAAAAGTAGAATGCCAGACCTTTCAGTGCTCAGCTCCCCAACTCCACTATCATGGAATGTTTTAGGTCCAAGCATTAGGTAGTCCAGGTGAGGGTTAGAAGGCCACACAATAGACAGTTTTCCCACTCTCACAACACTATCCTGATTTAATGGCGTTTATTTTTATACAAAGAACGTAGAGAATTATATGATAGTCAAGCAGCATTTCAGATATATTATCAATTGACTATGAGAATGGCCTGTGTCCCTGCTTTATCTCTTCAAGACATCACATCCTTCTTAAAATAAAAATTTGGCACTCCAATCGTGCCAAAAGAAAGTGAGCTTATTGGTTATGAATAATGGTTGCTTAGATTCAAATAATAGCACGACCATTTATTTGTGCTGTGGCCCTTAGTAAGCTACTTAGCTTCTCTGTGCCTCAGTATCTTCATCTATAAAATATTTAGAATAAGACTGTCCCCCTCACAGCATTCTTGTGAAGATTAAAAGAGATAATACAGGTAAAGCTTAAAACAGTGTTGGGCAAATAAGCACTTAATAATCTTTGCTTATTATTTTATTAATAACAACCCTTACAAAAACTAGGCACACAGGGGTCTTAAAAGCTTGCAAGGAGCCATCCAAGGCACACAACAACTGGTCTCTGTTTGCCTGGGCAACAGAGGAAGGAGGACAGTCAGAAACAGGAGGAAGAAATGGAATGCATGGCTAATGGCAACTGTGAACAACTACCTCCTTTGCTGTGAGACCAGAAGAACTTGACGGTGCCCAGCTGAATGTTTTGATCACTGAATGTTTTGATCAAAGTTTCCATAGAAGAGTCCTGATCAGAAGGGATAAAAATGTAGAACAGAATTTCAGATTTTCTGGGGGATTCAGATTTTCTGGAACCATTGAGGCTAGATGAACCTTGAAACTATTGCCTTGAGATGATCTTTAAACCTTTAACCAAAAATATCCCTGAAGTCTTCTTAAAAAACAACAGTAAATATATATATATATATTAAAAAAACCCTGTTGCCGTCAAATTGACACCAACTCATAGCAACTCTGTAGGACAGAGTAGAACTGCCCATAGGGTTCCCAAGGCTGTAGTCTTTACAGAAGCAGACTGCCACATCCTTCTCCTGCGGAGCTGCTGGTGGGTTTGAACGACCAACATTTCGGTTAGTAGCTAAGTGCTTTACCTCTGCACCACCAAGACTCCTTAAAACCAAACAATCCAAAAAACACCATTGTCGTCGAGTTGATTCTGACTGGTAGCAACTCTATAGAACAGGGTAGAACTGTTCCACAGGGTGTCCAAGGGATGGCTGGTGGATTTGAACTGCTGATCTTTTGGTTAGCAGTCAAGCTCTTAACCACTGCACGACCAGGGCTCCAAAACTAAAAAAAAAAAGTCTAGATTAATTAGTAAAGAATGTCTGTCTTGATCATTTTGCTCCTATAAAGAGCTATATATAGGATCCAACTGATAACAGCAACTCAGAAGTTTAGATAGAAATCTTAGGGGGTAATGAGTTTATGTTAATGGGAGAGGAACAACTCAGAAAGAGGAAGGTGAGAATGGTTGCACACCTTGAAGAAAGTAATCAATGTTACTGAATTGTGTAAGGAGAAGAAATTGTTGAATTGGTATATGTTCTGCCATGTATATTTTCAACAACAAAATTAATTATTTTTAAAAAACAGGCATGGTTGGTAGTTACAATACTTTTTTCACACATAAGAAAATAGGTTGAGAAAAACTAAATGTGTTGATGAAGGTTAAATTAAAAAGATGAAACTCAAACCCCGTTTTTCTTGCCCGAAAACTTGTAACTCTTCACTATACTATGCTTGCTCTCTTTATAACTATTTTGCGTAAAGTATCTAGAGGAATAAACGAAAAAAAAATCTAGCTTTTGATTGCCTGTAGTATATGTTCTACAAGTAGGTGGTCAATAAATATTAGACAAGGCAATAAATATAAGCAAGATATTGACAACTAACTGACTGCCTGTCTGGCTGACTCTAACCAGGTGGTTCTCTATTTCCTACTATTTCAGATTTATTCTTATCTCTGTGGGCTTTATAATCCTACTTTCCTCGTCTGGACAACCATTATTCCTGCCTCCTCCCTTTCCTTCCTCCCAACGCTTATGCAAACCCCGCACATCTTTCAAAGGCCTCTACAAAATTTGACCCCCACTTTTCCCAAACCAGCATGAGTGCTGCCAGATACAGTGCTGCACTATGGTTTTTTTTAGTACTTTTCATTAAACTGATGCACGTTTTCTTCCTAAATTTGTTTTAAAAAGAAATCAGTTTCACTTGGCGTAAATAAACGATAGTTATAAAAATCAATATGATGTAAAAAAAATTAATTAAATTCTAGCTTGTTTTTGTTGCTTGTCAAAGGCTCTGAGCTTGAGGCTTGCTCATTCTTATTTTTTAAAAAAAATAAGGATTAGCACCTGCTACATAGTAATGACATATTTGCATCAAATCAAAATTTTGAAACTTTCTCAATGAAATAAAATAAACTTAAAGAAAGTTGAAAAAGAATAACTTTTCTTATTTAGTTATTCAATCTTATTTAATACCCCTTTCCACTACCACCTTACAGATTCTTTTATACCATGCTATGAACTCAGCTGCTAACCAAAAAGATAGCAGTTCGAGTCTACCCAGAGGCACTGCAGAAGGAAGGTCTGGCGATCTAGTTCCAAAAAATCAGCCACTGAAAAGTCTATGGAGCACAGCTCTACTCTGACACACATTGGGTCGCCATGAGTCACAGCTGACTCATAATCAACTGGTTTTTTATGTATCCTACACTTTGGAAAACATTAATTTATCTGATTGGCCCAGATTTATCATTTTTTATTATTGCAACATGTGTTAATGCCACATATTTGGGAACTTAATCCTAATTTGTATGCTGTTTGATTAGTTTATATCATTTCTTATGGTGAGAAACAAGAGGAATCCTCAGGCTAATAAAGTGTTAGTCATAAGTCATAGTTTAGTCAAACCAGAAATTATCTCCCCTACAATCGCTCAGTCAATACCATGTACGGAGAGAATGATAAGGGAAACTTGATGTGGTCATAATAAATTATTCTCATACAAAGCCGTAGAGAATTATATATGGGAATGGTGGTTTATATTCTTTCTCCTGAACTTGTTAATGATATATATTTCATGTTCAGTATATAATTGCGCTTTAACTTGAAACACAACTCTAGGCTATATCCTTTATAAGACTATTTAGCAAAGTTACTGTATTGCTGTTTAAGTTCTCTGTTTTAAAGCAAAGTGTCTGAGTAATGTTTAACTCTTCATTAACGTTATTAGCCTTCCAAGTTTATTTGCACTTCATATATGGATTGTGGTAGCTACCTTCCTTCAACCAGCAATTTTACATGGTGTACTCATTTTTCCTTAAAATTTTAATTCAGGTTGGTAGGATCAATCCCCTCCACCTGCCCCTCCCCTTTTCTTTCCCCTATTCTAGTTCATTCACTGGATGTGTTTTTAGTGGAGACCTACCTACTGTCATCCTGGCTGTAGGCACTGGAATCCTGGCTCTGAATAAGACAAGAAATATCTGTCCTCATGTGGTTATATTTTAGCATACAGTAAAAAATTTGAAAAGAAAGAAAGAAAAAAAAACTAGTAACAAAGATTCTGTTAGGCAAATGACGCAGGGTGATAGACTAGTGTGAAGGGTCATGGGAAGACAACTTTTGGTCAGGTGATAGGGAAAGACTTCTCGGAATGGTGACTTCTGAGCAGGGTGGTGGAAGGTAGGAGGAAGCCAGTGTAGGTCTGAGAGAAGAACACCGCAGGCATAGGGAACAGCAAGCAGAGAAGCCTGAGCTAGGAAGAACCCTATGCCTTTGATACACCAAAAAAAAGCCTCATGAAGCAGGGTGAAACAGGGTCATGAATAGTAAGAAATAAATTGAGGAGCAAGGAAAGGGCCAAATCCTGTAAAGACTTACCAGACATAGAAAGAAATAGAATAGAGAGCTATTGAAACAGTTAAGTTTAAAAAGACATATCTGGTGGCTATTTTTTTTTTATTGGGGGTACTGATGGGAAAGAAATGGGTGCTAGATTGACAGTACTCAATTAGGTGGTAAGACATGTTTGGATTTGAGATATGTTTTGAAGCTAAAATAACATTGACAAGGATGAGAAAAAGAGGAGAGTCAAGAAAGGCCACTAACTTTTGGCCTAGTGCAGCTAGGTGATGACGATACCATGAATTGATCCAAGAAGCCAGGAAAGAGGCAGATTTGAGGATACCATTCAAGAGTTCTGTTTTGGACATGCTTAATTTGAGACAGTCAAGTGGAGATATCAAGAAGGGAAATAGATATTTTAAAATTTTAATTATTGGGTTTCTGTTTGTTTCCAGATTATTTTCTATATTTTTCGCATGACAAATCTTGTTCATGCTGTATATACTCAAAGTCATTGGACTGACCCTTGATTGTAATTTTCCTAAGCAACTTTCCTTGCAGAAAGCTCTTATGGACTATATTTACTTTAAAGGAATTTCCTAAGTTTAAGAAGAATCTGTCTGAACCTTCATCTAGCTTCCTCAGGTCAGGAGATGCATCATGTCTTAGTTGATACTTAACACATGGCAGCCCCATTCACACTATGAAGCACCTACCAAAAGGTCTGCTGTCCTCTTGTTACCTTGAGGTATTCAACATGTGAGATTGTACCAGATGCTGTAATGCAGAAGCTGGCAAACTAAGGCCAATGGGCCGAATCCAGCCCATTGTCTGTTTTTGTAAATAAATTTTTATTGGAACACAGACATATTCATTTAGATATTATCCATGGCTGCTTTCATACTACCATGGCAGAGTCAGATAGTTGCTACAGAACCTATGGCTCACAAAGCCTGAAATATTTACTATTTGGCCTACTATCCTTTAAGAAAAATTTCCCAGCCCTTGCTTAGAGTTTCTTTCAGTCTTAAAAAAAAGTCTTAAGGTCTCAAAATTTTATAATTTGAAGGAAAATAAGCCAGAAATGAGCTAAGATTTATACTCACTTACTACCTGAATCAATTATGAGAGCAGATCTGATATTTATTCAATATTTAATTTTACTGATTTTTTGTTTGTTTTCTTTACCCTAAAGCCAAGAATCAGAGTTTAATCAAAACAACAGAAAGATCAGGTTAAGTTAATTTTCTCTTCTCTGTGTATCTTCATAGACAAAATCCCAAAGTAGGTCAGTTAGTGTGATGGAAGGGTTAAACTGAATGAAATAGTACAAGGAAAACCATACATGGCAACAAAAATCTTTAGGAGATCTTAGGGTTAAAAAAAAAAATGTATATATATATACATATACACACACACATATATATATATACACACACCAGAAAGACATACGAGGATCTGACTATCTTTGTGCTCTGTTGCTGAGGCAAGTGGACCCAGCCCTGGTGAACGTGTAAAGCCTGTGGAATTTGTCATCTGCATAGAACCTGCTGTTCTTGGCTGGTTTCTGTTGTCAGGGTGTCCTCTCCCAGAAGTACAGAGTGTCTGTGAGCTCTCTTCTCCATCCTTTATAGCAAAGCCTGGCCCTCACATCCATAAAATGATGTTATAAACAACCTGAAATGTTACCACTCCAAGAACTAGCCATGTTTTCCCATCCCTTCATTCTAAACTGAATGCATTTTGGATGACGGGCTAGCTGAAATAGAAAAACAATGTTAAGCACAGGAAAATGATAGTGTTGAGTCTTCCTGTTATTCTGAAATCAAAATACATAGGGATTTTTATCTTTCTACATTCTACCTAGAAGTTCTGGTGGTACAATGGTTAAGCACCCGGCTGCTAACTGAAAGGTTGGTGGTTCGAACCCAACCAGTGGCTCCACAGGAGATTACAGCCATTAAAATTACAGCCTAGAAAACCTTATGGGGCAGCTCTACTCTGTCATATACGGTAGCTATGAGCCGGATTGGACTTGAGGGCACCTAACAATAACAGCATCCTATCTGATAATTAAATAAATGACAAATCTCAGAGGCGCTCAATCTTGGTCACCATTTTGGTATACATAAAGTTAGAAAAGTGGGAAATAATCTAGAGGAGTGTGTAACTTAAAATAAAAATGAAAAATAAAATCAGAAAAATAATAGCCGTTTCACAGCAAGTGTCCTAAGTAATCATGGTACTCTACCTTCTACCTCTTGTGTTTAAGGAAAGTAAAAATTGACATTATTATGCTTTGTACTTTTAATTATTTATCTTCTGCAACATAATGTTGTTGTCCTTAGATGCCATTGAGCCGGTTCAGACTCATAAAAAAAAAACCAAACCCACTGCCTTCGAGTCAAATCTGACTCATAGTGGCCCTATAGAACAGAGTAGAACCGCCCCATAGAGTTTCCAAGGAGCACCTGGCTGATTCGAACTGCTGACCTCTTGGTTAGCAGCTGTAGCACTTAACCACCATGCCACCAGGGTTTCCTGACTCATAGCGACCCTATATACCACAGAACGAAACACTACTCACCCGGTCCTGTGCCATGCTCACAGTCATTGTTATGCTTGAGCTTATTGTTACAGCCACTGTGTCAATCCATCTCGTTGAGGGTCTTCCTTTTTTCTGCTAACCCTGTAATTTACCAAGCATGACGTCCTTCTCCAGGGACTGATCCCTCTTGACAACATGTCCAAAGTATGTGAGATGTAGTCACGTCACCCTTGCTTCTAAGGAGCATTCTGGTTGTACTTCTTCCAAGACAAATTTTTTCATTCTTTTGGCAGTCCATGGTATATTCAATATTCTTCACCAAAACCACAATTCAAAGGCATCAATTTCCCTTTGTTCCTCCTTATTCATAGTCCAGCTTTCACATGCATATGATGTGATCAAAAATACCATGCTTTGGGTTAGGCGCACCTTACTCTTCAAGGTGACATCTTTGTTTTTCAACACTTTAAAGAGTTCCTTTGCAGCAGATTTGCCCAGTGCAATGCATCTTCTGATTTCTCGACTGAACGCTGCTTCCATGGATGTTGATTGTGGATCCAAGTAAAAAGAAATCCTTGACAACTTCAATCTTTTCTCCGTTTATCATGATGTTGCTTATTGGTCCAGTTGGGAGGATTTTTGTTTTCTTTACGTTGAGGTGTAATCCATACTGAAGGTCTTTGATCTTCATCAGTAAGTGCTTCAAACCCTCTTAGCTTCCAGCAAGGAAGGTTGTGTCATCTGCATAATGCAGGTTGTTAACGAGTCTTCCTCCAATCCCGATGCCCTGTTCTTCTTCATATAGTCCAGCTTCTCGAATTATCCGTTCAGCATACAGATTGAATAGGTATGGTTAAAGGATACAACCCTAATGCACACCTCTTCTGACTTTAAACTATGCAGTATCACCTTGTTAAGTCCAATTGTCTTCACCAGTCATCTTTTGAGTGCCTTCCAACCTGGAGGCCTCATCTTCCGAAACTATATCAGACAATGTTTCACTGCTATTCATAAGGTTTTCAATGGCTAATTCTTTTCAGAAGTAGACTTCTGGGTCCTTCTTCCCAGTCTGCCTTAGTCTGGAAGCTCAGCTGAAACCTGTCAGCCATGGATGACCCTGCTGGTATGTGAATACCGGTGGCATAACTTCCATCCTCACAGCAACATGCAAGTCCCCATAGTACTACAAACTGACAGACATGCGGGGATTACAACATATCTCCATTAATAAGTTATTTTAATATTATGAATACTCTTTAGTTCACCTGATCACTGTATTTTTTATCCTTATGTCCATCTTCATAGTCTGGAAATAAGTAAGACTTAGGAAAAACATAAGAAAACCAGGCAAAGAGGGCAGCTTTATATTGTCTAATGCTTCCCCCCCCCCCCACTTTTTTCTAAGAGAACTCTCTCCCTTTTGCTTTGTGGATTGGTCAAGAAGGAGGGGGTAAAAGATGGAAGAAGAATTGAGAAACTTCCAAAACTGTCAGCTACTTTAAGGAGATACTGAAGGATCCTTGTTTAAATAGCTATATTTACAAAATGTCAACTATAACTATAATTGATTTTTAAAAGGATGAAAAACCCATTTAGACTTTTAAGTTTGAGTTATATAAGCTACTTATCCTAAAACAGATGAGACAAACTAATTTGAACAGTAAACAAGAAAGAAATGAGATTGATTCTATAAGCCCCAATAAAAGTTAATCATATTTCCTTACAATCAAACTTCAGATATATGCCTTGACTAAAGATTAATCCATATCCACTCCAAGAGAACCTGAATTGACAAATTTATTAGCAGGGTATTATTTTCTTTCTATTGACAACTTTAATCATTTGTCTGTTTAAAGTCTTCAGTCATATACATTCATCATCAAAGTTGTTCAAATACCAAATTCGTGAAATATTCACCGTATGAACAAAGATAGCTGTCTTACTTAAAATAATTAAAATTTCTCTTTTAGGTAAAAGTTTAGGTAGAGTTCTAGCCCACAGATTTATTAGTACTGCTTTCTTTCTATAAATATGACCTAATATGCATTTAGTCTTAGTCTTTGACTGTATCATACATAGTTCTCACATTTGATACTTTCTTTCACATTATATATTTATCTTTGATTTTCTTGAAAAGAAATTACATTTTTACCACTCATTTAAAAAACTATTACTATGGATCTAGAAAATAATAATTATTTTATGTAGGGCTTTTTTGAAGATTAAGAATAAATAAGGCATTTGTGTATAAAGAGTGTATTATAAGAAATTATAAATAGATATATGATGTTTGTCATTATAAAGTAAAGATAAAAGAAAGATTAGCATAATTATGTGGAAATGATTGACCAAGGTCTAAAGACTTGGCCACTTATTCCACTCAATACAGCAAAGTTAGTGTGCAGTGGATATGTTTAATGATACCTAACATGAAAAATACATGATCCATTTCTAAAGAATGTGGGAAAGTCAAACTTCAGTTGTCCACTGTAGCATATCCAATAAGGCCTCAAACTTAGCATGATCCACTGCTAAATATATAGACTGATATATTCAAACAACTACAACTAACCAAGGCATTCAATAAACTTTTATTCTGGCCCCGCTATTTGTAATACTAGCTAAGAGCTCCACCACCTGCCAGTTTGTCATGCTGTGGTGACTTGTGTATTGCTGCGATGCTGGAAGCTATGCCACCAGTATTTCAAACACCAGCATGGTCACCCCATGGTAGACAGGTTTCAGTGGAGCTTCAAGACTAAGCCTGACAACCTACTTCTGAAAATTAACCAATTAAAACCTTATGGATCACAACAGAATATTGTCTGATATAGTGCTGGAAGATGAGCCCCCTAGGTTAGAAGGCATTCACAATACACAGTGGCCAAAGCAATAGGCTCAAGCATGCCAATTATCATGAAGATGGCACAGGACAGAGCAACGTTTTATTCTCTTGGTCAGGGAGTCACCAACGAGTTGGAACCAACTCAACAGCAACTAACAATGCCTAAGAGCTGTCAGTGATATATGAAGCTTGCCATCAAGGAGTTAACAAGGGAGACTAGACAACATTATAAATGACTATAATAACTCTAATAGTTATGTAGGTATAAAGTGATATATCATGGGTGAGCTTCAAATAACCTTATGTAAGATCAAAAGAGGGAGAGATCTTTGTATTTCCTTTTACTGGGTAGTGGCATAGGTTGAGCAAGGGAAAGCAGTTTAAGAAAAGTGAGGGAAGTGTTCATGAAGGATGTAACCTTCTGGCTGGCAGATTATTCTGCCTACTCATTTTTCTAGTCTAAATTCAGAACTAACGAGGAGATGGAAAGGCCCACTAAAAAGTAATGAAAGGCTGTTTATTCCCTGAGGAGACAGACATCATGTGGCCATTAGGACAATTTTAAGCAATGATTGAATTCACTTTTCTTTAGCTTTATCATTTGCCAACAGACTGACAGAGCTAATAACTTGTCCTTGAAAAGGAACCTCTTGATTTCTTTGATAAAAGATCTCAGCAGCCCTGAGGAAAAATGGACCCAATGTGCCTCAGTATATTAGAAAAGAAATAAACCATTTGCCCTTAATTTTCTGGAAAATATAACATTCCCATGGTGATCAGCACACTTGTGAAAAGAAAGATCGTCATTGTAGTCGTCTTCTTCACTTTCCTTAACTGTGTTTCAGAGACCCCATTGAACTGTAGGCATTAAATTTGGTGGAAAAGCAGAATCCAAACCAGATATCATGAGTCCTAACAAACCTGATTACCAGCCTTTAGAAAGAAGCACCTTCATTGTTCTCAGACTGTATATAATGCCTGGGGGCTGGTTGCCAATCTCTAGGAATTCAAAAAAATGAACCATGAATCATTCTGTACAGGGGGTTGCTTATCTGAGTTTTCTAACTTTATGCCACATTTTGGTATTAATGTTCAATTAGGATCTGCTTAAGCTGGAGATATACCTATAGCAAAGCAATGTCTAGAGTTGTTTTTTGTTGTTGTTGTTTGTTTTAAACTTGGGATTTTACGATATCTGAAAGATTAGTTGAGAATAAAGGAACTCCCTATGGAATGGGAAATAAATCAATGTATGAGTGTGTGAGTGTGTGTCTGTGTCTGTGTGTCTGTGTCTGTGTGTGGGGAGGGGGTGGTTCTGCCATAAGCTTCCATTCCATTCCCACTTAGGAAGTAGTATAAATTCTGGGTGTGGCTAAGGGGTTTCACATCCAGTTCAGAGATCTATTGAGCCTCTAAGAAGTATTCTGCACTTTTTTGTGCCACTCTAGTTTACAGTGGAATGTCATAAAAATTCACAGCCTCAACTGATGAGCTACCCAGAGTTACTTCGGGAAGCGATGCATTTTCAATTCTATTGCTAGTAGGCATGTTCCCTCCAATGAGCTCTGCAATGTGATTGATTTACTACTTTAGGAGTGGCTCGCCCTATCTCCTTGTATCTATCTGCAGGGTCTGCTTTGGTTGTTGAAGAGAAGATGTCTTCAGTTTGTTTTGATGGGAAGAATGCTTTCTTGATTAGGGTCTAAATTGAAAATAAATTACGTTTGATATGTCAAAAATACCTCCTTCCTACTGAAACACAACAGCTTAGGTAGCATGGAGTGTTGGTTAACAGTACAGACTCAAGAGCCTTCCTTCAAATCCTGGCTCTGCCACTTACTTGCTGTGTGACCTGGGGCAAGTTACTATATCTCTCAGGGCATCATTTCTTTACGTATAATGGAAATATTAATAATATAATAATTGAGTGAGTTAATATTTGTAAAGTACTTAGAACAATGCCTGGTACATAGTTTGAAAATAAAATCCTTTTTAATATTTTTATATCCATATTGTAGATCCCTTACACTTGCATTTTCAGAAGAAATATGGCAGAGGCACAGTTACTTTACTTATTGAAAAACTTCTTATTGTTTTCAGGTCATCTGATATAATCTGTGAGTTTGAAGTGAGATAATGTATCTATGTTGAGGAAGGGAGAATATTTTAACCCTTTCAGAATACTGAGAACAAATTTCATTGATAATGATGTTATAAGATGAACTCAGCTTACTAAAACTTAGTTGGCCATATGACATAATAAAAAGAAAATAGGACTTTTGAGTCATATATGGTTTGTATCTTAGCCCTTCAACTTACTATTGGACATGTTACTTTACCTTTCTGAGTCTCAGTATCTCTCATTTTTAAAAAATAGGATTAAATATGTTTTGTGTAAGAATAAAATGAATTAGCACACATGAAAATAACTTTCACTGTGCCTCATTAATTTTGTGTATATTGTATATAATTTTCTGAAATTAATTTATAATTTTATTAGTAACTATGCAAGTCACAAAATTAGAATACAACCTCCTTATTCAACACATATTCCCACAAAGTTACCTAAGCTAAATAAATCTTCAGTCATAATTATTGGATTAGAGCATAGTATTACGTTAGGTTGGTTATATTGATTGGCCAAAGCAAAGTGAAGGAAATTTGAGATAAAACAGTTTTTGTTAGAAAAATATTACTAGGTCAGAAAGGTAAGGTTCTCATGAGACTAGAAATTAATGTTCATAATGTGAAGGCATAAAACTTCCCCTTGGATATTGTATCTATTAAGTAGCCAGGAAGTGCTATGGTGGGTAAAAATGTAGAAACTAGGACAAAATCATGGGTAGAAAAGTACCCTGACAAGAATCTAAAATATTAAAGCCAGAAGAGACTTCAGGGATCATATCAGCATATTCCCTTCCAAAAATACAGGATTGTACCAACAATACTCATAGTATTTATTGTTTGTAGCATTTGTGTATTACTTACTTGTATAACAGATTCCCTTGTAGTAAAATCATTATTAATTTGATCATGGAAATCCAAAAATGAAATATCATTATCATTAATATCACTGCTATTTCTTCAAGAGTAAAAACCTACAGAATGTGCTTTCTTTCCTTGACTGTCGGGATGCTCAGAGCCAATACTACGGCCAGTTCCAGCAACCGCATTAAGACTTGGTATTAACTCTTAGAAGGAGCCTAATTTTTTCTTCCATTTTACTTTGCTTTGGCTTTCTATTTCTATTTCATTAACCTTACGGCATATATCATTGTTTAAGCTCTTCAAATCCTTTTCCTTAAGAGTTGGCCTATAGGTAAAACTCAATAACCAATATTATATTCTCTCTTATTATGACCCCAACATGCTGTTCTGCTTTGATTTTTATCTCTTCCCCATCTATCAACTTTGAAGTATGCTTCTCATCAGCCCTACTAGAACGTAAACTCCTTAAATGACAATAGCTACATCTTATATATAGTATATCTAGTATTAGGTTCAGAATAAGTCTTTCTTTTTTTTTCTATTGTGGAAAGAATAAAAAACTCATGCTACAAATAATTTCAAAAATGTACCTCTCCTAATATTAAGGTAACAAAAGGTAATCTCACTGATTCACTTTGTTTTTAAGAGCAGCCACTACTGCTGTCAAAATATTTGTTTATCTGAACAACAAATATTTATGGACCCCATTTCCAGATGGAAACCCTGGCAGTGTAGTGGTTAAAAGCTATGGTTGCTAGCCAAAATGTTGGCAGTTCAAATCCACCAAGTGCTTCTTGAAAACCCTATGGGGCTGTTCTACTCTGTCCTATAGGGTCGTTATGAGTGGGAATCAACTTGATAGAAATTTTTTCTTTTTTCCCAGACACTATTTTAGCATGTGGAAACATCAGTGAACAAAATAAAGATTCTTGCCCTTGAGGATCTTGTATTTTGTTAGGGGAATAATTGGCTAAACTTCCTGGAGATAACTTTATGACTAACTTAAGGGTTAACTTTGAGTATAACCTTGTCAATAAGAATCAGAATCAACACTGAGCCTGTTCCAATGAGGTAGAGGTCAAATATTCCTCCACTTTCCATCTTCCCTATTTACTTCTGACACCAGCCGCTTTGCCCGTGGCACTCTTTGAGTTGGATAATTAGAAACACCATATCTACTTTAACAACTTTAATAACAAAGAAGGATCTAAACAGGGAAAAATATACATGAAGAATTGCAAAGGGCCAAGTTTCTAACAGGCCCCAGCACTGAGGTTCAATGTTTCAAAATGGACTAGTTTACATCTCAAAGGAAACCCACTTACCCTGCCTGAAAGTCCATATTCATTCTCAATTTTCAGGAAACTTTCCAAGAGAAAACCAGGAAATTCTGACATCACTCAGCAAGCTTGTCTGCTGGCTGCTCCACTAGGCAGGCTTAGCTGTTGGCCACTCCTCTTAGCAGGCACTCCAGACAGGCTCTGTACTGCAGCCTCTGCTCTGCTCTGCTCTGCAGGCCTCTGGGAGCTGCTTTGGCTCAGCTGTCATTGTTGCTACTGACATTTCTCCCAGTTGCTGCTGACTACTCTACTTTCTACCAGGTCCAGCTCTTTACCGGAATGCAGCTTTCCCTCAGTGTTATAGCTCTTCTTCAATGTAACTGGCTCAGTGTCACAGCTCTGAAATTGGTTCTGGAAGATTCTCAGCTCAGGGTCTGTTTCCAAAGGACATGCTCCTCTACCAGCTGTTGTTGATTAGCAGACCCCAAAATCCTCTGTGGGGGTCAGCCATTTATATAGGGCATTTCTTGTCAATTTTAAGGCAGGGCCTCCCTAGCAGAATTGGAACCCCAGCAAACCCACAAGGCAAACTGCAGCCCAACCAATTCTAATTACCCAACAGAAACTTAATCTACTCAAGCCTTGTCAATTACCAGGCCTGGTTGAGCAAAGTAACAAACTCTCAAATTGTTATAGCTTACCTAGGAATTTTTTTTTTTTTTAACCTAGGAAATGTCAGTCAACTCAGAAATCCCCTCAGAAGATTTTGTTTTGTTTAGTTTTGCTTTGTTTTATTTTTTTCCCTACAAACCCAAGGCCAAAAAGGCCACGTAAGGAAACGCATTGCACCACAGGGAGACAAACTATAACCAATAAACATAAGATTGTATAAGTAAATTCTGTAGTAAATTAGAAGGCAATAAGTGTTATGAAAAAGAGAAAGTGTAGACCTATGTAAGAGGGAGGAATTGTGAGTGCTCAAAAGGTAGGGACCAGTTGGCAGTACTGAATGAAGCAGTCAGGTTAGGCTTCTCTGAAAATATCTGAGTAAAGATATGAAGGAAAGGAAGCCATCATGGCTCAGTAGTTAAAAGCTCAGCTGCTAACCAAAAGGTCAGCAGTTCAAATCCACAGTTGCTCCCTGGAAACTTTATGAGGCAGTTCTACTCTATCCTATAGGGCCACTATGAGTTGAAATCAACTCAGCAACAATGGGCCTTTTTGGTTTTTAAGAAGGGAGTGGCCACTCAATACCTGAAGGCAGAGTGCCCCAGCAGAGTTAAACTGAGCAAAGCCTGTAGTTTGGGGCATGCCTAGTTATGTTCAAGAAACAACATCGAATAAACAGGCAGGGTGGAGGTGAAGGATTTGCCAGGCAGAATACATAGGGTTTTGTGGGCTATAGCAAGAACTTTGGCTTTTTCTGTAGGTGGCAAGGGGATTTTAAGCAGAGTAGTGACATGAGCTGAGTCCTATTTAAAAGGATCACCCTGAGAGTGGAGAAGAGACTGCCAGTTGATGCAAGGGCACCTTTTGCAAGTTATCTAGGAGAGAGATAACAGTAGCTTGGGACAGAGTGGTAGAAGGATTTCTGTTGTTGTTAGCTGCTATCCTGTAAGCCCCAGTTCATGGCAACAAGGGATCCTGTGCCATCCCCCAAATCAGTTGTGAATTGGACCGTTGTGATCCACAGGTATTTTATTGGCTGATTTTCAGAAGTAAGTTGCCAGGCCGTTCAAGCTCCTTTGAACTGTCTTCAGTATCCTAACAACACAGAAGCCTCCACTGACAGAGGGGTGGTGGCTGTGCACGAGGTGCACTGGCCAAGAATCAAACCCAGGCAGAAGGGGATAATTCTACTGAACCACCAACATCCATAGTACAAAGGTAGTGGGGAAAAAACGCCCAAATTCTGCATATATTTTGTAGGTGGAGTCAACAAATCTTCCTTATGGCTACATGTGAGATTGGATAGAAAGAGGCAAGTTAATAAAAACTATGAAGTTTTGAGTCTGAGGTTCTGAGAGGAATGTTGGCCATCAAATTGGATGAGAAGAGGAGCCCCAGTGGCCCAGTGGTTGAGCCCTAGGATGCTAACCAAAAGACCTGCAGCTGGAACCAGCCATTCTGAGGGAGAAAGATGGGACAGTTTGCTTCTGTAAAGATTATAGCCTTGGAAACCCTATGGGGCAGTTCTACTCTGTCCTATAGAGTCCTTATGTTTTGGAATTGACTTGACAGCAACAGATTTGGTTTTGGTTAGGATAAGAAGGCTGTAGGTAAAGCAGAAGTTCAGATTTTGATGTATTGAGCTTAAGATGCCTATTATACACTGAATAGGCAGCTGGATTTATGAATTTTGAATTTTGGAGAGAATTGGGCTAGAGGTATACAGTTGGAAAACATTGGCAATTACAGTATACTTAAACCTTGAAAGTAAATGAAATCACTAAAGAAGTGAGTGTGGATATGAAGACCAAGGACTAAGGCCTGGGACACTCCCACATGAAAAGGTCAGAAGGAAGAGGAGGGAACACCAAGGAAATAGAAGAAAAGCTGCAGTGTAGGAGAAAAGAACAAATAGAGTGTGCTGTACTGGAAACCCTGTAATGAAAACGTGTTAAGGAGGAGTGAATGATTTCCTGTCACAAATGCTGAAAAGTTATTTCTTAAAGTGGGACATGAATTCATCAAATTGAAATTAAAGACCAGTTCAAATTTTTTTATGAATAATCAGAAACAATTAATTATCATTCAATGGAATTGAGTTTAGCCCCTCAGGTACATTTTAAGTGCCTGTATACCAAAAAGAAAAGTAGGCAACATAAGGGACATAAATATAGAAGGCATGGTTTTATTTTCTTTATCACACTGGAGTGTTTCATCCTCTACTGCCTCCCGCCTTTATCTCCTGTTAGTATCTGTGTGTCTCATATGCCTTCCTCTCAATTCATTCTAATTTTCAAATTTTAACTAATATGATTAATTCAGCTATGCCTGTGTATTAAGTATGTTCATATGTTAATGCTGAGTTAGCATGAAATCCTCCTAGGAATAGTGATCACACTTTCCAAATGCAATTTGGATATACAATCTGACACATGTTCTGATGGAGCAATTGAAACTGAGAGTGTCCTGGAAAATCTGGATACAGAACTACTGTTATGGATTGAATTGCATGCCCCCCTAAATGTGTGTCAACTTGGCTAGGCCATGATTCCCAGTATTGTGTGGTTGTCCTCCATTTTGCAAGCTGATGTAGTGTTGCAAATCCTAACTTCTGTAATGTTGATGAGGCAGGATTAAAGGCAGTTATGTTAATGAAGCAGGACACAATCTACAGGATTAGATTGTATCTTGAGTCAATCTCTTTTGAGATATAAAAGAGAGAATCCAGCAGAGAGGAGTGGGACCTCATGCCACCAAGAATGAAGACAGGGAGTGGAGAATGTCTTTTGGACCCTGGGTCCCTGCGCTGAGAAGCTCTTAGACCAGGGGAAGATTGATGACAAGGATCTTCTCCCAGACCTGACAGAGAGAGAAAGCCTTCCCTTGGAGCTGGCGCTCTGAATTTGGATTCCTAGCCTCCTAGACTATAAGCGTGTTCGTTCGGGCTCGTTTGGCAGTGGTTTTTTTTAGACTGTAAGAGAATAAATTTCTGCTTCTTAAAGCTATCCCCTTGTGATATTTCTGTTATAGCAGCACTGAATAACTAAGACAACTACCATAATTATAAACACTCTGTGTTCAATTTAAAAGATTTTCTTAGAGAGTGTGCTACTAACTATAATCCAAGCAACATATCTAATGGTGCGATTATAGTCTAGGATGAAATGGAATGGACACCATACCTTGAAAGACCAGCAGGGGCTATTTGAGGCATTGAAGTGGTCATGGGGGAGCTTAGTACTATATTTTAAATCATGCTAGGTAGGTGGCTAATAGTTTTACTAATGGTTTTAAAGGAAAAACAAACAAACTCTGTGTGCTTGTTCATAGCCTAGGGAGGTAACGTGGTAACAGAAAGGACAATGGGATTGTAGTCAGGATATCTGGGTGTTAGTTATGGCTCAAGGAAGATCTCAACAAAGCCTTTTAAGGCTCTCCAGGCCTCAGTTTTGTCACATATAAAATAAAAGGTTTAGTTGAGTCAAGACTGGCAAATATGTATCGTGATGCTGCCATAACTCCTCCTGTGCCCACAGCAGCCACTGTAAATTGACCGTGGCACATTTTTCTCAGATATGGCTTCAAAATCTTTGGGAACACAGCATCCTACCCAATCACTACCAATAGATTAGGTTTCGCACTCAAAATGAAAATTATTTGCCATTCTACCCAAAGATGGCATTGCTCAAGCAAAATGATACCATGACTATGATTGTAATTCTTTGATTAGATAAAGCATTTTTGTCCAGAACACAAAGCATATTTATGAATAGCTCTTAACTTCTAATACCTAGCACAGGATCTGGCTCAGAGTAGAGCTTCAATAAATATTAATAGAATAGTAAATAAATATATGCTAACTGTGATTGCTGGATTTGTGTTGAGCATGTTGCATGCATTATCTTTTATATATTTAAAATATTTTTTGAGTATGTGGTGTTTTTTTAAAATCTCCATTATACTAATGAGTAAAACAAAACTTATAGAGTTTAAGAAATACACGCACACACACGCACACGTCTCCGTTTCCTAGGACTGCTATAACAAAATACTCAAACTAGATGGCTTATAAGAACAGAAAGTTATTGTTACACAGAAGTCCAGATCAGGATACCAGCCATATTGATTCCTTCTGAGGGCTCTGATAGAGGAATTATGCCCTGCCTTTTTTTCTCTCCTAGCTTCTGGTGGCTCCCAGCAATCTCTGCCATCCATTCCTTGGCTGTGTAGACACATCTTCATGTGGCTTCTTCCCCTTGTATGTCTCTGCCTCTGTTCTTTTACAAGACATCACTCATATGGGATTAGGACCCACCCTACTGTAGTATGAACTCATGGTATCCTAATGGATAACGTCTCAAAGGAAAACCCTGCTTCTAAACACAGGGTCACTTTTCACAGGTACCAGGGGTAAGGTCTTCAACATATCTTTTTATATGGGGGGATCGATACAATTAAATCCATAACAACATATATTAAAAAAAAAAAAAAAAAAAAACCCACTGCTGTCGAGTCGATTCCGACTCATAGCAACCCTATAGGGCAAAGTAGAACTGCCCCATAGAGTTTCCAAGGAGCGCCTGGTGGATTCAAACTGCTGACCTTTTGGTTAGCAGCCGTAGCACTTAACCACTACGCCACCAGGGTTTCCTAATAACATATATATGTATATTTACTTACACGTTGTTATGATTGAATATATAAACCAAAAACCTACTGCTGTTGAGTCAATTTCAACTCATAGTGACCAGAAAGGAAACAGTAGAACAGCCCCATCAGGCTTCCAAGGCTATAAAACTTTATGGAAGCAGACTGCCACATCTTTCTCCTGTGGAGAAAGAGTTTAAACCACCGACATTTTGATTACCAGCTGAGTGCTTTAACCACTGATCCACCAGTGGTCCTATTGACTATATAGTGAGAGAAAGTGTGGAGCCCTGGCAGCGCAGTGGTTAAGAGTTATTGCTGCTAAACAAAAGCATGGCGGTTAGAATCCACCAGCAGCTCCTTGGAAACCCTGTGGAGCAGTTCTACTCTGTCCTACAGGGTCTCTATGGGTTGGAATTGACTCGATGGCAATGGGTTTTTATGTATATATAGAGAGAGAGAAAGAGTGAGAGAGCTGCCACTTAGCCTGTCTACAAGATGGTAATAAGGTAGGATGTAGAGTCTCGAAGGTTAACCTTTGGAAAACCTCTGGCTGATTAATACTGTTGATTATTTAATCAGACACATTTTTCTTTACCAACACAACTAGAGAAATATTTATTCTCCCTAAAGCACTTGACTGGAACAAGCAACTAAAAGTACCAAGGTTTCAGCTAGTTACCACTTTTTCATTTAATATTCCTTTTTCTGCCTGCTTAGTGCACTAGGCTGACATTTCTCTTTGTTCTTAGGGGCATATATCTAGCTCCCTCCCACAGATCTCTTGCATGGTAAGAGCTGCACAGACTCTGAACATTATTCTTCTCCCACGGATGTCAAAAATGCATGAGGATGCAGTGCGTGCTAGGCTGTGGGTGGCAAAGAAAGAAAGAGCCAAGGCAGTGAGAGGCAATATCAATTTCTTTGATGTAATTATACATGGCTTCAATACTCCTAAGGGGGCCACAGTCATAACACCCACTGTACCCTGGGTGCCATATGGGGTGTGGTGGGATTTATGGTCTTTGTACTTCAGGAACTTGCATTTCAGTAGCAGAACAAGGCAAATAGATGTGATAGAAATAGCACACTTCATACTGAAAGAGAATGAGGTTTGTTTTGTTTTTAATTTTCTAAACTTAAGCTGTATTTTAGCTCAGCTACACAAGAATAAATGCTGTAAACTTATAAAATCTTTAGCTATTCATACGTATTCCCTTAAACTTACTGAGATTTGTTAGTATTGAGTAACAAAATTTTAATTATAATTTTTTGCATCAGTTCTTCTGATTGAAGATGGCAAATGTTAACGTATGGAAAAAATTATAAAATAAATGTAAAATTAATGTGGTCTTTGGAAGAAAGAGCAAGGATATTGGTAGAAATACAACCAAGCAGCAGTTATTCTAAATAAGGCATATACTTGTAATAAAATGCTGAGTTTTCGTCATGAAAATTGCTCAGCTTTAGTCATGAAAACAAAGGAGTCTTCTTTGATTTTTTTTTCCCAACCTTCTAACCAAAGTCACAATTACAAGCTTTTCTTTTTAACTATTAAGAAACACTAAAAAATCTGAAGTACGTGCATTTTTTCCATTTTATGTATGTGTGGTGGAAAAAAAAAAATCACTATCACACAAAATTATAATATCTGAAATTTAAATAATGTTTTTTGCAGGTTAACTTGTTGGTATACCATAAGAATCTTGTGTAGTAGGTTCTACAAAGCACATCCTAGGGTAAAGAGTTATTGACTTATTCGAGTTTTCTTGGCCAATTCTTAAAGATACAATACTTAAGCCAGGGTTTTGTGAGTTGAAATATAATAAGTTTAAAATAGGTTTAGCACTGCCATGGTATTTTATCCTGTTATTCAATGATAAGCAAACAATTTTCACAGATCTTCAGAAATGCAAACAGAATCTGCAAAGAAATCCAGTAGGAAGAGTTAATACCATAGTCTGACTCTAGATTTGCGCTTTCCCTACAGTTAACGCTTCACAACCAGACGTATCGTCTCCTGAAATCAGTACACTATCCTCAACGTCCTCAACGTCAACGTCAGAAAACATCTTGCAGTCTCAAGGTATGACTACTCTGTGCATGAGTGGAAACTTGCTTCACTTCACCCCTCTTCACAAAAAAAAAAAAAAAAAAAAAAAAAAAAAAACCCTGACAATCTTAATTCACAAAACAGAGCTCTTTCAGGATAAAAGAGAATTTCTTCACACTTGGGGCATTATATCCATGAATCAGAAAAGCTTCTTTAATGGGGAGGGGAAAAGATTGTGAGGAATGGCACATATTAACCAAAGTTGACTTATTTTTTGTTTCTTAAAATAATAGGAACTGAAAGTGGAAAAAATGCAAGCGCTGCTTCAGCCAGCTCCTCTTATTCCAGTGAGTAACAGATACTATCTCCATTCCTGGCAGTTGATATGCAAAATATTAGAATGTGCCCAGTAATGGGGGGGGTTAGGTGGCAGTCATGGATAGCCTTTTCTCCACTTCACTGAACCTGCAATCCTATCATAAAACTGATCTAATAGTCTCCTGCTTTAAGAATTTTCTCCAGGTGAGCCTGGTCTTAATGAGCATACCTCTGAGGTTTTTTTTTTTTTTTTTTTTTAACCTTACCTTAAAACCAAAAAACCAAACCTGTTGCTGTCGCGTCGATTCCAACTGACTCATAGTGGCCCTATAGGACAAAGTAGGGTCCCCATAGGGTCTCCAAGGAGCCCCTGGTGGATTTGAACTGCCGACCTTTTGGTTAGCAGCTGTAGCTTAACCACTATACCACCATGATTATCAGCAAGGGCCAGAGGTGAGTTGATGGGGTTAGATAAACCAAGGTGCACAGGCAGAGCTCCCCATATAAATGAACTGATCACCTTTACAGAGATTTATCTTAATGTTAAAAATGGCCTTTGTTAAAACGTTCCATTTTACTAAATACGTATATATGTCATATAACATATGTGTATGCTAAGGCCGAATATAGATACTCAATAATTTCCTAGCAATTAAGAATAAGATGAATATATATGAAGCTAGAATCATAAAATATTACCTTAGGTTTAGGAAAAGCCCTCCTATTAAATAAGTCAGCATAGAAATAATCGACCTGCCTATTCATGGCATCCACAGTTTGGGAAACATTAGAAAAACCCCATTCCCTTCCAGTCTATTCCAACTCATAGCGACCCTATAGCACAGAGAAGAGCTGTACCATAGGGTTTCCAAGGAGTGGCTGGTAGATTTGAACTGCTGACTTTTTGGTTAGCGCTAGTGATATTAATCACACAGCATTTAGTTCAACAAGTCTCACTCTAGGACTATTATGAACCTAGTAAAACTTTTTTTTTTTTTTTTAACTTAGCTAACAAATATTCAACCATAACAATGGAAATGTAAATTCCCCTAAAAATCAATTAACTATTCTCATTCTCTAATAAATATATAAGGAACACCTATGCAAGCAGATGAGAGTACATTAACTGAGTAGTAACCATGACATGGCTTTGGTATTTATAGTTATATCCCTATAAAAGATTCTTTTGCCTTCATCACTGTTTTAACCTGGGAATGACTGCCATAAAAGAAGAGAGGTGATTCAAAAAAAAAATAATAATAACAATAACCCTCCTCTTAAAAAAAGGGAAAAGCTATTCCTAACCTATTGCAGGAATACCCACTCCCCCAAACACACGTACTCAGGCACACACACACACACACACACACACATCTATCTTAAGTCACATTGTTTATTTTAAAAATAATATCCATTGAGATATCCACTTATATCAGTTTACTTTATGCCTTTTTAATTTTTAAGATATTATCGTGGAAAAAATATTTGTGAATTTTTTCTAGAAAGCCAGCATTGGGATTAGGAGTTGCAATATGAGATACATATATATTTTTTTCCAGTAACTACATTATGAAATAGTAAAGAAAACGATATATGAATGTGAATTTTAACTATAGCTCTGGAGTAAGTCATCTGTCTCTCGGGTCCTCTATCTCCTCATTCCTCCAGTCTCCAGGAAAAGTGGGAGAACACCCCCGCTTAGTTTGGAATTTTGGTTCAGAAAGGCTACAAGACTGACATCAAGTGGATATGTCAGAAATGACAACTAGAGCTAAACCCGTGAATCAGATAAATTTTGCCTAAATGAAAATATTCTAAATAAAATGGTGTTTAAAGAAGAAAGGAGGCATGCATGCTTTTGCTCAGTTAATGAGCTATGGTGAAATTCAATAGCTGCTTTAATTGACAATCTCTCCAACACTTTTTAGGTGTTATTTTGCCAGTGGTTATTGCTTTGATTGTAATAACACTTTCAGCATTTGTTCTGGTGGGTTTGTATCGAATGTGCCGGAAGACAGACCCAGGTAAGTAACAGTGTTTTGTTTAATGTTCCTGAAAGCAGTATATGTACCCAGCCTAAACCTGACTTTAAGCTTTTAAGAGGAGAGAGTAGTTATAGAAAGAAGTAAAATGTCATATTACTTGGTAACAGGAATGGATGGGAAAGGGTAGAGAAATCCATTGTATGCCAGTGAATGTAAGGAATTGGGATTAGCTACTATTTATGGATATTATCAAATACGGGCAAATTCTTTCTGATGAAACTGTCTCAGTTTTGCAGGTGGTCAGGGGAAGATGGTATATAACAGAGGGTACAAAATGACATGCCTTGTCTATAGTGAAAATTTGTTCCATTTCCGTGTAATAGGAAGATAGAGGTCTTCATAAGAATGTTGCTTTTTCCAGTTGCCTTTGAGCTGATCCCAACTGACGGCGACCTCACATGTAGCAGAGTAGAAATGTGTTGCATAGGGTTTTCAATGGCTTATTTTTCAGACGTAGATCACCAGCCTGTCTTCTGAGGTGCCTCAGAGTAGATTCCAACTGCCTGTCTTTCAGTTGGGAGTTTGTACCCACATATGGGGAAGCTATGAGTCAGAATTGACTCACTGGCAACTGATTATTCTACAGTACAGTTACTTGTTTATGTGCTTGCCTCCCTTACAAGTCTGACAAACCCTCCAAGTCACAAACCACGTATTGATCACATTGTATTGTTACTATTATATTGCAGAGCTTTAATACATGCTTGTTGAGTGAAATTTTTAAATTTTCAACAAAATCCAATCCTGTCTTTCAACATCTGGATTCTAAACATTTCACCAACTAAACTCTAAGTATTATAAGCTGTTAAAAAGTAAAGAACAATTACTTTTGTAAGCTGTATAAGGCACATTATTCTTTGTTTATACCGTGGACGCTGTGCCCAGGACACTAACAAATGCTGTTCCTGAGGCCAATCTCTGGCCATGTGAAACGTGGACAGTTTGATGCACAATCATGACAGTGCAAGGGAGAGTTGGGGGCAGTGCTCATTTTAGCTCTTAGTAGGAGATAAGAAAAAAAAAAATCTACGTATCTTCCTTTGACAGTGGGTGAATAAACTTCTTACTAATATCTGAAATATGTTTCCTTACATGATTTCCAGAGGGGAAATAACATCTTTATAAATTAGTTTAATTTCTCTAAGTTTCTAAACCGCCGATCTTGTCTTTTATGGGATATGAACCATCCAAGTTGAAGCCTGTAAGTATGGAGTATATAGGATAGGTAAAAAAAATTTTGTCTTAAATTCATTTGTAAAATGATCCTGTATTGAAAAACTGCTTTGCATTTAATTATTTGGAAATAAGCTTTTTGAAAACTTGACATATTCTGTTAAAGAAGACTCTACATGTGAATTGGATCATTCAGAAAAAAAGTATAAAATATCTATGACGTATGGTACTTTATAATCAAGTTTGTACAATCAGCCAAATCTATTTGGTTATTTTAACTTTGTTTTACAAACAGAATTTACAGCATTGTTATCATTAAATTAGCACTGTTAAACACCCTCAGTTAATCGTTCTTCAAGTATGTGGGTGAGACTTCATTAAGTTTCGAAAAAGAGTAAATCCACTCTGCTTTCTGGAAGACAGCATCAGTCTGAGATTTCGGTATAAAATTAAGCTTATCTAGATAACATTGACAATCGTCTGAGCTTTAACCCAAAAAGGAAAGGTATAAATGCAGAAAATAGTCTATTGGCATACAATCATTACTGTACTCCAAGAAAAAATATTAAAACAAACAAAAATCAACTCAGTGCTATAAGCATCACAGGTGATTTCATAAATGGCACATCATAAAAATCATGAGAAATGCTGTTAAAACCCTATTGAGGTAGGGGCTCAAAATGGTGGCTTAGTCACACACACCACCCTGTTCCCCTACAACAAAGAACCAAGAAACCATGTGAAACAGACACAGATGACAATCTAGGAACCCAGAACAGCAAATGGAAGGATGAAGAATTAGAGTGAACACCAAATAGAAGGAGAAACTGAAAGAAAACAGCAAACAAGGAAATTTACAAATCATATCTCCCAATCCAGTGACTGGCAAGAATGTCCCTTATGCCCAAGCCCAGCAACTGGCTGAACAGACACATCACCTCGTCATTGGCTCTAGCCATATCTTGACAGGTGCCATCTACACTTCTGCCAAATGATGAGTAGGAGATCCTAGTGACCTCATTCAACGTCCACCCTGCTGCAACATGACACATTCCACACAGGAAGAAAAATCTACCAAGCAAAGCAAACAATAACCAAAAAGAGCAGGGATGGCAATAATAATGTCTGATAAAATAGACTTTAAGTCAAAGCCTATCATAAAAGACAAATAAGGGCGTTATATAATGATTAAAGGGTCAATCCACCAAGACGACATAACAGTAATAAATGTGTACCCAATAATGGAGCTCCAAAATAAAACAAAGGCTAACAAAATTGAAAAGAACAACAAACAGTTCTACAATAACAGTAGGAGATTTTAACACATCACTTTAAATGATGAACAGAACAACTAAAAAGAAACTCAACAAAGATACAGAAGACCTAAAAAACACAATAAACCAACTCGGCTTCATTGACATGTACAGAACACACCACCCAACAGCAGCACATTCGCCAATGCACATGGATCATTCTCCCAAATAGGCCATATTTAAGGCCACAAAGCAAGCCTCGATAAATTAAAAAACAGTGAAATAATACAAAGTATCCTCTCTGACTCTAACACTGTTAAACTAGAAATCAATAATAGAAAGAACAAGGAAAAATAATTAAATACATGGAAACTGAATAGCACCTTACTTAAAAACTATCGGGTAATAGAAGAAATTAGAAATGAAATTAAAACATTCTTAGAATCAAATGAGAATGAAAATTCAACATACCAAAACGTTTGGGACACAGAAAAAGCAGTGCTCCGAGGAAAATGTACAGCAATAAATGCACACATCAAAAAAGAAGGCCCAAAATGAATAGCTGGACCAAAGAGTTTGAACAAATAGAAAAAGAACAGCGAAAGAAGACCACAGTTACCAAAAGAAAGGAATTAATAAAGATCAGAGCAGATATAAATGAAGTACAAAACAGAAAAAAAAAACAGAAAAAACTCAACGAGACTCAAAGTTGGTTCTTTGAGAGGATCAATAAGATTGACAAACCACTGGCCAAATTGACAAAGGAAAAAAATCAGAAGACACAAATAACAAAAATGAGAAATGACATGGGTGACATTATAACAAAACCAATTGCGATAAAGAGGGTCATAACAGAATATTATGAAAAATTCTATTCCAACAAATTTGAAAACCTAGAAGAAAACAAATCTCTAGAAACACACTACCTACTTAAGCTAATACAAATAGAGAGAGAAAACCTGAACAGATTCATAGCAAAAGAAGAAGCTAAAGACATCATTAAAAAAAAAAAAAAGAACTCCCCCCCCCCCCAGTAAAAAAGCCCTGGCCCACATGGTTTCACTGGAGAATTCTGCCAAACACTCAGAGAAGGGTTGATACCAATTCTATTCGAACTATTCCAGAACATAAAAAGTGAAGAAATGCTCTCTAATTCATTCTACAAAGCCAGCATAATACTAAAACCTAAGCCAGGCAAAGACTCCATAAAAAAAGAAAATTACAGACCAATATCCCTCACGAATATAGATGTAAAAACTCTCAACAAAATTTTAATCAATAGAATTCAACAGTATATTAAAAAAAAAATACATCCTGATTGAGTGGGATGCATACCAGAGATGCAAGGATGGATCAATATTAGAAAATCAATCCACAGAATTTACCACATAAATAAGTTAAAAAAGGAAAAGAATCACATGATCGTCTCAACCAACAGAGAAGAGGCATTATATAATACCCAATGCCCTTTCCTGATTAAAACTCTCAGCAAAATAGGAATAGAAGGGAAATTCCCCAACCTAATTAATGGCATATATGCAAAACCAAACCAGCGAACATTATTCTCAAGGGAGAACGACTGAGAGCATTCTCCCTCAAAATGGGAATAAGGCAAGGATGACCTTTATCATTACTCTTATTCAGTATTGTACTGAAAGTCCTAGCCAGAATAATAAGGCAAGAAAGTGTATCCAAATTGGAAAGGAAGAAGTAAAACTATCCTTATTTGCAAATGACATGATCCTATACATAGAAAATCCCAGAGACTCCGCAAGAAAGTTACTGAAACTAATAGAAGAATTAAATAAAGTGGCAGGGTACAAGATCGATATACAAAAATCAGTTGGGTTTCTCTACACTAACAAGGAGGACTCCGAAAAGGAACTCAATAAAACAACACCATTTACAATAGCCCCCAAAAGGATAAAATACCTAGGAATAAACTTAACCAGGGACATAAAAGATTTATACAAGGAAAACTATAAGACACTACTGTGAGAAACTAAAGGAGATCTACATGAATGGAAAAACATTTCATGCTCATGGATTGGAAGACTTAACATTGTGAAAATGTCAATACTACCTAAAGCAAGAACTCTTTTTCAAAAAGCTAGAAATAGAAATCCCTTATGATTCAGTAATCCCAGTTCTAGGTAAATATCCAAGAGATATAAGAACAGTGATATAAATCGACATATGCACACCTATGTTCATTGCAGCATTATCCACAATAGCAAAAACATGAAAACAACCTAAATGACAATGAACAGAAGAAAGGATAAACAAACTGTAGTGTGCACTTACAATGGGATACTACATAACTATAAAGACTAATGAGGAGTCTGAGAAATATCTCATGGCATGGATGAACCTGGAGGACATTATGCTGAGTGAAATAAGTCAATCACTAAAAAACAAATAAATTTTGCATGGTTGCACTATTATAAAAAGTCAAGAATAGATACACACAGAAAGCAACATTCTTTGACAGTTAGCAGGGATGAGAGGGAGGGGAAAACTCTTTCTAGATAGTATTCATTAATCTATTGCCATTGAGTAGATTCTGACTCATAGCAACCCTATAGGACAGAGTAGAACCGCCTATAGGGTTTCCAAGGAGTGTCTGGTGGATTCAAACTACCAACCTTTTGTTAGCAGCCAGACTCTTAACCAATACACCACCAGGGTTTCCTTCTAGATAGTAGACACGTGATTTGGGGGATGGGAAAAGCAATACCAAATATGAGTGAAGTCAGCACAACTTGTCCAAGGTAAATAAGACTCTAAGACATACACAAGAAAAAGGGATAATTTCAGTAAACGCTATAACATTCATAATTTTGCCACAACAGTAACAACAACCAAAAAATCTTTGTGTGGTTACACAGGTAGATATGTATGCATATATGTGTATAGGAAGACATATGCCAGTAAATGCAAGTGCATATATAGGTGTAACTGTAGGCATATGCATGTACACTTTTGTATGTATATGTACATACATCCCTATATATGTCAAAGCATGTAAGGAGCACAGTTGCAGAGGAGGCTCCGCAGACGTATCCAAACAACTCACGGGATTGGTTTATTGGATTAGAAGGCTTAGGACCATAGTCTCGGGAAACAATTTAGTCAGTTAGCATAACATAGTTCATAAAAATAATGTTCTACATCCTAGTTTAGTGAGTAGCATCTGAGGTCTTAAAAGCTTGTGAGAGACCAATATAACTATTGGTCTCTAGACTCTTCTGGAGCAAAGAGAATGAAGGAAAAAAAAACAAAAGCTCAAAGAAGAAACCAGTCCACAGGACTAAGAGCCCGCATGAACCAAGGCCTCTTCCAAGCTGAGACCAGAAGAACTAGATGGTGCCTGGCTACCACTACTGGCCATCCTGACCAGGGACGCAATATAAGGTCCCAGATAGAATGGGAGAAAAATGTAGAACAAAATTCAAATTCCTGAAAAAGGCTGGACTTACTGGACCAATAGAGAGTAGAGGAACCCTTGAGACTGCAGCTTTAAGATACCCTTTCAACCTGGAACTAAAGCTATTTCTGGAGGTCGCCTTTCAGCCAAATAACAGGTTGGCTTACAAAATGAACAATATCAACCGTGAGTAATGTGCTCCCTTACAAACCAACTATATGAGACCACACAGTCAACATTTACCCAAAAACAAAAATGAGAAGGCAAGTAGGGGAAGGGAAGCTAGATAATGGAAACAGAACAAACAGAATGGAAATAATGAGAATACTGATATATTGTGAAAATTGTAACCAATGTAATGGAAAAATTTGTATAAAAATTGTAAAAAGGGAACCTAATTTGCTGTGTAAGCTTTTATGTAATAAATAAATAAAAACAACTATTTAGAGTAGGGAAGACCAGGATAGATCTAGTTGGTGAACAGCATACGGCACCATGGATTAAATCTTAGAAATTAAGAGTGAAACTGGGGATTTTAGCCAAGGTGACAGACGTAGAAGAATCCAAAACATTACTGAAAGTCATAACTTTATAAAGCAAGTATGATCGAAGCCAAGTGAATTAAATTCATAAAGCATATTCCAATGACAAGAGCTAAATCAGAGATGAAAGGAAATCTAAGAGACAGCAGCTGAGTAGTCATGGAATGATACCTGAGTGACATCAGGAGCAAAACCAAGGAAACTTTAAGCAATCAACTAAATGTAGCTTTCCTAATTGGCCATTTATTACCTGAGATGCATAGGTGTATTGAACTGGTTTAAAAATCTCTATATGCCTCTATTTTTGATGTATAAAATGGGAATAATAACTGCATGGGTTTGTGAGGATTGAGTGATAATTCATGAAAGTACCTGGAATGTACTCAATAATATTATTGTTGCCCTATTTGGCTTCTTGGCCACATCATATCTAAGTGCCTTTCACATGGGAAATATTTAATATGTTAAAATTTTGATAAATTATCCGAAGGTAAGCAATGTTCAATATATTTAAATGAATTCATTTAAAGGATGTTTTTTTTCAGTTTACTGGTTTACCATTTTGTTGACTTTATTGATCTTTACAGTTTCCATTAATTGATGTTGTCAAAACAGTAGTAGAGAGCAAAGGGTTGAATCTGGAGTAGACTAGACTAGACTAGAATAAAAAGGAGTATAGAGATGTCATCAGAAAATGGAGCCTTATTGAGATTAACTCATTCCAAATCAAGATTTAATTCATTGCACTTGAATGTACTTCTTTAATTAGTATGACAAAAGCACTTGTGGTCCTGAACAGTGTCAAACCAAGTCTCTCTCTTTCTAACACACACACACACACACACACACACACAACACACATCCAAAAGTCTTTGGACAGACTGTCAGCCAGACAGTAATGCAAGCTTTGACCACAAACGCCCACACCAGGAATACCAGGCTTTTGTGCAGGATGGATCGTCCTGAGTTTCCGCTCAAAGCCCAAATTATTTTCTCTCAGACACTTGTGAAGCAGCCTGGCAAAGCATAGAAATGATAATCTGCAGTCAGTAGCCTCAGTAACACTTTGCAGGACACTTTTGAGAGGCTGAATCAGTGGGTTTCAGGTTTAATTAGAAACAATATCTATATAGTAGCCCACCGCACATATAACAATTTGTGTGCCCCCCAAAAAAGCAATGTATGAGAGAAAGTAGAAAAATCGATTGTCTGATTTAAAAAAAAAAAAGGACTTCAATACTTGAGGTAACTGCTTTTCAGGGATCCTGAAATAAACTGAAACATCCTCTGGGGTCTGTGGGATGAGCAGTGATGGACAGTAGTTTTATACGGAAATCGTAAGATCAAAATTAGTCCAGAACTAATTAGCTCAGAACTAATCAAGACTATCCCTTTAATGTCGGATCAGTGTTAACCACACCCGAGGAAGTGGTCAGCGGGGAATAAAAAATTATAAATTGGCTTTAGAAACAACTGCTCGGAACTTTAAAGCCACACAATGTCTCTGCAAAGAAGCTGGTAGGGGCCTCAGGGATTTTTTTTTTTTTTTTTGTAGCCAAGAACCTTCTAACTTTAATAACAACTCTCTCCCCCTAGGCACAAGGGAAAATGGAAATGATCAGTAAGTAAAGCCGTCATCATTATTTTCTATAAACCCTGACCTTACTATTTACGTAAGGAAAATTAATGATCCTCTACTTAGGCTTCTTTTTTCTTTTTAAAGGCATTTGTGTAGAATCCAATATATATGGTATTTGGCTAACTATTTGTCAGAATTCTGTCTATTCTTATAGAGAAATTCCAACAACTAAAAGAGAAGATTGTTCTTTAAGCTTGGATAAGGTAGTAAAATGGAAAATCAAAAGATGAAATCATAAAAAAAAATTTTTTAATTTAAAAAGAATGAATATAAATATGACGGAAAACATCATAGAAAAAAAAAAAAAAAACCTGGAGTTTTAAAATAGTTTTCCCAGTGAAATTTTCAGTATGTTTATCACAATTAGGTAAAAATCATTCCTGTACCTTGAGGCTGCTCTAAGTGGCTTTGCCTTAACCATTTGCATTGACTTTATTAAAATAACCAAATTGATGGTTAGCAATTCAGCCAATCATTGTAACCAAGGTTCTGCAACAAGACAAATTGTTTTAATGTCAAAAGCTCAAATTCTGTGGTTAAGTTTTCTTTATGGACTTGAATTTGAAGCCTGCCTTTATATGGATGTTTTCGTATGTTCATCAGGTTGTGAACTTTAGATAGAATATCCCTAGATTGCTCACCCTTCTGAATTAGAAATGGAGGTTCTTGAAATGTCAAAAGAAAAGGGTTGGGGGCCAAAACTGCTTAGAATAAGAGGAAGGATAAGTGGTGTTATGGTTGAATTATGTCTCCCCAAAATTTGTGTTGTAAATCCTAACCCCTATACCTGTGGTTGGAGCCCTGCTGGTACAGTGGTCAAGAGCTCGGCTGCTAACCAAAAGGTCAGCAGTTGGAATCCACCGGCCACTCCTTGGAAACGCTTTGGGGGCGGTTCTACTCTGTCCTATAGGGTGGCTGCAAGTCAGAGCTGACTCAACAGCAGTAGGTTATACCTGTAGTAATAATCCCATTTCAGAATTTGTTTAAGAGGCCATACCAGTGTAGGGTATGTTTTAAGCTGATCACCTTTGAGATTTAAAAAGAGCAGATTAGGAATGAAGGAGCAAGCAGATATGGGGGAAGATATATGCCACACCACGTGAAGACCACCAAGGAATCAAGGAACAAGGACCTTCCCCAGAGCCGACAGAGATAGAAAGCCTTCCCCTAAAGCCGTTGCTCTGAATTCAGACTTCTAACCTCCTAAACTGTGAGAAAATAAATTTCTGCTTGTTAAAGCCACCTACTGTGTTATTCCTGTTACAGCAGCACTAGATAACTAAAACAGGTGGAAACTCCTAATTCGAATAGACAGGTAGCCTATCTGCACTGCAGGATCCCAGGACCTCATGAAAATGAACATCTTCCAAACCTGGCATCAGTCCCAAGGTTTGGAAACATTTCCATGTCTTCTCCTTCATAATTTAGTGCTGGAGACATGTGCAATGTGGACTTTATGACAGCTGCTTCACATGACCCATTTTAATGTTTGACTTATGGGATAATCACTGCTATAGTAGAGTGACAAAGATTTGCCAGCTTGATTCCAGAAGGGAAAAGTGCTATGATAGAATATACGTTTTCCTGTGTGAAGAGATAGAGGTTTTGTTATAGAAGCACATGAATTATATATGTATGTGTATCTCCATTCTGTTTATATCACATTTACTCGCTTTCACAGACATTCAATGCTAATTACTGTGGTGCTAACTTAATGTTTTCTGTTCCAAATAGACCTCAGTCAGATAAAGAGAGTGTGAAGCTGCTCACTGTTAAGACAATTTCTCATGAGCCTGGTAAGTTCCCAGACAGCTGAAAAGATGAAAAATGGTTATTTCAAAATCTAACTATACCCCTGGATTTTGCTCATGTGAAACATAACTAAAAAGTATGAGTTCTTTAGAAATAGTCAATTAAGAACTCCCCCAAAATACAAAATTTTCCCATGCAGGAGAGATAAACCCTAGAAATAGCATTTTTTATAAGATTGTTGGACTACCTGGCTTTTACAAGTTGCTTTTTGTGGATGTGTAGATGTGGCCTAAAGAATGGGTAGTAACCATAGGCATTTCCAGTCTATAGTGATGGCAGCAGAAAGAGCATTATGTTTATTATAAAGCTTTTTGTTATTGTTGTTTTGTTTTGTTTTTGATAATGGCTATGTGTAGTCAGAATCAGGATACATTCATTGGTTAAAAATATAAATCACATTTTATATAATTTTGTGAAAATTACATTTCATATAATTTTAATTGAGCTTCCGAATGAAGATAAAACACAATTTCATGTCGATAAAATTTGATGCATTTTTAGAATTTCTTATGTAAGTTCATTTGATTTGAAATGTAAAAGTCTTTCAAAATACAAATATGGTTTGTACAAGGTATATTTTTATCAAGAATGGTAAATGTGAAATACTAGACAGTTTTAAAAGAATAAAAAGTCACAGATTTTTTTCTTGTTTTGAGTAGACCAGACATTTAAATCACTGATATCATAAAACAGATAAAAGTTATTCTCAGTTTTACAAAATAATCCATGTGACTTTAACATTAAAATCAAGATACATACATTTATAATATTCAGTCCTCAAAAATTTTATGTATGCAAAATAGCCCTAGAATACATGTGACATGTAAAGTGAGAGTTATAAAATCATAAACTACATTATAAATATTTCTGATAGCAAAAAAAATAATTTTATAAAACAAAAAGCTAGAAACAACATCACAAATTGAGGGCAAGATATCAAAAGCTGAATGTGTTCCCAATTTCAGTTAGGAAAGTCAAACTAGAACTACAAAAGTAAATTCAAGCTAGATCAAGGTACAACGGGCAAACAGAAGTCTTGAAAAGTGAGAGGCCCTCAAAGTTTGCAGATAGCCAAAACTCCCCCAATCCCTTTAAGAGAAACCTTAATCATTCTTTTATCTCTTCCACTTTTTGATACACATATTTCCTTTATTGCCATACCATTGTCTTTGGGTTAACCATCTGAATGGGCAAAGGAACAAAGGTCCTCATAGGATAGGTAGAAACCACTCAGTTTTCTGTTGGCTATTCATGGGCCTTGACTACATCATCAAGCCCTTTACACTAAACCAAAAAAAAAAAAACCAAACCCATTGCTGTTGAGTTGATTCTGACTTAAATTTGTCAAGCAACTTAAATGTGAACTAGTGTTAAATAAAGGAGCCCTGGGTGGCTCAACAGCACTGGGTTTTTTACTGGGGGCGGCTCAATGGTTAAGTGCTCATCTGCCAACCAAAAGGTTAGCGTTTCAAATCCACCCAGAGGCTATTCAGGAGAAAAAACTGGCCATCTGCTTCTCGAAAGATTACAGCCAGGAAAACCCTGTGGAACAGCTCTAATCTGTCACATGAGTCAGAATTGACTGGACAGCACACAACAAGTCTTAAGTAAGCTCATGAGGAACTTTGAGTATGACTACACTGTTTATCAAGAAAAGCTCTCAGAATCTGTCTGTGGCTTGCAAGCAGGCATCTCAATAATTTCATGTGCTCTCCCTTACTTCCTTGGGAATTTGAGCAGAGACTTTACAGTTTCCTGGACTCTCTGGACCCTGGGCTTGGTTGCTAGCCAGCATCTGGAAGTAGCCCCTATGTATGAGCCTGGGGCTCTCTGTGAGGAGGGTGCCAGGATCAGGACCACCTAGATTTCTCTACCACCCAGGGGCAAGGACAATTGACACCTGACCCAAGGCTTCTGAGAAGGGTAAAATCCAGAAGAATTTCATGTTTCTTGATTGCAAATTTCATACCTGACCCTTCTTTGAGGCACAAGGACAATTCTATGTGGACTAATATCTTCCATTCTCATAGTAACCACTGTAACGAGTGGACTAGACAATGACGGGGTAGTTAAGAAGACCCTCTAACCCTGAAACTTCCTTTTTCTTCATAATTAACTTCTCAGGTCACAGGTCTAAGGAGGAAATATCGTCATGGAAATAATATATATTCTCTGGTACTTTTGTTCTGCCAGCCTCAACTTGGGAATCACACTGCTTTTAATAAAACATCCTCTCGGAGATCAACTTAGCTGATCCACCGTGGAAAATATTTGGTGATACAGCAAGACTGAAATGAGTGATTCAGAGTAGATTTCAGTAGCCCCAAATTAATAGTCTAAAATATAATGATCTCCCAATGTTCTTTGTGCCACAAATGTTATTAAAACATGTCTACCATCAGTAGGACTTCAGGACTCCTAAAACATTGACAAATCTCTTCCCACTGCTTTTCAAAATTCATTCAAATATGTTATTGTTATAAGCTCATGCTCACCACACTGAACATAAATTATGTTATTATTTTTTTTTAAGTATTTCTTGCCCAGCAGTAACATCTTTCCTAAAATATAATTACAACAAACCCTGAAATGATTGTTGTTGTTAGGTGCCTTTGAGTTGGTTCCAACTCGTAGCAATCCTATGGGACAGAGTAGAACTGCCCCATAGGGTTTCCAGGGAGGGCTGGTGGATTTGAACTGCTGACATTTTGGTTAGCAGCCAAGCTCTTAACCACTATGCCACCAGGGCTCCTGAAATGATTAGGTTGCTTGATATAAGTTCAGAGCTTTCACCTAATTTTTCTTCTCCTATATACATACATTTTTAGAAATTTTAGAAATAGAGAAAGTAATGGGATAGAACACATGTCGGAATATGAACTACTCATAATTGATGATCGTTATGTTGTTATCATGTTTGCTTCAAAGTCTAAGAAATATGATATTAACTAACGTGCATAAGTGGCTAATAAAATGAAATGTGAGCTTCAGTGGCCATAAAACTTTTTGGATTGGTCAGTCCCTCAATTCAAAAACTCTGGGTTTATATCATAAAATAAACTGTGCAATTTTAGTGGTCAATAAATAATGTTTCCAAGGAAACAGAACTGTGCAACAACCATCTTGAGGAAAAATGCCAGGGGTTGGCAAGTTTCCTGGGTTTATAAAAGCCTCAGTGAACCATGGTTGGAGCCCTGGCCTCCTTCTGGTAAGAAAGTGCCAGTCTCCAATTCCTCTTCCTTTGATTAGGTCACCTGTTTCATTTCTGCACGCTCATTCCTTCCTTGGAACACGTTCTCTCTCAAATAGGGCTCTTCTCCTGAAATCATAGCCTCTAAATGTTCAAAATTCATTTCTTTAAATTTGGAGCCATCTTCAATGTAAAAAGGAAAAATCCTATTGGGTATGACAAGAATGTAACTTCAGGAAAAAAAAAAGAGCAACAAATGTGGCAGATGAAGGAGTCTTTATGAAAGCATATGATATTCCTCTGGGCATTAGTAAGAAATCTTGCCAAATTAAACATCACCATGATTGACTACAAAATATTCATGTGACATGATGTGTTTCAAACATGATTCTCACGTCACATGTCAGAGAGTTCATATAAATTATCTCATTTTCAATATATAAGAATTATGAAAAAAACTACTTCAATTAAAGAATACATAACTCCAGAGAAGAAAGAAGACACTGTATCATAGAACAACATTTCAAAGCATTACATGATTTTGAATCAATTCAAGAAAGAAAAGAACAGGTGGGAATTCACTATATTCCTTTGTTTAAAAACCTCTAATACCTTCCTATTAAAAAAAAAAAAAAATTACCTAAGAAAAAGTTCAGATACCTTAGTGTGTATACAAGGCCTTCCATAATGTGCCAGCCTTCTCTTTCTCAGTTTTTCTTTAATTGCTTTGTTAAGATATAATTCACGTCCCATATAATTCACCCATTTAAAGTGCACAATGCCATGGTTTTTAGCACATTTACAGATATGTGAAACAAACACCACACTCAATTTTAGAACATTTTCATCACCTTAAAAAGAAATTCCATACCCACCCCCTCGCCCTCTTTCTCCTCTCCCATCCTTAAACAGCCGCTAATAATTTCTGTCCCTATAGATTTCCTGATTTGGGATTTTCATATAAATGGAATCTTTTGTGAATGGCTTATTTCACTTAGCATAATGTTTTCAAGGTTCATCAGAATTGTTGCATGTATCTGTACTTCATTCCTTTTTTGTGGCTGAGTGATATTTCACCATATGGATATACCATATTTAATTTATCCATTCAGAGAGACATTTAGATTGTTTCTAACTTTTGACTATTATGAATAATGCTACTATAAACATTTGTATGCAAGATTTTGTGCAGATGTATGTTTTCATTTTTCCAGGGCTTATATGCCTAAAGTGGAAATGCTGTAACATATGGTTGCTCTCCACCATGTATCTGTCAGTGTGTCATATTGTGCTGGATTGTGTGTTTCTGTGATGTTGGAAGCTATGTTGCCAGTATTTCAAATACCATCAGGGTCACCCATGGTGGACAAATATTTCAGCAGAGCTTCCAAACTAAGATGGACTAGGAGGAAGGACCTGGCGGTCTACTTCTGAAATAAATTGGCCAGTGAAAATTTTATGAATAGCAGGGGAACATTGTCTGATATAGTGCCCCTCAGGTTGGAAGGCACTCAAAATACAACTGGGGAAGAGCTGCTTCCTCAAAGTAGAATCGACCTTAATGGCATGGATGGAGTAAAGCTTTCAGGACCTTCGATGTGGCATGACTTAAAATGAGAAGAAAGAGCTGCAAACATCCATTAATAATCAGAACATAGAATGTAGGAAGTATAAATCTAGGAAAATTAGAAGTTATCAAAAATGAAATGGAATACAGAAAGGTCTATATTCTAGGCATTAGTGAGCTGAAATTGACTGGTATTGGCCATTTTGAGTTAGACAATCTTATGGTCTATTATACTAGGAATGACAAATTGAAGAGGAATGGCACTTCATTCATCATTGAAACAACATTTCAAGATCTTTCCTGAAATACAACTCTGTCAATGATAGGATAATATACATACATGCCTACAAGGAAGACCAGTTAATATGACTATTATTCAAATTTGCACACCAACCACTAAGGCCAAGAATGAGGAAATTGAAAATATTTACCAATTTCTTCAGTCTGAAATTGATCAAATATGCAATCAAGATGCATTGATAGTTACTGATGATAAGAATGAGAAAGTTGGAAATAAAAGAAGGATCCGTACTTGGAAAATATAGCCTTGGTGATAGAAAAGACACTGGAGATCACATGATAGAATTTTCCAAGACCAGCGACTTATTCATTGCAAACACATTTTTTCAACAGCATAAACAGTGACTATACACAGGGACCTCACCCAATGGGAGGCACAGGAATCAAATTGCGTACATCTGTGGAAAGAGATGACCAAAAAGTTCAATATCTTCAGTCAGAAGAAGGCCAGGGGCCGACTGCAGAACAGACCATCAATTGCTCATATTCAAGTTGAAGCTGAAGAAAATTAAGATAAGTTCACAAGTACCAAAATACAACCTTGAGTATATCCCCCCTGAATTTGGAGACCATCTCCAGAAGAGATTTGATGCAGTGAACACTAATGACTGAAGACAAGACAGGTTGTGAGATAACGTCAAGGACATCATATATGAAGAAAGTGAAAGGTTATAAAAAGACAGGAAAGGAAGAAAAGACCAAAATGGATGTCAGAAGAGACTCTGAAGCTTTCTCTTGAACATAGAGTAGCTAAAGCAAAAGGAAGAAATGATGAAGTAAAAGAGCTGAACAGAAGATTCCAAAGGACAGCTTGAGAAGACAAAGTTAAGTATTATAGTGAAATGTGCAAAGACATGGAGTTAGAAACCAGAAGAAAAGAATACACTTGGCACTTCTCAAACTGAAAGAACTGAGGAAAAAATTCAAGCCTTTAGTTTCAATGTTGAAGTATTCTTTGGGGAAAATACTGAACCATGTAGGAAGCATCAAAAGAAGATAGAAGGAATATACAGAGTTATTGTACCAAAAAGAAAAAAAAAAAGAATTGGTAGATGTTTAACCATTTCAGGAGGCAGCATATGATCGAGCACTGATGGTACTGAAGTAAGAAGTCCAAGCTGCACTGAAGGCACTGGTGAAAAACAAGGCTCCAGGGATTGACGGAATACCAGTTGAGATGCAACAAATTTATACAGCCCTGGAGGTGCTCACTCATTTATGCCAAGAAACTTGGAAGACAGCTACCTGGCCAACCAACTGAAAAAAAATCCGTATTTGTGCCCATTTCAAAGAAAGGTGGCCCAACAGAATGTGGAAATTACAGAGCAATATCATTAATATCATAAGCAAGTAAAATTTTACTGAAGATAATTCAAAAATGGTTGCAAGAACTGCCATAAATTTAAGCCCGATTCAGAAGAGGACATGGAACAAGGGATATCATTGCTGATATTAGATGGATCCTGGCTGACAGCAGAGAATACCTGAAAGACGTTTATCTGTGGTTTATTGACTATGCAAAGCCATTCAAATGTGTGAAGCACAACAAATTATGGATAACATTGTGAAGAACTGGAATTCCAGAACACTTTGTTGTGTTCATAGGAACCTATACATAGACCAAGAGGCAGTCATTCGAACAGAATGAGGGGATACTGCATGGTTTAAAATCAGGAAAAGTGTGTGTCAGGGTTGTATCCTTTTACCATGCTTATTCAATCTGTATGCTGAGCAAATAATCTGAGAAACTGGGCTATATAAAGAAGAATAGGGCATCAGATTTGGAGGTAGACTCATTAATAACCTGTGATATGCAGATGACACAACCTTGCTTGCTGAAAAGGAAGAGGACTTGAAGCACTTACTGATGAAGGTCAAAGACTACAACCTTCAGTATGGATTACATCTCAACATAAAAAAAAAAAAAAATCCGCACAACTGAACCAATAAGCAAAGTCATGATAAATGGATAAAAGATTTAAGTTGTCTAGAATTTCATTTTACTTGGATCCATATTTAAGGCCCATGGAAGCAGAGGTCAAGAAATCAAATGACATATTGCATTGGGCAAATCTGCTGCAACAGACCTTGTTAAAGTGTTAAAAAGCAAAGATGTCACTCTGAGGATTAAGGTGTGCCTGACACAAGCCATGATATGTTCAATCCCCTCATATGCATGCAAAAGCTGGTCGATGAATAAGGAAGACTGAAGAATTGATACCTTTAAAACATGGTTTTGGCAAAGAATATACCATGGACTGCCAGAAAAATGAACAAATCTGTCTTGGTAGAAGTACTGCCAGAGTGCTCCTCGGAAGCAAAGTTGGTGAAAATCTCACGTGCTTTGGGCATGTTATCAGGAGGGACCGGTCCCTGCAGAAGGACACTATGATCAATAAGGCAGAGAGTCACTGAAAAAGAGGAAGACCCTCAAAGAGATGGATTGACATAGTAGTGGCAACGATGTGCTCAAACACAGCAATGATTGTGAGGATGGCCAAGAACCAGGCAGTGTTTTGTTCTGTTGTAAATAGGGTTGCTATGAGTTGGAACCGACTCACTGGCACCTGACAACAATTGTCTGAGGAATTGCCAGACTTTTTCAAAGTGGCTGCACATTTTATTTTCCCACCAGCAGCGTAGGAGAGCTCTGATTTCTCTACATCCTCACCAAAGCTTGTTATTATCTGACGTTTTGATTCTAACCATGTTAGTGGTGTGAAGTATTATCTCTTTGTAGTTTTGATTTGCATTTCCATGATCACTAACGATGTGGACCACCTTTTCATGTATTTCTTGGGCATTTGTTTATCTTCCTTGGAGAAATGTCTATCCAAGCCCTTTGCTGATTGTTAAACTGTGTTACTCTCAGTTTTTGAACTACTTAATAATAGCATATTCCCCAGACTTCATTCATCTCATGTCTCGTCTTGCTGAACTCAAGCTCCTTTGAAGGAGGAGTTGGTGCCTTGAATTCATTTGTCACTCTCTCTGTCTCCTAGCCATTATGGTAATTGCTCATTACTAATTGCTATATTATTAGTATACTAACAGTCATTAGTATATTATGGTAGTTACTCACTACTAGTATATTATTAGCATATAGCAAATATTCATTAAATTATTCACTTTTTATTTTTTTTACATATAAAATTTCATTAATGTTAAGAAATGAACAAAAGTGAAAAGAGCAAAACATCCACAGAAGATTTACAAAGCCATATATATAGATTCATTTTCTGTCTTCTCAGCCCTTCAATATTTGGCTCATTTCTGCATTATTCCAAAGCCTCATTGACTCTCCCAGCTGTAAATGATATTTCTCTCCTCTTAACTTCTTATTAATTTGACCAATTAACAAATATATTCTGTCTTGTAATATCTCTTCATAGCTGAAATTACCATTTTAATAGTTGATCACATGCGTAATGGAGAATCAAAAAAAAAAACAAAGACTAGAAAAGAATTAATATTTACCCATGAAACACAATCCTGGTACAACCACTATTGACATTTGGTATATTTCCTTCCAGTTGTTTTTATTTCCTCTAGATATATGTGTATGCAGTTTGCTTTTACCATAGATATAATTATTATAGCTGCCATTGGAATCTTATGATTATTGAATCTTTCTGACATTTTCTATTCTCCGTGAGGCAGACCTTGAAGAGATCTATTAAGAACTGTAATGATTTTCACATGGTTTGCTTTCCATGACTTCTGGCAGACAGTAGGGGCTCAATAAACGTGTAATTTTGTTTGCTTCTCACTCCTGTACTTCATAGCCACAGGTTCGAAACAGGTGAAATGCCTTTCACAAAGCACTTAGTAGTGAGAAAGGGCCGGCTAGGATAAGGGTGTGTGGGATTTTGCACTGTGCTGGGCATTTCTTGGGGCACCAAACCCAACAGGCTCCTGAAGAGAATGCCGGGCCTACTCTCCCTGTAGGTCTCTGGCACTGTTTTCTTTTTTACTGTTAACTATTTAATATTTTAATTTTTTAAATTGTTGTAAAAATATATATAAAAAAATTTTTTTTTTTTAGCACAATTTAATGTCTTTTCACTTGTATGATTTAGTGGCACCAACTACGTTAATCATGTTGTGTAACCATCATTGATACTCGTTGCCAAATTTCCCATCACCATGAACAGAAACTCACTGCTTCCTAAACAAGACTCCCTCTCTCCCCCTCCCTCCTCCCACCCCAACCACTAATAAGCTTTGGTCTCTATACATTTGGCATCTGGCTATTGATTATGGCCATGAGAATGCAGGTAATGGTGGCATCACAGAGTCCCCAGAAGACAGGTTTCCTATGCTGGCAGATAAAGGATGGAGCAAAGTGATGTTTTCAGTGCTGGAGTCATTGACCCTTACTGCTTTTCTATCATGTGACTCATGTTGATATCCCAAAGACACCAAAACCAAAAAAACCAAACCCGTTGCCCTCGAGTCAATTTCGACTCATAGAGACCTTATGGGACAGAGTAGAACTGCCCCATAGTGTTCCCAAAGAGTGCCTGGTGGATTCGAACAGCTGGCCTTTTGGTTAGAAGGCATAGCTCTTAACCACTAAACAGGGGATGGCAATATTAGTCATGGATCCACGGGCATGTAGAATATGTTGGGGGTCTCTCAGCTCCTCATCATCCTAGGTTAATACTTATCTTCAAATTGAAGAGTGGGTTAACTCTGGAAGTTTAAGTAATGCCCCTTCTGCTGTCCTTTATGTCACCAGTGTTTATAAAAAAAAAAATAATAAATTTTTTTATTGGCCTATAATTTCATTTTCACAAAACTCGCACTGAATTACTTAAATGCAAGAACCCAAAAATGCCTTCCTGATTAAATGGCATTTTAAACATGTAATACAGGTTTGCTTCAGCAGAGCCAGCTCATGTAACAGGCAAAAATCAATAACTCATGCCACGGGGTGCCTCTCTTGTGATCATCTCCCAACTCACACCCCCCTCTGCCAGAGTGAAAAGGGACAGTGGCTGAAAAAAACTCTCATAAATCTTGGCAAACAATTTCCAGGTGACACTAAGAGAGAAATTGTGCCTCTAATGATATTCTTACAGGGAAATTGAACTTTCCTTGAAAAACAAAAAAGAGCCAAGAAACTTTCTTTTCATCTTAACTCACTCTCTGAGCATATAGATCAAAACATGTCTTCTGTTCTTAGGTGAGCATTCTGCACACGGAAAAACCAAGAACTGACAGCCTGATGAATCCTTCCCACACCTGGGCAATAAATATGTAAGTTCCCTAATTTCATTCACTGAGCTACTCATTAATATCTGTTTCATTAGACTGCTGCAGCTTAGATTATTTTTAAAGACTTTTATAAGCTGAAAAGTTAATGGTTTGTGTCAGTGAACCTGTCATTGTCTATTTGTTAAAGCAAACTGTAAGAAGTGTTGCCAGAAATAAAAAGAAAGAAAATGAATGCTTTGAGGGCCGCAGAAGAGATTCTTCTAGTTGCCCTGCATACCTAAGGAATGGCACGGTTCACTCTTTCTGTCTGTTGATAGTATTTTCTTTTAAATGCTGTCTGCTTGCCTTTACCAGGGTCAGTATACACTAACAGTGACAGTTAAATAGAATTCTGTTGCTAAAGAAGACTCACAAGACCCAAAATTCCTGCAAATTTGTACCTTACTGGAGGGGAAGGACACAATAGAGCAGCAGCATTGAAGCAAGGATGTGCATCACAGCCGAAGGCTGTCTCAGCACACAGGGCCCAGAGAGGCCAAGTGGGAGCTTCAATTGCCCTCCCTCTATAAGGACCATTCGAAGACACACTTTGTCTCAAACAGGAACCACCAACATGAGCACAAAACACCTCAAACAAAGGAACTCAAAATGCATTCTCTGCCAGGGTTCCTTAAATCTTGCTGGTCACATAGGTGTATTCTTGCTATATAAGAGCCCCGATGGCAGAGCCCCCCAGGAGCCTCAGAGATACCAGGTGGAAATCATCAATCTCACTGTTAATCAATAAACAATTGGAACTCCTCAAACCTATGGCTACAAGCAATACAATTATTCACTACAGTCTATGCCTTGACCAGGGCTCAGTGCAATATAGGTACAATTCTTAAGTAAAACTGTTCAGGCCAATTCCAGAGCTGCTGGAATCAACCCTCCCAGTTCAATACAGGATTGCCTTTATCTTTCCGAGAAATGGCTAAGGAGATTTTCTACTGACTTTGTCTTACTTGTCACAAGAAGCATTGATTAAGTGCCCTGGCAATTGGTGTCTAACGCTTAACAGAGCCTGCAGGAAAATCTACCCTTTGTCTACAATAAAAATATATATATATATATACACACACACACACACATACACATAAACATATATACATATATATATAGAAACAAAACAAACCCTTTACTCTCAAATCGATTCCAACTAATAGCAACCCTATAAGACAAAGTAAAACTGCCCCATAAGGTTTCCAAGGAGTGCCTGGTGGATTCAAACTGCCGACCTTTTAACCACTCTTAACCACTACATCACCAGGGTTTCCATATATGTATACATATATATCCAGGATAATGAACCCTGGTGGCTCAACTCTCAGATGCTAACCAAAAACCTCCATAAAAGACCTGGTAATCTACTCTGATAAAGATTACAGCCTAGGAAACTCTAGGTGGCAGTTCTACTCTATCACAAGAGGTCACTATTAGTCGAAATTGACTCAATAGCAACTAACAACAATAGCATGTCCAGAATTGGCCTGACCACAATGGTAGCCTTTCTGGATAAAACACCCAGGGTGAGGAATCATACTGTTGTGTCAACTACCTATGCCTACTGCCAACTACTAGTAAATAAGTGATGTCAACCATGTTTTTCCATCCAGTAACAGGAGACGGCAGGGTTTTAACAGGAGACGGAGACAGAGGAGTGCTATCCAGACACATTCATCAATATCAGAATTGCGTTTCTCTCTAGACAGCAATTGGGGGTGGATTAGAATGAGAGGAATCTGGCCTTTTGTCCATTCCTTTAAATGGACACTTGCTAGTGCAAGGTTTGAGAAGCTGAGCATGGAGTCAGGGGGTATAAAAAGTTAGTGTGTAAAAAAGCTTCCGTGTAGGGTCGCTGTGAGTCGGAACTGACTGTGGCAACAGGTTTGTTTTGTTTTGTTTTGCTAAAGACAATCCTGTATTGGTTTACGGTTTCTTTGGGACCCTGTGGCTAGAAAAGGAAAACTTTCTCGATTATAAAAATGTCCACATTTTAGTAGCCTTTGTCTACCTTGGAGAGTGACAGTCTTCAGCTGGAAAAAAAGAAAAGGTACATAGGAATCAAGGAGTAGTGCTAACCCAAACACGCTTCATAAAAGGGTGTTTATTCCTTTCAATCTTGGTACTTTTTAAAATATACCAATATACCTAGCCTCTGATTCCATGTCTTTTGATTTGCAGAGTAAATAAATAACTCCTGTTGCTCTACATAATGATGTTCTGAAGAATAAAGATCAGAAAGTAATGGGAAGAAACAAGTTGGCATCTATCAATTCTACTATTTGTCTTACTTTTTTCTTTCACAGATTTCTATTAGCAATCACTCTGCTTCTAATTTAGTAACCAGTGAATTACGTTGTAGGCTGTCAGTTAGAATCAGATATTAACTCAGAGATTCAGAATAATAGAAATGTATTCACCAGAACAAGACGAGTTGGAGAAAGAAGATGAGAGATCTGAGAATTTATCCAACAGCCAACACTAACATAGAAACGATGACCTATGTTAAAAATTACCATTTCAAAATAAGAACCTAGCTATATTTAATTCTTCCTCCTTCATATATTGATAATCTATTATGTGTAGAGTATTGTATTTACAAAGTATCAGGTGGAGCTTGGAGATGCTCTTAAGAGATGCTTGATTTAGCAGGGTGGAGGAAATTCCAAAATACTTATATGATACTTGTTCTCTGGAAAACTTCGTCTAGTGGGAGCCTGAAATCACACATAAGAAATAAGAAAATAATTCAAAAAAAATTAAAACACAATATGGTCATAATTGATGCTACTTCATACATTCAAACTAATCGTAAAGTCTGTTACTTTTATATCAACAAAAGGATGATTGATAAGGGTTTCAAAAATATTATCCTTTCTTTGTAAGTGTATTGTTAGATTTAGAGATCATAATTTTTTAAGAATAAGAAAAAGATTATCTTGGCTTAAATGTTCCCTTTATAATTTACTTTGGTTCCAGATATTAGCCAGTACCACCCTCAAAATACTTCTTTGTGTTAAATTAGCTTACCATGAGTTTTGAAGGTCAGTAGAATAAAAAATGGGGGATATATTGGCTATATGCATTTCTATACATACTAGTGCTCATTTACAATGTAAATGTGTTCTTTTTAAATTATAAATGTATAAATATAATTATAGATTAATTATCTTATGATAGGAATGACGATGACGACACAGTTAAAGGAACTGATTTGCTGTTACATACAACTGATAAGGCCAAAGTTTCTAGGCAAAAATGTGAAGCAGGCAAAAAGCACATTCCTTTCTTATTGATGCCAATAAATAATCTGAAACAAAGTGGTTAATGATAAGTGTGGGGGTGTTATGGGGGTAGACAGAAAGTATTTAAACCTATGTGGGGGATAAGATGTATAAAGAACTAAATGTAAAAAAGGAGACAGTAGAAGAAAAATCAGCAATGCTTTATCAACTCTGTAAATTTTCAAAACTAAATTAATATATGAAAATCCAATAGAAAACATCAGAATTCTACAATATCAAGGCTTAAAACTTGCAAACATAAAAAATATGGTAGATAAAATTATATAATACATAAAAACAAATTGGAAAAATGATTGTCATAAATTTGAGAGCAATTAACTAATATCCTGAATATACAAAGAATTTTATATTGCAAAACAGCAGAAAAAGGAGAAAGACCATGAATAGGCAATTTGTAGAAGAGGAACTAGAAATGGTAATATAAAATTATAGAAGAGTTCCTACATTAGTAGTAACTAAAAATGTAAATTAAGTCCAAAAAAATTTAACATATCTATTCACTTGGAGCCCTGGTGGCACAGTGGTTAAAAGCTATGGCTGTTAACCAAAGAGGTAGGCAGTTCGAATCTACCAGCCACTCACCGGAAACCCTATAGGGCAGTTCTACTCTGTCCTGTAGGGTTGCTATGACTCAGAATCAACCCAATGGGGTTTTTCGTTTTTTTATAAACCTATTCCCTTAATTTTTTTTTCTAATTTTTTAATGGTATTAGTAATGCAAATACATTCGTATGCTGCATTTAAAAGTATAAATTGTATCAATCTTTCTGAAAAGCAGTTTATTAGTACTCCCTAAGACACTTAAAATATTCACATCTGTCACCTAGTAATTTCACTTTCAGAAATGTTCCTAAGGAAATTATTTGAAATGTGATTAAATAGTAATATTTTTAAAATGATAGCAAACATCTGGAAACAGTATAAATGTCCAACAGTAAAGAAATGATAAAATAAATTATACTGCATTCAATCAATGACATTATGCAACTAGTAAAAGTAATTCTCGAGATAATTTTTTTAAATAACATGCTGTAGTCAGGGAGGGGCACTGCTGCAACCTGCTTGCTCCCTCACCTGTAGGTCTTACCCTCTCCTCATCTCTCCTCTGTTCTGAGTTCACATGAAGGGCTGAGGTGTGAAGGGAGTTTCAGGCCAATGAAGGGCTGTAAAGCCCAGAAGCTTGTAGGAAAGTCCCATCCCATAGATCCTCAGCAATGTGGAAAGTTAGTCATATCTATTTTATTCCTAGATGCAATTCACCATCCTTCTGTAATTTTCAAAATGGTGCCCTGATAATCTAAAAGCATCCTCCAGAAGAGCTGAACATGTTTTTCAATAATTTTCCTTACATTTCAAAATAAAATAATAGAAACTAAAAGGAAAACATCATGGGTAAAGGAGGTTTATTTTCTGATCCTAGTCCATGACCCTGAACACAATTCTTTTTTTGTTTTGTTTTTTTATTTTATTAATTTTTACTGTGCTTCATCAACACTCTCCTGTTCTTGAGCTTGGCTTCCTCATTTCCATGCTTCCAGCTTTCCTGTCCCTTCGTGCCTTATCATCTTTGCTTTTGGCCTGGTGTGACAATTTAGTCTCATCTACATGGTTTTTACATGGTTGAACTATGTGTGTTATTGTTTGTTTTATAGGCCTGTCTAATCTTTGGCTGAAGGGTGAACCTCAAGAGTGACTTCAGTACTGAATTAAAAGGGTGTCCTGGGGTTATGTTCTCAGGGTTTCTCCAGTCTCTGTCAGGCCATTAAGTCTGGTCTTTTTTGTGAGTTAGAATTGTGTTCTACATTTTTCTCCATCTCTGTCCAGAACTCTCTATTGTGACCCCTGTCAAAGCAGTCAGTGGTGGTAGCCTGGCACCATCTAGTTGTGCTGGACTCAGACTGGTGGAAGCTGTGGTAGTAGTGGTTCATTAGTCCTTTGGACTAATCTCTTCTTTGTGTCTTTGGTTTTCTTCATTCTCCCTTGCTCCAGAGGGGGTGGGACCAGTAGCCACTCACCAGCTTTTAAGGCCCCAGACACTACTCACCAAAGTAAAATGTAGAACATTTTCTTTATAAACTATGTTATGCCAGTTGAGCTAGATATTCCCTGAGGCTATTATCTCCAGCCCTCAGCCTCGTAACTCGGTCCCTCAGGAATTTTGGAGGTGGTTATGGAGCTTCTGCGACTTTGCCTTGTTAAGTTGTGCTGACTTCCCCAGTATTCTGTACTGTCTTACCTTTCACCAAAATTACCTCTTATCTATTGTCTAGTTAGTGTTTTTCCCTCCCCACCCCTCTCCTCCATCGTAACCATCAAAGATTGTTTCTTTCTGTGTATAAACCTTTTCTTGAGTTCTTATAATAGTGGTGACATACGGTATTTTTCCTTTCGTGATTGACTTATTTCACTCAGTATAGTGCCCTCTGGAGTCATCCATGTTGTGAGATGTTTCACAGATTCATCTTTGTTCTTAATCATTGCATAGTGTTCCTTTGTACATATATGTACCATAGTTTGTCTATTCATCTGTTGATGGGCACTTAGGTTGTTCTATCTTTTTGCTATTGTGAATAATGCTGCAAGGAGCATGGGTGTGCATATGTCTAGGCTCTTATTTCTCTAGGATATATTCCTAGGAGTGAGATTGCTGGGTTGTATGGTATTTCTATTTCTAGCTTTTTAAGGAACTGCCATATTGTTTTCCAAAATGGTTGTGCCATTTTGCAGTCCCACTAGCAGCATGTAAGAGTTCCAATCTCACTACAGCCTCTCCAACATTTGTTATTTTCTGTTTTGTTTTTTTTTTTTAATTCTTGCCAGTAATGTTGAGGTGAGATGGTATCTTATTGCAGTTTTTATTTGCATTTCTCTCCTGGTTTTTTTTTAATGGCTAGTGATCATGTCTTTTAGCCTCCTGAATGTTTTCTTTGGTGAAGTGTCTGTCCATATCCTTAGCCCATTTTTTAATTAGATTATTTGCCTTTTTGTTGTAGAGGTGATTGATTTTCTTATTGATTTTAGAGATTAGACCTTTGCTGGATATGTCATGGCCATTTTTTTTCCCCCTGTCTGTAAGTTGTCTTTTTATCCTCTTGGTGAAGTCTTTTGATGAGCATAAGTGCTTAATGGTGAGCACATTTCTTAATAATACTTTGCACTGCCTTCCACATCTATAAAACTGGGGTAAAATGTCTTTTCTCCTAAGGCCATTATGATTCTTTGTTTAGAAAGTATTGCCACTATTCTTAAAGAAATCTGTCATGATACTTTATTATTAAAATAATGATTTATTCACTGCAACAATCATAAATTTATGAAAATTTTAAGGTTGTGAGGGAACTCAGTGACCATCAAGTCGTATATCATCACAATTGAAACCAACAGACTGAAATTTAGAGGTATTATAACAGTATGAGGAAACCCTAGTGGTGTGGTGGTTAAATGCTATGGCTGTTAACCAAAATGTCTGCAGTTCAAAACCACCAGGAGCTCCTTGGAAGCTCTATGGGGCAATTCTACTTTGTCCTGTAGGGTTGCTATGAGTTGGAATCGACTCAAGAGCAACAGGTTTGGTTTTGAAACCAAAAATACAGATATTGGTATAGACATGTAAAATGAAACTTTCAACTAAGGAAAAATTTATTACTGAGGCAAGATCCATCTCCTCAGAAAGATTGCTGATATGGAATACAGCCTGATGAAAGCTACAGCTTGTTCTTGTATACATCACTGATCTTTGACAAAATGATTAATACAGTAGTAATCAGGAGGCTTATCCTAGTCACACAAGTCCAGGCTGTTTGCTTAGTGAACTATGCTGCCAACTCTTAGCTTCACTTGGAAACTCACCCACAGAACTCAGTTGAATCAAAAGGGATTGAGACCTTGCTATGTACTGAGCCAGGTGGAAGGAGAATATGACATGGTTGCTGTCCTCAAGGAGCTTATAAAAGTGAAGAGAAATGCACATACAAATGATAATGTTAGGATAATATGGTGAATAAGATAGTAGTATACAAAGATAAGTATGGTATCCCAAAGTTTTGTGGCAAATTTCTTAGAAGAGATGGTATTCAAGCTTAGATATCAAGGATAAGGAAAAAAAAAAAAAAAAAGAAAAGACCTAGGAGAAGAGAGGAAGGGTTTTCTAGACAAAGGAAACAGCATGAGCAAATGCAAAAAAGTGAGAACCTGTACAGTGTGTGAAAGACATTATCAATAGCTGAATAGCCTAGATCTGTGCAATGTACAACTGGTGCTAGGTCAATAAACAGCTTGATACTGTTCCACAATGACATGAGTACAGAAACTGAGTATAAGCATTTAAAAATTCTTATAGCAATCTGAGACTACTGCAGCATTCAATTCATTTTATTATTTTCCAAAAATATCAGTTGATAACTAATTAGAAGTTTAAAAATCAACCTGGTACTTCACCCCAGATAGCTTGAGAAGTGCTAGCCTAGAGGATAAAGTTCAGTGCAAGGAGGGCTAGGAGACGATGCTGAAGAGTTAGAGGGCACTAGATCTTGGGAGTCGTTGTTTGCCATGGCAAGTGATAAAGAACCCCACAATGATAGAATGAAATCCATCATTTCTTTTTCTGAGAAGAATAAACTAAGGATATAAAATATGCAGAGGAAATTAGTTGAAAAACTGAGGAAAGGGCAGGGTCCACACCTGCCACTATAATCCTCATGATCCTTCTATTACACCATCCTCTGGCAGGTGCTAGACCATTTGTTGGTACAGAGGCTCTGAGAGGACTTTAGAGATACCCCTCTCTAGAGTCCTTTCCACAGACTAAGGCTTGATAAGGAATCTGTGGCTACTACCTCCAGGCTATGGCAGCCATGTCTAGCTTTCTCTCAAGTAAGGCAACCATGTAGCCATTCTCTACTGGAGATCCTGTCACCTCCAACAGTGCCCTGAAAGATCAGGCTACGGATCTCCACTTCTATAACTGCCCTCCTGCCACCATATCATCCTCTTCCCAGATTCTAGCAAGCCACCATCACAGCCATTAGCAGCACCACAACATCCAACCCTGCCAGGCTGGGCCACTCTTCATTTCCCTCTTAAAACACACAAGCTTCTATCCCCTAGCCTTTTATGGACAAATACAGATAGATTTTTTTTTTTTTTTTGCACGGCAAACAAGAAAACCCAAAGACCTAGCTATCTTTCTTGTGATGGTGAAGTGGAGAGCTGCCTATTCATTTTTCTCCCTGATGAGTACACAGCAGCAAAGCATGAAAGTTACCAAATAATTTATTAATAATTCACACTATCATCCCAAGCAATAGACATTGAACTGTATCCAATTAGTGATAGAGTTAAGGATTTTAATGAAAAGAGGAATATGATTAGACTTGTGCTTGAGATGCATCATCCTGTGTTTAATGTGGAAAACTAATTCAGGAGGAGAACGATTGGGAGCACAGAAGTCAAAAGGGTATAGTGATATCCCATAGGAAAATGACAAGGACTTAAATTAGGGCTGCATGTACAGTGAAGACAGAGTTGAAGGGGTAGAATAGAGGAATGTCCGGAAGATCAAATTCTTGAGATGTGATGAGTGATTGGATGTGGGCAGTGGGGAGGGAGGAAGAATAGGAATCTAGATGATATCTGTACTCCTAGCCTGGGTGCCTATGTGGATGATGGAGCTAACAGCAAAGATTGAGATTATGGGATGAGGGAGGACAAGTGTGGCAGACAATATAGTGGTTTTTGTTTTAGACATGTTGAGTTTGAAGTGCCTGTGGGACATTCAAGTCGCTCCGTTAGCTGCTGTGGAGTCACATGGCAACCCCATGCATAACAGAATGAAATGCTGCCTGCTCCTGTACCATCCCCATGATAGGTTATGGATTGGACCATTGTGATCCATAGGATTTTCACTGGCTGCTATTCAGATGTAGATCACCAGGCCTTTCTTCCTAGCCCATCTTAGTCTGGAAACTCCACTGAAACCTGTTCAGCATCATAGCAAGACACAAGGCTCCACTGACAAATGGAGGTACATTGACCGGGAATCAAACATGGGTCTCCCACATGGAAGGCAAGAATTCTACCACTGAACCACCAATGCTTCATGTCTAGTCACTCTACTGGATGGAAGTAATTCAGCTAATCACTAACTTTTCCCACCAAAAAAAAAGATCTCCTTGAGCATCTGTACTTGTTCACTTTCTTGGAACCTGAACATTTTTTTCTTTTGTTCACAGGCTGAGTCTTCAGATTCTATGTCCCGGGGTAGAAAGGGAGAAAGCCCTGTGCAATCTCCGAACCTGCTGGCCAGTCTGCACCAGCTGCCTATCCCAGTAAAATGATGTTCGATGACACACCTTAATTTGATAGACTCAAAAAGAATCCTGCACCCATCCTGTCCTTTGAGATGGAAAGAAGCACACTGCTACATTTTATAGAAGCGTCCCTAGGAGAGCAAATTTTAGGAAAGGCATTTGTGAAGCAGTTCACCCAACAATCAAGGGAGACGAGCCCACGGAAGGCATGAACTTATCTTGAGTTTAAAGTTTCAAGAACCTACGGTTTTCATCTGTGGAGACTTTTCTACTTTCTTGGTGTTCTTCTATTACCTAATGTTTGTATTTATTGATTTCCACTATTTTAATGCAGGGACAATTTGCAAGTGTATTTTTAAATATTACGTAGAATTCATGCCATGCCACTTTGTACATACATTTTATTCATATTTTCATGTTACTTATAATAAATAATTACTGCACGTTATCACTAGTGGGATACAACTAAAGGTCTGTTGCTTGGGGCAACTAAAAATATCATCATGGGACTGTGAAAATGTAAATGGCATTGTCTTCTCATAATTACGAATGTTTTTCTGATTGATTGTTGGATTGTGAGTCCCTGGAATTCACTAATGAAAGGCATCTGTCGTAGGCGAGAAACGGACAAAGGATTCGTGTATCAGACTCAGTTCTGGAGGAGCCGGTTTACCATTTCTTTGTTCTTTCTATTTGTAATTCACACTATGTGACAAGGATGAAAGGACATTTGCAACATGCTGTAGTGCATTCATTAAGAGGATAACAGGATCGAGTTCTCATTAATCCACTTGGTTGATACTATCTCTGTGCATTTTTTATTTCTTTTTAGAAATGTAATAATTTATTCTACCCATCATTGCTAAATCTTCTGTTTGTAAAAACCAACACTTCACCAATACTACTTGTGATATTTTCACTGCATCACTTTCCTAAATATACCATATGCATATAGCTGCCACTTCATTAGGGGCAAATTCTTCCATTCAGAGCTGACTGATCAACCTTGACCACTTTCGGGACACATAGGATCAACATGTCACTTTGGCTGAGGCTCTGTGGAAAGCTTAAGAACTAGTAAGCATGCCAGTGGCAGTTCTTCAATTTTCCTGATTACCGAAGCTGAGTTTGATGCTCACTTATTTTAGCAACGCAAGGGCAGTATAGTAGAGATAGAATGGGGTATTCAAAACCGCCTTTTAAATTTTTTATTTTGTTAGCAGTTATGTAAATAATCATTTGGTTTTAGCTTCCTGATGTTTGGACTATTTCCAATCAAAGACATTAAGCAAGTATATCAGTATCTCAAGTGGCATTTCTTTGTTTCTTTAATAAGAAGGACGGGGAATAGAAAAAAAAAAAAAAAAAAAGGAAAAGCACAGCGAGATAGAAAAGGGCAGGGATTTCCTCTACATACATTTTCACTTTAGGGCTGCTTTGTCCATGCTTACTTCCAACCTAAAAAAAAAAAAGTCTTTAAACAGGTGAAACTATGGCTGAAGCATGTCAAGCATTGAGCCTTTGTCTTCAGAAGGAAAATATTCAAACGCCTCTAGAATACTTTGCAACGATCTTCAGCAGAAGCTTTGTTTACAGGATGTACTGCAGAAAAACACACTTGTCTGCGATTTAAATTCCTACATCGATATGTTATCCTGACTTCTAGAAAAATCATCTCCTCTACCTTTCAAAAACATTGTTAGAAGAGAGTTTACAAGAATCAGGGAGAGGGAAAGCTTTTTAATGATCATGAAACTCATAAAGAACACATTTTCAATAACTATAGCGCTAACACTTTTAAAAAGTCAAAATGATAAAAGGATTGAGGAATCTGCAGAGATAGTCATAGCATTTTGTAGCATCAATCTCAAAGGTAATGTCTGCATTTTGATAAATCAACTGCTGTTGAAATTGAGTCTTTTGTTTTCAAGCCAAAATTATTATTAATCACATGTTTTTCAATTATCTGGTTTAGATGATCTATTTTTTTATGACTGGTTTATGATGAGTTTTTTACTCTGATACACAGTCCAAATGTCATTGCAGAAAAGGAAAGGCTGTATTCAGATGAAAGGCAAAAGTTTCTATGCATTTGTAATGCATGACAACATGAATATAATTTAAGTCTATCAATAGTAAAAACATAAACAAGAGCTAATTAACTGGCACTGTTTTCATCGGAAAATAAATGCATGTTGTTGTTTGACACACTGGTTGTGATCCAATAGCAGAGGAGGACTTCTAAATTCCTTTTGCTGAGCTGGAATATTCCATTGCATCTGGCTGGCTAATATGTGTTTTACTTCTTGTTTACTTGCCATATTTAAGTGCATGAGGACCAGCTTAGGACATGGTTGAAACTTCAACAATGAACACACTAGCTTTGCCCTGGTTTTCTCTGTTGAGCCCTACTTGTGGTCATTTAAGATTTTCTGGTCTCTAAAAGAAAACTGGGTATGTTCTTAATAAGGTGTGTTTTGAATGACTATAGTTTCAATCTTATGAAACTGTTATTGTCTATTATTAAAGACATCCATTAGTGTGATTAATTCAACAATAGATATTCCATACTGAGAATTTGTAGTGGACTATCCACAAATCTTTCTTTTCAAATAGCCCCACAAATACAAACAGAACTTCCCATGTTCCACTAAATGAGTATACCTGTCCTTGTTTCCAGGGGCTTTGTCCTAGGAGTCTGAATATATCTGCTTTCTGTTCTGCATATTTTCGAAAGAAAAAGTACATTTTAATAAACAATGCAAAGATATCTAACCTTACCATCAATACTACTTTCCTAAATTGAAGTCAGTTGTTCTACCAAAGTGGTCACGGACACTATCACTAGTCCTAACTGTCATCCAATAATTATTATGTGCAAGGCACTGTGTTAAAAACTTTTCAGGCATCATATCAGTTAATCATCACAATAATGTAAAGAGATAATTTCTGTCATCATCATCTCCATTTTAATGATGTGGAAACCAACACTGAAAATTAAGTAACTTTTCCAAGGTCACACAACTAGTAAGCAGAAAGAGCTTGGATTTCAGCCTATGCCCAAATGTCTTTTATTCATAATTATACTACTTAGTCTCTTTCAGCCTCAATTTGCTTATCTATAAAAAGGAATGAAAGCATTACAATCCTGGTCATGATTGAAAAACATAGACCTGACTTACCATCTCACTATAAATAACCAAAAAATTTGAAGAAGACATTTCAAACAATTTTTCCAGGCAGTAGATAACAGGCAGAGTTGGATGTGATCCATGAGAAGAGAGAAATAAAAACAGGGAGGCCTATGTTTGCCTGGACTTTGGTACGTTCCAGGGCAGCTGCACAGAGGGAGATTCACAAACAGAACTTGGCAGTCACACTGAGTTGAAAAGACATAGATTGGAGCAAGGAGGCTAAGGTGGCTGGGATTTGTGGAGTAGAGTACCAGAAATAAGGGAGCTGTTCAGAGAAAGACCTCAGAAAACCTGTATACAGGTCCCTTTGCACCTGTTGATTATGGGATATTAAGCTGTGCGCAACTCTGTGAGGTTACACCAAAAACGAACGGGGAGCTGTAAGCTAAGATCTCCTAGATTTCATATATGGCAGAGAGACATAAGACATCTGACCAGTCATATAGAGAAATTCCCATTGATCACCTTGAAGGGCTACTCCGTAGTGGTAACACTAATCCCTAGAGTAAAGCCCTTACACAGCATAAAAACTAGTTCTGAAGGAATTAAGCTGATTCACAAAACTTTTGACAATCCTTCAAACAAAGACTAATAATCTTTGATAAAGACAAAATACAACATAAAAGCAACTCAACAACATAAAATTTGAAACATCCATCATATAATCTAAAATTATATACATGTTCCAAAGAAGTGAATTGTGGATCATAACCATGAGAAAAACTAGTCAATAAAAATAGACTCAGAAATGACAATGAGGATGGGTACTTCACAACCAGTTGCCTGAGGTCAGTATTACCTTGATAACAAAACCAGGCAAAGACATCACAAGAAAGAAAGAAAAAAAAAAAACTATAGGCTTATAGTTCTCATGAACATAGTCACCAAAATCATTAAATAAATATTACCAGATAAAATCCAGCAATATAAAAACATGGTGAGTGAGATTTATCCTAGGAACTCAAGCCTGTCAAACATTTGAAAATCAGTCATTGTAATTCGACACATTAATATAATAAATTAATATAAAACCATATCTTTATCTCAATAGATGTAGAAAAAGCATTTGACAAAAGGCAATACTGATTTATGACTAAAAAAATACTCTCAGCAAACTATGAGTAAAAGGGAACTTTCTCCATCTGATGAAGGACATTTATGAAAAACTTATAGGTAACTTAATGCATTAATGGTCAGAAACTAAATGCTTTGCCTCTAAAATTGAAAATGAGGTAAGCATATTTGGTCTCACCTCTTCTATTCAATATTGTTCTGGGGGATTCTAGTCAATGCAGTAATTCAAGAAAATGGAATAAAAGACATATAGATTGGAAAGGAAGATGACAAGATCATGCATTGAGTAAATCTTGTGAAATCTACAAAACAAAGCTGCTAGAATTAAAAAGTGAGTTTGTAAAGTTTGCAGGATACAAGATTGTTACAATCAACTGATATCTTTTACTAGTAAAAAAAAAAGAAATTAAAAAATGCAAAAATATCATTTAGAATAATGTCAAAAATATAAAATACCTAGAAATAATTTTTAAATATGTGCAATACAGGCCCACTTAAAACTGCCAAACTTCTGAGAGAAATTAAAGAACACCAGGCCATCAATTAGAAGACATAATATTATTAATTATAATGTCTGTTCTACTCAAATTGATCCATATTTCATCCCAATTCCAATGTAGAACCAGTTTTACTTTTTGTAGAAATTGATAAGCTTATTCTAAAATTTATACAGAAATGTAAAGGACCAAAAAAAACAGTAAAGGACTAGAATAGCTAAAACATTAAAAAAGAAAAAAAGCATAATATTAAAGGGCTCACTACTTGATTTAAAGACTTACTATAAAGTTATAGTAATTGAGACAGCATAGTATTAACCGAAGAACACAATTTAATCAGTGGAACAAAATATAGTGCCCAGAAGTACGTAGCTATATGTTTTTCTTTCTATATCCACATGCATATATGTTCAATTGATTTTTGACAACGGTGTCATTATAATTCAATGGGGAAAGGATAGTCTTTTCAAACAAAATGCAAGCTAAAGAACAGAAGACCATTTTTACAGTACACATATCTGACAAATGAATTTTACCTAGAATATGTAAGGAACTCAAAACTTAAAACTAAGAAGTCAATCAACTAAAAAAATGGGGAAAAGATTTGAACACAAGAAAACACACTCGATATCATTTGCTCATCAGGAAATTGCAAATTAAAAATCACAGTGAGCTACCACAGTGGTTAAAATTATAAGGCCAATAATATGAAGCGTTGGTGGGGATATTGAGTAACTAGATCTCTCATATATTGCTAGTGGAAATGTAAAATTGTACAACCATTTGGAAGACAATTTGGTTGTTTCTTAAAAAGTTAAATGTACACTTAACATATGACCCAGCATTTCTACTTCTATGTATTTACCTAAGAGAAATTAAAATATATGCCCTGGACATGCAAAGATCTATAACCAAATTCTCATAGTAGCTCTATTCATAATAGCCAAAAGTTGTAAGCAATGAATAAACAAATTATGGGGTGTCATACGATGGAATACAATTCAGCAATAAAAGGGAACAAGCTACTGGTAACAACAAAATGTGTGATCTCAAAAACAATATGTATTATGCTGCACAAAAGAAGTTAGACGTAGCAGAGTGTGTACCTTATGACTCCATTTATATAAAACACCAAGAAAGTAATCAGATGCTTCCTGGAGCACAGGATAGAGGGGCATTGCCAGGGGAAGAGCCCAAAGGAACTTACTGGGGTGATAGAAATGTTCTATGGTTTGATTGCTGTGTCAGTTACATGAGTGTATATATCTGCCAAAACGTAGCAAGCTGTACACTTAAAATGGCTGTACATTTCTATGCAAAATATACCTTAATAAAGTTGGCTTTAAAAAACTTTGTTAGAAACTTTTAAAACAGGAATTATGGTACCAAATTTCTTAGAGGATTACTGAGATAATAAAATTATGATGTATGGGGAACACAAAAAATATTAACTTTCTCCCTCCTCAGTTTTTCCAATGGTAACTAGATTAGAAATACTTGTTCTTGTTAAAAAAAGGTGCCGTCAAGTCAGTTCCGACTCATAGTGACCTACATACAACGTTGCCCCATGCTGCACCATCTTCTCAACCGCTCCTATGCTTGAGCTCAGTGTTGCAGACACTGAGTCAGTCCATCTTGTTGGGAGTCTTCCTGCCTTTCCTTAATCCCCTGCTTTACCAAGCACTATGTCCTTCTCTAGGGATTAGTCCCTTCTGATAATATGTCCAAAGTAAGCAAGATGAAGTTTCACCATCCTGGCTTCTAAGGAGCATTCTGGCTATACTTTTTCCAAGAACTAATAGTGCTTACTTTTAAGATTAGTTAGCAAACCTGAGGCATCTTTGCAAAATCTGGGAGAATTTCTAAACCCTTGTACCACTGGGTTAGAACCTCTAAATTTCTAAACGTCATGATTCCAGTACTACCTATTATTATAAATGAACTTTTATTAAGGCTATCACTTGGCTGATAAGCTGTTAAAATATTGAAATGCTTCAGTAGCACTGATAAATAGCTGCTGCCCTGAGCCCACTCCTTCCCTAAGTGCCTTTCACCACAGTCATCCTGGTCCGTCCCATGAAACCCCCAGGTCTCTCCAGGATTCAACACACACACAGGTGGCAAAACAGAAGACATCTGTTCTGATGAGTCAGTCAATGCCTCATGCCACATCTGTGGTGAGGTTTTTTAAATACCACTGTGTGTTTAGGTGTTTAGGCATTTTTATTATAATGAAGAGAAAGGCATTAAGGATGAGTAATGTGATATATTTTTTTTAATTATAGATTAGCATGACTTTAATTTTTAGAGCATGTTTCATTTGTTAGTCCAATGAGTTAGTTTGGGTCACATCAATTTAAGTGATAGTGTTGCTATAAGTCGGTTTTTGAGGTTTTGGAAGGTAAGATAATTCTTGCGATATTTTAAAGCATAAAACCTTACCTGTGCAAGCTCGGGCCTTGATTGACCTTCTACAGTAATAGGTGTTTGCAGCTATCCACGCATGCTTTTACTCAAGAATATAAATCAAGTGCGCATGTGTGTGTGGTGGGTGGCTGGGTGGAACGATGAAGGACAGAGCTTCTTTGGTGCACTGGCAATGTACTGGCAGAGGGCTACTCCTGCTGATGTTGCAGTGCCATGTAATAACGCTGTTTGCATTTAAGTTATAAATGTAAGCACCTTGCAGCATTTATAGCATTTTGCTTGGAACTGAAACTAAAACAAATGGCAGCATTTGAAACAAAAACTGTTAGACATTGCACTGCTATTGCTGTTGCAGGCCATTCAATATCTCAAACAGTTTAGATGACATGATAGATGGCAAAAGCACAGATGTAGGTTTCTCTGGTTTTGCAGAAAAACCCATTTATCTGCTGAGTGTAGTGCTGTTGCTTGTGATGTGTGTGCTACAGAGGTGGGCTTTAATTAGTGGCTCTATTGTCTAAGAATTATGGTTCAGAAATATGTTGAACTTCACTTTGGCAAGTTGGATGTGCTCAGCCTCAGCTTCATCCTGTTATTGTGGTATGGCCTGCTCCTTAAGATCGACATGAATTTTTATTTCAAAGAAGAACAGTAACTAAAGTTCTGCTAGCTGAGCTTCCCACTCTGTGGTGGGTCAGAGCATGAAGTATGGAACTGAAGTCACACTACCTGGATAGAAAAGTGTAGGAAGCTCTCAAAGGTTGAAGATTTAAGAAATGTGTACGGCAAGAGAACAGAAATGGAAATAGTCTATTAATACTAAATATTAATAGTTATCATCATCATCACAATAAATGAAGTTACATTGCCTTCTACTGGTCCAAGGCATGGTTTTAGGTACAAGGGATACAAAAAAGATATCATGAATGATAATTCCCTCCAAAAGCTTATTATCTACTGTAAAAGATAAGACATAAAGCTTAAGGGTGAGGATACTTTTTGACTTACTGCTAATACGGGAAGGTGAAGTGAAGTGATTAAATGGAAAACTAAAGTTATGTGGCATTGCTTTTACTCCAAACTGCATACAGCAGGTACAGTACAGACTTGAGAAGCAGCTTAGGTGGTGTGATGCAAGGTAGGTCTGAGTTAATTAGACATGAGCTGAAACCTAGGTTCCACCCATTCTCCTCTCAGTTCTAAAATGGCAATGTTAAGATTTTGAGAAGATTAAGTAAAATAATGCACACAAATAATGTAGCACAATGCCTAGCATATTAACCAAAGATGCAAAATCCTAACTTCTAAACAAACAAAGAATGTAGCAGAGAGCTAATATAAACAAGTAACACAGTACATAAGGCTACAGGACAGGTAGAAGCCATACCTGGATAAGTGTGGCCTCTTTTGCTGTAGACATTTCTTATTAGTGAAACTCTAAATGTATTTCAGAAAAGTAATATCTTATGGAAGCAAGAAACATTTAGAAGGAAGAGGCAACAAAGGCTGCAGTTTCTATTTAAATGCAAACAGGAAGGAAAAACAGTCAAGAATAATTCCAAAATTACCTTTGGCATTGGTGCTTAAAATAGCCTCCTTCAAGTGGCACAGGTTTAATAACATAGGATTATATTTCCTCCTCTTGGGTCTATTTTAGGGAGTAGTTTTTGGCAGTAGATCAGGGAAGAATCCCTTCTCATTGCTGAGCCCAATTCATTAATAAGGTATTTTACTAAGGCAGTAAAAGATTCACATCCTTAAGGTATAAATACCCATCCAAAGTTTTCCCAAAATATCTCTTTATTTTTGATTCAACTTAATATTAAAAAACAATAAAATATTATCCACACTGGAGTCTCTCCTTTAGTTGTTTGAAGGTCTGAGATTTTTTATAATTCACCTAACTTCGTCCCCTGGGGTAGATTAAAACATTGGTCCATTCGGGGCTAGGGTCTATAGATCATTGCATCTATCCCTTAAAACGACCTGCCTGCTTCTTTTATATTAAGGGGTTGACAACAATAATAACTAATTACGACTTGTATTTTCCTATTGTGGGCATTAGTAGGAAAGTTTCCTCTGTTCCCTTTAAGACAGATTACAAAGTTTCTTGTAGCTAAAAATTCTCATGAAAGTGCAAACTACGGTGACTAACGTACATCTCGTACTGTAATTATCATCTTGTGCATAATTTATCTGTGGGGATAGAATAAAGCAAGGCTTGCTATACTATATACCCAGGTATACTACACGTAGGTATGATTTATCAAGTCTTCAAGAAGGAAGCTTCAGCTGAGTTGCTCGAAGACCTTCGGTGGAGAGCGAATCTCACTACTGTGTCCTGCAGTGATTGCTTTTTGTATAATCTTAATACAATAAGATGTGCTTATAGGTTCCTGACCACCCCTTAGACAAAAGTTAAGGTTGAACCAAAATGTTATAAACTTCAAAGATATAAAAGGCTGGGATAGTTCAAAGGAATTATGAGATGGAGGCAAGGAGGAGAAAGGTAAGACACAATAGGTATGCTAACGTTCTTATTTTACATAAGGAAACCATGAGATACTGCCTAGCCGATCAAGAAGAGAAGGGTAGGTTTAATAACATTATTTAAAATTAAGAAGACAAGCAGTAAAATAGTAATATAGCATTAAATACTGATGTAGTCTATACAACTTGGGAGGTAAAAGGAAGACAACTGTGAAGCAGTATTAGTGAGCTAATCTTTTTTTCTTTCATAGCCCAAAAAACCAAACCTATTGCCATTGAGTCCATTCTGGCTCACAGAGACTCCGTCAGACTGAGCAGAACTGCCCCAAGTCTTTATGGAAGCAGATAGCCACATCTTTCCCCCAAGGAGTTGCTGGTGGGTTCAAACCACAACCTTTCGGTTAGTGGAAGAGGACTGAGCCGCTGGGCAACCGGGGCTCCTTAGGAGATTATTAGCCACTTTCTAAAGTTGTTACAGAGAAGAATATAAGCTAATTTTACTCAGAATTGTAATGATGAGCCCTAGAAGAACAGAAAAGATCGTTATCTCTGGCTGAAATTTAGGGGCAGAGGGAAAAGTGAATCTCAGTTTAGTTTAGACTCAGCAAGGCCTCTACTAAATAAATACATTACTTTAAAAAACATATATATATGTAATAAAATATACATAAAACTTCACTGTTCATATATTGAAAGGTCATAGAACTTTATATATGTAATAAGGCTTTCCAAAAAAATTGAAGGAAAACTCTGACAATAATGACTTCATTTGATTATCACAATAACCCTAGGGATAGGTTGGTCTGCTATTATTAATGACTGTCTTCCTATATTTATGGAAATACATTGTTGCCTCCCAGAAAGATAATTTATTAGTAGAGAACATGCAGACAGTTTATAAGTGGCAGAGCAAGGGCCTTAACCCAGGTCTTCTGACTCTAGTTCAAAATCATTTCCACTACAGAAACTTAAATTTTGGCTGTCCCTTAAGGTCAATGATCAGATGGCATTCTATTCTTCACCTGAATGCAACTGTGACTACTGGATTACCAAAAATGTGAATGCCAATAAGAAACCAGTCACCAAAGAGTAAAGAGCAAATTCTCTTATCAACATCTCAGCTTTTTAGAAAATAAATAATTCATAGGTGTCATGGATTGAATTGTGTCCCCCAATAATGTGTGTCAACTTGATTAGGCCATGATTCTCTGTATTGTGTAGTTGTCCTCCATTTTGTGATTGTAATTTTATGTTAAAGAGGATTAGGGTGGGATTGTAACATCACCCTTACCCAGGCCACATCCCGGATCAAATGTAAAGGGAGTTTCCCTGGTGTGTGGCCTGTACCACCTTTTAACTCTCAAGAGATAGAAAGGAACAGGAATTGAGCAGAGAGGAGGCACCTAATATCACCCAGAAAGCAATGCCAGAAGCAGAGAGCATCCTTTGGACCCGGGGTCCCTGCGTGGAGAAGCTCCTAGTCTGGGGGAAGATTGATGAGAAGGATGAAAGAAAGCCTTCCCCTGGAGCTGATGCCCTGAATTTGGACTTTTAGCCTACTTTACTATAAGGAAATAAACTTCTCTTTGTTAAAGCCATCCACTTGTGGTATTTCTGCTACAGCAGCACTAGATGACTAAGACAATAGGTATGTATTTGGGAACATTCATTATCGGAATTTTTTGGCTAGTAAAATTAGTAGGGCTTAAATATCTACTGACATTTAGGCAAATTGTATTATTAGACTTCACAATCCTTGTCAAATTATCTAGAGCAGTGCTGACCATAGAAATATAATGTGAACTCTACAAGTAATTTTGTATTTTCTAGTAACCACTTTAAAAACTAGAACAAAACAAATGAAGTTAATGGTAATAAAATATATCTTTTAACCTAATATATCCAAAATGTTATTTCAACACATGAATAAAAATTCAGATAATAATTTTTAAAAAATGATGAAAAAGATACTTTCATTCATGTCTTTCAAATTAAGTGTTCGAAATCAAGTGTGCATTTTATACGCACTGAAAAAAAAAAACAAAAACAAACCCATAGCGACCCTGTAAACCAGAGTAGAACTGGCCCTAGGGTTTCCAAGGAGTAGTTGGTGGATTTGAACTGCTGACCTTTTAGTTTGCAGCTAAGCTTTTAACCACTGTGCCATTTTGTGCTTACAGCCCATGTCAATTCAGGCTAGCTGAATTTTGAGTACTCAATAGCCACTGTATTCAATGGCTATCATATTACACAGCACAGTTCCAAATATCCTAGGGATCCTCATGCTGGGATGTGGCAACTCCATCTACTTTAAAACAAATGATCAATACCCCAAACTGAAAATGGGAGGGGCAGAGCAATACTTTAAAATATCAGATTGTTCAGAACTAGTCCTTAGTAATGGGAATCCAATGCTTGTCCAACTACCCACTTAATTCCTCAGAGTGAAGACAAAGTATCATCTATATCATCTTAATAAAGGAGGACTTTTTATCTTAAATTATGTCAATTGCCACACTATATATTCTCATTCTCCAGGTTTCGCCTCAAAAAAATATTATAACTAAGTTTCTTAATCTAATGTCTTGCATATGTAACCAACAGATGTTTCTGTTTGGTATCAGCAGTGAGTTAGTTATCAACAACATAAAGATAGGGAAACATTATTTTCAGCTTTTACCAACCACTCAACATGTTTCAAATTCATAAAGAAGAACTCTCTGTGAACTAAATGGCATCATCATTCTCTAGCTCTTACATAATCAATGCTTGAGGTCATTTTCCAACAAAATTGCTCATATCCTTGTGAACAAAAAATACTTAGAACAGAAATAAATCCATTTGCAATGGTATGAAAACCAAGCCTTTGTCCTAATGTCCCATTCTATAACATATACTTAAGTAGTTACTATGTGATTGGATGTACCTGCTAGAGGAAAAAAGTTATTCTTTGCTAAGTAAATAAGAACTGTACCAACCAAAAAAACCAAACCCACTGCTGTTGAGTCGATTCCGACTCATAGCGACCCTATAGAACAGAGTAGAACTGCCCCATAGAGTTTCCAAGGAGTGCCTGGTGGATTCGAACTGCTGACCTCTTGGTTAACAGCCATAGCACTTAACCACTATGCCACCAGGGTTTACTACCATAACTAGAAGGTGAAAAGGCAGCTGAACGTAAGAACTAGTAATTAACGACAAGAAAATTTTTAAACACACACAAAGCTCAGTACTAACTACATTAAAATTGAAATCATCATATTTGCAAATATAATTTAATTGGAAAACATTAAATAATCTCATCTATCAGGTTACTTTATTCAGTGTTAACATGCATTCACATATAACTTTATTCTAGTAGGTTCATTGGGATACATAGTTCTACTGAAGCACCTTTGCTATTATGAAATAATATATCACCTGATCTTGAACATATTTAAATCAAAATTGTCTATTCCATATCAACCAGAACTCTCTAGTTACAACCTATTACCTTTGACACTCTGTAGTAAATTCTATGCAGGTATGAAATACCCTTCACCCGGATGAGAATGCTAGTCAGGCTCTTACCCACTCATTCATTCATTCACTCATTTATATATTCTGTTTTCCATCATCAGTATCTCCTTTGAATCTGTGACCCCTTTGTCAGGGTGTGCATGCAGGCAAAAAGTAATTTCAGATTATGTAATACATAACTCTTTTCTTTTACTTGAATGTCTCAACACATGAGAGGAATTTCTAGACCACAGCAACATTTTCTAAAATCTCTTTTCTGATTCATATACTACACCTATCTTTCTCAAATCTCCTCCAAAGACTCTCTAGTTCCTCCTCATGTCCTATCTCAAGGCATCTCTTCTTTCTTTCTTCTTATCTTAATTCTCTATTCCAAAATTCAAAAAACAAAACAACCAGGTTAGCAACGGTGGAAATATCTAAGAAGGTGAGGGAAGGGGAAACAATGAAATAGAAAAATCTCTATCCTTTTTAAATGTCTAGAAATATAGATACATTCATAATTCAATTACTTGTTTTTTTTTTTTGTCCTATCACACAACCATTCAATAAACATTATTTAGCACCTAGAAATAAGTGCTGGAAATGCAAAAATGAAATAAAATTCTATTTTATTAAGGAGCTCTTTTCTAGTGTTGTGTGTAGGGTGGAATTTTGTTAAAATAGTTCCATTTAAATGCTGTTAGTATGTAGACTAAGACAACTACCATAAAGGAAGAAAAATGGGAAAACTGACAGAATTTTGTAATGTAGAACATGGAAGATGAGCAAGGGGAATACATCTTAGATGACTTCCAAAAGGCTCACCTGTGACTGGGTGAATACTGGTATCAATTTAAGAAACATAGGAGAAGTGATAAGAATTAGTGTGAACCTGATAAATTTGATTTTGAAGAAGAAGAGCTCACAATGCCTATTTATACATACATATGGAGATCTAGGCAAAGATATGGTGGGAATTAAAAGTTTGGATATGAGGAGACATATCCCTAGAAATATAGGTTTAGAAGTTGTCTTAGTCATCTAGTGTTGGCATAACAGAAATATCACAAGTGGATGGCTTTAACAAAGAGAAATTTATTTACTCAGTCTAGTAGGTTACAAGTCCAAATTCAGGGCATTGGCTCAGGGGAAGACTCTCTCTCTGTTGGTTCTGGAGGAAGGTTCCTATCCTCAATCTTCCCCTGGCCAAGGAGCTACTCAGGCACAGGGACCCTGTGTCCAAATGACGCACTTTGCTCCTGGTGCTGCTTTCTTGGTGGTATGAGGTCTCCAACTCTCTGCTTGCTTCCCTTTCCTTTTATCTCTTGACACATAAAAGGCAGTGCAGGCCACACCCCCAGGTGACTCCCTTTACCTTGGATCAGGGAGGTGACCTGAGTAAGGGTGGTATTAAAATCCCACCCTAATCCTCTCAACATAAAATTACAATCACAAAATGGAGGGCAACCACACAATACTGGGGAATCATGGCCTAACCAAGTTGACACATATTTTTGGGGGGATGCAATTCAATCCATGACAGAATTCTTCAGCACTTTCATGATGGTTGAAGAAAGGGAATATACTGACCCAGGAAGTGTTCACACAGTGAGAATACAATGCTGTAAAGCATCAACACTTAAAGGAAGGGCTGAAGAAAAGTCGAAATAAAAAAGTAATAGAAATAGGGAGAAAAACCAGGAGAGTGAAGTGTAACAGACCAAATGAAGGTGAGAGTTTTCTCACCAAAGGACAGTTAAATTTGTGAGTCTTATTTCAAGTAATAAATCATATTCATTAAAAAATAGCTATAATTCAAGTTTTTATCAGATAAATAGACCAGAAGGCAACTCAGAGTTGGCATTTGCTAATGGAATCTTTTGAACAACTGATATGTCAGAGAAACAATATGACAGGCATTCAAAATAGTCATTCCCTTACATTTTCTAAACTCAATTCCTGCGTTAAGAAAATCATCAGGAAGTAATATTCCAGAACCAATCTCATTTCCCTGCAAAAATACCATCCCTGAGTGATGATTTAATATTATTTCCTCAAATTTTATAGACAATGGGTACATAAAATTCCACTTTGAACAACATGGATGTGTCCTTTGCAAAATCCTAGTTAAAAACATTACTCCTTATGTTACCCAATAGTCTTTATATAGACACACAATGGATGACTCTTTGAATTTGTGCTCTGAAGTGGCCTCTACAGATGAGCTTACATTAGGATTGTAATTAGACCTTTTGAAGCCACATGGCTCCATTTTGCCAAAGTTATCTGGAAGCTCAGAATTAAGTTGGTATATTAATTCATTAACTTAATATTGTGGAAACAAAAAGTCAAATGGCATTTTCATCATTGTTATTTTATCTGATACTTTTAAATTGTTTTTAATTTTAAAAGCAAACTTAAACACTATTTAGAAAGAAGCAGCTCCATCCCCAGCACAGGACTCAGACAACTTTCCGCAGTGGAATATAATATTTATTATAATGTCATGCATGGCTTTCTAAAAAGAAGGTCAGAGATGAAATTACATTAAGGACACAAATCCGTGTATTATCACAGTGTAATACTCTTAATCACGCCATTGTTTCCTTTTACTATGTCCAGTGGTAGATATCTACCAACTGGAATAATGATAAATTTTTATCATCCTTAAGAGACCCATCTGAGGATAATGTACTATAAATACTTGCTTTGAGCTGAGCAGTGATTTGGGAAACTAGAAGATAGGGCAACACAGTGAAATTTTTTATATCTCCACCCACAGGACACCTGAACACCTGTAGAAATAAAATCTCAAGAACAGCCTTGGGTATAGTACAGTTTCTCAAATTAAATTAAAAAATATATATAATTTTAACATTACCCAAGTATAGATAGATGCATAAGTAGATAGACAGGTAGATAGATAGATAGGTAGGAAGGTAGACAGATAGACAGGTAGATGGATAGATAGACCGATAGATGGATAGATAGATGGGCAGACAGATACAAGTCATCACCATTTAAATTGTTGTAGAAGTCATGACTTCTAAATGAGAATATAAAGAAATAAAATTTAGAAAACCTAGATTATGCTGAGCAACACATGTAGGGAATGAAAAAACAAAGCCAACATTGCTGAGAGTAGAATTTGTTTCTTACGTAAATGGGAGGTATGTCGCAGTTATGATGGAGAATATGCAAAGGTTTCTACAGTAAGACCTACATTTTGAATAAAAGTGAGGGTACATTCATTATACTTTTCAAAGGGAGTCATTAAGCACTATAATCTTCAGATCCTGCTTGCCCAGACCCACTCTTTCTCTAAATACCTTACTTAATAATAGGTTCCTAACTTTGTTATTAATAATGAAGGTTATACTATCCCTCAGTACATCACTCCTCTAACGTAAGCTCAGAGTTCTTAAAATTATGTGGTGATGTTTTTCCAACAACTTCACTGGTAATTCATTTTGTTCCACTCTCTAAGCATTCTTAATCTATACTTTATCTGTACTTTTTCTCCTTTGGATTTGAGCCAGTGTTTTAAGCCATGAATGACTTTAAGAAATACCATACAAATATTGGTTAACTGAGGTAGCAACACAACCCTAACTCTAACATACGTGTGCTTAAGATCACACATATACACACACAATCATCTCTTCTCCCAGCTCGTCTTCTTCCAACCTAGAACTTCAAACCCATTTTCTCAAAAGAAACTTTATCCAGTTGTTGTTATTGGGTGCTGCCGAGTCAATTCCAATTCAGAGCAACCCTGTAGGACAGAGTAGGACCGCCCCATAGGGTTTCCAAGGAGTAGTTGGTGGATTTGAACTGCCAACCTTTTGGTCAGCAGCTGAGCTCTTAACCACTATGCCACCAGGGCTCCAAGGTGAAGTGGAGGTGTCAAATGAGCCAGGGACCTCGTACACATGAAGCATGTGCTCTACCACTGAGCTACACCCCCTGACTAAAAAGGAAGAGAACATGCAAAGTCACTGAGCTGAAAAAGACTGTGATACATTCAAAGAAACAGAAGGAAGCGTGTGTGCCTGGATCATATGCCCAAGCCCATTGCTGTTGAGATGATTCCGACTCATAGCAACCCTATAGGACAAAGTAGAACTACCCCACAGGCTTTCCAAGAAGCATCTGGTGGATTCGAACTGTCAACCTTTCAGTTAACAGCCGAACTCTTAACCACTGTGCCACCAGGGCTCCAATTACACAGCCCTTATTCATGTATCTACCCCCGATCTGTTTGTTGTACTGTGGTGACTTGTGTGTTGCTAAAAATTATGCAACTAGTATTTCAAATATCAGCAAGATCACCCATGGTGGTAAGGTTTCAGCAGAGCTTCCAGACTTACAGAGATTAAGAAAAAAGTCCAGGTGAACTATTTCCAAAAATTAGCCAATGAAACCTTTATGGATCACAACAGAACATTGTCTGACACACTTGTTTTGGACATATCATTAGAAGAGATCAGTCACTAGAGAAGTACGTTATGTTTGGTGAAGTAGAGGGCCAACAAAAGTATGGGAGGCCCTCAGTGACATGGGTTAGCACAGCAACCACAACAATGGACTCAAACACGTTGGCCTCATAAGGATGGCATAGGACTGGGCAACGTTTATTCTGTTGTACGTAATATCACCACGAGTTGGAATCGACTCTACATCAGCTAAAAACAACAATAATATTTACATATACTTCTCACCACCCCACACAAATATATCTTTCCCAGTTGCTATCACTCTAGCCTATGTTCAAACACCTTCTGAATCTAGCACTGCTGTATGTACAGGTGTGTTATATTATAATTGCCCCCTCACTGACTCCCCAGCTGCTAATGGACATAATAGCTGTTTATGGATATAAAGGAAAAAATGTGCTTTAAGGGGAGATGATTGCCCTCTGAAGAAACCCAGAACTCAGTTAAGTTATATTAGTGGACTAAAGGAGGTATGGCTGTTGTCTGGCATCAGTAAATCTACCCCACTTTTTTTGTTTTTGGCTTTAACAAACAGAAATTTATTCTCTCACAGTTCAGGAGCCTAGAAGTCTGAATCCAGGGTGCCAGCTCCAAGGGAAGGCATTGTGTCTCTCTTGACTCTGGAGGAAGATCCTTGTCATCAATCTTTCCCTTGTCTAGGAGCTTCTCAGCACAGGGATCTCAGGTCTAAAGAATGTGCTATGCTCCTGCTTGCTTTCTTGGTGGTGGGAGGTCCCCTTGTCTCTCTGCTCGCTTCTCTCTTTTGTATCTCAAAAGAGATTGACTTAAAACACAACCTAATCTTGTAGATTGTATCCTTCTGTAAGAAGTACAGCTTGGAAACCCTATAGGGAATTCTACAGTGTACTATAGGGTCCCTATGAGTCAGAATCAACTCAATGGATAGGTTATTAGTATCTAGTTTTTCCAATAAGGAAGGTGAAAACTGACTTATACAGATTGACCATCTGTTCAGGATTGCTCAGGGATTAGGCTGAAGACACTCACTTTTCACTGCTGTGTTGCTAGCAGCTGGAACAATGGTTCTAACCCACTCTTAACAAGGGCAGTAAATAATGTCCATCGACTGTAGGGGGCTTTCTACTTTCATTACCACCCTTTACCTTTTATTACCTTTTTTCATTGACTTTTCCCCTACCTGCTCTCTTTACACGTGATTTGGCATGTAGACATGGCTGTCCAATGAGTATTTAATCCCAGAAGAGAGGAATTTAGGTGTTCTCCTCCCAAGATGTGAACTGTGGTCTGCTTGGATGCAATCTGACAATACCCTGTAGATGGGAACCTAACTTCTGTGGTCTGCTTGGATGCAATCTGACAATACCCTGTGGATGGGAACCTAACTTCAGGGAGCCTAGGCTGATGATGATGTATCTTGTTCTACTCATCCGTTCACCCCTGTCTTATTTATTCTATAAGTAATAAATGCCTACTGATCACACCATTAGAAGTGTCTGATCTGGCTCTGCTCCTAACAGTTTTTCTCTAAGAACTTGTGAAATAGTTACATTGCAAGTACCATCAAAGCATTCTGGAAAAAAATATTATCTTCAGTGAATTATAAGTAACTGTATTTTCAAAACCCTTTCAGTTATAATCTCCCCCTTCTTTTTAGTTACAACAATCTACATGCAACTCTGTGACTATTTCAGGCTGTGGGTATTTCTACTCTCCTGGAAAATACTCCTGCTCTTACATTTCCATTCTCGATAACTCTGAGCCTTCATAACTTTCTCTGAAAAGCCTTAACATAATTCAAATGGCACTTGCTCTTCTATATTCCATAACATCTTTTACATAACTTTTATATCTCACAACACATTGCCTTTTTTTTTTTTTTTTAATATATAGTCACCTTCTAATTCTTCCTACTCCCCATGGAACAGGAAAGAATGCCACCATGGCATAGTGTTAATCATATAATAGGCATACGATACATGTTTTTAGAATGAATGATTGATTTTAACATAATCATATCATTTACGGCATACCGAAGTTTTCTAAATCATGTTTTTATCCTTAGTTGTAGTTATGGAGATATTACAGATGGGAAGGAAATAAAATTGGCACTAAGATTTAATGAAACTCACCTTAAATGGGAATAAAAAGAGGTTCCCAATTTAAAATTCTTTTGAATTAATTGCCTTTGATACAACTGTTTCTAATACTCTAGTAATATGACAACGGCGATATTCATTTATTAAATAAGGTATTTAATAATCTAGATACCATGTTTATATCAGAAGTAAAGTGGTTTAGTTACTGCCCACAGAGTAGTCAGAGAAATAGATAAAAATTCATACCATTGCCTACAATTAGAATTGAAATAATAAAATGGGATTGGGAAACACAATCATTGTCTCGCACATACTTCACTTCTGAAAAGAGAAAAACTTTGTTATCTGACAAGTCAAGACAATGGAAAGGAAAATGATTTCTCAATGTTTGTCCCACTCAGAAAGAAGATAAGAACCAACCGAGACACTGATCCTGAATCCTGCCTGGGTTCTGCTTTTTGAGGCAAACAGTAGAATGTTCCTATGCTTCTCCTTCCCCCAGCACATCTGACCCTTCCACCCTATTTCTCTTTTCATGTTGATAAAAGACTACAACACTTAGAAAAAAACTGGCCGTGAAGTAGGAATGAGTCTTAAGTACATGCAAAAATAAGAACCTTGGTAGTAGAACATCCTGAGTATTGGTCATTTTCATGCACTGATTTAGATTGTTGCAAAAGGAAGCTGGGATGAGAATATGTTTCAGAAAGAGAGCTTGGGAATGGGCATATTAAATGATTGAAACTCCATTGGGCTGTTTTAGACTATAAAAACTGAAATAGACACTGTGTGCAACAATTGGCTCTCTAGCTGTATATATGAGAAGATTGAACAGATCAAACCCTAAAGTGGATGGGAAGATCAAGGGCAACCCGGACACTGTTTGTTTACAAACACCAAAAAAAAGAAAAAAAAGAAAAACCAAACCCATTGCCGTCGTGTTGATTCCGACTGATAACAACCTTATAGGACAGGGTGGAACTGCCCCACAGGGTTTCCAAGGAGTGGCTGGTGGATTTGAACTGCCAACCTTTTGGTTAGCAGCCAACCTCTTAAGCACTGCACCACCAGGGTTCCTAATACACACTAGGTATACATATATTTTCTTCAAGGAAGAGTAAACAAGTTAGTTCAACACAGGCTATGAAGAAAATCTGCAGGGTGGGAAAAATAAAGCAGAATAATGAAACCACAGAAGAGCACAGTCTAAATCCAATTTACCGCAATAATCAGAAGACAAGCCCTAGAAAAGAATATGACTACAATAACACAATCCCATATGAAGAACAAAAGCTAGAGGAAATGACAGCAAAATGAAATTACTTAAAATTTTTAAAAATCTCTAAAACGTATGAATGAGTATGAGTGTTTTAAAGATTCAGAAAAAAACAAACACAATAGTGGAATTAAAATTCTCTGTGGAGGCAGTAAGATATAGGGAAGAAAAAAGAGGGAGAAGATAAACAAAATTTATAATAATTAGCTGTCCATAATTAATGCAGAAGATATATTTTTAATTAGAAAAGAAAAATCTGTACAACGTTGTACCGATAATTTAATTTTTTATGAAATATATGGTTTTATGGGGTACCATAAATGGTTCAGATATGCCCAAGAAGAAATAAACACCTGAAAAATGGCATGTTTTTATCTTCTGTGTACTGTCATCTTCCAAAATCAACTTGTAGCTGAGTGTAAATTCAGGCCAAGGAAAGATGCCTTTGAGTCTTGACTTGGGCCCTGTTCTCCAGTCCAAGAAATCAGAGGTTTTTTTTAATGGAATTCTACACTAAACTATGCTTACGACAAAACACTGCAGTCTTGCCTTTGGGATATATCTTTCTTGAGGGTGCTGAGGAGAAGAGTCTCTTTGGTTTGAGGGAAGTTTTAGTTACTACTAGGGCTTCTTGAAAAATACCATGGGCCATATGTTTATGCAAATAATATGCTCCTTGTACATTTGTTTGCCAGCTGCACCCTCCTCTCATGAGGTATTTTTGTAGTGACTATGCCATTTTTTATGCCATTTTTTTGTTTTACATGTTGCTATTAAAAAAAAAAATTAGCATAGCATGCTTACAAAAATACCTCATGGGGGGAGGGCTTGGCTGGCAAACAAACAAAGAAGGCACACATTATTTGTGTAAAAATGTGGTAATTGTACTGTGATGCAATAGATCATGCAGTCAAGAAAGCAATGGCATGACTTACATAAAAAATTGAAGGAAAAAAATTGCCAACCAAGAATCATATATCCAGCAAAACTGTCTCTTAAATATGAAGGTGAAATTAGGACATTTCCAGAAAAACAGGAGTTTAGGGAATTCATAAAAACTAAACCAAAACTACAAGAAATGCTAAAGGGAGTACTTTGGTTAGAAAATCAATAATATCAGGTATCAACCCAAGACTAGAACACTGGGCAGAGCAATCAGAAGGCAACCCAGACAGGGAAACCAAAAAAAAAAAAAAAAAGATTAAAGAAAAAAAAAAAAAAAGCTCAGAACACGGTAACAGCAATATTATTGTATAAAAGAAGACAACATTAAAACAATAAAGAGGGACTAAGAAATGTAATCATAGACCTTCCATATGGAGAGGAAGTTACAGCGATACAAAGAAATGAAAGTTATGTTTAAATTTAGAAAAATAGGGGTCAGTAATACGGTAACCACAAAGGAGACAAACTACCCTACTCATCAAAATAAATTCCAAGAAAAAAATAGAGACTCAGCAGAAACAAAATCAACAAAAATGAATATGAGGAAAGGGCAATATATAAAGACAATCTACACAGCACATAAAATTAAGTAGGAAAAAGGAACTGTCAACAACACACAAAAAAAGACATCAAAATAATAGCACTAAATTCATACCTATCCATAATTACGTTGAATGTAAATGGACTAAAGGCACCAATAAAGAGACAGAGAGTGGCAGAATGGATTAAAAAACAAGATCAGTCTATATGCTGCCTATGAGAGACACACCTTAGACTCAGAGACACAAAGAAACTAAAACTCAAAGGATGGAAAAAAAATATATCAAGCAAACAACAATCAAAAAAGAGCAGGAGTGGCAATATTAATTTCTGACAAAATAGACTTTAAAGTTAAATCCATCATAAAGGATAAGGAAGGACACTATATAATGATTAAAAGGACAATATACCAAGAAGATATAACCATATTAAATATTTATGCATCCAATGACAGGGCTGCAAGATACAGAAAACAAACTCTATCAGCATTGAAAAGTGAGATAGACAGCTCCACAATAATAGTAGGAGACTTTAACACACCACTTTCACTGAAGGACAGGACATCCAGAAAGAAGCTCAATAAAGACATGGAAGATCTAAATGCCACAATCAAGCAAATTGACCTCATAGACATATACAGAATACGCCACCCAACAGCAACCAAGTATACTTTCTTTTCTAGTGCACATGGAACATTCTCTAGAATAGACCACATATTAGGTCATAAAGCAAGTCTTAGCAGAATCCAAAACACTGAAGTATTACAAAGCATCTTCTCTGACCATAAGGCCATAAAAGTGGAAATCAATAACAGAAAAATCAGGGAAATCAAATCAAACACTTGGAAACTGAACAATACCCTAGTCAAAAAAGATTGGATTATAGAAGACATTAAGGATGGAATAAAGCAATTCATAGACTCCAATGAGAATGAAAACACTTCCTATCGAAACCTTTGGGACACAGTAAAAGCAGTGCTCAGAGGTCAATTTAGATCAATAAACGCACACATACAAAAAGAAGAAAGGGCCAAAACCAAAGAATTATCAGTACAACTTGAACAGATAGAAAGAGATTAAGAAAAGAAACCCTCAGGCTCGAGAAGAAAACAATAAAAATTAGAGCTGAACTAAATGAAATAGAAAACAGAAAAACAATTGAAAGAATTAACAAGACCAAAAGCTGGTTCTTTGAAAAAACCAACAAAATTGATAAACAATTGGCCGAACTGACAAAAAAAAAAAAATAGATGAATCAAATAACCTGAATAAGAAATGAGATGGGCGATATTACAACAGACACAACTGAAATTAAAAGAATCATATCAGATTACTATGAAAACTATACTCTAACAAATCTGAAAACCTAGAAGAAATGGATGATTTCCTAGAAACACACTACCTATCTAAACTAACACAAACAGAGGTACAGCAACTAAATAGACCCATAAAAAAAGAAGAGATTAAAAAGATAATCAAAAAAATCCCAATAAAAAAAAGCCCTGGCACAGGTGGCTTCACTGCAGAGTTCTACTAAACTTTCATAGAACAGTTAACACCACTACTACTAAAGGTATTTCAAAGCATAGAATAGGATGGAATACTCCCATACTCATTCTATGAAGCCAGCATATCCCTGATACCAAAACCAGGTAAAGACACCACAAGAAAAGAAAATTATAGACCTATATCCCTCATGAACTTAGATGCAAAAATCCTCAACAAAATTCTAGCCAATAGAATCCAACAACATATCAAAAAAATAATTCACCATGACCAAGTGGGGTTCATACCAGGTATGCAGGGATGGTTCAACATTAGAAAAACAATTAATGTAATCCACCACATAAATAAAACAAAAGACACGAATCACAAGATTTTATCAATTGATGCCGAAAAGGCATTTGACAGAGTTCAACACCCATTCATGATAAAAACTCTCAGCAAAAAAGGAATAGAAGGAAAATTCCTCAACATAATAAAGGGCATTTATACAAAGCCAACAGCCAACATCATCCTAAATGGAGAGAGCCTGAAAGCATTCCCCTTGAGAATGGGAACCAGACAAGGATGCCCTTTATCACCACTCTTATTCAACATTGTGCTAGAGGTCCTAGCCAGAGGAATTAGGCTAGACAAAGAAATAAAGAGTATCCAGATTGGCAAGGAAGAAGTAAAATTATCTCTATTTGCAGACGACATGATCTTACACACAGAAAACTCTAAGGAATCCTCAAGAAAACTACTAAAAGTAATAGAAGAGTTCAGCAGAGTAACGGGGTAGAAGATAAACATACAAAAATCACTTGGATTCCTGCACACCAACAAAAAGAACATCAAAGAGGAAATCACTAAATCAATACCATTTACAGTAGCCCCCAAGAAGATAAAATACTTAGGAATAAATCTTACCAGAGATGTAAAAAGCTTATACAAAGAAAACTACAATACACTTCTGCAATAAACCAAAATGAGACCTACATAAGTGGAAAAACATACCTTGCTCATCAATACGAACACTTAACATTATAAAAATATCTATTCTACCAAAAGCGACCTATACATTTAATGCAATTCCAACCCAAATTCCAACGACATTCTTTAATGAGATGGAGAAACGAATCACCAACTTCATATAGAAGGGAAAGAGGCCCCTGATAAGTAAAGCATTACTGAAAAAGAAGAACAAAGTGGGAGGCCTTGACTCGACAGCACTGGGTTTATTATACCACCACAGTAGTCAAAACAGCCTGGTACTGGTACAACAACAGATACATAGACCAATGGAAAAGAATTGAGAATCCAGACATAAATCCATCTACATATGAGTAGTTGATATTTGACAAAGGCCCCAAAACAGTTAAATGGGGAAAAGACAGTCTTTTTAACAAATGGTGCTGGCATAACTGGTTATCCATCTGCAAAAAATGAAACAAGGCCCATACCTCACTCCATGCACAAAAACTAATTCAAAGTGGATCAAAGACCTAAATATAATATCTAAAATGATAAAGATCATGGAAGAAAAAATAGGGACAATGTTAGGAGCCCTAATACATGGCATAAACAGTATACGAAACATTATCAAGAATGCAGAGGAAAAACTAGATAACTGGGAGCTCCTAAAAAACAAACACCTAGACTTGACGGCACTGGGTTTTGGGTATGCTCATCCAAAGATTTCACCAAAAGAGTAAAAAGATTACCTACAGAATGGGAAAAAGTTTTTAGCTATGACATTTTCGATCAGCACCTGATCTCTAAAATCTATATGATACTGCAAAAACTCTACTACAAAAAGATGAATAACCCAATTAAAAAATGGGCAAAGGATAGAACAGGTGCTTCACTAAAGGAGACATTCATGTAGCTAAGAGATACATGATGAAATGCTCATGATCATTAGCCATTAAACCAAAAAAAAAAAAAAAAAACCCAGAGCCGTCGAGTCGATTCTGACTCATAGCAACCCTATAGAACAGGGTAGAGCTGCCCCACAGAGTTTCCAAGGTGTGCCTGGCAGATTCAAACTGCCGACCCTTTGGTTTCCCATTAGCCATTAAAACCCAGTGCCGTCGAGTGAGAAACGCAAATCAAAGCTACAATGAGATTCCATCTCACTCCAACAAGGCTGGCATTAATCCAAAAAATACAAAACAATAAATGTTGGAGAGGTTGTAGAAAGACTGGAACACTTATACACTGCTGGTGGGAATGTACAATGGTAGAACAACTTTGGAAATCAATTTGGTGCTTCCTTAAAAAGTTAGAAATAGAACTACCATATGATCCAGCAATCGCACTCCTCAGAATATATCCTAGAGAATAAGAGCCTCTACACGAACAGATATATGCACACCTATGTTTATTGCAGCACTGTTTACAATAGCAGAAAGATGGAAGCAACCAAGGTGCCCATCGGTGGATCAATGGATGAATAAATTATGGTATATTCACAAAATGGAATACTATGCATTGATAAAGAACAGTGAGGAATCTGTGAAACATTTCATAACATGAAGGAATCTGGAAGGCATTATGCTAAGTGAAATTAATCAGTTGCAAAAGGTCAAATATTATCTAAGACCACTATTATAAGAACTGGAGAAATAGTTTAAACAGAGAAGAAAATATTCTTTGATGGTTAAGAGAGAGGGGAGGGAAGGAGGGTGGGTGAAGGGTAATCACTAATTAGATAATAGATAAGAACTACTACAATACAGGGGAGGTCAGCACAACTGGACTAAACCAAAAGCAAAGAAGTTTCTGGAATAAACTGAATGCTTCAAAGGCCAATCTAGCAGGGGCGGGGATGTGGGGACCATGGGTTCAGGGGATATCTAAGTCAATTGGCATAATTAAGTCTATTAAGAAAACATTCTGCATCCCACCTTGGAGAGAGGCGTCTGGGGTCTTAAATGCTAGCATGTGGCCATCTAAGATGCGTCAATTGGTCTCAACCCACCTGGACCAAAGGAAAATGAAGAACACCAAGGACACAAGGTAATGATGAGCCCAAGAGACATAAAGGGCCACATAAACCAGAGACTACATCAGCCTGAGACCAGAAGAGCCAGATGGTGCCCGGCTACAACCGGTGACTGCCCTGACAGGGAACACAACAGAGAACCCCTGAGGGAGCAGGAGAGGAGTGGGATGCAGACCCCAAATTCTCATAAGACCAGACTTAATGGTCTGACTGAGACTAGTGGTCATGGCCCCCAGACCTTCTGCTGGCCCAGGACAGGAACCACTCCCAAAGCCAACTCTTCAGACATGGATTGGACTGGACAATGAATTGGAGAGGGATCCTGGTGAGGAGTGAGCTTCTTGGATCTGGTGGACACTTGAGACTATGTTGGCATCTCCTGCCTGGAGGGGAGATGAGTGGGTAGAGGGGGTTAGGAGCTGACAAAATGGACACAAAAAGAGAGAGTGGAGGGAGGGAGTGGGCTGTCTTATTGCTGGGAGAGCAACTGGGAGCATGTAGCAAGGTGTATATAAGTTTTTGTGTGAGAGGCTGGCTTGATTTGTAAACTTTCACTTAAAGCACAATAAATAAAATTTTAAAAAAAGAAAGAAAGAAAACCCTATGGAGCATAGTTCTACTCTGACACGTGTGGGGTTGCCATCAGTAAGAGCTGACCCAACTGCAAGTGGTAAATATTTGTCCATATGGAACTGTGAAGAGGTTGCCTCTTATATTTATGGGTAACAAATTTCCTCTTCTATAAAATAAAGGGGTTTGGCTAGGTTAAATTCATGATATCCTCAACTATTAATAGAATTAGTATCCTAAGTTATTATGTAGAAATGCAGTCAGATCTTAGAGCGATAGTTTCAGGAGGCTGAAGAAAAAAAGTGCCATAGTTCAAAAGAAAGAGAAAAGTGACCTCCCCCCATGTAAGAAAAATCCTAGCCATTTTCTCCCTCCAGCCACGTAGAGGGAGGAAGTGGAAGAAAATGAGCATGCAACATCACCAGGAGACTCTTCTATAACAAATCAAATATGCACATCTCATTCTTCACAGACATGTTGAGCACAAAATGTTATTGCACCTACCTACCTCCCTTACCTACCTACACATGTAGATCTTCTTATAGCACTCAAAGGCACCTAACAACAAACAACAACAACAACAATATTTATTTAGCAAATACCATGTCTCATTGTTTCACTTTTTTTCACTATTTATATCTTTGAGAGGAGGATGTATTTGAAAATCACTTTGGCCAGGCAGCGGCCATGATGGCGTTGTCACTGTCCAAGTGTGTGTGCCTCTCTACATGGGAATGGACGTAAAATTTGCGAGAAATTCTCAGAGACAATAGTGGATCATCTTTGAAACAACTGTGCCACCACCAAAGCTCTTGATGGCACAGAGGATAATATTTTGTGGGGAGAAAAATAAATATGCTGCGTTAAAAAATTATTCAGAAGTGTCAGATTCTAAACATGGAGAAGTTCTAGGAGTCCGCTGATATAACTTTCTCCTTTTTATGTATGTACAAGAGTGACATAGGTTAAAAATCTATGTCTAAATAAAACAAAAAGAAATCTTTTAATAAATATGAAATAAAGTGCTAAATGATAAAAAATCATCATGTCATATTTTAATTGATAGTGTTTTTTTTCTTTCTTAGGAGTACAAGAAATATTGGTGTGTCTTACAATCAATGCATCAGAGATTAAATGAAATGTGATATTTAATACACCCCTACTATGATGTAGCAGTTAAGAGCTCACCTGCTAAGTAAAAAGGGTGGTAGTTCGAAACCACCAGCTGCTACTTGGAAACCTATGGGACAGTTTTACTCTGTCCTATAGGGTTGCTATGAGTTGGAATCAATTTGATGGTAATTGGCTTGTTTTTGTTTTGTTTTTCACTTTGTGTCAAGCCCTGTGGTGAGAACTGGGAATACAGACTGAACATGGTTGCTGCCTTCAAAGAAGTTACGTTATCTTAGTGCATGTAGTTCTTTATAAATATAGTAAGAAAAATAATTATAAGAGACAAGTGCTATAAAAGGGGGAAATATAGGTGCTCTGGGAGCTTTTTTTTTTTTTTTTTGGAGCTTATCTGCTCTGGGAGCTTATCTCTGAGGGCCCTCAGCTCATCTGAGGGATCATGGAAGTCCTCCTGTAAGGAATGATGCCTAAACTAAGAGCAGAAGGATGAGTAGGAGTTAACCAAGAGGTGAGGAAAAAACATTTTCCATAGAAAGAGTAACATGTGCAAAGGCCTGAAAGTGAGAACAAACATGGCTAACTGGTAGAAGTGAGAAAAGTTCAGCACAAGTGAAGGAGAGAAAAGGGGAGGACAAGAGATACTGCTGAATATGTGGGCAGGGGCTGGATCATGGCACAAGCCCCACATCTGCTCACACATCATTGTAACTGTAGGTTGATGTATTCATAATGACAGATATAGAGGAGTGTGTTCAGACCTTGCAGTTTTACTTGTAGGTGGTAGGAATTTCCCTTGGTCTTTTTTGGGAAACCATCTGGGGTATTTCACAAGCTCCCTTCACATACAAAGGTGCTGGGTGTTGCAAGAACTCTGACTTAATTTAGAAGTGTTAAATGCCTGCTGTCCAAACGATGCATTACAATTCCAACACTTAAGGTTCTAATATTTTATACATTGCTCTGCTTGGAGTATGGTATCTTTATAGTCAACTTTTTATTCTTAAGTTGTCTAGTGTCTGAACAAGGTATATCTTTACGAGAAGAAATGTCCTTCAACATACAGTTGAAATCTTTTTTTAGTCAACCAGATTCATCTGTGTTCTAATAACTTTAAAATATCTGACATATCATCCATACTAGCCATTCACAAGTCTATATTTCAGTATTGACCTGGCTATTTGCACAGATTTCAGCTCCATATAAGAAGATAATATAACAACAAAAACAAACATAATAGCTAACAAATATTGAGTCCTTAATAAGTCCCTGGCACTACATAAAGGTGTTTGCACTCAGTCTGATTAAGCTTTGAAAGTGTCTATAATGTAGCTACTATCATTATCTCTATTTTGCAGATAAATAGAAATTGAGGCTTAGAGAGATTAGGTAAATTTACAAACACTAATGTAATCTGTATGCTGAGCAAATAATCTGAGAAAGTGAACTATAAGAAGAATTGGAGGAAGACTTATTACCAACCTTGCAACATGCAGATGACACAACTTTGCTGAAAGTGAAGAGGACTTAAAGCACTTACTGATGAAGATCAAGGACTGCAGCCCTCAGTATAGATTACACCTCAATATAAAGAAAACAAAAATCCTCACAACTGGACCAATAAGCAACATCATGATAAACAGAAAAAAGATTGAAATTGTCAAGGACTTTGGTTTACTTGGATCCACAACAAACACCCATGGAAGCAGCAGTCAAGAAATCAGACAACCCATTGCATTGGGCGAATCTGCTGCAAAAGATCTCTTTAAAGTGTTAGAAAGAAAAGATGTCACCTTGAGGACTAAGGTGCACCAGACCCAAGTCATGGTGTTTTCAAGCACCTCATTTACATGCAAAAGCTGGACAATGAATAAGGAAGACCAAAGAAGAACTGATTCCTTTGAATTATGGTGTTGGCAAAGAATATTGAATATACCATGGCCTGCCAAAAGAACAAACAACTCTGCCTTGGAAGAAATACAGCCAGACGCTCCTTAGAAGTAAGGGTAGCGAGACTACGTCTCATATACCTTAGATAGGTTATCAGGAGGATCAGTTCCTGGAGAAGGACATCATACTTGGTAAAGTAGAGGGTCAGGAAAAAGAGGAAGTCACTTGACGAAATGGACTGACACAGTAGCCGCAAGAATGGGCTCAAGCATAACTATTGTGAGAATGGTGCAGGACCAGAAAGTGTTTTCTTCTGTTCTAGATAGGGTCTCTATGAGTTGAAACAGGCTGGACAGCACCTAACAACAACAATGTAATACTTAAGGACCCTTGGTGGTACGGTGGTTAAGCCCTTGGTTGCTAACCAAAAGATTGGCAGTTTGAACCCACCTGCTGCTCCATGGGTGAAAGATGTGGCAGTCTTCTGCCCTAAAGATTACAGCCTTGGAAACCCTATGAGATAGTTCTACTTTGTCCTGTAGGGTCTCTATGAGTTGGAGTCAACTTCTCGGCAAGGGGTTTGGTTTTTGTTTTAAAGTAGTGCTTACGCAAAGGATGGTTCTAAACATTATTCAAACACTGCTCTTTTAATTCTCCTAATAATCCTATGCAAGTAGACAAATGGATATTAAGTAATTTGTCACACAAAGGGCAAAGCCAGGATTCAAACTCAGACTGTTTAGTTTCAGAGTCCTTATGCCTAACCACTATGTCCCAGTCTTTAGAAACTAGAAGACTAGTCAACAATTTCATCTGTACAAATTTCAGAATTAAACTCTGAGCCCAAGTTTTCTAATCTGCAAAATGGCAACTTAACAGGATGTTGCGAAAATCAAATCAGATGATACACATTAATTATGTTAGTATTAATTATGATCATCCTTAGCCCATCACTTCATAAATATCATCACTAATGATTTATATTAACTAAATGCTATGCTGTCGTTAATATGATGAATGAGCCTCACAACTATGAACACTTCATTAAAAGTATTATTGCACATTATCACCATTTTTAAAGAGTCTCTGTGTAAATGAAGCTTCACTACCTTATACTTCTTCTGTGGGGTTGACACTGCTCTGCCTCAGTCCTCAACAAGAATGAAGAGAAAGGGAAGGACAAAGGGTCATGATGAAGTGCCAAAAGACAAAGGGATGGCTTTGAAGTCCCTTATGAGTCACAGATCTCTCTCAAGAGATAATGTCAAGGTCCATGTTACTTCGTTGTCCAGGAATCAAAACCATTATCACCCTTTTTATCTTGGAGTTTGAAATTACAAATCCTGAAGGCAATGCAAATAGGCCCATTGCCCTTTTCTAACTCCTTCTTTCCAGAATGGTACAATCCAACTGTGATGTCCAAGCAAGGATATAAATGAAGCACCAGTAAGTGTATAAAACACTAATTACAAAATACCCCTATTCCCCACCAATTAAGTGCAATCAGGGAATAAAACCTTCTCATTTCACCTGCAGCTGCAGAGAACACTTTGGCACTTGATTGACATACCTCCTACTTGAGTTTGTTCACAGCCACAAGAACTTTATCAGCCTTTCTTCCTTTTTTCAACCCCTATGCCTCTGGGAAAATTTCAGGGTACTTTTTCTACATAAAGTCAAAGCCTTGGTTGGCTATGCAGAATTTTATTTTTTTTCCCCTTGTCAAGCTCCCACTCCAAAATGCTTTAACCCCCAAAAATGTGAGTTGCCATGGTGATTCCTGTTGTAGTTGCTAGAAGCTTTTGTAAGATGCAGCCATCCTCTTGTTATGTTTCAGTTTTTATGATTTCCAGCAATGAGGAAAAAAAATAATGAAGCTTTATTTGTTAGAATAGGAAATGTGGTGCTTAGCAATTTATAAACAAAGTGAAAGAGAGCTGGGGAGTGGGCACTGTGAACATTCTCAGGATCCCTAGGGAAGAGGATTGGAAGCTGATGCAAGGTGAGACATTTCTAAGGCAGGAGATGCCAATGCAGAACATAGACCTTCTTGTTCTTTTTTAGCTTAAATCTTCGGTTTCTAGGGTGTAATAAATGACTAAATAAATCAGTCAAAGGAAGTCTCCAGTATGAACTTGAAAGACCAGGAGTCAGCAAACTACACTCTGTGGGCCAAATTCAGCCTGTCACCTGTTTTATTGAATAAAGTTTTATTGGAACACAGCCATGCTCATTCATCTATGTATTGCCCATAGCTGCTTTTGAAGTATAATAGCCAAGTTCAACAGTTGTGACTGATATCACATTGTCTGTAAAGCCTACAACATTTACTATCTTGTTCTTTAAGCAAAAGTTTGTCACTCCCTGCTCTAGAGCTAGGTAGAAGTAAAGGTGTTGAGGGAGAGAAAAGATGGCTAAGCACAGCTAGGAATTCCATTTGAGCATTGGTCTCCTTGTCCCTTGGTTTCCTCTAATGATTATTCATACTCAGATTTAGAGCTTTAAACCATAGGGAAAGTCTATGTCCCTCCTGTGCTAGGGCAGGTCCTCCACAGAGTAGCCACCTGGGCAATACCAGCCCTGCAAGAGAGTTATTGTAGAAGACAGGGGCAAAAGGGAGAGAGGTGTCTGGAAAAGCCTTCAGCATATGATGCGGGGCTGATACTTGTGAAAGGTGAGGAGGAAGGAAGGAGGGTTGGTAGAAAGATTCTCAGACTGTAGCATAGCTCTACAAAGTGTTAGCCAGGCCTAGAAAGAGTCTTCGAGCCTAAGGCACCCATCTAGAAATTACTGCACCTCTCAGGAATGGACCTGTCTTAACTACAGGAAGCAGAGCCCTGTGCAAACCCAGCGGTGGAATCAGAATGCTGCAGCAGGACCATTCACCAATTACACTCGCACAGCAGATCTGAGTGGTGCATTTTCATGGTCCTCACTCCCAAGAACTCCTATTTCAAATTTGTTATGCTTCCAACCTGCCCACAATTGTTGAAAGGCCAACGTGTATACAGAGCATTACGCTAAGTAACATGATGGGGAAGGAGGACAAAAAAGAATAAAAAATGCACTAAGAAGCTCAAATCAGGGTGAGTATAAATTTGCAATTTCTGACAGACAATAATCTCTGATTTTCCCCTGCACCTCTTTGTTAGGTCCTTGGCTCTGAGTTAGGCCCTCAGAGCACCTGCAAACCTGGAGAAAATATTTCCGGACTTTTCTACGAACTCTCTGATTAGATAAACTACAGAATAAATTGTGTTATATCGGTCCCCAAGTCACTGCTTACTGTGGTTAGGGACACTGAAGTTCACAGCTTTTCCTAAAACAAAGTAGCCCTGGGCTTCCTCTCTCCTGTGCCATCCATATAGAGTGCACACCTCATAATATGCACATGAAGCATAATGGAAGTCAAACTGCTTTCAAGTTTCCAATTATTACTCTTGCTTTACAATGGAAACAGGCAAAGATAAAGAAGAGATGTCAAAAAGATGAATCCATAAATGTTATCTCACAATGCAAATGCTTAGCTTTTTCTTTTCTTTCTCTATCCACCTCCTTTTTGTTAAAATTTGGTTGAGGGAGTCACTATGGCCACTAACTGAAGAGTGAAAAAATACATAGGTCAGTATCGTCCCAAGAATGCTAAAATATTGTTAAATAAATAAGTGAATATATTAGAGTTGACACTGATTATGTATTTTGATCTCTGTTCAAGCTACTTAAAAGGATGACCTGGAATCTGAAGAGCTTGTTGGCTATTCTTCTAGCCAGATTCTTCTAGAACATGCTGTAGTTTCAGAATTAAATGACACCCTTCTTTCATGAAGGCATATCAGCAGGTCAGCCTTCTTTCATTGCTTTCTTATTGACATCTTGAAGGTCAAACCAACAGACACAGATATCTGTTCATCATAAACATATGTCAGTCTTCTCATGCTTGTGTTCCTCGCTGCTGTTTGAGAAAGTGCTGTCACTCTCTGTCATTTGCTTCTACTTGGAATTAGGAGGAAGAAAAATAAAAGACAAGTAACTCTCTGCTCCCCAAAAGTTAAAAGCCAGTATCTTCCGAGGCTTCCTACCTCTGCTCTATGATTTTCTTGCTTTAGCAACAGCTTTCCTAACAAAAAAAAAAAAAAAAAAATTTTTTTTTTTTTTTTTTTCCTAACAGTGGTTTGCAGGTGGGAATTCTTACTAATCTTATAATGGAAAGTGAGAGACCCAATGCCCAGACTGTAATTTATAATCCATTGTATAGGAAAGTAATAAGAACTATATTAATGAGCATCATTTACAGATAAATAGTCTAAAGACAAGCCTTTTTACTCTAAGACCCAGAGCTTGATGATGATAGCACTTTTGTAAAATTGCATCCTGATGTGGAGCGTCCCACAATCTCAATGCCACAGCACCTACCCCAGGAAGAGCAAGAGTGTGAAATTCCCACCTACCGAAGGCAAATAAAACTTAAATAATTTTAAAGGATTATAGCTAAAATTGATAAATGATTACAGCTGCCAATATATGTAGAACTCTATCCTTCATTAATAGATTAAGGTTGTTCTTTCTTTTCTTCTACATTTTTTAGAACAATATACATAACTGTGTGATGGCATACATACATATGTTAGTATTATACATATGTACTACTATTACACATATATATAATAGTAACATATATTTTACTATTAATTATGTATTATGATTAACAGCTCAGCTGCTAACCAAAAGGTCAGCAGTTCAAATCCACCAGCTACTCCTTGGACAGTTCTACTCTGTCCTATAAGGTCACTATGAGTTAGAATCGATTTGATGGCAATGGGTTTGGTTTGGGTTTATATATATGTATATATTGTTCTTACGTATATACCATGTTCTAAAATGGTCCATATATCAAGTGAAAACAATTTAGTAAATAAAGATTTATTTTCCCATTTTTATTTACTAAGGAATGCATAACTGTTAATCAAAGCTTCCAGACAGCTTGCTGTAGTTAGCATATCACCATGAAAAACCATCACCATGACCATGAGCTGCTATAATTTTAGCTTGGAGACAAGAGACAAGGTTTTAGCTAGCAGCTAGAGCAGCTTTAAAAATAATGAACATTGCCTGTAGTTCTCTATTACTAACTACATGAATCCTCTATGATCTAGGGACATTGTGCTGAAAAACCTTGCTCCAAGGCAATACTTCTCATCCTTTCTCCACCCCAATGTCCAGAAGATATAACCCACTTTTATAAGTAACTATTGATCACAGTGGCCCATCCTATCCTTGAGCTTCTATTAACCCAGGGCAGGAACGTGTCAGAAGCTTGGGGAGGAAAAAGGAGCCTGTCGTGTGTGGCTTGAAAAATGTTACAGGTGATTCTGATGCAGCCTTCGTTTCACCTCCCTAGTTGAAAATAACTGCTGGAAGTTATTATATAATTCCTGAATAGAGCCGGAGTTTATTCAGTTATGAAAATTAAACCCTTTTCTATGAACCCTGGGTATACCGGATTACTAGAGCTATTCCTACGATCTGAGATATTTTCACTAGTTTCTCTGTATTTTGGAATAGCCAAGTAATACCTTTTTTTTAAGTAATTTTTGAAGTCCAATCACTCTGCAGAAAATACAGTGCTACTTCAGAAGTACTCAAGACAGAGTTTGGTGGGTAGAGCATCTAACCCATTATGAGCACTCAAATATTACTCGATACTCTAAAAAATACAGGAAAGGGGGCTTTAGGAAAGATGACTAAATTTCACCACAAATTCCTCCACATAATTCTCTCATTTCTGTTCTCCTGGGTGGCCTTTTGTTTTGGAGGAAGCCACTTTGATTTCAGATGCTAAAATAAAACAGCATGAGAATATACACTGAATGTGGGAGGCAAAACTCACCTTCCCCTTCACTGTGATTATGAAAAATGCGTCCCACACTCCCAGAATTAACGCACAAATGAAACAATAAACCTGAAACCCACCAACCTATTTTGGAAATGGTAGTCTTGGATGTACATGAAGTTGATTTTGTTGAACTCTGATAATCTGCCAGTGTCCTCATCATATTTTCCAAGGAGCTTATTATTAGGTATACTCAAAGTACATGGACACCTTGAACACATTAGAGTAATCCCCAAAGCTTTATCTTTCAAAAGATTTTTAGTTAGAGCTTTGGCTAATTTTATTTTCCAGTGGAAGTTCATCCCTGCCAAGGATCCAAAATTGGAAGCATTCCCAAAACCAAGCCTATTTATTTTTAATACATTATCTTCCTCAGTAGAGTTTTGCCAAAAATGAGAATCGAGCAAATTTTTAACCGTTTATCTTCTGGAATAAATTTCAGGTAGTCCATACTTTGTACTTATATGAACAAGAATCAAGATATAGCACAGAAGAGGCTAAAGACCTAAGTAGAATGTGGCATAAAAACCAGTTGCCATCCAGTCAGTTCCAAATCGTGGTGACCCCACGTGTGTCAAGAGTAGAGCTATTCTCCATAAGGTTTTTAATGACCGATTTTTTGGAAGTAGATTGCGAGGCCTTTTGTCCAATGTACCTTTGCGTGGACTCGAACCTCAGTTATCAGTCAAGCGCCTTAACCGTTCACAGCACCCAGAGACTCTAAAAGGTAACATAGACAAACTGGTTTCCAAATTTATGTACTTACATTTGCAGTCACATAACAAAGGAGCTATTGTTGAAATAACCTATGTCACCTAGATTTTTTTTTAACACTGGAATTTCCTGCATTGATGACATAATTATACAGAAATGTATTAGAATAATAGACTCATAGAACAGGACCTTGAGGGTTTGCTAATCTAAAACCCTGAATTCACACATGAGGAAAACGAGACACTGACTTGTTAAATGGCATATTGTAGGTTATCCAATGACAGACTCAGGCCCTTTAGGTTTAGTTTCTTCCCATTACAACATCTAATTATATATAAAGATTCAAAATGCATTTGATCCTTTACCGAAAAGTACAAGAGTAGAATTAGGAGTAGCCCACCTGGGTTGTGGAAGACAGTGAAGGATCTAGAAAGTAATGAAATAGGCCAGAAGAACTATTTACCATACCTGCTATGGCTGTGCTGCTATGTGGCACACCAAACTCCTAAGTCCTGAGCAAAACTTCTTGACACTAAAGCTCGTCAAAACACAGTATCAATGATTAGCTGTCAACAAACGACTGACTGCATGTGTTACGTTACGGACTAAAAATGGCATTGGCTATCTTATTCTGCCTGATGTTCTTCCTCCATTTTGGAAAGACAAAGTGGAGAAGACTTGTCTTCAAAATCATATATTTTCAGTAGATTGACTTTAGTTACATTTTGAGGATTTACTAAAAATTTTTGTAAAGTTTTTTCACTTATTGACATGGCTCATAAACAATCCAAATATTGATACCATTTTATCTGATTTTGTGACAATTAAACCTCTAGATGCTTCATTAAAATATAAGAGTAAATCTGTTGCATTTTTAAAAGAGGCTAGCACTTACCGCATTGTATTGAAATTGAATTTTACTAGAATATTCCCTATGAGTTCTTGTGAGTTCCCTGCAGGCCCTAAAAATATCTTTTTTATTATCGATAACCACAGAATCAAACACAGCAACTCAACAATATTGGGTCCTAAATAATATTTTTTGTATTAAATTGAACTGAATACAATAGTTTTTATTTCTCAATGCAGGGGATTGGATAGAGATTAGATGTTGGCATTCCAATGCAGAAATTATCACAAAAGTAAATCGAGGGGGGTTTTGTTGCTATTTTCTAAAGACAACAATATCTCATGTGAAAAAGAAGGTTAACTGCCCACTAAAATTGCAAGAGTATCGAGATGACTTTGAGAAGTGGCTTCCAAGTCATGGGTTACCTCTCCCAGTCTCCTTTGCAGGTAGGAGCATGCGACTAATTCTCATTGAATTACTCTATCAATGAGAAATAACTTAAGCTACAGAATTTTGTTGTTTTTAACTGTTGCAGCAGCTACTCTGAATCTAATACAGGCCCCACAAGATATCGTCCTCGTTACCAATTCATTCCATGAAACTCTATACTTATGCAGTATTATCCTAGGTATATTAAATTGGTGATGTTACCACTCTCCATGTCACTCAGGTATTACAATACTGCTTTTGAAGTAATGTATTATACAACAGGACTTACTACTTTCAGCTGAACTCATTATCAAAGTGATTCTTCGGACTTTTCTGCTGGTGGCAGATCCTTGAAGCGCTTGTTCAAATCTTTAGACAAACATCATTATTTTTCTCTTCAGTCAGGCACAAGATAGATATTCCTTCTCTTTCCTCTCTTCTTCTTGATTTAATTCTCCTTCTGCCACCTACTCCCAGTCTGATCCTCTTCATCCTGATAGAGGGTTGTTTTTTCATCAAAAAACTTAATTTTTTACTGTAGTTTCTATAATAATCATATCAGTATTTTTCCATCAGTATATCTGATGAATTAATGACGACTGAGAAAGTGTGTATTTAGCTTGGATTTTATTTATGATTATGTTGTATTCTCTATTGCATTTAAAACATAGAAAATTCAGGCCTGTCACTAATATTACCTACTTGAAAATATTGCTGTGGTCTTGATCCTTTATTGAGACAGTAAGTAGGCTGCTTTTAGAAACTGCTGTTACTCTTTTATGTTATAAAGATGTACAAATCAAATTTCCTTTGTACATATTCAGCACAAGTTCAGATTTATGCCTTTAATAAAGCATGGCAGTGATCTGGTTGCATATCTGAAAACTGACAATGTTTGGTAGAATTTTCCCTATGGGTGCCATTTGCCTTTAAGCCATAAGAGTAGAAGGCTGCACGGTCCCAATAGAGTAAAAAACATTTTCCAAAATCCTGCTGAGTTAGTGAACTGTGAAAGGGACTTCTAATGAGGAATTGGGTAGTTAGAAACTCTGTAATCACTTAGTGACTTGTTTCTATCTGTAAACATTTGTTGTTAGCTAAGTGTTATCACACTTCAAGGAATAATAATGTCTTTACCATATAAATGAAATCTGGTTCTCCTTATCTTCTTGAATTCTATCTGGCAAAGTGTTTCCACCTAGCTCTTCTAATCAATAAAGTGTGCCTAACACCTACAGCTGTAGTATTACTCCAAAACCAAACCAAACCCACTGCTGTCGAGTCGATTCTGACTCATAGTGACCTTATAGGATAGAAGTGTCCCATAAGGTTTCCAAGGAACACCTGGTGGATTCAAACTGCGAACTTTTGGTTAGCAGCCATAGCACTTAACCACTATGCCACCAGTATTTCCATAGTATTACTAGTCAGTCAGTGCCGTTGAGTCGATTCTGACTCATAGTGACCCTATAGGACAGAGTAGAACTACACCACAGAGTTTCCAAGGAGTGCCTGGCAGATTCAAACTGCTGACCCTTTGATTAGCAGCAGTAGTGCTTAACCACTACGCCACCAGGGTTTCCATATTACTAGTATTACTAGTGGTATTGGTACCTAAAACCCAAGCATGGTGTCCTTCTCTAGGGATTGATCCCTTCTAATAACATGCCGAAAGCATGTGAGACAAAGTGTCCTTACCCTTGCTTCTAAGGAGGATTCTGGCTGTACTTCTTCCGAGACAGATTTGTTTGTTCTTTTGGCAGTCCACGGTATAGTCAATATTCTTCACCAACACCATAATTCAAAGACATCAATTCTTTTTCTATCTTCCTTATTCATTGTCCAACTTTCACATGCATATGATAGCTTGGATCAGGTGCACGTTAGTTTTCAGAGTGACATCTTTGCTTTTTAATACTTTAAAGAGGTCTTTTGCAGTAGATTTGCCCAATGCAATGTGTCATCTAATTTCTTGACTATTGCTCCCATGGATGTTCTTGTGGATCCATGTAAAATGAAGTCCTTGACAACTTCGATCTTTTCTCCATTTATCATGATACTGCTTATTGGTCCAATTGCGAAGATTTTTGTTTTCTTATGTTCAGCTATAATCCATACTGAAGGCTGTAGTCTTTGATCTTCATTAGTAAGCACTTCAAATCCTCTTCACTTTCAGCAAGCAAGGCTGTGTCATCTGCATAAAGCAGGTTGTTAATGGGTCTTCCTCCAGTCCTGAGGCCCTGATCTACATATATATAGTCCAGCTTCTCAGATTATTTGCTTAGCATACAGATTGAATAAGTATGGTGAAAGGAGACAACCCTGATGCATGCCTTTCCTGACTTTAATGATGTCATGCTTGGTAAAGTATAGGGTCAACAAAAAAGAGGAAGACCCTCAATGAGATGGATTGACACAGTGGCTGCAACACTGGGCTCAAGCATGACAATGATTGTGAAGATGACACAAGACCAGGCAGTGTTTTGTTCTGTTGTATGTAGGGTTGTTATGAGTCCTAACAGACTCCAGGATACCTAACAACAAAAACAAGAAAGCCCAAAACTTCTCAAGGTACATAATAAGATCTTCCTTGATCTAGCCAAGCTTGTTTTCCAATTCTGTCTCTCATAATGCCATACTTCCCTACCATCTAGCACACATACACGTGCACACATCTCCTACCATCCAATCATACAAGCTATTGGTACTTACTTTACCTATCTCTATCTATACTTTAGTTCTCACAGGTTGAATATCATTTCCTCCAGAAAGACTTCTCTCACAGGTTTGATTCCCTGAGAAGCAGAGTCTGACATAGAGATTACTCTGCAGGAAGTTTTTATGGAGAGTACTCTTAAGGTCAACACCTGTAGAAGGGAAAAGAATAAAACAAGACTGGTCAGAAATAAAAATCTAGTTGGGACGAAATTTCAAGAGAAACATCAGCTGCCTTTATGGAGATTTCCGAAGCTGATCTTTTAATGTTGTCCCAAATTGGGAAGAGGGATCAGGAATTTATATCCCATTTCAATCAGTCTGTATTAATGAATACTGCCCAAAGAAAGAAGTGTAACTTAGAGCAAGGCAGCTCTCATCAGCCAAGGCAGTCCCTGAAGGGTGCTTAGAGCTCAGGGCTTTCTTCCAGGAAGACTTCTAGCAGCTGAGAGAATAAGTCACTCATTCCTGAAGGGGAACCTGGATAGCATATTACAGCATCCACAAGAACCTCCCCCCCTCCTCTACTCAAACTCACTCACTCCTTTGTATAAGTTTTGAGTAGCTCATCCAGAATTCCAGTGATCCTCTCTTCTTAGGGAAATGTAGAAGATGGGGATGAGTAGGATGAAATATAGCCCAAACTGCTACAACTGGTCTCAGGGCCTTAAATTATACTCACCTTCTTCTCTCTTCTATACTACTCATTCTAGATTACCTTTCCTCTAAATCAGCAACTATTTCAGGAGGTAACATATGATCAAGAACTGCTGGTATGGAAGGAAGAACTTCAAGCTACACTGAAGGCACTGGCAAAAAACAAGGCTCCAGAAATTGATAGAATACCAATTAAGATACTTCAACAAATGGATGCAATGGTGGAAGTGCTTACTAGTCTGTGTCAAAAAATTTGGAAAACCGTTACCTGGTTAACTGACTGGAAGAGATTCATATTCATGCCCATTACAGAGAAAGGTGACCAAATGGAGAACTGAAATTAATGAACCATATCATTAATATCACTTGCTAGCAAATTTTTGCTAAAGATAAAAACAGCCGCAGCTGTACATCAACAGGCAACTTCCAGAAGTTCAAACTGGATTCAGAAGGAATATGGAACATGGGATATCATTGCTGATGTCAGATGGATCTTAGCCAAAAGCAGAGCATACCAGAAAGATGTGTTTACCTATGTTTTATTGACTATGTGAAGGCATTTGACTGTGTGGATCATAATAAATTATGGCTAAAGGTACAAAGAATGAGAATTCCAGAAGACTTCGTTGTGCTCCTGTGAAACCCATACATGGATCAAGAGGCAATCATTAGAAAAGAATAAGGAAATACTCTGTGGTTTAAAATTAGATAAGGTATGTGGCAGGGTTGTATCCTTTCATCTCGCTTACTCAATCTGTATACTGAACAAATAATCCAAGAAGCTGGACTATATGAAGAAGAATGTGGCATCAGGATTGGAGGAAGACTCATTAACAACCTTTAATATGCAGATGACACAATCTTATTTGCCAAAAATGAAGACAATTTGAAACACTTACTAATGAAGGTCAAAGTCTACAGCCTTCAGTATGGATCACACCTGAACATGAAGACAACGACAAACTTCACAACTGAACTGATAAACGATGTCATTATAAATGGAGGAAAAATTGAAATTGTCAAAGATTTTGTTCTTCTCGGATCAATAATTAATGTCCAGTCAAGAAATTAAACGACATACTACATTAGGCAAATCTGCTATAAAAGACCTCTTTGAAGTTTTAAAAAGCAAAGATGTCACTTTGATGACTAAGTGCACCTGACTCAAGCCATCTCATATGCATGTGAAAGCTGGACAATGAAAAAGGAAGATTGAAGAATTTATGCATTCACATTTTGGTGTTAGCAAATACTAAATATACCATGGACTGCTGTGGTATGGTTGATTGCTTTTGTGGGGCCTTTCTAGCCATGGTCTTTTAATTCCCACCCAGATGATTGGGCAGGATTGTGTAATGGGGGTAATCGTGGCCCACAAAGGAGATGGTCAGTTTTGCCTGAAAAGAGAGCCAATTCCAGAACAGAGAGGAGGATTCTACCACCACCAAGGAAGAACAGCCAGGAGCAGAAAGCGCATCCTTTGGACTCAGAATCCTCATGCTGAGAAGCTCCTGCAAGCAGGACACCAAGAGAGAGAGCAAGCTGTAACCCTGGAGATGGTGAGAAGCAGTGGCAGGAGAGGCCTGGCAGCAGAGACCTGGCAGCGGGAGATGGCATGGTGGGCTTCCCAGCCCATGGAGAGAGAAAGTTGAGTGCCTTTGGAGGAAGGCCTAAGGCCAGGGAGAGAAGTGCCTGCGAACACGTTTGGGAAGAGGCTGTCCTGATAGAAGAACTGTACCCTGAGTGTTCCTGAGCCTGAAAGGTAGCTGTTACTTCCCCAATAAACCCCATAATTATGAATGTGGTCTGTGAGTTCTGTGAGGCCAACGCAATGAATTATTGAACCCAGCAGAGAAGTAGAGAGTGCTGTGTGAGGGACAGTTGGTGTCAGAACTAGTAAAGATGGTGGAGAGAGGAGGCTTGCCTGGCCTCGACCTCATGGAGTCAGCCTTGTGCTATTGACCTTGGTTCTCCTTCCCCTGCTTTGGGTTGGAAGAAGTCAGACACTGCCCCCATGCTGTTTTTACAGCTGCCAAGAGAATGAACAAATCAGCCTTAGAAGAAATACAACCAAAAAACTCTTTAGAAGCAAGAATGGTGAGACTTCAACTCACTTACTATGGACACATCATCAGGAAAGACAAATCACTAGAAGAGGACATTATGTTTAAAGGTAAAGTAAAGGGTCAGCAAAAATGAAGTTAAATCCTCAATGAGATTGAGTGACACATAGCCACAATAATAGACTCAAACATATTTATAATCATGAAAATGGCATAGGACCAGGCAATATTTTGTTCTGTTATACACAAAGTCACCATGAAATGGAGCTCATCCGATGGCAACGAACAAAAACAAAACCATAATGGGGGCAGTGGTGGCTCGGTGGTAGAATTCTTGCCTTCCATGTAGGAGACCCAGGTTTGATTTCTGGCCAATGCACTTCAAGTGCATCCACCATCTGTCTGTTAGTAGAAGGTTGTGTGTTGCTAAGATGCTCAACAGGTGTCAGTGGAATTTCTAGACTAAGACAGATTAGGAAGAAAGGCCTGGCAGTATACTTCTGAAAAATCAACCAATGAAAACCCTATGGATCGCAATGATCTGATCCCATTGTACAGTGGGTCATGATGAGTTGGGGTCAACTTTAGGGCAGCTAAGAACAACAATAAACCTATAATACTCACAGTTACATGGATAGGAAATTCAAGTTCCCCAAGCAGATCACTGAGACTACTGGTAAGCAGGGCTGCTTCTGCCTTACCCTTTTGTTCCCAGAGCCATGTATTCTACCTATTGGTAGGTAGGATTGGTAGATAAAAATTATTAATAGTAGTATATGCTATATCTTGCCAGGTATCACCCTTAAGCTAGCACTTCAACACTATGTCCATTTGGTAGCTTCTGAGTGGTGCAGTATGTAATATGACCAGTGCATCACACGTTTTTATGCCCAGTTTTATTCCTCCTTGGATATGAAATGGGTCCCTTGGACTACCACAGTGTTATATGGAATTTCATAGCTATTAATCAAACACTCTATAAACCCTCCAAAAATTCTGTCAGTAAGAAAGGTAAACGCATATCCAGAATAAATGCCTGTATTTATGAAAATGATTCTCTATTCCCCAAGAAGAAAGAGACCCAATGGTTAATTGGTCTCATTGAGGGATGGTGCCATATGGAGGGCTCAAATATTGACTCTGTTGCTGGCAACTTAGACATTTGGCAGTGGCAAATAATAGTTAACCTTTTAACTGGGAACACATGCTGTTTGGGCCCATTCCTGCTATGATGACCATCACAATCATGTGTCCATTGTACCAGCGCTGGGGTGAGTAATGACAGCCTGGTTAACATCAGTTGGTTGAATCATTAATGCTGCTGGTTGTTTAATGTCTCTTCTATGATAGGATCTCTCTGAAGAGAATGTGGTATAAAAAATGCTCACAGTGTGTGTCCATATCCCCATGTTCTTTCCTCAGGCTTCCTTGTCCCTGATTTTCCAGATTTGTTCCTTCCAGGCCCTTGCTCATTGTCAAATAAGGAAAAGCAGGAAATGATCTAATATTCAGCAACAGATAAGTAGATAAATATATTAAAAATTATTTGTAGAATGAAATACAATATACAACTGTTAAAACAAATCAGTAGTGAATATATTAAGAAGGATAAATCACAAAATAAGATTTGTGGTAACATATCAATATGTAAAACTTGAAAATACAAAAAAATTATATAATATTTTCAGCTACATCCATATGAAGTAAGGTATAAAAACTTACATGAGAGTGATCAACAGCAATATATATAACAGAGTTTGGGAGAAGGAAGATGAATAGGTAGAAATAAACTTCACAAAGTGGGCTTGCTTGATTGCCTACAGTTAATGAAACAAGTAAAATATTAATAAATATCTTAAAGAAAAAAGATACACAACAGAAAAACTAAAAATAGTGATAAGAATACATTGGAAGTAAAGGATAAGTAGAATGCAAGTGGCATAAGTAAAAAGACTCTTCAGCTATCACAGAAGTCAGTGAAATTATAGTGCTTAAAATTGATTAATTAAGATTTTCCCAGAAATTTTATAAATTAGGTACCAAGGAAACCTTTTTGTTAAAAAAAAAAAAAAAAAAACTTTCTACAAATTCAGATTAAAAAATAATAATCCGTCAGGGACCAAAAATGAAAAGGAAATTAAAAAACAAAGGAGTCCAGTGTGAAATGCTGCTGGGACTGCCAGAGAAGTGGTGTCTTAGTCATCTCGTTCTGCTATAAGAGAAATACCACAGGTGGATGGCTTTAACAAAGAGAAGTTTATTTCCTCACAGTAAAGTAGGCTAAAAGTCAAAATTCAAGGTGGCAGCTCCAGGGGAACGCTTTATCTCTCTGTCGGCCTTCTCATCAATCTTCCCCTGGACCAGGAGGTCCTCGGGGCAGAGACCCCAAGTCCAAAGGATGTGCTCTGCTCCTGGCACTGCTTTCTTGGTGGTATGAAGTCCCCACGTCTCTCTGCTTGCTTCTGTCTTGTAAATTTCAAAAGAGATTGGCTTAATACACAATCTAATCTTGCAGATCTTGTCAATGTAACTTCACTAATCCATCTCATTAATATCATAGTGATAGGATTTACAGCACATAGGAAAATCACAATCAAATGACAAAATGGCGAACAATCATTCAATACTGTATCATGGCCTAGTCAGATTGATATGCATATTTTGGGGGGACAAAGTTCAATCCATGACATTCCACCCATGCACCTCCAAAAATTCATATCCTTGCCACATGTACAACACATTCACCCCATCATGTCATACCAAAAGTTTAAATCCAATTTCAAGTTCAAATCCAAAAATTCCTCTTCATCTGTGAAATCTAGAATACAAGTTATCTACTTCCAAAGCACTATGGTGGAACAGGCATAAGCAAGATATTTCCATTATAAATGGAAGAAATCGGAGGTAAAGAAGGGATAGCACACCAAGCGAGTCAGCAGAACACATTACATTAGCCCTCAAGGCTTGAAAATAATCCTCTGTTCTCTGAGACCATTCGCACAATAGCCCTGTCCTACAGACTCTAAGAATTGCGCATACTCTCTGGGTTCTGAGTGGAGACCCCTCAGCCCTGGGCTTCAGCTCTGCCTTCCAGGTCCTCTAGAAAGGCAACTCTGCTCCCTCGGCTTTAGGGGACTGCATTCTCCTAGTCCATCTGAGTGGTGACTCCACCTTTAGAAACTCCAAAAGCCATGGCTCTACCCTTTGAGACCCCAGAGGTTGTGCCGTAGCATTTACAACTGAGGCAGATCTGCTTCTTGTCTTCCTTGTCTCTTAAGCTTCTGCTTCCTGGTTCCTTGGCCTCTTGGCCCTTCAGGCCTCACTACTCTTGTCTGCCCTGCTGGGGCAAGTGTTCTAAAGCTTTATGGCTCCACTGATAAGTGCCTCGAGGCACCCTACTCTGCCAGTAAACTTCAGCCAGAAGGCACTCAGTTCTCTTGCTCTATGAGTCAGCAAGCCTAGCCCACTGATAAGTGCCTAGAGGCACCCTACTCTGCCAGGAAGCCTCTTGTGCAAAGGCACTCAGCTATCTTGCTCCATCAGTTGGCTCCAGCACCATCTCATGTTGGTCTGGTTCTCCTGCTGCTGGTTATCTGTCACTTCTAGCCCTCTGCCACTTCTCATTATCTGCACTGTCTCCACTGTAGTAGCTCTCCTCATTTCCTTCTGAGTCCTCTATCCATTCTCAGTCTCAAAACAGCTTCCACATTTTAGGTGTCTGTTAGAGCAATACCCCACTCTCAGTACCAAATTCTGTCTTAGGCATCTAATGCTGCTATAACAGAAATACCATAAGTGGGTGGCTTTAACAAACAGAAGTTTATTCTCTCACAGTCTAGTAGGCTAAAAGCCCAAATTCAGGGCATCAGCTCCAGGAGAAGACTTTCTCTTTCTGTCTACTTTGGAGGAAGGTCCTTCTCATCAATCTTCCCCTGGACTAGGAGCTTCTCCTTACAGGAACCCCAGGTCCAAAGGAAGCACTCTGCTCCAGGAGCTGTTTTCTTAGTGATATGAGGTCCCTACACCTCTCTGCTTGCTTCTCTTATATCTCAAAAGAGATTGGCTTAAGACACAATTTAATCTTGTAGGTCTCATCAACGTAACTGCTGCTAATCCATCTCATTAACATAATAGTGATAGGATTTACAACACATAGGAAAATCACATCAGATGACAAAATAATGAACAATCACACAATACTGAATCATGGCCTAGCCAAATTGACACACATATTTTTGGGGGACAAAATTCAATCCATGACAAGTAGTATGCCAATTTCTATAACGAAAGGTTTGCATTTTAATGGCCATAGGGAAAGAAGTAAGAACTTCTTTCTGAGCAAGTAGGAATTTGAAAGAGATCAATCATAAAACCACTATCCTCAAGCTTACACCATTAGTAGAAGGATCAATTTGAAAAAAAAAAAAATCTGTTCACCTACATAGGCAGATGGCAAAAATAATTATTTGTCTAGCCTGAGCTCTGGGTAAAATAAAATGTGCCCTTTGAGAATATAAATGCAGGTCCACTTGCTCAAAAATTTAGAATCTAAATTTACACTGGGTGGCCTGAAAATCCACTCACATAAAAATTAGCATATCTTTTTCTTCTGGACTTCTTTTTTCTTATAATGGCAAGCTAGTTTATACATATCAACCCTTCTGCTGAAAACATAAGAAGTTAAAAAAAATTTAAGCATCAAACAGATAACAAGATAATAAGGAATTAACCAAGAGAAAATACAAATACAGAAAGATAAGTCAATACTAAAGCCACTTTTGCCCTGAGAAATTTAGCCATCCTAGAAAACCAAAATTTTTATTTTTATCATTTCAAGAAGTGATAAGGGAAAGAAACGAAACCCCAGAGACCACACAAGTTGGAAAATCTAAGGGAACTCTCCCAATAACAACAACAACAACAACGACAAAAAAGAAACCCTAAAGCACATAGCCCCAGGGTGAGGGCAAACTGAAAATGGAACTGACAGGGAAGTTCTAAAGCATAGTTTGAATTCCCTGGGTCAACCAAGAGATTTTAGGATGTAAACTACTTAATTTAAAAAGATCTTTGATCCGAGAGCCTGGCAGAAGCAAATCCAAATCCTCTTTGGATAAAAATATTTTTTTAAGAGGCTTCACATCATTCTTAAAAATATATGTTCAAATATAATGTCTACCACACAGCCAAAGATTATCAGGCACACAAAGATATTGGACACCATTGTGAGAAACAGCAAAAAATACAAACAACAGAAACAAATCTATAAGTAATTTAGATATAGGCAATAAAACCACTATATAACCATGTTTAAAAAAATAAAGAACAAGCTTGAACATATCTACAAGGAATTGGAAACTATGAAAAGTAAACCAGACAATTTAATAAAGAAACAAATAGAAATCCCCAAAATAGAATCAATAACTTAAATTTTAAAAATTTAATGGATTGCTTTTACACCAGACCAATTAGTAAATTAGTGAATTAGAACTCAGATATGAAGAAATTACTGGTAGTGAAGCATGTGTAGGGAAAAAACATCACAAAGTTTAGTAAAGCAAAAAGAAAGTTCTATTCGGCATATATTCAAAAAAGGCAAAAGTGGGAGGCAGACAAGCATGTTGCCAGAGCTAATGTCTGCCTGAATCCAAAGAATATTACGGAATAGGCAAGAATGGGAAAACGGACAGGCATGCTGCTAAAGCCATGTCTGCCCAGTCCTAGAAACATTACAGAGTCATCAGTATATATTAACATTACAAATGGGCAAAACCATTGAGAGCTTCACCTTTTTACAGATTGGCTAGAAACTGTGATCCTACATTTTGAATTGTCTTTCTTAACAATCATGGGTACAGGTTTCAGTAATGACAGTCAGGTGGGTCTTCACTGATCCAACAAATTTTCTGCTCACTAAACGCTAATAGAAAAAGATAAGAGTGGAAAGTATGTGGGTCTTTTGTGCTGTGTTTTATGATTTGTTTATGTGAATGTTTCCCTAAAAGATGTTTTCCAAGATTATTATTGTCTTTATACCTCAGGGCCTAGTTGATGTGTCCTTGTGAGTCCAACTCCAGCTGGGTCACAGTTTAGGGCAGAGAATAATGGCTCCGATATTATTTCCTATATCATGTGGGGAGACAAACAGATGGAATATAGAGAAGAAACAGTAGAAGACATAGAGGATACAGTTAGAAAGTCTAACAAATATTTAATATAAATCCCAATTTTTGTTACTTTTGAAGAGATAAGAATTTTCCAGAATAAATGAAAAATACCAACCCACAAATTTAAGAAGCTCAGCCAATACCAAGGGGAATAAATTTTCAAAAATCACATCTAGACACATCATAGTGAAATTTAACATAAGACAAAATTCTAAGACAAAGAGACAACACTAAACTGGCTTTGAGGGAAAAAAAGTCGGTTACCTTCAAAAAAACGACAAAATGACGAATAACTACTCCAAAGCACCAATAGAAAGCAAAATACAGTAGGAAACATATTTACAATATAATGGGGAAAAAATGCTTCCAACCTAGAATTCTACATGGAGGGTGGGGGGATAAAAAGGAAATACAGATATTTTCTAATGAACAAAAACTGAGAGAGAAAGGAACTGGTAAAAGATACACTTTAGGTCAAGGAAAAGAAGATCCCAAATTGAAAGTGCAAAGAAAATGGTAAGTATGTAAATATATCTAAATTAACTTTATTAAAATATTAATAACATCTCATAGGGGTTAAAACAATAACAAGTGGAAAAAAAACAAACAAAACACCAAACCTGTTGCCATCAAGTCAATTCTAACTCATAGAGACAAGTGAAAAAACATCACCAAAACAGCACTTAAATTGAGAAGAAATACAGAGAGTTCAGATAAGCTATGGTCATTTTACTGTCTAGGATGAGGATAAAGATATATTAGACCATGGTAATGTAATTTCTAAGATTACAACAAAAAGAATGAAAACAAAAATGTGCACCGTAATTCCAAACTAATAGAAGATATGAAATGATTTTAAAAATAGTGCATTACAATAAATGCAAGGAAAGAGAAGAATAAGCATTAAACATACATGACAAATAAAGAGCTCAAAATAAGATGATATGATTTTCCTCTATGTAGTAATAATTATTTAAAATATAAATAGTCTAATTTAATTCTCCAGTCAAATTCAAAGATTGTCAGATTAAAGACAACTATATTTTGCTCATAAGAGATGAAAACAAAACATAAGACTATGGAAAGATGGAAAGTGAAAGTATTAGCAAAAATGTATACAGTAAATAAAAACCAAAAATGAAGTGTAGGTGATATCAAACAAAATTGGCTTCAAAGCAAAAAAAGGGAGAGGTCATTTCATAATGATAAACGATTTAATTCAGTAGGAGTAAACTATATATCTGTATGGATCGAATAACATAGACTCATATTGTATAAAACAAAAATTAAAATAACGTGAAGGAAAAGCTGTTGTTGGGTGCCATCAAGTCAATTCCGACTCACAGTGGTTGCATGTGACAGGGTAGAACTGCCCCATACGGTTTTCTTGGCTGTAATCTTTACAGAAAGAAACCCTCATGACACAGTATTTAAGCACTCAGATGCTAACCAAAAGGTCAGCACTTGGAACCCACCAGCAGCTCCACAGGAGAAAAGACCTGCTGATCTGCTGCCATGATTGTTGTCACTGTTGTTAGGTGCCCTCAAGCCGGTTCCAACTCATAGTGACACTGTGTACAACAGAACTAAACACTGCCCTGTCCTGCGCCCTCTTCACAGTCATTGTTATGCTTGAGCCAATTGTTGCAGCCATTGTGTCAATCCATCCTGTTGAGGGTCTTCCTCTTTTTCACTGACCCTCTACTTTACCAAGGATGATGTCCTTCTTGGGGGACTGGTCCCTCCGGATAACTTGTCCAAAGTATGTAAGACGTAGTCTCGCCATTCTTGCTTCTAAGGAGCATTCTGGTTTTATTACTTCCAAGACAGGTTTGTTCATTCCTTTGGCAGTCCATGGGATATCCAATATTCTTCACCAATGTCACAATTTGAAGGCCTCAATTCTTCTTCAATCTTGCTTATTCATTGTCCATCTTTCATGTGAATATGAGGAAATTGAAAACACCGTGGCTTGGACCAGGTGCACCTTAGTCATCAAGGTGACATATTTTCTTTTCAATACTTTAACTCTTTTGTAGCAGATTTGCCCAATCCAATGCGTCTGTTGATTTCCTGACTGCTGCTACCATGGGTGTTGATTGTGGATACAAGTAAAATGAAATCCTTGACAACATCAATCTTTTCTCCATTTATCATGATGTTGCTTATTGGTCCAGTTGTGAGGATTTTTGTTTTCTTTATGCTGAGGTGTAATCCATACCGAAGGCTGTGGTCTTTGATCTTCATCAGTAAGTGCTTCAAGTCCCTTCACTTTCAGGAAGCAAGGTTGTGTCGTCTGCATAATGCAGGTTGTAAATGAGTCTTCCTCCAATCCTGATGCCCTGTTCTTCTTCATACAGTCCAGCATCTCGGATTAATTGCTCAGTATACAGATCGAATAGGTATGGTGAAAGGATGCAGCCCTGAGGCACACCTTTCCTGACTTTAAACCACGTAGTACCCCCTTGTTCTGTTCCAACAACTGCCTCTTGATCTATGTACAGGTTCCTCAAGAGCACAATGAATTGTTCTGGAATTCCCATTCTTTGCAATAATCTGTTATGATCCACACAGGTGAATGGCTTTGCATAGTCAGTGAAACACAGGTAAACATCTTTCTGGTATTCTCTGATTTCAGCCAAGATCCTTTGGACATCAGCAGTGATGTCAGTAGTTCCAGGACCTCTGTTGAATTTGGCTTGAATTTCTGGCAGTTCCCTGTCGATGTAGTGCAACAGCCCCTTTTGAATCATCTTCAGCAAAATTTTACTTGCATTTGATATTAATGATATTGTTTAAGAATTTCCACATTCAGTTGGATCACCTTTATTGGGAATAGGCATAAATATGGATCTCTTCCAGTCAGTTGGCCAGGTAGCTCTCTTCAAAATTTCCTGTCATAGACGAGTGAGCACTTCCAGTGCTACATCCATTTATTGAAACATCTCAATTGGTATTCCATGAATTCCTGAAGCCTTGTTTTTCACCAATGCCTTCAGTGTATCTTGGACTTCTTCCTTCAGTACCATGGGCTCCTGATCAAATGCTACCTCCTGAAATGTTTGAATGTCGACCAATTCTTTTTGGTATAGTGACTACGTGTATTCCTTCCATCTTCTTTTGATGCTTCCTGGATTGCTTAATACTTTCTCTTTAGAATTATTCTAGATTGCCACTCGAGGCTTGAATTTTTTCTTCAGTCGTTTCAGCTTCAGAAATGCAGAGCGTGTTCTTCCTTTTTGGTTTTCTATCTCCATGTCTTCACACATTTTATTATAACACTTTATTTTGTCTTCTAGAGCTGCTCTTTGAAATCTTCCTTTCAGCTGTTTTACTTCATCATTTCTTCCTTTTGCTTCCTTTCGTGATGACAGATGAAGGGTGGAATTAAAGTAGTACTTTTTTTTACAGTAAAATGAAGAACCTTAAATAAATGAGCTAGGGATCCATCACAAGAAGCTAGAAGAAAAATAATCTCAAAGAAAGATAAAAGATGTTAAAATAGAAAACAAATACCCAATAGGGAAGATCTAAAAAGCCAAAAGTAGTTGAAAGAGCTATTAAAATTGACAGGCTGATAAAGAGAAAAAGAAACAGACAGGGAGAACACAAATAAGCAGTTTTAATCATAAAAAAGCAGATATTATTACAAATCCTACAAACAAAAAAATTAAAATTTGTATGACATGGGTGGAACTGTGGTAGTGCAGGGGTTAAGTGTTCAGCTACTAACCAAAAAGTCAGAAGTTAGAATCCACCAGCTGCTCCTTGGAAATCCTATAGGGCAGTTCTACTCTAACTTACAGGGTCACTACGAGTAGGGATCAACTCGGTGGCAATAGGTATAAAAAATGGCATGGTAAATTCTTAAAACATCTCATCTGAGTGGATACAAGAATACATAAAGAATCTGAATTTTGTTGTGTGCCCTCAAGTTGATTCTGACTCAGAGACCTTATAGGACAGAGTATGACTGCCTCACAGGATTCCCTAGGCTGTACTCTTTAAGGGGAAACTGGGGAAACCCTGGTGGCTTAGTGGTTAAGTGCTACGGCTGCTAACCAAAGTGCCGGCAGTTTGAATCCACCAAGGGCTCCTTGGAAACTCTATGGGGTGGTTCTACTCTACCCTATAGGGTCTCTATGAGTTGAAATCGACTTGACAGCTCTAGGTTTCGTTTTAATCTTTAAGGGAACAGATCCCCAGGTCTTCTCTCCCTAGGAGCTGTTTGTGGGTTTGAACCTTCCAAGGAGCTGCTGGTGGGTTCGAATCTCCCACCTTCCAGTTGGCAGCTGCATACCTAACCGTTGTATCACCACGGCTCGTTAATTAATAAAATTAATAATTTAAAACTTTCTGCCAAGAAAATTCCGGGCCCCGATTGCTTTACTGGTGAGTTCTACCAAATTTTTGAGGAGTATCTCTAATTGTATACAAACGCTTATAGAGAATGGAAAAAAAAAAAAATTAATTCTTAATTGATTCAGCTCATTTAAGAATTAGCACTGCTTGGATAGCAAATCTGAAAAAGAGCAATAAAAGAAAGGCACAGGCTAATCTCACTCATAAACATAGAGGCAAAAAAATCCAAAACAAAATATTTAGCTCCTCAAAAGCAGCAATATATGAAGGAAAAAAATGGCTTTATCATGACCAAGTTGGGTTTTAAATCAGTTGACCAAACCAGTTGCAGTCAAGTCGATTCTGAATTGACTGCAGAGTAGAACTGAGCTCCATAGGGTTTTCATGACTGTGATCTTTCAGCAGCAGATTGCCAGGCTTTTCTTCTGAGGTGCCTCTGGGTAAGTTCGAACTGCCAAACTTTCAGTTAGAAGCTCAGTACTTAACCATTTGAGCCACGCAAGGACTCTAAGTTGGGTTTGCACATGACTTATAAATTTGGTATAACATTAGAGGATTAACCAATGTAAGTTTGTTAAGCCAAGTAACCAGTAGACATATAATTTATTGCTTCTCAAGTAGTACAAGCAAATAAGAGAATAAAAAATCTTGGTAAGTCTAAAAGATAACCTAAAAGGATTAGGCACATAAAAGATTTAAATGGAGAAAAAGAAAATACCATATAAGATTGTGGAAATAATTTCAAATATGCCAGTGATTACTATACATATAAATGCACTAATTTGCCAAGTAAAACAGAGTTTGTCATGTTGGGAAAACAAGAAACCGATAAATCAAGAAATAGTAGTAGAAGCACATTATTTAAAGATATGGAAGTAATGTTCCACTGCTATTCATAAGGTTTTCATGGCTAACGCTTTTCAGAAGTAGACTGCCGGGTCCTTCTTCCTAGTCTGTCTTAGTCCGGAAGCTCAGCTGAAACCTGTCCTCCATGGGTGACCCTGCTGGTATTTGAATACCGGTGGCATAGCTTCCAGCATCACAGCAACACACAAGCCCCCACAGTAGGACAAACTGACAGACACGTGGGACATTGATACAGTGCCGGAAGATGAGCCCCCCAGATTGGAAAGCACTCAAAAGGTGACTGAGGAAGAGCTGCCTCCTCAAAGTAGAGTCGATCAGGACCTTCATTTGCTGATGTGGCATGACATACTTTGGACATGTTGTCAGGAGGGATCAGTCCCTGGAGAAGGACATCATGCTTAGCAAAGTACAGGGTCAGTGCAAAAGAGGAAGACCCTCAATGATGTGAATTGACACAGTGGCTGCAACAAGTAGCACAAGCATAACAACGATTGTTAGCATGGTGCGGGACTGGGCAGTGTTTCGTTCTATTGTGCATAGGGTTGCTATGAGTTGGAACTGACTTGACGGCACCTAACAACAACAACAACACAACATAACAATAAGAACTAAAAACATAAACAGAGTTAAAGTTTTTGCCTCTGAGGAACTGTACTGGGATTAAAGAGCAGTGGGACTATGAATTTCCTTACAACTTAAACTTTTTCACTAGATATTTAGAAATATCTATTTGTCATGACCAATGTTTATCAATATCTAGTTCTTGCCCACTTCCAAATATTTCAATGTTTTCTCATTTAGAAGATTTGCTTAAAAGTTTTTGTTCAATTGATTTTTAAAGGGTATGAGTTTTGATCCTTCTTTATTGCTTTATGGAATTAGGGAAACAAATTCTGTGTCAGGAAGTTTTAGAAGTAAAATTTTATTCTGGTTTCCAGCAGTTTTGGAAATAAAATTACCTATAATGGATTGTTGCTTTTAAAGTAAAATTTCCTTACCAGGAATCATATACTGAAAGGCACTCAAAGCACTCTGGTGATTTCAGAGACTCAAGCAAATGTAAACACTAGGTATCTCATTTTAAGTGACTCCAGTGATAATCATTTAAGCCTCATATTTAAGAGAGTACCTACCTGTAAGTCAAATGGCTGAATCTAAGCATACTGTAAACAACTCTCTGAGAAATAAGATATATAAAAGAAAAATGTGAGCAGAATCAAGTTTAAAAATATGTAAAATGACCAGTAATTTTTTCTAGATTATGTATGATTAGTGTATACATGTCAGAGGGACTGAGTGATACGCAAAAGAAAGTTTTATATTATCTTTATTTTTTTAATTGCAATGCTCTTGTCACTAGAACAGGCAATATAAATACAAATATATTTTTGAATAACAATAAATGGAAAAATCTTATATAATGCTTACCATGTGCTATATTCTCTGATATAAATGCTTTGTATACATTAATTCATCTAATTTTCACAACAGCCTATGAGGTAGTTACTAAAATTACTCCCATTTAATAAATGAGGAAACTGAGATACAGGAGAGGTTAATAACTTACCCAAGTTCCCCTAGCTAATAATAGGTGGAGTGAGATTTGAACATTTACTTGGCTCCAAGGCATGGCCTTTAATCACTGCAATATAAAAGTAACATATAAACATGGAAAATTAGGAAAATAAAAAAATTCCCTCTATTCTTTCATGGTAAAATAATCTTTGCATATTGTGTATTCTCTTCCTCTCTTCTCTATAGTCATGATTTTGTGTCATGATCATTGTACGCTATATTGTACCTGGACTTCATCAGTTAATAGAATTATTTTTCCATGTTGCTGTGTTGTTAGGTGTCTTCGAGTTAGTTCCAACTCATAGTGACCCTGTGTAAAACAGAACTAAACACTGCCCTGTCCTGCACCATCTTCACAATGGTTGTTATGCTTGAGCCCATTGTTGCAGCCACTGTGTCAGTCCATCTTGTTGAGGATCTTCCTCTTTTCCACTGACCTTCTACTTTATCAAGCATGACGTCCTTCTCCAGGGACTGAACCCTCCTGACAACATGTCCAAAGTATGTAAGACGTAATCTTACCATCTTTGCTTCTAAGGAGCATTCTGGTTGTACTTTTTCCAAGACAGATTTATTCATCCTTTTTGCAATCCATGGTATATTCAATATGCTTTGCCAACACCACAATTCAAAGATGTCAATTCTTCAGTCTTCTGTATTCATTGTCCAGCTTTCCCATGTATATGATGCAATTGAAATACCACTGCTTGAGTCAGGCACACCTTAGTCTTCAAGGCAACATCTTTGCTTTTTAACACTTTAAAGAGGTCCTTTGCAGCAGATTTGCCCAACGCAGTACATCATTTGATTTCTTGACTGCTGCTTCCATGGGTGTTGATTGTGGATCCAAGTAAAATGAAATCTTTGACAATATCAATCTTTTCTCCATTTATCATGATGTTGCTTATTGGTCCAGTTGTGAGAATTTCTGTTTTCTTTATGCTGAGGTGTAATTATTACTGAAGGCTATGGTTTTTGATCTTCATCAGTAAGTGCTTCAAGTCCTCTTCACATTCAGCAAGCATGGTTGTGTCATTTGCATATCACAGGTTGTTAACGAGTCTTCCTCCAATCCTGATGCCCTGTTCTTCTTCATACAGTCCAGCTTCTCAGGTAATTTTCTCAGCATACAGATTGAATATGTGTGGTGAAAGGATACAACCCTGATGCACATCTTTCCTGACTTTAAACACACAGTATCCCCTTGTTCTGTTCAAATGACTGCCTTTCGATCTATGTACAGGTTCCTCAGGAATACAATGAAGAGTTCTGGAATTCACATTCTCCGCAATGTTATCCATAATTTGCTATAAACCACACAGTTGAATGCTTTTGCATAGTCAGTAAAACACAAGTAAACATCTTTCTGGTATTCTCTGCTTTCACCCAGGGTCCATCACACATTAGCTGGATTCTGGTCCCACGTCCTCTTCTGAATCCAGCCAGATTTTCTGCCAGTTCCCTGTCAATGTACTGCTACAGCCACTTTTGAATGATCTTCAGAAAAATTTTACTTGCATGTGATATTAATGATGTTGTTTGATAATTTCTGCATTCAGTTGGATCACCTTTCTTGGGAATAGGCATAAATACGGATCTCTTCCAGTCAATTGGCCAGGTAGCTGTCTTCCAAATTCCTTGGTATACACTAGTGAGCACGTCCAGCGCTGCATCTGTTTGTTGAAACATCTCAACTGATAGTCCATTGATTCCTGGAACCTTGTTTTTCACCAATGCCTTCAGTGCAGCCTGGACTTCTTCCTTCAGTACTTATGGTTCCTGATCATATGCTACCTTTTGAAATGGTTGAACGTTAACCAATTATATTTTGTACAATGACTCCATATATTCCTTCCATCTTCTTTTGATGCTTCCTAATCTTCCTCAGTCATATTTTGAGTGCCTTCCAACCTGAGGGGCTCATTTTCCGGCACTCTATCAGACAATGTTCTGCTGCTATTCATGAGGTTTTCACTGATCAATCCTTTTCAGAAGTAGACTGCAGGGTCCTTCTTCCTAGTTTTCTTAGTCTGGAAGCTCAGCTGAAACCAGTCCTCCATGGGTGACCCTACTGGTATCTGAATATCGGTGGCATAGCTTCCAGCATCACAGCAACACACAAGTCCCTAAAGTATGACAAACTGACAGACACGTGGGTGTATGTTGCTGTACAATCATTACAATTCAGTTTAATGGCTACTTGTTATCCCATTCTTTATATTCATATATTCCATCTCATGTGCATATAAAGCTACCCTGAGCATCCTCATAAACACAACCTTTACCATATTCTAATTATTTCCTTAGGAAAATATACAGAAGTGGAAATATTAATTAAAAATGATTTTTAAAATGCTTTTTTTTCTTTAAAACACGTATTTCTCCTGTCTTCCAAGCCTTGTGCGTTACTAGGTTGGTAGTCCTTAAAATCAGAAAAAAAAAGCTAAATCCCACCTTTTTAATTCTCCACCACAATAGATCACTGCCAATTACCCAACAGCTCTACCTGGAAGTTACAGATTAGAATCCCCAATTTGTAATATTCTTAAAATCACTAATCTTCCTGTTTTGAATCTGGCAATAATGTCCTCAGGTTTCTTTCTTTGACATATGTGCTTTTATACTGAAGAATACGGTATCTGCAGCACAGCAAAGGGCTTTGTTTTGCCAAAGGAAAATCGAAAGTGGTGATTTTAATTGTTTCAAGTAGATTCTGTGGAGAGGTTTCCTAGCCACAGCTGGATCAAGCAAAGCCACAGTGGAAATACACCCATTCTAACTGTGTTTGCCCTGCCCTAAAAGTTGAAAAGCTGAAGTTTCAGAAAGCTAGGCATTGGAACGACGCTTTTTGTTTTCTTTTCCTTTTTTTTTTAACGTGTGGAATTACTGAACCAACACAAGCTCTTTCACATAATAAACGAGTTGTTTGTTCTGGTTCTAGTATTTTGTAAAAAGATAAGACAATTTTAGAACTAGAAAGGAACTTCAAAATATTCATCTTGTCTAACTCCTTATGTTACAGATGAGGAAAGTGGGCCCAGAAATTCAAAATGCCTTTCTTAGACTTACACAAGAATTAACGGCAAAATAAGGCTAGAACTGAATTTCCTTACTCCCGTTTCCTGTGTCTAATGAAATTTGAGACAGCTGCCAGGAAAGTCCAGGAAACCTAAAACTGGAATGAAAAACCTTCATTTATAGAAATCTGGCCATGTCTTGTATCAAGAATATATAATTTTGGGGAACAAAAATTTCAGGTAGATGAGAAGGTAGCTTAATAAGTTGTTGATATGTCTTGGTCATAGTATGGCCAAAATCGTATAGCCGTGATGTTAATTTAGATCACAGAATTCATGGTCAGATATATCCAGTATTTGGGGAGTAATAATTAAGCTTTCCAAATGTTTAAATAGAGCCTATGAATAAACTGTTGTAAGTAATAATTTTGTTCCCAAAGGAATAATTTGTTAATACAGGAATAGGCCATGAGTTTAATTTCGTAGTGGCTAAAAGCAGGAAGGTATTACCAGAGATCAAGACCTCCTTTGAAAGTTTAGAGAGGCTATATCATCACTAGAGTCCCTGGGTGCTGCAAAGAGCTAACGTGCTTGGCTGCTAACCAAAAAGCTCATAGTTCGAGTCCACCCAGAGCACCTTGGAAGAAAGCCATGATGATCTGCTGCTGAAAAATCAGCGATTAAAATCCCTGGGGAGCACAGTTCTATTCTGACACACAGGGAATCACCAAGAGTCTTAGCTGACTGGATAGCAATTGGAAAAAAAATAGAATACAGTGCTCTTGAGTATAGTCCACAGTCCGATAACATCAGCTTCATCTGGGAGCTTGTTAAAAATACAAAATCTCAGCCCTACCTAGACCTCTCTGCAAGTAATGCTCAAGAATCCATGTTTTAACAAGTTCACTAGGTGATTTCCATGCATGCTAAAGTTTAAGAAATATTGTTCTAACACAGAAGTTCTCAACCTTGGTTATATGTTGTGATCACTTGGGTAACTGTTTAAAAATATTGAAATATCCCTAGATTCATTTTTAATTGGTCTGAGATGTGGTCTAGATATAATCATGGTTTAGAATAACTGCTCTAACAATTTATTTGAAGTATTTGTATTGGTTTCTTTCAATGAATCTTTGAAAATAGCCCTGAGCCTTCTCAACACACCCAAGGATCAAAATCAGAGTTTGCAAAGTGGGAGGATAAAATAGGACTTAGTGGAATATAGGTATAAAATATAAGAACTTCCATTTATATTTATTTTAAATTTCATGCTTTAAAAATGTATGCTTGCTTATGATTATGATCTATATAACATCAATATAGTAATGCATGTGTACAATTTATAAATATTATACATATATAAAATACAGTAAACAAGTTGCCATCAAGTTGATCCCAACTCATGGTGATCCCACGTGTGTCAGAGTAGAACTGTGCTCCACAGAATTTTCAAAGGCTGATTTTTTGGAAGTAGATTGCCAGTTCTTTCTTCTGAAGTGCATCTGGGTGACTCAATCTGCCAAGCTTTTGGTTAGCAGCCAGGCACATTAACAGTTTGCACCAGCCAGGGACTTTATCATATATATATATATATGGAGAAAAAAAAAAAAAATTTTTTTTTTTGAGAGAGTACATATTCATTTTTTAAAAAAAATCAGAGATCCTGTCAGAGAACAATTGGTTTTCAAACTTGAGTTTGCATGAAAATCACCTGAAAACTTACTAAAAATACATATTCCTAGGGCCTATATGCCAAAGATAAATGCAATAAGCCTCAGTTGGAACCAAGGAATCTGCATTTATAAGACATGCCCCAGATGATTCCAATATAGATGCTCCATAAAAGAATCACTGGTTTAGAATAGGATCTATTATAGTTAGAGCTAGAAGTCCTGGTTATGTAGTAGTGGTTAAAGCACTTGGCTACTAACCAAAAGGTAGGCAGTTCGAACCCATCAGACATTCCATGAGAGAAAGATGTGACAGTCTGGTTCTGTAAAGATTTACAGCCTTGAAAACTCTATGGGACAGTTCTACTCTGTCCTATAGAGTCGCTATGAGTCAGAATAGGGTCAATGGCAACAGGTTTGTATTTTGTTCTTGTTGTTGCTATAGTTAGAGCAAAAATTGTTTTTAAAAAAATAGAGAGCTATCTGGGAAGGAAGAATCCCCACTCAGGTTTCAAAGTGTGGTAGTACTTCAATGAGATAATCATATTCAAAAGCATGAAACTCAGCTCTGAAAACATCAGCACACTTGGAAGGGATTCACTTCCTGAGGCTAACTCTGGTTAAAAAGACAGCAGTGTAACCAGAAATAATAATGTGTACTTTTATAATGAGAAATTTAACTTTCAGGCAGATCATACCCCAAAACAAACCAAACCCAGTGCCGTCGAGCCGATTCTGACTCGTAACAACCCTACAGGACACAGTAGAACTGCCCCATAGAGTTTCCAAGGAGCACCTGGTGGATTCAAACTGCTAACCCTTTGGTTAGCAGCCATAGCACTTAACCACTATACAACCAGGGTTTCCAGGCAGATCATAGTGTTTCTTATTAGTTGCCAGTGCATTATTGCCCTGCAGAAAATCATGAGATTTACAAAATCATATTCATAAGTTTGCTTCTTCAGCCTGGAATCAAAACAAGGAAAAACAACTTGATGTTTTAATCATTTAATCAGTTAAATATGATAAGTGATGCACTGCCAAGAAAAGAATAAAATTTGGGACAGATATAAATAAAATATGATAAGTGATGCACTGCCAAGAAAAGAATAAAATTTGGGACAGATATAAGTATAAATGGTATAAACACACCAATTAAAAGGCAGAGATTGCCTTACTGAACACAAAACAAGACCAACTTCTTCTGTCCTACGAGAAACCCACTTTAAATATAAAGACTCGAATAGGTTAAAAGTAAAAAGATGTTCCACGCTAACACTAATCAAAAAAGAGCTGGAGTAACGGTATTAATCCCCCATGTGTCTGTCAGTTTGTCGAACTAAGGGGGCTTGTGTGTTGCTGTGATGCTGGAAGCTACGCCACTGGTATTCACATACCAGCAGGGTCACCCATGGAGGATAGGTTTCAGCTGAGCTTCCAGACTAAGACAGACTAGGAAGAAGGACCCGGCAGTCTACTTCTGAAAAGCATTAGCCAGTGAAAACCTTGTGAATAGCAGCAGAACATTGTCTGGTATAGTGCTGGAAGATGAGCCCCCCAGGTTGGAAGGCACTCAGAAGATGACTGGGGAAGGGCTGCTTCCTCAAAGTAGAGTTGACCTTAATGACATGAATGGAGTGAAGCTTTCAGGACCTTCATTTGCTGAAGTGGCACTACTCAAAATGAGAAGAAACAGCTGCAAACATCCATTAATAATCGGAACCTGGAATGTACGAAGTATAAATCTAGGAAAATTGGAAATCGTCAAAAATGAAATGGAATGCAGAAACATTGATATCCTAGGCATTAGTGAGCTGAAATGGACTGGTATTGGCCATTTTGAATCAGACAATCATGTAGTCTACTATGCTGGGAATGACAGCTTGAAGAGGAATGGTGTTGCATTCATTGTCAAAAAGAACGTTTCAAGATCTATCCTGAAGTACAACGCTGTCAGTGATAGGATAATATCCATACGCCTACAAGGAAGACCAGTTCATACGACTATTATTCAAATTTACACACCAACCACTAGGGCCAAAGATGAAAAAATAGAAGATTTTTGTCAGCTGTTGCAGTCTGAAATTGATCCAACATGCAATCAAGATGCATTGATAATTATTGGCGATTGGAATGTGAAAGTTGGGAACAAAGAAGAAGGATCAGTAGTTGGAAAATATGGCCTTGGTGATAGAAACGATGCTGGAGATCGAATGATAGAATTTTGCGAGACCAACGACTTCATTGCAAATACCTTCTTTTACCAACATAAATGGCGACTATACACATGGACCTCGCCAGATGGAACAAATAGATCAAATTGACTACATCTGTGGAAAGAGAAGATGGAAAAGCTCAATATCATCAGTCAGAACAAGGCCAGGGGCAGACTGTGGAACAGACCATCAATTGCTCATATGCAAGTTCAAACTGAAACTGAAGAAAATCAGAGCAAGCCCATGAGAGCCAAAATATGACCTTGAGTATATCCCACCTGAATTTAGAGACCATCTCAAGAATAAATTTGACACATTGAACACTAGCGGCCACAGACCAGATGAGTTGTGGAATGACTTCAAGGACATCATCCATGAAGAAAGAAGAGGTCACTGAAAAGACAGGAAAGAAAGAAAAGACCAAGATGGATGTCAGAGGAGACTCTGAAACTTGCTCTTGAGCGTCGAGCAGCTAAAGCAAAAAGAAGAATTCATGAAGTAAAAGAATTGAACAGAAGGTTTCAAAGAGCCTCTCGAGAAGACAAAATAAAGTATTTTAATGACATGTGCAAAGAGATGGAGATGGAAAACCAAAAGGGAAGAACACACTCGGTGTTTCTCAAGCTGAAAGAACTGAAAAAAAAAATTCAAGCCTCGAGTTGCAATAGTGAAGGATTCCATGGGGAAAATATTAAATGATGCAGGAAGCATCAAAAGAAGATGGAAGAAATACACAGGGTCATCATACCAAAACGAATTAGTCGATATTCATCCATTTCAAGAAGTGGCATATGATCAGGTACTGAAGGAAGAAGTCCAAGCTGCTCTGAAGGCATTGGCGAAAAACAAGGCTCCAGGAATTGATGGAGTATCAATTGAGATGTTTCAACAAACAGATGCAGCGCTGGAGGTGCTCACTCATCTATGCCAAGAAATATGGAAGACAGCTTCCTGGCCAACTGATTGGAAGAGATCCATATTTATGCCTATTCCCAAGAAAGGTGATCCAACCAAATATGGAAATTATAGAACAATATCATTAATATCACACGCAAGCAAGATTCTGCTGAAGATCATTCAAAAACGGCTACAGCAGTATATCGACAGGGAACTGCCAGAAATTTAGGCTGGTTTCAGAAGAGGACGTGGAACCAGGGATATCATTGCTGATGTCAGATGGATCCTGGATGAAAGCACAGAATACCGGAAGGATATTTACCTGTGTTTTATTGATTATGCAAAGGCATTTGACTGTGTGGATCCTAACAAACTATGGATAACACTGTGAAGAATGGAAATTCCGAAACAATTGTGCTCATGAGGAACCTTTACATAGATCAAGAGGCAGTTGTTCTAACAGAACAAGAGGATACTGATTGGTTTAAAGTCAGGAAAGGTGTGAATCAGGGTTATATTCTTTCACCATACCTATTTAATCTGTATGCTGAGCAAATAATATGAGAAGCTGGACTACATGAAGAAGAACGGGCATCAGGATTGGAGGAAGACTCATTAACAACCTGCGTTATACAGATGACACAACCTTGCTTGCTGAAAGTGAAGAGGACTTGAAGCACTTACTAATGGAGATCAAAGACAACAGCCTTCAGTATGGATTACACCTCAACATAAAGAAAACAAAAATCCTCACAACTGGACCAATGAGCAACATCATGATAAATGGAGAAAAGATTGATATTGTCAAGGATTTCATTTTACTTGGATCCACAATGAACAGCCATGGAAGCGCAGTCAAGAAATCAAAAGACACATTGCATTGGGCAAATCTGCTGCAAAGGACCTCTTCAAAGTGTTGAAGAGCAAAGATGTCACTAAGGTCCGCCTGACCCAAGCCATGGTATTTTCAATCGCATAATATGCATGTGAAAGCGGTACAGTGAATAAGGAATAACAAAGAAGAGTTGATGCCTTTGAATTGTGGCGTTGGGGAAGAATACTGAATATACCATGGACTGTCAAAAGAACAAATCTGTCTTAGAAGAAGTACAACCAGAATGCTCCTTAGAAGCAAGGATAGTGAGACTGCATCTTACATACTTTGGACATGTTGTCAGGAGGGACTGGTCCCTGGAGAAGGGCATCATGCTTGGCAGAGTACAGGAAAAGAGGAAGACCCTCAATGAGTTGAACTGACACAGTGGCTGCAACAATGAGCTCAAGCATAACAACAATTGTAAGGATGGCTCAGGACCAGGCAGTGTTTCTTCTGTTGTGCATAGGGTCTCTATGAGTCGGAACCGACTCGACAGCACCTAACAACAAGAACAACAACAACTATATTAATATCTGACAAAGTAGACTTTGGAGCAAAGAATATAGCTAGGAATAAACAGTGTTATTTCATAACGGCATGGAGCCCTGATAGCTCAGTGGCTGGGTGCTTAGCTGCTAACTAAAATGTCAGCTGTTCAAGCCCATGAGCTACTGTGTGGAAGAAAGATATGACAGTCTGCTTCCATAAAGATTACAGCTTCAGAAACTCTATGGGTCTGTTCTACTCTGTCCTTTAGGGTCCCTATGAGTCTGAATTGCCTTGACGGCAACAGGTATTTCATAAGGATAAACCAAACCCATTGCCATCGAGTCAATTCTGACTGACAGTGAACCTACAGGACAAAGTAGAACTGCCCCATAGAGTTTCCAAGGAGCGGCTGGTAGATTTGAACTGTCAGCCTTTTGATTAGCAGCCATAGCTCTTAACCTATAGTGACCCTATAGGACAGATTAGAACTGCCCCTAGCATTTCCAAGACTGTAATCTTTATGGATGCAGATTACCACCACATTTTTCTCCTGTAGAGCAGCTGGTGAGTTTGAACCACTGACCTTTTAGTTAGCAGCTAAGCACTTAATCACTGTGCAGCCAGGGCTCCTTTCCAAAGGGCATAGCTAGCAACCCTAAATGTTTATGTGCCTAACAACAGAATTTATAAGTAAATGAAGCAAAAATTAATGAAGTTGCAAAATGACATAGAAGAAATATACATATCCACAATTATAGTCATATGGTAAGATATTTCAACACCCTTCTCTCAATTTTTCTCAAGAAAAAAATGCACAGAAAATCAAGTATATAGACAACTTGTGCAATATTATTAACTACCTTGATCAAGTTGTCATTTACACAAGGCTCCACACATTTTTTTCAAGTACATATGAGAAATTTACCAAGATCAATAATCTTCTGAGACATAAGTCTCAAAAATTTAAAAGTATTCAAGTTGTACCAAACGTGTTCTCTGACTACAAAAGAATTAAATTAGAAATCGGTTGCAGAAAGATATCTGAAAAATCTGCAAATATTTGGAAAATAAATAATGCATTTTACAAAAGAAGAAATCAAAAAGAAAATTCAAAAAATATTTTAAACCAAATAAAAATGAAAACACGTTTCAAAGTTCATAGGGTGAAGTTACAACAGTGATTAGAGGAAGTATATAGGATTGAATAGTTATATTTGAAAAGAAAAAAATGGTTTCAAATCAATGAGCTCTGATTCCACATTAAGAAATTAGAAAAGAAGGCCAAATGTAACTCAGACTAAGAGAAGAAAGGAAATAATGAAGACTAGAGCAAAAATAAATGAAATAAAAAAGAAAAAGAATAGCGGAAATCAATGAAACAAAAGCTGACTCTGCTAAAATCAATGTAATTGATAAGCCTCTAGCCAGACTGATCTGGAAAAAATAGTAATCAAGAATTACCAATATCAGGAATAGAGATGTGGTATCAGGATAGATTCTAGATATATTAAAAGAATAATAAGAGAATTTTATGAAAACTTTATGCTAATAAATTCTACAACTTGAATATAATGACTAACCTCCTTAAGACACAAACTACCAAAGCTCACTCAAGAAGAAATAGATAACCTAAATACCCCTATATTGACAAAAGGAATTGAATTTGTAGTTTAAAATCTTCCCAAAAGGAAACTCCAGTCTTAGATGGATTAACTATCAAACTTTTAGGAATAAATAATGGAGCCCTGGTGGTGCAGTGGTTAACAGCTTAACTGCTAACTAAAAGGTTGGCAGTTCAAATTCACCAGCCGCTTCTTGGAAGTGCTATGAGGACAGTACTATTCTGTAGTAGGGTCTCTATGAGTCGGAATCAACTCAACAGCAAAGAGTTTTTTTTTTTTTTTTTTAATAGTTCTCTGCCGGTAAAAGAAATTGAATTTGTAGTTAAAAATCTTCCCCAAATGGAAACTTCAATCTTAGATGGATTCACTACCAAATGCTTAAGGGATAAATAATACCAATTCTACACAAATTCTAACAGAAAATTAAAGAGAAGTGAATACTTCCTACCCCATTCTCTGAGGACAGCATTACTCTGATGCCAACAGCAGAAGATAATAGAATTTAAAAAAAAAAAAAAAGCTCCAGACCAATATCCTTCATGAACAAAAATGCAAAAAGTCTTAACAAAATTATAGCAAAGATTCCACTAATACATGAAGGGTAATACATCCAGACCAACTAGGGTTTATTTCAGAAATGTAAGATTGAATTGACATTCAAAAATCAATACAAGTCACCACATAAGCAGACTAAAGAAGAAAATCCACATGATCATCTCAATACATGTAGAAAAAGCATTTGATAAAAAGTCACTAAAGATTAAAAAAACTCCAAAAAAAAAAAAAACTTTCAGCAAACTAGGAATAGAGAACTTCCTGAACCTGAAAAAGATCATCTTTTAAAAACCTGTATCTGACCATTCTTAATGGTGAAAGAGAAACCTTGGTGGCGTAGTGGTTAAGGGCTACAGCTGCTAACCAAAGAGTCCACAGTTCGAATCCCCCAGGCGCTTCTTGGAAACTCTATGGGACAGTTCTACTCTGTCCTATAGGGTCACTATGAGTCGAAATCAACTCGACGGCACTGGGTTTGTTTTTTTGTTTTTTAATGGTGAAAAAGACTCAATGCTTTTTCCTTATCATCAAGAACAAGACAAGGATATCTGTTCTATTTCTGGTTAACATGCAGTAGAGGTACAATGCTGGTGGGAATTAAAATGGTACTTTGGAATACTGTTTAGCATTTGTTGTTATTGTTTTTAATATGAACTTACACCTCCAATATGATTCAGCCATTCCACTGCTAGGTATTTATCCAAGAGAAATGAAAGCATATTTCCACAAAAAAAAAAAAAAATTGCACACAAATGTTAATAGAAGCTTTATTTGCAATAGACAAAAACATGAAACAAACTATATGTACATTGAAAAGTGACTGGATAAACAAATTATGGAAGATTTACACAATAAAATACTACTCAGCAATAAAAAGAAATGAAGTAGTGATACACTCATCAATGTGGATGAATCTCAGACATTATGCTGAGTGAAAAAATTTAAACAGAGCACCTACTGTATTATTTCATTTATATGACATTTTTAAAAATGTAAGCCAGTTTATAGTGACAGAAAACAAATCATTGGCTGCCTTGGGATGGGATGTAGGGAAGGGTGGGAGAAAACATTTGGAGGTGTTGGGTATGTTCATTATCCTGACTGCGGTTATGATTGCATGAGTATATTCATGTGTGAAAACTTATCAAATTATATAATTCAAACACATTTAGTTTGTTGTATATGAATTATACTTCAATAAATGTGCTAGAGAAAATAAGTCAGCCTTGACCCAGAAATTCAGCCTCTGTACCCTCCACCATGTCAGAAGTAAAAGATCAACACCTTGGTAGGCACCGTTTAATGAACCAGCTATCCTGATGTTCAGTCAGTACAGGACTAATTTATTAATTTGGAGATGTAGTAGAAAATTATAGAACGATATCATTAATATCATGCCCAAGTAAAATTTTGCTGAAGATCGTTCAAAAGCAATCACAAAAGTATACCAACACAGAACTGCCAGAAATTCAAGCCAGATTCAGAAGAGAATGTGCAATGAGGGATATCACTGCTGATGTCAGGTGAATCTTGGCTGAAAGCAGAGAATACCAGAAAGATGTTTATCTGTGTTTTATTGGCTATGCAAAGGCATTCAACTGTGTGGATCTTAGCAAATTATGGAAAACATTGCGAAGAATGGGAATTCCAGAACACTTAATTGTGCTCATGCGGAACCTGTACATAGACCAAGGGGCAGTCATGTGAAAAAAAGCAAGGGGATACTACATGGTTTAAAATCAAGGAAGGAGTGCATCAGGGTTGTATTCTTTCACCATATTTATTCAGCCTGTATGCTGAGCAAATAATCCAAGAAGCTGGACTACAGGAAGAAGAATGTGGCATCAAGATTGGTGGAAGTCATTAGCAACCTATGACACAACCTTGCTTGCTAAAAGGGAAGAAGACTTGAAGCACTTACTGATGAAGATCAAAAACTACAGCCTTCAGTATGGATTGTTCCTCAACATAAAGAAAACAAAAATCCTCACAACTAGACCAATAAGTAACATCATAATAAACGGAGAAAAGACTGACATCGTCAAGGATTTCATTTTACTTGGATCAACAATCAACGCCTATAGAAGCAGCAGTCAGGAAATCAAGTGATGTATTACATTGAGTGAATCTGCTGCAAAAGGCCTTTTTAAAGTGTTAAAAAGCAAAAATGTCACTTTGAGAACTAAGGTGCACCTGACCCAAGCCATGATATTTTCAATCGCCTCATATGCATGCAAAAGCTGGACAATGAATAAGGAAGACTGAAGAAGAACTGAAGCCTTTGAGTTATGGTGATGGTGAAGAATATTGAATATATGATGGACTGCCAGAGGAATGAACAAGCCTGTTTTGGAAGAAATACAGCCATAGTGCTCCTTGGACACGAAGGGGGTGAGACTTTGTCTCATGTACTTTGAACATGTTATCAGGTGGGACCAGTCCCTGCAGAAGGACACCATGCTTGGTAAATTAGAGGGTCAGCGAAAAAGAGGAAGTCCCTCAATGAGGTAGATTGACACAGTGGCTTCAAAAATGGGCTCAATTATAACAATAATTGTGAGGATGGCACAGGACCGGGCATTGTTACGCTATATTGTACATAGGGTCACTATGAGTCGAATCTGACTTGATGGCACCTAACAACAACAGTAGAAGGGAGTTTACTTTTAGATGAAAAATTATTGCTAAACAGTGAATACTATTGAACAGGCTCCCTCTTCTGAACTTCCATTCCATTCTTGGAATCCTTTGATCCAAATAAATCTCCATGGTTACTGTCTCAAAACGGTACCACAACTTTGGAATACTGTTTAGTAGTATTAAAAAGCTACTTTTAAAAGTAGTATCAAAAGTTACATTTATCAATGATCTGATATTTTTTATATGCACTAGACAACTTAAGATACTTAAGTTTTTAACTATTCTGGGGGCAATTTGTTATTGGCTTAAATAATGGATAAATCTTTAATCCAAAGTTATTAACTTATTATTGTGACATTTCAAGCATCACAAATTAAGAAAGGGAAATAATTTGAGGTCAGTAGAACTTCCAGTTCTATAATAATATTGCCATGAACAGTGTCCATAAGCCCTGCTTTTGGTATCCCAGAGGAAAATCATTACCTTGATTTTCTGGTATGGTCCATCTTTCCTCACTCTCAGTCTTTGGGGCTGGGCCAACTCAAACCTCTTCTTTAAGAGTAGGCATGAGGGCTTTTGTTTCTTCTCATAACTACCTCAGGATTTTTTCTGTCATCATGAGCAGTTTATAAATCAAGACAAAATATGTGAAATAAATTTTTCATAGATTGGACAATTGGCAACAAAGGATTTTCATTCCTGACAGGAGGGAAATAAATTAAAGCCCTATGATTGTCCCAGTTTACTCCCTGGTGGAAGTTTCCAGGTCAAATATGTTGTTGTTGTGTGCCAATGAGTCATTTCCAACTCATAGCAATCCTATCTGACAGAGTAGAACTGTCCCATAGGGTTCCCTGGGCTGTCCAGGTCTTTTCTCCTGAGGAAAGGCTGGTGACCTTTTGGCTAATAGCCAAGCAAATGCTTAACTATTATAACACCATGGGGACCATCAGTCTGGTTAAGTTGAGAAGGCAGAGATTGCAGATCAGAGAGGCTGAAATAGCTAGAATTGTGTAGGACAGAACACCAAAGATGAGGTTGCTACACAGAAAAGTCTAGGGATGCACAGAGGGGCACCTCTATGTATTAGGCCAAGTTCTGATCTGTGCATTGGTTAGTGGTAACTGAGATAAGAGAAAGAAACACAACAAATCAATAGACTGAGAAGTTCCCAGAGTTCAGACATGGCTGGGAAACGTTTTTATTTCCTTCAGCTATACTGGAGAGACCTGACAACGTAGAAGACATTGGGTAAGCTCATTAAAAATGCATCTCAGTAGCAGCAGGGCTAAATTGACTGTAGCTAAAAGGCTGTTATGGGCTCACTTTAATAAAGTTTAAAAGCAAACTTAAAACAATAGATCTTAACTGCATGCTAAACAAAGTCTCATAATCTCATAATTTTCATGGAAAATTTTTTGCATTTTTCCAGGCTCCATTGAAAAACATGATATTGCAACAGGGCAATTCCTATATTCACAATATAGCAAGTCAAAAAGAAAATTTTGAAATCCCATGACACTTATTTTAAAACCATAGTATACACTTATACCAATTATGATTGGTTATTGTTTGTACATGCATATTTACTAGGCTTTTAAAAACAATTTAAATGACATCAATATGAATACAGATTAAGAAAATAATTGCAGTTGGAATAAACACAAAGCAGGAGAATAGATTCTCTTGTTCTAAGCAAGAGTCTCATGCACAAACGAGCTTACACACACATACACACACAAAATATCATTTGAGATGACCTACATGGATTGTGACATTAAAAAAAAAAAGGATAAACAGAAGTCTCATCAGGTATATTCAGGGAAAAAAAGACCACAGTATGTTATATTAAACTAGGACACCTGACAGGTTAGTTTACTGCTATATTCTGAGCAGCATAATAATTGGAATGTCGTTGTTATGTGAGGGAAAGCGCTGGAAATTTAGCCATACAGTGGTCATTATGCAAGTATTATTCTTCTTTGTCTAGCCTAGTCTGCTTTGCAAAATTGGATATGTTCAGCCATGTTTTAAAAGCTCACTAAATCACCCTTCAATAAACTGTTACAGCTGATAGAAGAAAATTAGCAAAAAACTCATGGCTTGTGCTGAGAAACGAAAATATCCAAATGTATACATATTTTTTCAAATGAATGTAGACACTGAAAATAATTACAACAAGCAAAAGATACTGTTAACCTCCCCCCCAAACCCTTAACAAGATACGAATTCCGGGGTTTATATGTGGACATCTCTGACCTAAAGAAAGCAACCATTAAGCCCCCAAAGCAAAGGGCTATTGTTCTTTCACTTTTAGGACATTAGGGCCTTTCTTTAAGAACTCCTTACTTCATATTCTAAATGAAGATGCACTTAACAAAGTCACTAAACTTTGATGTACTCAATTCATTAACAATAAACTATCACATTTTATGCATACTCAAATAGTAAGAATAGTTACCATTCCTTGGGCATGTAATATGTTCCAGGCATTGTTATGACTGCTGTGTTAACATATTTAATCCTCACAACAACTCTGTAAAGTAAATAGTATTATAATCCCTATTTACATATGATCCAACTGAAGCCCAGAGAGGCTACATAAATTTCCCAAGGTAACACAGGGCAAATGCTAGGGGCAGGGCTCAAGCCTGGTTACAAAGTTTCCATACTACTACTGTTGTTGTTGTTATTGTTAGGCTCTGTCGAGTGGGTTCTGACTCATAGCAACCCTATGCGCAAAAGAACAAAACACTGCCCAGTCCTGAGCCATTCTTACAATCGTTGTTATGCTTGAGCTTATTATTGCAGCCACTGTGTCAATCCACCTCATTGAGGGTCTTCCTCTTTTCCGCTGACCCTGTACTCTGCCAAGCATGATGTTCTTCTCCAGGGACTGATCCCTCCTGAAAACATGTCCAAAGTATGTAAGACGTAGTCTTGCCATCCTTGCCTATAAGGAACATTCTGGCTGTACTTCTTCTAAGACAGATTTGTTCATTCTTTTGGCAGTCCATGGTATATTCAATATTCTTTGCCAACGCCGCAATTCAAAGGTGTCAATTCTTCTTCGGTCTTCCTTATGCATTGTCCAGCTTTCACATGCATAGATGCAATTGAAAATACCATGACTTGGGTCACCTTAGTCTTCAAGGGGACATCTTTGCTCTTCAACACTTTGAAGAGGTCCTTTGCAGCAGATTTACTCAAAGCAATGCGTCTTTTGATTTCTTGACTGCTGTTTCCATGACTGTTGATTGTGGATCCAAGTAAAATGAAATCCTTGACAACTTCAATCTTTCCTCTATTTATCATGATGTTGCTCATTGGTCCAGTTGTGAGGATTTTTGTTTTCTTTATGTTGAGATGTAATCCGCTGTGGTCTTTGATCTTCATTAGTAAGTGCTTCAAGTCCTCTTCACTTTCAGCAAACAAGGTTGTGTCATCTGCATAATGCAGGTTGTTAATTAGTCTTCCTCCAATCCTGATACCCCGTTCTTCTTCATATAGTCCAGCTTCTTGTATTATTTGCTCAATATACAGATTGAATAGGTATGGTGAAAGAATACAACCCTGACGCACACCTTTCCTGACTTTAAACCAATCAATATCCCCTTACATTATGACATGTGCAAAGAGCTGGACATGGAAAACCACAAGGGAAGAACACACTCAGCATTTCTCAACCTGAAAGAACTGAAGAACAAATTCAAGCCTCGAGTTGCAATAGTGAAAAATTCTATGGGGAAAATATTAAATGATGCAGGAAGCATCAAAAGAAGATGGAAGGAATACACAGAGTCATTATACCAAAAAGAATTAGTCAATGTTCAACCATTTCAAAAGATGGCATATGATCAGGAACTGATGGTACTGAAGGAAGAAGTCCAAGCTGCTCTGAAGGCATTGGCGAAAAACAAGGCTCCAGGAATTGATGGAATATCAGTTGAGATGTTTCAATGAACATGCAGCACTGGAGGTGCTCACTAGTCTATACCAAGAAATATGGAAGACAGCTTCCTCGCCAACTGACTGGAAGAGATCCATATTTATACCTATCCCCAAGAAAGGTGATCCAACTGAATGTGGAAATTATAGAACAATATCATTAATATCACATAAAAGCAAAATTTTGCTGAAGATCATTCAAAAATGGCTACAGCAGTATATGGACAGGGAACTGCCAGAAATTCAGGCCGGTTTCCGAAGAGGATGTGGAGCCAGGGATAGCATTGCTGATGTCAGATGGATCCTGGCTGAAAGCAGAGAACATCAGAAAGATGTTCACCTGTGTTTTATTGTCTATGCAAAGGCATGGGACTGTGTGGATCATAACAAATTATGGATAACATTGCGAAGAATGGGAATTCCAGGACACTTAATTGTGCTCATGAGGAACTGATACTGTACTACCACACTGTGCTAACTCTATAGGTATGATTGTGTGTGTGTGTAGTGGGTATGTGTTCTAAGTCCTTGGAAGTTTCTAGATTCTGTGTTCTGAGTTGTGATGTAGACTGTAGAGGAGTTTATCTTGCTTTGAATGTTTGCCATGATCATAACTCTTGCTAAATACAGAGATAATAGGAATAAGACACCAAAATTTGTACCAGATGGCCCCTTAGGCATGCAGCTTCAAGTTTTATACATGTGCCTCTGCTCTTCTGACCACAGGACCAAAGAAAGACACTTGGCCCACAGGCTGACTAGCAGTCTCTGAGGCATTTTGATGCAACAAAAATTTCACGCAAGAGACATCTAAACAAATTTCCTTTCTTAGCTTTTGACATGCAGCCTCTGTCATTGTAGCAGCTGTCTTTCTCATATTCTCTCTCTCTCTTTATACTCTTCCCTCCAGAGGTTTAAGTTCACTCTGAAAGTTTTGTCAGAGTTAAAACTGAGTCAAGTCCTTAATGTCAGAAGTAGAAGCAATAGAAACAGTGTATCTGAGACTCCATAGTGGTGGGACATTTCCATGCACCAGTTCTTGAAAGTTTCACAATCAGGTCATCAGAACTACTCTGTCTTCCTTGATGATTCCCTAGTGTTGTGGATAACGGGCTCCCCATCTCTTTTTCCACACTCCAACATTCGCCTCACGGTAAACACAAGTAACCATTGGTACGCTGAGCATGTCTCTGGTCTTTGCAACCTGAAAATGTCTATCAGGGAGGTTTTAAATGAAGAAATATACTTAACTAAGACCAAAAAAAAAAAAATTGCTTTTAATAAAGCCAGTCTTGATTTTTTTTAAGTAACTTCTAAAAAACTAACTTTAATGAGGTACTTCTGCTTTGCACAGCTATGTTCTTTTGTTGTTTTGATGCACATTTCAAGATTTCTCATTTACTTAGTCATGAAACTTAGAAAGGAGAACTTACCAATACAAGAGAACTGAGAAGAAACAGGAAAACAGGACACTTAGTTCTGAATTGGAATGAGCAGAAAGCCACCAGAAAGTTTCCAAAATGATTATATTCACTACCACCAGACTCCATACACTTATCCTGATTAAAAAATAAGCAAGAAAAGCATTTCCTTCTATTCAATTCTAAGTTCCAGCTTTTGAAATATTATTTCAATATGCCAAATTTCAAACTGAGGAACAATCCAGAGGCACCCAATAACAAAAGGGAAAAATAATTTGCTGTAACTATCGTTTAATTAGCATGCAGAAAAGTTATTTTTTAAAAAAGACACTTTCGCTTAACTCATATGTTTTCCTCTGCTAGCACACTTGTGTAACTCATGGCTACAGCATGCTTAGCTGACTCCCGCCCCCGAATTAAAAAAGAGAACAAGTATGCCACTGAAGTGTGCCTCTCTTACCTGCTAAAGTAAAAAGGATAATAATAATAACTGGGTTCACACCAGTAGCTTTAACCTGTGGCAAAATAAAGGGATGTTTGGAGCTCAAGCTACACTGACATTAAAATACCCAATGATGACACTGAGCTACCGAAATGTATAGGAACAAGCCCATGGTAGAGACTAGAAATTCAGGCTGCAGTTAGATTTCCCAGTCTCGGTAGAAGAGGTCTGCATACCCTCTGGTATAGTCTGTGAGCCAAGGTGACCAAGCATTTACCAGAAGCATTCAGTCTTCTGGTCCCAAACATGGGGAATAAAACCAGACCACAGAAAAGCCACAAACCCCTTGCCCACCTAGCCTAAAAAGTACCAAGTGGTGCCTTAGTGCATTCAGTTTGTTCAAATGATTTAAAGTGAGGTGGGGAGAAGCGGAGTAAACACCAATATTCATGTCAACTAACTCCTGGCATGTTGTCTTTCTGGTTTTAACAGACCCTTACTAATTAAGGAACAGATTATGATATCAGTGACTGCTTATTGACTGCTCATTGTGCCAGCCATTTCGTATGCATTATCTAATTCAATCTCTTCAGCAATCCCGTAAGGTAGACAATGCTTTCTACAATTTACACGTGAAGATCAATTATTTGACCAAAACCACAAAGCTATTAAGTAACACGGCTGGTATTCAAAAGCAGTCCTGCCTAATACTGTTTTTTCATTATATTATACTATCTTTCATAGTAAGTGCTAAATGTTGTTGTTGTGTACTGTCGAGTAGATTTATACTCATAGCGACCCTATAGGACAGAGTAGAACTGCCCCATAGGGTTTCCAAGGCTGTAATCTTTACAGAAGCAGGCTGCTACATCTTTCTCCCACAGAGCAGCTGGTGGGTTCCAACCATCAACCGTTTTGTTAGCAGCTGAGCACTGAACCACTGCAACACCAGGGCTCCTTAAGTGCTACATACGTAGTAATAAATATAAAAATAAATAAATATAGACGTTAACAAACATCTGTTGAGTAAAACATGCCAAAAGCTTAGTCACAAAATGTTATATGTTCTGTGAAAGATGCAATGTGTATTTCTATAGTGCTTTGATTCCTGGTTTGATGTAAGCAAGCAAGAATTTAAGAGACGGACGAATTCTGTCTGCTGTTTCTTAGCACACATTATACTGTTTTTGGCATAAAGCAATTCTTTTACCTCTTTGTCTTACTTTCTCTCCAGTAAACTGTTAATTCCCTTGTCTAGACCCCAGGCACGCCTTTCCTAGACAGCTATAACCTCCTTCCTGCCAGTCTCCTAACACCATGGCCAAAGCTATTTTCCATGCCTTCCACTTTCAGATTGCACTTTAATATAAAGTTCCTGAGGGCTCTCATGGCTCTACTAATTACCTAAAGTGGGCTGTTCCTTTCAGGAGCTTACTCCACCCTACCTGTCTGTTCCCTCTACTGCTATAACCCAACCTACTCCCTCTGCCCTAGACAAGCTGGCTCCCTTATATTCTTGTTTATTCCAAAGGTTCATGCCAACTGCTGCAAGTCACATTTGAAGAATGGATTGCCAAAGAAGAAATGCAAGATTGGCAAAGTGCTTGCTTGCCTTTTATGAAGTCCTTTTTGAATGGGTCTGCTTCACTGTTAACCCCAGGGGATCCCTCTTCACCATGCTATTGGGGTTGGCATTTAGGTTGAAGCTGAGAGGACTTTCCAGATGGTTTGCTAAACAAGTTTTTATTCTAAGCCGGACAAGTGACACTGTATTCTAGTAAGAGGGGTGTTCCAGTTAAAAGAGAAGCTGGTCTCTGGTTCACCCCACTCCCTCTATTATCAGCATTCTTCCTTGTTTTCAAATCTGTAGACTTCAAAGAGTAACAGCTCCAACTGAGGATTGGGAGGTGGTACTCCTCAGAGCCAGGCAATGTTCTTTTCTATTCACAGCTACCACTCAGCCAAACTGCAGTGGGTTTGTTAACTTATTCCACGTGGCTGCCAACGTGACAGCCAGGGGAAGCAACCTCAGCTACACATGGCATTTCACCACTGAAATCACATCCAATATGTGTAAGGACACTTGGAGTATCTCTCATGTGCTTTTTTTCTAGGATTGAAATCTGGAAAGCCACTGTTAGCCAGAAGCTGCCAGTGTACGTATTTGTCACTTTGTGGGAAGGGAAAACAAAGTAGAGTCAAAAGAAGGAAAGAGACTGCCAGTGTCACATGAGCTCTCAGTTTCAACCATGCCTGAAAACAGAACCACCTCTTGGACTCTCTAGTAATGCAAGCCAATAAATTTCTTTCTTTCTTTCTTTTCTCAGCATAAACAATGATAGGTAGAACTTTTGTCACTTGCAGTGGAAAGAGTTCTAAATAATAAACCGTATAGTTGAGAGGAAAGATGACTGTGTGAGGTATATTTCCCAATAGGAAACAGATGGCACTGTCAAATCGGATAATTTAAGGAGGGTTTTTGTTTTTATGAAGATTCTATTTACAAAGGTATAAGTAGGGTGTATAGGAGCCACAAGGGGTAGAGCATTAACTCAAGGTTGGTTGCAATGGTGCTATAATATTCTTAGGCATAAGGACATGGGAAAAGATAAAAGGAACGACTCATGTGTAAGAAGTTACCTTGAAAGAAACAGTGATATTAACTCAAGTGACAGAGCTAGTTTCAAGTGCACAAACAGGAAAAGAGTCAGGGAAATAAACGCACTGATCTCATTCTCTAGTTTGATCTCCTGCCTGGGCTCCTTACTGGCCATACTCAGCTGAAAGTTGTAGACAAAAGATGCTGGTGATCCAGTCCACACAAATCAGTCACCCAAGGCAGAGATCAAGGTTTATAAGGGTGAAAGTTGATACATAGGTTCGAATAAATAATATTCATTTCACAATCTATCTGCTTTGCCTTTCATTATTCACTTTTATCTTTTGTCTTGACCAATGCATGCTGTCATCTCAGAAGACTTATGAACTCCCACCAGCTTTCGTGTCACCATGGAGTGATGTCAATTACATCATACTATGACCTGTCTTTGAAGGTCACCACTGTGTGATAGCTGTACAGCATCTGTCTTTCTTCAGCTAATGCCAGCAAGGCATGGAAATCTATTCATAAATCAGGCACATGCTTTTTTTCTTCACAATTACCTGGTCATCATGAACTCCCATGAAGTCATAGCTGCAGGTGAGGAAGAGATGTCAAAGCAGTGGAACCTTGTACTTTAGGAGTCTGAGTCACCTATTCCTGCAGTTTATGAGTCAGGTCAGGCTTGGACTTGTATATACTACTTCAAATTTATAGCATAATATTGCTGTGTATGTCCAACTTTAATTCTCTGTATCAGATAATGCCATGTGTATGATGGACAGTCTGTCACTTTACATCCTATGATCAAGTGTTTATTGTCTACCAGGCCTAGTAGCAAGCCAGGAGCTGCTCTTCAAATGGAAAATAGTTGTCAGTAAAAGAAGGCACAGCTTTATGCCAGAGTGTTGGGTGTTTGTGCTGTTGATATTCCTGTTGGGTTTCCCACTGGCTCAAAGAGCATCTCTGTGTGCCGTAAGTATCTCCTTTATTAGTAAGTGCCTATATTATGAGGTCCAGATTGCAGAGCAGCCTGCACTGCAACTCACACCTGCTACACTGCTCATTCTTTCTGCAGTTCCCACTCAAAACTTGTAACCTTATGGATTACTGACAAATGGGTGAAAGGATCACTCCCAAATATACACATTGCCTACAAAATCCTAATAGGTCTAGGTGTACACCTTTGTCTAAGTCATGGGTGGTATAAAGGGTGCAGCAACTTATCTCTTGCTTTAGAAAGGAACCCAGCCAGCAGCATCACGAAAGAAGGCCCTGGTAACACGCTTCTATAAATATTACAGGCAAGAAAACCCTATGGAACAGTTCTAATCTATAACACATGGGGTTGCCACGAGTTGGAATCAACTTGATGACAATGGGTTTTATGTCTTATTAAGACATTTCTACTGCTCGTTTCTTCCTGCTTACCAGAAGCAGTTAACAAAATGTTATTATGATGTAGTAGATGAGTGAGATGTTCTGTGAAATAACAAGACATCAAGGTCCCTCTAGATTATAACACAGAGTAAAAGATTTGACACAGCCCTGGGGCAAAATTGTAAAGGTATACTGTAGCCCCACTATGTAAATGCAAACAGCTTCTAATTTTCCTCACTGATCGAAATGAAATGGAACCACAGCTGCAAATATAATCACCACATGATTAAGTTTCCTATAATTTACTGTTATTCTCCATGACGCATCTGGCTTTTGCACCAGCCAATCAGGCATGTTAAATAATATATGGTAAGCATAACCACCACTTCATTTATCAAAATTTTGATGGTGACACTAATCTCTGCAATACTCCCAGGAATGTAATGTTGGCTTTTGACTAATCATCTTGCTGGGGGGAGGGAGAGGAGGGTTTGAGGTAGTTCCAGGGATTTCCACTTGACATTTTCTATCATAACAACTCCACTTTATAGGTCATAGAACCAATGTGGGGTTTTTGCCACTTATTAAATATATTAATTTTCCTAAACTTTGTGGGTAAGGAATTAATTTTACTATTTATTCTCAGTCCTCCCATTAGACAGATTTCAGCCAAGAGTCCACCTATTACCCAGCTTCTATAAGTCCTTTCTCATTGGGACACAAAACTATTTTATGTCTCTAGGGGTTAGGTTCAATTCATAGATAATGTCTAATTAACCCCAGAAAGTCTGGGCATTTACCTTTCCTCCACGCACAGTCATTGTAGTAAACAGATTCAGATCTCCCTCAGGAAGTTTCAGAAAAAGACTTATAGGATTGTTGGTTCCATATTACAGTGTCTTTCCTCAGAGGGACCTGGCCTTCTCTTCAGCCAAGATGCTCCAGGTATTTGAAAAAAGTGTAGATCTAGAAACTGGATAATAAGTGTGAGTCCCACTTGAAAGATTTGAGTTAGGTTTCTGCACAGTGGACCTAAAATATCCCTGCCTTTATATATCAAACAGCCTATTAGTAGACAGCCCATATATTTTATTTCTAGAGACTCCATGATCAATTAAGCACTGCCATAGATTCCTGCAGATCACAAGTCTATGATTACCATTCCAATCCCATAGATTGTTATAGTAATTGCACCCACTTCTTCTCTGATGAGTAATTGTTTCTAAGTGGCTTCTACAACTCAGGGATCCCACTCTTCACATTAATATCAGTGAAGCCCTCATCATTCCCTGCCATCACCTCTGGCCAAAAAAGGAGCCATTAGAAAGCTTTTCACAGATTCACTGATACTGGTGACCTCATACTAGTGTATTCCCTAATGCTTTGGTAAAGGTGAGTCCTTCAGGTCCTTCTAAAGGGTACAATTAGGAAGTGGCTAAGCAGTTGCTTATATTTATTCCAATATTCATATATTCCTAAACCTTAAAACTATTTCCTCTACAATATACCAGGGAAGTTCCACATATGAAATCAGAATTCAGTTAATTAACTAGGAGACTTTAGTTTCTTTCCCAGGTCCCAGAGATGGTATACGACAGGTGAGTACACCGATATCAGTGGGTCCTGATCGATCTTTGTATTTCCTCCTCTTGCTCTACAACCTTTAAAATTTCCACACATTCTCCGCAGACACCTGCTGATATGTATTGGTAAAGCCTATCTTCTTATATGTGCTCTTTCCTCACGGAGACAGGTCTTAAGCTTCTAAAACTGGGCTACGTTGAGCTGTAACTCTCATTTTAGGTCTGAAGACAATGAGAGTTGGGGAGGGTAGGTCCTGAGGAAAACCAGCACCAGGTTACAGGCAACTGTTTCAGGGTCAGTTACTGACAAATTTTTATAGAGAAGAGAATTATATTTGGGGGAGCATGAGAGGGACTGAACCCCCAGATAGGAGAATTTGAAGAGAATTTAGAGGGCCAAAGTTTTCATCTTTGTCTATGTCTCCTCAAATGTCCCTTTCTCTGCCTTAGGATATAACTCCTTCCCTACCAGTTTCCTTAGGTGAGAAATCTGACAGATGAACATGTAATCGACACTATAATCCTACATCTCTTACAATCCAATCCTGGGTTCGTACCTTAGCCACATATGTCCTGCAACAACAGGAGATAAGAAATTCCTTCAAAGCTGCCATAGCAACCTTCTAGTTTTCCACATGCGTTATAAATATGTTCATATCTGTTAGTTTCTTCCTTCCCTAAATAAACTCTTAAGGAAAAGAAGCCAGGTTCCTCTACAATCTTTATAATCTCTTTGTTGCTATAGTGATCTGCCAATGCTATGACCTCCATTTATTTGCCCGTCATTCTATACTGGCATCCCTGATAATCTAGGTAACAGTAATTCCCCTCCATGCATGGCCTACCCATGTTCCACTTTTCTCTGGCAAGATGGTTATCCCTGCAGTCCCTGAATTTAAGAAAAACTCAATCCTAGAATCCCATTTGGAAGACTTACTTTCTGTGGCCACTTCTAGTATCAATTAGTACTAATTATTGTAATACTCAGAGTCTTAGCCAGAAAGAGATGGTGCATTCAAGTTAGGATAAATCAAGGAAGATTTCTTTATGAAGTGACAATTTACCAAGATGGGACATGGGGAGAACTGCAAGTGATACTGTATTATTCCAGGTTGTTTGTTACCATCCATAGCCTAAAAGTATCAATGAGAGGAGAAAGCAGTTACCAGAATCTGGAACTAGGGAGACAAGTAGAAGACCACTTTGAGATGATTTGGTGAAAGAGCAGTCCAGGCAATGTTCTGGTAGGTGCAACTCTGAGATTTGAACATGTCTGGAGTGTTAGAGGAAGAGCAAGAAGGCCGGTCCCTGGAGCAGACTGACCAAGACAAAGACTGTTAGGAAACGAGGACAAAGAGATAAGGGAAGTTGTAGACATTATAGAATCTGTAGGTCATTCTAAAGGCTTTGTATTTTACCATCCACGTGAGGGGAAGATTTAAAGAGGTTTAAGCAGAGGAGTGACAAAATCCGATTTACATTTTAAAAGAATCACATAGTAAACTCTCAGGCGACAACGAACTTGGAGACCAGTTAGATCATTACAGCAATTCAGGTGAAAGATGATCATGGCTTGGACCAGGCACAAGGTGATCAGATTCAGGATACATTTTGAAAAGTGAGTCTGATAGGAATTGCTGAAGAGTTGTCTGTGGATTGTGAGATCTGAAGAAATAAAAAATAACCCCAAGGTCATTGGACTAAGTAACTAAGGAATGAAGCTGCCATTTACAGAATTAGAGAAGACTGTGAAAAGAACAGGTTGGATAGAGAAAAGCAGAAATTCCTCTTTGGACACATTAGTTAGCCTTGAGATGCTTTCAGACATCCAAATGGAGGTGTGAAGTAAGAAATGGGACATATATAAGTCTGGAGTTCAGGAGAGAGGTCTGGGTCAGAGGCATAAATACGAGGGTGTCGGCACATAGATGGTATTTAAAGCCATGATACTAGATGAGATCACCTCAAGAGTGAATATCAATAGAGAAGAGTGCTATAAATGTGAAAAATGAACCCACTTCTGAGGAAATTTCATCTTAAACTGATTATTCTGAGAATCTATAAAATTGTGGATGGCCCAGAGACTATTCTGCTTCTCAGCAGAATTATATAAAAGCCTTATTTAAGGTTACTAAGTATATGGCTGAACTGATGAAAAAGGACAGTAAAGTATGCGCGAAGATGCATCTCTTTAGATTTACATGTCTTTATTCCCTCAGTTTCCACACATTTAAAATATGCCAGAAACTACTCTGTAAAGACCTTATCACAGCCTCAAGAAGATGAATGAGGCACCGCCAGTGTTTAGCTTTAGGCCCTTTAGAGGAAAAGCTTTCTTTGAGTTGAATCCAAAGTAATTTCTCAAGATTTTCATCAGCACCCTTTGGAGGCCCTAAGGAGGAGAACCGACAGGCATCTACCAGAGGTAGAAGCTATGCTAATATTATGCCCCCAGCCATGACTCAAAGCAGCCCATGCGTAAGAATTTGTATCCAACATCCAGCATCAATGTCTTTCATGGCATCCCCCTGAGGGGATCTAAACTCTGAGCCTTTAAATCAAAAAAGCATTCTGATATGTATATTGAAGAATTGCCCTCGGATAAATTGTATTGATGTATTTTATAATTGCTGGTATTCACAATGCCTCATACCATGCCTGGCCTGATGTTTGCCCAGTTTGTATTTGAGAGATAACAAACCACGGATATTAAATTACTTGTCAAGAGTCACAGAGCAAGTCAGAAATTGGCTGTCCTTGTTTCATCCCTGGATTTACTGCCCTTGTCTTTGCATTCAACAAAAGATAGCTTTAAAACCTCACACAGTCACCACCAAATGTCAGTTTTACAAACACTAATAAAACTAGGAGCATTTTGAAGCCAGTTTTATTTTGAACCCTTGCTCCCAGTGGTCCTTTAGCCTTCAGATATTAAGTATTACTTTCTCCAGTTTTAAAAGATAATGGAGGTGGAGGACAGAAAAATAAGCTCAGGAGATAGCTAAAATTTTAAAAAGTGTACCAAGCAATATACAGCTACGAAATAGTTTACCAGAGAGGTTGTCAGGACATATCATGTATTACTTTGTGGCTCCTTAGAAATAATACAGAAATAACCATTTTTATCTTCACTGACCTAGTTGGTTATAGCTCACAGTAGAGAAAACACTGACCTAGGTGACTGCACAACATCTTGGATTGTGGTCCTACCTGGATCCCTTACTTATTGCACAACCTAAGGCAAAACTCAGTTTCTTCATTAGTAGAGTGGAATGGTAACAGCCATCTATCTGCCTTACAAGTGCTTCTGTAGATCAGGTCAGACAATATTATTATTACTATTATAAAACTAATAAACAAAAGTAAACTAACCAATTTGTTATCGAGTTGATTCTGATCCATGGTGATCCCCCGTGTGTTTCAGAGTAGAACTGCTCCACAGGGTTTTTAATGGCTATGAACTTTCAGAAGTAGACCACCAGGCCTTTCTTTCGAGGGGCCTCAAGGTGGATTTGAATTGCCAAAAGTTTGTTTAGTAGGTGAACACTTAACACTTGTGCTACCTAGGGACTATAAAAGTAATAATTAACCAGTTGTCATAGAGTCAATTCAGACTCATAGTGACCCTATAGGACAAAGTAGAACTGCCACATAGGGTTTCCAAGGAGTGGCTGGTGGATTTGAATTACCAACCTTTGGGTAAGCAGCTTAGTTTTTAACCACTGTGTCACCAGAGCTCCAAAAGTAATAATAGATCATATTAAACAGTGCTCTGTGCCAGGCACTGTTCTAAGTGCTTGTGGTATATTAGCTCACTAAAAAAAAAATCACAGTAAATGTAAGAATTTTTATTTTCTTTAATCTATTCAGTATGTAATCTAATATATTGAGTCCTGGAAATGCATGACACTTTCTTAAATTTTTTGTTGTTGTTGAGAATATACACAGCAGAACATTCACCAGCTCAACAATTTCTACATGTACAATTCAGTAGCACTGATTACATTCTTCAAATTGTGCAACTATTCTCACCCTCATTTTCTGAATTGTTCCTCCCCCATTAACGTAAGCTCAGTTCCCTCTAAGTTTCCCATCTAATCTTTCTAGTTTCTGTTGTAAATTTGATCCATATAGATAGTTCTTGAAAGAGCACAATGCTCGCGGCAGACATTCTTCACTAACTAAGAAAAACTATTTGAAAAAGACACAGAGGATATTTTTTGATTTAAGGTTTAAGGTTTAAAGATATTTTTCAGGGCAATAGTTTCAGGGGTTCTTCCAGGCACAATGGTTCCAGAAGGCCTAGAGTCCATTAAAGTTTGAAATTCTGTTCTGCCCTTTCCCCCTTTTGGTCAGGATTCTTCTACAGAATCTTTAGTGAAATGTTCAGCAATGGTAGCTGGGTAGTTCTGGCTTCATGGCAAAGGAGGCAGTTGTTCATGGAGGCAATTAGCCACACATTCCTAGAAATGCATGACTTTTGATGCTGTTTATACATGGATATTAAAACTAGAGCATGACCATTTTCACTTACCCTTTTTTCTCTGCCTGGTAATGAATCAATTCTAAACAGGCCAAAAAATGTGTCAGCAGCCTCAAATATAAAAGTTAGTTGTGACTGGAACTGTGCAAATCCAGAATTCAGCACTGGAATTTAGGCTTAAAGGCACAATCTAGTTGAGATAGAAGCCATTTGTACAGTGGGCTGGTTAGAAAATTAGTTTTAAAGATGGATTTGCATAGAAGTCACTGCATTTATGTTTAATGAATAATGCATATATAATATATACTGTCCTTGTTGTCAGGTGCCATCAAGTCAGTTCTGATTCATAGTGACACTATGTACAACAGAATGAAATACTGCCTGGTTCTGTGCCATCCTCACACTCTTTGCTATGTTTGAGCCTATTGTTGCAGCCACTGTATCAGCCCATCTCATTGACAGTCTTCCTGTCTTTTGCTGACCCTCTTCTTTACTAAGCATGATGTCGTACGCAAGGGACTGGTCCCTCCTGATAACTTGTCCAAGGTACATGAGAAGAAGTCACGCCACCATCCCTTCTAAGATGCATTCTGGCAGTACTTCTTTCAACACAGGTTTGTTGATTCATCTGGCAGTTCATGGTGTATTCAATATTCTTTGACAACACAGTAATTCAAATGAATCTGTTCTTCAGTCTTCATTATTCATTGTCCAGCTTTCCAACGCATATGAGGCGGCTGAAAATACTGTGGTTTGTATCAAGTGCACCTTAGTCCTCAAAGTGACATATTTGTTTTTTAACACTTTAAAGAGGTCTTTTGAAGCAGACTTGCCCAATGCAATACATTGTTTGATTTCTTGACTTCTGCTTCCATGGGCATTGATTGAAAAATTGATTGATTGACAACTTCAATCCTTTCTCCATTTATCACGATGTTGCTTATTGGTTCAGTTGTGAGGATTTTAGTTTTCTTTATGTTGAGATGTAATCTATACTGAAGGCTGTAATCTTTGATCTTCATTAGTAAGTGCTTCAAGTCCTCTTCACTTTCAGCAAGCAAAGTTGTGTCATCTGCATAACGCAGGTTGTTAATGAGTCTTCCTCTAATCCTGATGCCCTGTTCTTCTTCATATAGTCCAGCTTCTTGGATTATTTGTTCAGCATACAGATTGAATAGGTATGGTGAAAGAATACAACCCTGACACACGCCTTTCCTGACTTTAAACCAATCACTATCCCCTTGTTCTGTCCGAACAATTGCCTCTTGATCTATGTAAAGGTTCCTCATGAGCACAATGAATTCTGGAATTCCCATTCTTCGCAATGTTATCCATAGTTCGTTACGATCCACACAGTCAAATGCCTTTGCATAGTCAATAAAACACAGGTAAACATCCTTCTGGTATTCTCTGCTTTCAGCCAGGATCCATCTGACATCAGCAATGATATCCCTAGTTCCACATCGTCATCTGAAACTGGCCTGAATTTCTGGCAGCCCTGTCAATATACTACTGCAGCCGTTTTTGAATGATCTTCGCAAAATTTTACTTGCATGTGATATTAATGATATTGTTCTATAATTTCCATATTTGGTTGGATCACCTTTCTTGGGAATAGGCGTAAATATGGATCTCTTCCAGTCAGTTAGCCAGGAAGCTGTCTTCCATATTTCTTGGCATTAACAACCTGCGTTATACAGATGACAAAACCTTGCTTGCTGAAAGTGAAGCACTTACTAATGAAGATCAAAGACCACAGCCTTCAGTATGGATTACACCTCAACATAAAGAAACCAAAATCCTCACAACTGGACCAGTGAGCAACATCATGATAAAAGGAGAAAAGATTGAAGTTGTCAAGGATTTCATTTTACTTGGATCCACAATCAACAGCTATGGAAGCAGCAGTCAAGAAATCAAAAGATACATTGTATTGGGTAAATCTGCTGCAGAGGACCTCTTTAAAGTGTTGAAGAGTAAAGATATCACCTTGAAGACTAACGTGTGCCTGACCCAAGCCATGATATTTTCAGTCACATCATATGCATGTGAAAGCTGGGCAATGAATAAGGAAGACCAAAGAAGAATTGACGCCTCTGAATTGTGGTGTTAGCGAAGAATATTGAATATACCATGGACTGCCAAAACAATGAACAAATCTTTCTTGGAAGAAGTGCGGCCAGAATGCTCCTTAGAAACAAGGATGACAAGACTGCATCTTAAATACTTTGGACATATTGTCAGGAGGGATCAGTCCCTGGAGAAGGACATCATGCTTGACAAAGTACAGTGTCAGTGGAAAAAAGGTGGATTGACACAGCATCTGCAACAATGAGCTCAAGCATAACAACAATTGTAAGGATGGCACAGGACTGGGCAGTGTTTCGTTCTGTTGTGCATAGGGTCGCTATGAGTCAGAACCAACTTGACAGCACCTAACAACAACAACATACAGATTGAATAAGTGTGGTGAAATGATACAACCCTGATGTACACCTTTTCTGATTGTAAATCGCACAGTTATCTGCTGGAACGACTGCCTCTTGGTCTATGTACAGGATTCTCATGAGCACAATTAAGTGTTCTGAAACTCTCATTCTTCAAAATGTTGTCCATAATTTGCTATGATCCACACAAACACCTTCGCATAGTCGATAAAACACAGGCGAACATCTTTCCGGTAGTCTCTGCTTTCAGCCAGGATCCAGCTGGCATCAGCAATGATATTCCTAGTTCCATGTCCTCTTCTGAATCCAGCTTGAATTTCTGGCAGTTCCCTGTGGATGTACTGCTGCAACTGCTTTTGAATTATCTTCACCAAAACATTACTCACGTGTGATATTAATGATATTGTTAGGCGATTTTCGCATCCTGTTGGATTACCTTTCTTTGGAATGGGCACAAATATGAATCTCTTCCAGTTGGTTGGCCAGGTAACTGTCCTCAAAATCTCTTGGCATAGATGAGTAAGTGCTTCCAGGGTTGCATTCATTTGTTGAAATACCTGAATTGGTTTTCCATAAATTCCTGGAGCCTTGTTTTTCACCAATGCCTTCAGTGCAGCTTGGATATCTTCCTCCAGTGCCATCAGTTCATAATCATATGCTACCTCCTGAAATGGTTGAACATCGACCAATTATTTTTGGTGCAATGGCTTGTGTGTTCCTCCCATCTTCCCTTGATGCTTCTCTTGTTTCTCAATATCTTGCCTATAGAATTCTTCAGTATTGAAACTTGAGACTTGAGTATTTTCTTCAGTTCTTTCAGTTTGAGCAGTATCAAGCATGTTTTTCCCTGTTGGTTTTCTAACCCCAGGTCTTTGCATGTTTCATTATAATACTTTACTTTGTCTTCTAGAACTGCTTTTTGGAATCTTCTGTTCAGCTCGTTTATGTTATCATTTTTCTTCCATTTGCTTTAGCTACTCTATATTAAAGAGCAAGTTTCAGAGTCTCTTCTGACATCCATTTTGTTTTTTTTCTTTCTTTCCTGTCTTTTTAATGACCCCTTACTTTCTTCAAGTATGATCTCCTTGATATCGTTCCACAACTCTTCTGGTGTTCAGTCATTAGTGTTCAGTGCATCAAATCTATTCTTGAGATAGTCTCTAAATTCAGGTGGGATATACTCAAGGTTGTACTTTGGCTCTCGTGGATTTGCCCTAATTTTCTTCACCTTCAACTTGAACTTGCATATGAGTAATTGATGGTCTGTCCCACAACTGGTCCCTGGCCTTGTTCTGACCAATGATATTGAGCTTCTCCATCATCTCTTTCCACAGATATGTTCAGTTAGGTTCCTATGTATTCTGTCCAGTTAGGTCCACATGTATAGTAGCCATTTATGTTGTTTAAAAAAGGTATTTGCAATGAAAAAGTCATTTGTCTTGAAAAATTCTATCATGTGATCGCTGGTGTCATTTCTGTCACCAAGGCCAAGTTTTCCAACTACAGATCCTTCATCTTTGTTTCCAACTTTCACGTTCCAATAACCAGTAATTATTGATGCATATTGATTGCATATTTGATCAATTTCAGACTGCTGAAGTTGGTAAAAATCTTCAATTTCTTCATCTTGGGCATTAATGGTTTGTGTATAAATTTCAATAATAGTCATATTAACTGGTCTTCCTTGTAGGTGTATGGATATTATCCTATAACTGATAGCATTGTACTTCAGGATAGATCTTGAGATGTTCTTTTTGACAATGAATGAAATGCCACTCCTTTTCAATTTGTCATTCCCAGCATAGTTAACTATATGATTGTCTGATGCAAAATGGCCAGTACCAGTTCATTTCAGCTCACTAATGCCTAGAACATTGATGTTCATGTGTTCCATTTCATTTGTGACAATTTCCAATTTTTCTAGATTCATACTTCATACATTCCACCTTCCGATTATTAATGGATGTTTACAGCTGTTTCTTCTCATTTTGAGTTGTGCCACATCAGCAAATGAAGGTCTCAAAAGCTGGACTCCATCCAAGTCATTAAGGTAAACTTTAGTTTGAGAAGGCAGTTCTTCCCCAGTCATCTCTGAGTGCCTTCCAACCTAAGGGGCTCTTCTTCCAGCACTGTATCAGACAATGGTCTGCTTCTATTTATAAAGTTTTCACTGGCTAATTTTTTTTTCAGAAGTAGACCATCAGTTCTTTCTTCTTAGTCTATCTTAGCCTGGAAGCTGCACTGAAACCTGTCTACCATGAGTGATCCTGCTGGTGTTTGTAATGTCAGTGTTGCACAGCAACATGCAAGCTGCCACAGTATGACAAATTGACAGATGAGTGCTGGATATAATAATACATACTAAATACAATGTGTATATATAATATGTAATGCATGTATAATGCAATTTTTTAAATAGCTATGTTTTCTTAAAATGCTCTCATTTACTTTCTCTACTAAAGATGAGAAAAATTGCAGTAGTCCCTGTCAAAGTATATATTTGAGAGGTGGAAGCTGATAGTGGTTTTAAGGGGTTTATAATGCAACTGAGCCTACTACCTTGACATCACTACTGGGTTAGAATTTTTCATAGAGTTGATGTGCAAGTATGAGCCGTCAGATTTATTTTCCCCTTTTCTTTTTCCTTTCTTATCTTTTATCCTCTACCTTCTTTCTTTCTTTCGCTTCTATTTCTCTCTTTTTTTCTCTTCTTTCTCTTCAATTCTTTTGTCATTTTCTCATTGTCAACCTCTCTTTCTCTTCATTTTCCTTTCCTGCCTCTTTTCCTCCTTTTTATCTCTCCTCTTTCACCATTTCCACACCTCCATCATGTTGTTTGGGCTCTGCCTCAACATACTATCCTACTAATATAACCAACCAATACCAAACATCCCATATCCTACTAATATAACCAACCAATCATTTGCCATCATTAACTCTGACTCATGGCAACTCTATGTGTGTCAAAGTAGAACTGTGTTTCATAGCATTTTCAATGGATGAGTTGTCAGAAGTGGATTGCCAGGCCTTTCTTCTGAGGTGCCTCTGGGTGGACTTGAACTTGCAGACTTTTGATTAGCAGCCAAGCACATTAACCATTTGCACCACCCAGGGACTCTGTATGTCAGCCTAACTAGGGTAAATTTTTCTTTAAAATGTTAATATTAATTATGGTTTATTGACATCAAAATTTCCTCTAATAATGGTGAGTATCCACACTAAAAAAAAAAAAATTTTTTTTTTTTTTTTTATCCACACTGTGTATCCTAACTGGGTTGGCTCCTATTGATATAAAAATAAATAAAAATCAAACCCATTGCTGGCTGTCAAGTCACTTCTTAGTCCTAGTGGCACTATAGGACGGAACAGAACTGTCCCCATAGGGTTTCCAAGGATGGAAATCTTTATGGAAGCAGACTGCCACATGTTTCTCCCACATAGCAGCTGGTGTATCCAAACTGCCAACCTTTCTATTAGCAGCTGAACTCTTAACTACTGTGCCACTAGGGCTCTTCCTATTGGTATAGTAGCCTTTATTCCCATCCTAAAAAGTTCTTTCCAGAGCCTTCCTTACTACTACACCTGACTGGCTTTCTATTATGAGAAGGCTGTTCAGTTGCAACCACAATACCAAGCTTGCTGCCCAGGTTATCGTCATGGATTGAATTTTGTCCCCCCAAAACGTGTGTCAAATTGGTTAGGCCATGATTCCCAGTATTGTGTTGTTGTCCTCCATTTTGTGATTGTAATTTTATGTTAAAGAGGATTAAGGTGGGATTGTAACACACTTACTAAGGTCACATCCCTGATCTGATGTAAAAGGAGTGTCCCTGGGGTGTGGCCTGCACCACTTTTTATCTTACAAGAGATAAAAGGAAAGGGAAGCAAGGAGAGTAGGGACCTCATGCCACCAAGAAAGCAGTGCCTGGAGCAGAGCACGTCCTTTGGACCCAGGGTTTCTGTGTGGAGAAACTCCTAGTCCAGGGAAAGATTGATGATGAGGACCTTTCTCCAGAGCTGACAGAGAGAGAAATCTTTCCCCTGGAGCTGATGCCCTGAATTTGGATGTCGAACCTACTAGACTATGAGAAAATAAACTTCTCTTTGTTAAAACCATCCACTTGTGGTAGTTCTGTTATAGCAGCACTACATGACTAAGACAATTACTCACACATTACCCCACTTCACACAGCAGACTGTACCCCATTGATTACAACATTGTAAGGAACAATATGTGACCTCTCCATATCCCTGGGACATAGCACACTGGCCAGTCCTTATGCCTCAGAGAGACCTACCTCTATTGACAGGTCATTTTCCCCTAGTCCATCTCTGACTTAGTTCTGACACTCCAGCTCCCTAATTCCCATGCCCTGAGCTCCTGACCTTCCCACACGCTCTGGACTTATACCTCCCCAGGTTAAAACACCCGCCCTTGAGAAACTTATAATCCAATTGAGGAGACAATATAGGTATATGGAAAGGAACTGACAACACAAGGGGAAAAAATAAGGGCTAACATGGGGGTCTAAAAACTAAGAAGAATGTAAAGAACTACAGAAGGATTCCACAAAGGAGATAGAACTTGACATCAAACTTGAATGAGTAGGATTCAAACTCCTCATTTAACTAAAATGAAAAGTAAGTGGAGAGCATTCTAGGCAAGATACAATGTGAAAGAGAGTACAGAGATGGAAACATACAACATTTGGCAGAAATTATTTGTTTAAAATGTATGTGTCTATGGCTGCAAGGTGTGCTCGGCACTCAACAGTGGGTCCATGAGGGGGACAGTGTTGTCCTGGAATGAATGGATCCAGACCACAGAAATAGGGAGTCCCTCACAGGTACCTCTACAATCCCCAAATGTCCTGGCAACACAACCATGATATCCATGAGGGAATGGTGAAGATGGATCTTCTCTAGGCCAGCACCATTATTCCTTGTTTGATCTGGGGAAGTGAGGACATGATAATGGGGGTCACTGGGCCATAAGGTAGCTACTGGCAGAAAAGGAAGAGGCACGGTTCCAGAAAAGGTTTTCCAGGCTAGTGATCATGGAGCCAGGGAACATTAGTTATTCAAGGGACATTTATTGAGATTCTAATAATATCTTAGATACAAAGATCAATGCTTTTATCCTTATTATCGGGAGGTTCACTGGCTGCTAAAGATGGGGATATAGATGTAGGATCTCATTATAAATAAATAAATACATGTATATATACAAAACATTAAAATTCAGTGTCCTGTGAGAAAATAAAGCAAGGAAATATACCTAAACTAGCCCGTAAGCCTGTCAACTGGGGAAGACCTTGGTAGTGTTTCTGGAGGAACTGACATCTGACTTGGGTCTTCAAAGATGTGAAAGTTTTATTGGCCTAGACAATCCAGGTAGAGACACAACATAAACATTTGAACAAAATTGTAGAGACAAGAAAAATGTATAAACAAGAAGCTGTGTTTGTACAGCATGAATTTTGAGGCAAGAAATTGAAAAAGATTATCAGGTCAATTCACAAACAGCTTTGTATGTTATGTTAAGGAAGAACAAGATCCAATGTCCAGAGAAAACAGAATGGTTGGAAAAGGAAGGTTTCTGAATTGACTGAGTCCAACAGGAGCCTGTAGGATAGATTTCATAGGGCATAAGGAGGCAGTTATATGTGAATACATGTGTACTCAGGGGCCCAACCTAGGCACTCTAAGCTCAGAGGACTTGAGTAATTCCTGTTCCAGAAGAATAAAACCAATAAACCAGTTGCCATTAAGTTGATACCAGTTCTTGACAACCCAATTTGTGTCAGAGTGGAACTGTGCTCCATAGAGTTTTCAAGACTGTGACCTTTCAGAAGTAGATCATCAGGCCTGTCTTCCGAGGTGCCTCTGGGTGGGTTTGAACTGTCAACCTTTTGGCTAGAAGTTGAGCCTTTAACCACTTGCACCATCCAGTGACTTCCAGAAGAATATGTTCCTTATAAACTGCCAAACTTCTTGCTTACTGATGCAGGGAAAGGGTAGTACTGAACTAGTATCATTCAGTACTACCTGCCAGTCAGCTGAACAGGGACATACAGAAACTAGAAATTAATATACTTCATTGGCTAATGAAAAAGACTCCTGTAGCAGAAAATAAGATTGAAAATGTAGGTTATGCCCAGATTCTGAAAAGTCTTATCGACCGGCCTTAGGAGTTTACATTTTTTATAGGCAAATGGAAGTCCATTAGCCACTGACATTTCAGCAAAAGCCAGGACAAAAAGCCCGATCTGAAGATTCTACTAACGATTCTAGTCCACGAAATGTTGTAGTTTTGGTTGTTGTTAGGTAGCATCAAGTCAGCTTTGACTCATGGCAGCCTTACATATAACAGAACAAAATGTTCCCCAGCCCTGTGCTATCTTTGTAACCATTGGTATGTTTGTGTCCATTGCTGTGGCTATTGTGTCAATGAATCTCATTGAAGGTTCCCCTCATTTTCTCTGACCATCTGTCTTACCAAATAGGATGTTCTTTTCTAGTTATTGGTCTTCCTTGATGACATGTCCAGAGTAGTGAGCCCACGTCTCACCATCCCTGCTTCTAAGGAGCATCCTGGTTGTATTTTTTCTAAGACTTATTTGTGGGCATATCATGCCTCATAGACCCAACATACAAAAATCTATATTTTAATAAAAAATAAATTAAGAGAGAATATGTTTTACAAGCATTTTTACTATAGAATTTCTGTAACTTGTAAGCTACATTCCCACTGTCATCTGTTGAGTTTGCCATCATTGGCTTAGGTGATATTTCCCAGAAACACAGCTGTCGCATGAAGTAAGGTACTCAGTACTCAGAATTCTCCATTGAATAAGAAACCAAATGACTGCTTCCACCTAAATCTCAGGGTTACTTTAAATTAAAAGTAGTGGGAAAATCCAGAGTGCCTTGAATTCCCCAGTAGAAATATGCTGCCTGAGTGTGAAGTTCATAAATTCGATGTGTCTCCTTTTCTGCAGCCTAACAGCTGGCACAAGAAGGGAAAAGGATTGGTTTGGACCCGTGTTAAGGTCACTATGAGCAGCAGTACTGACATCTGACAGAAGGTTTTAGAAATTCCTGCTTCAAGGGTAAGAAGGAAGGACTGCCAACACTAATGTATGTATCAATATAATGATAGAAAACAACAGCCAGGCAAGTTTTGTTGGACTCCTAGAGGAGTACTGACTGAGAAGACGCTGCTGCAAAAGCTTTATATGTATGTGGTGAAGAGGGACATCCTAACTGTTGGAAGCTGGGCTATGGCCAGTACGTGACTCACAGGATTATTATAATATATGTAAAATGACATAATTAAATAATTGTAACTGGTAGTTTAATCTCTGTCTTCCTGCAAGAACGTAATCTCCATGACTGCAGGAATCCAGTTCTGTATTATCAGCATTATATTCTAATATCTAGCATTATACCTTTCATGTAATAGGCTCTCAACAAATATTTGTTAAATTATGTCCTGCAATATCATCCTGTCCTCCTTCAAGAATGAATAAATGAACAAAGTCATGCATTTAGAATATATGTATTATAGTCATGTGTTGGATCCTATTCTGGGCTCTGGTAATACCTGGGACAGAGTAGGCACTAGTGAAAGATTAATGGTTTGTCTTCTTCACTGGGCCGCACACTCAATGAAAGCAGGGATCATCTTTACTTTGCAGCTGGCACCTAGCATGGCCCCTGGAATGTGGTAAGTGCTCCTTACTGCTTCCATCACCTCATCAAACGTGGTGGATCTCTGAAAGGTTCAGAGGTAGTGTAGTTTGGTACATCACAATAAGAATCATGAGCCCTGACTTACACTTCCAACTTTGTTGCCATGAATCTAGGTATGTATTTAGACATTTTGAGCCTCATTTAAGGAGCCCTGGTGCTGCAGTGGTTAAGCACTCAGCTGCTAACCAAAAAGGTAGGTGGTTCGAACTCCCCAGCAACTCCATAGGATAAAGATGTGGCAGTCTACTTCCATAAATATTACAGCCTTGGAATCTCTATGGGGCAGTTCTACTGTGTCCTATTGGGCCACTGTGAGTCTGAATCGACTAGACGACAGCAGACTCGGCCTTTTTTTTTTTTTCCTCATAAGCTCGGAATATATCTTTAAATTACCCTTCTCTCTATGGCTTCTTGAAATATTCCTAAGATATTAATCACATTCAGGTGCAAGTAACAGAAACTCAACCTGTACTACCTTAAGCAATAACCATTGATGTTATTCACAGATTTGAAGTTGCAGGAACCCAGATCTCAGAACCCAACACTGCCAGAATTCTCTCTGTCTCTCTGCCTTAAGAGAGAGGGAGGTAGAGGGGGTAGGGAAATGAGAGATTTTATATGTATTTTCTCTTCGATTCATATTGCAGACTTTCTCTGTGTTCCAGAAAAATGACCACCTTCAACAGAAATTTATGTTCTTTCAATTTTGCAGTTTCTAGCCAAAATGAATTTTCCTCTCCCGAAATCAACATGTCAATCCTGGCAAAAGATTTCCATTGGCCTTTCCTGGGTCATGACTCAACCCCTTGGAAGCATCAATGAGGCCTAGGATGTAAGGTATCAAGACTGCTCAAACCTGGGTTGCATTCACATCACTGTGACAGGAAAACTGCCATCATTTTAAAGCCAGGTACATTGATTGAAAATATGTCGAGAATCACATGGAATTGGAAAAGATAGTGATTTACTAAAGGAAATAATGATGGGCAAACAAAAATAATTTATGCTTATTATACTACTTTCCACCATTCATCCGTCAGTTTGCCATATTGCTGTGGCTTGTGTGTTCTTATAATATTGGAAGCCATGCCACTGTTATTTCAAATACCGCAGAGTCACCCATGGCAGACAGGTCTTAGTAGAGCTTTCAGTCTAAGACAGACTAGGAAGAAAGGCCAGGTGATCTACTTCCAAAAATTAGCCAACGGAAACCCTAAGAATCACAACAGAATATTGTTCAATATACTGCTGGAAGATGAACTCCCTAGGTTGGAAACCACTCAAAATACACAGTGGCCGTAACGATGGATTCAAACATACCCATGATCACGAAGATGGTGCAGGACTGGGCAATGTTTTATTATGCTCTACTTGCATCTCCGTGAGTAGGAGCCAACTTGATGGTAACTAACCATAACAGCAACCACTGCTTTATAATCCTCTTTTGTGTTTTTTTTTTCCTTCACGTTATCAAAATTATACTCTTCGAAGTTTGCTCACATTCTCTTTTACATGAGTATTTGGTTCGATTTCATACTTGAGACAAGAGTCATCCTGACTAATTGTGTAAGGTGTCAGGTAGCTAGAAAAGGAGCACTGCTAACCATCGTAATTACAGATTCAAAGCACATAGTTGTGTTCCCTAAAATAAACATCATGGAAAGATGGTGGCATAAAACAGTGGGAAGAACTAGGGCCTTGAAATGGATTCCACTGCTTATTAGCCAGTTACTTAATATCCCTGAACTTGTTTCTACATTTGTAAATGATGGTAATATCTATCTCACAGGACAATGTTCTGAGAATTCAAAGGAAACATATAAATGTTTAGCATAGCACCTGTGACATAGTCAGTGCTCACTAAATATTAGTTCTTTGTCCCCCATACCCATACACCTACCCACTAATGTCTTCTCACTCCATCTTGAAAAATTCAAGTATGAGGGCTTGTAGGAAAATTTTTTTTAGAGCCATCCTTGGTATATGAGGCCACCCAAGCATTTGCAAGAAGCAAGCAAATGGAATTCATGACACGGATAGGAAAAGCCAGGTGGCCCTGTAAGCCTGAAGATATAGTTCTGGAGAGGGAGATATTGCCCAAGAACCAGAAGCATTTAGATGCTTCTGCACAAAGGTAAAAGAAGAGAAGAGACATCATATCATAAAGACCATTTGGCCTAAATGTTACTTTCTCAGAGAGGCCTTGCCTGACCCCTCTGTCTAAAGCAGGCATCCTACTGCTCTATGCCTAAGACCTAGAACAATTTCTGCCCATAACTAATACTCAACAAATGCCTGCTGAAGGAGCAAAAGCAAAAAAAATTAGGGAGGGAGGAAGAGAGAAGAAGAGATAAAAAGGGAGATATTCCTGATTTAGGTAAGAAAACCAGTAGAGAAGGAAAATGAAATCTATAATATGGGCTTTGACTACATGCTGGAAGTATTGTCTGACTTAAAAAAGAAAACACATCCAATAAATTGTTGACTTGCTTTGCTGACAGTTTAATTTTACAGAAGACTGAGAATATGAAAAAAGCCTGCTTTTAGGTATGAGGGAAACCATTAGTAGGCATCATTTAAAAGAAAATTTATTAAATCAAGTGATCATTAAATTGTACGTATATAACCAGTGAATTTTAATTTCGAGTCCAAATGAAAAAATAAATGGTGCCCTGTGACTAGAACTGAAATCTCTCCTATCTGCTAATAGAAAATCATACCAATACCATATGCCTCCTGTGAGCTAGACAGTATTTAGCACTAATTCTGTGAAGTAATTGTTATTGTCTGTATTTTACAGGCGAAAACTGAAGTTCAAAGAGGTAAAGTGGCTTGGCTAAGGTTGCCCAGCTAATGAGTAGCATGAGATTTAAACCCAAAGTTACCTAATTTAAAGCCTAGACATCTTCCTTTATGAAACACAGACGTACACTGTCTCTGTGGAATACAAAGAGTATTTCTCTCAAACCTATAAACTGCCTTATAAAAATTTAATATTAAAAGCCTAAATACTATATAGAAACTTTATAGTGTTATTAAAAAAATTGCTTCGAAAATGAAATGTTTTCATTTTAAACCTGTTTTCCAGTAGTCTTCTAGTATAACATTCAAAGCACATTGCCATAGAAAAACCAGGCCTAAGGCATAACAGAAGCATTCTCACTCAAACAGACCTCTTTAAAAAATCACGTTCCTGATAAAGTTAATATATAATGATAAAATATTCATGTAAATCAAGTCACGCAATTCAAACAAAGCACAGAAATCATATTTATGTCTGACAAAAGTTCAGTGATCCAAAGAAAAAAACAAAGACAGGACCTCATAGCCTTAAAAGTTACTTCTTGATGAAATCACCTTACCAAGATTACATGTGTTTCGAAGCCAGCAGCTTCTAGAAATAAACAAGTTTAGCTGGGCTGCAGTGGGAAAGAGACAGAAAAAATCCAGACGCAGAATTTCAAAATAAGTTGAAAGAGGTCTAATGAGGAAATTGATTTCCAGAAACACACAGCCAAGAGCGTCTGAAACGTAACTCCTAGAAGTCCTCAGGCAACATGCCAAGTTTGTTCTTTATTTTATAAATTCATAGAATTGTTGCATTTTAACGTCCAGAGGCAAGTGGAAGCTTCCATCCCTTATTTTCCTGATGCAAAATAGAGGCCTGGAAATGTTTAATAACTCATCCAGCATAGCTCAGCTAGTTACAAACAGCCTTTCAAGTCATTTTTTTTATGGTGGTAGTGGTGGTGGTAGGTGCTGCCGAGTCGGTTCCGACTCATAGCGACCCTATGTAACAGAACAAAACACTGTCTGGTCCTGCGCCATTCTCATAATTGTTGCTCTGTTTGAGCCCATTATTGCAGCCACTGTGTCAACCCCTCTCCTTGAGAATCTTCTTTTTCGCTCACACTCTGCTTTACCAAGCATGATGTCCTTATCCAGGGAGTGATAAAGAGTGCTTTATAAGATTTACTTTTACAAACTAAAATCTCCATATCAAATAGCCTAAACTCGGTAGGCAACATTCACAAATTAACAAACTACTATACATTCTCTCATGATTACCATTTTTTTTAATTATTAAAAGCAAAACTTTAATAAGAAGGGTTTTTGAAGAAATTTGAACTGGTTGGAACAAAGATGGTTGATGAATCTATAAATAAGTTGAACCTGAAACTAAGTGATCGACCTTGTATTAACAAGATTCAGAGTAAGGTTTAGAGCAATCAACTTTATACCCAGATAGGACTAAAGAGACTGTAGAGGAGAATTCAGAATAGCTAGGATATTATTAGCAAAAATATTTGTTTAATAGAAGTGTGCCAATTGGCACAGGATACACAGGGACCAATTTGGAGTGGAAAACGAGAAAGAATCAAGTGCCATAGAAAATAGGAGCGAACGAGGAGTTGAGACATGAATCCACGGAGCATAACAAATTTCCTTGCCCTGGCAGCTCTGCTCTACCAGCGGAAGGTGAGTCTGTCGATGGACGACGTGTCCCGCAAGCGTTTAAAAAATAAAACATTTTTACAGCTCTGCCAAGCTACATTTTCAAAAAAATATTAAAAACCATTCTGACAATACTTTTGGGGATGAGGGGTTCCAAGAGTCAAGAAAGCACTGAGCTGAGGTTTCTGCTTCATACCTTATTCCCTTTGCTGTGTTTCCTACACCGCGCAGGCGCACAGATACAGCAGCGGAATCACAAAGTGCAGCAGTATACTCACCAACGTGTTCCTTACATTTTCAAAAAAAGTTCTTTTTTTTTTTAAGTAGCATTGGCAGCACCTTTTATGATTATTTTAATCGTTCGCAATTTCACGTTGTGCTTTGACATAGGCCATTTTCCATTTTTGTTGCCAGCAGTAGAACTTGGTCAGCTGCCGCTCTGAACTAGTTCCACTTTATCTCTTCCCACTATATGTAATATGACCCAGTTTTGGTGAGAGAAAAGAGTACACCATCCTTAATTGCGGCAGCTTAGGGGGAAGGTCTTTGCCAGACATGGGAAGTTGCTGACCCTCACGGAACCTTACAATGGGTAAGGTCAAGGGTTTGGTCCTTAGGGTGCAGTAGCACAGTGTGGGACATAGGGAAAGGTCTTTGGGAAGGTCGAGCTAAAAGAAGTAGAGTACTGTATCTGCTGATTTAGTGAATCAGACTGGGACTCTGTGTGCAGGCTAGACGTTGGCTTCCTGTGCCACTGGGGGGTAATTAGGGAGACAGAGGGATAAGGTGGAAACACCATGGGGCTACATTCAAGGCCCAGCAATACCACTCCTTGCCTTGTGAATGAATGCAAATGAGTTAATGTCACTGAGTCTTAACTGTAGTATCTAAACATGGGAATAAACATTAACATTTTCAAGGCTGTTGTTTGATAGGAAGATGTCTGTGAAAAGCCCTTTGTATACTACAATATGATATTAGACATTAAAATATTAATGTTACCAAGCAAAATTACTTCCTTTATTAGTACACACAAACAGGGTGTAGATGGAATAATTTCGGTTAATTCTTTATTTCAATATATTTTTATTAGCTCGTGTAACTTGAAAGTATTCTTATATTAGTGTGATATATTCTACCTGTCTGATAAAATGTGAAATGCTCATGTCATTGATGAAATTAATTAAGGCATATGTACACTAGGGCTGATGGAAAGCCCGCAGGGATCCAGTCATGTACCTTTGGTAGATTTGGAAACTGAAGGGAAGTGAGGGGAATTTTGGGAGCCAAGACATCTCCTTAATGATGTAATCAACTTTTAAAAAGAGAAAGTTGGTTTCAAATGCTTGAGTTTTTAAGGAAATGTTAAATACACAGAATTTAATGATATATATCAAGTTCTATCACTAACCAAGTAAGGGAAAAAGTTATTGATGAAGATCTTTTATTCTGTTATCATTTCTGGATTGGCATATAGCCAGAACAACAACAAAAAGTTCACACTGATCAAATTTTCCATTTTCTACAAAAACATGGTATTGCTACATCTAAGTATGTGCTGTCTCCTGAAAAAAATGTATAGAAAATCTTATCAGCTACAACTGAGTTTCAAATACAATAAAACTCGGAGAGAAAAAACAAATCATTGTAGGATGAATAAAATAAGATGGTACCCAGAGCAAAACGAATACTTACATCATACATGTACAACATGTACAAGAAAAGTTAGCCTGAACTCTGTGTAAAAATTATGAACGCTTTGTGAATGTTATGTGAAAAATGTTTGATGTTCACAGTAAAGAAGAAAGCAATGGGAATTTTTAGACAGTCATAGGGACAGTAAATATGCAGCACATTTCAGAACCGTATGCAGAAAGTGATTCAGCCATAGCTCTTAACCACTCTACCACCAGGATTTCCACTTTGTACCATAAGCATTAGAAATTGTTGTGGCTGTTGTCATTGCTAGTTACCCTAGAGTTGGTCCCCAACTCACGTCAACCCCGTGCACGATGGAACAAATGCTGCCCAGTCCTGTGCCATCCCCATGACTGTTTGCAGATGGACCAGTGTGATCCATAGGATTTTCACTGGCTAATTTTGGGGGGTGGATCGCCACACCTTTCTTCCTAATCCACTTTTGTCTGGAAGGTCCACTGAAACCTGCTGAGCACCACAGCAACACAAGCCTCCACTGACAGATGGGTGGTGGCTGCACATGAGGTGCACTGGCCAGGAATCAAACCCGTGTCTCCTGCATGGAAGATGAGAAGTTTACCGCTGAACCACCAATGTCCCCCGTAGAAATTAAGGAGAGTTAAAACATGAAAAATCTGTTTTCTGGTATTCAAAGAGCTATGACAATTTAACTTAGTTAATACCATCTATTTCAAACCAGGTTCTTGTTGAAATTATAGGCATGATACCGTTATTGGAAGGAAGGAAAAAAGAGGGAGAGGGAACTAATTGAGATTAAGCCAATTTCTTAAAAAGGAGTCACTTATTAGAGCTATTGATAAAATAAAAACTATTAACAAAATAAACTCTTTTCCAATCTGTCAGTCATCATAGTGGATTTTTGTGAAAGGCTGGAAATATCCAACACCTTTGCAAAATAGATGGTAGAGATAGATTGTTTCCTTTCACAAAATACAGAATTTGATTTCATAAAACCATCATTCCGATAAAAGCAGGTTGTGTATTTCAATGTCATCTGCTGCCTTAAAGTCTTTCCTTTTTAACAAAAAAATGGCTGCTCCAAATAGCTCCATGTTTTATCCCCAAACTGAGCAATAAGTAATGAATTGTCTCGTCCAAGCCCCTAAAACCACTTGCTAAATTCTGAGAGCGTGACAACACAGAAGAAACTGTATCTTTAAGCCCTCAGAGTCATTAAAGCATCTTGGAGCACCAGGAGTAACTCACAAAGGCCCACAGAACTTGAGTGTTCCAGTAGCAATCTCCTGAGGAACTGGTTGATTTCCCCCAATTCTTCACAACATACAATTTTTGCTGTCTCAATTCGGCTTCCCTTGTTTCCTTTTACCTTTGCCCTGTAAACATGGTAACTTGGTCTCAGAAGAGCAAAATTTCATTTCTTTCCTAACCTTTTTCTCCCTGCTGTTTACATTCTTTTCTGCTTTGTTATTAAGGTAGCTGTACGAGTTCTACTTTGTTGGTTGTTTTCTTGTTTGTCACCTCACACTGGGAATTGGATTTATTGATCCAATGGCTACCCAGAGCACCAGACAAAAAGCAAAATTTCTAATGGTTTTCTATTCTAATATACCTAGATATTACTTTTTTTTCCATTAAGAATTTAAACTTCAAAATTATGTCATCTTATTTGTTATTTTACCAGAACAGCACTAAGGCTGAAATATTGTCTATATAATTAAAAAATTTAGTTTTCACAATTGCCTATTATTTCACTTGGACAAAATGAGGTGCACACTGTTATGCCCTGTCTGAGGTAGACAAACACACACAGTGTGTGCATACAACTGTACACACCCATCTTGGTTTTGAGCCCTTATTATTCACTCAGAAAATTCTAAAAAAAAAACTTTCCCATAAATCTAACTCCAGTAACTTATGCCTAACAAAAGACAATGTGTTAATGTAAACACACATCTAGGAAAGAAGTGTTATGAACTCACTGGTGGGGGCATTCTCAATCATAAACAACCATATTCTGTCCCAGCATTTTTTGTTGAAATGCACGATAGTAGCAGACACAACACACAAACCCTAAAGGAATGAGAGCATTTGGCTCATGTAAAGAGTAAACAGATTTTTCAAATATATTATTTCTCAAAGAAATAGCCTGGAATGTGAGAAATGAATTGAAAGAAGCATGGTATTAATGCATTTTCTTGTTCAAATTCCTGAAAACCAGCCGTATGTTCCACATTATGAATATGCAGATGGTCTCAATGCAGTTCTTTTTTTTTTCTCTCTCTCTCTAATTAAAACCATCAGGGTAAAATAATGCAGTAGTTTAGGAAGCTGATTCAGCTGGGTCTCTTTCTTCCTTTCTCCTAAAGCACACCAAAGTCTCTACATGTTTATATAATTTGGGGATCCTGGCTGTTAAGTGAAAAAGAGGGATGAGAAAAGCAGCAGGAAGGGTAGCTCTGTTCTCGAGTACTTTGTGGTAAAGTGTGCACTTTATGAAGAAAATACATTTCCACATGGAACCCATCCTTGGCATTTCTTAAGCAATAGCTTCTCTGAATTCATCATCCTTGCTGTGTCTGTTCTTGATCCAACAATGGTGTTGAAATCAAGTGTATTAAGTTAACCTGTCAGCCTGCCTGCACAGGCCCGGAATGATAGCTGTAAGCTGAGCATTTCAGCTGGGCCTGGCTTTGGTGGAGCTTTGACATTCGGTTATAAGTTACCGTACATGCCTTTATGAGGAAGATTGGGATAGACAATGGATGACAAATATATTAACTATTTCTATACTTCTCCTTCATCTGCAAACAACTCTAACCAAGTAATTCTATCCCAGGATTTTCTTTCTCATCTAAAGAGTTTCCAAGCATCTGGCCCTTTAGCCACCATAGAACCATTTGACATTTTCAAGGCATTGCTAAAAAGGTAGCCCTAGAGATAGCAGAAACTAGCCTTACAAAGGTAGGCTTAAGTTCAAATTCATAAAGTTACCTTGCTAGACATCATCATTTGATAAAAATCTTTTCCCACAGCACATATTTATGTTGAGAAATGTGGTACGCAAACTTTATTTTAAAAAATGGTAAAATAATAATAATAGACTTGTAGGGAAAGGAACATAGGAAGATGTAACAATGCCACTTTATAATGCACTGTCTCAGGACTTAGTTTTCTTTAACCTACCAAACATAAATAGCTGGGCTTATCATGGCTACAGCTTTGACTGCCTGAGCAAGATGGTAGCTGTAGAGCAGCTCAATGAGATGAGGGCAAGATGAACTAATAACACAATCGCTTATCTGGACAGTGGCCTTCTTCATAGGAGTTTTGAATTCTTAAATGCAAAGATTTTTTGTTTAAAAAGAAAGAATAATCCTTACTTTAACTGGGTAACATGAAAATTAAAAAAAAGAGTAAGACAACACTGGCTGTAAATTTGATATTCATCAATTTTTACCGAAGTGTTGGCACAAATGTATCTCCACATCTTGGGAGAAGACAGAAGCATAGGCCCGAAGTCTACTTAAAATAAAACTTTTCCTTCCAGGAAGAGCTCAGTGGCAAAGTAAATATTTCTGCTTAGTTAAGTATTTTCCTTTTCTAATATGTGTGCATCTGAACACTTTACCAGTCTGAGCCAGAATTACGTATCACATAAATCATCATAAGGTTCTCAGGGCAAATTGGAGCTACAAAGACTGTAAGGTCTATTTGGAAAGGTCATATTAGTTGAGTCTTCTGAGGGCTCTTTTGGTCATCTTGAATATCTGGGATCTGCATTTACAGATCCTGCAGGGGCTGCTACTAATACAGCTGAGAGAACACAGACCCAAGACAATTTATAAGTTCTCTCTGAGTCTCTTACTACTCGTGAAGTTACTAGGCACTCATTTCAAATACACCTTTCTGTGCCTTGTTTTGTGATTGAGGGACTGGGACTCTGCAGAACACAGTTCAGCTTTGCTAGCTGAGCTCCCTAAAGGCTCTGCCAATAGGGGGCAAACAGGGAGATGGCAAGGCTGGAGGAAGGAAAAGGGTGTGCTCCTTTTTTTCCTGCTTCTTGAATCTCTTTTGTTTCCTGCTCCTGTTTGGCTTTTGGTTGCCATCAGCATCGCCTTGCAATTCCTTTTCTTCAACCTAGCAGTGAAAGTACTTTCCAGTAGCAGAAGTCCGAACCTTTTTCTAACAATCACGGAACAAGCGTCATGATATACCTTTGAGCTTCTAGAACCATCTTGTCTTGCCCCTTCTAAGACTCCAGCACCAGTTGACCAGCACTCACACCTCAGAAATCTGCATCCCAGGCACACTGGGCTCCTCCTCTGAGCTCAGAGACACCAGGACCAGCTGGCATCAATTCTCTGAGGCCCCTTCTCCAAGGTTCTCAGTGTAATAATCTCAACCTCTTCCCCCTTTTCCCCCAACCCTAGAAGTGGTAGCTTTTTCCTACAGGTGGAAATGACTGCATAATTTGTGGGGCCCAGTGAAAAACGAAAATGTGGTCCGTTGATCAAAAATAATTAAGAATTTCAAGATGGTGATGGCAGAGCATTAAACCAACCATTGTTGATGTTGTTAGATGCTGTTGAGGTGCAGATGCAGACTCATGGCCACCCTGTGCACAACAGAATGAAATTTGCCAGGTCCTGTGCCATTCCCACAATCAGCTGGGGATTGAACCTTTGTGACCCATAGGGTTTTCACTGGCCGATTTTTGGAAGTAGATCGCTAGGCCTTTCTTCCTAGTCTGTTTTAGTCTGCAAGCCTCCACTGACAGAATTGCAGTAGCTGTGCAGGCGATTCATTGGCTGGGAATTGAACCCTAGTCCCCTGCATGGAAAGTGAGAATCCTACCACTGAAACACCAGTGCCTCCTTAAAACCAAGCATGGGGCCCTCCTAACCATGTGTCCTGTGCAAATGCGGAGGTCACACACCCATGAAGCTGGCCCTATGATACACTAATGTTTCCTTTTGGCATTTTCAGTTCTTTAATATAAATTGATTCCTTACATGAAATTCTCTCTGTTAAAATAACTGCTGTGGTTCCTGTCTCAAGGCCCCAATACCCTAGTGATGAGTGTGTGTCTCCACAGGGACAGTAAGCATCTTTTCCTGCACTCTCTCCTGAAAGGAAAGATAACTCAGAATTCAACAAGTGTGCTTCATCTGTCACCTCAGCTGTGCTGCCAGTTGGGGCCCAGGGCTCTTGGGATTAATGTTCAGAAGTCCAAAGTTCAAGTCATCCTGACATATTCATTTTATTCCATTACTCGGGTCTGTTTCATAGCAATATATCCACCAATATTCTGAACATTCACACTCCCTGAAACATGCAATACAGTCTCCTGCATTAATATAGGCACAAGTCACCTATTTTATATGGTATTTATTCCACACACCCCCTGCCCCGGGAGTTAATTTAAGTAGAAAAAACATAAAAGGCGGGGACTACTTAGAATTTTAAACTCCTCAAAGTCCTTAGGAAGTTGGAAATAAAATCACGTGGTTGTAAGCACTACCTTCAATAATCATTTCCCAACCTAATAAAACATTGCATCAGTCTCTCCTACCTCTTTTAGGAAAGAAAAAGACAGCAGACAAAGAAATTCCTTTGGGCAGCAGGGACTAACAGAAGGACATTCAACTATTAACATGAGCTGCCTCAAGAAGAAAGCCCTTTAGTCAAGCATTCTCAGCTGAAGCCTCTGCAGAATGGAGCATCCTCAAGCCTCAGTTATTAAAAAGAAAACTGATGGTAGAGAAAAGTGTCAAACACTTACGCCACAACTACTGTATGACTAATTACGCCTGCACTACACCACCCCAAAGCTCTTTCAACAAGCCTAAATATTTGATATCACCCTAGAGGTACCACATAAAGAACACTTACTATATATCAAGTCATGGAGTTAGCATGTTAATACATGTTTTCTTATTTAACCTCATACCAACTTCAACATACACAGTGCCCTCGAGTCGATTCCAACTCATAGCAACCCTATAGGATGGAGTAGAACTGCCCCATAGAGTTTCCAAGGAGCGCCTGGCGGATTCGAACTGCCGACTCTTTGGTTAGCAGCTGTAACACTTACATAGGTATTGTTATGTCCACTTTACTTATAAGGGAATTAAGGCTCAAGTTAGTTAAGAAACATGCCCATGATCCCACTAAATAGTAATTCTACGTAAAAAAAAAAAAAAAAGTATACATGTATATGTATATATATATTTGCTCTGATTTCTTCTAGCAATTTTCCCCAAATGTTTTTATATCATTTCCAGAGTCTTTGTTATTAAATTATTCCTTGGACAAAATTATTTCTCTTGTGAGATGAATTAATAGACCACTAAGGGATCTTTTTCTTCAAAGTAGCATCATACCTAGATAGTAACTAGAGAGCCCCTAGTACATAATACTCTTCAGACATCTCACACTCCAGTAACTTCTTGGGTCACACACACAGAAGGCCGCACTAGAGACCTCCAAGAACTAATCTAAACAAGTCAGGTCTATGTCTAAGTGGATCCACACCTGTCAGATAAAATCTAGAAAACTCAGTCCATTATGCAGATATTTTCATGCACCTGGCTGTCTCATATTATGTAGACAGGATGTCTGCTTGTTTGTGTGAGTTCTTTGGTTTTTTAGGTATTTGGCATTTTTGCCAGGCTCCTTAGCCATGCCACAACTTTTACGGTTCGCTCTCTGTCTACCTCTATCTATCTATCTGTCTGTCTGTCTGTCTATCATCTATCTATCTACCTATCTACCTATCTACCTATCTATCTATCTATCTATCTATCTATCTATCTATCTATCTATCTATCTATCTATCTATCTATCTATCTATCTATCATCTATCTATCTATCTATCTATCTATCTATCTATCTATCTATCTATCTATCTATCTATCCGTCTATCATCTGTCTATCATCTATCTATCATCTACCTATCTATCTGTGTATCTACCTAGCTATCTACCTACCTATCCATCTACCTATCCACCTACCTATCCACCTACCTATCCACCTACCACCTATCATCTACCTATCTATCTACCTATCTATCATCTATCTATCATCTATCTATCATCTATCTATTGGAGTCCCTGGGTGGTATAAATGGTTAACACATTCAGCTGCTAACCAAAAGGTTGGAAGTTCAAGCCCAGATGCACCTCACAGGAAAGGTCTGGCAATCAACTTCCAAAAAATCAGCCATTGAAAACCCTATGGAACATAGTTCTACTCTGACACACATGAGGTTACTATGAGTAGGCAACTTGTATAGGTAGATGGGTGGACGGATGGATGGATAGATAATAGATGATAGATTAGATAGATAGATAGACAGATAGATAGACTGACTGATTGACTGATAGATTGGTAGATTGATAGATGATAGATTGATTGATTGATAGATAGATGATAGACAGACATCGATAATCTCCCTATCATTTCCTCTGACTCTTGTCTATTCACAGTTCCTATCAATGAAGGATACATAACACTGTTTCTGTAATTCATGACATGAAACATAAAGGTAAGCATATGGTTTGGAATTTGCATCTATGAATAAACATGGAAAACATGGTTGGAAAGTTTTGAGGGAAAGTTTTGAATTATCTGGCTAAAAGAGGAGATAGTCTATTCAGGAGGGTTTAGAGCAGCTTTGCCCCTGCTGATTCCTAAACCTGCAAATCTATTGAAAATTCTACATAAAAAAAAAAAAAAAAAAAAGACAAAACACCTTGTCCAATTAAGCATGGTGAGTACTATTTGAAACCTTTCTCTCCTAGAAATGTAAAGAGGGTAAGGGGGGAAAAAAAAAAAAAACCTACTGAGTTTCAAAACGCAGGAAAAACGCCCCAGAAGGCTAGTCTTATTATGCAGACTGATAGCAAGCAAAGGGATCATTAAAACTACCTCAGTGCATACGGGAGGACTTGTTTTCCAAAGAGCTGTAAATAACGTCAATTCAGGGAACTCAGTACTAAGCTGAGTCGGCAGACACTTCTCCCCATTGTTCACCCATTAATTGTATATATTTGCACTTTTTTAACATCAGCAAACCTCTTAGTCTAGAATGGCTTTTTGAGATACACAGCTTTGCACATACTTCAATAACACACTAAATTGGTATATGGTACAGCCTATGCTATGTTATCTAAATATTTCCTTAAGGTAGTGACTGTATTTCTAATCATTCTTTCATAGAGTCTACTTTCAATAACTGAAAGATTGGTGGTTTGAACTCACCAGCCTTTCCGCAGGAGAAAGATGTCTGTTGCCGTAAAGATTACAGCATTGGGAACCCTATGGGGCAGTTCTACTCTGTCCTACCAGGTCACTGTGAGTCAGAATTGACTCAATGGCAATGAGTATTTTCAGTTATGAGCGGACACTTTAATAATACCCTTGGTACAAGAATTCTTTCATTGGCGTTAACACCTACCCAGTACAAATACTTCTTTGGTGTGTATATGCCTGTGTTGGCACATACTCATCTCAGCCATATAACTAAATCCTCAAGAACTTACCAAAGACCATGGTAGGGGAAGAAGAATGGGAGGGGGGCGATCACGAGAAGTTCCAAAATAATAACAACTAGCATATAGGTTTGGTTTTGGTTTGGACTATTTATGTAGCACTTACTATAGCCCAGGTATTGTCCTAAGCACTTTAAATATTACCATATTTTATCTTTACAGTACCCCTAGGAAGTAACTACAATTATTATCCTCATTTCTCAGTCTAGGAAACAGGAACAAAGGTGTAAAGTAACTTGCCCTAAATCACACAGCTGAGAGGTAGTGGAACTGTAATTCAAACCCACACAGCCTGACTACAAAGTTCATGTTCTTAATTATAATACAATTCTGTTTCTTGCAGAAATAAGAATCTTTTGGAATATTTTTCCAGATGGTCCAATAACGTTGGTGACTATCTTTCTACTGAAGTCTATAATCAAGCAGGAACTAAAAGGTTTTTAAACCTGCCACCCACTTATATTACAGACAGATAGATAGATAGGCAGATAGATAGACAGATAGATGGATGGACGGATGGATGGACGGATGGGCAGGTGGTCGGACAGATAGACAGGTACAGATAAAATTGTATATATATATAATGTATTATTTATAAACATAAATTAACTGTTAATACCTTCATAATTTCCAGGAAAACTGAGTCAGAAAAATAGTACATTTAAGAAATAGATTTTTCTAAATATAAAATAACATTGCATCTTCTAATTAATGAAATTACATATCAACTGAGATGCAATACTCCAAAAAGAAGAAAATATGGGGGAGAATTTAACAGAGAACTCCAGAGGTAGGCTGAATAACTTTTAAATCCTACATGCCCTAAACTGCAGGTGACTTGATTATTTTTTAAAGTGTTCAGTTGTCTGAGTGTTGGTTATCCCTAAATTTTTTTGGAAGTATAAAATTGCAAAGCCTCAATTTTTTATAATGCTATCATAACCAGGGTTATCTCTACTACCCATTTTGGACTTTATCGTCACATGTAATCAAAACTGGACTTTAAGTCTATTTCTACAAGTCTATTTCTACATATGTACAATTCAAGTAACAGTTTTGCAGCTTCTGGTAAGAGCAGGCATTTTTTCTGATGCTAATGAATATGACATGTCTCCATCTCTCTCTTGGGGGATCACAATTAAGAAGGAAGGAGATAGAAACATACAAAATGACACTCTCTGTTAAGTGCTAGTCTGGAGGAATAGCAGAATAAGGATGGGAACCAAGGAGGGCATCTGGGAGGTCTTGTGGAGGGGGTGAGATGTAAGGTGTTAGGATAGCAATGGCACAGCCGTGGGAGGAGTGCATCTGGAGTGCATAGGCCAGCACCAATGAAGAAGAATGGAAGGGAACAGTCAGCACAGACTCTGAAAAGCTGGAGGGCAGGTGGAGAGAAAGTGGAGTTGTCAGTAGGGCTGAAGATAAAACCTAGGACCAGGCTGGAGGGACTCATGTCCTTAGCTAAAGCAGCTGGATTTTTCCTAGACACCAAGGACAAAGGCTAAAGCATAAAAGCATATGGTCATACGGTTCCTTCCAACCATCCAATTCCTTTTGGAAAATGAGCAACACCTAAACAAAAACAACACAGTACTTTCTTCACTGATTGCATGTAATATTTGAATGGAAAAAAATATAATTTCTAATTTATGCTGCAACGGACCAGGAGTGAATTGACCCAAGCTCTAGCAGTGATGATTTAAATTATTTGCAACATAACCTTGGATCAATCACCTCAGAGTTCCTCTAGACCAGAGTTTCTTCAGTAATAACACAAAATCAAAACCAAGCCCTTTGCCTGTCACATCAATTCCAACTCATAGCAACACTAAGGACAGAGTAGAACTGATCCACAGGGTTTCCAAGGCTGTAATCTTTGCAGAAGCAGACACATCTTCCTCTCATGGAGCAGCTGGTGTGTTCTAACTGCTGACCTTCCAGTAGCAGCCCAGAGCTTAACCAACATGCCACCAGGGCTCCTTGGAGCGTGATTAGTGATATCAAACAACATAAACTCAGTAGAACTTTCTATGGAAGATAAGTTTCCTGAATAAGTCTTTGTCCCAGCAGTTTTAAATATCTGGAGAATGCAGGAGAATATCCAGGCCACTGGGTCCCATGCCAAATCCCCTGTCTTGCTTCATTAATCTTCAGTGTCTCAGGAAGGGTGCCTAGTCATGTCGCAGCAATTTGCCTACTCTGTAAAATGACCAGCATTCTGTGAGGGATCTGTAAACATTAACTGACAAGGATGGATGATTTTGCTTAACTTCCTGAGGAGTTTAGTGACTTGGGCAAGGTCTAAAGGGGAGGCAACACTCAGGCCACCACTAGGATTGAAATAAATGACTGGGTTCCCTAATCCTGAAAGATAGATTGGTTCCAGTAAAGTTGTAGAGGTGGAGATGGCTCTTATGAGAGGAAAAGCAATATGCAGAATTGGGAATCTAAAGATAAATTCTGGAATTCTCCTTCCATATATCCCTTAATTTCCCACAACCCTGCTTCCTCAGTGCCCAGTGCCTTTGTGCCTCCAACTGGCTCTTCAGGTTCTTTCCCAGCAGCTGAGACAGGCCAGCTTTTCTTAAGAAATGCTGATCGCTCCATAGCCTTGCACATTTCCCTTTTCCCAGAGGAAAATCCACCTGGGCCAGGTTCCCACTTCCTTAGGACTCTTCCCTGCTCTAGCTTTCAGACAGGAAATACAGCCAGCTCACCTGGGTTCCTATTTTAATGTGTTAGTAAATCTTGCAGCTTATCTTTGAAACAAGTGAATGCAGATGAAATGCGAATTCGGAAGAGGACGTGGAACGAGGGATATCATTGTCAATGTCAGATGGATCTTGGTTGAAAGCATAGAATACCAGAAAGATGTTTACCTGTGTCTTACTGCCTATAAAAAAAAACTTTTTTTTTATTTTTATTGCCTATATGAAGTCATTAGAATGTGTGAATCATAACAAATTATGGATAACACTGCAAAGAATGAGAATTCCAGAACACTTAATTCTGCTCATGTGGAACTTGTACGTGGTGGCACAGTGGCTAAGAACTCCTAACCAAAAGGTCAGCAGTTCAGATCCACCGGCCACTCGTTGGAAGCCCTATGAGGCAGTTCTACTCTGTCCTATGGGGTCACTATGGGTTGGAATCAACTCCTAAATTGGGCGTCGGCTCCAGAGAAAGGCTTTCTCTGTTGGCTCTGGAGGAAGGTCCTTATCGTCAGTCTTCCCCTGGACTAGGAGCTTCTCAGCACAGGGACCCAGGGTCAAAGGACATACATTCCTACTGCTCTTTCTTGGTGGTATGAGGTCCCCCTGTTTCTCTGCTTACTTCTCTTTGTTATATCTCAAAAGAGATTGGCTTAAGACACTATCTAATCTTGTAGATCTCTTCAATAAAACTGTCGCTAATCCATCTCATTAACATCATAGTGATAGGATTTACAACATGGAAATCATATCAGATGACAAAATGGTAGACAATCATACAATACTGGGAATCATAACCTAGCCAAGTCATGATTTGGGAGATACAATTCAATCCATGACAACGTCCTTCAGGGTTGTTTCCTTTCACCTTACTTATTCAATCTATATGCTGAACAAATAATCCAAGAAGCTGGACTATATAAAGAAGAACACAGCATCAGGATTAAAGGAAGACTCATTAACAACCAGCGATACGCAGATGACACAACCTTGTTTACTAAAAGTGAGGAAGACTTGAAGCACTTACTGTTGAAGATCAAAGACTACAGCTTTCAGTATGGATAACACCTCAACATAAAACAAAAATCCTCACAACTGGACCAATAAGCAACCTCATGATAAAAGGAGAAAATATTGAAGCTGTCAAGGATCCATAATCAATGCCCACAGAAGCAGCAGTCAAGAAATCAAACAACACACTGCACTGGGCAAATCTACCACAACTACCTCGGCAAAGTGTTTAAAACCATAGATGTCACTTTGGTGACTAAGGTGAGCCTGGCCGAAGCCATGGTGTTTTCAATTGGCTCATAGGCCTGCAAAAGGTGAACAATGAAAAAGGAAGATCACAGAAGAATTGATGAATTGGAATTGTGGTGTTGCCAAAGAATTTTTAATGCAACATTAAAGACAAGAGCAAACACATCTGTCTTGGAGTAAGTATAGCCAGAATGCTCCTTAGAAGCAAGATGGCAACACTTCACCTCACTTACTTTGGACATGTTATCAGGAAGAACTAGTAGCTGGAGAGAGACATGATGCTTGGTAGAGGGTCAGCAAAAAAGAGAGAGACCCTCACAAGATTGACTGACACAGTGGCTGTAAGAATGGGCTCAAACACAGCAATGGTTGTGACAATGGCACAGAACTGGATAATGTTTCGTACTGTTACACATAGGGTTGCTATGGTCAGGAGCCAGATCGACAGCATCTAACAACAGCATCATTACAGGGAGTCCCTATGTGGTACAAAGTGTTAACAGGTGTGCTTGACTGCTGCCTGAAATGTTGGCAATTCAAGTTCGCCCAGGGGCACCTTGGATAAAAGTCCTGGTGATCTCCTTCCAAAAACTCAGCCTTTGAAAATGATATAAAACACAGTTCTACTCTAACACACGTGGGACTTAAGGGCACCTGGTGTTTTATTATTACGGAGTAAATAAATGAACCACACTGTGTAAGATCTATTAGTAAGTAATCACTACTAGGAAACATATGCAATTTAAAAGGAATCTTCGGAAGACAATGCTTTAAGGAACAGAGATGTTCTAAAGAAGCACATTTCAAAATTCACGGGAAATGGTGGGTTAGATACATGTAATGAGGAATTTCTGTGGCTCCCATCAAAATCTTCTTCAGGACTTGCTCCTCTTTCTAAGAAGGGCTGAAACTAACTGTTTAAGCCGGAGCACAATATTTGCTTGTTAAAAAAAATGAATTTAAGTCCAGACATGCGCACTTCTTAACTATGCAACCTTGGTCATTTAATCACTCAGCCTCTGTTCTTTCTATAAAAATAGTAATATAAGAATATCTAACTCATAGGGTTACATGAGGTTCATAACAACACTGTGTAAAAATACATTGCCTATATAAAAACTAATGAGAAGTTGAGGTTAACAGTGGTGTCTCTTCATTTACATGCACTTAATTGAGTTCCTCCTAGGCTAGGTGCTAGGAAGGTACTAGATGCTGGAGACACCCGTGAACACTGAAAATAAAACAATGCCTACGCCCTCAGAGAGTTCTGAGCAGGAGGGAAGGCAGCATCGTAAAATCAGTGAGCAATGTGATGACTGCAACCATGGAGGAAAATAAGAGTTCCGGGGGTTGCCGCAAGTGGGGCAATATTAACTCCACCTAGAGTGGGTGGGAAGTTTTCTGGGGAGGGCTTCTTGATCTTCTCATCTGTTCTGACCCAGAGACTGGTCTTGTGGTCAGGAGCACTTTCAGGAGATCAGGAGAGCTCTGAAACTAATCTGGAGTTTTGGCGCTGTTAGAGGTACACCTAAGCTGACCCTAAGAGACTCAAACCTCAAAGAAACTCAAACCCAAAGTGTTGTATTCCAATTTGTAAGCCAACCCTGCAACTGCCTGTGCTTCTTGTAAGTCCCTTAAATTGGATACCTAGAGCCACAATAAACCACTAGATTTTCTTGGAAAGCCCATCACCTCTTATCTGCCTGCAGAAATTTTATACTTTGTTCAAGGCCCAGCCCATATCTCCTCTTCCCCAAAAAGCTTTCCAGTTCCCCTGTTGGTGTTAATCTCCCTCACCCAACCACACCACCCCCCTGAGGCATTACTTTAACGTCATAAAACTTACTATTTTTCTTGGGCTACTTGCATACAACAGTATGTTTTGTATATTTGACAATAAGCTGCCATAATAGAAATGCGTTCTTTTTTATTTTTTATTGTATTCTGTTCTGCTTTTAATGTTTTACATAAAGTGGAGGCTGTATCCCTAAATCTTAGATTCTTAGGTCAAAATCAGGGCACTAAAAATAGAATGAATGTAGTATTTAACATGGAACAAGTCTGGTATTTAGGAAAAGGAAAAAAGTGGACAGAACACAGGGACATCTCTATAGTGGGATTTAAATAACCAAAGAATTTCCAACCAACTCTGGAATCAGAATCTGCCTAAATTCTTTCTACAGGGTACTCAGCCAACTAGAGACTCATTCAATTTAATCACCATCATTCTGTTTGCAAAAGCAAATATCACTTCAGAAAATACTACTCATTCATAGCACGTAGGAAGTTGTTTTCAAAGACAAGCAGGATGCTGAGGAGAATGCATATTACATAGGGAATCAATAAAACATTTACTCTAATTTTAACTTTGTCATTTATTAGATGAATAACCTTGAAAGTAATCTCCCTCAACTCTGTGACCTTCATAGATTTCTCGTTAAAACCCATCGCCACTAAGTCAATTGAGTCGATTCCAACTCATGGTGACCTTACAGGACAGAGTAGAACTGCCTCATAGGGTTTCCAAGGAGCACCTGGTAGATTTGAACTGCCGACCTTTTGGTTAGCAGCTGTAGCACTTAACCACTATGCCACCAAGGTTTCCAGATTCTTGTTAGGAATAGTAAAATAGGGATAATGAAACTTTCAGGGGACGAAACTGAGGCTACAGATAAGGTTTATGTAAACATGCCTGGCAAATAGTAGGAACTCAAATATTTGGGCCTTTGTTCACCTTCCCCAACATCTAGTTTATTGTTCATTAATTCATTGCTTAATAAATATTTATTACATACCTGCTATGTGCCAAGCACTGATTTAAGTATTACAGACACAGAAGTGAATAAGAAAGAATGGGTCCTTTCTTCATGGAACTTACAGGCTGGCAGGCAAGAAGAATATTTAGCAAATAGTAACACAATGAAATAACCACTGTTGAGATGTGTCCTGTGAAAAAAGATCTACAGGGTGCTAAAAGACTGAATAAGAGGGTGAACCCACTCTAGTCATTTGGAAGACTGGTTAGGAAGGACTGGAAGGACTTAAAGAATAGAAGTATATGAGTTGGAAGAAGAAATTTTGGAACATGAAGGTTTTCTGGGTAATGGATGCCCAGTCAAAGAATTGCTTAAGATCACTAGAGTCTAAGGGCAGGGTCGATATGTTCAGAGGTGGAGACAGGGCTGAGCATGGTAAGGAAAGTCTCTAAATTACAAGTAAAAAAATGAGATATGGTGCCCAGCATTGTCTCATGGCAGTCCCTGAGATGATACAAGAAACCACTAGGATGCAATCGTATTTTTAAAATGTTAATATTATTTTTCACTAAAAATTTCCTTGTCCCCTCTCCTCTTCTTACCTCCTTCACCTTCACCTCAATCCCTGGGAAGCCTGCACTCCTTTCCTTACGAGAAAAATATATCATAACAGAAGAAATATATATATATATATATTTCTAGATTTTGTTTCCAAGGACTTAAAGTCCTTAGGTGCAGAAAGAACTCATGATGCAGGCAAATGTTTGACTGTAGAGATTCAAGAAAGGCTGGGCTTCCCAACCAGCATGACAAAGGAAGGTAGTTATTCATAATATCTTGCTTATTCCTACCCCAAACTTAGGATATGGGCAGAGAAACAGAGTTGCTGACAAAACAATGAAGTTGTTGTATAGGATTTTATTTTAGAAAATTAATAGAGAGATACTCAGTTTTGACATGCGTAAACTCATTTGATATACTGCATGGTAGTCGTGGCAAGGCACGCAAGAAAGACTGCACAACAGAATCAGAATTAACAATTACAATGTTAGTTCAATTGTTAGAGTTCAAATCTTTAGACTTCAGGCTTTTACCTTTAACAAGAGATTGTGGGAAGAAGGCTTAACCACGGCTCCAACTGAGTGAAGTTCACTGGTAGGTAGGGTCTGAGGTCAGCAGCAGTGGACAGAGTCTTAGCAGGAGCTTGGTGTTTACTTCTGACTTCTCTCCCTGAGTGAGCAGAAATTCAGGGTATAGATGTGAAATTCTCACCTTGACTTCACATAATAAGGCCAGTGTAAGGTTAAATACCATATTTCAAAAACCATCAAGGTTACTCATGGCGGACAAGTTTCAGTGGAGTTTCCAGAATAAGACAAACTGGGAAGAAGGATCTACTACTGAAAAAATTGACCAGTGAAAACCTTATGAATGGCAGGGGTACATTGTCTGATATAGTGGTGGAAGATGGACCTCTGAAGGCATTCATAATACGATTGGGGATGAGATGCCTCATTAAAACAGAGTCAACCTTAATGAAGTGGATGGAGTAAAAGCTTTTGGGACCTTCATTTGCTGATGTGCCACAATTCAAAATGAAAAGAAACAGTTGCAGACACCCATTAATAATCAAAACATGGCATATACAATGTACGAATTTAAGAAAATTGGAAGTCTCTGAAAATGAAATGGAATGCTTGAAGATAGATATACTACTCATTAGTGAGCTGAAATGGACTGGCATTCACAATTTTGAATAGGACAATCATATGGTCTACTATGCTACGAATGACAAATTGAAGAAGAATGGCATCATATTCATCATCAAAAAGAACATTTCAAGATCTGCCCATATGCCTACAAGGAAGACCAGTTAATACGACTATTATTCAAATTTACGCACCAACCACTAAGATCAAAGATGAGGAAATTGAAGATTTTTACCAACATCTGCCAACTGAAATTAACCAAACATGCAGTCAAGATGCATTGATAATTACTGGTGATTGGGATATGAAAGTTTGAAACAAAGATGGAGGATCAGTAGTTGGAAAATATGGCCTTGGTAATAGAAATTAAGACAGAGAACGAATAATAGAATTTTGCAAGACCAATGACCTCTTCATTGAAAATGCCTTTTTTCAACAACGTAAATGGTGACTATATACCTCACCAGATGAAATACACAGGAATCAAATCAACTACAACTGTGAAAAGAGAAGATGGAAAAGCTCAATATCATCAGTCAGAACAAGGCCAGGGGACACCTGCAGAACAGACCATCAATTAATTGCTCATATGCAAGTTCAAGTTGAAGCTGGAGAAGATTAAAAGAAGTCCACAAGAGCGAAAGTACCACCTTGAGTACATCCACATGAATTTAGAGACCATCTCAAGAATAGATTTGACATACTGAACATTAATGACAGAAGACCAGACAAGTTATGGAATGACAACAAGGACATCATACACAAAGAAAACAAAAGGTCATTAAAAAGGCAGGAAAGAAACAAAATGACAAGAAATTTCAAGGGCAGCTACCAGGTCAACCAACTGGAAGAGATCCATATTTGTACCCATTCCAAAGAAAGGTGATCCAACAGAATGTGGAAATTATTTAACAATATAATTAATATCACAGGCAAGTAAAATTTTGCCGAAGTTAATTCAAAAGCAGTTGTAGCAATACATCTGCAGGGAACTGCCAGAAATTCAAGTTGGATTCAGGAGAGGATATCATTGCTAATGTCAGATGGGTCATGACTGGAAGCAGAAAATACCAGAAAGATAAGTCATCAGAAGCAGTAAGTCATGAGAAAGACACTGAGAAAATTTCTGAATTCAGACATAGAAACAGAAGTGGGTGAAGAATGTGGCAAACAATCTTTCTTTAAATTGACCTTAACCTGACATGCTGTGATAAAAAAAAAAAAAAAAGATACAGAGTAGTTAATCTGTGTAAACTAGCCTGTGTACAACAGAAACACTGCCTGGTCCTGCACCGTCTTCACAATCATTGTCATTTAAGCCCATTGTTGTAGCCGCTGTGTCAATCCATCTCATTGAAGGTCTTCCTCTTCTTTGTTAGCTCTCTACCAAGCATGATATCATTCTCTAGGAAATGGTCCCTTCTGATAACATGTCCAAAGTATGTGAGATGAAGTATCCCCATCCTCAAACCGAAGGAGCGTTCTGGCTGTACTTCTTACAAGACAGGTTTGTTCATTTTTCTGGTAAAAAAGTCCCTAATATTTTCAGTATTCTTTGCCAACACCATAATTCAAAGGCATCAATTCTTCTTCAGTCTTCCTTATTCATTGTCCAGCTTTCACATGCACACGAGCCGACTGGAAACACCATGGCTTAGGTCAGGGCGCTTTAGTCCTCAAAGTGACACCTTTGCTTTTTAACACTTTAAAGAGGACTTTGCTCAATGCAACACGTCCTTTGATTCCTTGACTGCTGCTTCCATGGATGTTGCCTGTGTATCCAAGTAAAATGAAATCCTTAACAACTTCCACGCTTTCTTTGTTTATCATGATGTTACTTATTGGGCCAGTTGTGAGAATTTTTGTTTTCTTTATATTGAGGTGTAGTCCACACTGAAAGCTGGAGTCTTTGATCTTAATTAGTAAGTGCTTCAGTCCTCTTCACTTTCAGTAAGCAAGCTTGTTTCATCTGTATATTGCAGGTTATTAATGAGTCTTCCTCCAAACCTGATGCCAGCCCTTCATCATAGAGTCTAGTTTCTCCAGTTATTTGCTCAGCATACAGATCGAATAAATATGGTGAACTGATACATCCCTGACACTTACCTTTTCTGATTTTAAACCACGCAGTGGCCTCTTGTTCTGTTTGAACAACTGCCTCATGGTCTATGTACAGGTTCCACATGAGCATAATTAAGTGTTCTGGAATTCCCATTCTTTACAATATTATCCATAATTTATAATGATCCTTTACATAGTCAATAAAACACAGGTAAACATCTTTCTGGTATTCTCTGCTTTCAGTCAAGATGCATCTGACATCAGCAATGCTCTCCCTTGCCCCACATCCTCTCCTGAATCTGGGTTGAGTTTCTGGCAGTTCTCTGTCAATATATTGCTGCAACTTTTCTTGAATTATCTTCAGTAAAATTTTACTTGTCTGTGATATTAATGACATTATTTGATAATTTCTGCATTCTGTTGCATCACCTTTCTTTGAAATGGGCACAGATATGGACCTCTTCCAGTGAGTTCACCAGATAGCTCTCTTCCAAATTTCTTGGCATAGGCTACCGAGCACCTCCAGTACTGCACTCCTTTGTTGAAACATCTCAATTGGTATTCCACCAATTCCTGGAGCCTTGTGTTTCGCCAATGACTATAGTGCACCTTGGACCACTTCCTTCAGTACTATTGGTTCTTGATCATATACTACCTACTGAAATACTTGAACATCGACCAATTCTTTCTGGTATAGTGACTCTCTGTATTCCTTCCATTTTCTTATGATGCTTTCTGTGAAGTTTAATATTTTCCCCATAGAATCCTTCAATAATGCAACTCAAGCTTTGAATTTTTTCTTCGGTTCATTCAGCTTGAGGAATGCTGAGTGTGTTCTTCCCTTTTGGTTTTCTAACTCCAGGTCTTTGCATATTTCATTATAATACTTTACTTTGTCTTCTTGAACTGCCCTTTGAAATCTTCTGTTCAGCTTTTTTACGTCATCATTTCTTCCTTTCATTTTAGCTACTCTACATTCAAGAGCAAGTTTCGGAGTCTCTTCTGACATCCATTTTGGCCTTTCCTTTCTTTACCATCTTTTTAATCTTGCTTTCTTCATGTATGATGTCCTTGATGTCAATACCAGAAAGATATTTACCTGGGTTTTACTGACTATGCAAAGGCATTTGACTGTGTGGATCATAAATTACAGATAAAACTGCAAAGAATGGGAAATCCAGAACACTTAACTGTGCTCATAAGGAACCTATACATAGACCAAGAGGGAGTCATTCGAATAGTACAAGGAAATACTTTGTGTTTAATGTCAAGAAATGTGTGTGTCAGGGTTGTATCCTTTCACCATACTGATTCAATCTGTATTCTGAACAAATACTTCATGAAGCTGGACTATATGAAGAAGAACTTGCCATCAAGATTGGACACCTGTGGTATGCAGATGACACAACCTTGCTTGCTGAAGGTGAAAAGGACTTGAAGCATTTACTGATGAAGATCAAAAACCACAGCCTTCTGTATGGATTATACCTCAACATAAAGAAAACAAAAATCCTCACAACTGGACCAATAAGCAACATCATGATAAATGGAGAGAAGATTGAAGTTTTGAAGGATTTCATTTTGCTTGGATCCACAATCAATGTCTATGAAAGCAGCAGTCAAGAAATCAAACAACACATTGCATTAGGCAGTCTTCTGCCAAAGATCTCTTTAAGTGTTAAAAAGCAAAGATGCCACTTTAAGGACTAAGGTGTGCCTGACCCAAGCCATGGTGTTTTCAATCACCTCATATTCATGTGAAAACTGGACAACAAATAAGAAATACTGAAGGAGAATTAATGCCTTTGAATGATGGCATCAGTGAAGAATATTATATGTACCGTGGACAGTCAGAAGAATGAAGAAATCTGTCTTGGAAAGAGTACTGCCACAATGTTCATTAGAAGCAAGGACAGCAAAATTTTGTCTACATACTTTGGACATGTTATCAGGAGGGACCAATCCCTAGAGAAGGACATCATGCTTGGTAAAGTAGGGGGTTAGAAAGAAAGAGGAAGATCCTTAATAAGATGGATTGACACACACCAATAATGGGCTCAAGCATAACAATGATTGTGAGGATGGCACAGGACTAGGAAGTGTTTAGTTCTCTTGTGCCTAGGATTGCTATGAGTCAGAATCAACTTGACACCTAGCAACAACAACAATGACTTCTACCTAATGTTAGAGAATTTCACAAAGGTAGACATATTTCTACTTCTAAGTTCATACCTCACATGCTTGTACATATGTACTTTGAAAGCATAATAGTGATTTATACCTCAAGGGATTTGAGATCATTATACAAACATACAAAACAGAAGGTATAAACATTGGTGAGTCTAGTTGGAGAACTTGCTCTTCTCCTGAAATGTGGCCAAACTCAAGAGAGGTGTGAAAACTCCAACAGCAGAACAGCCTATCACTCTCCTTATAGAGCCTTAAGAGCCTGGAGAGGTACTGACTGAAGGCTCACATGCCTGTGAAGTGGCCAAATTGTTCTTGTTCTACTAGGCTCTGCATGGAAGTAGTAACAGAGCTACAAGAATCAATGAGGCAAGGCAGAAGGCACAAGGGACATCAGATGGCAAGTCATACAGGCAAAGGACCAAGTCCCAGAGGGATAATAAAAAAAAAAACTAAACCAGTTGCAATTGAGTGGATTCCAGCTCATGGCAACCACATGTGTCTCAGAGTAGAACTGTACTCCCTGGTGTTTTCAGTGGCTGATTCTTTGGAAGTAGATCACCAGGCCTTTATTCCAAGTTGCCTCTGGGTAGACTTAAACCACCAACCTTTTGGTTAGTAGCTGAGTACTTAACCATTTGCACCATCCAAGGACTCCATACAAAACCAAACCAAATCTGTTGCCATTGAGTCAATTCCAACTCATAGCAACCCTATAGGATAGAGTAGAACTGCATCATATAGGGTTTCCAAGAAGCAGCTGGTACATTTGAACTGCTGACCTTTTGGTTAGCAACTGAGCTCTTAACTACTGTGCCATCAGGACTCCAAAGGCTCCATATACCAAAAAAACAAGCCAGTTGCCATTGAGTTGATTCTGATTCACAGCAACCCTATAGGGTTGCCCTACAGGGTTTCCAAGGAGTGGCTAGTAGATTTGAACTGCCAACCTTTTGGTTAGCAGCCAACCACTAGATACCTTAAATTCTTCTTATCTGAGAAATTGGTACAGATGTCGTTGAGGAACAGTTAGGACCCTAAAAGCCCGCAATTGACTGAGATTAAATTACACCACCTCCATGGAGTGGAAGTCTAAAGATAAAAATCAGTTGAGTTATGGGCTCAGGGGTAGGGATGAATAGGTGGAGCACAGGGCATTTTTAGGGCAGTGAAACTATTCTGTATGATACTGTAATGGTGGACATGTGCTATTATGCATTTGTTGATACCCACAGGACTGTACAACACAAGAGTGAATCCGAATGTAAACTATAGACTTTAGGTAATAATAATGTATCAATATTTGTTCATCAATTGCAAGAAATGTACCGCACAAATGCAAGATGTTAATAACAGGGCAAACAGTGTGCAGGGAGAAGAGGGAATAGATGGAAACTCTCTTTACTTTCTGCATGATTTTTCTATACACCTAAAGCTGCTCTAAAAAGGAGTCTAGAAAAATTAAATTACATTTTTAAAAGAAGTTATAGGTTTGTACACCTTAGTTTATGAACTGAGATTCACACCTACTATACCTGTTTCACTACCAGTTTTGTGGTACCATGCTTGATTTCCTATCACCTAAGCTGTTCCTGGAATTCCTTTATTCCAATTTAAATTCCTATACTTGTGTTAATAACCAGTGTCATTGCAAAGATTTTTTTTTTTTTTAAGGAAGATCAAATCATTACAACTTTTGCTCTTATTATTGCAAATCTCTGTGTTCTGCTGTGAGGTGACCTCCATGTGATAGCCTGCGAAGAAGATTAAACGGACAGCAATTATGATCCTTCTCAGATTCAGGAACTGAGCTCAGGCCCCATGACTGGAAATCTGTGCATCCTGGGACTGGCAGGCTTTTAGCAGCTCCGCCTGGAGTCACTCTTTGAAGTGTGTCCAAACGGGGATTTTGAATCGCCAACACTGGCTGCTCCACACTCCTCTATTATAGGACTGAGAAGCATACTTTTGCTTGATACTTTTGGGGTCTCATCTAAGGTGATTTTCAGCTTTTAACTAAAAGAGATTACTTAAGCTTCAAAGCCAGTCGTTCCTTTGAGTAATATAAATTCTTGGGAGAAGAGAGAAAGAAAATGCTGAGCCTTTCTGGTTCCCTTCTGGAGTTCCCATTTTAGGTCACTTTCACCAATTAACTCCCAAAGATCCTTGCTGGCAGCAATTTATAGATGAAACTCCAAACCAAATGAGCCCCAGCTGTGGGGCAAAGGCTTCCATGGTAAAGCAGGGGACAGATTAGAAGCTGGCATAATAAAATACACTAAGTGTGGGAATTCAGCTAAGAAACCTCAAGGAGGTTTGGCCTATAGGGATTAAGTTCTGAGTCACTCTAGCTATTTCCAGTCTCTTCTGCTCTTTCTTTTTTATTTTTCTTTCTTTCCTTTTTTTTTTTTTCTTTTGTTTTTAATATCACATGGCCTGGTAGTGGGAATGGTTTCATTTTTCTGCATGCTACACTGAGTCAGCTTGGCCCTGAAGATCGAGACAAGCTGTAGGAGTTGAGACTCTTCTCAGGTCTCTCTCAACCTCCCACCTTCTGGATGGGTACAACGCTATTTTCTCTTTATAAAAAGGAAATGGGCAATGAGGCAGGCAAAACTTTGAGGGAAAATGCAAGTAAATAGAACAATAAACTTGTAAATGGAAAGTACTTTCGGAGTGTGTCCTAGGCAAAGTTATACATTGTTTTGAACAGCAGATTTTTAATAGACAGATTGTTACACTTGACATGCTTTGTAAAATGACTGGTCAATCCCATGGTAACTTGGTTTTCAAACAGTAGAGGAGAATCATGTTTGTCCTGTGAATTGGCCAGAACTTAATATTCATAGAAATGATACTGTGCTTAGGGTTTCTGAGAGCAGATGGGAAGAATTTTCCTAAATGGCAAAGGGACCAGAAGGTAACTGTAGTACCTGCAGAACATTAGGGAGAAGGGAGGAAAAAACAAATGAACCAATTACAATGTCTAGTTCCTTTCTTACACTATTTTTTTTTTCCACAGATCATACTAAAGATTATGGGGTTTATTAGGGAACTAACATTACAATTCAGGTTCAGGAACACTCAGGATACAATTCTTTCACCATGATTGCCTCTTCCCAGCTGTGCTCCCAGGCATGTCTCTCCTGGCCCCAGTCTCTGCCCAGAGGTGCTCAGCTTTTTCTCTCCGTTGGCTGGGAAACCACCTCACCATCTCCTGCTGCCAGAGCTCTTTCTTTCTTGGTGGTGGTGGACTGTACCTCACTGTTCTGGAGCTGGCTCTCTTTTAAGGCAAAACAGACCAATCACCTGGGTGGCAGTTACCAGACCATGGAGAGAAAGGCCTTACTAAGTAATTCTTCATACCACAGTGTTGGACTATTAGAATATATTCAAAGTGGAATTACTGGGCCAAATAGTATGACTATTAAAACATATTATTTCTTTTTTGAACAGTTAAAAAATATGCATGCTACAAAATCTAAATGGTACAAAAATTTGTTTAAAGGAAATAATTATTTTCATGTGGGTCCTTCTGCCACCCTGTTTCACTCCCCAGAGCAATGGTGATACTAGCTTGCTGTGTGTCCTTCCAAATAGCTTCTATCCATATAAAGATGACATGTGTGTGTATATATATATATATATATATATCCTATAAATGCATATATATATATATATTTCCATTCACATCAATTTACTTTTTTTCCTCTTAAAATTGTATCTTGGAGACCCTTCTGAGAACTGTTTCATTGTTTTTTCCAACCTCGTAGCATTCCACGGAATGGATGAACCCTGATTTGTTCCTGATCCAGGGACATTAGAATTGTTCCCATTCTTCTTCTCTTACAATGTTGTAGTAAATGCTCTTTACTGGTGTCATTTTACACATGCCAGAATACTCATAGGCTAAACCAGTCACCATTGAGTGGACTCTAACTCACGGGGATTCCATATACGTCAGATTAGACCTGTGCCCCACAGGGTTTTCAATAACTGATTTGTCAGGTCACCAGGACTTTTTTCCAAGGTGCCCGTAGGTGGACTCAAACCAACTTTTTGTTTAGCAGCTTAATACAGTCAACCATTTACACCACCTAGGGATTCCACAGATTAAATCCTTGTTATTTCTGGGGCCAGAGGGTATGTGAGTTTGTCAGCATTACCCTCCTTCAGGATTGTTCAATTTACACATCCAACCACAATGTCTGGGAGCCTGTTTCTCCCACACCTTCTCCAACACAGTGTGTTATCAACCTTTTCCTTTTCCTTTTACCAATTTGAAAGCAAAAACTGGTACCTCTTAATTTGAACTTTCTTCTTATGCTCTATGAGGGTAACATTTTTCACATGTATTTGATTTCAGATTTCTGTGAACTTTCTGTTCCTATCCTTTGCCCATTTTTAGATTGCAGTTTTGGTCTTTTCTTACAGAAGATTAAAAAGAAAGCAGCTGTTGGTGTATGATCTGAGTTTTATATTCCATAAACCTGTTGCATTGAGTTGATTCCAACTCAGAGTGACCCTATTGGTTGGGTTTCCAAGGAGCAACTGGTAGAGTTTGAACTGCCAACATTTTGGTTAGCAGCTGAGCCCTTAACCACTGCACCACCAGGTCTCCTGCATATTTCCTGGCCCCCAATTTTCATTTGTCTTTTGATTTTGTTAATGGTATTTTTCTTACATGCAGTTTTGTTTTGTTTTAATTTGTATGGGTTTTGGGGTTTGGTGGTGTATTTTAAAGGTTCTCCTCACTCTGTGCTTTTAAATCAACTGTCCCATTTTTTCCGTTAAAAACTTTTATGGTGACATAAACATCTTTTAAACATTGGATTTTTATTGAGAAATTTCTTTCCAAAAAGTATTGATTCCCATGTCCATTTTGGCTTCATCTTTGACAAGAAAAAATGTTTGTTTTTATGTGGTTAAATCTGCCCTACCTTTTCCTTTTTTTATTATTTTTATTGTACTTTAGATGAAGGTTTAAGGAACAAACTAGTTTCTCATTAAATAGTTAGTACACATATTGTTTTATGACATTGATTAACCACCACATGACATGTCAACACTCTCCCTTCTCAAACTTAGTTTCCCTATTACCAGTTTTCCTATCCCCTCCTGCCTTCTAGTCCTTGCCCCAGGGCTGGCGTGCCCCTTTAGTCTCGTTTTATGGTCCTGTCCAATCTTTGACTGGTTGGAGAGGAGTCTCAGGAGTGATTTCATTACTGAGCTGTAAATGTGTCCAGGGGCCATACTTTCAGGGTTTCTGCAGTCTCTGTCAGGCAGCAAGTCTGGTCTTTCTTTGTGAGTTAGAATTTTGTTCTATATTTTTCTCCAGCTCTGTCCAGGACCCTCAATTGTGATCCCTGTCAGAGCACTCAGTGGTGATAGCTGGGCACCATCTAGTTGTACTGGACTCAGTCTGGTGGAGGCCGTGGTAGATGTGCTCCATTAGTCCTTTGGACTAATCTTCCCCTTGTATCTTTAGTTTTCTTCATTCTTCCTTGCTCCCGAAGGGGTGAGACCAGTGGCATATCCTAGATGGCCACTCAAAGGCATTTAAGACCTCAGACGCTACTCACCACAGTAGAATGTAGAACATTTTTGTTATAAACTATGTTATGGCAATTGAGCTGGATGTTCCCCAAAAACACAGTCCCCACAGCCCTCAGCTCAGCAACTCAGTCCCTCAGGGAGTTTGGATGTATCTATGGAGCTTTTGTGGCCTTGCCTTGTACAAATTGTGCTGGCTCCCCAGTATTGTGTACTGTCTTACCCTTCACCAAAGTTACCACTCATCTATTGTCTATTAAGTTTTTTTTTTCATCCCCACCTCACCCCACCCTCATAACCATTAAAGATTGTTTCTTTTTGTGTGTAAGCCTTTATGTGAGTTTTACAGTAGTGGTCTCATACAATATTTGTCCTTTCGTGACTGACTTATTTCACTCAGCATAATGTACTCCAGATTCCTCCATGTTATGTGATGATTCACAGATTCATCCTTGTTCTAACACTAATATTTTAATCTTATGAGTATTATAGCAGGAATCTACATGTTTGAGTCTTAGGGACAAAATAAGCCACATAGGTAACAATATTCACATAGGGAATAGTTATAATTTTTATAGCCATTATTAAGTTGGAGTCCTGGTGTCACAGTGGTTAAGAGCTCAGACTGCAAACCAAAAAGGGTTGGCAGTTTGAATCCACCAGCCATTCCTTGCAAACCCTATGGGGCAGTTCTGCTCTGTCCTATAGGGTCAGGATGAGTCCGAATTGACTCGATGATAACGGGTTTTTTATTATTGAATTAAGATTTTTCCCTGTGTTCTGCAGAAAATGCTCTTGTCTCAAAAAAATTTTTAAAAATCTATAGTATGGTGACCAGGGATATCATCGCTGATGTCAGATAGATCCTGGCTGAAAGCACAGAATACCAGAGAGATGTTTATCTGTATTTTATTGACTATGCAAAGGCATTTAACTGTGTGGATCATAACATAAGAAAACAGATTCTCTTTGAAATAGGCTACCTGGGAATTCACAAAGAAGCCTGTCTATGATTATATGCACAGGCAAAATATATGGAAATCTGTCTACTAGATGAGACTATAGAGTAACTGGAGGAGGAGTGGATAGACAATGTGAGTGGAGAAGAGCAAAAGGAAAGAAGAGAGCCAAGAAAAATAGGAAAAGAAAGATGACACTAAAAAATACATGATGGACTTGAAAACATGAATTTATATAAAAGAATATATTAATTTTTTAATATTTTTTAAATTCCAAGAACACTCATCCAAAAGAAGTATATGAATGTTTTTTTCCGAGTATAAGTAAAAAAATAACAAAGATGTCAGTGCGACGAAGAAGACCAGATCTTCAAATTACAGATAGAAAGCCTGACCTCAAGACAGAATTAATAAAAGATGGTTTGTGAGGTCATTTAAAGGCAGCACGGGCTCATCTGTAAAACTATACCAACTGGCTTCATTTTCTCTTTTGGTCAAAATGCGTGGCTAGAAAATCTTCAGAATTCTGTAGGTATAGTACGTTTGGATTTCTTTAAAGCATTTGAAAAATTATTCAATGACAACTTCATGGGCAAGATGAAGAAAAAGCTTGCTTAAGCCTATATATCCTGAGTATTAAATAGATACTGTTTGTTTGGCAGAGGCCTTTTCCTGGGTCTTCTCCAGGACAACATTTTATCAATATTTTAATGAATATTTTCAAATTATCAAATTTACAATGAAAAGTTGTGAGAGTTTACCAAAATGCTCATATGCTGGATCAAGACCTTAACAGATTGAAATAATGGATCTAAACTGAAAAGACATGATTTAATAGAAATAAGCATAGAATTCATGCACATAAGTTAAAAGAATAAAATTGAGCAGATTTTATTCAAGAATAGTTTGTGTGAAAAGATAAACAAATCCAACTTGTGGTTTTGGCTGACAGCAGGCTCAGTATGAATCATGTGTCATTTAAACCAGGAGAGGTTAATGCTCTCTTTGATTACATTGCTGAACATAGAGACTGAGACAAAGGGAGGTGATGGCCCGCTATATTTGCCATTGATCTAGAATATTGTGTTTAATTTTGAGCACCATATTTTTAATAAGATTACAACAAACAAATCTATGCAAAGGGAAAAATCAAGGTAGTGTAGATGCTGAAAACCACATCATATACAAAATTTGAAGAAACTTACTCTTTGGTACTACATGGTAACTTGAGCAGAGGAGCAACATGATCTCGGTTACATTTCTGAAGATTCCTTCTAGCTCCTATGTGAAGATTTGATTCTAGAGGAGCAATATGTGAGCTGAGATACTAGATAGAAAGCCACTGCAGTCATCTAGGTGAGCAGTGATGCAACTCACACCAGTGTGGTAGCACTATAGGTGGTGGAAAGGAACAGCAGACAAGACTTCATAAATGTGTAGATGTGAGATATGAATAAAAAAGAGGAGTCAAGGTTAACTCTAAGCTTTTCAGCCTGAACAGCCTGAAGTATGAAGTTGCCATAAACAGAAATAATGAATGCTATGAGTTCTTGGGTGGTGTAAATGGTTTATGAGCTCAGCTGCTAACTGAAAGATTGGCGGTTTGAATACATCCAGTGGTGCCTCAGAAGGCCTGGTGATTTACTTCAAAAAAAAAAAAAAAAAACATTGAAAACTCTGTGGAGCACACTGACACACATAAGGTTGCCATGAGTCAGAATCAACCCCACAGCAACTGGTTTTGACTGGGATAGATACAACACTTTTGGGGGTCAGATGGTGAGTTGAGTTTTAGATACGTAAAGTTGGAGATGTTTATTACAAAGCAAGACGGATTGTCAAGACGAGAGTTTTATATATGAGATCTGGACTAGAGGTACAAAAGTGGGAGTCTTAGGATACAGATAGCATTTAAAGCCATGAGACTGAATTATAGTATTAAGGGAGTGAGCGCAGATAGAGAACAGAAAAGGATCAAGGTTGAACTCTGGGGCTCTCTGACAGTGAGAGGTCAGGGAAAAGAGAAAGGAGCAAAGCAAGGGAAGAGTGTAGCATGTTAGGAAAACCACTAGGACCGGGTGGTGCCTTGGAAGCGCAGATAAGAAAGTGTTTAAAAGAGAAGGGTATGATCCAACTGTATCAACTACTGCTGATAGGGTAAGTAAGATGAGCACTGAGAATGGACCAGTAGATTTCGTAACACGGACGTCATTAGTGACCTTCACAAGAGCAGTTGCAGTAGTGCAGTCAGGGAAAAAGTCAAATTGGAATGGATTGAAAACAGAATGGGAAGAAAGAAGTTTTAAATTTTTGCTACCAAGGGTTGTAGTAGCTAGAAGAGGTAGTAAGGTCAAGAAAACATATTTTTAAGCTGGGAGAAATATCAATGTATGATTGCTACTAGGAATGAGTACAGAGTAAAAGCTTGGTAAATTAGGAGGGAGAACAAGAAATTGCTGGACTAATGTCCTTCTGTAGACAAGAGTTAATGGAATATAGTGAAAAATGAAGAGATTGGCCCTAGTTGAGGACACAGATAGTTCATCTCTGGAAGCAGCTGGGAAGGCAGCCTACGATGGTGGAGATGGTGTCAGTAATTAGAAGTAGTGCTAGAAGTCGTGCTAGAAGTCGTGCTAGAAGTCTGAGGAATATTTCTTCTGATTTGCTTCAATTTTCCTCAGACATAACACTCAGTGAGCTCTACTTCATTTCCAGACTGTGATAGGAATTTTGCCAACCCCAGTGCTATCAGCACCACAGGGAATTGCCTCATCTGTTCAGCTAGTCTGAGGACCTAACACCTCCATGGAGATCCTTTGGCTCAACATCCTTTCCTGGCCTATCCCAGTCACCACAAGAGAGATCCAGAATATGTGTGTTCTAGAAAAGAGAAGACATATGGGGTTGGCATGAGTGGAATGGACTCGAAGTCATTGGGTCTGTATTTTGTTTTGTTTTCTTGAGTGGTGCAAATGATTAACATACTTGGCTGCTAAGCAAAATGTTGGAAGTTCACATCTGCCCAAAAACACCTCATAAGAAAGCCTGGAGATCTACTTCTGAAAAATCAGCCGTTAAAAACCCACTGGAGCACAGCTCTTCTCTGACACACACACGGTTGTCATGAGTCAGAATCAACGCAACAGCAACTGGTCGTTTTAGTATTTGCAGGGTTATTTTGTGCACTTCTAACAGAAAGTCAATGTAGAAAGCCTAGGCTGTGAATTTTAAAAATACAAAAGGTATACAAATCTTAACTCTTCCTTGTGCCTGTGATAACTTGGGTGAGTAAATTAACCTGTTTAATCTCCTTTCTTCATCTATAAGTAACAGAAGTATACATGTCTCTCTGTTCCCTTATGGCCTTCAAAATGTGAAGACACCCCTATAGGTGTCCGCAGATACCTAAGTCCTGGGTGTTGCAAGGATGTGTGCTCATGGAGGGACTACATGATTTCTCAAAGCACTGGCAATGAGAGGGTTTCCTCCTGCAGTGGAGCAGCCAGACAGAGGGAGTCACCAGGGCTCCTCTGGTCTGGCCTGGGCTTCTGGCATTTGTTGATGCCTTCACTGTAGTCCTTTTCCCACCCCTAGATCCAGCTATTTCCAAGCTGAGACCAATTCTTGAATGGTTTTAGGACAGACGCATTCATCTGATGCCTGAACTTACAACCCCTTCATTTTTTCTCTTCCTCATTTTCACTAAACCCATTGTCATGGCCCCCACGTGTCTGTCAGTTTGTCGTACTATGGGGGCTTGCATGTTCCTGTGATGCTGCAAGCTATCCCACCAATATTCAGATAACAGAAGGGTCACCCATGAAGGAGAGGTTTCAGCCGATCTTCCAGACTAAGACAGGCTAGGAAAAAGGACCCAGCAGTCTACTTCTGAAAAGAATTAGCCAGTGAAAACCTTATGAATAGCAGATTTATGCCTATTCCCAAGAAAGATGATGCAACCAAATGCTGAAATTACCAAACAATATCATTAACACCACACGCAGGCAATATTTTGCTGAAGGTCATTAGAAAGCAGCTGAGGCAGTATATTGACAGGGAACTGCCAGAAATTTAGGCTGGATTCAGAAGAGGACATAGAACCAGGAATATCATTGCTAATATCAGATAGATCCTGGCTGAAGGCAAAGAATGCCAGAAAGATGTTTACCTGTGTTTTACTGACTATGCAAAGGCGTTTGACTGTATGGATCATAACAAATTATGGATAGCTTTGTGAAGAATGGGAATTCTAGAAAACTTCATTGTGCTCATGAGGAACCCGTACATAGATCAAGATGCAGTTGTTCAGACAGAACAATGAGATACTGAGTGGTTTAAAGTCAGGAAAGGTGTGCGTCAAGGTTGTATCCTTTCACCATACCTATTCAATCTGTATGCTGAGCAAATAATCTGAGAAGCTGGACAATATGATGAAGAATGGGGCATCAGGATTGGAGGAAGACTCATTAACAACCTGCATTATACAGATGGCATAACCTTGCTTGCTGAAAGTGAAGAGGACTTGAAGCACTTACTAATGAAGATTGAAGACCATAGCCTTCACTATGGACTACATCTCCACGTAAAGAAAACAAAAATCCTAACAACTAGATCAATAAGCCACATCATGATAAATGGAGAAAAGATTGACATTGTCAAGGAGTTCATTTTACTTGGATTCACAATCAACACCCATGGAAGTAGCAGTCAAGAAATCAAAAGATGCATTGCATTGGGCAAATCTGCTGCAAAAGACCTCTTCAAAGTGTTGAAAAGCAAAGAGGTCACCTTGAAGACTAAGGTGTGCCTGATCCAAGCCATGGTGCTTTCTATCACCTCATAGGCATGTGAAAGTTGGATGATGAGTAAAGAAGACCGAAGAAGAATTGACGCCTTTGAACAGATCTGTCTTGGAAGAAGTACAACCGAATGGTCCTTAAAAGCAAGGATGGCAAGACTGCGTTTTACATATTTAGGACATGTTGTCAGGAGGGATCAGTCCCTGGACAAGGACATCATGCTTGGTAAAGTACAGGGTCAGCGGAAAAGAGGCTGCAACAATGGGCTCAAGCATAACAGCGATTGTGCACGTTGTGCAGGACCAGGCAGTGTTTCAATCTGTGGTACATAGGGTTGCTGTGAGCTGGAATCAACTCAACAGCACCTAACAACAACAACATTGCCGTGGAGTTGATTCTGACTCATGGTGACCCTATAGGACAGAGTAGAACTGCCCCATAGAGTCTCCAAGGCTGTTATCTTTTCAGAAGCAGACTGCCATACCTTTCTCCCATGGAGTGGCTGGTGAGTTTGAACTGCCAACCTTTCCATTAGCAGCCAAGTGCTTAACCACTGGGCTACCAGGGCTCTCATTTTCCCTATGGCCACTAAATTTCATTCTAAGTATAAGGGGGATAGATCACTTCACCACCACCCACCAAATGACTTGCCATGTCATCCCTACCATGCTGTTAGTGTAGAGAAGCAGTGATGGTCACTAAAAACATCACAAGACTAGAGACTCCACCCCCTTCACTGAGACCTGCACTGATGCTTCTCCTTGTCTGTCTTAATTGAGTCTTGTGAATAATTCAAGGTTTTTCCAAAGGTTTTTGTAATGTGAATCATGACGCAAGAGTTTGAATCTAAAAACTGCTTAAAGTTAAATCATCTGATTGCCCTTAGTCATTAATTAAAATGCAACAATATTAACATTGGACCATGGCTTTATCTCTGCTCAAACCACATCAAAATGGCACACAGTTATCATTCTTCACACACAGCAATTGGAGATGAATGGAACTGCTTACTAAATGGTATAATTAAAAGAAAGCCTAAAGGCTCCTCAAAAACATCTCCATCTGCCTGAACATTCATGACAGTTATTTGGGGTAAGGCTTAATATCTCCAGAAGGCCTTCATTCGCAGGACAATGCACAACCCAGGAAAGAAGCCCATTAAGGTGGCCACTCCCAGTAACATAGCTCAGTGATTAGCTGGTCAAATTATTAATCTGTCACTATTGGCAATGAGCTGCCAGGTGAGGATGTGACAATGAGTATGCATCTTTCAAAAGGGTGGAAAGGAAAAGTTGGGATCATGAAGCAAGATGTGGGATCTGCACAGGGATAGAGGGAGCCTAAGGCTTCTGAGGATGCTGTGCTCCAGGTAAAGCGGGGGAGGGAGAATCTTGCGAATCCAGATCTGGAAAGGTGAGGCCCATATTTAACTCCATAATTCCAATTCAGGCACCATTCAATAAGGAAGGGATGGTTTGCCAAGTATAAGAAAGTGGCTTAGACACAAAATAAAAGACTGGAATAAATGCCCTTTCTTTGGTGTAAACTGCAAGATCTCCAAGGGGTTGGCATTATTTAATAATTTTTTAAGTGTCTGAAGGTGGACTGTATATTCAACTTCTTCAAATTTGAGAAAGGTCCTAATTTTTTAAAGATGATGCAAACTGGCAGACTGGTTAGCCTGAGAAATGAAAGAAAATGATTACACAGGAAAAAATTGCTTCAGAAAAAGCAGTTTGTAACTGACTGCTACACTAAAGATTGGAGGTTTGAATCCATCCAGTGACTTCCTGGAAGAAAGGCCTGGTGAGCTGCTTCCATAAAGATTACACCCAAGAAAAACCTATGGAGCAGTTCTACCCTGTAACACATGGTGTCGCCATGAGTCGGGGGCCAACTCAAGGGCAGCTAACAACCGCAACAGTGGCTGCTCTCAGAAGAAGGGCAGGTTATATCTTTTGCAAACATGAGCAGCATTTTACACCACAGTGCTTAATGCCCTCTCTCCCTGGGCAATCTCATGCATCCCTGTGACTTCTCCCAAGCATCAAAACATACGCAATTCCTGCAGCCACATTTGCCAAGGTGTCTCAGGATCCTAAAATACTGAAGCCTGAAGCCAGGAAAGAGAAAAGGGGGGTGTTCCGACTTGTTCTCAGGGTTGCATACGTAAGGAAAAATAGGAATTAAAAATAAGAAGTTTTAATTATCCCTATTGAAAATAAAGGAAGAGATTTCCTTCCTCCCCTGTTCTTTCAGATTCCACTTTAGGAAACTTGTAATTGCAAATTCTTTGTCTCTTTTTTTTTTTTTTTTGGAAGGTATGTAAAACAAGGCTGCTTCCTCAAGTGCTTGGGAACTATCCTCTTTTGAAATATTATCATCAAGGAAAATCACCTTATCTCCCAGTTTCCTGTAAGGAGTTTAGCATAACCTTGTTGTTGTTGTTAGGTGCCATCCAGTGAGTTCTGACTCAAAGCAACCCTATACACAACAGAATGAAACACTGCCCAGTCCTGCGCTGTTCTCACAATCATTGTTATCCTCACCTCATTAAGGGCCTTCCTTTTTTTTGAGGACCCTCTACTTTACTAAGCATGATGTCCTTCTCCAAGGACTGATCCCTCTGGACAACATGTCCAAAGAATGTGAGATGTAGTCTCACCATTCTTGCTTCTAAGGAGCATTCTGGTTGTACTTCTTCCAAGACAGATTTGTTCGTTGTCTTGGCAGTCCATGGGATATTCGATATTCTTCTCCGACACCACAATTCAAAGGCATCAATTCTTCTTCGGTCTTCTTTATTCATCATCCAACTTTCACATGCCTATGAGGTGATAGAAAACACCATGGCTTGGGTCAGGCGCACCTTAGTCTTCAAGGTGGCATTTTTACTTTTCAACACTTTGAAGAGGTCTTTTGCAGCAGATTTGCCCAATGCAATGGGTCATTTGATTTCTTGACGGCTACTTCCATGGGTGTTGATTGTGGATCCAAGTAAAATGAAATCCTTGACAACTTCATTCTTTTCCCCGTTTATCTGGATGTTGCTTATTGGTCCATTTGTGAGGATTTTTGTTTTCCTTATGTTGAGATGTAAGCCATACTGAAGGCTGTGGTCTTTGATCTTCATCAGTAAGTGCTTTAAGTCCTCTTCACTTTCAGCAAACAAGGTTGTGTCATCTGCATAACACAGGTTACTAGTGATTCTTCCTCCAATCCTGATGCCCCATTCTTCACACAGTGTAGCTTCTCGAATTATTTGCTCAGCATACAGATTGAATAGGTATGGTGAAAGGATGCAACCCTGACACACATCTTTCCTGACTTTAAACCACTCAGTATCCCCTTGTTCTGTGTGAGTAACTGCCTCTTGATCTATGTACAGGTTCCTCATGAGCACAATTAAGTGTTCTGGAATACCCAGTTTTCCCACTGTTATCCTCAATTTGTTATGATCCACACAATCAAATGCCTTTGTATAATCAATAAAGCACAGGTAAACATCTTTTTGGTATTCTCTGCTTTCGGCCAGGATTCATCTGACATCAGCAATGATATTCCTGGTTCCGCATTCTCTTCTGAACCTGGCTTGAATTTCTGGCAGTTTCCTGTCAATGTATTGCTGAAACTGTTTTTGAATTATCTTCAGCAAAATTTTACTCGGGTGTGATATAAATGATTTTTTTTTTTTTTTATAATTTCCACATTTGGTGGGATTACTTTCTTGGGAATAGGCATAAATGTAGATCTCGTTCAGTTGGTTGGCCAGGTAGCTGTCTTCCAAATTTCTTGGCATAGATGAGTGAGTACTTCCAGCACTGCACCCAATTGTTGAAGCACCTCAGTTGGTATTTCGTCAATTCCTGGAGCCTTGTTTTTTGACAATGCCTTCAGTGTAGCTTGGACCTCTTCCTTCAGTACCATTGGTTCCTACTCATATGGTACCTCCTGAAATGGTTGAACGTTGACCAATTTTTTTTGATATAGTGACTGTCTGTATTCCCTCTGTCTTCTTTTGATATTCCTGAGTCATTTAATATTTTCCCCATTAAAAAAAAAAATTTTTTTTCCATAGAACCCTTCAATATTGCCACTAAAGGCTTGAATTTTTTCTTCAGTTCTTTCATCTTGAGAAATGCAGAGTGCGTTCTTCCCTTTTGATTTTCCACCTTCAAATCTTTGCACATGTCATTATAATACTTTACTTTGTCTTCTTGAGCCACCCTTTGAAATCTGTTCAACTCTTTAACTTCATCATTTCTTCCTTTTGCTTTGGCTACTCAAAGTTCAAGAGAAAGTTTCAGAGTCTCTTCTGGCATCCATTTTGGTCTTTCCTTTCTTTCTTGTCTTTTTAATGATCTTTTGTTTTCTTCATGTATGATGTCATTGATGTCATCCTGCAACTACGTCTGGTTTTTGGTCATTAGTGTTCAACAAGGCAAACCTATTCTTGAGATGGTCTCTAAATTCAGGTGGGATACACTCAAGGTCATACTTTGGCTCTCGTCAACTTGTTCTAATTTTCTTCAGTTTCAATTTGAACTTGCATATGAGCAATTGATGGCCTGATCTGCAGTTGGCCCCTGTCCTTATTCTGACTGATGATATTGAGCTTTTCTATCATCTCTTCCCACAGATGTAGTTGATTCGATTCCTGTTTATTACACGCGGCAAGTTCCACGTGTATAATTACCGTTTATGTTGATGAAAAAAGGCATTTGCAATTAGGAAGTCATTGGTCTTGCAAAATTCTGTCATGCAATCTCCAGCATCATTTCTATTACCAAGGCTATAGTTTCCAACTACTGATCCTTCTTCTTTGTTTCCAACTTTCGCATTCCAATCTCCAGTAATTATCAATGCACCCTGATTGCATGATTGATCAGTTTCAGACTGCAGAAGTTGGTAAAAATCTTCAATTTCTTCATCTTTGGCCTTAGTGATTGGTGTGTAAATTTGATTAATAGGCATATTAACTGGTCTTCCTTGTAGGTTTATGGACATTATTCTATCACTGACAGTGTTGTACTTTGGAATAGATCTTGAAATGTCCTTTTTGACAATGAATGCAATGCCATTCCTCTTCAAGCTGTCATTCCTGGCATAGTAGACCATATGATTGTCCCATTCAAAATGGCCAATACCAGTCCGTTTTAGCTCACTAATGCCTAGGATATCAATGTTTATGCTTTCCATTTCATTTTTGACAACTTCCAATTTTCCTAGATTCATACTTTGTACATTCCACATTCAGATTATTAATGGATGTTTGCAGCTGTTTCTTCTCATTTTGAGTCCTGCCATATCAGCAAATGAAGATCCTGAAAGCTTGACTGCATCCACATCATTAAAGTCGACTCTACTTTGAGGAGGTAGCTCTTGCCCAATCATCTTTTGAGTGCCTTCCAACCTGAGGGGCTCATCTTCCGGCACTATATCAAACAATATTCTTCTGCTATTCATAAGGTTTTCACTGATGAAATATTTACAGGAGTAAACTGTCAGGTCCTTCTTCCTAGTCCGTCTTAGTCTGGAAGCTCAGCTGAAATCTGTCCACCATGGGTGACCCTGCTGGTATTTGAATACCAGTGGCATAGTTTCCAGTGTCACAGCAACACACAAGCCACCACAGTATGACAAACTGACAGATGCACTGGGGAGCATAACTTTAGGTATCCTTAAGAAACTAGTATTTTCTTGAAACCATATAATGGATTGTATTATCCCTTTAACTATATAAAGGATAAGATTTCTTTCTGTCTTTGCCATCTCTTTAGTGGATTGCCTGTGATGCATTATGTAATAGTTTAACAATTTTCGATAATAAAACTTTTCTTTCTCTTCCGTTTTTTGTAGAAAGTTTTTCTAAATTGAGAGTAGATTTTATTTTTAGTAATCTTTCCCCAACACATATCACCAACCTAGTTTATCCATGGAGTAACCCATTGCCAATGAGCTGATCCTGACTCATAGGGACCTTGTAGGACAAAGTAGAACTGCCCCATAGGGCCTCCAAGGCTGTAAATCTTTATGGAAGCAGACTGCCACACCTTTCTCCCCCAGAGCGGCTAGTGGGTTCAAGCCGCAGAACTTTCAGTTAACAGTTAAAGGCTTTAGCCACTGAGCCACCAGGGCAGCCTATCCATGGAGTAGGCCCTGGGAAAAGTTTGAAACTAATGGACATTTTGTGTGTGAACATTGGAAGGGCTGGAAAAGGGGATGGACAAGAAGAGGTTCAGTATTTCAGTTATGCTGTGGACATCTGTTAGTAAGGAAGGCATCCCTGAGGTGTGGAAACTGAGAAAAAAATCAGTTAGGTCATGATTTAATCAACCACATTTTTTTAAACTTAAAAATTTAACTAATAAATAAATAAAATGTGGTAGTAAACTTCTTTCTAATTAACAAACATAAAAACATAAAGTTTAAAAGTCTAAACTTTCAAGTATAAGTTAAGTCTTCCAAATAATTGCAACTGTTATTCTGGTTTTCATTTTCACGTTGAAGAAAATTTTGAACTTATATTTTCTTGAGTGCTTAAAGATGACCTTCTTACTGTGTATTGCCTTTTTGACCAAAGCTTAATTACTTCCAAGTAATATTAAAAGTATTTAAGCATCTATTTGCAGTTAGCCAAGTAGTAGACATCAATTTGTCTCCTTACACTCTTAAATACCTGTGCAAGTTCCAAAAATAGCTCACTTCCTAGCCAGCCATGGTAGCATTCTCTCCTTAAATGCCTGACATTCTTCCCATCAGATTCATTCTTTACCCAAACTCCAACTTTCTTTACTTAAGTTTCTCTTTCCGTCCTAGCTGTTCTTCCTAGGTGAAGTTATCCACACTATACCTTTATGCAAGCGATACCCAAATATGTAAATCACACCAAGATTCCCACTCTCCAGGCCCTCATATGCGACTGCCTCTGAATGTCTCCACTGGACAACCCATCTGTACCTCAAACTCAATATGTTCTAGAGGAATTTATCATATCCCTTCTAAAATGTGCTCTTGTGTGACACCATCTTTCAAGATAATTAAGCTCAAAATCTTGATGTTGTCTTTGAATCATCTTCTCATTATCCACAGCAAGTAAATTTTCATGGTCAATGTGTTTTGTTTTTTATTTCCCAATCACTCTGGCATAAGCCTCTAACTTTTCACTTACAACCACCCTGCCCATGTTCCTCTCATTGGGACTATTATTATCATCATTTAATTGATTTCTCTGCCTCCTGTATCTGTCCCTCTCTAAATCATTTTCCCTCTGCTTTCAGAATTAGCACTCTTTCTCACCCTTACTAAACTTTCCATACATAATTAAAATCCAAACTTTGCCACCTGACATACTGGCTCTGTCTTTCCTCCCAGGTTTCCCTGTTATTATAATCCCATCTCATTGTCACCTGTTGAAATAATAACCATCAGTACTGGCTAGCATAGGCTTAGTTGTGCTGCAGTAAAAAAAGCCCCAAAATCCACTTCTTTTGAGTAGGCTGCAATTCTACCCCATGTTGTTTTCATTTGAGGACCCAGGTGAAAAAGTCTTTTCCTAGAACATCATGATCTTGGGACAGAGGGAAAAGAATGATGTCAGAAACATGTAATGACTCCTTAAGCTTCTATCCAAATTTCACTAGTCAGAATTATACCTCCTACCCTGGCATTAATGGGGTAGGAGGTATAATTCTCTCACGGGGAAGGACCCAGTAGTGAGCACCAGTAAATATTTTAGACAGATGATACAAAATACCACACCATCGTTAAAGGTACAGCATAAGTCCCACGATGTTTTCAATGTTTCATTTCCTCTATAGCTAGATCTCTCGACCTCACCATTACTGACATTTTGGACCTGATAATTCTTTGTTATGGGGGGCTGTCTGTGCATTGTAAGATGTTTGCCAGCATCTGTGGTGTCTGCTCAATAGATGCCAGTATGCCCCCTTCCACACACTCACCTGCTGTGGCAATCAAAAATGTCTCAGACATTGTGAAATATTCCCTGCAGGGGATAAATTGGCCTAGAATGTGACCCCTTACAGAGCAGGAACTATGTCTTAGTCATTATTGCATCCCCTGGTACCTGGTAGGATAAATGGCATAAGCTTAATAATTATTTTATTATTAAAATAATTATTACAGAATGATATTTTCTTCAAACATCAAGGGCAATGTTTATCTCTCAGGTTTTTTTTTTTTTTTTTTTTTCCTAGAACAAACACAAACTTTAGAGACAGAAAGACCTAAATTTTAATCCTGGCTTCTCCATTCTATGAGAGCCTAGGCAAGTTGCTTAACCTCTAAATCTCAGTTACTTCATCTTCAAAATGAGGGCGATGGCATTTTTCCTGTAATTTTGTGGTGAAGAGTAAGTGTATATTGCCTAACACGTGGTATGAGCTCAATAAATGGTGGCTACCAGCATCATGGAGCCTGGGTGGTGCAGTGGTTAAGAGCTCAACTGCTAACCAAAAGGTCAGCAGTTCAAATCCACCAGCTGCTCCTTAGAAGTCCTATAGGAAAGTACTGCTCTGTTCTATAGGGTTACTATATGAGTCGGAATCGACTGGACAGCAACAGGTTTGGGTTTTTTTGTTTTTTATCAGCATCATCATGAGGCACTGGTGGTTCAGTGATAGAATTCTCACCTTTCATGCAGGAGGCCTGGGCTCAATTCCCGACCAATGTACGTCATGCGAAGTCACCACCTGTCTGTGGAGGCTTGAGTGCTGCTATGATGCCGATAGATTTAAGTGGAGCTTCCAAACGAAGACAAACTAAAAAGAAAGGCCTGGTGAACTGCTTCTGAAAATCAGAGAAAGCCTTCTGGATCACAGTGGAACACTGCCTAATCTGCAAGGAATCATGGGGATGGCACAGGACTGGGTAGCATTTTGTTCCATTGTCCATTAGGTTGCCATGAGTCAAGGTTGACTTGATGGCAACTGACAACAACGACAACAAGAATCAGTATCAGCAGCAGGAGCAAGAGAAACACCGGTTTCCCAGTCGCTCCCATAAAATATGAGATGCTTAAAATACCGTTTGCTTCTTTGCGTAGAAAGGTCAAAAGTTACTCCCAGAAAGGGAACAACATAGTTCCACAAAATATTGCCTGCTTTTGTTTCTCCATAAATAAGACTTGTTGTCAAGAAACTCGAGATCAGTGCTAGTGAATTTGCCATGAAATACGTAAGCTTGGAATTGAGCAACAGGTTTTTGTGGCACTTTCCTGGGTGTCAGCAGGAACTCTGAAATCAGGCTCAAAAAGACCAAACCATATACCCTCAGCAACTTGCCAAAAACCAATAAAAGTTGCTGATCATAGAGCCCAAATCAAGGAGGCAGACAGGGACAGTCTGGGGCCACAAACCCCAATAAAATTACAAATAAATGCGTATCACTTTAGTATGATCCTGACTGAACAAAATCATTTCAAATGGTGAAAAGAATCTTCCCATAGCTACATAGGAGCCCTGGTGGCGCAGCGGCTAAGAACTAGGGCTGCTTACCAAGAGGCTGGCAATTCAAATCCACCAGCTGCTCCTTGGAAACCTTATGGGGCAGTTCTACTCTTTCCTTTAGGGTTGCTATGAGTCAAAATCGACTCCACAGCAATGGGTTTGATTTTTTGGCATAGCTACATACCATACGGTCAGGAAACATTAAAACGATAAATCTCTTTTAGATTCTTTTAAATCCAGCCATTTAGATAAAGATATGTTGACAGTTCAGTGGTTTTGCAGTTAGGAAGTGTAACTCAGCATCATAGAATTGGTCTCTGCTCAATAGATGCCAGTAAACCCCCTTCCACACTCTTCCATTTTGGCGATCGAAAAAAAAAAAAAAGAGAGAGCGAGAGTGGCATATTGCAACATTTGCAAGGGACGTGGCATTTTATATCCAGGGGCAAAACGCCTCTTTTGTTTTCTGGTGAAGAAGTTCACCGCATGGCAATCAACACAAGTTTAAAAGAGAAAGAGAACAAATGTCTTAGTTTATGAAAAACAGGCAGTGCGTTCTATTTTCAAATTAGTTTAATTCACAGGCCAGTGAAACTAAAATTTGAAAGACTTGTGGCTTTGTATGTCTTCTTTTTTTTTTGTTTTGTGTATGTGTGTGAGTGTGTGTGTGTTTAAAGACCCTGTGAGACTTTCAAGCTGGTAGAAAGATTTAGACCTGAAAGCCCCGGTGATAAAATGTTCCCTTCCCAGCCCTAGCAGCAACTACTGCTGCCGCAGCAGCAACATTAAAGAGTTGTGTTTCCATCGGAGCTAAAATTTCAATTCCAAAACCAGCCTCTGTGATTCAGCCTGTTTCTTCAGTTAAACTGGGGTCAGCCAGCTCTGAGGATTAACCGTATTTGACCCTGCGCATCAACACTCACAAACACGCTGCCGCAGGGGTCGCGTTCCTGCATGCTGTAAGCAGATCTCTTCCTCCACGGTGGCGGAGCGGCACCACGTAACCCCCCCAGGATACCTGCCTGCCATCTGGCCCAGGCCAACAGGGTCGTAGTAACCAGCTGACTTGTCAGCAGCAACAACACACCCGGCTCTAAAGTGTATTTTCTTCCCTTGCAACATTCCCGGGCCTGATGTGGAAGTCTGGCTTCATGAGTCCCAAAGATATGCGGTTGCCACGTATCTGCACTGAATTCTAATTAGACAATGACACCGGATATCAAAAATATTTATTTATTTCTGTAGATTTCAAACAAAGGCTGATATTCGTGCAACCAAAATCCCGCCACCCAAAAATTCCCAATCACTTTTTGAAATAAAGAAGTTAAAGGTTTAGTTCCAAACTGAAAGCTTTTTTCTAAATTAGTAATTGCCTTGGTCAAGGTTCTGGGGCTGATCAAGGATATTTCTTAAGGACTGAGAGAGAATGAGTACAGAGACCCTCATTCATACATGCATTTAGTCAGTAAATAGTTATTCAGCACCCACTTTGTCAGGCACTGTGCTGGGCACCCAATAGTAGTAAGGTTCTACGGTTGAAGTTGGGATTTAAATGATTTGAGAGAAAACAATCTAATGACGACAGCAACAAATATATGTATGTATATACATATACAAAAGGGTTTTATATATATATACACACACACACAGATATGTAATTTAGACTAAAAAATAGCCTGTCAATCCTTAGATTTCATGTTTATTTACACTGACCTCAGCATTTCATCATGGATAACCAGCCAGACACAAGAACTTCCTTGTGCGCTTTTTGTTTTATATACTTTTTGACTCTTTCCATTACGAACAGATATGCAAACTAGAATAAGTATTACCTTTCTGGAAGTAGTTTTGGTACACAAAGCAAAAGCAGAAACCTAAAGCGACTTGCCTGTGGAAAAATTGTTTTAACTGAAGATAAAAATTGTCGATAGGAATTTCATGCTTTACTGTTCCTGAAGACTTTTAGGGGAAATGGGACGATTTCCAGTTGTCAAAAAGTTTTCTGGGGACATTGAGGCAAAAATATTAAAAAAAAACCTTTTTAATGGGGAATAGCTGGCTTATCCTGTCTTTCTCTTTTCTTTCATGCACCCAAAAAATGCGTAACTTTTTTATTCAGAGTTTTTCCATTCCTTTTGTAGAAATATTTAAAAGGTTACTTAAATTTCCCTAGACATGTTCTTAATTTTCTCTTATTTTCTTCCGCATTTGCCAAATCTTTACTACTTCTTCTCTTTGGGAAAAAGATTGACAATATATTATATAAGAAATTAAGTGCAGAGTGTGGTATAGTCTTTTCTTCTTCTTTCTTCATACCTAATTCATCTCTTCAGGGAATTAAGGATATTATTTATATTCCCATAGCAAGCCTTTGGCAAGACAGTGTTAACCAGAAATATCAGAGAGCAATGTTAGACTACTCTGCACCCTGGCAAACACTAGGTGGAAAAGCGAAACATTCAAACATCTGGAAATTTCCCAGATGTTTTGTTTCACCTGGACACAGTATTTCAATTATTAGAAATGACATATTCGCTTTTCACCTGGCTGTGTGTTTTTAATAATAGCCTTAGAGCTAGAAATAAAATCTTGGCAATATTAGAATTACTTCCTCAGTTTAGCTTTCTCCAAGAGAAAGATATAAATTAATTACGGCTGATGGGAACAATAGCATTATAACATTACTATAGATGGAAATGAGTCCCAAAAAATGTGTATCAATTTGGCTAGGCCATGATTTCCAGTATTCTGTGGTTGTACACCATTTTATAATCTCAAAGGATTATCCTATGTGTTGTAAATCCTAACCTTTATGATGTTAATGAGGCAGGATTAGAGGCAATTACATTAATGAGGCAAGACTCAATCTACAGGACTAGGTTGTATCTCGAGTCAACCTTTTTGAGATATAAAAGAGAGAATTGAGCAAAGAGGAGAGGGACCTCCTGCAACCAAAAAAAGAGTCTAGAGCAGAGCACATCCTTTGGACCCAGGGTCTCTGCACTGAGTAACTCCTACCTAGACCCAGAGGAAGATTGATGACAAGAGACTTTCCCCTGAGCCTTCAGAGAGAGAAAGCCTTCCTCTGGAGCTGGCACCCTGAATTCAGACTTCCAGCCTCCCAGGCTGTGAGAGAATAGATTTCTCTTCGTTAAAGCTATTCACTTGTGGTATTTCTGTTATAGCAGCACTAGATAACTAAGACAAATATCAACTATGTTTTCTATCACAGCAGACTGGGAAGGGCTGATGTGATAAATGCTCCTCCTTAGGCCATTCTACCATGTGTTCCTCTTCTCTAAACACCATCAGCAATTTTAGAATAACACACACACAGGCAACCCTTTATCAGAGATGTGCCAAATAGACCGTTTTTTTAAACTACATTTAGTGATGATTTCCACCATGGAATTTACCAAGCTTCTTTTGAAATATATGTCAGCTTAAAACCTGTTGCTGTCAAGTCAACTCCAACTTATGTGTGTTAGAGTAGAGCTGTGCTCCAAAGGGTTTTCAATGGATGATTTTTCAGAAGTGCGTCGCCAGGCATTTCTTCCAAGATGCCTCTGGGTAGACTCAAACTTCCAGCATTTCAGTTAGCAGGCAAGTACCTTAACTCAGAGACTTATGCCAGCCTAGCTAGGGAAGTTTTTCTTTTAAAATATATTAACAGTAACTATTAATTATGGCTTATTTTTATTGATATCAAAACTCTCTCTCATGGTGGAATCAACTCAACTGCACACACAAACAGTAGGATCCATACTGTGTATCCTGTTATGCTGGCTCTCCAATGAAGACCCTGTATGCAACTTTTGGAGTTAAGGGCAGAAGGAACACAAACCTGAGGCACACAAGTGCTGAAATCTGAGACCTGAGTCACAGATCTGCAGGCTAATCTGAGTCAATGTTAAGTGATATAGGGAGCCAGGTGCAGTAGCAGGGAAACGGGTTGACAGAAACAAGGCTAAGGAAACCAGGCTACAAATTCGGGCTAGAATTTAGGCCCAGAAGGCAAATCCAATGAAAACGAGGAACACAGACGAAGGCAAGTGAGGCAGATGACTGTGAGTATTAAATAAGGAGGCTGCAACATGTTGCAAATTTCAGACAGGTAGCAGGGTCTACGTTCACTCCAGCCGCCTGAGATGTAGGTTTCAAACCATTTCCAGATCCTACTCAATGATGAGAACACATGCAGCTCCTAAACTCCTACCAATGGTTCAAAGAGCAGGCAGGGCTCTGTCTGCACTGACAGCTCCATAGCCCCTTATCCAAAACCTTTGGGCTAAATGTGTTTTGGAGTTTAGGATTTTTCAGATATTAAAAGGCAATATGGCACAACAACTTGTGTGAATCTCCCAGACAATTATGCTGAAGGAAAAAAATTCAATCACAAAAAGGTTGCAAAATGTACAATTCCATTTATATAACATTAAAGAAATGACAAAATTATAGAGCTGGAGGATAGATTAGTGGTTGCCAGTGGTTAGGGAGTTGCGGAGGGAGAGAGGTGACTATGCCCATAAAAGCATAGCATGAGGGATCCTTGTGATGGAACAGGCTGCATCTTGACTGTGACGGTGGTCACACAATCTGCTCATGTGACAAAATTGCACAGCACACAGGCACACACATACAAATGAGCGAGTGCATGTAAAACTGGTGAAACCTGAAAAGGTCAATGAATTCTGTCAATTTCCTGGTTGTGATACTGTACTATAGTTATACAAGATGTTACCATTGTGGGAAAAAAGATGATGAGGATAGTACATCTGTCCGTATTATTTCTTAGGACTGCATGTGACTCTACAATTATCTAAAAATAAAAAAGTTAAAAAAAAACTTTTTTTTTAAAAAAAAGCAATGAAGTGCACGCAGCATATATTATGTAACGCTTAAGGCAGTGTCAAGTGCATCACTATTTCTTCAGCAAAGCGTGTGACTATTCACACCAAGTGAAATGTATGTTATAAATAGCCTCTCGTCAGCTTGGGTCAGGTTTTATGGCCAGATGACTTCAGGTTTAGTCAGGTTTTACTGCCTAATCAGTCACAAAACCCCTTTAGTTTTTTCAGAGCTTTTTGGATTTCAGAACTATAGATCAAGAATTATAAACCTAAATCCCACACTGGCCACCTAGAGGAGGCCAGGAATGGAAAGCACTTACTGATTTGTTTGATACCTCCTGTTTCTGTTTATTCTTATTTTGCATTTAGCAGAGAAAATTTTAGGAAGATTGCAATTTTTTAATATAATACTTCTATCACAGAAGGTTTGAAAAAAAGAGCTGTTTTGTGCATTCTTTTGAGAAGTTAACCAGCAACAACCAGAATAAAATTTGATGGATGGAGGCTGTGGACAGAAAGGCACGATCCACATGGAACAATAAGGAACGCCCTTAGATTCTCCCAGGGTGTCTTCATAGTACCACTCTCTTATTTGATTGGGAATAAATTTTCAATACAAATAGCACTACAACCACAGATACAGGGTATAGGATTCCAACACATATGTTGGGAGGACACAATTCAACCTGTAATAGACTCTATCTAAAAATATTTGACCATAATGCAAATACTTCATGATCATACAGCTTTTCAGCATTAAATGAGGATAGATGTTCAGAATTTGCAGTGAACCTAATTCAAATTAAATTTAAACCCAAGCAATGTGGAAGGAACCTAATTTATTCACCTTTAACTTGAGTCCTCAGGTTTTGTCCTAGTCTGTGCTATTCTCCACACTGCAGTTAGAATTATCCTATTGAAATATAAACATAACTATGTCACTCTCTTTTCAGTCTTCTCTGTAGCTAGAACAGTATCCTCACTCTCTAGGGTGAAAGAAGAGGCGCACAGTGACATGAATGCAGGTGATCACAGTTAAGAGTCACATGTCTCTCCATTCTCCCCATTCCAGGTTATGCTCCTACCACACTAATTACTTCCAGTTTTCTGAATGGGCCATGCTTCTTCACTTCCATATTTCCTGCCCTCCTATAACTTAATGTTTTAGATTAACATGGATGCAAGATTCCTTCCTAGATGAAGAGAGAGGCCTCAACTGAATAAGCACATCATAAATGAATGAGGAGAAACCAACCGAAATAAAACCTGGTGCTGTTGAGTTGATTTCAACTCATAGCAACCTTGTAGGACACAGTAGAACTGCTCCATGGGATTTCCAAGGCTGTAATCTTCAGGGAAGCACATTGCCACATCTTTCTCAAACAGAGCCACTAGGTTGGTTTGAACTGCCTATCTTTTGGTTAGCAGCTGAGCATTTAACCACTGTGCCATCAAGGCTCTCACATATCACTAGGATTTGCATTTGGCTGTAAATAACAAAGACCAGGCTACAGTAGCTTAAACATATTAGGACTGTATTCTTTCACATAAAATGATGTCCAAAAGTAGGCAGTCCGGAGCCCAAATGGTAGCTCTACTAAGTTCATCGGGGACCCAAGCTCCATCTATCATTCTGTTCTACCATCCCAAGTGCATGACTTCTACCCTCAAGTCGTAAAATGGCTTCTGAAGTTCCATCACATCCATTTTCTAGCAGGAAGGAATGAAAAAGCAAATGGCAAAATGTGCAAAAACCCCCACTCAATGGCCACTTACTAGTCATTCCTACTAAAAAAGGAAGGGAAATAGACCTTGGGTGGACAGCTAGCAATCTCTATCACAGCTCAGAAATTAAGGGCCAGATTATTGATCAGGACTTAATAGCAGTCATGAACTTATCAGTACAAATTAGGTGGGAGAAAAATTTGTCTCTAAAAAGGGAACAAAGGAAAAACTGGAGGAGGAACAACGGTGTACATTGTTGTTGTTAGGTGCAGTCGAGTCAGTTCCAATTCATAGCAACCCTATGTACAACAGAACAAAACACTACCCAGTTCTGTGCCATCCTCATGAAAGTCAATATGCTTAGCCCATTGTTGTTGCAACTGTCAATCCATTTCATTGAGCATCTTCCTCTTTTTTGCCGACTCTCTACTTTAGCAAGCATGATGTCCTTCTCCAGGGACTGATCCCTCCAGATAACTTGTCCAAAGTATGTGAGATGAAGTCTCGCCATCCTTGCTTCTAAGAAGCATTCTGGCTGTACTTCTTCCGAGACAGATTTGTCCATTCTTTTGGCAGTCCACGGTATAGTCAATATAGTTCCCCAACACCATAATTCAAAGGTGTTAATTCTTCTTCCATCTTCCTTATTCATTGCCCAGCTTTCACATGCATATGAGGTGATTGAAAACACCAGGTCAGGTGCAACTTAGTCCTTAAAGTGATACCTTTGCTTTTCAACACTTCATAAAAAAAAAAAATAGAGGTCTTCAAATCTGCTGATTTGCCTGATGCAATGTGTCATTTGACTTCTCAACTGCTGCTTCTATGGGTGTTGATTGTGGATCCAAGTAAAATGAAGTCATTGACAACTTCAATCTTTTCTCCATTTATCATGATGTTGCTTATTGGTCCAGTTGTGAGGGTTTTTGTTTTCATTTTGTTGAGGTGTAATCCATATTGAAGGCTGTAGTCTTTGAGCTTCATCAGTAAATGCTTCAAGTCCTCTTCACTGTCAGCAAGCAAAGTTGTGTCATCTGCAGAAAGCAGGTTATTAATGAGTCTTCCTCCAATCCTGATGCTCTGTTCATCTTCATATAGTCCAGCTTCTCAGATTATTTGCTCAGTATACAGACTGAATAGGTATGGTGAAAGGATACAACCCTGACACACAGCTTTCCTAACTTTAAACCATGCAGTATCCCTCATTCTGTTTGAACAACTTCCTCTTGATCTATGTACAGGTTTCTCATGAGCACAATTAAGTGTTCTGGAATTGCCATTCTTCACAATGTTATCCATAATTTGTTATGATCCACACAGTAAAATGCCTTTACATAGTTGGTAAAACACAGGTAAACATTTTCTGCTTTCAGTCAGGATTCATCTCACATCAGCAATGATATCCTTTATTCCATGTTTCCTTCTGAATCCAGCTTCAATTTCTGGCAGTTCCCTGTCAATGTACTGCTGCAACAGCTTTTGAATGATTTTCAGAAAAATTTTACTTGCATGTGATATTAATGATATTCAATAATTTCTGTATTAGGTTAGATCACCTTTCTTTGGAACAGGCATAAATATGGACCTCTTCCAGTTGGCTGGTCATAGCTGTCTTCCAAAATCTTGGCATAGATGAGCGAGCACTTCCAGTGCTTCATCCATTTCTTGAAACATCTCCATTGGTATTCTGTCAGTTCCTGAAGCTTTGGTTTTCGCCAATGCCTTCATTGTAGCTTGGACCTCTCCCTTCATTACCATCAGTTCTCAATCATATGCTATCTCCTGAAATGGCTGAACATCAACCAATTGTTTTTGGTAGAGGGACTCCGTGTATTCCTTCTATCTTCTTTTGACGTTTTCTGCATCATTCACTATTTTGCCCATAGAATCCTTCACTAATACAACCCAAGGCTTAAATTTTTTCTTTGGTTCTTTCAGCTTGAGAAATGCTGAGTGTGTTTTTCCCTTTTGTTTTTCTAACTCCAGATCTTTTCACATTCCTTTATAATACTTTGATGATGATGGTGTATGGGAGATTCAAAACAGGAAAACTTCGCAGCTTAATGAGGACAGGGTTTTCAACACTTCAAAATGATGGCTCAAACCATGTCACTGAGGGATGAGCTTTGAGGTGGGGGATAAATACAATAAGCAAGATGTTTGCAAAATCGTATCAACTCTCTGTGACTATGCCCTGGCCAACCTTGCCAACTATATAGCAATCACTCAATAAATATGTGTTAAATGAATTAGTCATGGTACACTTTACCACTAAGATTGTCCATTTCATCAGAATCCTTCTCACTCATCTCTCCAGGCAGCCATCACCAATCAATCAGAGATGTAATGAGAAGGGAAACATACCTGCCACCTTTATGTTTGAATCCAGTTATCCTATGCTCAGCAACCTATACCTTGGAAACTTCAACTCTTCCTCATTATTTAGTCAAGGCTTTTTTAAGGAAAAAAAAAAACTCAACAGGATCAAGAGTAAATAAAGAAAAAAAAAATTTCCTCTTGGCACAGAATTTAAAAAGAGATAGTAATAGTATATGCCTAAGCACCAAATAAGGTGGAAGAAACAGGATTCCACATGAAAAAAAATTCCACATGAAAGTAAAACTTGGCAAAAATAGGAAAACAGCTGCCTTCCCCACATGTAGGTTCCCCTTGAGGGGTGTGTGTGTGTGTGTTGTGTTTCAAAAAAAGCAATGTCTTTACAATTCAAAAACTCCATTTCCCATTTAACCTAAATAAAAGATTACTTGTTGATGATCCTCTGAGGAGAGAAATGAGAATAAAGTCACCCAAACCATAAGGAATATTTCAGAGAGAGTTCATTCAATTAGTATTTGTTAAGTGCCTACTATCTGTGTGGTTCAAAATCGTAAAAGGTGTACATCAGTATTGTATCCCTTTACCTTACTTATTCAATCTGTACACTGAAAAAATAATCTGAGAAGCTGTACTATATGAAGAAGAACACAGCATCAAATTTGGAGAAAGACTCATTAACTATGACGAAGAACATAAAGTCAAACAAATAGAAAACTATCATTAGAAAAGTTAAGGAATTTGTCGTACATGATACAGATAGGGAAAAAAAGGAAATTAGATGAATAATAATTTCATGAATATTACCAATGATCAGCAAGATTCAAAATGAGAAGCAGCTGCAGATATCCATTAATAATCATAACATGGAATGTGCAAAGTATGAATTTAGAAAAGTTGGAAGTCTCCAAAAATTAAATGGAATGCATAAACATTGCTATCCTAGGCATTAGTGAGCTGAAATGGACAGGTATTGGCCATTTTGAATCAGACAATCATATGGCCTATTACGCGAGGAATGACAAGTTGGAGAGGAATGGTGTCACACTCTCTGTCAAAAAGAACATTTCAAGATCTGTCCTGAAGTACAACACTCTCAGTGATAGGATAATATCCATATGCCTACAAGGAAGAACAGTTAATATGACTATAATTCAAATTTACACACCAACCACTAATGCCAAAGATGAAAAAATTTAAGATTTTTATCAACTTCTGCAGTCTGAAATTGATCAAACATGCAATCACGATGCATTGATAATTACTGGTGATTGGAATGCAAAAGTTGGAAACAAAGAATAAGGGTTGGTATTTGGAAAACATGTCCTTGGTAGTAGAAATAACGCCGGAGAACGCAGGATAGAATTTTCTAAGACCAAAGACTTCTTCGTTGTGAATACCTTTTTCTAACAACATAAGTGGCGACTCTACATGTGGACCTCGCCAGATGAAATACATGGGAATCAAATTGACTACATCTGTGGAAAGAGATCATAGAAAAGCTCAATATCATCAGTCAGAACAAGGCCAGGGGCCGACTGTGGAACAGACCATCAGTTGTTCATATGCACGTTCAACTTGAAGATGAACTTGCTATTTTTTACTAGGAATAACCAAACTTCCTGTATTGACTGACTGATCCACTAATTCATCAATTCAGCATACATTTCTTGACCATCCATTGTAAGAAGAGTCTTTGTAGGCATCATCAGAACGCAGGAAGAGTATGGGCTATAATCATTACCTTCAAGTTGCCATTGGCTTCTCTGACAAAAAAATGCTAAACTATCCAAAAATATCACTAAAGTTCAACCTACAGGGTAACATTCCCAGACTTCTTGATGAGGCAGAGAAAGGTAGAAATACTATTCAGCAGCTGACATTTGGAGTTTCGTTTTGGAAAACTTTAAAGAGTTTGGCACCAATAAATGTTTATTGAATACAGCAGTGAATGAAGTGCAGTAGCTCAATTCTCCCACACACCCTACTTTGTCCAGTTCTTTTGATTCACTATGCAGATTCCACTTACAGTTTGGCCTTTTGAGACTACTTTTGAATTCTGCAAAATAAATCACATCCACTAGGAAATAAAGTCTGCATTGTGTCTCCCCTCTCTTCACTCTAATATAAATGGGACCTTCCTGAAGTTTGAGGTTATAACATCTTACAGCTTGCATTCTTTGGTGCATTTACTTAGAGGTATGATCCACTTTTCCTTATTTGGCAAAAATGTAATCTAAAGAGTAAGACAATAGCCTTCTCCTTCTTTATGTTTTTTTAACGGAATTAAAAAAAAAAAAAAAAAAAGCAGTCCAGTAAAACAAGGTTTCATTTTATAGAAAATAGCTATTTATAAAATCTTGAAATAATTTAACTACTAACAATTCAAGTAACTGAAATAACTATGATATGTATTATATGCTAGGTACAGGGTATCATATTATAATTATTTAAGAGTGAAAGCCCCGGGATCCAACTGCCTGCCTTCACATCCCAGCTCTACCTCTTTTTTGCTGTGTGACTTTGACAATACTTAACTTTATTCACTTTGGTCTTATTATCTTTAAAAGGCGAATGAAAATATTTATCTTGTAGGATGATTTAGAGAATTGAATGCATATAAAATCCTTTCCAAAATCCTCAGAACATAACAAGCACTCAATAAAGATTAGTTTCATGGATATAGTCTCTCTCCTTTCTACAAAACTCAAAATCTATTGGAGAGAAAGACAGGAAATGAGTAATCATGCCCAAAATGCTATTAGTGAATGTTGAAAGTACTGTGGAGCACACAAGAAGGAGCGAGTCATTCTACCTGGGGAATTAAACAGAAGTTTCAAAGAGGAAGTGGCATTTGATTCTTCTACTCAGACTATGTCAACAAGTGTAAATTCATCTCATTAATGTGACTTAATTCATGTTTAATTATAAACCGATGATCAACTGACTCAAAATAATGAAGATTTCTAGTTCCAGGACCAAAATCTGATGTGCAAGTATAAGCTCTTTCCTCTTTTTTTCCTTACACCTTCCATTTACTCTTCCCTCTAATACCTTTACCCACTTCCTGTCTTTTCTTTTCTTCTTCTATCCTTCTTCTCTTCTCTTTGCCCTTCCTACTCTGTTTCCTCATTCACAGGAAACCTTCTAACTCATATTTTTCAGTACGGCTCTGAAATTTTATTCAAGATGATAGACAGTAGTGTTGTTTGTCTGCCTTCCATGTTTCGTCTCTGGAAGACATAGGGAACAGATGGAATTCTCTCCTACCTTGAGTCAGTAAAAACCGGATTTTCTCATCATCTGAGACTTGTACAATGTGACAGGCTGGAAAATGACTCCGTGGAATCTATGAATGTTACCTTATATGCAGAAAAAAATGCCTTGAGATGGGGAAATTATCCTGGATTACCCAGGTAGGCCCTAAATGCAATCACGTGTATCCTTATAAGAGGGAGTCAGAGGGAGGTTTCACACATAGAAGAAGAGGAGAAGGCAGTGTGACCACAGAAGTAGAGATTAGAGTGATAGGGTCATAGGCCAAATGCTGGCCACCACCAGAAGCCACTAGAGACAGAAAGTGCAGCGCACCTAAACCTGTATTTTAGCCCAGTGAAACTGAGTTTAGACTTCTAAAAAATAACAGTGCCGTCAAGTCGATTCTGACTCATAACTTCTAGCCTGCAGAATTGTGAGAGAATAAATTTCTGTTGTTTTAAGACACCAAGTTTGTAAATTTGTGGTAATTTGTTACAGCAGCCATGGAAAACTAATACATAGGCTTAAAGGTGGTGCCTTGTCCTTTACCATGTTTTAAACCTTCTGGCTTTCATGGTTTGGAAACTGCTGATACTCATAAAAATAGGCCTTGAAAATTTTCCTTAATATTAGTCTTGAATCACTTGCCTTTACTTATTTTACATTGTGCATTCAGACACTACCAATGCCTAATCTTATTGCTCCTCATTATTCCCTATCCTATTTACATTACCCCATCCCTACAAGAGTATATCCCTATTAACCGTGATTTGGATTCCTCTTTACTGTATTGATTTGGTCTTGGATTTTTCTAATTTAGCCCAGCCTCTGCCATTCATACTATGTCTGTGAATTCACTCCAGCATTTCAGAACTAGTCTTCTTTTGGATAATTTTGAATGATCTTCTACTACCTAGTTCTCCTGATCCTGTTTAAAACCAACACATTACATCAGTGCCATTACGCCTTGACTTTGGAAACATTTTCAATTATTCTGAAACATGTCTGAGCCTAATAACCTCTAAATAAAATCATTTTTCTCCCAACAACAACAAAAAAAAAGCCCCAGGCCCAGACAGCTACACTGGAGAAATCTACCAAACATTCAGAGAAGATTTGACACCAATTCTATTCAAACAATTCCATAACATAGAAAAGGAAAGAATACTCCCTAATTCATTCTATGAAGCTAGCATAAGCAAACCAAAAATAAACCAAACCCAGTGCTGTCGAGTCGATTCCGACTCATAGCAACCCTATAGGATAGAGTAGAACTGCCCCATAGAGTTTCCAAGGAGCGCATGGCGGATTTGAACTGCCAACCCTTTGGTTAGCAGCCATAGCACTTAACCACTACGCCACCAGGGTTTCCAGCATAACCAAAACCAGGCAAAACACCACTAAAAAAGAAAATTACAGAACAATGTCTCTCACGAATATAGATGCAAAATTCTCCACAAAATTCTAGCCAACAGACTTCAACAGCATATGAAAAAAAAATACATCATGATCGAGTGGGATTCATACCAGGGATGCAAGGATGGCTCAACATTAGAAAATCAATCAACTTAATTCACCACATAAATAAAACAAAGGAGAAGAATCACACTATCATCTCAATTGACAGAAAAAGCATTTGATAAAATCCAACACCCTTTCCTGTTAAACACTCTCAACAAAGTAGAAATAAAAGGGAAATTCCTCAATATAATTAAGGACATATATGCAAAACCAACAGCAAACGCTGTTCTCAATGGAGAAAGATTGACAGCATTCCCCTTGAGAATAGTGACGAGACAAGGGTACCTTTTATCACAATACTTAGTCCATATTGTACTGAAAGTTCTAGCCAGAACAGTAAGGCAAGAAATGGAAATAAAGATGATGAATTTAATAAGCAAGAAGAAATTTAATAGGCCCAATTGAAAGTTATTCCACATTTCTCTGTAAATCAAGGTTTAAAAAAAATGATGTAATACCTATAAGAAAGCATAAATGCTAACTAGCTGCTCCTAAAGCCATATTTCTCCCAACATATTTAAACAGTAAAGTCCTCTAAGTAAATATTGAATGTACAATGTTGACTTTTTTAAACTGCATTTATCTTTTTACATACAAGTTAATTAGAAAGAATCAAGAGTTCACTGTACTCAGTACAGTCTCTTGTAAAGAGGTTCTTATAATTTTTCAGAATTGAGAACATGAAAGATTGTACCACCATCATCTGTCAGTTTGTCGTGCTGAGGTGGCTTGCATATTGTTATAATGCTGAAACCTGGGCCACCAGTATTTCAAATGTCACCAGGGTCACCTATGGTGAACAGGTTTTAGCAGAGCTTCCAGACTAACACACACTGGGAAGAAAGGCCTGGCAATCTGCTTCCAAAAGTTAGCCAGTAAAAACCCTATGGATCACATCAGAATATTATCTGATACTGTGCTAGAAGATGCACCCACTAGGTTGGAAGACATTCAAAATACACCGTGGCCACAACAATGGACTGGAGCATGTCAACAATTGTGAAGATGATGCAGGACTGGGCAACATTTTGTTCTGCTATACAGAAGATGGCCATGAGTAGGAGATGACGACAGCAGCAACAACTGCCAAGACTAGATTTTCAGCTTTAAAAAGTGAGGAATTCCATATTCTCTATGATTCCAAGTTCTAAGAATTAGTCACCTCGTTTTTTATCTCCTTCGCATTACAAGTACAAATTCTAATGTTCTCTAAAGATAAATTTCGAAAAGTAAATAGCTGAGGGGACAAAAAAGGAAGTCAAGCTATGGGCATTAGTCAAAGGAGTTTCTAACATAATAGGACTTAATAAAAAAGAGGAAGGCCTTTGTGTATTGTTATCCTTCACTGTCTGAAATCCAAGTATCTGAGAACCTTATGTGCAAAGCTTGCCTTTTTTCTATTTTCTACCAAAGACTCTTTTTTTTTCAAGTCACACCAGTTGTGTATCACACATTTATTAGAGTTATTATTAACAACAGCAGCAAAAATACCTGGGAAGGTCTTTAATGATCACTCACTTGGACTTTCTTCTTTTAAGGAATGAAGGATTTAGGCCCAGATCATACAATGAATTTGTTAGTGGTTTATTGACAATCAGAGCTGGGGTGCACCAAATGATTCTGACCATTCCCTGTAGGTCTTTTAAAAAGTCTAAATTGCCCATGCCAGTGTGCTAGAAGCGTAGGAGTCACTGCAGGGATTAGCAATCCATCTCCAGAATCCTTCCAGATCACTTCAGTTGGCTAGCTCCCTCTGCTTCTTTATCCTGGCTGTTCTCCTCCACCATCTCCCCCAGATAGAGACTGCTCTCTCAGCTGGTCGTTTGTGTCCGGTTCAGTACATGATTTTTGTATTTTTCTCCCTCTGGCCCTCCACACACACACTACATCAGTGTGGTGAAACGATCCTTCTCTAATGTCCCAACGGGGTCCATGCCATTTTATAAGAGGCAGCCTCTCAGGCACAGGACCCTTACACTGTGGCCCTACCTTGCCTCCCCTTCTCTTGGCCATTTGCTAAAATACTTGTAACTAAACATAGCCACATATGAGGATTTAGTAAATTTCACCTCATAGTTACAACAAAAATATTGGATGTAATTGATATTTTCAGACCAGAAAACTCTAAGTATCAGCTGATTTGATTAGTATGTAGTACCCCTAGGCTTTGCAGACATTTTTCCCTATGAGACAGAAATTTTCTTTTACTCTTCTAGCTCTTTGTGTTTGAATTAAATGCCAATGATGTCATGAAGTGAAAGGGAAGGAAACACATAATTCAGAAAGAGTTTTAAAAACCAAATCAATAACACCATTGCTGAAGTGAGTGGGGCGGGGGGGGAGACACAAAAGCCAGTAAAAATAAATCAATAAATAAAACTCAGATCAACTGTCATGCTGTGATGCTACAGAAAAATTCCTCAGGGGAAAATAACACACACGCACATTCACACCAACAATCTGGCTTAATTAAAGTTCATTCCTTGTCAGCATTTTGTCTCCGTAAAGTTTTCACTTTAAATATAGCAAAGTGACCCAAACTGTCTTTTGTCATTTTCACGTACGTAATTTCTCACAGCTATTCTGTCAATATGCAAACCTGGTTTTCAATCTGTTTACCCTCCCACAGCCTGATAACTGAAGTCTAAAAAGAAAATGAAGCATGTTTTTACCATTCCCACCCCTAACCGTTTTATTCCTTCATGCAATGAACCTCACATTGGCTCTTATCTTGATAAATGTCCTTTCACATCCTACACATCAACATTTAAAACAATTTAATTGCTCTGTCCTTTAGAATTCCTAAATTATCCATAGTCTGCACATTTCTAAGTGATTCTCAAACACATTTTTGCTCTCTTCTCTTCCCTCCCCGAAATTAATAGCTCAAGGTAATTTATTTTTACAAGATATACACAAATGGTTTTACCATTTATGACAGGCCACTCTGAGCAGTCCCGTAAGGAACAGCCATGTTGAACTATAGATACAGAATGCAAAAATCATAATGTATAAACTAAATGGTCTATATCCAGTGAGTAGAGTAACTATTTCTAATAATAATGCTTTCAAAATAATTGAGATGGCTCTAAGAATTTATTTCCCTATAAAGACTGCTGTATATTGTAATTTATGTACAACACAATTTTATAAACTAAAACAGTATCTCCTAAAGAGAATTTTCTCACTAGGCAAAATATTAAAATTAAAAAAAAAACAATATGGAAAGAAAAAATAAAGGCTACCATTTATTTAGCCCCTACTGTATACATATGAGGAGGGAGACCTGGTGGTGCAATGGTTAAGCATTTGGCTGCTAATCAAAAGGCTAGCAGTTCGAATCCACCAGCCACTCCTTGGAAACCTTACGGGACAGTTCTACTCTGTCCTATAGGGTCGCTATGAGTTGGAACTGACTTAACTGCAATGGGTTTATACATATTAGGAAGCCCTGGTGGTATAGTCATTAGGAGCTCTGCTGCTAACCAGAAGGTCAGCAGGTCAGATCTACCAACTGTTCCTTGGAAACCCTATGGGGCAGTTCTACTCTGTCCTATAGGTTCACTATGTGTTAGAATGAACTCAATGGCAATGGATATACATATTGGAACAAATTCAACAGCAAATAATAAGAAGAAATGTAAATGTCATCTTTTCCCTTACATTCGTCCTGTCAAATAGTTGTTATTAGCTGCATTTTATAAGACTAAGATAGATTAAGATGTGGCCAAAGGGCACAGAGTTAATAAATGTCAGAGTGGAGGTTTGAATCTGGCTCTCTCAGATGCTAAAACTTAAGACTCCTTCAACTAAGCCTGCTACCTCCCAAAGGCACCTGACATCTTCAAATAAAAAGGGAGAAAGTGTTTGAAAAGAAATAACATTAGGAAGAGAATCACATAGGAAAAATAATATTAAATACCTCTTCCTTGTAAACAGTATGAAATATTATGTCAAAGTCTCACAAACCTAAAAGCTCGCACATTTTACAAATTCAAGTATGATTTGGCCAATGTGTTTATCCTGCTTTAGTCATTAAGAAATGTTTAAAGAATTAGTGTAGGTCTCTACCAAAACCAAAAATACGTGTGTCGCATAGTTCAAGAAAAAAAAAAGTTTTCATACTTCAATTAACGTAGGTATAAATAATCAATACCGATCTCAAGCCATTCAGTCTGGTGGAGGAAATCAACGTGGCTGCAGTTAAACCCCAGGGTACTTCAGTTCTACTATGGCCATTTTCTTGACGTACATAGACAGCTTTGGATCAGAAATACGTACACATTCTATCAAGTGCAAAAAAAAAATTCTTGTTCTGGAAAATGCATGGGATCATTTCGGGGAATGGGGCTGGCTGGATGAAAGAAAAAGGCAGGCAATCAAAACGTGAAGCAAGCCAGCGCTATGGGGTTGACGTTTTATGTATAGTAGCAATTTCTTTGAGGTAGACCAAAGAGTGTCTTGTCTAATATAAAAGTATCTGGCCTAATAGACCATGAAGAAAAGCTGAATTGTTTCTCTTGGGACCTTTATGCTTTTGTTGACTTATCTTGCCCATCAGGAGTTAGACTCCTGAATTTAAAAGACTTATTTTGTCTTCAATCTCAAGGAGATCACTAAATTGATACTTTTTTTTCTCCTCAGATTCCAACTTTGTATTTATGACTATAAATGTTGTCACAGCCTTATAAAAGTGAATCACCCAGGGTAAATAGAAACATGTTTATGCAGCAGCTCCCTTTGGACTTTGAAAAATAAAAAGTGATCTGATACAAAAGGAACACTGAAAATCATTAGTAAGGATTGAAATTTCCCTCATAAAACTACTTATCATTTTCTTAATTGGCTGTATTTACCCTAGTATGAAAAGGTGCATGTTTGAAAGATTTCCCGTGGCTCCTGAGAGAAACGCTCTGGCAAAAAGATCTTAAGTGTGTCACTTTATATTTGGTGAGAGAATTGTTCATACCCTAATTATATTATAAAGGACACCTTCATTAACCAAAGTGGCAGCAATAACAAAAAACACCTAGTACTTATTCCACCTGGACGTTTCACAAAGCCCAATGTCTTTTCCTATTCAAAACTGCCTCTCTAGAGCATTTATCAAAATGAGCTTTCAACAAAACCATTGGCTAGAGAGAGAAGATCTCCTCAACAGTGCAAAAACCTGATTTCCTCTTAGTTCCGAAACAGCTTCATAAATATTTCAGTACAGGGGTGAGGGAAAACATTTCGAGATCAAAAGTTATGGCAGCATCTACAGATTTAGGACTAAAAACCAAACCCACCGCCATTGAGTTGAATCTGGCTCATAGTAATCCTATAGGGTTTCTGAGGCTGTAAATCTCTATGGAAGCAGACTGCCACACCTTTCTCCCAAGGAGCCACTGGTGGTTTCAAACCACCAACCTTTCAGTTAGCAGTCAATCGCTTCGACCACTGTGCCACCAGGGCTTCATCACAGATTTAGGAATAGTCATAAGTAATTCATGTCAATTCCCCTAATGGGCAACTTTAGTTCAAGGACTCTCATCTTCATGGCTGAAATTTTCTTAGAGCTGTGCTGGAGTCTAAAGACTCTTCTTAATCTCAACTTCCTGTCTTCCCTCTCTTCCTATTGTTATTTAATTTCTTGAAAAGTTACATTTTCACAAACTAAACCCATTCCCGTTGAGCCAATTCCAGCTCATAGCAATCCAATAGGACTGAGTAGAACTGCTGCATAGGGTTTCTAAGGCTGTAAATCTTTATGGAAGCAGACTGAAACATCTTTTTCCCACAGAGCTGTTGGTGGATTCAAACCACTGGCCTTTCCGTTAGCAGCCAAGTGCATAACTATTGTGCCATCAAAGATTACAGTGAAGAGCAGTTCTACCCTATCGAGCAGTTTTATTCTGTAACGCAGGGGGTTGCCATGAGTTGGAATTGACTCAACAGCAATGGGTTTGGTTTTTGTTTAGTCCCCACATAGGCATAAATCAGAGAAGTGATCAATATAAATAGCAATGGATTTGCATTCTTAAGTGGATCAGAATCCACTTAGACCTCCTTCCTCTTTTCAGGACCATCATTTGAAGGATCAACTATGAAGCATAGCTCTTAATGGATGACTTCCACATAATGATGAGAGGTCGCTAACAATTGTTCTAGCCTTCCAAAAGGACAAACGGCCCAGAAAAAAAAAAAAAAGCATATCCTTTGGACTACGCCTTTTCATTAGTCTATGCAAACATCATGGACTGCATCTACATAAAACAAAAATACTCCATTAAGAGAATTCATCAAGAAAGCTAATGTGGTATTGTGTTGATAAAAATAAGAAGAGAATAGGCTGATTTTGTTTTTTACTTTTTAATTGCTAGCATTGGTGTCATGTTAACTTAGTTTCAGAATCAACCTAACTCTGTCACTTCTGATCATGTAATATTTATAGGGTTCTTCTCCAGCCACAAAGGAACCTGTGCAATTGGCATTTCTATGACAATAAACGAAGACTCAGTCTGACTAAAACAATAGAGGTACAGATTCTTCTACCAGGCACTATCAAATTTAGATTTATACTTATATATAAAATCAATTTTTCCTTTTTTTATAATTACTTATATTTCTTTGCTACTATTTTATTATTCACATTCCTATTTTAAGCAATTCGAAATCCTTCTGGAATTGTTGGTGAATAGATACATGAATAGGCTTAGAGAGAGGTCATGAATTTTATATGGAACACAACAAAGAAAATGGATATATAATTCAAACTTTCTTGGTTTCTTTTATAGCACTAACCTAAGAAATTGAAATTTAAATGATAAGTTAAATTTTGTTCCCAGCTTTTACAAATTCCTGAAAAGAGTATGACCATCTGTAGTGGGAGCACACTGATTTTTGGAGACAAAAGATGAAAAACCATGCATTGGCTTCTATAAAAACTACTTTAAATTAATACTCTAACTATTATGGATTAAAAAAAATGTGTGTCAACTTGGCTAGGCTATGATTGCCAGTATTGTGTGATATTTCACCATTTTGTCATCTGACGTGATTTTCCTATGTATTGTAAATCCTACTTCTATGATGTTAATGAGGTAGGATTAGAGACAGTTATGTTAATAAGGCAGGATTCACTCTACAAGATTAGCTTGTGTTTTAAGCCAATCTCTTTTGTGATATAAAAGAGAGAGGTGAGCAGAGAGACATGGAGACCTCATAACATCAAGAAAGTAGTGCCAGGAGAAGAGCACATCCTTTGGATCTGGGGTCCCTGTGCTAAGAAACTCCTAGTCCAGGGGAATATTGATGACAAGGACCTTCCTCCAGAGCCAACAGAAAGAGAAAGTCTTCCTCTGAAGCTGCCACCCTGAATTTGGACTTTTAGCCTACTAGACTGTGAGAAAATAAATTTCTATTTGATAAAGCCATCCTCTGTGGTATTTCTGTTATAGCAGCACTAGATGCCTAAGACACTAACTTTAATCATCTCCCATAAAAAATATTTTTATCAAATAAAGATGCAAGAGGTGGCATATGATCAGGAATCGATGGTACTGAAGGAAGAAGTCCAAGCTGCTCTGAAGGCATTGGCAAAAAACAAGGCTCCAGGAATCGATGGAATATCAATTGAGATATTTCAACAAACAGATGCAGCACTGGAGGTGCTCGCTCGTCTATGCCAAGAAATATGGAAGACAGCTTCCTGGCCAACTGATTGGAAGAGATCCATATTTAGGCCTATTCCCAAGAAAGGTGATCCAACTGAATGTGGAAATTATAGGACAATATCATTAATATCACACATAAGCAAAATTTTGCTGAAGATCATTCAAAAACAGCTGCAGCAGTATATCAACAGGGAACTGCCAGAAATTCAGGCCAGTTTCAGAAGAGGATGTGGAACCAGGGATATCATTGCTGATGTCAGATGGATCCTGGATGAAAGCAGAGAATACCAGAAGAATGTTTACCTGTGTTTTATTGACTATGCAAAGGCATTTGGCTGTGTGGATCATAACAAACTATGGAAAACATCACGAAGAATGGGAATTCCAGAACACTTAATTGTGCTCATGAGGAACCTTTATATAGATCAAGAGGCAGTTGTTCGGACAGAACAAGAGGATGCTGATTGGTTTAAAGGCAGGAAAGGTGTGCATCAGGGTTGTATTCTTTCACCATACCTATTTAATCTGTATGCTGAGCAAATAATCCGAGAATGTGCACTATATGAAGAAGAACGGAGCATCAGGATTCGAGGAAGGCTCATTAACAACCTGCGTTATGCAGGTGATACAACCTTCCTTGCTGAAAGTGAAGAGGACTTGAAGCACTTACTAATGAAGAGCAAAGACCACAGCCTTCAGTATGGATTACACCTCAACATAAAGAAAACAAAAATCCTCACAACTGGATCAATGAGCAACATCATGATAAATGGAGAAAAGATTGAAGTTGTCAAGGATTTCATTTTACTTGGATCCACAATCAACAGCCATGGAAGCAGCAGTCAAGAAATCAAAAGACGCATTACATTGGGTAAATCTGCTGCAAAGGACCTCTTTAAAGTGTTGAAGAGCAAAGATGTCACCCTGAAGACTAAGGTGTGCCTGACCCAAGCCATGGTATTTTCAATTGCATCATATGCATGTGAAAGCTGGACAATGCAAAAGGAAGACCGAAGAAGAATTGACACCTTTGAATTGTGATATTGGCGAAGAATATTGAATATACCCTGGACTGTCAAAAGAATGAACAAATCTGCCTTAGAAGAAGTACAACCAAAATGCTCCTTAGAAGGGTGGCAACACTGCATCTTACATACTTCGGACATGTTGTCAGGAGGGATCAGTCCCTGGAGAAGGACATCATGCTTGGCAGAGTACAGGGTCAGCGCAAAGGAGGAAGACCCTCAACGAGGTGTATTGACACAGTGGCTGCAACAATGAGCTCAAGCACAACAATGATGGTGAGGATGGCTCAGGACCGGGCAGTGTTTCATTCTGTTGTGCATAGGGTTGCTATGAGTCGGAAATGACTCGACGGCACCTAAGAACAACATTTTCTTGTTTGGGATGCTTATAAATACCCTTGGCTTTTATAAGCAGCCCTAGTGGTGCAAAGGTTAACTGCTCATCTGGGTAAGCACTCGATTGCTAACTGAAAGGTTAGTAGTTCGAACCCACCAGCCACTCCCTAGAATAAAAATGTGGGAGTCTGCTCCCATAAAATTATAGCCTCGGAAATCCTATGGGGCAGTTCTACTCTGTCCTGTATGTAGGGTTGCTATAGTACGGATCTACTCAATGGCAACAGGTTTTTTTTTTTTTTTGTATAAGCAGCAGAAAGAGGAAAATATATACCCCCATCATTGTCAATTACCCTGCAGAACAACTAAAAAGTCAAAGGACCCATTTTCTTTACCCACTCTGAAATACGTAACCAAACTTTTGTTCCATTCCTTCCACAACTGTGTGCTATTCAAGATTCTATCTGAGCCTATCTCAGAATATTTCATCTTAATCTGTCTTAGAATGTCCAACCCCTTAGGCTAAAAAACCTGGTCCTACCATTCCTGCACATAAGAAATGAGGGTCTACGTTTTTTTTTTTTTTTCTACTGCTTGAAATTTGCTCCTTTTGTATAATTTATCCTGGTAACAATCCTCCAAGATTTGCTTGGACAGCTTGATTAGGTTAAAGGAAACTAAAATCTCAGGCTGTTTTAACTATGTCTTTGACCTTGTTGTTGGAAATGAGCCTTACCTGACACTTGATATTAATCACAGACACTGGAGAAACAGCTCAGGAAGCCAGGATTGTCATCTGCAGCCAATCAAGTCTCACTGGACACAGCCACTGCTCTGTGTAGCTTTAACTTGTGCTGAGATGTCACACCTGTCACCCAGCTAGCACTTCTTTCCAAGGACTTGCTAGGGTTAGTTTTCTCGTTGTCTATAAATGCAAAATATGTTAGCAACTTTCATTGACAAATTTCATCAGTATTTTTTTTCCCCTACTCGAGCTGTTATCGCAATTGTCAAATACAGGAATTTCTCTTTAGTCCACGAAGAATTCAGAACCACAGTCAGAGCTAGGGGAAAATAACAGCATTGATTGACAGCACATTCATCAAGATTTCCCAACAGTTGCTTAGCTGTTTATATATGCTCCCCCTGCCTCCCATCTCTCCAGCAAATGGAATACTGAGGAATAGTACCTGAACTTTGTATAGATACAAACAACTGAAAGTCATCAATATAGATTAAGTAGTAGTTTAATGAAAGTTAGCCATTGTGGTATAGTGGTTAAGAGCTCATCTGTTAATCAAAAGGCCGGTAGTTCAAATCCACTCTTTGGAAACACTAAGGAGCAATTCTACTCTGTCTGTAGGGTCATTATAAGTTGGAATTGACTGGACGGCAATGGTTTGTTTGTTTGTTTGCTTAATTTTAAATTATCCATTTACTTGGGGTTAGTAATTTTCTTTACGGGCTAGCCTCTTAAATGACCCCAACATTATGTCTGGGCTCTGCCCAAGAGGCCAGAAAGATTGATGGTGAGCAGAGGGAACAAAAAGCAGGGAAGATACTAAGGATCAGGTGGAGCTTGGAGATGCTCCTAAGAGATCGTCTTTAAATTATTAAAGCCACATAGAACAAATATAAGCAATAGTGAATATAACTTTGCTTAAAGGTAGATTTAAAAGAGGAAAGGCTGAGAGGTTGGTACTGAAGAAAATTGAGAGAATGGAGTGAGGGAATTTTGGGATTGGGTAAAACTAGCTTGTCATATATTCAAAACCATGAATACTGGAAATGAAGCTGAGTATTCTTTTTAGTGGATCCTAAGACACCTCTTTGGGACAGAGTTTCCTGAAATATTCTAGGTATATGTTGTGTTCAAAACACTTAACCAGTAGCCAGTTGCCCTCAAGTTGACTCTGACTCATGGTGACCCTGTGTTTGTCAGAGTAGAACTGTGCTCCCTGGGGTTTTCAGTGGATAATTTTTCAGAAGTAGATCACCAGGCCTTTCTTCTGAGGTACCTCTGGGTGGACTCAAATCTCCAACTTTTCGGTTAGCAGTCAACCTGTTAACTGTTTGCATCATCCAGGGTTTCCTCAAAACAATAACAACGGTGCAAAGAGAAAGGAGATAAATGACCCAGGGACTCCAGAAGGAACATGGTCCTGTGGCGCAATGAATGACTTAATATGGCCCTTCTAGCCATAGTCTAGAATGTGGAAATTATCAAACAATATCATTAATATCACATGCAAGTAAAATTTTGCTGAAAATCTTTCAAAAGTGGCTGCAGTAGTATATTGACAGGGAACTGCCAGAAATTCAAGTTGGTTTCAGAAAAGGACATGGAAGCAGGGATATGATTGCTGATGTCAGTTGGATCCTGGCTGAAAGCAGAGAATACCAGAAAGATATTTACCTGTGTTTTATTGACTATGCAAAGGCATTTGACTAGGTGGACCATAACAAATTATGGATAATATCACAAAGAATGGGAATTTCAGAGCACTTATTGTGCCCCTAAGGAACCAGTACATAGATCAAGAAGCAGTTGTTTGAACAGAACAAGGGGATACTGCATGGTTTAGAGTCAAGAAAGGTATGCGTCAGGGTTGTCTTTTTCACCATACCTACTCAATTTGTATGCTGAGCAAATAATTGTACACCTGTACACCAGAGTACAGGAAGAATAGGGTATTGAGACTGGAGGAAGACTCATTAACAACCTACATTATGCAGATAAAAACACCTTGCTTGCTGAAAGCGAAGAGGAGTTGAAGCACTTACTGATGAAGATCAAAGACCACAGCTGTCATTATGGATTACATCTCAACATGAAGAAAACAAAAATCCTCCCAACTGGACTAACAAGCAACATCATGAATATTGGACCAAAGATTGAAGTTGTCAAGAATTTCATTTTACTTGGATCTACAGTCAACACCCATGGAAGCAGCAGTCAAGAAACCAAAAGATGCGTTGCATTGGGCAAACCTGCTGCAAAAGAACTCTTTAAAGTGTTGAAAAGCAGAGATGTCATCTTGAAGACTAAGATGCACCTGACCCAAGCCATGGTGTTTTTAATCACCTCATATGGATGTGAAAGCTGGACAGTGAATAAGGAAGACTGAAGAATTGATTCCTTTGAATTACGGTGTTGGTGAAGAATATTGAATATACCACGGACTGCCAAAAGAACGAACAAGTCTGTCTTGGAAGAAGTACATCATAATGTTCCTTAGAAGCAAGGATGGTGAGACTCCGTCTCACATATTTTGGACATGTTATCAGAAAGCCTCAGTTCCTGGAAAAGGACATCATGCTTGGTAAAGTAGAGGGTCAGCAAAAAAGAGGAAAACCCTCAATGAGATGGACTGACAAAGTGGCTGTAACAATGGGCTCAAGCACAACAATTGTGAGGATGGCCCAGGACCAGGCAGTGTTTCATTCTGTTGTACATAGGGTCACTATGAGTCAGAACCCACTCAACTGCACCTAAAACAACAACAATACAATAAGCCATAGCCTTTTTGACTCATACACAATGATTGAGTGGGCCCGTGCAAATAAGGTATATGGAGACTTAACAAAGAGACTGGTCAATTTTGCCATCCCATTAAGCATAAAATAAGCCATCCCAGAGGCAGGAGGGGAGGATCTCAACACCACCAAAAAGAAGAGCCAGGAGTGGAGCGTGCCTTTTGGACCTAGGATCCCTGCACTGGGAACCTCTTAGATTCAGGAAACAGAGACTGGAGCTGTAACATGAAGACAGAGAGAGGCAGCAGAAGCAGCAGAACCACAACAGAGATGGGGAGATGTAACATGGAACACAGAGAGGGAGAGCTGTAACACTGGAGATGGTGAGAAGTACCAGCAGAGAAACAGTGGCAGCAGAACTAGGAGACCAGCAGATGAGCAGGAGACAGTGCAGTGGGTTTCCTGGCCCACAGAGTGAGAAAGATGAGCACCTTCAGGCAGGAGGCTTGCTGGTGAAGTAGGGTGCATCCAGGCACTTGGCAGAGTAGGGTGCCTCCAGGCACTTAGTGCTAGTGCCAATGGAAGGCTTTCTTTCTCTGTCGGCTGTGGGGGAAGGCCTTTGCCATCAATCTTCTTCTGAGTCTATGTGTTTCTCAGCACAGGAACCCCAGGTCCAAGGGACATGCTCTGCTCTTGGCTCTTCATTCTTGATGGTAGGAGGTCCCTCTCCTCTTTGCTTAATTCTGTCTTTCATATCTCAAAAGAGAGTAACTCAAGATACAACCTAATCCTATAGATTGAGTCCCACCTCATTAACATAACTGCCTCTAATCCTGCCTCATTAACCTCATAGAGGTTAGAATTTATAACACATAAAATAATCACATCAGATCACAAAATGGTGGACAATCACACAATACTGGGAATCATGGCTTAGCCAAGTTGACACACATTTTGGGGGGACACAATTCAATCAGTAACACTCCACCTTTTGGCCTCTAAAAATTCATGTCCTTGCCACATGTAAAACCCTTTAATCCTGTCATGTCATCCCAAAAGTCTTAAATTGACTCCAAACCCAAATTCCATCCTGGGGCAAAATTCTTCGTCTGTGAAATCTAGAATACAAGTTACCTGCTTCCAAAGTAGAATGGTAGAATAGGCACAAGCTAGACATTTCTATTACAAATGGGAGAAATTAGAGAGATAAAAGGGATAACAGGCATTAGGCATGTCAGCAGAACACATTATATTAATTCTCAAGGCTTCAAAATAATCCTCTGTTCTCTGAGAACATTTAGACAATGGCCCTGCCCTCCAGACTCTGGGTGTTGGTCACACTCTCCAGATTCTGGGTGGAGGCTCCTCAGGCCTGGGATTCAGCTCCATCTTCCATGCCCAATGGGATGACAAATCTGCTTCCTCAGATTTGGGCAGCCCCACTTTCCTAGTCTGCCTGAGAGGCATCCCTAACCCTTCAGCCACAGCAGGCCCTGTTCTTCTGTGCCTTGGGCATGGCAGTGCCACCCCCTCAGCTTTGGGCGGTGAATCTGGCTCCATATCACTGGCGCTCATAAAAGGCAGCCCCACATTCTGGAACTGAGTTGGTGAAGATCTGACTCTTTGAAACCTAGGAGGTTGTAGCCCCACTCTTTGAGACCCTGCAGTCTATGGTTCCACACTTTGAGACCCCACAGATTCTGGCCCTACCCTTTGAGACCAAGGCAGCTCTGCTTCCTGTGCTTCTTGTCTCTTCAGCTTCTGCTTTATGATTCCTTGGCCTCTCAGCCCTGGGGTCCTCAGACCCTCGGGCCTCTTGGGCTGGCCCAGTGTCTGCCCTGCTCAGGCAAGTGTTCCAAAGCTCTTTAGCTCTACTGATAACTGCCTGGAAGTACACCCACGCCACCAATAAACCTCAGCCAAAAGGTACTCAGCTGTTTTGCTCCATGGGTCACGTCCACACAGTCTAGCACCCATCTCTTGGTTCTGCTAAAGCTGTTTCTCTACTGCTGCTTCTTGCTATCTGAGCCATCTCCAGTGTTACAGCTCTCCTCACTTCCTTCTGAGCCCTCACCAGAATTGACTTTGTTGTACATAATTCCACCAACAGACTCTCCAAGTCAATATAGGTTTTCACTATCTGTCACCTTAAAACTATTCGAGCCTCTACCCATTCAGTTTCAAAACCACGTCCACATTTTAGGTATCTGTTAGAGCAGCACCCCACTCTTCTGGTACCAAATTTCTATAGCACCAGAGACAGTGAGAAGCAGTGGCAGAGAAATAGTGGCAGCAGAACCAGGAAACTGAAGGAGAATGGCAGGAGAGGGCACGGTGGGCTAAAGCTGAGCACCTTTGGGCAGAGGCTTACTGGCTGAGTGAGGTGCCCCTGGGCACTTATCGGCAAAGCTAAAAGAGCTTTGTAACACTTGCCCAAGCAGGGCAAAGGCCAGATCAAAAGGCCGAGGAATGAAGGGCAGGGAGAGGCTTGCCTGTGGGCACAGCTGAGAAGAAGCTGTGCTGATTGGAAGAACTGCACCCTGAGAGTTCCCAAACCTGAACTGTAATTTGTTACTTCCCTAATAACCCTCATAATCATGAGTACTGTCTGTGAGTTCTGTGTGGCCGTTGCAATGAATTGTCAAACTCAGCAGAGAAGGAGAGAGTGCTGTGGGATGGACAAATGTTGCCAGAGTTGGTGAAAAGTACCGGCAAGAGGAAGTATGCCTCATGGGAATCAGCCTCGGCCTATTGATCTTGATTCTCCTTCCCCCTTGTGAAGTTACAGGAGGTCAGATACTGCCTCCACCATGCCATTTTTACAGGTCCAATAATTGTAATTTTGATTTTACATAGAAGATTGTAAGTTTTTTGTTAAATTGACCTTTCTCTAGTTTTGAGAAAATGAGAACATGTTTGGAGTCTGGTGAAGCCAAGATCTGTCATTCATCCAGAGCAGCTTTGAGAATGCAGTCCTGGCCACAACCATGACCAGGCTGGAATAAAATTCAAAAGCCTTTGCCAATCAGAATTTGCTTCGTGTTTCCCACTGCAGCTGTATCATTTTACACTTAAAAATGTCACTAATCATGAACACGGTCTTTTGAGATCCTAAGATCCCACCTGTGTTAAATCATGAGTAGAAGATTTAGAATTTTTTCTCTGTCTCAAGCAAGCAAAGTCAGAAATGCTCAATTCATTAATAATATCCCTTAATGTCCTGGACTCACATGGCAGATTTATTCACAACGTTAAAAGTTAGGGTCTTTTTTTTCCCCCCCTCTTTTCATAAATACATAAAGTTAAAATATGAGGTTAATGAAAAGCAGTTGTTTACATAAGCTACATTTTTATGTAATTTATCTCTCTGGTAAAACCAAGGGATGAAGACTTGAGTTCACTGTCATGTAAAAGAAAACCCTGGTTGATCCATAGAGTTGGCAACAAATTGGACATGAACTACATTATGCTGGGTCCTTCGAGGAGTAGAGTAATGTAATAAATCTTTGTTCGCTCACTTGCCCCAAGTCCTTTGCAAAGTATTTTGTACCCTATCTACTATTAACACCTACCTGAAATAGAAGGAGAAAAGTTGATCTCTCAGTGAACGATTGCATTGGCCTAAATTCCCTAGGATCCTGTATCCGGCCAGTCCCTGAGGCAGTATGCTCTTAGCCCGATCATACCTGGCAGCCTAACAGAGCATGCTCCCTTCACTCAGGACATGACTGCAAACCCTCAAGGACAGCATGACTTACTCTGGTTTCACCCTTACCTCTGAAACGTATCCATCGTTGGGGCAGCATGACTAATGATAATTAGGAGGCCACATGGTATGATGGAAAAAGAACTGAATTTGGGATCAGAAAGCAAGCATTCTGGTTCCAGTTGTAACCCTTGTTAGCTACATGACTCTAGGCAAGTCTCTTCAAATCCCTGTCCTCGGCCTCTCATTTAAAAATATCGATAATGAGAATTTACCATACCAAGTAGCTTTTGAGACTCATATAAAATATGTGAAAGCACTTTGTAAACAATGAAACAATGTGCATGTGTGGGATACCACATGTAATTAGTAAATTTAACATTTTCTGATCACAGGATGTCAATTAATTTGCCTACTCCCACAGAGTTGCAGTAGTTGATTTTTCAAAAAAGGTCGCTTAACCAAAGGCCCTGTGCTCCTTGGTCGAAAGTGCTTTAGCAGAATATTTACTCTTCCAAGATGGCTGTAATTGTGTTGAGACTCCAGGATATACTTGAGTCGTGCAATATTTTCAGAGATTTTGAATCTACGCTGATTTGTCCACATTTTTCTCCTGACTGGGTGAGAGGAATGAGTAATGACAAAAATAAATGCTGCTCCCTTGACAATTCTTGGTTTAAGAGACTTTTTTCAGCTACATTGAATTATAGGTAATTAATCTCAGAATAAAGAACCTTGCCCTTGCTTTCCCTGGGAAAATAGGTGAATGATATTGACAGATAAGGCTCACATGTAACCTTGGCTGCAGCTGGCAGAGGAAGACTCTGCACTAGGAGTTAGAAACCAGTGAGGGCTAAAAGCACATGTCACCTCAAACAAGACCCCCAATGTCTTTGGAATCTTTTTTTCCATTTATTAGATGGGAGAAACATGAGGATTAGCATTCAATTATTCTCAGTTTGTGTGTGTGTGTGTGTTGTGGACCTATATAAACATTAAAATCACAATCGCATATGAAAAGGTATTAATTTATCACCATCTTATTTTCAGATAACTGAATCTTAGAGTATTTGATTAATACAAAATAAAATTTGCACCCACATAGGCCATCTACAGAGGACTTTAGGTTAAGAACTTCTGAATTAAAGCACATAATGTTTACTTATGAATTTCTTTTCTAAAATGAAAGTCACATGTTTCCATGTATTATACACAAATCATGGTCTAAAGTGTCCAATTTATGTGCAACGATAAAAGAAAAAATTACCTACCAATGGATATTCAGGAAACCCTGGTGGTGTACTGGTTAAGTGCTATGGCTGCTAACCAAAATGTCGGCGGTTCGAATCCACCAGGCACTCTTTGGAAACTCTGTGGGGGCAGTTCTACTCTGTCCTATAGGGTTGCTATCACTTGAGGGCAGTGGGTTTGGAATGGATATATAAGACTGCTATACACAATAAGATAACAGCACATCTTTTAATTAATGTCAATGTTTCTATGTAATAGAAATAAATTCAATTCATCTTAAGGTCACCCAGAGAAGCTGCTGCCAGTAGACCCTGAATTTGCCCTAAGTCTACTCTCTTCCTAATGCAAACTAGATTGGCCAGTTTTGTCAGTGATGGGGGACTCTCACTTTTTGAATCCTCCCTTTTATAGATCACAGCTTTGTGAAATCTAAGTCAATACTAAGTAAAAGTTTGAATGTAATAAACAGGACTTTTGGCCAACAAGGCACCATAGACAGAAGCCCCACACCATCTCGCCACAGCAAAGGCCTGAAAAACTAAGTAAGACAGAGACAAACATCATTCCTGGAACCTGAAGTGTCCAATGAAGAGATAAAAATCTCAGCCAAACACTGAATGAAATAAAAAAATGACATAGGAGAGAGACGTGCACAGGTCCCCTATCAGCTAAAGCAGCACAGATGCGCCATCTTGGACTCCCATCGAGGATTTGGTTGACAGGGAACACGGGAAAGCAGCTTCACAGAGCTCCTAACAGGAGACAGAGCACCCAGTAACTAGCGAAACATGCTTTCCCACCCCTCATCCTCCCCCGCTGCTCTACCTCCGCGCTTCCTGGCTGGCTGTGGTGGCTTGGCCAGCTGCGAAGTGTGGTGTCCCTCCTGCTTGGCTTCGCCCCACTCACATCGCAGATCAGCAAACACAGAGTATGGAAAGCAGCTTCATGTAGTTCCCAGCAGGAGACAGAGCACCCAGTGACGAGCAATACACTTTTTCCTAACCCCCACCCTTCTTCCCCACCCCTTTTCTGCCTCCTCTGCAAACCACTATCTACAGTCTCCTGGCCAGGAGGCAATGGCTTTGGCCTCAGGCTGCTTGGATTCATCCTGCCCACACTGGCCAGCTCCCTGAGCTGATGTTACTTCTTTCCCTTTCTTTTGGTTTCTTCCATGCCTCCCACCACCTCCCCCTCCTTTCTCTCAAACGCATGGCTCTGTGTGCCATCTTCGCTTTTTCTTGAAAGGCTTTGAAGCCCGGCTCGACGAGGAACCACTCCCCTGGGCCCCGACACCATGTTGGTGGGATCACTGGGGCTTTTTTTTTTTTTTTTTGCTTATTTTATTTTGTTTTGCTTTTTTTCTGTTTTGTTTTCTTTGTTGGTTTTCTTTTTGTGGCTTGGGAGAGCCTTCTAGCTGAGCTGCATTGCACTGCTTAGGAGCCACTCCCCCAATCTGTGCAGCCACATAGGTGGGATCCCTGGGGGCATTTCTTTTTTTCTTTTTTTTCTCTCTTTTCCCCTTTCTTCATTCTCAGGTCTCATCTTTCTATACTTACCTTCTTTTCCTGTCTTCTGAATACCTCGTGTTGTGTGGTATCTATACCCCCTCTAGCCATGCTGTACTGAGCAAGCTGGGAGTCACTTCCCTGGTCTTTGTGGCCCCACTGGTGGGACTCCAGGGGCTTCTCTTTTCTTTTGTTTTTCTTTCTTTTCCAGTTTTTTACCTAGTTATTCTGGTTTTCTTTTTCCATTTTTATTTTTCCTTTTTGCTTTTCTACATTTCTCAGTTTCTTTTCTCTCCATTCCAATGGCAATGTCCCTTAGCATTCTTTTTTTTTTTTTTATTTATTTTGTTTGTTTTTGGCTCCTGTATCTCTCTCCTTTCTCTCCTCTTTCCCATACCCATATTAACTCCACACATCACAACCTCCACCCTCTTTCTTGCCTACCTGCGCCATGGGTTGAACATCACACCCCCAAGCAGCACAGGCATGGCCTACCAGAACCTGCCCAGCACTGACTCCTGGCCTGCCCTGTTGACCCTAGTATATGCCACAAACAACCCATCCCATCCCCTCCCCTTCTGGTGGACCTACAGTGCTGCACCATAGCTGAGTGAATGGCCGTGCCCATTGGAGAGAGAAGTGAAAAGTATTGTGACTACAGACGAGCAAACAACAAAGAATGCACACCCCACCTGCTCAGATAAAACCAAATTAAACAAAAAAGCTGGATGAAACAAACAAATCTAAAATCAACAAACAAAGAAAATAACTATTGAATGTCCTGAATACAACAGATAATATCAAAACATATTAAAAAAAAAAAAAAAAAAGGACAGGATCATTCCAGTAGGTGTCGAAAATAAAGCATCAGACGACTTTCCAGTAGAAGAAAAGGCACTAAAACTACCTGGCAGGTAATTCAAATCTCTAATATTCAGAGCAATCCAATAGTTGAAACAAATAGCAGAGAAAAATGAGAAAAAAATAGACAAATTTATGGAAAGTACAAAGAATTGGAAAAATTCAGTAAAATAATACAGGAACAAAATGCCAAAAGAAATTCACGACTAAAAATCATACAAAAGCAATTAAAAGTTCAAAAGAGAAATAACAAAATTTCAGAAATGGACAGTGTCATAGAAAGGCTGAGGAGCAGGTTTGAAATGGTGAAAGACAGCAACAGTGAAAATGACGATAAATACTTGGATAGAACTCTGTTTCAGGAAAAATCGAAAAAAGAATGAAGAAACTCTGAGCATTACGTGGAATACAACAAAAAGCAAAAATTTGAGAGTGATTAGAGTTCCAGGACAGGCAGAGAAAATGGAAAACATGGAGAGGATCATTGAAGAATTGCTGACAGAAAACTTCCCTAATGCCACAAATGATGAAAAACTGACAATCCAAGAACCTCAATGAACCCCATATAGGATAGACCCCAAAAGAAAAACACAAAGGCATATCATAATCACACTCACTAAAACCAAAGACAAAGAAAAAATCCTGAGAGCAGCTCAAGAAAAACAAAAAGTCACATTCAGAGGAGAAACAATAAGACTAAGCTCTGATTATTCAGCAGAAACCATGTAGGCAAGAAGGCAATGGGATAATATACAAAAATCCGTAAAAGAAAAAAATTGCCAACCAAAAATATAATATATCCTGTAAAACTTTTGTTCAGATATGAAGGTGTCTTAGTCATCTAGTGCTGCTATAATAGAAATATCACAAATGGATGGCTTTAACAAAGAGAAATTTATTTCTTCATAGTAAAGTAGGCTAAAAGTCTAAATTCAGGGTGTCAGCTCCAGGGGAAGGCTTTCTGTCTCTGTTGGCCTTCTCATCAGTCTTCCCTCAGACTAAGAGTTTCTTTGCACAGGAATCCTGGGTCCAAAGGACACGCTTCACTCCTGGCACTGCTTTCTTGGTGGTATGAGGTTCCCCAGTCTCTCTGCTCGCTTCTTTCTTTTATACCTGAAGAGATTGCCTCAAGACACAATCTAAACTTGTAGATTGAGTACTGCCTCACTAACACAGCTGCCACCCATCATCCCTCATTAACATCATAGAGGCAGGATTTACAACATATACGAAAATCACAAAATATTGGGACTCATGGCCCAGCCCAATTGATACACACAATTTGGGGGAGACATAATTCACTCCATGACAGATGCTGAAATTAGGACATTTCCAGATAAACAGAAATTAAGGGAATATGTAAAATCCAAACCAAACTAACAAGAATTATTAAAGGGAGACCTTTGGTCTCAGAACAAACAACATCAGACCACAGTCTGGATCTAGGACTAGAGATTGTACCAACCAGATACTAACTTCAGAAATGAACTCTCAAGGACTACCCAAAACCAAAAGAATTGCAATAGGGAACCAGAGAGGTTAATCTGTAAATGACAAAAACATCAGAAGGATATAAGAGGGAATAAATGGTGCAGGCATAGAACTTTCTAACAGAGAGGAAGGTAAGGCAATACCAAGTAATAACAGACTGGTTCAACCTAGGAAGATAAGGGTACATTTCAAGGTAACCACAAAGAAAGTTAACAAACCTACTCATCAAAATAAAGAAGAAAAACATAAAGTCTCAATAAAAACAAAATCTACAAAAACAAAAGAAATGAAAAAGAAAAACACGAACAAAAGGAACTCAGCACGGGAGCCTAGAGGAACAAAGAAAACGTTAGCACCACAAAAAAGTACTACAAAATGACAGCAATAAACTCACACCTATCAATAATTACACTGAATGTAAATGGCCTAAATGCACCCATAAAGAGACACAGAGTGACAGAATGGATAAAAAAGCAGGATTAATCAATATGCCTTAAAAACAAAGATGCAAATTTATTAAAAATCAAAGGATGGAAAAAAATATATAAAGCAAATAACTACCAAAAAAGAGCAGGAGTGGCAAGACTAATCTCAGATAAAATTGACTTTAAAACAAAATCCACCATAAAAGACAAGGAAAGGAACTATATAATGATTAAATGGATGATCCATCAAGAAGACTTAACCAATGACAGGGCTCCAAAATACAAAAAACAAATTCTAACAGCACTGAAAAGAGAAATTGACAGTTCCACAATAATAGTAGGAAACTTCAACACACCACTCTTGGTAAAGGACAGAACATCTAGAAAGAAACTCAACAAAGATACAGAAGCACTAAAGAACACAATCAGCCAACATGACCTCAGAGACATATATAGAACACTCCACACAACAGCTACAAAGTACAGTCTTTTCCAACTCACGTGGAACATTCTCCAGAATAGACCACATCTTAGGCCACAGAGCAAGCCTCAACAAAATCCAAAACATTGAGATAATAAAAAGTATCTTCTCTGACCACAATGCCATCAAAGTAACAACAGGAAGGGTAAGGAAAGAAAACAATTACATGGAAAATGAATAACACCCTGCTTAAAACCACTGGGCAATAGAAGAATCAGAGATGGAATAAAAAAATTCCTAGAACCAAACGAGAATGAAAACACATCATGACAAAACCTTTGGGACACAGCAAAGGCAGTGCTCAGAGGTCAATTAATAGCAATAGATGCACGTATCAAAAAAAGAAGAAAGGGACAAAATCAAAACATTAGCTATACAACTTGAACAAACAGAAAGAGAACAGCAAAAGAACCCCACAGCCACGTAAAGAAAGAAAATAATAAATATCAGAGCAGAAATAAATGAAATAGAGAATAGAAAAACAATAGAATCAACAAAACCAACAGGTGGTTCTTTGAAAAGATCAACAAAATCAACAAACCATTGACCAAAGTGACAAAAGAAAAACAGGAGAGGACATAAATAATCCAAATAAGAAATGAAATGGGGGACATTACAACAGACCCAACTGAAATAAAATGGATCATAACGGAGTATTATGAAAAACTATGCTTCAACAAATTTGAAAACCTAGAGGAAATGAACAAATTTCTAGAGACACACTACCTACCCAAACTAACACAAAATGATGTTGAAAATCTGAACAAGCCCATAACAAAAGAAGAGATCGAAAAGGAAAAAAAAAAAAAAAAAAAACTCCCAACAAAAAAAAAGCCACGGCCCAGATGGTTTCACCGGAGAATTCTACCAAACATTCAGAGAAGAGCTTACACCAATACTAGTCAAACTATTTCAGAACATAGAAAAGGAAGCAATACTTCTGAATTCATTCTTTGAAGCCAGCATAACCCTGATACCAAACCCAGGCAAAGACACCACAAAAAAAAGAAAATTACAGACCAATATCTCTCACGAATATAGATGCAAAAATTTCCAACAAAATTCTAGCCAACAGAATTCAGAATTATATACATAAAAAAAAATACACCACGATGAAGTAGGATTAATACAAGGTATGCAAAGATGGTTCAACAATAGAAAATCAATCAAGGTAATCCACCACATAAATAAAAGGGAAGAAAAGAATCACATGATCATCACAATAGATGCAGAAAGGAGTTCAACAAAGTCCAACACCCATTCCTGATTAAAACTCTCAATAAAATAGGTGTAGAAGGGAAATTTCTCAACATAATAAAGGGCATCTATGCAAAACCAACGGCCAGCATCATTCGTAAGGGAAAGTAAAAACATTCCCCTGGAGAACAGGAACAAGACAAGGATGCCCTTTATCACTACTTCTATTTAACATTGTGCTGGAAGTCGTAGCTAGAGCAATAAGGCAAGAAACAGAAATAAAGGGCACCAAAATTGGTAATGAAGAAGTTAAACTGTCCCTATTTGCAGATGAAATGATACTATATGTAGGGAATCCAAAAGACTCCATGAGAAAACTACTAGAACTAATAGAAAGATTCAGCAGAGTAGAGGATACAAGATTAAAAAAAAAAAATCAGTTGGATTCCCATACACCAATAAAGAGAATGATGAAAAGGAAATCAGTAAAACTAGCCCCTAAAAAAAAAATACTTGGGAATAAATCCAACTGGGGATGAAAAAGACCTATACAAAGAAAACTACAAAACACTATTGCAAGAAACCAAAAGAGATCTACATAAATGGAAAAATATACCATTCTCATGAAGAGGTAGACTTGACATTATGAAAATGACAATCCTACCCAAAGCAATTTACAAATACAATGCAATACCAATCCAAATACCAACAACATTCTTTAAAGAGATGGGAAAACTTATCATCAGTTTTGTATGGAAAGGAAAGAAGCCCTGGTTAAGTAAAGCACTATTGAAGAAGAATAAAGTAGGAGGACTCGCACTACCTGAACTCAGAACCTACTATATAGATACTGTAGTCAAAACAGCACAGTACTGGTACAACGACAGGTACATTGACCGATGGAAAGGAATAGAGAATCCAGATATAAATCCATCCACCTATGGTCACCTGATCATCAACAAGGGCCCAAGTCCACCAAATGGGGAAAAGACAGTCTTATTAACAAATGGTGCTGGCAAAACTGGATGTCCATCCTCAAAAAAATGAAACTGGACCCATACCTCATACCATATGCAAAAACTAACTCAAAATGGAACAAAGACCGAAATATAAACCCAAAAACTATGAAGTTCATAAAAGAAAAAATAGGATCCACTCTAGAGGCCCTAATACAGGATAATACATTAAGAGGATACAAACCACAACCAACAACATACAAGTTCCAGAGGATAAGCTAGATAACTGGAATCTTCTAGAATTAAACACTATGCTCATCAAAAGACTTCACCAAAAGAGTAAAAAGAGAACCTACAAACTGGGAGAAAACTTTTGGCTATTGTGAATCAGACAAAGGCCTAATCTCTAAAATCTATAAGCAAATTCAACACCTCTACAACAAAAAGACAATTCAATTAAAACATGGACAAAGGAAATGAACAGACACTTCACCGAAGAAGATATTCAAGCAGCCAACAGACACATGAGGAAATACAATCTCTAGCCATCAGAATAATGCAAATCAAAACCACAATGTGATACCATCTCACCCCAGCATTACTGGCAGGAACCAATAAAACAGGAAATAACAAATGTTGGAGAGGCTCTGGGGGGATCAGAACTCTTATGCACTGCTGGTGGGAATGCAAAATGATACAACCATTTTGGAAAACCACATGGCCCTTTCTTAGAAAGCTGGAAATAGAAATACCATATGATCCAGCAATGCCACTCCTAGGAATATATCCTAGAGAAAGAAGAGTCGTCACAGCAATGTTCATTACAGCACTGTTCACAATAGCAAAAAGATGGAAACAACCTAGACGCCCATCAACAGATGAATGGATTAACAAACTGTGGTACGTACACACAATGAAGTATTATGCAATGATAAAGAACAACAATGAATCTGTGAAGCACCTCATAACATTGATGAATCTGGAGGGCATTATGCTGAATGAAACGAGTCAATCACAAAAGGACAAATATTGTATGAGACCGCTACTGTAAAAACTCATGAAAAGGTTCACACTGAAAAAGAAACAATCTTTGATAGTTATGAGGGAGGGAAGTGGTGGGGATGGAAAAATACTTAATTGACAGTAGATAAGTGGTAAATCTGGTGAAAGATAAGACAGTACACAACACTGGGGAAGCCAGCACAACCTACCCAAGGCAGGGTCGTGGTAGCTCCATAGATACATCCAAACTCCCTGAAGGACTGAGTTGCCTGGCTGAGGGCTGTGGGGACCATGGTCTCCGGGAACATCTAGCTCAACTGGCATAACATAGTTTATAAAGAAAATGTTCTACAGTCTACTTTGGTGAGTAGAATCTGGGGTCTTAAAAGCCTATGAGTGGCCATCTAGGATACTCCACTGGTCTCACCACTTCGGGAGCAAGGAAGAATGAAGAAAACTAAAGACACAAGGGAAAGATTAGTCCAAAGGACTAATGGACCACATCTACCACAGCCTCCACCAGACTGAGTCCAGTACAACTAGATGGTGCCCAGCTACCACCACTGACTGCTCTGACAGAGGTCACAACAGAGGGTCCCAGACAGAGCTGGAGAAAAATGTAGAACAAAATTCTAACTCAAAAAGAAAGACCAGACTTGCTGGCCTGAAGAGATTTGAGACACCCTGAGAGATTCCCCCCCAGACACCCTTTTAGCTCAGTAGTGAGGCCACTCCTGAGGTTCACCCTTCAGCCAAAGATTGAACAGGCCCATAAAACAAAATGAGACTAAAGGGGCACACCAGCCCAGGAACATGTGCTGCAAGACAGAAGGAAACTGGAAAGCTGGTAATAGGGAACCCAGGGTTGAGAAGGGAGAGTGTTGACATGTTGTGGAGTTATTAACCAATGCCATACAACAATGTGTGTACTAACTGTCCGATGAAAAACTAGTTTGTTCTGTAAACCTTCATCTAAAATACAAAAAAAAAAAAAAAAGGAATGGAATAAACACATTTTCAGATATCCAAGTTCTCCAAAAATTGTATTTATGTGCACCATTTTTTAGATGAATGCTGGAGGATGTGCCCCATCAAAACAAGTAAGTACACCAAAGAAAGCAAGATATGAAATCCAGGTAAGGTGAGCTGTAATTAAAGAGAAGCCCCAAAACCACAGCTGAGCAGCAGGCCTAGAACAAACCATCAAGATTAGAGCAAGGAGAGTGTGTGGAAAATAAGATTGAAAGTTATTCTACAGACCTGTTGGAGGATGTGGGAGATCTTAGCCAGAAACATGAAGAAAGCCAAATGAAAGAAAAAAGAGGTAACGAACTATTGGCAAAAATAAAAGCTTATAAAGAAATTCACTCAGGAGTGAATACTTAAATAATCAAACCAAATCCATTGCCATAGAGTCGATCATGACTTTCAGCAACCCTGTAGGACAGAGCAGAATTGCCCCATAGGGTTTCCAAGGCTGTAATCTTTATAGAGAAGCCCTGGTGGTATAGTGGCTTAAAAGCTCAGCTGCTAACCAAAAGGTCAGCAGTTCAATTCCACCAGCCACTCCTTGGAAACTGTATGGGGCAGTTCTGCTCTGTTCTATAGCATCACTATGAGTTGGAATCAACTCGACAGTGATGGGTTTAGTTTTTTTGGTTCAATCTTTACCGAGTAGGCTGCCACATCTTTCTCCTGCAGAGCTACTGATGGGTTCAAACCTCTGAGCTTTTGGTTAGCAGCCAAGCGCTTAACCACTGCACCGCCAGGGCTCCTAGTGAATATTTACAATGTCATAATAATGAAAACTCTGAATACGAACTTAACCATAAAGTTATTTCTGCAAGTTTTCAGGAAGAAGAAATATGTGCATGTGAGAGGTCTAAGAGAGAAAATCCTTGTCCTTTACAGTCAATAGATAATATCTAAAATGTAAAAAAGCTAAAGAAATAGTTGTGAATGCATGCTATTACAAATACATGAGTAATTACTAGAAGCAACAGCTTGAGGAGATTAAAATGGTTGCACTTGGGGCGTGGGAAAGGCGATTGTTAAAGGGTGAAGCCAACTTTGTAACTTTAGACAATTAAAACTATGTAAAATAAATATTTTGAATAAAAAATTAAACAGAAACACAATAATAAGATAAAATAAGCAGCAGTCATATCTGACCCACACTGGGGAGGGGTAAATGCTTTTATTGGTCTTCCCTTCTAATTCTGAGGAGGCTTTGAGTTCATCTGCAGAACCTCTTCCTCGACCTCACAGTGGAGGCTGCAGGTCCTCTTGGTTCCATGAAGCTTTGGAACGAAAATTGCTTCATAGACTTTCATTATTTTCCCTTTAAATGTGATTTAGAAGTAATATGAAAAGTTTTGGGCAAAAAGATATTACTTTCAATTTATCATTGTGTTTTAAATAATATTTTAACTAAAAGATCTAGTGCAATATTAATGCAGTATTGTTGAGTCAAGATCACTTGTGGGTAGTCTTGCTCTCATCTTCTCAAGTTCAATGTGGGCATTGCTTTCAAAAGCCCTCACTCATTATACTGCTATGTTACCTGGTAAGTAATTCACACAACTTGTGAACTTACAAACTCTAAACTAAAAACAAAATGACACATGAATCAGAATATCCTGACCAAAGATATACTGAAATGTGGAGTATGGAACAGAAACATATCCCCCAATGCTTTTGGATGCTAAAAGGAAATGTCCTAAGTTGCTACTGCCTGCTCAAGGTTTGAATGTACTAAAAATGTGCAAATACTTGCTCTTTCCACACTTGGTCCTTCTACCTTTTCCAGTATTACTTAGTGTTTCCACCTCCGAAAAACATAAAGAGTGGGTCTCTTAGTAAGAAAACTGTGCCCACCCAGAAGCTACAATAGATATTGCACTTAAGCATGTAGCTAATGAGACTAGAGCAACAGATTTTATTTTAGGAAGAAGTGTTTAGCTTCTTCCAGCCACAGACTCCAAGCACCAGGAAAAAGATCTCGTAAATCCACATCTTTGAACACACAGGAAACTGAAAAAACAATGTGGATGGTTTACTCTCATTGTTAGTAAGAGCTCCAAGTATAAGTCCTAATAAAAATGCATGAATTTCCAGATCCATTTTTTCTAATCTACATAATATGTTGACACACATATTTTCGAGTTGAAGGAGATTTTTAAGATAGCCGAACCACTCATCCAATGCATATTTCTCACTCTGCCCCTGCCTCTGGAGACACAGATCTCACTTCTTCCAAAAGCAGCCCAGTTGTGTACACCACTGAGACTTGGTCTATTGCTCAATGGCTTCAACCCAATAAACCTTGTGTTTCCTGTGGAGAAATAAAATAAAAACGAAACTCTCTTTCACGTTATAGCCCTTAAGATATTTGATGACAGCTTTCATCCCTCCCACCACAAATCATCTCCTTTTTTCTCATTTAAATGTTCTCAGTTTCTTCAGCTTTTCTCATATACCATGGCCCTAATTCCTTTCACTGGATGGGGTAACATGATGAGTAGTGTTGCACAGGGCTTTGAATAGGGAATTCAAATTCAGACAAACATGGGTTTCATTTCTACATCTGCCCTGTATATACATGACTTTGAGCAAGTCAACTCTCTAAGCTTCAGTCTCCTAGTCTATAAATAAAGGAAATAACAATAAACGCCAGAATCGGTTGCTGTCAAGTCAATCACGACTCATGGCAAGCCCATGCGGATATGTGCCACCTAGAGTTTTCAGTGGCTGATATTTCTGAAGTAGCCTACCAAGACTTTCTTCAGAAGTACTCTGGGTGGACTGGGACCTCCAACTTCTCAGTTAGCAGCCAAGAATAGTAATTGTTTATACCAACCAAGGGCTCCAGAAATAGCAAACCTTACCTGTTAATGATATAATATGGGTAAACCCTAATCAAGCTGCTGTGGTAGTCAGGTGTGGCTGCAGTGTACTATTCTCTGATGAATTATCTTGGTGAATGCAGCTCAATATCTAAACTGAGTTAAAAAAAATACAAGGGACCAAACAACTTATGTGTCCATGAGTTATATTTTTTATTTTATGAATATGGCTTTTTGTAGAGAAGAGAAATTCATAAGGTCTCTGAGCTTTCAGAATAAGAAACCACAGCAAAGATGGCAAGGCTAAAATTATACAAAAAAGTTATCTCTGGAATCTAGTAGCTAGAGCACTAAATAGAGATCATGCACTTTGGTACTTATTTTTTTCATAATAATTGCAGCATACCAATAATTCAGGGAAAAAAAAATAACTTTTTTTTCCGGTTATTTCCAGACACACCTAAACTTTGTAGAAACTAGGCAAACCATTTTAGGCTGCCCTTCACGTTTAAACAGAAGAGCCACACTATCAACCTGAAAGCAAAGATCTGTTTATTGAGTAGTGAATGGATTCTGGAGAAAAGGAAAAAGAATGCGTTAAATGAAACTAGTGTGACTACAGAGGAAGCATCGAGATTTTTAATGACATATAAAAATGATGAAAAGAGGAATGCTTGCCCAGTGAAAAACACAATTAAAAAAATAGTGGAACTAAAATAATGTCATGGAACCAAAATTCTGAAATGAAGAAGGATCGTCAAAAGAGCTAAAGGTAATAAGAGGGACCTTTAAGTTAGTTTAAAGCAGCAAGGGAAAATACCACTGATTATGAAAGATGGTGTTATGTTCGCAGATGTCTGAACGAAGATAGAAGTCTCTTTTTGTGCTTATCTTTCCCAGTGAGAAGAATGGGCTTCATATTAGAAAGCGTAGATGATCTTTCCAACTCCAACAGAAGGGATTCGAGGAATGTTTCACTTCTCAGCAGATTGCTTGTGCTTTGGATAAACACCACCAGACATACGAATTCAAAGCCAAAAAACTTCTTAGAAGTTTAATAACTAAGAAGCAACTCTTCACAGAATAGGATACCTGAAATCAAAAGCTTAAATACATTATATTAGAACTATGGATATGTGCACACATAATATCACATACATATGCAAAGAACTGCAATGTGGCACACAACTAAAAATATAAAGCTTAAATTTTGCAGGCCAGTGTTACAGAGTATAACCTTTAACATTTCAACAGCACTCATTGTTTTTCTTCAAATATTTGAAATCATAAATTATTTGAGAACATATCAGCTATTCTATTTTTCAGAACATTTCCTTAGTAGTAAAGAAATCCAGATCATGTTCTGAGTTGCACCCAGAAGTATAAGCCAAACTTCTTTTTCACTAAGAAAACTAATAGTAATTTCCCCTGTTAATCAAAATCCTGTGATCAGTCCCCTACCATTTTTTTAGAATTAGATAACATGCAAAAATTAAATTTCTGAAAGATACTAAGATAAGTGTAAAGATAATTTATAGGCTTATAATTTTTATAATTATAAGTATATATATATATATAATTTGGAAACCCTGGTGACACAGTGGTTAAGAGCTACTGCTGCTAACCAAGAGGTCAGCAGTTCGAATCTGCCAGGTGCTCCTTGGAAACTCTATGGGGCAGTTCTACTCTGTCCCATAGTGTCGCCACGAGTCAGAACTGACTCGACGGCAGTGGGTTTGGTTTTTTTGGTTTATATATAACTTATTTATCATTCTTATAATTTATAATTTATAGATGCAAGGTTAAGTATAAAGATAACTAGTATGGGAAAACAATTTAAAATGTTAAAAAAAGTTAATTTGTTAAATTTGTGGTATCATAAAATTCATCTTAAATTGACTGTTTCTTACACAATTCTCAGTTAAAAATGTAATCTGGTACCCACATTCTTACTTCAGCAACTAAATTTTTTAAATTTTAAGAGTTAATAATTAAAAAATTAAATATATGCGTGTGGGTAGATAGATGGATGATGGATAGATTAACAGGTAGATAGATAGGTATACACACATACAGTTTTTTTTTTTTTTTTTTTTACTGTTTAGTCTGTTTTGCTTTTTAGTAAAAGATGTCAGGCTACAAGATTTTTTCTAAGAAATGTGCTCCTAACCTGAAATGTGTATCTGTCTTTAGGAACTATCTGATCAGCCTTGTTAATACCTCAGTTGTTGTTGCTGGGGTTACGGTGCTCTGTAATGGAAGTAATATTTAAAAATATATATATACTTTCTGTTTTGTCTTTTTAAGTAAATTTCCTGGAACTTTTTGTTGTTGTTGTTGGATGGGGAGAGGTGTGGCTAGTGATTAGAAATCCAAAGAGAAAAGACAAATTCTGATATTCAGACTAGAATTAGGCAGCAAGACTTACATTATTGTTTTGAGAGATAATTTTCAAAATAATTAAGTCCAACCTCCTTTGAAAAATTGGGGCCCTGGTGGCACAGTGGTTAAGAGTCTGGCTGCTAACCAAAAGCTCAGCAGTTCTAATCCACCAGCCGCTCCTTGAAAACCCTATAGGGCGGCTCTACTCTGTCCTATAGGGTCACTATGAGTCAAAATCCACTAGATAGCAATGGGTTCCATTTGGTTGTTTTGAAACATCTGTCACTAAGGAAAGAGGAGTCAGTTCCCACAGTCTTTTTAGAGTATACAGAAGATACCCTTGTCCTCTATTAAGCCTTGGCTAGAACTAGAAAGAAAATAAGATATAAGGGAAGGAAAGGAACAATACTCCTAGGTTCAATGAGAAGCCCTGGTGGCACAATGGTTAAGAGCTTGGTTGCTAACCAAAAGGTTGACAACTGGAATTCACCAGCAGTTCCTTGGAAACCCTATAGGGCAGTTAGTTCTACTTTGTCCTATATGGTCTCTATGAGTCGGAATCAACTGGATGGCAACGGATTAACGGGTTAGGTGTAATGATGCTGGCAAGAAGAAAAGGGGGGAAAGCAGGAGAGTAAAATCACCTAACATGGGTCCTAATATTCCTATTTGGGTTTTGGCCCAGATAGGGAGAAAAGAGCTATATCAGTGAGGGTCAACTGAGGTCAGAAACATACTATCATCACCCTGCCTGTTAGCATTCAGGTAAAAGATGAGCTTTTCCAACCACCAAAGTCAGGGCCAAATAAGACATTCCACCAGACCTTAGAGTGCTCTAGCTCCAGTAAGAGCCTAAGATAATGTGAAGCCAGCTTCATCACAACGGCAATAGGAGCCCAACCCAAAGTGACGGTTACACTGGCCACCAACTTCAGTTGTGTGTGACAGGGGGCAAGCAACATCAGGTCAATATGGAGGATCAAGTTTGAGGACCTTGATGCTTCCTCACCACACAAGACCACATAACTCACACTCCTCTATACACTTTAGAAAAAAAGCAAGGGGAGAGAGAAGCTACCAAATAACTGGGCACTCCTGTCCAGGAAAGACAGACTATTTTCTAAATGGACTAATTAAATTATTAGATTCGATTAAGCTTTGAACAAATACAGCATTTATTTTTTTTTTCTTGCTAATCAGTAAATAGAGGTTTTGGAAGAAAGGCAAAGTTACGTACATAATAAAGAAATTGCGTTTTTTTTTTTTAATAATTTTTATTGTGCTTTAAGTGAAAGTTTACAAATCAAGTCAGTCTCTCACACAAAAACCCATATACACATTGCTACACACTCCCAATTACTCTCCCCCTAATGAGACAGTCTGCTCTCTCCCTCCACTCTCTCTTTTCGTGTCCATTTCGCCAGCTTCTAACCCCCTCCACCCTCTCATCTCCCCTCCAGGCAGGAGATGCCAACGTAGTCTCAAGTGTCCACCTGATCCAAGAAGCTCACTCCTCACCAGCATCCCTCTCCAACCCATTGTCCGGTCCAATCCCTGTCTGAAGAGTTGGCTTCGGGAATGGTTCTTGTCCTGGGCCAACAGAAGGTCTGGGGGCCATGACCACCGGGGTCCTTCTAGTCTCAGTCAGACCATTAAGTCTGGTCTTATGAGAATTTGGGGTCTGCATCCTACTACTCTCCTGCTCCCTCAGGAGTTCTCTGTTGTGTTCCCTGTCAGGGCAGTCATCGGTTATAGCCGGGCACCATCTAGTTCTTCTGGTCTCAGGATGAGGTAGTCGCTGGTTTATGTGGCCCTTTCTGTCTCTTGGGCTTGTAATCGCCTTGTGTCCTTGGTGTTCTTCATTCTCCTTTGATCCAGGTGGGTTGAGACCAATTGATGCATCTTAGATGGCTGCTTCCTAGCGTTTAAGACCCCAGGCGCCACTCTTCAAAGTGGGTTACAGAATGTTTTCTTAATAGATTTTATTATCCCAATTGACTTAGATGTCCCCTGAAACCATGGTCCCCAGACCCCTACCCCTGCTACGCTGGCCTTTGAAGCATTCAGTTTATTCAGGAAACTTCTTTGCATTTGGTTTAGTCCAATTGTGCTGACCTCCGCTGTATTGTGTGCTGTCTTTCCCTTCACCTAAGGTAGTTCTTACCTACTATCTAATTAGTGAATGCCCCTCTCCCACCCTCCCTCCCTCCCTCCTCTTGTAACCACAAAAGAATGTTTTCTTCTCAGTTTAAACTATTGCTCAAGTTCTTATAATAGTGGTCTTATACAATATTTGTCCTTTTGCAGCTGACTAATTTCACTCAGCATAATGCCTTCCAGCTTCCTCCATGTTATAAAATGTTTCACAAATTCTTCACTGTTCTTTATCGATGTGTAGTATTCTATTGTGTGAATATACCATAATTTATTTATCCAGTCATCCATTGATGGGCACCTTGGTTGCTTCCATCTTTTTGCTATTGTAAACAGTGCTGCAATAAACATGGGTGTGCATATATCTGTTTGTGTAAAGGCTCTTATTTCTCTAAGATATATTCCAAGGAGTGGGATTTCTGGATCCTATGGTAGTCCTATTTCTAGCTTTTTAAGAAAGCCCCAAATCGATTTCCAAAGTGGTTGTACCATTTTACATTCCCATCAGCAGTGTATAAGTGTTCCAATCTCTCCACAGTCTCTCCAACATTTATTATTTTGTGTTTTTTGGATTAATGCCAGCCTTGTTGGTCACTATGAGTGTTGGAGTGAGTTAAAATCTCATTGTAGTTTTGATTTGCATTTCTCTAATGGCTAGTGATCATGAACATTTCCTCATATATCTATTAGCTACCTGAATGTCTTCTTTAGTGAAGTGTCTATTCATATCTTTTGCCCATTTTTTAATTGGGTTATTTGTCTCTCTGCAGTTGAGTTTTTGCAGTATCACGTAGATTTTAGAGATCAGGTGCTGATCAGAAATGTCATAGCTAAAAACTTTTTCCAGGTTTGTAGGTAGTCTCTTTACTCTTTTGGTGAAGTCTTTGGATGAGCATAGGTGTTTGATTTTTAGGAGCTCCCAGTTATCTAGTTTTTCTTCTACATTCCTTATAATGTTTTTATACTGTTTATGCCATGTATTAGGGCTCCTAACGTTGCCCCTAATTTTTCTTCCATGATCTTTATCATTTTAGATTTTATATTTAGGTCTTTGATCCATTTTGAGTTAGTTTTTGTGCATGGACTGAGGTATGGGTCTTGTTTCATTTTTTTGCAGATGGATATCCAGTTATGCCAGCATCATTTGTTAAAAAGACTGTCTTTTCCCCAGTTAACTGTTTTGGGGCCTTTGTCAAATATCAACTGCTCATATCTGGATGGATTTATGTCTGGATTCTCAATTCTGTTCCATTGGTCCATGTATCTGTTGTTGTACCAGTACCAGGCTGTTTTGACTACTGTGGTGGTGTAATAGGTTCTAAAATCAGGTAAAGTAAGGCCTCCCACTTTGTTCTTCTTTTTCATTAATGCCTTATTTATCCAGGGCTTCTTTCCCTTCCATATGAAATTGGTGATTTATTTTTCCATCTCCTTAAAGAATGTCCTTGGGATTTTGACCGGAATTGCATTAAATGTATAGATTGCTTTTGGTAGAATAGACATTTTTATAATGTTAAGTCTTCCTATCCACAAGCAAGGTATGTTCTTCCACTTATGTAAGTCTCTTTTGGTTTCTTGCAGAACTGTACTGTAGTTTTCTTTCTGTAAGTCTTTTACATCTCTGGTAAGATTTATTCCTAAATATTTTATCTTCTTGGGGGCTACTGTAAATGGCATTGATTTGGTGATTTCCTCTTCGATGTTCTCTTTGTTGGTGTAGAGAAATAAAACTGATTTTTTTTTTTTTTTATCTTGTATCCTGATACACTGCCGAACTCTTCTATTAGTTTCAGTAGTTTTCTGGAGGATTCCTTAGGGTTTTCTGTGTATAAGATCATGTCATCTGCAAATAGAGATACTTTTACTTCTTCCTTGCCAATCTGGATGCCCATTATTTCTTTATCTAGCCAAATTGCTCTGCCTAGGACTTCCAGCATAATGTTGAATAAGAGTGGTGATAAAGGGCATCCTTGTCTGGTTTCCGATCTCAGAGGGAATGTTTTCAGGCTCTCTCCATTTAGCGTGATGTTTGCTGTTGGCTTTGTATAAATGCCCTTTATTATGTTGAGAAATTTTCCTTCTATTCCTATTTTGCTGAGAGTTTTTATCATGAATGGGTGTTGAACTTTGTCAAATGCCTTTTCTGCATCAATTGATAAAATCATGTGATTCTTGTCTTTTGTTTTATTTATGTGGTGGATTACATTAATTGTTTTTCTAATGTTGAACCATCCCTGCATACCTGGCATGAATCCCACTTGGTCATGGTGAATTATTTTTTTGATATGTTGTTGAATTCTATTGGATGGAATTTTGTTGAGGATTTTTGCATCTACATTCATGAAGGATATAGGTCTATAATTTTCTTTTCTTGTGGTGTCTTTACCTGGTTTTGGTATCAGGGATATGGTGGCTTCAAAGAATGAGTTTGGGAGTATTCCATCCTTTCTGTGCTCTGAAATACCTTTAGTAGTAGTGGTGTTAACTCTTGTCTGAAAGCTTGGTAGAACTCTGCAGTGAAGCTGTCCGGACCAGGGCTTTTTTTTTGTTGGGAGTTTTTTGATTACCTTTTCAATCCCTTCTTTTGTTATGGGTCTATTTAGTTGTTCTACCTCTGTTTGTGTTAGTTTAGGTAGGTAGTGTGTTTCTAGGAAGTCACCCATTTCTTCTAGGTTTTCAAATTTGTTTGAGTATACTTTTTCATAGTAATCTGATATGATTCTTTTAATTTCAGTTGGGTCTGTTGTAATATTGCCCCTCTCATTTCTTATTCGGGTTATTTGCTTCCTCTCCTGTTTTTCTTTTGTCAGTTTGCCAGTGGTTTATCAATTTTGTTGATTTTTTCAAAAAAACAGCTTTTGGTCTTGTTAACTCTTTTCAGTTGTTTTTCTGCTTTCTATTTCATTTAGTTCAGCTCTAATTTTTTATTATTTGTTTTCTCTTGGTGCCTCTGAGTTTCTTTTGTTGCTCTCTTTCTATTTGTTCAAGTTGTAAGGATAATTCCTTGATTTTGGCCCTTTCCTCTTTTTGGATGTGTGCATTTATTGATATAAATTGGCCTCTGAGCACCGCTTTTGCTGTGTCCCAAAGGTTCTGATAGGAAGTGTTCTCATTCTCATTGGAGTCTCTGAATTTCTTTATTCCATCCTTAATGTCTTCTATAATCCAGTCTTTTTTGAGCAGGGTATTGTTCAGTTTCCAAGTGTTTGATTTCTTTTCCCTGCTTTTCCTGTTATTGATTTCTACTTTTATGGCCTTATGGTCAGAGAAGATGCTTTGTAATATTTCAATGTTTTGGATTCTGCTAAGGCTTGCTTTATGACCTAATATGTGGTCTATTCTGGAGGATGTTCCATGTGCACTAGAAAAGAAAGTATACTTTGTTGCTGTTGGGTGGAGTGTTCTGTATATGTCTACGAGGTCAAGTTGGTTGATTTTGGCATTTAGATCTTCCATGTCTTTATTGAGCTTCTTTCTGGATGTCCTGCCCTTCACCCAAAGTGGTGTGTTAAAGTCTCCTACTATTATTGTGGAGCTGTCTATCTCATTTTTCAATGCTGATAGAGTTTGTTTTATGTATCTCGCAGCCCTGTCATTGGGTGCGTAAATATGTAATATGGTTATATCTTCTTGGTGTATTGTCCCTTTAATCATTGTATAGTGTCCTTCCTTATCCTTTCTGATGGATTTAACTTTAAAGTCTATTTTGTCAGAAATTAATATTGCCACTCCTGCTCTTTTTTGATTGTTGTTTGCTTGATGTATTTTTTTTCCATCCTTTGAGTTTTAGTTTGTTTGTGTCTCTAAGTCTAAGGTGTGTCTCTTCTAGGCAGCATATAGACGGATCTTATTTTTTTAATCCATTCTGCCACTCTCTGTCTCTTTATTGGTGCATTTAGTCCAGTTACATTCAGGGTAATTATGGATAGGTATGAATTTAGTGCTATCATTTTGATGTCTTTTTTTGTGTGCTGACAGTTTTTTCCCACTTGATTTTATGTGCTGATTAGATTTTCTTTATATATTGTCCTTTACTCGTATTTGTTGTTGTTGATTTTGTTTCTGCTGAGTATGTATTTTTCCCTTGTATTTTATTTTGATGAGTAGGATAGTTTGCCTCCTTTGTGATTACCTTATTATTTACTCCTATTTTTCTAAATTTAAAACTAAATTTTATTTCTTTGTATCGCCATATCTTCCTCTCCATATGGAAGGTGTATGATTACATTTCTGGGTCCCTCTTTATTATTTCAGTGTTGTCTTCTTTTATAAAATAACATTGCCATTACCTTGTGTTTGGCTTTTTTTTTTTTTTTTAAATCTTGCTTTGTTTTTTTGGCTTTCCCTTTCTGGGTTGATTTCTGATTGCTCTGCCCAGTGTTCTAGTCTTGGGTTGATACCTGATATTGATTTTCTAACCAAAGAACTCCCTTTAGTATTTCTTCTAATTTTGCTTTGGTTTTTATGAATTCCCTCAGCTTGTGTTTATCTGGAAATGTCTTAATTTCACCTTCATATTTAAGAGACAGTTTTGATGGATATATGATTTTTGGCAGGCAATTTTTTTCCTTCAATTTTTTAAATATATCATCCCATTGCCTTCTTGCCTGCATGGTTTCTGCCAAGTAGTCCAAACTTATTCTTATTGGCTCTCCTTTGTAGGTGACTTTTCTTTTATCCATTGCTGCTCTTACAATTGTCTTTTTATCTTTGGTTTTAGGCAAGCTTGATTATAACATGTCTTGGTGACTTTCTTTTAAGATCTACCTTATGTGGAGTTCGATGAGCATCTTGGATAGATATCTTCTTATCTTTTACGATATCAGGGAAGTTTTCTGCCAACAACTCTTCAACAATTTTCTCTGTATTTCTGTTATCCCTGCCTGTTCTGGTACTCCAATCACTCATAGGTTATTTCTCTTGATAGAGTCCCACATCATTCTTAAGGTTTCTTCATTTTTTTTTAATGCTTTTATCTGATTTTTCTTCTAATATATTAGTGCCAAGTGATTTATCTTCGAGTTCAGAAATTCTAGCTTCTACTTGCTCATTTCTGTTCCTCCGACTTTCTATTGAGTTACCTAATTCTGTAATTTTATTGTTAATCTTCTGAATTTCTGATTGCTGTCTATTGATTTTTCCAACTTATTAAATTTTTCATTTTGTTCCTGAATAATCTTTCTAATTTCCCCAGTTTCTTTATCTGTGTGTTCCTTGGCTTGTTCTGCATATTGCCTCATTTTCTTCCTGATGTCTTGAAGGGTTCTGTATATTAAACTTTTGTATTCCGCCTCTGGTAATTCCAGGAATGCACTTTCATCTAGAAGATCCCTGTATTCTTTATTTTGAGAGCCTACTGAGGTGATCGTGGTCTGTTTCTTTACGTGACTTGATATTGACTGTTGTCTCTGAGCCATCTATAAGTTATTGTATTTGTTTATCCTTTCTTACTGTGTCATAGCTGCTTGCTTTGTTTTGTTTGTGTATACCCCCATGGGTTGCTTGAGTGAGCTAGCTTGATTATTTTCACCTTTGGAGCTCTGGTGTCCTGTCCCCAGCAGGCTAGAGTTGTTATCAGGTATATCAGTCTTGGAGTCCATTCAGTTTTCTTGTATGAATTCAGCTCAGGTTTCCAGGTAGCTGATATCAAGTGTGTGGTACAGGCTCTGTCCAACAGTCTTAGAGGGGCATGGGTGATTGGCGTATATACCGGTATCTGATTGCAGCAGGGGGCCATGCTCTGACCAAGGCAGGGGGCTGAGAACTGACCCCCAAGTGTCTCTGAGGAAAACATGTCTCTGTTCCCTAGAGCATGCTGGTGGGTGGGTTCTGCAGAGGGACCTTGGGCAACCAAATTTTTTGGTTGTGAGGACTAGGAGGTACCAGTTATCTTTGGACTCCTTTTGTGGATGTCTTGGGTGACCTGAGTGGAGCTACCAGTCCTTAGGTCCCCGATGTGGGTAGGTGAGGACCTTGTTTAATAGGCAAAGCAATGTCAAACATCAAACACCCACCTCTCCACCGCACAGTTGAAATGGTTGGAGTTTGCCATCAAGGGCTTATTCTCCCAAAATAGGCCCACACAGGTCCATGCAGAAGGGAAAGGTGCTCAAGGTCCACAGACAGTTTATGCCTGGACAGGAACCACTTCTGTCCTGAGCTCCCCCAGTTAATGGAGCTAGCAAATTATCTTTTCCCCCAGTTGCAAATTTTTTCCTTCCCCAAGGCCTGGAGAATGGCTCTAGGTGCTCATCAGGGTCTATCTCAGGCTCAGGGATTCAGCCACTGAAGCTGGCTTGGGAATTGGATGGGGGGGGAGGGGCGTGGTAAAATATATGCAAGTACTTAGCTTTTGCTGAGAGCACCTTTCTCCTCAGGTTCTGGAGGTATGAATGGGTTGTGCAGCTGGTTGCTTCTCCCTGAGGAAACTGAGGCCGATTGCTAGTACCAGCCCACCACCGCTGCTGCTGCCGCTCTGGCAGTGGTGCCTGAGGGCTCCCCGCGATTCAGGTCTGGTAACTCCTCTCCACTTCTGAACAGCCTCTTCCTCTCCTGTTCCTCAGTTCATTGTCTAAGCTTGCCTTTGATGCTCAGGGCTCCTAGCTTGTCACACATGTACTCATTTCCCATGTTTTTGGGGGTCTTTGTTGTAAAGAGGGCTCGATGGAAGTGTCTGTCTATTCCACCATCTTGGCTCTGCCTCCTTAAGAAATTGCATTTTTATTGTACTTACTAATTGTGAGGTGAATTATATTTGTGACTCTGCTAGCCCTGATCCTGCCCACTCACAAAATCTTGATTTAAATTGTCAACCAGTTCTTTACACTGGGACTTTTTGGGTACAGCCTAAGGATTTTTGAAAGACTAAATCCATACACAGCAGAAAGAACAGTATACAGTTTATGATAGTTACCTTAGATATAAATCTTTATAAGCCTCTGCAAGGTTACAAATTCAGGTTCTCACAATTTTGTTTCTGCAAAGGAAACAGTGAAAACCCTTAGTTCCTGCTCATGAGCTGGTCTCCATTCTGGTCTAGTTTTTGCCTTTTCTTCACATGTTTTCTAAGTGTCTGCTCTGAAGTTCTCATATTTACTTGTATCACATCCTGATGTCACTTTTATCAGGGTCAGTTTTGTTATTGTCTCTGCTAACATACTTGCTCAAACTCTCCTTATGTTGTTAGCTGCTGTCTAGTTGGCCCATGACTCGTGGTGACCCCATGCACAATGGAATGATACACTGTCTGATCCTTTGCCATCCCGTAATAGGTTGCAGATCAAACCATTGTTACCCACGGGGTTTTCATTGGCTGTCTTCCTTGTCTGTCTTAGTCTAGAAGCCCCACTGAAACCTGTTCAGCATGACAACACGCAAGCCTCCTGACAGACAAGTAGCGACTGCATATGAGGTGCATTGGCCAGGAATCAAACCCATATGGAAGGTGAAAATTTTACCACTGAACCAATGCCCTTGTTAACTCCCCTTACCAAACCAGTTGCCATCAAGCTGATTCCAACTCATGACGACATCATATGTTTCAGAGTAGAACTGTGCTCTATAGGGTTTTCAATGGCTGTGATCTTTTGGAAGTAAGTTGCCAGGCCTTTCTTTTAAGGCATCTCTGGGTGGAATTCAAACTGTCAACCTTTTGGTTAGTAGCCGACAGCTGAACCATTCATGCCACCCAGAAACTACTTTAATCCTCCTTAGGTGCACTCTATTTAATGAATCTTTATAACAGTTGCCTGCTTCAAATATGTACTGCTGCATTCTGGCTGCCTGCTTTATTTTCCTGGGTTTGGCTTGTGTCATTTGCTGAGCTCCAAAGTTCTCTTTCTGGCAAATATGCTCTTTGTCCTACCTTCTACATGAATGGATTGAAGCATAAAAAACGTCTTCAAGGATTACTAAAAAGGGCTGTCCCCAAAGTTCAGCCTCCCACGCTCAGGCATTTGACTGTGTGTATCATAACAAATTATGGATAACATTGAGGAGAATGGGAATTCCAGAGCACTTAACTGTGCTCATGAGGAATCTGTACAGGGATATCAGAGGCAGTCGTTCGAACAGAGCAAGGGGATACTACATGGTTTAAAGTCAGCAAAGGTGTGTGTCAGGGTTGTATCCTTTCATCATACCTACTCAACCTGTATGCTAAGCAAATAATCAGAGAAGCTGGACTATATGAAGAACAAAACCTCAGGATTGGAGGAAGACTCATTAACAATCTGTGTTGTGCAGATGACACAACCTTGCTTGCTGAAAGTGAAGAGGGCTTGAAGCATTTCCTGATAAAGATCAAAGACCATAGCCTTCAGTATGGATTACACCTCAACATAAAGAAAACAAAAATCCCACAACTGGACCAATAAGCAACATCATGATAAATGGAGAAAAGATTGAAGTTGTCAAGGATTTCATTTTGCTTGGATTCACAATCAACAGCCATGGAAGTAGCAGTCAAGAAATCAAAAGACTCAGTGCATTGGGTAAATCTGCTGCAAAAAACCTCTTTAAGGTGTTGAAAAGCAAAGATGTTACCTTGAAAATTAAGGTGAGCCTGGCCCAAGCCATGGTGTTTTAAATCGTCTCATATACATGCGAAGGCTGGGCAATGAATAAGGAAGACTGAAGAAGAATTGATGGCCTTGAACTGTGGTGTTGGCGAAGAATATTGAACATACCAAGGACTCCCAAAAGAATGAACAAATCTGTCTTGGAAGAAGTACAGCCAGAAAGTTTCTTAGCAGCAAGAAAGGCGAGACTACATCTCACATACTTTGGACATGTTGTCAGGAGGGATCAGACCCTGGAGAAGAACATCATGCTTGGTAAAATAGAGGGTCAGCGAAAAAGGGGAAGACCCTCAACAACAGTAGCTGCAACAATGGGCTCAAACACATGCTGTGCATAAGGTGGCTGTGAGTCTGAACTGACTTGACGGCACCTAACAACAACAACAAAGTACAGTACAAGGAAACTATAAGAATGCCTACGTAGCATTGTTAAATATTCCATACCCAACAGTGTGAAGATTTAATCATTAAAATGGCAAGTATCTTAGATATTGCAACCTCTCTAGCACATTTCTCCTGGATTTATGCTCACAATTACATTTTTGACAGTAGTTTTGCATTTATTACTTGCTGCTTTGGAAAAATTGCTTGGATTTTCAGTATTTTTATTTACTTTTGTAGTTACATGAGTACATTGCTTCAGTTAGTCAAATTTGAGTGTAGAACTTAAAAGAGTTATATCTAATGAGATGGTAGGAAAATTTTGCATGGGAACATTTCATTATTTAATAATTAAGATTTTTACTCCTCTGTGAAATGTAATGATAATGTGGTGACATTTTCATAAAAAAAAAATAAGAAGAGCAATGTCTTTTCTATTCTTTTACATAAACACATTTTTTATATACCAAGACTTAAATAAAGAATAGGAAAATAAATATTTAATTTCCACAAGATGGGCACTGAAACCAATGAACAACACACTATGGAAATCAAAGTTAAGTGTCCCATGTCCTAAATATAGCTTCTTTTTATTAGAACTGGTTATGGATTTACTTGTGTCCCCCAGACAGATATTTTCAAGTCTAAGCCCTGGTATCTGTGTATGTGACCTTATTTTAAATTAGCATCTTTGCAGATGAAATTAGGTAATATGAGGTCATACTGAGTGGGTCCTAATCCAATAGGACTAGCATCTTTGTAAGAACAGGAGAAAAGACAAAGAGATACACGTAGGGAAGTATACCATGTGCTGATGGAGGCAGAGTGATGCATCTACAAGCCAAGGCATGCCAAGGATTTCTGGCAACCACCAGAAGCTAGGAGAGAGGCATAGAATATACTTTCCCTCATAGCCCTCCAAAAGGAACCAATCATGCTGATAGCTTCATTTTGGACTTTTGGCCTCCAGAATGTGAGAGAATAAATTTCTGCTACTTTAAGCCATCCACTCTGAAGTAATTTGTTACAACAGCCCTACAAACTAATACAGGGCTCTGGTTGCAAGTCTCTGGCCACTTTAGTCTGTACACAGGAAGGGGAGAGCCCAGAACTTCCACTTCCATACCACATCTATTATCCACGGAATATGGTGCGAAAGAAAGAGGCAAAAACAGAGGGAATGGAATTCAATAATGGTAGGGCATACTCCCTAAGATATATTCCCTATATTCATACTCTCGGTAGAAAGTAATCAATCACCTATTTTGCATCAGGTACTGAACTGTGCACTCTAGACTAAACAAGGACATGGTCCCTACCTTTCAGAAGCTCACAGGCTAATAGGGGTGATAAAATATGCACAAATTATCCTCATGATAAGGAAGAGACAGTGGCTGCAGTAGAAACAGTACCAACAATAAACAATATAGAAGTTCAGAGGAATAAAGAGACTTTTCCTTTGGGAAAAGGTTCATGGAGATGGTTTTTGAGTTGAGACTTAAAAGATGGATATGATTTCCCCAGATAGACCTGAGAATTGTGACTTTTATAGGGGGAAAGTGAAACAAAAAGGCAGAGAGAGAAAACCAGTAAGCTGGCTCAGGACCTAGAGGTTACTAAAAGATCAGAAATAGGGAAAGGATAGCAATGGGAACTGCAGCAACCAAGAGAAGAAGAAAAGTGCTGAGTAACAGGGTGAAGGCAGGAGATGCTTGGCCTTCCGTCCCAGCTCTGCTCTAGACTCCCAAGTCGCTGCCAGGAAATCAGAGCCATTTCAAAAACTGCACAGCTAAGGAAGACAGGTTTGTTCAGCAAACAATAAAGTAGGATATTTAAGAACATAATCCCCCAGAACAGGAAAAGCTGACTGTGTTCGAGTGCATTGCCTTTCTGCTGCATTAGTTCAAGTTGGCTGATTTAAGAATCTGTGCCTCATTAGAGGTAAAAATGTAAACAAGATCAAACAAAATTTACATGGGATGTTTTATTCAACTGAGTTTTCCCTGAAATTCAAATTGGCTGGATAAAAACAAAAACAGTGGAAGACTGTTAACAAAGTCAAATTTTTGTAAGATCTCTGTATATTTTAGCCGTAATTTTGCAGTAAGGCTGTCAGGTAGCATAAAGAGCTATTTGCTTATATTCCTTCAAAACCATTCCATCATCTAGAGTCAAGATATCCCGTGACCACTATGACTTCAAAAAGAATTATTCTAAGAAATCTCAAGATTTGTGTATATTATCATTTAGCAGTAAGTGTGTGGAAACAAAAGAAAATTTTCTGTCAAAAAAGACAGAGATAGATAGGTTTAGTCTATCAAGACTGCACACAGCCCTGCCATCCTATTTTACGGCTCTGAAAATACAACTCCCATGAAGACAATTGAGTGTATTGTTCCTACAATTTCAAAATGTCCTCTGAACACTGTATACCACCGTTGTTTTATGTTCATTACTCACTAGCAAGTTATTTTAATTTGGGGAAAGATTCAAACATCACAATTCTAGAATCATCACCATATAACATCAGTTAAGAGGTTTTTAATGAAAGGCACTCTCTACTGGTACTATCTAGAAGAAACAAGTTAATCAAATACAGCCCTGGTCCAATAAGACCTTGATACCCAAAGGGGAACACAGAATCAAAGACGTCAAAGGGGAGAAAAGAACAGCATAGCAAAGCTAGACTTTGCAAAGGGGTGTTTTCCTCATTGTTCTGTGCTCACTGGTTATTTTGGATTGAATGGTGTCACCCCAAGATATGTGTGTTGGAATCCTAACCCCTTTACCTGTGGGTGTCATCCTGTTTAGAAATAGGGTTTTCTTTGTTATGTTAATGAGGGCACATCAGTTTAGGGTGTGTCCTAAACCTAATTACTTCTGAGTTATATGAAGATCAGCACAGACACAGAGATGTGCAAGCACATACTGGGGAAGACAGACGCCACGTGAGGATCACTAAGAACCAGGGAACATCCAGGGCTACCACAAGGAAGGAATCCACATGGCCAAGGCCCTGATTTGACTTTCAGTCTCCAGAACTGTGAAAAAATTAATTTCCATTCTTTAAAGCCACCCACTATGGTATTTCTGTTACAGCAGCAAAGGTTAACTAAGACATAGGTTTAATACTGGATTGAACCATCCACTTTCCTCAATTTATCTAATTAAAATGGCTGCTTGGAAAGAAAAAGCAAAAAGGCACATTAAAAAGATGACCTAAGTATTCTACCTAATATGTTAATAAATCTTTGATTAAGAATAGGGGGAAAAAAAAGCATTTAAGAGAAAAGGTGAAGTAAAGGCTTATCATACTTCAGCCAATTTGCTCTCTGGGGAAAAATGTCCATCTTATCTTTTATAAAAGTGCTTAGTCAAATACAAAATAACTATAATAGTCAACCTTAAGTCAACCTTGAACATTTTAAAATAATGATACCTATTTAAAAAAACTCCACATCCCACTTATATTTAGAAAATGTAATTTATTTTAAAGGTGCTTTCACCAGTCATCAAACATTGTTGTGTTGTTGTTAGATGCCATTGAATCAGTTCTGACTCATAGTGACCCTATGTACAACAGAACAAAACACTTCCCTGTCTTTAATACTTTCTAACATATTATATCCTTTACTTATTTATTATGTTTATTGCTTATTGTCTGTCTTTCTTAGTAGAAAGACAAGAACCTAGATAGTCTGGAACTGTGGAATAGAGCAATGGGATAGAACAGTAATGATATCCATCCTCACAATTGTTGCTATGTTTGAGACCATTGTTGCACCCACTATGTCAATCCATATCATTGAGGGTTTTCCTCTTTTTCACTGATACTCTACCTTCCCAAGCATGATATCCCTTTCTAGGGACTAGTCTCTTCTGGTAACATGTCCAAAGTACATGAAATGATGTCTCGCCATTCTCGCTTCCAAGGAGCTCTCTGGCTGTACTTCTTCCAAGACAGACTTATTCGTTCTTCAGGCAGTCCATGGTACATTCAATATTCTTTGCCTATACCATAATCGATCTTGAAGATCAATGACCACAGCCTTCAGTATGAATTACACATCAACATAAAAAAAAAAAAAATCCTCACAATCTGACCAATAAGCAACATCATGATAAATGGGGAAAAGAATGAAGTTGTCAAGGATTTCATTCTACTTGAATCCAGTCAACACCCATGGCAGCAGCAGTCAAGAAATCAAAAGATGCACTGTATTAGGCGAATCTGCTGCAAAAGACCTTTTTAAAGTATTGAAAAGCAAATTTGTCCCTTGAAGGCTAAGGGGTACCTGATCCAAGCCATGCTGTTGTCAGTCGCCTCCTATGCATGTGAAAGCTGGTCAATGAATAAGGAAGACTGAAGAATTAATGCCTTTGAATTGTGGTGTTGGAGAATGTTAAATATACCATGGACTGGCAAAAGAACAAACAAATGTCTTGGAAGGAGACAACCAGCACGCTCCCTAGAAGCAAGGATGGCAAGACTACATCTCACATACTTTGGACTTATTGTCAGGAGGGATCAGTCCCTGGAGAAGGACATCATGCTTGGTAAAGTAGAGCATCAGCAAAAAAGAGGAAGGCCCTCAACGAGATGGATTGACACAGTGGCTGCAGAGGTGGTCTTAAGCATAAAAATTGTGAGGATGGCACAGTACCCAGCAGTGTTGTGTACAGGGTCACTATGAGTCAGAACCGACTCAAAGGCACCTAAGAACAACAACACACCATAATTCACTTGAATTATGGTGTCATCAACCATACTAGCCTAAAAGAACGCAGTTCACCATGGGAGGACAGATCCAGAAGAGTAATGAATCTCTATCAATGGCTTTGGGTAACAACAATGCTATCAAATGACAGAATTCACTAAAAACCCTGCTGCCTAAAATTGCAAATATGGGCCTAGGAGATCTGTTTTTTGTTGTTGTTTGTGAAAGGCAATCACACAACCAAGCAATTCAGCCACCCATCCCAGAGATGTTTGTTGAACACTTATTCCTTGCTAGACATTATTTGGACTGTGTGGAGTCTGATGATACAAAATTAAGCAACACACAATTCCTGTCCTTAAGAAGCTTGCCAACTTGGGTGGTAGGGGAGGCCAGGTAAGCTGATAAATTAAAATACGATGTGGTGAATGCTCTTTAAAGGAAAGAGAAAAGGAACCTGGAGTACATGTAGGCAAGGTACAGATGTCAGAAAACCTACTTCTGCTTCTTTTTCTTTTCCCCTTAGATCAAAATCTTTTAAAATTCTTGATTTATCCATCACACCACAAAGTAGGCCTAAGTGTTATAGTGGGTTCACTGAAAACCTCAACCAACAAGGGAACAAATCTTTTCATTTAAAAGAAGGAAGCTCCCTATCTGAAAGCCAGAGGACCTCCCTTTATTAAGTAGGGATAGGAAGTACATGATTCCGTTGTTAGCGTCATTTCAGCTTCTCACGGGCTAATAAGCAGGTGCTTTTTTTTTCTTTCAAAGTCTCTTTTTCAAGAAACAGTTCTTCAAAGAACCTGCACTGTTTTCCTCACTATGCCATACTTAACCTCTCTAAGATCAGTTTCTCCATCTATAAAATGGTCACAATAATAATTCCTACCTCAAGTGTTGCTGTTAGAATTAAATGAGGTAGTAAAGCTAAAAAAAAAAAAAGTAAAATGTCTAAAACCATTAATAAATGTTCAGTAGGCATTTGCTATGATTAAATAACTCAATCCCTGGAAATTTTGTCTATTGTGATATTTATGGCTTCCCAAAAAGCTCGTTTACAGTTATGGGACAGGCAGTGTACTGGATTCCATTGAATTTTGAGTATATACATAGTTTTGGGAACAGTGTCTTAAATGCTATATTCCCAAATTATGGCTTTAAAGTGAACCAAAATTTCAGCCAATTGCCTTATTGCACCATAGTTATTGGTATTTTTAAGTAAATACATAATTACCTCTTTAAATGGTTACAGTACAGCTTAGCTGTACTTTATAATTTAATTGAGCTCTTCTCTGACTTTCCTGGTTAATACTGCACACGACCTGCTCTACCTTCCTTGCTTTCACTTCTTTTTTTTCCAAAGTCCTTAATACTTTCTAACGTATTATATCCTTTACTTATTTATTATGTTTACTGTTTATTGTCTGTCTTTCTTGGTAGGAAGACAAGAACCTAGATAGACAAGAACCCATGGGTTGGAACAGTAATGGTATCAGTAAGGCAAAATATCCAGGAGGTATAGGAGGAGATGAATTTGAGGTGAAGTTTCAAAACAGGGCAGGTACACTGAGATGCAGTTTTAAACCAAACCAAACCCAACCTGTTGCTGTCAGTTCGATTCCGAGTCATAGCGACCCTACAGGACAGAGTAGAACTGCCCCATAGGGTTTCCCAGGAGCAGCTGGCAGTTTCAAACTGCTGATCTTCTGGTTAGCAGCTGAGCTCTTAACCACTACACCATCAGAGCTCTGAGATGCTGCTTTACTGACTTCATAATGTTGGTAAGGGCCAGACGAGCACCGTGGAATGTGGATTTCAGGCTGGAGACATCTCTCTTTCACTTGGACGAGAATCCTCAAGTGAAAAACTTAACTTAGGAAAATAGTATAAAGGACTTCTAGCCCTTCCAAATAGTGGCATAGCTTGCCTACATGCCACACTACCTTTCGAAGTTGAGAGAAGGATGCAAGTAAAACATGTCATCCCAGCTTCCATGATGTGAACGCACATCTGGCTCTTCACAGCTTTAAGCATCACCTTTCCAAAATTTTGCTTGTGATCACAGAATGTACACTTAACATTTTGCTTCAAAAACACTTTCAGAAAATGTCTCATCTTCATTCATTTGCTCTTACTCTTTCTAATTCTACAAATGCCCTCGCTATCTCCCCTTTCTATTTCAACTATACTTATCCAGTATGGTTTTTATCCAGTAAGACACATTCAAATTCCATCTTCCCCATTGAGCTTCCCCAGTGCCTTCTTTTGTAGTTCGTGTTTTCTTGGCCCTCTGTATTCTTTTAACATTTGATTTCTATCTCAATTGCAGGTCACACTTAACTACACACTAGGAAGAAATGGACCTGTGTCTCCCCACTCCTCTAGACTTGAACTCTTTAACTCTAAGTAACCTACCTTCCATGTCTTTGTGCGTGCAGTGCACCTGCCTAATACAGGTGTTCAAAAAGCTCTGTTAATGAGTACATAAATAAAAGATACATGGCTTAAAGTCATAAGTGTGTTTTTTCTTACAGCATAGCTAAATGAATAGCCAATATTGTGCCGGCCAAAGAGCTGTCTTTTTAAGAAAGCCTTCTTCATTCACTTCCAATAACACGAAGGAGGTTTCAAAAAATTATTGAACCATAATCCAATTCCTAGACTTCCAGATGACCTACATTTTAAAATTCAGGCCAGTGAACTAATTCACAAATTAGGTTGACAAAGACTGTTTTAAAAACCTGTTCCTGGATGTAGGTCTTCCTTGGGAGAGCGTTTGCTGGGCAAACTCAGGGTTATTGGACTCATCACTGCATTTGGAACTCCTTTTACCAAAGGTTGGAAACCCTGGTGGTGTAGTGGTTAAGTGCTACAGCTGCTAATCAAAAGGTCGGCAGTTAAAATCCACCGGGCACTCCTTGGAAACTCTATGGGACTGTTCTACTCTGTCCTATAAGATCGCTATGAGTCAGAATCGACTCCATGGCAACGAGTTTTTATGGGTTTACCAAAGGTTAGCATTTGAGAGGAAAACAGAATGCACTTCACCACTTCCTCCTTGCTTCCCCTCTGCACTCAAGGATTTAACTGAGGTCTTCCCTGACTGTCCTGTTGATACTGCACACCACCTGCTCCACCTTCCTTGCTTTACTGTTTTTTTTTTCCAAAGTCCTTAACACTTTCTAACATAGAATATCCTTTACCTATTTATTATGTTTATTCATTATTGTCTGTCTTCCATGCTAGAATGTAAGCCCCACAAGAAATCTTTTTGTTCATTGATGTATCCCAAGAATTTACAACAGTGCCTTGTATACTTACTTGTATAGAGTGGGCGCTCAATAAATATCTATTGAAGAAATGAATAAACCAGCAATTAAGGGAGCGATCTCTTAAGAATTATTTTTTTGCTGGTGAGACAGGTAAAACGCAGTAAGTGGAACTGCTGAAGATGTAACATAGGAAGATTAAAGAGATTTAAGATGCCAAGTAAGACAAAATATATACCCACATTTACATGTAGAATCTCAGTTAGCTGAGGAACAAGGGGAAAATATTGTAAAATCTCAGCTCTGCCCACAATGTCTAAGAGAGCTTGTAAGTACAGTCCATTACTAGAAAAAAAACAAAAAACAAGCTACAATTAACTGATCGTACTCACATGAGCAGAGGGTGCTGAAAATGTTCTTTCCCACTGAGTTACTTTTCAGCTGGTTTTGAGAAGATTTCTCAATCTCAACACTACTGACATTTTGGGGTGGATAATTCTTTGTTGTGGGGCTGTCCTATGCATTTTCAGATATTTAGCAGCATCCTGGCCTCTATACACTAGATACCAATAGCACCTCCTCCAAAGCATGATAACCAGAAATGGTCAAATGTCACAGATTTGCCCCCTGTTGAAAACCATTAGTTTAGAGGCTGTCTGAGATGAATGTCCTGCAGCCCTTTTCTCCCTGGTCTCCCTTCTTCTTCTTTCCTCTCTCCTTATTCCACATTTGTATATCTGTTTTCCTTCCCTCCAAGTCCCAGCTCCATCCTGGAGCCTTCTTGAATTCACAGTGACCACCATTCCTGGTTTTGTCTTGAAAAGATGATTGTGGTTGTTTTTGTTAGTTGTCATTGAGTCCATTCCAACTCATGGTGACCCTATGTGTTACAGAGTAGACCTGTTCCATAGGGCTTTCAAGGCTTTGACCTGTGTAGGCATCTCTGGGTGGGTTGAGACCACCAGGTTTTCAGCTAGTAGTTGAGTGCTTAACTATTTGTGCCACTGGTAGGTGATATTTACTGGCCATCACAAGAATAAGTTTAGGTAAATCAGATTCTTCACTGGAAAGCATCTGCAAAAAAAGAAAGGAAACCAAGATCATCTTGCTAATACTTGCTAATATTATTCAACTTTCATAGCATGATTTCTGAACATTATTAGACTAAGTTTCTGTCTTTATACCTCCACCCCCAGGGGAATAGAAGGCATAAAGGGGAGAAAGAAACAAAGAACCTCCTTTGCTATACTGCCTCTCTTATATGCTGTTTATCTCAGAAGAGGATATAGATTTTAGTCACTATACCTGTCTTAGTCATATAGTGCTGCTACAACAGAAATACCACAAATAGATGGCTTCAACAAAGAGAAATTTATTCTTTCAGTCTAGAAGTTCAAATTCAGGATGCCAGGTCCAGGAGAAAGGTTTCTCTCTCTGTCGGCTCTGGCTCTGGGGGAAGGTCCTGTCATCAATCCTCCCAGGTCAAGGAGCTTCTCAGTGCAGGCACCCCAGGTCCAAAGGACACGCTATTCTCCTGGCTCTTGTTTCTTGGTGGTATGAGGTCCCTGTCTCTCTGCTCACTTCTCTCTTTTATATCTCCAAAGAGATTGGCCTTAGACAAAACTTAATCTTATAGATTGAGCCCTACCTAATTAACAAACTGGCACCTTTCCTACCTCATTAACATCATAAAGGTAGCATTTACAACACATAGGAAAATCACATCCGATGACAAAATGGTGGACAAGCACACAATACTGAGAATCATGGGCTAGCCAAGTTGACACACATTTTGGGGGGACACAATTCAATCCATGATAAAACCCTCGGCTAATGATAGAGGAGTGAGATGCAGTTTTTTTTTTTTTTTATTTATTCTGAAGTTTTTAAGAGTCGTTATTAAGCATCAAAACCCATGTCAGGACCTACTAGCAATGAGAAGGGACACAGAGAGTTATTAAGCAATAGTGCAGCCTTCAATCTTGATTTTTGCCTGAAAGTACTGAAAAAAAAAAAAAAAACCTCCTTTAGCCTTTAAATAGTTTTGCAAGTCACATTTCATGACAACACCATCTAGAAAAATGCACGGTGTGCCCAAGGCACCAGCATAGAATCAAAACATCCACTATAAATATCACTGTGAATCAGATTCCACTAGGGAGAAATAAACTCCAAGGAGCAGGTTTGAGATTTTCCAGGAAGCACTCATTCTCTCAGGGCATTAGAGGGATCATTTTATATACGAAGACTTAGGAGATCTCTGAACACACAGCTACACAGGCGCACACCCACAGGTCAATTAAATAGGGAGCTCATTTTTCTGAATTCAAAGCAGGGATATAAAATGCAGAGACAGGAGGTGGATCTAAACTGGATACTTTTCCTCTTATGCCTTTAAAAATCCTGTACCTTCTCAGGGTTTGTTTTGTTTTGGTTTGGTTTGGTTTTGGTTTTTTTCTTAGAGCCAGCTTTCCTTACCTCTAGACTATTTGCTTACAGATCTTTGGCCTTGAATGTACCACTCCTCTCCCCTCAACTCTGCTCTTCAGAAGGCCAGATGAGATTACTTTCAATTGCATTGAGCCCCAAGAATTTACTTCATCTCCGCCACACCTTCCTCTTTCAAATTATCAGTGCCAGTTGCCGTCCAATCAACACCAACGCATGGTGACCCCACAGGTGTCAGGTAGAACTGTGCTCCATCAGGTTTCCAGTGGCTGATTTTTTGGGAGCGGATTACCAGGCCTCTTCAGAGGCACCTCTGGTTGGACTCAAACCTCCAACCTTTCTTTGGTTAGCAGTTGAGCATGTTAACTGTTTGCTCCAGCCAGGAACTCCCTTTCAGACTAGGGTGATCCAGAAGAAATAAGGTAGAGGAAAGCGGATGGGGAAAAGGATTTTAGCATCAGCGTTTTCAGAGCGTTCACTGGGTGCTGTGGAGTGAAAAGGGGGCATGCTTTTTTATGGGGAAAATATGACAAATAAACTAGACACAGTTGCTTTCTTTTTACATAAATGAATACATGCTAAACATAAGCATACTGAAAACATTTTCCTAAAGGCTGACGAGGCTGAATAAATTTGAAATAAGGAAGTCACACACATTTTCTGATAGGAAAGTGAGCTGCGAGTTAGATTTAAAACTTAGAGATGTAGATTTTGAGGAAGAATGGGAGAGAATGGTGCTAAAAAAATTTCTTTATAACTGGAAATATAAAACCCAATGTTTATAACAAATACTTAATCCTACTACTGCTTCAAGGGTCAGCGAAAAAAGAGGAAGACCCTCAACAAGATGGATTGATATGGCGGCTGCAATCGGCTCAAACATACCTACTACTGTAAGGCTGGGACAGGACTGGGCAACATTCTGTTCTGTTACACGTGGGGTTGCTATCAGTTGGAACTCGATGGCATCTAACAACACTGATGTTTATTTAAGTAAAATGTATCATATCAATTATATTAAAACTAGGTTCTAGATGCCAGCAACGATCTCTGTGACCTTGCTAAACACTTCACTTCCTTGTTATCTCTTTCCTGGCTTTTTAAGTAAGATAATTAGACTAGATTAAATCTTAAAGTCTACTAAAATGAGTGGACAAAGTTTGTGTAGCTTTGGGGACTCTTCCTGTATTGAAGACTTATCTGCTATACATATAAAGGGAATTTTTTTCCTTTACTCTGACTTTGAAAACTCCTGAACTGCTTAAATTATATTGCTTAAAAATGTTTTGAAGAAAAAAACATAAACATATACACCAAGTGGGTTCTAGGTATTTGCAGAGTAGGCAAGTATTTAAAGAATGTGAAATACATGGCTTGTACAGACGTTCCCCCACACGTTAGTTGAAATATTTTAATTCTCTACCATTTTAACTAGGCTAAGGCATTACATTATCTAACAGAGATAAAAATATAAACTACCTAATGTATTAACAGCAATTAAAGAATATCCAATATGTAGTAACCACCCATTATTGCCTAAAAATAAGAGCACTGAGGGATTAGAACTAAGCCAGGTTTTTTGTTTTTTTTTTTTTTGGAAAGGGAGATTGAAGTAAATGGAGCACGAGCAATGCAGAGGAGGTGAAACTTTTCCTACAATGAGGAATCCAGGACTTTCAGATTAAATAAACCTGAAAACCAGAAGACACTGAGATAGCCAAGGCAGGGATGAATGAAAGATCCCCAGGTTGCATAGGAAGGAAGTGTAGAAGATTAATTTCAAAGGCTAGAAGGTAAAATTTGCCTACTTTGTCATTTGGGTGGGAAATTAGCACAAAGTATTGGGTACGGTATAAACAGTTAAGGCATTCAGCTGCTAACCAAAAGGTTGGAGGTTCAAGTCTATCCAGAGGTGCCTCAGAAGAAAAGCCTGGTGATCTGCTTCTGAAAAATCATCCATCAAAAACCTTATGGGTCATAGTTCTCCTCTGACACCCGTGGGGTTGCCATGAGTCTGAATCAACTCGACAGCAACTGGTATGGTTTTACCAAGGTCTCCTTCCATTTAGATACAAAATATTTGTTCAAAAATGTTGCCATTATGCAATAAGACTGGTCTCTTTATCTTAAAATGAACAAGCATCAATAGTGGCGAACTCTTCTATATCTCATGGGCCTGAAGGTACGTGTGGGAGAGTCCGCATGTGCTCTGTCAGATGAAAACTCTCCTGCTTTAAGAGGAGACTCCAAGTCTAAAAGGACCGACCTAGTTTTCCCAATTCAACCTCTAGAAAAACTCTAATTATCAAATGCTGGCTTTCTTCCACAAAGGAGACAAATTGGTGACTTACTTGCTGACTCAACTAGTCCTGTTAGATTGTCAATCATTGATTTTTTTTTTTTTTTTTTGCTTTTAATGTTTTCAAATGCCATCTCTAGTGTATGAGAGAATGAATGTGTCAGCTCAATTAACATAGTGTTGCCTGAACTCTATTGGCACCTTCACAAGGTCTGGAGCTGAGTGAAAGCCTAGCGCGTAAAGGGAGACTCCCTTCTTATTCTCCTTGTCTACTCCTTACTTCACTCATAATTTAATATTCCATAAGCACAGTTTCTCCTTTTTTTCCAATTTTAAAGTGGGTGACAATAAAATGGGACTGGAGGAGATTTTCCTTAATCCTGAATAGAGTAACCAAAAATTAGAATTTGCTACATTCCTAGCACAAAGGTCAGGGTTTCAGAGCAGGGATTCAAGCCAACACAAAGACAGACGAGAATTCCATTTCCTTGTGAGCAGCCACCTAAGATACACTGGCCCCACCCCATGTGGAGCAAGGGAGAATGAGGAACACCAAAGACACAAGACAAAGATCAGTCCAAAGGACTAATGGACCACAACTACCACAGCCCCCACCAGACTGAGTCCAGCACAAATAGATGGTGTCCAGCTACAACCACTGACTGCTCTGACAGGGATCACAATAGGGGGTCCTGGACAGAGGTGGAGAAAAATGTAGAACAAAATTCTAATTCACAAAAAAAATACCAGACTTACTGGTCTGACAGAGACTGGAGAAAGTCCAAGAGTATGGCCCCCGGACACTCTTTTAACTCAGTACTGAAGGCAATCCTGAGGTTCACCTTTCAGCCAAAGATTAGAAAGGCCCATAAAACAAACAATAATACACATAGCTCAGCCATGTATGCAAGACTAAATGGTTACGCCAGCCCAGGAGCAAGGACGAGAAGGCAGGAAGGGACAGGAAAGCTGGACAAATGGAAATGGTGAATCCAAGGTCGAGAAGGGGAGGGTGTTGACATGCCACATGGTTGGCAACCAATGTCACAAAACAATATGTGTATTAATTTTTTTATAAGAAACTAATTTGCTCTGTAAACCTTCATCTAAAGCACAATAAAAATTAAAAAAAAAAAAGAATTCCATTTTCTACCAGAAGGGTCTACTGCAATAATTCTTTGAAATAATCTAAAGATGCTTTCATCGCATGAAAAATCCCTGTCTGAGCTGGTTTATTTTTCAAAAGATAGATATATAAAAGCAAATTCATCTTCCATGACTGACATTTTATACGCAATACATAATCTAAAGGGTTATTTAGAAGTAGAATCATTGGAATCTAAACTGCATCAGGTCCATAAAATCTCTGACATGCTGCTTGGAAAGCAAGAAAAGGGTAAGAGTTTCAGGCCATTCCGTGGTCTTCATTAGCCTCCAATAGCCATGAGTGAAACACCTCTGTGGACACTATGGAGCCTTGGTGGTGCAGTGGTTAAGAGCTTGGCTGCTAACCAAAATGTTGGCAGTTGAAATCCATTAGCTGCTCCTTGGAAACCCTATGGGGCAGTTCTACTCTCTCCGATAGGGTTGCTATGAGTCAGAATTGACTCAACGGCAATGGGTTTGGTTTTTGGTGGACACCGTGGAAATTGGATTTCCAATATTTGAATAGAATTTCCAACAAGAACAGGTTCATTTTATAGTTTGGCTAATAAGGAACTATTACATTTCACACACAGGTAGAAATCTGTTCTGTAGGGGCTGGTGAACTGAGAATGTCTAAGACACAGGAAAGTCAGAATGCTGGTCATTAAATATCCCCAATTCCACTCAGAAAAATGTTGAGTCATAAAGGCTAATGTTCTGAAAATATTTCAATGTAGAAACAATTCTGACTAAGATCCTCCCAGTAAGGAGTTCTAATTCTTTATCTACATGTTTTTCTTCTGTTTTGAAAGAGGACATAGTAAAGATCCACTATTGAACAGACCTGTTTGTTCTGTTCTCTCTACCAGTAAAACCAGTTGCCAAAGAGTCAGTTCTGACTCAAGACAGCGCCATGTGTGTCAGAGTAGAACTCTGCTCCATAGGGTTTTCAAAGGCTGATTATTTTGGAAGTTGATTTTCAGTTCTTTTTTCCTAGGCACCTCTGGGCAGACTTGAAGCTCCAGTTTTTCAGTTAGCAGCCAAACACCTTAATCATTTGCACCATCAAGGTACTCCATTTTCCCTCTAAGGGTCATATATTTGGGTTGAGCAAATATATTCTCTTTCCTTTCTCCTTTTATGTATGTTGGTTGGCTAGGGTTAAGAACATAGTCTACTGTAGCAACTAGCTCACGAGTTAAACAGGGGCCTCTCAAGAGCACCACGCTTTATGCCAAGTAACTTGATACACTAGATGATGTCATTTACATGCATATAACACCTCAATACACAAGGCATACAAACTAAAATAAACTCTCCTTTCTCTCTCAAACATCCCTGGGTGGCACAAACGGTTTTCACTCAGCTGCTTATCTAAAGATTGGTGGTTCAAACCCACCCAGTGGTGCCTCAGAAGAAAGGCCTGGCAATCTGCTTCCATAAAGATTACAGCCAAGAAGACCTTATGAAGCAGTTCTACTCTGTAAGTCATGAGGTTGCGATGAGTAGGAATCAACTTGACAGCAACAGGTTTAGTTTGGTTTTCTCTCCAACTCAAAAAAGAGAATTGTAGTACAATGGTTGTATAAAAAGAAAATTTTGAATCTAAGTTCATTTATTAAAAAAAAAAACTAAAATACAAAATGCATTACTTTGGTTGTTTGTAGTAAATTATTTCTGATATATTCTCACAATAGGACACTCCATGGTGTTGTGACATGATGTAAATTAATAATTTTAATAAATTATTCTGATCCAAAATCAATAAATAGATTGCAGTAACAAAAAAAGGTATAGACAATGAATCCAGTTGATCAGCCTGCAAGAAGCTATAAATTCACATAAGGAAGTTTTCTGTGATTATTTTACCCTGGGATGGAATAATTTTCTGCAACCAAAATAATACTCCACACCACGCTTAAGTAATGTCAGCTGAGTCAGGATGATATTCTTCACTACATGAAATAAGAAGAAAGAGCTCAAGGAGGGAATTTAAATTATGGGATAATATGGCTAACATCTAAGTGATATTCAAGTTTCTCTTTTACCTGGCTTCCAAGGTCCTTCAGAATCTGATCCCTACTTTCTTCCTTTCCAATCTTATTCTTCCCCATTCCCCCACTTGCCTCCACCAAAAACCTCCCTCCATCAGATTTCTGTGGTTGTTGTTGTTAGTTGCCTTCGAGTTGGCTCTGACTCATGGAGATCTCATGTACAACAGAACGAAATAGTGTCCAGCTCTGTACCATTTTTACCGTCATTGATATTCTCAGGTCTAGTATTGTAGCTACTGTGTATTCTGAGTACCTTCCAACCCAGGGGGCTCATCTTTCAGTCCAGTATCTTACAGTCTTCTATTGTGATCCATAGGGTTTTCATGGGCTAATTTTTGGGAATATATCACCAGGTATTTCTTCCTAGTCCATCTTAGTCTGGAAGCTCCACTGAAACCTGTCCACCATGGATGACCCTGCTGGTATTTAAAATACCGGTTGTACAACTTCCAGCATCATAGCAGCTCACCGCAACACCAGAATCTGACAAACGGGTGACGGATCAGCATCTTACACTCCAGTTATTCTGAGTTTCTTTCCTTAAACCAGTCATATGTAGATTTAACACTACACTCATTCCTCACTTATGGACATGATTAGTTACCAAATACCAGGTCGTTATGCAAAAATCAGCATTATGTGAAAATGGAGGATGACCACATCAGATCACAAAATGGATGACTACATCATCAGGTAACTACCAAATTATATCACTACGTAACTGCCAAACCACTAAGCATCATGGCCCAGCCAAGCTGACACATAACCTCAAGCATCACAGCCAGTGTTACTCTTGCCTCACACCTCAGCATTTGTTCCTACCAGATGTGCATCATTAATAGGTGAAATAGTCGGAGAGTAGATTTTTTACTATTGTCGTAGGTGCGAAATATCAGATGATGAGACAATCAATAAGTAAGGAATAGATGTACTCAAATCTTGAACTAAGAGTAACACTATTCAAATCCTGGCTTTTCCACTTACTACATGAGGCGCATTTCTAAAAGATTTGTTTCTGATTCCTCAGCTATAAATTATGAACTATAGCAACCAATTCATAAGACCACATAAAGAGCAAATGAGATTACCCATGTGGAACACTTAGCACAGTACTTCTCATTTAGTAAAAGTACGATAAACACCTGTTGATATTAAAAGTATTAATGTATTCACCTAGAACGCTTTTTCCACTCTTCACTCCCTTTCACATAGTTTTGATGTATCTTCCAAATATCAGCTTTATCAGGAAGCCATTCTCGAATAACCTCACCCTAGACTAGGGTAATACTCTTGTTTGTACTAGTGTAACACCCTGCATGCCCTTCACTGAAGGACATAGTATCACTTTCTGTTATTTCTTCTGCATTGTCTATATTCCCCCAGTGAGTCGTAAGCTCCATGAGGACAAGTGCTACATCTGTGCTGCTCCTGGCATCATCCCCACCTCCTACCACAGTGCTTGGCACATGTTAGGCCCTCAAAAGAATAAAAGAATTAATGAATGAAAGTTGACTGGTGAGGAAAAGTCATTTAGGCAAAATTGGGAAATTTAGATTTTTTTTTTCATTTTTAATATATTTACGGTCTCTTTTAGAACGTGTTTAACTTGCTAACCATAGGGGTCACTTTCTTCCATCTCCATAAACACTGTTGCTGTGGAGGGGATAGAATTATAGAATTTATTTAAATGGGAAAAAGTTGGAAAAGTTATTTAAAATGGAAATAATTAGAATTGTAAACACTGTCTTACTCTTTTTCTTTATAATAAGCCTCTGTAGAAAAGGCTGCTTCTGTGACCCAGAGTCTAGATCATATGATCTGTAGTTTCCTGCTCTGATTGGTTTGCTATTTTCCTTACCAAAGTATATTTTAGGCTATTTGCCTTTAAGAAAAGGAAAATTAAAAAACATCCAATATATTAAATAACACTGAATTCCTTATTTAAAAGTGTTGTATTTGATCATTAAAAGCTAAGTAACTAATGTATCATTTTGACTAAATTCTTTTTTTTTTTTTCATACTAAGGCTAAATGTGAGTTCTAAATTTTCAGTTTTATTTTGTTGAATTTACATTACAAAATATAAAATATTTTCATTTAAAAATAAGTCACTGTTTCCAATTATACTAAAAAAAAACTAGTCCTATTAAAATATATTTTTCAATACTAATTAAGATTTTGCCTGAAGTGATATCCTGCTCACTGTAGGAAATTTGCATGAATACATAGTAAGCAATTATAGAGGTATAGTAATGATGAATAATGACATTGATAAATCCAAGGGATTCATTAATTTATTTAGCAAATATCTATTGAACATTTATTATGTAGCAGACACTGTGCTAAGCAATGTGTACATAATGATGAACAACATAAACACAGAGGAGAATAAATACATTAAAGAAGAAAACCTTATAAATATATCTTTATAAATTGTGACAAGATGCTTAAAAAATACACTTAAAAAAAAAGACACTAAGAGAATTAATAACAGAGGGAACCTAAGTAAGGTTGGGGAATTAAGAAAGCCTTCTCCAAGGATGTGAGTTTAAATGAATTTTAAAAGGATTAACAGAAATTGTACACAAACTCTTCCGGAAAATACAAGAGCGAGAAAGACTACATGACTCATTTAAGAAGACCAGCATTATCCCGATACCCAAAACCGAGAAAGACATTATAAGAAAGAAAACTGAAGGCAACATCTCTCATAAACATAGAAGGAAAATCTCTCAACAAAATATTAACAAATCAAACCCAGAAATATAAAAAGGGTAATACATCATGACCAAATGGGGTTTATTAAGGAAATGTAAGGTTGGTTTGACATTCTAAAGTCAGTACATGTAATTCATCATATCAGCAGATTAAAGCAGAAAACCATACAATCGCCTCAATAGATGCAGAGAAAGTATCTGACAGAATTTAACATCCATTCGTAATAAAACCTCTAAGCAAACAGGGAATAGACGGGAGCTTTCTTAACTTGATAGAGAACATCTCTAAAATACCTGCAGCTAGCCCCCTTCTTAATGATCAAAGACTGAGTGTTTTCTCCCTTAATAGTGGGAACAAGGCAAGGATGTCATGTCCCCTCCCTTATATTCAACATCATACCTCAGGTCCAATAAAGGAAAAAATTTTTAAAAGGCAGATATGTTGAGATAAACTGAATAAAACTATTTGCAGATTATATGATTGTGTAGAAAATCTCAAAGAATCTATAAAAAAAAGTTAGTAGAACTAATAAGTAATTTTAGCCAGAGTTCAGGAAACGAGGCCAATATTTTTTTGTATATTTATTTCTGCATTTCTATGGTATTTACATAGGCTAGCTATGAACAATTGGAAACTGAATTTTTAAAACAGTATCAAAAACATGAAATACTTGGGTATAAATCTAACAAATATATGTTGGTTCTGTATGCTGAAAATTATAAACTTCTAAGGACAGAAATCAAAGAAGACCTGAATAAATATGTATATGAACACTTACGCTCATTGTTGAAAAACTCACTAGAGTTAAAATGCAAATTTCCCCAAGCTGATCTGGAGTCAAAGCAATTCCAATCAAAATCCCATCAGACTATTTTTTTTTTCCAAAATCAACAAGCTGATTTTCAATTCATATAAAAATACAAAGGGACTGGAAGAGCCAAAATAGTTTTGAAAGAGAAGAACAAATTTATAGAACTCACAGTATCTTATTTCAAGATTTGCTATAAGACACTGATATTGGCGAAAGGACAGACACATAGTTTAATGAAATAGGATAAATACAAAAAAAAAAAAGAGTGACAAATATAAGGTCAATTGATTTTTCATAAATGTGAAAAGGCAATTCAGTGGAGAAATAGCTTTTCAACAAATGCTGTTGGACTGATTAGACATCTATTTGCAAAAAAAAAAAAATGAACTTTGATCCATACCTTGCACCATGTACAAAAAGTAACTGAGAATAGATCACAGACCAAGTGCTCAATAGCAACCTGTGGCTACTGGCTGTCATATAACCAAAAACACAAACCCACTGCGGTCGAGTGGCTTCCGACTCATAGCGACCCTATAGGCTAGGGTAGAACTGCCATGCAAAGTTTCCAAGAAGCGCCTGGTGGATTTGAACAGCTGACCTTCTGGTTAGCAGCCGTAGCATTTAACCACTATGCCACCAGGGTTTCCAGCTATCACATAAGACAGATAAAACCTAGAACATTGTCCAAAGTCACATTGTATGTCATTGCTGTTCAAACCTGCATTTGAACCCACGCTCATCTGTACTCCACAAACATTTAATAAACTGAATTGCCTTGAACTGAATATTCTACCGTGGACTATAATAAAATCACACTTTTGCAGTGGTTAAATAGGGGTAATTGTTATTTAGCTGTTTAAACACTGACATCAAGTTACAGGAGGCTTGTAAGTTTTATGTTAAAGGACGTTTTTCTCTGATTCGATGTAGATTCCCTCCTTTACAGAAATCAAAGGGTCATGGGCTTGAACAAGCATAGCAGTGTCCCACAACAACTAAACGTCTGATTGACAACTCAGTATGAATACAGTGGTGAAAAAATCCCAATGTTATTGTTGCCTGAATTGACCAGTGAAGTAACAATAATCAGTATTTTCCACAAAACTGGGAAATCAGGAAGAATAAGGTGTATTTTTGATTTTTGCCCGATAATTATGGCTTACGGTTTCCATTTGTAGTTTCTCCATTTATAAAACTAAAAACGGCTGATTTTTTCTGAAGTAGTTCACCAGGCCTTTCTTCTGAGGTACTTCTGTGTATACTCAAACTTTTGTTTAGCAGCCTAAAGTGTTCCCTGTTTGAACCACCCAGGGACTATGTTTGCAAAACTAGGACACTAATATTTCTCCTAACTAGAGTGAGGAAAGTTACAACTCCTAACTAAGACGTTTCTAGAGCATGTTAAAACTATATAAAAAGGTACTAAAAAAAAAAATTGTTGCCGACAAGTCAATTCCCACCCATAGCAACTTTATAGGACAGAGTAGAGCTGCCCCATAGGGTTTTTATGGAGCAGCTGGTGGATTCAAACTGCCGACCTTTTGATTACCAGCGGAGCTCTTAACCACTGTGCCAACCATAAAACCACTGCCATCGAGTCGATTCTAACTGTGCCACCAGGGCTCCACAGAACCGTAACCAAACCTGTTGCTGTCGATTCCAACCCATAGCGACCCCATAGGACATAGTAGAACCGCCCCATAGAGTTTCTAAAGAGCGCCTGGTGGATTCGAACTGCCGACCTTTTAGTTAGCAGCTATAAATCTTAACCACTACACCAGCAGGGTTTCCACAAAAAGGTATAGTAGATACTTAATACATATTTGTGAAATGAACAAATGAATATTGGAAAGACTGTGAGGAAATAAGTATTCTCTTACCTAAGTGGTGGGTGCCTAAAATTGTACAACCTCTAGGGTGGACAATTTACCAGTGTCTACCAAAAACTATACTTTGTACAGCTATCCCTTAATGCAGAAGCCCCTGTTCAAAGAATTTACCTTACAGATATACTTTTCCATATTCAAAGTGACTTATGAATATGATTACTCACTATAGCATTTTATGTAATTGCAAAAATTTGTGAAAAATCAAAATGTCCTTAAGTAAGGTACTGGTTAAATGAAGGTCTATAAGCAGACCACTTTATATCTGGAAGAAGGAAAAAAAGAGAGAGAGGAAATACTATGTGTTCATATGGAAGGATCTCTAAGATATACTGTGAGCATCAAAAAGCATAAGAATAATACTTCCTTTAAGTGTCAAGAAGAGTGAAAATAGGAATACATGTTAGTAATGGATTGTATTTCCATAAAAATATTCTAGAAGAATACCTAGAAACTAATAAAGGTAGTTATCTGAAAGGATGAGTGGGCAAAGAATGGCTTGGATGAGGGCCAGGAGCAGGAATTTGATTTTTTTTTTTAATTTCATAATTTAAAAATAGACTTTTCATAAATTCAAAGTCGATTCTACTTCACTAACTTTATTATTTTATTTCATTTTGAGTTTTTTTGGACCTTATTCAGTAACACTTCCCCTGGACTACGTAAAAGTGTAAGGATCATTATTTTAAAACTGATTTTTATAGTTACATTTGTTAGATTCTAGCTACTTAATTGCCTAAGAAGATTATATCTTTATAATGTCTATCTATAAACAGCTCCTTGATTTAGAAAATACAAAAATTTTCTTTATCTATGGAATTTTCATAGTGACTGATTATAGAATACATTAAAAAACACTTTTTAAGAAGTATTTTTATATAAATTTCTTTGTAGGTAGCAATATTTCAACAATGGATAAACTAAAAAATTCACCATGTGAGGAACTCTCAAGTTGAATATAGATATAAAAAGTAAAGCTTTTCAATAAAGTTACTTTAAGATTTGCAAACTGAATAAAAAGAAATTTAAAAAAATGCTTTTCCCAAGTCTCACTGTAGCTGTATAGGTATAGAGATATCACTCTTAGTTTAAATACTAACAGCAACATTAAAGCAACATTACCGCTTTATTGTTTGTTATGAAGCTTAATTTCTGACATTGAGCCAGCCTTTATTCCACTGAGGACTAGGTAAATATGATGCCAGTCATTCTTCCTCTTTTCTTTATATGGGATTTTTCCATATATGGGATCTTTTCCAAAAATGGGTTTTCTGTCCAATTCTCCTCTGTGTCTCCCTACCTCCAAGATACTGTCAAAAACTAGGCCCTTGTCTCTATCCAAAAGCCAAACTCATTGCTGCTGAGTTGGTGCCTGCATGTAGCGACCCTGTAGAACAAAGCAGAACTTCCCCATAAGGTTTCCAAGGCTGTAATCTTTAAGGGAGCAGATCACCAGGTCTTTTCTCCCACAGAGCTGCTGGTGGATTCAAACTGCTGACCCTTCTGTTAGCAGCCGAGCGTTTAACCACTGCACCACCAGGGCTCCTCAGGCCGTTGACTCTACTACTCTGAAATCTATAAATAAGCCTCTCTTCCTCTAGTCTGGATGAAACTCTTCTTTTTTTTTTTTTAGTTTCTCACTACTTTCAGGTGACTCTGTTGACTCATCTCGTCCAAAGTCAGAGTCAAAGTCAGTATAAAATCTATGTGTGGGGCCAGATCTCCTAATTCTCTAATAGGTACTATAAACCTTCCTTCAAAATATATTAGTGCTTACATGATTGTGTTCCCACAGCACCCTGTTCCTCCCCTAACTTATCACACTGTTATCTTGCATTCATTTGTTTACATCCCTTTCTAAGCTATAATCTCCTTGGGGACAGGGATGACATTTATGTTTCTCTGTTTTATTCTCAGCACCTAACAGATAACTGATACTCAATAAAACTTAACCAACCAAATGAATGAACATAAAAGATACATTTTTATAAACATTCACAAGCACATATAAACACTCCCCCTAGTTACCGTTACATAAATATGTCATTGTGGCACTAGAGATTTTTCAAAGTTGGATCAAAATTCATAATTATAATCATGACGAACATTTCTTGAATGCTTTGTGTACTAACTCATTTAACACTCACAATAGGTTATTATAACTTCTATTTTAATGGTGGAAACGAGGGTACCGAATTTTAAGTACCTTATCCAAGGTTTTTTTTTTTATCCAAGGTTACAAAGCTAGTAAATGGCATTGCTGGGATATGAACCTAGATAGCCGGGCTCCACAGTCCATACACCAAACTACTATACTATGAAGATGAAAAGATGAAATTGCTATGACTTACTCAAGCTTTTTAACCTTAATATGCTTTTATATCTGAAGAAGGAGGATTAGATTACATTCTAAGGACTACACCGCAGAGTCCCATATCTAGTCGACACTTGGACATTGTTGGATTTAATTCTCATCCAGAGAAACCACACAGGTTTAGGTCATGAGGTAGATTTGTAATTTTGCTGGGGCACAAATGGGAATAACAAAAGCTGGGCAAAGCTGGTTCGCCACAAAATGGCATTTGGCTACTGCAGGGGGAACCAATGACAGACCCAGTTCCTATAAGAGAACATAGCTTTATTTTCCTCTTCTTATCTTCGTGCACATAAAAATTCCAGAGAATAGCATGCCATGGTGGTATTCTCAAATTTGGGTCTTGCAAAGATTTTAGGATGTATCTCTAGTAAATGTCAGTACAATGACCTACTGTATGTTCCTGGATAGCATTCTCTTACGTGGGCACCTGAATTATAAATCCTTGCATAACTAAAGAAAAACAGAGACTGTGTGCATTTAAACATATTAGCTTTCTCTGTTTAAAAAGAGATAGTACTTATCATTGTTTATGAAGAGAACAGAATCATACAACTATTTTCAGAGACAAATCACTATGGTAACGATTCCTGAGCTTGAATTCAGAGAAGCAATGCCTTCTGCTACTGTAAGACTCTGTCAGCTTTTGGCAGCAAGTATTACGTATTATTTTATATTGTACTCTGTTTTTGTTCTATACGAGACAACTCTCCATGTTACCTCGTATAATTGAAAATCCTAATCATTCTATAAAATAACTCAGATTGCATATTTCATTAAATGGAAATCTAATTGGTTGATGCAATCTCAAAGACAAAAATAATGGTGAAACATCTCACCTAGAGGGTTAACAGAAGGTCATACATATCTTGAAACAATTGGGTGGTTCTATAGTCAATGAAGAAACCCTGGTGCCATAGTGGTTAAGATCTCCTTCTTGATTTCCCATACAGTAAGGTATGTACTGGGGCCCTGGTGGTGTAGTGGTTAAGTGTTTAGCTGCTAACCAAAAGGTCAGCAGTTTGAATCCACCAGCTGCTCCCTGGAAACCTTACCGGGCAGTTCTACTCTATCTTGTAGGGTCGCTATGAGTCGGAATCTACTCTGTGGCAACAGATTTGTTTGTTTTGGTTTTAATGTATGATTATAATAAAAAAGGTTTGCCCAATCAGTGACAAATATTTTTCAGATTTTCTATAAACAGGAAAGAATATAAATTTTGTTCTACTTTAACAATACTTCCCTAATCTTTTTTAGTCCCTTGCTTGCTGCACTGAAACATCAAGCTAGAGCTGCAGAACAATAGTAACAGCAAAAGTAACAGCTATCACTCATTAGTCCTGGTGGTGAGGTGGCTAAGACCTTGGCTGCAAACCAAAGGCTGTCAGTTCAAATCCACTACCCACTCCCTGGAAACTCTATGGGGAAGTTCTACTGTGTCCTATAGGGTCGCTATGAGCTGGAATTGGGCAATGGGTTTGGTTTTTTGGTACGTACTATGTGGAGCCCAGGTGGTACAATGGTTAAGAGCTTGGCTGCTAACCAAAAGGTTGGCAGTTTGAATCCACCAGCTGCTCCTTGAAAACCCTCTGAGGCAGTTCTACTCTATAGGGTCACTACGAGTCAGAACTGACTTGATGGCAACAGGTTTGGTTTGGTTTATGTACTTGTTCTAAGCATGTCGTGTGGGCACCAGTTTACAAATTTAGCAAAACAAAGGAAACCCAGAGGCGGTGTATATTTAAAGATCTCAGATTTACATATAAAAAAGAGATAATTAAAAGGACATCTCTTTTAATCCTTACAAAAATCCTATGAGAGTGCTAAGAACCCTTGAATATTGTACAGACCAACTTCCATGTTCTGAAAATCCTCCCTGAATCCACTGTACAGATCAAGATACTCAAAATTTTTCCTCTGGTGTCACAGCTTATGAAATAAAATATTCAATGTATTGAATGTAAATGTATTAATAAGAGTTCAGAAACAATGGCTCATACTGGGAAAGGTGAGAAAATTGTCTGGTGAAAGGTATCATAAATAGTCAACAATCCAAATCTTGAATTCACAAGACACCAGCATTTCCTATAATAATACATTAAAGTGCCATTTTTGTTTTTGCAATATATACCTGGCATTCTGAATTTATACTTTCTGTAAGAAATGATATTATCAATACCATATTTATACATTAGGAGACATGGAACTTATGTACTTGCATATATGTCAGGGGAACATACTGTTGCCATTTTTTTTTTCTTTTTCCAAGAAGGTGGATGAGTAAATCTTCATAGAAATAAAAGAGCAAGTATCCTTAAGCTAAAGGTTTTGCTTATGATTTTGGTGGTTTGCTATAACATATTGGAATATGAAAGGCAATCAAATTATTTAACCAATTAGATGTTATTTATATTCATGCAAAACTATTGTTCCCAGTATGCATCCCTGTTATGGACTGAAATATGTCCTCCAAAAATGTATGTCAACTTGGCTAGGCCATGATTTCCAGTATTGTGTGACTGTCCACCATTTTGTTATCTGATGTGATTTTCCTATGGGGTTGTAAATCCTACCTCTATGATGTAGATGAGATGGGATTACAGGAAGTTATGTTAGTGAGGCAGGATTCAATCTACAAGGTTAGGTTGTGTTTTAAGTCCATCTCTTTTGAGACATAAAAGAGAAAAGCAAGAAGAGATACATGGGGACCTCATACCACCAAGAAAGCCGTGCCAGGAGCACAGCGTGTCATTTGGACCCAGGGTTCCTGCACCGAGAAGTTCCTAGCCCAGGGAAAGATTGATAACAAGGACCTTTCCCCAGAGCCGACAGAGAGAGAAAGCCTTCCCCTGGAGCTGGTGCTCTGAACTCAAATTTCTAGCTTCTTAGACTATGAGAGAATAAATTTCTGTCAAAGCCATCTACTCGTGGTATTTCTGTTATAGCAGCACTAGATAACTAAGACAACCCTACAAACAGTTTTTACAGTATTAATTCAAAATGATATAATAAAATCCCCTGATAAACCACTAAAATACACCAATGCAACAAACTTTCACTTGCAGATAATTAACTATTTCCACAACATTAAAAAAAAAGCAAACATAGACTAAGTATGTCTGTCATCTCATCACAAGACTATTATGACACTTAGTTTTCCCTAATTCTGTTCTATGCTTATTTTTTTTTTAATCAGCTATGTTTATTTAACCATGCAAAGATCCAAACTGGTGATAGAATGCATATTTTACCCTTTTAAGAAGATTTTAAAAAGAACACTCTCCACTAATTTTTCCAGGTAGGTGCTCTACATTCATCATACCTTAAAAAAACCCAAACCCGTTGCTGGTCAAGTTGATTCTGACTCACAGCAACCCTGTAGGTAATAATTCCTGAGAGCGAGGCCCATTCGGCAGAAAAGAATATTAGTAGAAGTCATTTGTACATAGGTAAATTGTTTTCTTCTGAACAATTCCAAAGGACTTTGCAAACTTTCAGTTCTTCAGGAGAGCCAAGAGTAACCGCTACTTTACATAAATTTTAATAATCTTTCTTGCCCTTTGGAGTAATACTTAGTTTATGAGTTATGCCTAAATATGCTAAGGAAATTAACATGGGTAATTCCCTCCCCTTCACGCCCCCCCCCCCCAGGGTAGATTCAGACCCATTCATTTTATTAATCCTAATAACTCTCCTTCGAGGCAGGTAAGAGGCAACCTTATTGATAATGCTGCTCGGGTAACAAAAGGCCTCTGTGACCTGCCCAAGGACAGACTGCCAGGCAGCCCATATGAGACCTGACCAGCAATCCACCCTAATACAGTAGCCACTGAAACTGCTTCTTAATCAGATTAAATGGGCTTGTTTATTTTCCACTTTTCTGTTGTTGAAATAGAAGTGGAAATCTGCTTTCCAAGACCAGCCTGTCAGCATCCCGTTCCCTGGCTCGCTGACCTTCAGCCAAAGCAGCTGCCTGCGCTGAGTTAAAAATGGACTGGCAAGCTGGCTTTAATTTCTGTAGCTCTGCCTCCGAATGTCCTCCCACTGATCTGTTTATCACACCCTCCTTAACCCTTCTGTTGTTGTTTTTCTTGCTAAGAGTTTTTAACCCGGACAGCTGAAACCGCCTTTCAGGGTCCTAACCTGCAGGTCTTTGCTATGTGGAATCCAAAAGGGCCTGGCAGCCAACACGAGAACCTCCTACTTTTAGAAACAGTCTTATTCCTCCAGGCATCCCCACATTTTGATCTCCCCGCCAACAACCTGACCCTCCCCGGGTCTGTGGGAATGCCCACTCGGAACAGATAATTCCCTATGCGCACACCAAAGAGAATAAAGAGTAGTTTAGTAATTTGGGAAGAAAAAAAAAATCATCTTTGGCTTCTCGCTTACGGGTTGTAAGAGCATGTTGACTCTTTCTATGGCTCCTCTGTGCCTCTCTGAGCTCATGTTCAGGACTGCACCTCAAGCCTCACAGGGATGGATATAAAACTATGCTTATTCCCCAAACCCCTTCAAAGTCGCCTGAGCCGAAATTCCTCCCCCTAACTGGGCCTAAGAACCTCTGCCTCCGGGAATTTTTTAACTGGGCCTAAGAACCTCTGCCTCTGGGAATGACAATAGCTCCCAGCAAGCGGGTGAGTGGAAGAAGCAGCTAGAGCCAAACCCAAAAACCGTGGCCATCGAGTCGATTCCATAGGGGTTTTAATTTCTTGGCAAACTTCCCCTCATCCTAGCTCCTCGCGCTCTGGAGTCAGGTCTAATTAGAAGAGTGCTAGGCTCACTCTTCCCGCGGGGAAAACTCCTTAGTCACAGATTGAACATCACGAAGGGTGCTGGGGCGCCCGGGAGCGCGAGGAGTGATGAAGGCCCTTCGTAAATCGTTGGCGAGCCTTCGATGCGGGGAAAGGAAAGCTAGACCTCGCCTCGTGAGGGAAAGAAGACTGTAGAAAACCCTGGGGCGCGGGGTAGAGAAGACTGGTAAGGGGCCAGAACTAAATGCATTAAGTGATGCGCACTGAACAGCGGAACAGACTTGAGGGGAGTGTTGAGAATGATGCAGCAAAGCCTCAGGCCATGGTAATAAACAAAGGGCGTAAAGCCCAGCGCTGCCCGGGGCAGCATCTTTACAAGAGAACCTTGAGTTGTCTGCGCGCGCACAGGGGGCGGGGTCGCCCCAGAGAATCCAATTTGGTGGCCAAGGAGAGGTGATCAGTCTTTGACGAGTTGTGCACCCAGAATTGTGGCCACGGTGACCCATATAGTCCACCGAGGAAGGAGCAGGTGTCAGCCCTACCCCCAGGGTCATCCTCGACTTTCAGCGGCTTGCCTTGGGCCTCTTGAAGTGTCGGGGTTGAAATGCGACCGAGCCCCGGGCGGGGCGGGGCGGAGGGCTGGAGTGGGGCGGTGCAGGTGGGCGGGCCGGCACGGTGCGGAGGCTGGAAGTATAAAGTGCTCCGTGCCCCAGCGGCGGTGCTGCTCAGTGGAGCTGGCGCTGGGCGGGCGGTTGGGGGGGCAAGCAGGGTGCCGATAGCTGCTGGGGTCCCCGGGAGAAGGATCAACTGAGGGGGGTGCCGCCTCTATTAACCCTACAGCACTGCCACCGAGCGCGTTGGCCCCAGCACCTGCCCCTGCGCAGTCCCGGCAGGTGAGCCACGCCGCGGCCTTGGTGGGGGAAGGGGACGGGCGCTCCTGCTTCTCTGGGCGCGGGGGCGAACTGCGCGGGACAAGTTGTCTCCAAGTTTTACTCACTTTGAAGATATTTCAGGTTGTGGCTGTAGTTGGCGTCCCCAGGCTTTATAAACTTTTGTTGCAGAGGCTAGTTCATCCGCCTTTGGAAAATAAGTACTTTGGCTAGTTCTGGCCGGCGACGTTGAGCATTTTAGAAGCCTCTGCACGTCTTTAGCAGCTTTCACAAATCAGTCCTTCTTGCCTTCTCTTTCCAGCTCCCCCGAAAGGCCGTTCTGCTCCGCGAGGGAAACAGAGCCGTTGACCATGGTTGCAACTGGCAGTTTGAGCAGTAAGAACTCGGCCAACATTTCCGAGTTGTTGGACCATGGCTTCCACCCGGGGAGCCTGCTAAGTGGTGAGTTTCCCAGCTCCCCACCTCTGTCTCCTCTGCAGAGATTGCAGCCCCTCCGTAGATCTGGTCTGCAGGTGTGGAGCTTCACCCACTTCCTCGGTGTAGAAGACGCTACAAAATTCATCTGAGGAGACACCTTTCCAAACTTTCTCGCACCTTCTGTCCGTAATAAATCAAAGCCAACCCGTTGCTTTCGAGTGGATTCCAACTCATAGTGACCCTATAGGAAAGAGTGAACTGCCCCACAGGGTTTGCAAGGAGCAGCTGGTGAATTCAACTGCTGACCTTTTGGTTAGCAGCACAGCTCTTAACCACTGTGCCACCAGGGCTCCATGATAGTGAGCAATAAAAGCTGTAAAAATGAAAATATCCAAGGGCTGCATCCTTCCCATCTGCTGCTAATAGACTCTTTGGGATTAAAAGTTATATAGGTCCTCTACCTTATATAGTTGGGAAGGAACGGTGACTTTTAAGTGTACAGTAATGTGTGTTTTTGAGCCCTGGTGGTGCAATGGTTAAGAGCTATAACTGCTGACCAAAAGGTCATCAGTTGGAATCCACCAGGCCCTCCTTGGAAACCCTATGGGGCCGTTCTACTCTTTCCCATAGGGTTGCTATGCGTCGGAATCAACTGGACAGCAGCGGCTTTGGGTTTTTTTTTTTTTTTTTTTTTCGGAATGTGTCTTTTAACAAATGCGTTCACCCATGTAAACGCCACCATCACTGTCCCCCAAAATTCTCATGTTCCCAAACCAAAATCAAACCCAGTGCCATCAAGAGCAGCCAGGCTCTAAAACACTTCACGGCCAGGGCTCATATGCCCAGTTGCCATAAATTCCCCACTTTTTCCCTCCCCGGGCAACCACTAATCTGCTTTTTGTTACTATAGATTAGTTTCTCCTCTAGAGTTTAATATAAATGGAATCATATGGTATGTACTCTTTTGTATCTGGCATCTTTCCACAGCATGTTTTTGAGATTCATCCACGTTGTTGCCTGTCTCAGTGTGTGTTCCTTTTTCCTGCTGAGTAGTATTCTATTTGTGTATATACCTATAATTCCATTTTTAATGAGAGAGAGTAACTTTTCAATGCTAGTGGTGCTGACATGTTGTTATATGACATATTGTCATGCTCCCATTTGCAATTTTAAAGAGTAATTTCTAAATTAACACACTGCTCTGCCACTATAGGTCTATGCAACCGTAGAGAAATTGTTTGATTTTTTGTGGGCCTTCCTCATTTAGAAAGCGAAATGGTTGACTATCTAATTCTGTAGCTCTAAAATTTTCTTTTTTTGACTTAGGTAAACTCTGGAGCTCTTATTGTAATGCCTTTGTTTCATTTAGTTATAAAAAACGGTGATCTAAGTGATCCCCTGATGTGGATAGAGGAAAAGATAGTAGCCCCTGAAGGTGAAGTATGCTTAGGGAGCAGAGCCTGCAGGCCATTTGCCTGCTGGGTGGACTGTGTTCGTGGTATGGCATCCTGCCAAGTGGTAGGATTAATTTGGGAGGTAGGTGACCAAATGCAGAGCTATCTCTTTTCCTTTGAGCAAATCTAATTTTATTTTCCTAGGGCTGTTTTGTTTTGCTTGGCTAATAAAAACTACCCAGCCAGTTATAAATATTCTTGTAAACCTCAAAGGTCTTCTTTTCTCCCAGGAATTTTTAATCAAAGAAATTGAAGCTAAAATTGGAATCTGTAGTACAGTCCAGAAAAGATTTAAGACACAGATTTGATAGACATTTAATATAGCTAATCAAGCTCATGATAAACTTCCTCAAGAAGAGCAAAAATTCTGTATTTTACAGCAAGTCCACATATTCTAAGACAACAGTCCCTTACTCCAATTTAAAAAAAAAAAAAACTTTAAACTGTTTTTACTCTTGAAGTAATGCTTGTTCTCTATAAAACAAAATTAGAAAATCCCCATAAGCAAATAAGCAAGCAAAAAAGAAAATGAGTGGAAGAAGAATATTTTGAAGATGTTTTCCCTGTCAGTGATGTAGAAATTAGAGAAAACATTCTGTTGAACTCTCATGAAAAAACAACTCCTTATACCACATTAAAGTATGTGAAAAATTCCTAAAAAAAAGAAAATGAAGATCATTAATAATCTATATAAAAAATAAAAAAAACTTTTTTTTTTTTATGTTTTGGGATAACCACAATTAGATTTTTTACAAATAGCCTTTAAGATTATATGTGTGTATATACTTATAAATTCAAAGGAAAATGGGTGTATTCTATCTAACCTATTTATCAAAACCTTTATTTCACGGGTGAACTTTTAGTCTCAGGTTAAATGACTTGCTCTGTTACATACCTAGTTAATAGCAAAGTCAGGCCAGCTGACTGCCAAACAAATACTAGAAACAGGTAGACATGGTAGATAGAAGTAACCAATGTTGCTATCTTGGTGTGTTTTTCCTGCTCTTGGGCCTCAATTTTCTTTTTTATCTTAAATTTCCATTTCTTACAGATTTCGACTACTGGGATTATGTTGTTCCTGAACCCAACCTCAGTGAGGTGATATTTGAGGAGACAACTTGCCAGAGTTTGGTGAAAATGCTGGAAAACTGTCTGTCCAAATCAAAGCAAACCAAACTTGGTTGCTCAAAGGTTCTTGTCCCTGAGAAACTGACGCAGAGGATTGCTCAAGATGTCCTGCGGCTATCCTCCACGGAACCTTGTGGCCTGCGAGGTTGTGTTATGCACGTGAACTTGGAAATTGAAAATGTATGTAAAAAGCTGGATAGGATTGTGTGTGATTCTAGCGTTGTGCCTACTTTTGAGCTTACGCTGGTGTTTAAGCAGGACAACTGCTCCTGGACTAGCTTCAGGGACTTTTTCTTTAGTAGAGCTCGCTTTTCATCTGGCTTCAGGAGAACTCTGATACTCAGCTCAGGATTTCGGCTTGTTAAGAAAAAGCTTTACTCATTGATTGGAACAACAGTCATTGAAGAGAGCTAAAAAGAAAAAATTAAAAAAAAAAAAAAAGCTCTTTTTATGATTGGGCAATAAAACTATGCAGCTGCTCAGTTAAAATTATTTGTAGTTTCCCCAGCTTCAACAGAAACCCCAAATTTAGGTGATCTTCCTTTGGTGTTTCCCGTTCACAGCAACCCCAGTTAAAGGGTTGATTTTGTGACTTTTGAAAAATGACACAGGAGTGTATGTTTTATGCCTATATCACATTTTCTAAGAATGGAATGGAATAAGGAAAGAAAGGAAACAATCTGCTTCAATTTTGTATTTGACTTCACAACTTTTTCCAGATGGTCTTGCTGATAGATTCTCTACACCAAAATTGCCTAGTTTAGATTTTAATGTGGTTTGTTTTCTTTAAGTTCTCTAAGTGATCCTTCCAATCACAGAACTTTACTAAATCCTGTTTAGCCAATCAAAACTTCCAGAAGCCCACACCACCAGTTTCCTGCCCCTACTCAAATTTGAAGGGTTCTTATACAGCAGGGTAGAATTAAGTAGGCAGCCTTAATTAAAATTACCCTAGGCAAGAGTGAATACAAATATCACAGAGACAGCAGAACCACTTCATTGTTTTTTTTGCATCCTCCCCACACTTGTGTTTTGAAGAGATGGTAAAAACGTGAACTGCCGTCTTGGCGACCACAGTATTGTTTTAAATGATGTTATGGTACAATATAAGCTCTCAAGCATTGAATGTTGTCTTTAAACTAGAAAAATGGAAAATGTTGAACTAATTTTTTTTGTGTAGTTGATTACTTTTCCACTGAGTGTGTGGTGAATATGGATGGGGAAGGGAAGTAAGTTCTCAGATCCAGTTGCTTCGTGGTTGATTTGATAATCTAGGTTCTTTTCAATATTACATATGCTTAACCTCAGATGAGCCATCTCACCATATCAGTGTTACCTCATCTCTGGCCTTTTCTGGGAACTGAGATACCTCTCCTTAACCAGAATATTCAAAAAGGATAGCTGCACAGTACTACTTTTAAAGTTTTGGAGATCTCGTTTATAGTACAGACTAGAGAGTGAGAATCAAGTTCTAGATACCAGTACACACACCCAGCTTGCTTCAGCTGCCCCTACGGAAGCAATAAAGGCCTTAGTTTTTTGTTCAAACCAGCTACATCATTAGCCATTTTATTTTTTGTTTTGTAATGAGAGAATTTAACCACCACATGTCAATGTCCAATTCATCAAGGCCTTCACACCCTTGCTGTAGGTCATGGAAAAGGAGCTTATTCACGTCTCCTGCCCTAGTATTGGCACCGCTTTACCTGAGGCCAGGGTTGGCGACACAGATGCCTTCACCCTGGTGTTACTCACAAGGGAGCGTGATCCTGTTTCTGATCCCATAAGAGATGTAAAATTAGCAAGTGTTCTAATAAATTCAAATGCTTAGGAAGATACCTCACATCTGAACTTTATAGGGATTTGGGCCAGAAGAAGTCAATTTTGTTTTGTGTTTCTATTCTTCTTTGCCGCTTTAAAGGTCACTGTGTTTCTGTAGTTGTTTCAGTGTCACCATCACTGTGATGGAGCTTCTCCGGCGTGGATATAGGACCGTTGTCCTTTTTTCACTAACAGTTGTCTTTGGCTCTTGTCTTTTATGCTTACAAAATGGTGATGGCTTATGGAGACTTAATATTCCTGTTAAAGGAAATGAAGGTTTGTCTATTTTTGACAATAAAACATCATATATTTTTACTTGTCTGCTTTGTTTTTTTCTGAGTTTATACAACAATCGCCCTAAAATACATTTGGCAGTATTTTGGAAGAACTGACAAAACAATTATGTATTCCTTTTTTGATAAAACCAGTTTGTACTCATGACATTCCAACTGTATTTATTGGATCCCTCATTTTCACAATGGAAATGTGACAAAAAAGAGGGAAACCCTCAGTGAGCTGGATTGACACAATCGCTGCAAAAATGGACTCAAACCAGTGATCATGAAAATGACACAGGACCAGGCCAGGTTTCGTTCTGTTATATATAAGGTTGCCATGAGTCAGAGCCAACTTGATGGCAACTAACAACATTCGCTGAATGTGTTTATGTATCAAAAAGTATGGATTGTTTATTAATTTTTTAACTATAATATTTTTTACAAGAGGATATTAATAATTTGAGTTTGTTTGGCAACCACCTTAAAAAAAAAAATCTTACTGGGTAAAGGCTCTTTCTATAGTTTTCCTAATGACCAAATTCAGACTTATCAAATTGCAAAAGCAAGGTACATTTCCATTTTTATCAATATATTCTATTTGAATACCATGTATTTCTAATTCTACAGTTATTAATTTGAATTTTTAATTTTTTTCACCTATATTTTTTGTCTCCCCAAATTCATGGTCCTTGGCTAATATTTCTTACACTAGATAAACCAAAAAACCATACCTCTTGCCACCAAGTCGGTTCTGACTCTAGTGACTCTATATGACAGAGTAGAACTGCTCCATAGGTTTGTAAGGAGTTCCTGGTGTATTCGAACTGCCAACTTTTTGGTGAGCAGCCATAGCTCTTAACCACTATGTGACCAGGGTTTCCTCACATTATTAGATAACTCACATTTAATAAGGTTTGCTATATGGTAGGCACTCTTCTTGGTCCTTTACAAAAATCATCTCATTTACTCCTTAAAACAACCCTATGATATGGATATTGCTATCATTTTATAGATAAATGACCAGACCTACTGGGGTTAAGTAACCTTTCCAAGACACTACGTTATTGGGAAGAGCTAGGGTTTAAAACCAAGCCAACTCCAGAGGCTACACTCTTAGTTTTACCCACTACACCATGTTGCCTCTGAATATTCAAAGCAGCAGAGAGAGACACACGTTATCCACATCACAGAAGGCTGTGAAGAAGATGCCAGAAACAGGGACCTAAATATGGGAGGAAAAGAATTCTTGATGTGGTTTATTTTCAGGCAGGAAAAAATGATAAAAATATTGACAATTCATCATTCATTGGAGCAGGGCTCTGCTTAAAAACTTCTCCAGATGTTAAAAGGGCACACATTTCTATCCTGGTGCCTTCACTCCTCTCTCATGCAGTTGGCCTGGTTATTTTTCATGTTTCTTCATTATCCACTTTCTGAAAAAACATGTTATCAGTTCCCTTTCTCTCTCAATGGAGGATAAATTGCTAGCTAGGGCATACGATGACCTTTTGAGGAGCAGGATGTCTTGTTTTCCTCTTATTGATAGAAAGAGTCCCTGGGTGGCGCAAATGGGTAATGCATTTTAGCTGCTAGCCAAAAGGCTGGAGGTTTCAATCCACCCAGAGAGTCCTCAGAAGAAATAACCTGGCTGCCCACTTCCAAAAAATCAGCCATTGAAAACCCCAAAGATTGCGGTTCTACTGTGACATACACAGGGTCACCATGAGTCAGAATCGACTTGATGGCAACTGGTTGGCTAATAGAAATATGCTATTATTTCATAGTAAAGAATTCAATCTCCTGAATCTATTTCACCAGTGACATAATCTATACCCTTATGGAATTAGTCTCATGTTCCACTAATGACACTCATCCTATTTGCTAGTAGAGGGAAGTGGAAGTATGAAAAACATAATAGGCCTATTAGGCTCAGTTCTCAATTATCCATATTGTTAAAACAAGTTATAATAACAATAATAATTTAAAGTTCTTTGGTAATGGACTTGGCTTTGACATAGATGTATATGTTCCTCTTCAAGGAAGTGGTAGAGCATGAGATAAGCACATGGACTCTGGATTGCCTAGAATTCCAACACTGAACTTACTCTGTGGTCTTGGGCAACTTACTTAACCTTCCTGTGCCTCAGGAAAAGATAACAGTACCTACCCCATAATATTGTATGGAGGATTAACTAAGAAAATTCATGTAAAACATTTAGGAGTTTGACATGTAGTAAGCACTTCCTGAAATTTATCTATTACTATAAGGTTTTTGTACAACTACCTTGATACCATGTTAACTCCTAGTAGAGTTGTTTGCCTCCTTTCCTAGATTTTAGAGTTTCATGGGAGCAAGGACTATTTATCTTTTATTACTTATGGAATAAAAATCAGTAAATATGTGTTTAAATGAATGAAATCAGAAGAACCAGATGTTTACAGCGAAAAGTACTTGACTTGAGCTAAGTATCAGTCCAATTTCTACTCTATTTTATAAGTCCACCACCTAAGGGGATTCCCGCTGTACACTCCCTGAGTGGAGAATAGATAGTTCATCTCTGAGGTTAGTAGGAAATGCCAGAATCAGAATTCTGAGCAGAAATCCATGTTTTGTTTTTAATTTTTTTCCAACAAGTGTGAGGAATGTATTTGTGTTAAGCAAGGCAAAATATAAGTTATTTCACACATTTAATAAAAATTTAAAAGCACATTCTATATATTAGCAAGTGTACTAAGTGTTTATAATTAAACATAATATTCCACATGATACAGATAAATGTGAAAGCAAGATTTTCCATAGTTTGGGTGCCATTCTTGGAAAAGGGGAATTTATCCAACTTTCTTCCAAATAACTCACTTTGCTTTTATCGTAAAATGTGTATACATAATGGCATACATTTAATTATCTGAGGAAAGAACAAAAAAGGAGGTGGGAAGAGAATATCATTTACTTATTAAACAAGATAGAATCCTTCAATACACCTGAGTTTATCACACTGACTACAAAAATGGAGGCGGGAACATGCTGAAGCCCCAAAAGATGAGACAGGGTGAAAGAACCGTGGGTGAATCAGCCTTGGACACTAAAATGAAATCGTGAATGAGTTTATACTAGTCTACAAACGTAAGGCCTTCAAACTGCATTTCCAGCAGTGTATCAGACTAAGTGCCCAGACTAATCTTTTGGCAAAATTACTAAAAGTGCTAGATATAATATAAAAACATTTAAACATGCCCATGTATTGTCAAAAAAAGAATGCAATACTCAGACTAAAAATAAAATGAAGGTGAAGACGCAGAGAAATGAGTAGTACAAAGAAGACTTCTTTTACTTTCAGGGCATTTGCCCACCTAAAAAATCTGAAATTTAGTTTTTAAAGCCTCAGAGGCTTAAGGGATAAAAAAGGCAAATCCAAGGGCCCAGTGAAGGCAAAGAGCCCCTCTAGTGCACCAGGGACCCCAAAAGGCTGAACCTTTAGAGTACATGTGAACTAGATCATTGTTTCCCATCTTTTTTCATTATTGTCAGCAGTTTGAACCCATTCAGCTGGTCCATGGGAAAAAGACCTGGCAATCTGCTTCCATAAAGATTACAGCCGAGAAGACCCTGTGGGGCAGCTACGCTCTGTCATGTGGGGTCACTATTAGTCAGAATCAACTGGACAGCACTTAACACCAACAACAAAAGAAGATAAAAGTGACACTGGATTGAAAGTTTGAGATGCAAAAAGTAATACAGACCAAAAACTGTTATAATTTGTGAGTAAATCCAAACAAATATTCATTATATAAAACCAAAAAATATATATATATAAAATCTTGTGATGGTTAAAAGAAAAACAAGAACAAAAACATATAAGAAAATAGCATAAAATTTGATAAAGGGTGGTTGGAGGTAGCATAGAGGAGCCCTAGTGGCACAGTGGTTAAAGCACTTGGATGTATGTGGGTTGGAACCCACCAGCTGCTCCTGGGGAGAAAAATGTAGCAGTCTGCTTCTGTAAAGGTCACAGCCTTGGAAACCCTGTGGGGCAGTTCTCCTCTGTCCTACGGGGTCATTGTGAGTTGAAATCAACTTGACGGCACTAAGTTTGGTTTTTTGGTTTGGAGGTAGTATTTTAAGGTTCTTATATTGTTAGGAAAGAGAGTAAGAATATTGATTCATTTTAGAGTTTCACAAAATAAGTATTCCTGTTATAAATCTCTATGATAATATGAAGATTACTAAGATACTGTTTTTTTAAAATAGAAAGATGTGGACACAACTTCCAAAATAGTAGTGGAAACAAATGGGATGATTTAAATAAAAAAAAAAAGATCCACAAGAAAGGTAAGATTGACAAAAACAAAAATATAGACAACACAGGACAAAGAGAAAGCATAAATAAGGTAGAAATATATATATATATATATATATATATATAAAATAGTAGTTGCAAAAAGCATAAACAAACCCAAAATGGTCAGAATGGATTTTTTTTAATCCATCTAAATGCTAACTATGCCACAAACACTTAAAACATCAGAATTTAGAAAAGATGAAAGTAAAGGATAGAAGAGTTATGTGAATGCAAATAATAATCAAAGGTATCAAGAAATTAGAATTTAAGGTAAAAGCATTAATAGTTCTGCCACAATTTGAAAGCAACTGATAATATTGTATCAAAATATATTTTTAAAAAATTGGCAGAAAAAGTGAAAGTTTTATTAAATATGCAGTTGTAGCTGGACATTTTAACAGAGATTAAGCAGAAAAAAGTAAGGATATAAAGGATGTGGAGTCCCTGGGCGGTGCAAATTTGTTAAGCATTTGCCTATTGTCATGGATTGAATTGTGTCTCCCAAAAATGTGTGTCAACTTAACTAGACCATGACACTCAGTATTGTGTGGTTGTCCTCCATTTTGTGATCTGATGTATTTATACTAAAAAAAAAATAAATCCTAATCTCTATGATATTAATGAGGCAGGATTATAGGCAGTTATATTAATGAGACAGGACAGAATCTACAGGATTAGGTTATATCTTGAGTCAATCTCTTTTGAGATATAAAGACAGAAGTGAGCAGAGAGGAGAGAGACCTCATAATGCCAAGAATGAACAAGCAGGAGGGAATTGCATCCTTTGGGCCCAGGGTCCCTGCACTGAGAAGCTCCTAGACCAGAGGAAGATTGATGACAAGGACTTCCCCCCAGAGCCAACAATGAAAGAAAGCCTTCCCCTGGAGCTGGCACCCTGAATTTGGACTTTTATCCTCCTAGACTGTGAGAGAATAAATTTCACTTTGTCAAAGCCATCCACTCATGGTATTTCTATTATAGCAGCACTAGATAACTAAGACAACTACTAATCAAAATGTTGGTAGTTCCAACTCACCCAGAGGTACCTCAGAAGAAAGGTATGGTGACTTGCTTCCAAAAGATCACAGCCTTGAAATCCCTATAGAGCACACTTCCGCTCTGCGACACATAGGGTTGCCGTGAGTCAGAATTGACAGCAACTGGTTTTTAGTTTGTTTGTTTGTTTTGGTATAGAGAATTTAATAATATAATTAACAAGTGAATCTAATGGACTTATATAAAACATTGTATTCTAAAGCTGCAGATTACATAAACATGTACAGAATATTAATGAAAATCGACTATAAGATAGAAGAAGGAAAATGAAAAGAAAGTGGGAGAATTTGTTTTTCTGGTTTTTAAGAATTATTGCAACATGCTAACTGCTGTAACGACTTCCAAATCTCAAAGACTTCACTTAATAAAATTGTATTTCTAACTCATATCGCAGTCCAAGGCAGGTTGGTGGCAGATGAGGAGAGAAGGGTAGGTAGGGCTGGGTTGGGAGGAGCAATGGGCTTTCTCTCATGGATAGGCTCTGCCATTGTTTATAGATTCAGAATACTTTGTTGGATTTTCTTCATTTGCCACAGACAAAAAATAAGAAAAACACAAACAATGCAAAAAATCAAAATAAAGTGCACTTTACAGAAAAGGAAATCTATATGGCCAATAAACACTTGAAAAGTTGCTCAATCTCGCTAGTAATCACAGAAAAATAAAGTCAACACACAATGAGACACAAATGTATACACATCGATATTGGTTAAAAAAATTAAGTTTGGTAGTTGCAAATGTTAGAGAGGATATGAGGAAAAACATTTTTCAACATACTCGTATGAGTATTAATGCATTCTGGCATTCTTTTGTTTCAATTAGCAATTCCATTTTTAGTTATCAAACCAAGACCAGTGTTCTTCAGACTTTTTTTTTGCTCATTGCACATCTGAAATAATTTATTAAAATATGCCCTCTACCATATTTTTAAGTTGCCGTCCAAATTTTTTACCTTAAATTTAAAAAGTTTTAAAAGATATAAGTTCCAGTATGTGGTAAATACTGACCTTTTTAAATAAAACTATCGCATCATCTTGTTAAATGTTTCCAGTGCATGTAAATAACATAGTAATTTAATATACACCATCTCAAAAAAAAAAAAAATTTTTTTTTTTTATTTAGAAAACACTAAAACAAAGTCTTCAACAAAATAAAATTTTCTCCTTGTTCCTGTATCTTTTTAAAGTCTATTTTTTACACTGAATTTTACCTTGTTGTTGTGTGTCACGGAGTTGGTTCCAACACATAGCGACGCTATAGGACAGAGAAGTGCCCCACAGGGTTTCCAAGGCTGTAGTCTTTACCCAAGCTGACGGCCACACCTTTCTCCCTCGCAGCAGCTGGTGGGTTCAAACCGCCCACCTTTTGCTTTGGTTAGCAGCAGAGTACTTAACCATTACACCAGTAGGGCTCCTTGAATTTTACCTTAAACCAAACCACATCAAACCCATTGCCGTTGCGTCGATTCTGATTCACAGCAACCTTACAGGACGAGGTAGAACTGCCCCATGGAGTTTCCAAGGAGCACCTGGTGAATTCGAACTGCTGACTTTTTGGTTTGCAGCTCTACCACTTACCCACTATGCCACCAGGATTTTCTTAGGGTAATAAATTTTTTTAAGACTTTCATTAAAGATTCTGTATAACAAGATTATAAATTAAAATCAAATTTTTAGAAAATTTCCTGCAACCATAAGACTTAAAATGCTAATCGTGTTGATTAAGGAGCCCTGGTGACCCAACGGTTTACAAATAATAATACAGTGAAACCCATGAGAGCTGGAACTCGACAGGACTGCCTTGTTTTTCTGGTTCTCACAGGTTTTCTGCCTTCGACAGGGTGCAGTCTTACCACTTTTCTATCACTATTAGTGGAAAATATTTGAGTTTTCTTTCTCTGTCAGGTTTCCACCTTACACAGGTTCCGGCTTTTGAAGGTTTTGCTGTAGTACACAATGATAAAAACGTTAAGTATGTTTTCAAATTTTATAAATACTATTGTTACCACATTTGAAAAAAAAAGAGATAAAATCAAAGAGGTTTATTCCAAGCAAAGATTACAGTACAAACTGGGAACAACACAGCTCATTAAGATGAGACAGTGGTGTCCGAAGAGAGGGTCTGAATTGGGGATAATTATACTACTCCGGACTGAAGAAGAATTGATGCCTTTGAATTGTGGTGTTGGCTAAGAATATTGAACATACCATGGACTGCCAAAAGAATGAATAAATCTGTCTTGGTACATCCAGAATGCTTGTTAGAAGCAAGGATGGCAAGGCTACATCTCACATACTTTGGACATGTTATCAGAAGGGATCAATCCCTGGAGAAGGACATTGTGTTTGGTAAAGCAGAGGGTCAGGGAAAAAGAGGAAGACCCCCTATGAGATGGATTGACGCAATGGCTTCAACAATGGGCTCAAGAATAATGACGAGACAGTGTTTCATTCTGTTGTACATAGGGTCACTATGAGTCAGAACCGACTCAGTGGCACCTAACAACAACAACAGCAGGTATAGGGACAGGTTCCTCTTGATTGGTGCATCCCTGATTAGGGAAGTTGAAGGCGAGATCCTGCAGAGGTGGGGAAAGTGTACCTTATTGATTCAGAGGCTATAATGGCAAGACATTGATTGGTTATTATTAGTAATGATTAAAATGAGGGATTACAGATAGTTTCACAGGATGCTTAGGTAATGGTCACAAGATGCTTACATGCAGTTTCTTTGTTTATCTTACAAAAAGAAAAAGTACCTTGCTAGCAACAGCACTCTTGTGGAGTATGGGTATTTTGAGAGCTGCAGATGGTCACTTGGTTAACACCCCTGGAGCATATGGTTTCACATCCTGGTTTTGACCACCGAGGAAAAACATGTTTTCTAGAAAAAGCATAGCTGTTGGTTTAGAGATCCAGATTAGGATTAGGTAACATGGTCACCATATTATGCTTCCATTCTACTGCCTGCACAGAAAGCTGTCTTTTCCTGAGACACTAATAAATATAAAAAGTAATAAACTACATATTAGTGAGATGACTTTTTAATTTGTTAATCTATGACTAATGATTACTTTTTGCTAGAATTAGAGAGTTCAGTATCATTTCCTATTTTTTGTTTCTATAGATATAAGCTGTGAGAAACCATGTTTATATAAATAAGCAGATGGGCACGAAGGAGATTTGGTTATTACAATATCACCCATTCTTAGAACTACTTTCAAGGTATATGTCAAAATCACATAAATATCTATTACCGAAAATCCTTTTCAATGACCACTCAGCAGATAATTAGGTTTTCTTTTAATATCATTGTAATCAAAGAAAATCACCTGACTTGCATAAGGATTTGTTATTTAGGCATTAGAGTAATTTGTTTCCTTGATATTACCCTATAGTAATATTTAAACTGTCCCTTTGTTAGGTGCCCCAGGCATTTTTGCACCCCATGATAAAGCATGATAGAAAGAGTAGCCAGCAATGCAAGGTTTATCTTTTGTGAAATGGGGGAAGAGGATTGTTACAGGGAAAGTGAGAAATCAAGAGCTGCATCTCAGGTAAGTTTTAAGGAAAAGTGTATATGGAAGTTGAGGGATTGGAAATTGGTTCCCTTAAAACTATTTGTGCCCTACATGTGTCATGGAAACCATTTGTATAACTTTGGATCCATGTCCAAGAGTTACTAAAACTGTTGCCCTGGATTCTTCCACAGATGTAGCAGGAGAATTTTGCAAGAGTTCAGTGTTACAGAGTTTAAAAGACTGGTGTGGAAACCACTCAACTATCCATCAGCTATAGAATGGATAAATGGATTGTGGTATGGTCATAAAATGGAACACTACTGAGCAATGAAAATGGATGGAATTTAAACTACAAATGACCTGGATGAATCTTTGGGAGATGTTATTGAATACCAAAAAAAAAAGAAATGTTGAAGAAGAATAAATTGATTATTTTTTCATTTATATAATAATCAAAAACATAAAAAAAACTAAATTGCTTAGGTATGCAAATATACATGGTTAATCTATTAAAAAGCTAGGGATTTATAAGCAAAAATTTTAGGATAGTGGCTACATCTGAGAGGGGAGGAAAATAGAGGAGAAGAAACATCAAAGGTAATAGCAGTAATTTTTTTTTTTTAATTTGGAGGTTAGCATGCATATGTTTGTTAAATCTTTTGTGTTCTACATGTATTTTATAAATCTTTTTGTATCTAAAAAAAAATTTTTTTGTATCTACCTGATATTTAATAGAATATTTAAACCTTTTTACAAAGCTATAGGCAATTAAAAAAGTTAAATGAAGTTGAAACTGTATTTCTACTTAAGAATATTCTGTATTTTCACTAACTAGCTCTAAGAGACTGTTACTCATTGCTACTGAGTCAATTCCAACTTATAGTGGCCTTATAGGACCGGGTAGAACCGCCCCATAGAGTTTTCAAGGAGCGCCTGATGGATTTGAACTGCCGACCTTTTGGTTAGTAGCTGAGCTCTTAACCACTGTGCCACCAGGGCTCCCTAAGAAACGATAGGAGGTGATAATTTATTTGAGTCGGTAGTTTTTCCTAGTACAGATATTTTGAACAAACTCGAACAATTCTTATAGCCAGTTTTCAGCTATTCTCACCCTGGAGGGGAGCCATGGAATAAATAATGAAAAACAGCATAAACTGCAGAAGTAGTTACCATTTGGCTATGGGCTACATATTATTAATCTTGTAACAGATTTACTTTGCAGAAGGTAATATAAAGTGTTTTTTATTTTCTCGACACACAATATCTAAGAAATTATGGCAGGTCATCCTGAAGAATGCAAACTATTTGAAAAAGGTGGCTGAGGAACTTCACTATCTATGTAACTAAGGCTTGATTTTATTTCTAGAATTGACATTTCAATCTAGTTATTTACGTAATAAATATTAATTAAGAATTTGCAAATAAAAAATACTTCAATCCACCCAAACCATGCTGAAGGAAAAACAAAAACAGACAATTCGATTGTTATAAATAATAGCTCACGTGTGACTTTGCTGAGAAAGAATGGGGGAAGGTTTATAATTGCATTTCAAGGTAAATCTCCAGACTAAAGTCATTTGGAGGCTGCATAGAAGAGCATTTTGCAAAACCCTATGGATCAAAACACTATGGATAAAAAAAAAATAGTAGCATAAAAATAAGGTGTCAACTGTTACAGTGTCAGAGAATTCTCTGGATACCCAAAACCAAACCCATTGCTGTCAAATCGATTCCTACTCATAGTGACCCTGTAGGACAGAGTAGAACTTCCCCATAGGGTTTTCAAGGATTGGCTGGTGGATTTGAACTCCCCACCTCTGGTTAGCAGCCGAGCTCTTAACCACTGTGCTGCTAACGTACTATATTTACCCTACTTCAAGCTAACATGAGCCTGCCGCAGTTCCATGTAGAAGATACTCATAGGAGATACAAGACACTTGGGTCAGAGACAAAGAGTTATATTATTCATGGCATAGTAAGAAGCTGAGTATCAGCATATACGAATTGCCCCCCACAAGTCCTTCAGGGGTCCAGATGAATGCATAACAATTGTGTTACAGGAGAGGAGCCCTGAGTTTAGGGAAAAGGGATCTTTTATAATGGACAGTTGGCATGCCTGCTCTTTGCTCCAGAGGGAGACACTATATGTTTTCTAAGGCTTTTCAGTATACAAATATCCTTGAAAAGATAGTTCAGAACAAACAGCAATAGCCATCTCACTTGTAAGATGTGCAGAAACACAAGAGACCCACAGAGAATTGTCTCCCAAAGCTAGTAGTAGGACCTGGGTCTGTCTTTAAATGTTACAAAGCAAGCACAATAAACAAATGCCTCTTTTCTATATTTTTTACGTATCTAAAGGTCCGAGCACAGATATTTTAATCACACTGCTTCCTCTATTGCATTTCATCATAATCTTAGCAGCCATCTTATCAACACATGACCTTTTAAAAAATGCTGAAAAGCAGAAATTTTAAATGTGCTCCCAAACCAAACCTCATTGCCAGTGAGTTGATTTGGACTCATAGTGACCCTGCAGGACAGAGCGGAGCTGCCACATAGGGTTTCCAAGGCTCTAAATCTGTATGAAAGCAGACTGCCACATCTTTCTCCCACAGGACAGCTGGTGGGTTCCAACCACCCACGTTTTGATTAGCAGCAGAGCTCTTTAACCACTGCACCACCAGGGTTCCTTTTAAATGTGCTCAGCAGGAACAAATTCTTCCTCATTCTCTATTCAGCAGGAACAAATTCTTCCACACTGACTTCCCCGAGCAGCCCATGTCCTTGGGAACTTACAACCTTGTAAGAACAGAAGATAATCATCTTAAAAAAAAATTAGTAAAAAGGTTACTAGATCGCTGTGGAGTATTTTATAATGACTGCATTTTATAAAGATTTTATATATTCATGAAGGACACTCAGAATTGGCTCACTTAACACCCATTCTAGCCTGGTCCTGGCATGGCTTCCTGTACTGAAGAATCTGTAGTTTTGGTTCTGACAATGAGATTCATTTGTTACTGAGAAAGGCAGATTACGAGGGACTCATTTTTGTGGCAGAGCAATATGGCTCTGGCTCCTGCAGTGTGCTGATCATGGCAGAGATCACCATTACCCTGAAGGTCCCTGTTCTACAGTGTGACTTTGGGAAGCACTCCTGAATTCAGCTTAGAGTAGAAATTCTCAATGGAGGCACTTTTTTTGGCATTTGGTTAACAAAATGCATCATATGGGATTATGTCATGAGTTAGCAAGGTATTTACTACCCTTCACCTCTAGTCACTAAATACCAGTAGCATACTTAGTCCTTGTTAAAACAAAAAAATGCCGTCACACATTTCCAAATTCTTCTTTGGGTGGTACTGTGCCCTGTAGAGAATCACTGTTCTAGCTTTCTATAGCCCTGCCAACAATCCTGTGAAGTATTTATACCTGGTAAGCAATCCTTGTGTGATTAAACTGGCTAGAATAATTTCAGTTGTCTGCAACTTAGAAACTTGATCAAAATAATGTTGTAAAATAATTACTACCCCCAATACAGTTTTCCACATTACATCTAATTCTGCTTATCATTATTTTCAACATCTAAATACTTTATAAGATACAAAATGATTTAAAATAAAGTTTTCTCCTTGAGAAGTTAATGTCTAGTTTAGAAGGAAATGTATATAAAAACCTAAATAAGGTCAAGTGAATGAAGTAGATAAGACAAAACAAGAGATTGTATCTAGCTAGGAACGGAAATTCTAGAAGAATCTGAGAGTGAAGTTCATGGACTATGATGGGTTATTTGAAGGAGGGGAGGCAGTGCTGGGCTTTGAAACATATTTAGAACATATACAAACAGAGAGGAGTGGAAAAACAAGAAAAAAAAAACCATGAAATGTGGAAGGGGGACTATATTTGGCTTACGTAAAATCTCAGTGGAGCAATCCGCTTAGACTGAAGCAGAGATTTACTAAGGCAGTAGCTCTTAATCTTTTTTTTCTCCCCCAACATATATGGCAGGTGCTAGCATCACAATATATGCCCAAGGCAATTCCAGTGTTACAGAATGTTCCTTTCACTTTCATTTTAATTCCACCCTTTTATCTTTCACTTGTGAAGCACACCAGAATGCAAATAAGTACTAGTGATGTTTTTGCAGGAATAATCTGGTAAAATTATTCATAAAATATTGATTTAGCAGTTATGAAAGAAAACTGCAAACTTGCTAGATAGGAGATTTCCAGACAACAGGACAGAAGAGTGGATGTCATTCTCCAAGTTAAAGAATCACTGGGTGGTATTATATTTCTGCCATAGAGTGACTAGATAATACAAAAATTTTTGAAAAATACCTAGAAATGCTAGAAACAGTAAAAAAAATCAGGAAAGGCATAAAGGCAAAGAAAAAACATGGTAAATGGAAAGCTATAAAAAAAAATAAAGATAGAAATAACCACAACATTTAGCAGTAATCACAATAAATACAAATAGACTAAATTAATCTATTAAAAAACAAAGATTATCAAATGAAATTAAAAAAATTCTGCCGTATGAGGTTTATCATAGATTTTTTTAAAAATCTAAGAACTCAGGACGGTTGAAACAAAGGTATAGTAAAATAAATAAACAAATAACCAGACAAATATTAAAAACCCAGTGGAGCTATATTAATATTAGTAAGAAAGGATTCTTGAGACAAGACATATTATTAGAGATAATGTGAAACACAACATAAGATTTAAAGAATTTTCCAAGAAGGTATAATAATTCTGAATTTCTATGTTGTAGTCGTTAGGCTTATCATAGATATTCTGATTCTTCTTCTGGGCACAGGATAGGATTATATTTCCCTACACCTCTTTGAAATTAGAATGATCATGTGAAATGCTTTGGCCAAAGATATGTAACCAAAAGTGACAAAATGGAGCATCTGTCAGTCTGAGTCACTGGGTGAAAAAAACGAGTCCAGTTCTTCCCTACCAACTCAAATTAGAGTAGTATGAGTAAGACATAAATACTTGTGTTAACTCACTGAGATATGGGATATTTTGGGTGCTGCAGTATGATCTGGTCTATGCTGATGTATACACATGTGCCAACAATATAACCTCTAAGTATTAAGTGCAAAGTCACAAAACTAGAAAATATATTGAACAACTTAAAATGATGTGGATGACATTAATGTACTTTTCTTAGAGATTGAAAAATCAGTCCAAAAGAACATTAAAGAGGTGAAAGATTTGAACAATGACATAATATACTATATTTAATGACCATGTTTATGTATGGAATGCTAAACTCTGACTTAGTATATACACATTATTTTCATATATACATGAAATATTTCCAAAAATATATTGTATTTTATAACACAAAACATACTTCAAAAAATAAAGACTAGCCTGTGAAATGATAAATATGCTATTAACATATTAATAGTATGTTTATTATTAATAATAAAAATATGAAAACAGCTACAAATCACACATACACTTGGAAATTTAAACACACACATCCTTCTAAATAATTCAGGGGTCAAAATGAAAATTAGAAAAATCTTAGAATTGAATAATGATGAAAATGTTACATAGCAAAACATATAGAATTCAATTAAGGCAGTATATACAAAAAATATACAATCTAAAATCCTATATGAGAAAAGAAGAAAACTAAAAGTTAATGAGCTAAATAAATATCTAACTAAAGATGTTAAAAAAGGAAACAGACAAATCCCCAAAACTAGAAAGAAAGAAATGATAAGGATTTGAACAGTAATTAATTAATTAGAAAACATAATAAAGAGGATAGCAAAAATCAAAATCTGATATTTTGCATAGACTATTAATAATATTAACAAATTCTGGGGGAAATAAATAAGGAAAAAAGAATAAGCACATGTGAATAATCTTAAGAATGAAAATGAAGATATAAATACTGACACAATAAGAAAACCAGAAGCACATATTTCAACATGACAAAGGCTCAGTGGAGCCCAGGTGGTGCAGTGGTTAAAAGCTCAGGCGCTAACCAAAGGGTCGGAAGTTCAAATCCACCAGCTGCTCCTGGAAACCCCATGGGGCAGTTCTAGTCTGTCCTATATGTTCACAGTGAGTTGGAATTAACTCGATGGCAACAGGTTTGGATTGGTTTTTGAAAGTGTCAGTAGTGTGTTGATTAAAAAAGAGAAATAATTAGTATAGTATGATACATATTGTTTATAGATCAATACATACGCAGCACCATTCTAAAAACATGCGTGTAAAAATATACGCACTAAATTCAGGATTCACTGTAATTGTTACACCTAGAGAGAACATGAAATGAGATCTGAGAGAGCTGTCCAGGGATAGTCAACTATATCTTTAATGAATTATTAATAAATTACTAATCAAAAACTATAAAATAGATATATAAAATAAGCCTGGCAAAATGTTAAAACATGGCACACAAATACTTATTTTCTAATTCTCTATATTTTTTAATGTGCTTAATTTATATATATTTTTAAAAGATCCAATATTTAATGAGAGGATTTAATGTCATTAACACATCAGCTGAAAAAGTTTTGAAATCACCTGAAGGCAGAGAGTTGGATTTTTCACCTTTGTTGGCATTCAATAACTATTTGTTAAATACATTGGTAGGAGATCCACATGGTCCAGGCTGTGGAGGACATTTGCATGCCACACTGCAAAATGTACAGTCTGTTGGTACGTAGTTGAGCTATGTTTGTAAGCAATGAGGTGCTGTTACACATAGAATTTTGGGGAAATAAATTAGACAATATTGTATATAATGATTTGGGGGCAATAAAAACACAGGAGGAGAGGAACAGTGAAGATCCATCTGAAATAGCTTAGATGGAAAGTGTTGTTGTTAGGTGCCGCCGAGTTGGTTCCGACTCATAGCGACCCTATGCACAACAGAATGGAACACTGCCCAGTCCTGCGCCATCCTTAAAATTGTTATGCTTAACCTTATAGTTGCAGCCACTGTGTCAATCCACCTCCTTGAGGGTCTTCCTCTTTTCCGCTGACCCTGTGCTCTGCCAAACTTGATGTCCTTCTCCAGGGACTGATCCCTCCTGACAACATGTCCAAAGTATGTAAGGAGCAGCCTCGCCATCCTTGCCTCTAAGGAGCATTCTGGCTGCACTTCTTCCAAGACAGATTTGTTCGTTCTTCTGGCAGTCCATGGTATATTCAATATTCTTCACCAACACCACAATCAAAGGCATCAACTCTTCTTCAGTCTTCCTTATTCATTGTCCAGCTTTCACATGCATATGATGCGATTGAAAATACCATGGCTTGGATCAGGCGCACCTTAGTCTTCAGGGTGACATCTTTGCTCTTCAACACTTTGAAGAGATCCTTTGCAGCAGATTTGCCCAATGTAATGCGTCTTTTGATTTCTTGACTGCTGCTTCCATGGCTGTTCATTGTAGATCCAAGTAAAATGAAATCCTTGACAACTTCAATCTTTTCTCCATTTATCAAGATGTTGCTCACTGGTCCAGTTGTGAGGATTTTTGTTTTCTTTATGCTGAGGTATAATCCATACTGAAGGCTGTAGTCTTTGATCTTCATTAGTAAGTGCTTCAAGTCCTCTTCACTTTCAGCAAGCAAGATTGTGTCATCTGCATAATGCAGGTTCTTAATGAGTTTTCCTCCAATCCTGATGCCCCATTCTTCTTCATATAGTCCAGCTTCTTGTATTATTTGTTCAGCATACAGATTAAATAGGTATGGTGAAAGAATACAACCCTGACGCACACCTTTCCTGACTTTAAACCAATCAGTATCCCCTTGTTCTGTCCCAACAACTGCCTCTTGATCTATGTAAAGGTTCCTCATGAGCGCAATTAAGTGTTCTGGAATTCCCATTCTTGGCAGTATTATCCACAGTTTGTTAGGATCCACATAGTCGAATGCCTTTGCATAGTCAATAAAACTCAGGTAAACATCCTCCTGGTATTCTCTGCTTTCAGCCAGGATCCATCTGACATCAGCAATGATATCCCTGGTTCCACATCCTCTTCTGAAACTGGCCTGAATTTCTGGCAGTTCCCTGTCAATATACTGCTGCAGCTGTTTTTGAATGATCTTCAGCAAAATTTCGCTTGCATGTGATATTAATGATATTGTTCTGTAATTTCCACATTCAGTTGGATCACCTTTCTCGGGAATACGCATAAATATGGATCTTTTCCAGTCAGTTGGCCAGGCAGCTGTCTTCCATATTTCTTGGCATAGACGAGTGAGCGCCTCCAGCGTTGCATCTGTTTGTTGAAACATCTTAATTGATATTCCATCAATTCCTGAAGCCTTGTTTTTTGCCAATGCCTTCAGAGCAGCTTGGACTTCTTCCTACAGTACCATCAGTTTCTGATCATATGCACCTCTTGAAATGGTTGAATATTGACTAATTCTTTTTGGTATAATGACTCTGTGTATTCCTTCCATCTTCTTTTGATGCTTCCTGCGTCGTTTAATATTTTCCCCATGGGATCCTTCACTATTGCAACTCAAGGCTTGAATTTTTTCTTCAGTTCTTTCAGCTCGAGAAATGCTGAGTGTGTTCTTCCTTTTTGGTTTTCCATCTCCAGCTCTTTGCACGTGTCATTATAATACTTTACTTTGTCTTCTCTAGAGGCCCTTTGAAATCTTCAGTTCTTTTACTTCATGAATTCTTCCTTTTGTTTTAGCTGTTTGACGCTCAAGAGAAAGTTTCAGAGTCTCCTCTGACATACATCTTGGTCTTATCTTTCTTTCCTGTCTTTTCAGTGACCTCTTGCGTTCTTCATGGATGATGTCCTTGAGGTCATTCCACAACTCGTCTGGTCTTCGGTCACTAGTGTTCAATGCGTCAAATCTATTCTTCAGATGGCCTCTAAATTCAGGTGGGATATACTCAAGGTCATATTTTGGCTCTCGCAGACTTGCTCTGATTTTCTTCAGTTTCAGCTTGAACTTGCATATGAGTAATTGATGGTCTGTTCCACAGTCTGCCCCTGGCCTTGTTCTGACTGATGATATTGAGCTTTTCCATCTTCTCTTTCCACAGATGTAGTCAATTTGATCTGTTTCTTCCATCTGGTGAGGTCCATGTGTATAGTTGCCATTTATGTTGGTGAAAGAAGGTATTTGTAATGAAGAAGTCGTTGGTCTTGCAAAATTCTGTCATTTGATCTCTGGCGTTGTTTCTATCACCAAGGCCATATTTTCCAATAACTGATCCTTCTTTGTTTCCAACTTTCATATTCCAATCGCCAGTAATTATCAATGCATCTTGATTGCATGTTGGATCAATTTCAGACTGCAGCAGCTGATAAAAATCTTCTATTTCTTCATCTTTGGCCGTAGTGGTTGGTGTGTAAATTTGAGTAATAGTCATATTAACTGGTCATCCTTGTAGGTGTATGGGTATTATCCTATCACTGACAGAGTTGTACTTCATGATAGATCTTGGAACGTTCTTTTTGCCGATGAATGCAACACCATTCCTCTTTGAGTTGTCATTCCCAGCATAGTAGACTATATGATTATCCGATTCAAAATGGCCAGTACCAGCCCACTTCAGCTCACTAATGCCTAGGATATTGATGTTTATGCATTCCATTTCATTTGTGACGATTTCCAATTTTCCTAGATTCATACTTCATACATTCCAGGTTCTGATTATTAATGGATGTTTGCAGCTCTTTCTTCTGATTTTGAGTCATGCCACATCAGCAAATGAAGGTCCCGAACGCTTTACCCCATCCACGTCATTTAGGTCGACTCTACTTTGAGAAGGCAGCTCTTCCCCAGTCGTCTTTCGAGTGCCTTCCAAACTGGGGGGCTCATCTTCCAGCACTATATCAGACAATATTCCACTGCTATTCATAAGGTTTTCACTGGTTAATGCTTTTCAGAAGTAGACTGCTAGGTCCTTCTTCCTAGTCTGTCTTAGTCTGGAAGCTCAGCTGAAATGTGTCCTCCATGGGTGACCCTGCTGGTGTCTGAATACCGGTGGCATAGCTTCCAGCATCACAGCAACACACAAGCCCCCACAGTATGACAAACCGACAGACATGTGGGGGAGCTGGAAGGTGAGAAGAGCCTAAACTAGAGAAGAAACAGTGTGAATCAAAATAATAATAATTATAAATTCAAGTCATTACAAGGAAAAATGACTTGGCTTTTGGTGGATGAGTGTGAGGAAAAGAAAAAGGAGGGTACCAGAAAACTTCCTGTATTGAGGTTTTTCTTCTGTTTGCTTAATGTAAAAGGTAATATCACCCAGAATAGGTAATGAAAAAATTTCTACAAGTTTAAATAAGGTTAGCAGTCATAGATCTTATTTCTGGTATCATTTGTTAGGTAGAGTTCCCCAGAAACAGTCCTTGAGATGGATATTTGCAAGCAGGAAGTTTGCTGGAGAATACCCTTTAAATCATACTTCTGGAGGAGAGAGGAGTTAGATTGAGCCAAGGAAACAGTTGAATGGAGATAGTGTCAAAAAAAAATAAATAAAATAGATAAAAGGCCTCAACTGATCCCTTAGGGAACTCAAGAGTTGAATGACCTTCAGAACTGCACCTTCCCCCAGGCAAGAGGGCTAGGCCTTTATGGACCCCATCCCCCACCAATTGACCAGACATTCAGAATGGGCTGCTTCAGGGTAGGGGTATGTGACCTTTGTCTTAGTGAAGAAATTACAAGTCTATTTAAATTTAAAAACAAAGAGTTTCATTATGGCAAAAAGGCATTCTACAAAAAGGGGAAATGCAGTGCTGGGAGAAATCCAACAATATACTCCAAGGGGCTGCAGTAATACAGAGACTTATGGAAAAAAAAAAATGAAAACAGTAAGATACAGCTAAAACATTTTTGATTGGTTAACATTTACAGAGCTTAAAAGGGGTATGTCACGGACTGAACTGTGTTCCCCCCTATTATCTGTCAACTTGGCTAGGTCATGATTCCCTTGTATGCTTGTATGAGTGTCTACCATTTTATCTTCTGATGAAATTTCCCTATATGTTGTAAATCCTATCACTATGGTGCAATAAAATGGGTTATCGGCAATTATACTGGTGAGGTTTACAAATTAGGTAGTGTCTTAAGCCAATCTCTTTTGATATATAAAAGAGAGAAGTGAGCAGAGACACATGGGAACCTCATACCACGAAGAAAGCAGTGCCAGAAGCACAATGTGTCCTTTGGACCTGAGGTTCCTGTGCTGAGGCCCTCCCAGACCAAGGGAAGGCTGATGACAAAGACCTTCATCCAGAGCTGACAGAGAGAGAAAGCCTTACCCTGAAGCTGGAGCCCTGAATTTGGACTTCTAGCCTACTGCACTGTGAGAAAATAAACTTCTCTCTGTTAAAGCCATTCACTTGAGGTATTTCTGTTATAGCAGCACTAGAAGACTAAGGGTGTTAGAATACGGTTATGAAAAAGTATTGGGCTTTGTGAGGACTCAGGCACAGGTTAGGAAAACATTTCTGAGGGGGAGCAAAGTGGCCATTCACTGAGAATTAGCCAACCGCTAACGTCACATGTTTAACAGCTGGTAACAATCTTCTCTTTATATCAGTCAATTTTAACCACAACTCATCTTCTTAGAACTTTTGGACAAGCAGAATATTGTTGCGGGTGGAAACCCCAGGCTCTGCTTGATGTGACTCATCTTAGCCAATAAAAGAAGACTATGGTGAGAGAGTAGAAAGGCACCTTTATTTCATTGCGCAAGGAAAGAAGACAGTCAGGGATGCTGCTGCCAAGACTGTTCAGCAAAGGTGAGGGGGAAGGTTACTTTTAAGGAGTTTACCAGCAGGAAGTTCATACAAGTTACATCAGCAACATTTCTTAATCACACTACACAGGAACAATGGGGTTTGCATATAACTTCATGCATTGCATGTTCAGAAAATGGCAGTTAAATTCCACCCGGAGGTGGTAAAGTTACTATGCTTGAGGTCTAAAAGATTATTCTGAATGTCAACATGGCACCTCAACCAGTTTCCACCAATTTCCTCTAGTTTTGTACAGCAATTAAGGAGAGGGGAACCAGGATTTTAATGTAAATCTATGGCGTGTGCCAAGCAAGCTGCTCGAGGCAGTGGAATTTTCTGCAGCCAGGGGAACTCTGTCTTAATAGAGTGGGAAAAGCCACATTTCTAGGTCAAAGTACAGAGGAATGTTTTACAGAAGTGACAAACTGCATTATATAACAGAGACTGTGTTTAGATATCCAAGATGGAATTGCTTAGAACAAGAAAGGCCCTAGCTAGATATCCCAGTCATGGGAAGAGTTTCAGCTTTGGAATACTCTTCTTCACCTTGGACAAAACAACCCTCTTCATCCTAAACTGTTGACTCAGCTGTGAGCAGTTAGCCACTAACATTGCCCAACAGCTGTGGTAATATTGGTTTTAGATGTGAAGAGGGGATCTGGGTGGCACATTGCAGAATCTACCCAGTCCATGCGTTATGCCACATGGAACCACTTATGCTAAGTTCTGGGTCTGCTCCTCCAGGATTCTGGTTAGTCTTTTTTTTCCTGGAAAAACTTACAAGAGAAAGGTTAGTGGGACAAAATACAGCCCTGTCACTGCAGGTGGTCTTAAAAAAAAAATTTTTTTTTTTTTTTTTTTTTTAAAGCCTCAACTAATTATCATTCCCTTCTCTATTACTTTGTTATCACTTCTGCTGGTCTAGGTGACTTACCAGATGAGGTGATCCAGAGCCTCATTGTTGAGAGGTCTGACCACCTGCCTGTCCTTAGGGCTGTGATTGCATTTACTCTTGGCAGTTCTCACTATGACAGTTCCTATAGGCCAAAGAACCAATGTATTCTAAAATGTATTCTACCGGCTACCAAATATGTCCATTGAAATTACACATTTGAGGACTGAGGAGATGACTAAGTTCATACACAGATCCCGTGTAGGCACTGTGAGCTGGACCTGTATTAACTCCACTTATTACCTGGGGCTCGTAATGGTGCTTAGGTCCTTGGTTATCAATGTCAGTTCAGGCCCCGTGTCCAATAGACCTAAAAATATTTATGAATTCTCCATTTCCATAAATGTTAGTAGGTCACTTCGGGGAAGGATTGAGGGAATTATTATTGTATCTGCTTGCCATGAAATTGCTGGGTTATCTTCCAAGAGTTCCGGCCTCTCCTTTCAGTAAACCAATCCCAGGTCTGAAAATTGGCTTTATTCTGGAAACTAGGTGAAGAACTGTGACTTTTTATGGGAATGACTGCCCAAAGAAGGAGCATGACTTTCGGAGAGGGAAGTGCTTAGAGAGGCTCAGCTGAAAGTTGTCACCCACCAACACTCCCAGAAGCTGGAGGGAAACTGTATCTCAGGCCTGGGTATTTCACTATGGTATCCATTACAACAGCCAGGCTTTTTAAAGTGAATGTGGAAAGATGGAACTGAGAAATGAAAGTTAGGTTGAAATAATGGATAAGTGAAAAAAAATTGAATATGTTAAATTCTAAATTATCAGAGTTGCCGCTGGTCTTAGCTCTGCCTCAAACTCATTGGGGTAACTTACAATCAGGGTTCTCAGGTTCATATGGAATAATTCTGATATATCAAACAGAAGTCTAAGATACCATGAAGGTATAATTAAACAAAGGGATTAAGTGTTTGCCAATGAAAAGGGTTCTGCTAGGGTCTCATGAGTTTGTCATGGGTGGAGAACAGCCTGAAAATTCTGACCCAACACGCTGAAAATAGTGTAAGAATAACTACTTAATGTCAGTCATAGCTCCCAAAACTTTTGTACATCCTAGACTTCTCCATTTATGACCTCACCTCAGGTATGATAAAAACAAACAGATCACTCAGAAAACTGATTTTTATATTCAGTTCTTCAAATGTGAAGGGCCCAGCTGAAGTAGAGGCCTAAAATAACATACAGTATTACAGTATTGTGTACAGCACCATACCAGATGGCCTCTCCCAGTTCCTGTGGGGGCAAAGAGTACTTTATTGCTTGAGTCACAGAAATACTGGCGTGCATCATGACAGCTAACATTCAAGGCTGCTCTTGATTCAATGCCCTGGAAAATATTGCTTTCATTCTTCATGATAATCAACCCAGACTGCTGTGCATTCAAACCCTTCCACCTATCAACATTTAAGTCATTGCAAAGAGTAGAGTTCTTAAGAATTAAAAATATATACATATATTTCTTATGTCTTGTGGGCTGGTATATGTTGGGTTTCTCTTTAATCAGCAGAGGAAGTGACAGTAAATCCAGGTGAATGTTGATATAAACTATGGGATTTCCAGACTCAGTATAACTGAAAGAACAATGAACAAGGTTGTTGTAGAAGAAAAGTATTTCTGGAATTCAAGCATTGCCATTATGAGTTGGTTTATCTTTACTACACTGAGTTTACAGAGTATTACAACAAGTTACTCAGCTTACAACACATCTTTTATGACAGTCTATAGGACTGTCTTTTTAAATGTGCCTTTTCTCTGCTTTAGCTCAAGCAGAAAAAAATAAACAAAATAAAGTAGCCTCTTTAAAAAACACAGGAGTTGGCCAAGAAAGCAAACAAAGAATGCTAAAGCAAACAACTTCCTCTAAATGCAAGGTGCCTTTCTGTGTAATTGCATTGACAATCCTACTGACAAATCCTATTGACAAATACTGTTTCCCTCATCACCTTCATTTTTTTCTACCCTTCATTTGAACTCCCTCTTTGCAAGATTTACACTTAGAATTGGTAAAGCAGTTTAAAAATTCATGTTTTTACAATGCGATCTATATAATTTAAAGCAGAAGGTTTTGCTTCCTATTAGAATTGATAATTAATATATTATACAATAGAAAATACGAGCAGATCCTTTACAAGGGCTGAGTGGCTTTATCGTTTGCACCAGAGGAAGAAATAAGCTTAAGAAGACGTGTTAGAAAGAAGAGTTGCAATTGCAAGCAGACAGAGTCGACATCCTTGTATTGATCAGTACAATTAAAATTACAAAAATGATGCAGTTTTAACTAATTAGAAAAAAATTAAGGCTTTTAATTGAAGGCAATAACTATATTAATGTTAAAAAAATAAAATAAAGCATGACTGTACCCATGCAGGGTTGGGGCAGTTTCCCTAAATTTCATAGCATAAAAATCAACTGGGTCGTATGTTAACAGATTCCAACCAAACCTAACCCGCTGCCATTGAGTCGATTCTGACCCACAGTGGCCCTATAGGACAGAGTAAAACTGCCCCATAGGGTTTCCAAGGCTGTAAATCTTTACAGAAGCAGACTGCCACATCTTTCTTTTGCTGAGCGGCTGATGGGCTCAAACCACAGACCTTTGGGTTAGCAGCTGAACACTTAACCACTATCCCACCAGGGCTCCTGATTTCCAGAGCCATCTGCAAAGATTCTGAGTCAGATCTGAGGTGGATTCTGAAATCTGTATGTCTGACACATTCCTCTAGGATTTGATATGACTGGGAAAATTAGGCAACTACCAGTACTTCTGCTGTAACCCAAGATAGCATTTCCCAAAAAAACCCTTTTCTGCTGAACCGCACTCTAAAAATAACAGGGTTCATGCCAAAAAAAAAAAAAAAAGGATGAGATTACAAAAAACGAACAAACCCATTGCCATCAGTCAATTTCAACTCATAGTGACTCTATAGGACAGAGTAGAACTGCCCCATAGGATTTCTGAGGAGCGGCTGGTGGATTCAAACTGCGAAACCTTTTGGTTCCAGCCAAGCTATTAACCACTATACCACCAGGGCTACAGGGTGAGGGTAGGTAGCTCAAAATCTATGTAACATTGTAACCAGAACACTAACAAAAAGAGTACAATCCTAATCAAACAAACAAACAAAAAGCTATGACAGTAAAGAAATGCTCCAATAAATACAGAATTTTACAATTTGAAAAAAAAAAGTTAAAGCTAGCGTAATGAAAGACTGTTGACTCGTGGGGGCAAGTGTAACAACTGCGAAAAAGATATGGGAGAACAGAGCAATGTACACTTCCAAGACAGAGCATATATGGCTGAATGGACTTTAGAAGAAGCCCAGGAGGTGAATGGGTCCCACACACAGTATTGCATTCTTCCAAGATTTGCCCGGCTCCCACCGCATTCATGTATTTTGCGCTTAGCTTTTGTCATGGGGTGGCAGCTGTGGTAAAAATTGCTTATGACCAGACCAAATTCCACATTATACTAGTGTCTTTCTCCTGTTTAGCAATAGTTTTTGAGGTAATGTGTGTTATAGAAAACCACGTTTTAGAAGTGATGTATTCAGAGTGAATATGTTCACATAGATAGTACATGGCTGTGGAGAATGTAAATTAGCGTGGCCTTTCTAAGGGGAAATTTAAAGGATTAGGAGACTTGAAAATTTCATACTTCTTTACCTAGTGACTTCCCTGCAAGCACCCCCCATAATACTACTGGCACCACTGGCAACACATGGAACTGGCTGCCACCCCTGTCCTCAAAGAAACTCTGCACAACCTTCCTTCGTTGCTCTCTTAATTAAAAGTGGAGGATAGCCCACACAATAGCTGCAAGGGAGACTGGAAAAACAAGTATCTGGCTGGCGCTTTCACTTTCCAAGGTGGTAGGTGTGTCTGGAGGTGGGCTAGGGGTGGGGTTCCAGATGCTGAGGGTAAAACAACAACAAATATCCATATCCTTTACAGACACTATGACATAGCCGTATAGGCATAGGCTGGATTTCATATGCTAACATAAAACAAGCAAACAAAAAAAAACTCATTGCTTCAAGTCCATTCTGACTCACAGTGACACCGAAGGAGAGAGTAGAACTGCCCCATAGGGTTTCCAAGGAGTGGCTGGTGGATTTGAACTGCCAATCTTTTGGTTAGCAGCCAATCTCTTAACTACTGCACCATCAGGGCTTCATTCTAACATTAAACATCTGTTTTTCAAGACTACTTAATGATTTGGGAAATTCTTATCTCTATTTCCAGTTACCTACAAGGGCAGCATTTAGTTCCATTGTGTGTGGGATTGCCATGTGTGTGATCTGTCCATCAATTTTCATTGCGCATGTAGACAGGCTGTGCCCCAAACTTCCAGGCAGCCATAGACTGCTAGGAATGAGACACAGTCACCCACTGGTATCAACCATTCCATGGGTGCTACTTTCATCTGTGATGGAGCCAGACACATGAGACACACAATGTTGGCAAAGCAAAAGCCATGATTATTACTTCTAGAACAATTTACCCTTCCTTAAATTACCTATGTCCATTCTTAAGTCACTGGCATGTGGTAGTTCAGGTCAGATGCTGATAATTTTACCTATGTTATCTGGTTGAATTCTAATAACTGTATTGCCTGGTAGAATGCAGACAAGGAGGGCCCACTTTATGCCATCATCTCCAACTTGCATAGAATTGTCAAGCACTTTCAATACATTACCTTAGTGGAACCCTGTAAAGAAAGAACAGTTATTATTATCTCCACTACACAGATACAGAGACGGAAGCCCACAAGCCTTATGTGATTTGCTTATAAGTGAGGATCTGAACTCAGGCCCTCTGATTCCAGGTCCAGGCAGCAGGAGGAAATGTGTTTGAGTAAATTTTTCTTTTTATATCCATGACCAGGATTCACCCGCACACTTGAAATTCTTTCAGTCGCCAGTGGTGCTCTCTCCCAGGGAGCAGAGAGTCCAGGAAAGGAAACCGAATTCTGACGAGGAGGAAAATAACTAGTAATAAGAAAGCAGCTATGCTGTCTTAGAGAGTTCAGGCAGTGAATGAAGAGGAAACTGGGCACGGCCAGACTCATGTCCTGAATTTTATAAAAATAGTTTGTTTTTTTTTTTAAGTACAGAAAAAAATATTTGTAAGATTCCAGGACAAGAAACTGTGAGAAGATGACTCACAAGTTTGGGACGTTTTCAAGAGTGTACTTATGACTATATGCTTAGAGATGGTCTGAGGAAAAACTACCTAGCTCAGAAAAGTTAACCAAGACAGATGGGCCTAGCCTGACAGATCTGACCACTAGGTCAAATCCCTAAATGTAAAGGGACATGGTAAATCCTAGACAGTTACGCTACATGGATATTCTAGGGCAAAGAAGCCAAAACAATAGTTCTCAGTTTCTGCTTCTCAATAATAATGATCACATGAAGTATCATTTAAACTGTTCTATGTCACTCATTGTATCTGACATTTTATGTATGTTGCTTGTCAGTTCTCATAACCTGATAAATAAGGTATAATTTCTCCATTTTCTAAGGAGTAAACTCTAAAAGAAGCACTTAACTTTGCCAAAGTCTCATAGCCGTTAAGCCATTAAGAAACCCATGTCAGCTTGGGCTTCAGCAGGGCCTGGCCAGTGTGAGACATCAAAGGCCAGAAAGTCAAGTCAAGTCAGGTCAAGTCAAGGTTCAAATGTAGAGAGACCAAGTATAAACACCAAGTCCTAAATCAGGGTAGGTGTGATTACAGAGCCTAAAGCTGAAACCGGATGAAGACAAGAGGAGAGAAAGACAGGACAGCAACAAGCAATAGACCTTCCTTGGCTGCTGCAGGAACACTCGAGAGTCTTTGTGGACTAGTATAGAGGTTGTGGAAGTCCCTGGTGGCACAAATGGTCCAGCCCTTGGCTGCAGACCAAAAGGTTGGAGGTTTCAGTCCACCCAGAGGTGTGAGTCCACCCAGAGGTACCTTGAAGGAAATGCCTGGTAATCTACTTCTGCAAAAATCAACCACTGAAAACCCTACAGAGCACAGTTCTATTCTAACATACATGGGTCACCATGACTTGAAATTGACTGGTAGACAGAGGTGATGTGAAGCACCTGGGAAGGTCAAGCTAGCTTAGGGCCAGTCAAGGGCAGTGAGTGGGTCAGGGCCTCTACCAAAGTGGGTATTTTCCATAATCCAGTTCCAGTTTTTGAAGGAATCTAAAATGGGAGTTAAGCCCATGGACCTGCTAGTTCATACTGCCTGCCTGGACCATGAAGACAACTGAGTTAGGGACTTGGGTAACCTTAACAGAGCCATCATTAAGATTCTCTGATTCTCTAATTCCCTGAGCCTAAAATTTTTTTTTTTTTTTTTTTTTTAATGTCATTCAACAGTTTCCATTTTGGGTTGTTCTATTCGGCAGCTCTTTGGCCCAAACCCTGGAGCCAAATCACCTTAGTTTGAATCCCTGTTTTATCACTTATTAACAATGTGGCTTTGGTTATGTGTCTGTTCTTAAGCTTCCCTATGTGTGAAAAGCAAGGCTAAGACCTCATAGGGCTACCGTGAAGATTAAATGACATTATACCTAAAGCACAGCACAAACTTAGTAGTTTTTATTTATTTATTTTTTATTGTACTTTTTGGTGAAGGTTTAAAGAGTAAACAAGTTTCTTGTTAAACAGCTAGTACACATATTATTTTATGACAGTGGTTAACAATCCCAGTGTGTCAACACTCTCCTTCCTTCACCTCGGGTTCCCTATTACCAGCTTTCCTGTCCACTCCTGTCTTCTAGTCCTTGCCCCTGGGCTGTTGTGCCTCTTTAGTCTCGTTTTGTTTTATGAGGCTGTCTAATATTTGGCTGAAGGCTGAACCTTGGAAGTGACTTCATTACTGAGCTAAAAGGGTATCCAGGGGCCATGCTCTCAGGGTTTCTCCAGCCTCTGTCAGGCTAGTAAGTCTGATCTTTTTTTGTGAGTTAGAATTTTGTTCTACATTTTTCTCCAGCTCTGTCTGGGACCCACTATTGTGATCTCTGTCAGAGCAGTCAGGGGTGGTAGCCGGGCACCATCCAGCTGTACTGAACTCAGTCTGGTGGAGGCCATGGTAGATATGATCCATTAGTCCTTTACACTAATATTTCCCTTGTATGTTTAGTTTTCTTCATTCTTTCTTGCTCCCAAAGTGGTGAGAACAATGGAGTATCTTAGGTGGCCACTCAAAGGCTTTTAAGACCCTAGACATTACCCACTAAAATAGAATGTAGAACATTTTCTTTATAAACTATATTAGGCCAATTGAGCTTGGTCTCCAAGACCGTGGTCCCAACAGCCCTCAGCCCAGCAATTTGGTCCGTCAGGGAGTATGGATGTGTCTATGGAGCTTCCAACAAACTTAGTAGTTTTGACGACTGGTTCTTAAGCATGGCCTTTTCTGTCTGGTAGATACCAGCCATACACAGAGAGGGAATTAGTGAGGGAGGAAATAGTTTATAGCTCATAAAGTCATCAAGGGGCTAAATTCCCTCCAAGTTCTCTGGACACCAGGTGTGGACACAACAGACTATTTTAAGATCCCACTCACCAAATACCCTGCCAGCCAGGCTCTCACTGGTTCAGGGACTTGGCAGAAAGGAACTCACAGGTGGCAGACCTTTCAGAATTGTCCACAGGGTAGGCCAGAGAATAGACAGATTCTGCAAACAATAGACTAGTCATCTCGATTTTGATTTACATCAGCATTCTAGAATGCATCGTTAAAGTCATTATTAGCACTCAGATGGGGAAGAAGTGAGCATTAGCGGACAGCCTACATTCATTATCATTCATTCATAACAGTATACCTTAGTTAACTTCTTTGATTGGACCCTTAGACCCTGAAATTAGGTAAAGAAATACAATAACTGACTTTGCCTATTTGAAACAGTGCTCTTCGTGAGCGTTTAAAAAGGATTACTTTTGTTTGACATGACCCTAATGTTCAAGGAATCAAAGCTACTGAAAAACAGATTTCAGTTCAATAGTAAGAAAGAACTTTCTAGCAGTCTAAATCAGAGGCTGAAGCCTGCCTACTAATGGGCCAAACAAACTCCTTAGACATCTTTTGTTTGGCTCACAAATAGGAATGCCACCCACCACTATGCAGGCTGTACATCTGACAATCTGTACAATCGTATACAGTGGTCTAGTCCACACACACACACAAAAATATTTATGCTTTAAATTAGTTACCAACTGTAACACTTAGAATTTTTCACATTAAAATCCAGATTTCTGTCTTCTCTGGGGTACCTGGTGTGCAGGACAGCCTACATTTCCTAATAGTGACAACATCCTAACACTGTACAGAAACCTCCTTCTGTGGATGGATGTGTGCAGTCCAGTTGGGCACAGTCCCCACGTGCCTGCCACTAGTTTATGCTGCCCGCTTGGGCCCTGAGGGCATTTAAGCTGGGGACTCAGACAACCTTTTTAAATAGATTCACCATTAAGATTCTCTGATTCTCTAATTCCCTGAGCCTAAATGTCATTCAATAATCTCTATTTTGGATTGTTGTTATTTTGGAGGTTAAAAACCCCCGTGTGTTCTTTCAATAAGAATCTAGCACCATTCTTTGCTTTAAGCTTATGCTCTATTTGGCAGCTCTTTGGCCACCAGCTGCAAAACTTCTCTCTCTCAAATTTCAAAGTAACTTTAAGAATAAGGACAGGAAATTCAAGCGCTTCAACAAGAACTTTTTGATGCATTCCTGTGACTGATTAAGGTATGTCAAAGACTAAGTTACTACAACAGCTATATATTTTTAAGTGATTTATGTCATATTACTTCATCATAGGGTCCAATGAAACATCTTGAATTTCTTGGTATTCAGCTACATCAAGGCTTCCTCTTTTCACTGCAGATTTATTGATTTATATTCCTTAGAAAATAAAGATAATGAAAGGAACAGGGTTTAATCAATGTTTTAGAGTAGGTCATGCTATTATTATAAATAAGGAAAAAATAGAATCATAGTACCATAGTTCAAAATGAAATGATGATTAACAACAACAGCAAAAAAAAAAAAAAAAACAGGTTTGTGGGTATTATGTAAATAAAATAGAGCTGATTTTCAAAAGTTAAAACTGTGCCCTAGAATTTGCATATAACATGTTGGAGGTAACCTATCTAAATGTAATATAAATTAAAACTCTTGGTCATTAGGTACCACGCAATCTTGTTACTGTTGTTGTTAGATGTCATCGAGTCGCTTCCGACTCATAGCAACACTATGTACAACACAATGAAACACTACCTGGTCCTGTACCATTCTAACAATTGTTGCTATGTTTGAGTCCAGTGTTGCAACCACTGTGTCAATCCATCTCATTGAGAGACTTCCTCTCTTTCACTCATCCTCTACTTTAAAAACAAAAAAAAAATTTTTTTTTTAACCTCTGTTTTTTTGACTACAAGGCATTCAACCGTATGAATCATAACAAATTATGGATAACATTGCAAAGAATGGGAATTCAAGAACATTTAATTGGGCTTATAAGGAACCTGTACATAGACCAAGAGAGTCATTGGGACAGAGCAAAGGAATACGTCCTGTTTTAAAATCAGCAAAGGTGTACATCAGGGTTGTATCCTTTCACCATACCTATTCAATCTATATGTTGAGCAAATATTCTGAGAAGCTGGACTATATGAAGAAGAACACAGCATCTGTATTGGAAGAAGACTCATTAACAACCTGTGATATGCAGATGACACACCTTGCTTTCTGAAAGTGAAGAGAACTTGAAACACTTACTGCTGAAGATCAAAGACTAGAGGCTTCAGTATGGATTATACCTCAACATAAAGACAAAGGTCCCCACAGCTGGACCAATAAGCAATATCATGATAAATGGAGAAAATATTGAAGTTGCCAAGAATTTTATTTTACTTAGGCCCACAATCAACGCCCACGGAAGCAGCAGTCAAGAAATCAAACGACTTATTGCACTGGGCAAAACTGCTGCAAAAGACCTCTTTCAAGTGCTAAAAGACAAAGATGTTACTTTGAGGACTAAGGTGCACCTGACCCAAGTCATGGTATTTTCAATCACTTCATAAGCATGCAAAAGCTGTGCAATGAATAAGGAAGATCCAAGAATTGATGCTTTTGAATTATGGTGTTGGTGAAGAATATTGGATATCCCATGGACTGCCAGAAGAACAAACAAATCTGTCCTGGAAGAAGTACAGCCAGAATGCTCCTCAGAAGCAAGAATGGAGAGACTTCATCTTGTGTACTTTGGACATGTTATCTGGAGGGACCAGTCCCTGGAGAAGGACATTGTGCTTGGTGAAGTAGAATGTCAGAGAACGAGAGGAAGCCCCTCAACAAGATGGACTGACACAGTTGTTGCAAGGATGGGCTCAAGCATAGGAACCATCATGAGGACGGCTCAGGACCAGACAATGTTTTGTTTTGTTGTACATAGGGTCGTTACGAGTCAGAATTAATTAAACTGCATCTAACAACAACGAACATCTTTTTGATATTCTCTGCTTTCAGTCAAGATCCATCTGACATCAGCAATGATATCCCTCGCTCCACTTCCTCTTCTGAATCTGGCCTGAATCTCTAGCACTTCCCTGTCAATGTACTGCTGCAGCTGTTTTTGAGTTACCTTCAACAAAATTTTACTTGCAGGTGATATAATATTGTTCCATAATTTCCACATTTTTTTTTTTTTTATTGGATCACCTTTCTTTGGAATGCGCACAAATATGGATCTCTTCCAGTTGGTTGGCCAGGTAGCTGACTTCCAAATTTCTTGGCAAAGACGATTGAGTACTTCCAGTGTTGCATCCAGTTATTGAGACATCTCAACTGGTATTCTGTCAATTCCTGGAGCCTTGTTTTTTGCCAACGCCTTCAGTGCCGCTTGGACTTCTTTCAGTACCATCAGTTCCTGATCAAATGCTACCTCCTGAAATAGTTGAAAGTTGACTAATTCTTTTTGGTACACTGACTCTGTATATTCCTTCCATCTTTTTTTGCTGCTTCCTACATAGTTCAATGTTTTGCCCATATTATCCTTCAATATTGCAACTTGAGGCTTGAATTTTTTCTTCAGTTCTTTCAGCTTGAGAAATGTCAAACATGTTCACCCCTTTTGGTTTTCTTTGCACATTTCATTATTATACTTTGTCTTCTCCAGCTGTCCTTTGAAATCTTCTGTTCAACTCTGTTACGTGATCATTTTTTCCATTCGCTTTAGCTACTCTATATTGAAGGGCAAATTTCAGAGTCTCTTCTGATGCACAGTTTGGTCTTTTCTTTCTTTCCTGCCTCTTTAATGACCTCTTGCTTTTTTCATGTATGATGTCCTTGTTGTCATTCCACAACTGGTCTGGTCTTCAGTCATTTGTCTTCAATGTGTTGAATCTATTCTTGAGATGGTCTCTAAATTTAGGTGAGATATGCTTAAGGTCGTATTTTGGTTCTTGTGAACTTGTGTTAATTTTCTTCAGCGTCAACTTCAACTTGCATATTAGCAATTGATGGTCTGTTTCTCAGTTGGTCCCTGGTCTTGTTTTGACTGATGATATTGTGCTTCTCCATCATCTTTTTCCATAGATATGGTCGATTTGGTTTCTGTGTAGTCCATCCAGTGAGGTCTGCATGTATGGTCACTGTGTTGTTGAGAAAAGGTATTCGCATTATTGTTGTTGTTGTTAGGTGCCATCGAGTTGGTTCTGACTCATAGTGACTCTGTGTACAACAGAATGAAACATTGCCTGGTCCTTCGCCATCCTCACAATCATTGTTATGTTTGAGCCCATTGTTGCAGCTACTGTGTCAATCCATTTCATTGAGGGTCATGCTGTTTTTCGCTGGCCTTCTACTCTACCAAGCATGATGTCCTTTTTCAGGAACTGATCCCTCCTGATAACACGTCCAAAGTATGTGAGACGTAGTTGCACCATCCTTGCTTCTAAGGAGCATTCTGATTTTACTTCTTTCAAAACAGATTTGTTTCTTCTTTTGGCAGTGCTTGGTATATTCAATATTCACCACCAACACCACAATTCATAGGCTTCAATTCTTCTTCAGTCTTCCTTATTCTTAGTTCAGCTTTCGCATGTATATGGGGCCTGGCTTGGGTCAGGTGCACCTTGTCTTCAAGGTGACGCCTATGCTTTTCAATACTTTAAAGGGATCTTTTGCAGCAGATTTGCCCCATGCAATGCATCATTTGATTTCTTGACTGTTGTTTCCGTGGGCATTGATTGTGGATCCAAGTAAAATGAAAGCCTTGACAACTTCAATCTTTTTTCCTTTTATCATGATGTTGCACGTTGGTCCAGCTGTGAGGGTTTTTGTTTTCTTTACATTGAGGTGTAATTCACGTCGAAGGCTATGATCTTTAATCTTCAACAGTAAGTATTTGAAGTCCTCTTCACTTTCAGCAAGTAAAGTTGTGTCATCTGCACAACGCCGGTTGTTAATGTTTGGTCAATTTCAGATTACAGAATTTGGTAAAAATTTTCAAGTTCTTCACCTTTGGCCTTAGTGGTTGGTGCATAAATTTGAATAGTATTAACTGGTTTTCCTTGTAGGCATATGGATATTATCCTGTCACTGACAGTATTGTATTTCAGGATGGATCTTGAAACATTCTTTTTGATGATGAATGTGATGCCATTTCTCTTTGTCATTCTCGGCATAGTAGACTATATGAATGTCTGACTCAAAATGGCCAATATCAGTCCTTTTCAGCTCACTAATGCCTAGGACATCAATGTTCACGCATTTCATTTCATTTTTGACGATTTCCAATTTTCCTAGATTTCATACTTCATGCAATCCATGTCCCAATTATTAATGGATGTTTGCAGGTGTTTCATTTTGAGTCATGCCTCACTAGCCAATAAAGGTCCAGAAAGCTTGACTCCATCAACATCATTAAAACCAGCTTTACTTTGAGGAGGTAGCTCTTCCCCAGTAGTCTTTTGAGTGCCATCCAACCTGAGGGGTTCATCTTCTGGCACTATATCAGACAATGCTCTGCTGCTATTTATAAGGTTTTCACTGGCCAATTTTTTTTTTAGAGGTAGATCTCCAGGTGCTTCTTCCTAGTCTGTCTTTGTCTGGATGCTCAGCTGAAACCTGTTCTCCATGAGTAACCCTGCTGGTGTTTAAAATACCAATGGCATAGCTCCAGCATCACGGCAACATAAAAGCCACCTCGGTACGACAAACTCCCAGATACATGATGACATGCAGTCTTACTGCCCTCAAAATTTTGGATCAAGAATTACTCAGGGAAATTCTCAGTAGAAATTTGGTATTAGTTTTTGTAAATGTGCCTGTTCAATAGCACTAAGGAAAAACAACCTTTTCTATGATCAATATACAATAAAAATCATACAGTAAAATATGACTTGATGAAAAGCAAGCTACTTGATGTTTTTTAAAAGTATAAAATCCAATTCTAAAATGTGTCCTTGTTTAAAAATGTCCTAAAGCACCTAACACTGACAATAGCCTATTTTCTATTATTTTTAAAAAATAAATAAATCACATTATTTTCTATTATTTATAATATTTCTATTATTTTAAAAATGAACTTGAATTTTACTGAAAACTATTAGAAAATAAATAACATTTTATTTTTACAGGGTTTCATGTTTAAGAAAAAGAATATGGCACTTAAAGACCATTAAATGTCTATTTCTGAAAGATTTCAGTAACATTTTAAATGAATAAACTAAAATTATTTTTGCTTCGAAGGCTTTCATCATTGCTGACACGGTAGCGACTCTCTGAGTTTACATTAATAAACTTCAGTGAACTTCAAAATGACAACCTAGATCCTCACCTCTAGTTTCTTTCCAATAAATGTATATATATGCTCTGTTGAATGCAATCATAAAGAACTCTCTGTCGTGGGTGGCAGGGAGGTCCTGGGGGGCAAGAGGAGGAAGCCCCGAGCCTGCAGAGGCTAAGGAAGGGGAGCAGAAGATGAAGTCCAAGGGAGTGCCAGACGAGGCACAGAATGACCTTTGAGGCTCCACAAATATGAATGACATCTGATTGAGGCAGCCAGACAAGAAGGGGGAGAAGCACTTCTGCAGATACATCCCCACTATCAAGGTCTCTTCATCTTGAAATTGGGGTGGGCAACTTAGAGATTGCCCTTGGGCTCTCGTTACCTTCCCTACCCTCTGTGAATATGGACAGTTGAGTTAAAATTTGCAAGGCACAGAAATAAGTAAAAGCATTTCAGCCAAAGTGACAGTATGTGGGAAATTATAGTGGTGGGAGGAACATGGGATGTTTGAGGAAAATCAAATAATTTTTTCCATGCCTAAAATGAAGTTATAATGGAATAATATGGTTCTAGGAAAAGCCGAAAAGCATATCTTTGAAACCACACAGACCTTAGTTTAAATCCTCAATTCAAGTATTAATAAAATACTTTGAGGTGAAAAAAAACTCCGCACTGCAGTAGGGGATAGATTCGATCTGTCCTGATAACAGTTCATACTAAAAAATATTTGGTGGTAATCACATGTGTTCTGTGCTCTGCGTTCTGAGAAAAACACTGCCAACCTGTAGTCAACAGTCAAGAGAGAGAAGAATTTTAATTTGAAGAAAAGACTACCTTTGAATATTTGAAGGACTTCCATATAAAAGATGAAGTCCTTGGATTGTGCAAATGGCTAAGCACTCAACTACTAGCTGAAAGGTTGGTGGTTTGAACCCACCCAGAGGCTCCTGGGAAGGCAGGATTCGTGATCTGCTTCTAAAAGGTCACAGCCTTTAAAACCCTATAGAGCGGTTCTATTCTATACACATGGGACCACCATGAATTGAAATAGACTAGACTGCAACTAACAGCAACAACATATAAAAGATAAGCTTGATTATGTGATCTTTCAGAGAGCGGTAGTTTCTGTGAGAAGACATCTCCATCAGACTAACAGAATAAAAAAAAAAAAAAACAGAATGCTTTATAGCAATCAGTACTGCCTAATAATGTTTCATGGAGAAGTAAGCTCCTTCCTTCTAGAAACAAAGACTGCTGGCCACCCAGTAGAGATGCTACGGATGGGATTGCTGCTTTGTGGTGAGCATTAGACTCCCTTTGACTTTATAATACTATGGTTCAATTGATTTTATAATTTTATACGTTAATGTGCAAAATGTCAAAGCAGTTCTCATTGTTTTGATTCTTTGTTCATATGAGTTTTGAAATCTATTTTTTATTCTTCTTGTTAGTTATGAAGTCAACTCCAACACATGGCAACCCGTTGTATAATAGAATGAAACGTTGCCAGATGCTGTGTATTTCTCATGATCACTGGTGTGCTCGACTTCATTGTTGCAGCCACTGAGCATTTTAAATGCCTTCCAACCTAGGGAGGCCAACTTCTAGCACTATATTGGACAGTATTCTGCTGCAATTCATAGGGTTTTCATTGGTTAATCTTTGGAAGTGATCAGCAGGCCTTTCTTCCTAGTCTGTTTTACTATGGAAGCTCTGCTGAAACCTGTCACAGGTGACCACGCTGGCATTTGAAATACCAGGGGCATAACTTCCAGGATTATAGCAACACATAAGCCACCACAGTATGAAAAATCGACACACAGGTAGTGGACAGTATTACTAGGCACTGTCAACTCCTGGAACAAGTCCTTTTCAAATGACCGAAATTAGCTACTTAGAAAAAACTCAATTGCTAATATAAAACCAAAAAAGCCAAACCCAATGCCGTCGAGTTGATTCCAACTCATAGCGAGCATATAGGACAGAGTACAACTGCCCCATAAAGTTTCCAAGGAGTGCCTGGTGGATTCGAACTGCCAACCCTTTGGTTAGCAGCTGTAGCACTTAACCACTGCACCACCAGGGTTTCCAGTTGCTAATATAGAATGTTTAAAAGTTTTTAGTGCTTCTTTTATTTCAGTCCAACAAATACATAAACCTTATTTCAAAGAGGTATACACAGATTGCACACTGGAGCACCTGGCACAGAGTTGGCAAGTTAAAAATACTATGTGAGACAATACTGAATGAATGAATGAAATTATATAAAATCAAATGAGGGGGTTCAATACAAGAATAACACATATAACAAAATGTTTACTTATGTAGGACATTCCATACTAAAAGGATTTCTATTACACTTGCCAATTTATAGGACTTGCTGGTTAATAAAAATTAGTTCATATTTTTATTGAACATTTACTCTGTGCCAACTGCTGTACTAAGCACTTCACATGGATTTTCTTAGTAATTGCTCATAAAAACACTTGGAGACAGCACAGCATGGAAGTTAAGAGCATCAACTCTAAAGCCAGCCTGCTTAGACCTGGCTCCTCACTTTAGCTGTGGCAGCCTGAGAGAGTTACTTAACCATTCCATGGCTCGGTGTAAAATGATAATAATAGTTCTAATCTCATAGGATATGAAGTGCTTAGATCAGTACCTGGTGTAGTATATGTAAAAAAGTTTTAGCTGTCATCATTCAGATCTAGAGCCAGATTTCCTGGGGTATAATCCCATCTTCACTTCTTACCTTGTGACCACAGACACGTAATTTACTCTGTCGGAGACTCTATTTGTCATATACAAAGATGACAATAATATATCATTAGGCTACTGTATCAATTAAATAAATTCATATACAAGTGCTTAAAACAGTGCCTGACATACAATAAGTACTCAATAAATGTTGACTGTTATAATTCTTGCAGTCCCTGGGTGGCACAAATGGTTTAAATACTCAAATACTAGCCAGATGGTTGGCAGTTTGAACCCACCCAGAGGCACCTTGGAAGACCGGCCTAGTTATCTACTTCTAAAAGGTCACAGCCTTGAAAAACCTATGGAGCAGTTCTACTCTACACACATGGGGTTTCTATGAGATGAATTCACTCAGTGGCAACTAACAACAACAATATTACAATCCTCACTTTATAGATGAGCACATAGACATTTCACAGTATTAAAGAGCTCGCAGAAGAAACAACACCTAGTTGAAAAACTCAAACAGAATAAAAGTTTATTGTGGGTGCCATGCATCGAATTGTGTCCCACAAAAATGTGTGTCATCTTAGCTAGGGCATGATTCCCAATATTGTGTGGTTGTCCTCCATTTTGTGATCTGAGGTAATTATTGTTTGTGTTGTAAATTTTACCCTGTATGAATCGACTCGACGCAGTGGGTGGTGGATGATGTTTAATGAGGCAGGATTTGAGGCAGTAATGTTAATAAGGCAGGACACAATCTACAGGATTATGTTGTATCTTGAGTCAATTTCTTTTGAGATATAAAAGAGAAAAGTGAGCAGAGGGGAGAGTGACCTCATTACCACCAAGCAAGAAGACCCAGTAGTGGAGTATGTCCTTTGGACCCAAGGTCCCTGCTGTAGGAATCTCCTTTACCCATGGGAAGACTGATGCCAAGACATAAGGAGATCTCCAAGGAATGACGGGACCCGCAGATGTTGAAAGGAGACAAGAACCTTCCTCCAGAGCTGACACAGAGATAGCCATCCCCTGGAGTTGACACCCTGAATTCAGACTTTTAGCCTCCTAGACTGTGAGAGAATAAATTTCTGTTTGTTAAAGTCACCACTTGTGGTGTTTCTGTTATAGCAGCCCTAGATAACTAAGACAGTGGTAATAAAAACACAGTTTAACCTGGAGAAACACAAAGTGAAAGCAACTCATTGGGTGTTCCCCTGAGATATTCTAATACTTGGGTTCATAAAGGCAAAAACCACAAACATGAAAGATAGATTGAAAGTTATTATGATTGGTTGGTATTTACATAAAGTTGTTTACAAAGAATTGTCACTGGTGACTGGGACTAAAACGCAGATGAAAATTACAGGAGCTGGGTTTTGGTTTTCCTGGAATTAAAAAAAAAAAATCTGTCGAGGGCATCTTGACATTTATAGGCATGTCTTAATCTATGTGGTACAACTTGACACCTGCATGCATGTTTTTTCAAGAATTTGCAAAGTAGAAGTAACTTATGAGAAACAGTTAACAAAATGAGGTCAGGATAACAAAATGGCATCAGACCTACACTTCAGCCAGAAGCCTCAGCCATGCCAAGTGCCTTGAATTTTAGAGTGGTCTTTGTCAGCAGGACTGAGATGCCATGTGAATGTAGGCCAGGACTCAAAACCAGACAGTCTGACTCTAGTGCCATAATTCATTTTAGGTAGTCTCAAAAAATGTTGAAATTTTATCTAGCAAAAATATTTTAAATTATACTCCCAATATTGTGAGTATATCACTGGATAAGGGATCTAAATGTGTTGAATTTCAAGTAGTTATTTTTCTAATCAGCCTTCATATGGAAACATCTTAAAATGTTAGTGAATACTTCCGTTTTCTAAAGCAGAGATAGTTGTTGGCACAAGCACCTAAAGAATCTTAATTCCACCAAGAAAACATAACCTTAACAAATATCTATACACCGCATAACAGGACCCCGAAATACAAAAAACAAACTCTAACAGCAGTGAAAAGAGAATTAGACAATTCCACAATAATAGTGGGAGACTTCAACACACCAGCCTCAGTAAAGGACAGAACAGCTAGAAAGCAACTCAACAGAGGTACAAAAGACCTAATGGCCAAAACTGAACAACAGGACCTCATAGACATATATAGAACACTCCACCCTACAGCAGCAAAGTATGCATTCTTTCCAATGCACACGGAACATTTTTCAGAATAGGCCACATATTAGGCCACAAAGCAATCCTCAATAAAATCCAAAACATGGAAATAATACAAAGCATTCTTTCTGATCACAATGCCATAAAAGTAGAACTCAGTAACAGGAAAAGCAAGGATAAAAAAATCAAATACATGGGAACTGAATAACACCTTGCTAAAAAACAACTGAGAAATACAAGAACTCAAAGAGGGAATAAAAAATTCCTAGAATCAAATAAGATTGAAAATACATCATACCAAAACTTTTGGGACACAGCAAAGACAGTGCACAGAGGTCACTATATAGCAATAAATGTACACATCATAAAAGAAGAACAGCCCAAAACTAAAATGTTAGCCCTACAACACAAACAATAGAAAAAGAACAGCAAAAGAAGCCACCAGAAGAAAGGAAATAATAAAGATAAGAACAGAAATAAATGAAATAGAGAAGAGAAAAACAATAGAAAGAACCAACAAAACCAAAAGTTGGTACTTTAAAAAGGTCAACAAAATTGAGAAACCACTGGCCAAACTGACAAAAGAAAAACAGGAAAGGAAGCAAATCGCACAAATAAGAAATGAGTTGGGGGACATTACAATAGACCCAACTGAAATAAAAAAGATCATAACAGAATATTATGAAAAATTATACTCCATCAAATCTGAGAATCTGGAGGAAATGGACAAATTTCTAGAAACACACTACCTACTTAAACTAACACAAACTGAGAAAGAAAATCTGAACAGACCTATAACAAGAAAAAAAAAACTCCATAGACAACAATAAAATACACTGGCCCAGAAGTCTTCATGGAGAGCTCTACCAAACATTCAGAGAAGCACTCACACCAGTACTACTCAAACTATTTCAGAGCATAGAAAAGGAAGGAATACTTCCAAGTTCATTCTATGAAGCCAGCATAACCCTGATAGCAAAGCCAGGCAAAGACATCACAAAAAATGAATATTACATACCAAAATCTACCATGAATGTAAATGCAAAAATTCTTAAAAAAAAAAAAAAACTAGCCAATAGAATTCTGCCTCATATCAAAAAATAAAAAGCCACAACCAAGTGGGATTCATACCAGGTAAGCAAGAATAGTTCAGCATTAGAAAATCAATCAACATAATCCACCACATAAATAAAACAAAAGAAATAAATCACATGATCATCACAATCAATGCATTAAAGGCATTTGATAAACTTCAACACCCATTCCTGACAAAAACGCTCAGCAAAATAGGAATAGAAGGAAAATGCCTCCACCTAGTCAATGGCATCTATACGAAACCAACAGCTAACATCATTTTCAACTGAGAGAGGATGAAATCATTCCCTCTGAGGATGGGAACAAGATAAGGATGTGCTTTATCACCACTCCTATTTAACATTGTGTTGAAAGTCACAGCTAGGGCAATAATTGAAGAAAAAGAAATAAAGGGCATCCAAATTAGAAAGGAAGACGTAAAACTATCCCTATTCACAGATTATATAATCCTATACAAGACTCCACAAGAAAACTACTGGAACTAGTAGAAAGATTCAGTAGAGTAGCAGGATACGAGATTGACATACAAAAATCAGCTGGATTCCTATACACCAACAAAGAGAACTTTGAAAAGGAAATCAAGAAAACAATATTTATAATCACCCCTAAAAGAAAAAAAAAAAAACCTTAAGAGTAATTCTAACCAGGGTTGTGAAAGGCCTATACAAAGAAAGCTACAAAACACTTCTTCAAGAAACCTAAAGAGACCTACATGATGGGAAAATATACCGTGCTTGTCATGGATTGAATTGCGTCCCCCCAAAATATCTGTCAACTTGGCTAGGTCATGATTCCCATTACTGTATGATTGTCTAACATTTTGTCATCTGATGTGACTTCTCTATGTGTTGTAAATCCTATCACTATGAGGTAATGAGATGGATTAGTGTCAGTTACATTGATGAGATCTATAAGATTAGATAGTGTCTTAAGCCAATCTCTTTTGAGATATAAAAGAGAAAAGCAAGAAGGGAGACATGGGGACCTCATTCCACCAAGAAGGCAAGACCAGCAGCGGAAGGTGTCCTTTGGACCAGAACTTCCTGCACAGAGAAGCTCCTTGACTAGGGTAAGATTGAGGTCAAGGACCTTCCTCCAGAGCTGACAGAGAGAGAAAGCCTTCCCATGGAGCTGATGCCCTGAATATGGACTTGTAGCCTACTAGACTGTGAGAGAGTAAATTTCTCTTTGTTAAAGCCATCCACTTGTGGTATTTCTGTTATAGCAGCACTAGATGACTAAGATAATGCCAGCACCATTTGTAAAGAGACTGTCTTTTTCTCATTTAATGGACTTCCATCTTTCATCGAACATCAGCTGACTTGTAGGTGGATAGATTTACACCTGGGTTCTCAATTCTGTTCCATGGGTCTATGTGTCTGTTGTTGTACAAGTACCAGGCTGTTTTGACTACTGCGACTGTGTAGTAGGTTCTGAGATCAGGTAATATGAGGCCTCCTACTTTGTTCTTCTATAGTGCTTTATTTATCCAGTTCCTCTTTCCTTTCCATATAAAGTTAGTGGTTAGTTTTTCCACCTCTTAAAGAATGCTGTTGGTATTTGAATTGGGATTGCATTATATCTGTATCCCATAACAATGGATGTATCTGCAGGCATTATCCTGAGTAAAATTAGTCAGTTGCAAAAGGACAAATATTGTATGAAACCACTATTATAAGAACTCAAGAAAAAGGTTAAACATAGAAGAAAACATTCTTTGATGGTTACAAGTGTAGGGAGGGAGGGAGAGGGATATTCACTAATTAGATCCAAAAAATCCAAACGAAACCCATTGCTGTCGAGTTGATTTCAACTCATAGTGACCCTATAGGACAGAGTAGAACTGCCCCATAGAGTTTCCAAGGAGTGCCTGGAGGATTTGAACTGCTGACCCTTTGATTAGCAAGCCGTAGCACTTAAACACTAAGCCACCAGGGTTTCCACTAACTAGATAGCAGACAAGAATTTTTTTAGGTGAAGGGAAGGACAACACACAACACAGGGGAAGTCAGCACAACTGGACTAAACCAAAAGCTAAGGAGTTTTCTAAACACAACCAAACACTTCAAGGAACACAGTAGCAAGGGTAGGGTCTGGGGACCATTGTTTCAGGGGACATCTAGGTCAATTGGCATAACAAAGTTTATTAAGAAAATGTTCTGCATTACACTTGGTGAGTGGCATCTGGGGTCTTGAAAACTAGCAAGCGGCCATCTAAGATGCATCAATTGGTCCTAAACCACCTGGAGCAAAGAAGAATGAAGAACATCAAAGACACAAGGAAAATATCAGCTCAAGTGACAGAAAGGGCCACATAAACCAGAGGCTCCAACAGCCTGAGACTGGAAGAACTAGATGGTGCCCAGCTACCATCAATGTCTGCCCTGACAAGGAACACAGCTTAGAGCCCCTGAAGAAGCAGGAGAAAAGTGAATGCAGAACTCAAATTCTAGTAAAAACACCAGACTTTATGGTCTGACTGAGACTGGAGGGACCCCAGAAGACATGGCCACTGGACTCTCTGTTAGCCCAATACCAAAACCATTCCCAAAGCCAGCTCTTCAGACAAAGATTAGACTGGACTATAAGACATAAGATGATACTGGTGAGGAGTGTGCTTCTTAGCTCAAGTAGACATATAGACTAAGTGGGCAGCTCTTGTCCAGAGGCAAGATGAGAAGGCAGAGGGGGACAGGAGCTGGTTGAATGGACATGGGAAATAAAGGGTCGAGAGGAGGAATGTGCTGTCACATTATATGGAGAGCAACTAGGGTCACATAACAATGTATGTATAAGTGTTTGTATGAGAAGCTGACTTGAATAGTAAACTTTCACTTAAAGCACAATAAAAAAAAAATTTTTAAATAAATAAATTATAAGAACAAAAGTTTTGTTGTAGTCTCTAGTTTTGTCCTAGAGACTGGGTCAACTGAAGCCCCTCAAAACCTCAAATTTACTTCAAACGCACACACACAAAAAGAAAATGTTCTACATCTAACTTTGGTAGGTAGCGTCTGGAGTTTTAAAATCTTCGAGCAGCCATTTAACACATATCTGTTGGACCCATTCCATCTGGAGAAAATGAGAATGAAGAAAACCAAAGACAAGGGAAATATTAGTCCACAGGACTAATGGACCACACACAGCTTCCACCAGCCTGAGCTCAGAAGAACTGGATGGCGCCCAGCTACCACCACCAAAAGCTCTGACAGGGATCACAATAGAGGGTCCCAGAAAAAGTGGGAGAAAAATGTAGAACAAAATCCAAATTCATGAAAATAAAACAAAAAACCAGACCTACTGGTCTGACAGTGACTGGAAGAACCCCTGAGTCTATAACCCCTGGACATGCTTTTAACTCAGAACTGAAGCCACTCCCAAAGTTCACCCCTCAGCCAAAGATTAGACAGGCCTAGAAAACAAACAATAACACACGTGAGGAATGTGCTTCTTAGTTCAGTCATGTATATGAGGCCAAAAGGGCAACACCTTCCCAAAAGCAAGATGAGAAAGCAGGAAGGGACAGGAAAAGTGGACAGATGGAAATAGGGAATTGGAGTATGGAAGGGGAAAGTGTTGACACGCTTCGGAGATTGCAACCAATGTGATGATATAACTTGTGTATAAATTGTTGAATAAGAAACTAATTTGCTCTGTAAAGTTTCATCTAAAGCACAAGAAAAAAAAAGAGAATCTTAAGTCTGTCGGTCTGCCTCTATTTCTCCTTCCTCATTTCTGTTGTTCAGATTTTAACTACTTTAAATCTCTTTATGTGCTCTAATTTCTGATTTTCCTCTATCTCGGCCTAAAAGACCATGAGCTTGGCCAGTGCCAAACATTGTGCATTGGAACAGCATGGGTTTTTTAGTTAGGCAAACATTTTAACAGTTCTTAATTTTCCCTCTTAAGTCCTCACAGCTTTTCACCACCAATTTTGATCCTTGAGATTTATTGCTGCAGGGCCTAAAACACAAGGACACTTGTCCTACTTCACATGAGGGAAGGGATGATGACAACGGGGTTAAAGCTGAAGCACAGTGTGAATAGGTAGAAGAAGAGTGTTAGTTGAGTTCTCTTACGATAGATGTTCTCATCTGATCCCAATGAGGTACATAGAAGTCAGATTATAGTATGAGTTGGGTCATCCAAAAGTTAGTGTGACAAGGACAAAGTGTTCCACAGGCTAAATGGAAGTCACATTTATCTTAAGGCCAATAGCCAAAGAGGGCTGTTTGGCCCTGACCCTGAACTTACACAGAGGCTAGAGCACAACCTTGGCTGCTAATTCTGGCAGGGCAACCAGTAGTCATGGGCGAACCAGAGGCATTTCCATAGGGATCAGGGAACAGAGTCTTCAAAACAGACCTGAAGGATCATCTCTTTTCTGTTCACAAGATTCCTGCCCCAAATACATCCAGATACCATGTTGGAGAGAAGCAGGTTGAGGATAAGGAAATAAGAAAAACTTGGGTTTAGACCAAAAAAAAAAAAAAACTGAAGACTTAAACTGTTAGACCAAGTTTATCAGATCAGAATAAATTATTTTTAGAGTGGGTACTTAAAAGCACAGTCAAATAAGCGAGAGAGAACATAAACTGTGTATTCTTTTCCCATCTGTGTATGGAGTATGCACATTTGTGTATGCTGTCATTGTTGTGTGCCGTTGAATCAATTCCCACTCACAGCAACCCTACATGACAGAGTAGAATTGCCCCATAGGATTTTCTAAACTGTAATCTTTACAAGAGCAGATTGCCAGGTCTTTTCTCCCAAGAAGCAGCTAGTAGATTCAAATGGCCAACCTTTCGATTAGCAGCCAAGTGCTTTAACCATTGTACCACCAGGGCTCCTTCTTTGTGTCCATACTCTCCCCATGTTAATAGATTTTCTTTCTGAACAGCAGTCAACAGTTTGCAAAAATTACACTCACGAGAAGTTAACCACACAAAAAGGGATTAACATTTATTGTAGGAACCCTTATGTCTCATTTGACAGTCACAAAACCTGAGAATACTGAGGCTCAGAAATAATAACAACAAATGTACATTAAATATTAATTCCATCAGGCCTCATGCTAAGTACTATATGTGTATTATCTCAATTAAACCTTATGTAGTAGGTCTAATGTTAGTCTGCTTTTATAGATGAGGAAACCAAGGCTTTTAAGGTTAAGTAACTTCCCCAAGATCAAGAGATAGAGGATTATAATTTAAAGCCACTTTATCCCAGAGCCTGAGCTCTTAGCCGCTACATGATCCATTTAGAGCACAAGACCAGAAGCACCTGTCCCTTATGTTGGTATTAGTACTGCTTTACGGAAGAGACCTCAGAATAACCTTACTATACATGTAGAGGAATTCACAGAGGTACTTGAGCTGGAAAATAAAAATGAAAAATAAGGTAAAACTAACATGTGATTATTATTTCAAATCCATTCCAAAAGATACATTTTCACAAGAATCAATAGATTGTTTCTTAAAAGGAAAAAACATAAAAACAATAAGCAAAACCCTTTACAAGCCTAAAGAATGTTCATCGTGAATAAACAATAAACTTTTTACAAAAAATGGAAGTCAGGGAAGGAAGAAAGAAAAAGAGGAGGGGGGAGCAGGAATGGATGGTAGGGAGGGAAAGAGGGAGGGAGGGAGGAGTGAACTTGGCATAATGAAGAATATGAATTTAACATAATTTTTCTCCTAACTTTGCAGCAGCATTAACCACACATTATTGATTTGGTACCAGGATTCTTCTACCTGAAAATGGAAAGTGAATATTCACTTGAACAAAACTGATAGAATTAACTCTATGGCATAATCTATCACAAAATAGATTTTTAATTAATGGTAAATATTTTTATGAAAGTATATTGCTATATCTGCTTCCTCAACGAGATGGATTAACACGATAGCTGAAACACAGACTCAAACATACCAACAGTCAAGACCACAAGACAGGATGGAGCAACACTTTATTCTGTTTTACATAAGGTCGCTGTGGCTTGGAGGTGACTTGACAGCAACTAACAACAACGATATCTCTCTATATTTATCACTCCTAAATTTTTTCTTATTTCTCATTTCTATCTACCTTGCTAATAGTATGGAGTTTAAAATATGTGTTGAAGGAATAAGTACTAGGAAGCTTGAGTTCTGATTTTCATTCTCATTTTCTAATATGAATTTCAGAACTGTGTTTTTTGCCTCTGGAAATTCTCTTTGTATAGTTAGAAATACATTGCCTTTTTTTTTTTTTAATATTAAGCTTCCAAGTACACTATGTATTTACAAACTTGTGATCCATCAAACCACTGAAAATTCATGCCCCAAAATTTTTTCACTTAGTCAGCTTCTACCGTATGCCAAAAACACACACACACACACAAAAAATCAGTTGACCATGTAGATCAGTGGTTCTCAAAATGTGGTCCACAGATCCCTGGGATCCCTGAGGCACTTTCAGGGAGCCTACAAAGTCAAAACTATTTGTTGTGATGTTAATTACCTTAATCCCACTATGCTGACATTTTACTTATGGTGTGAAAGCAGTTCATAGTAGGTAAAACTTCTAGAAGTTAAGCACAAATCAAAGCAATGGCACCAAACGCATTTGCTGAGTATCTGCAGTAAGAATGATAATAATGAGGAGGAGCGGGAAGGTGAAGGAAAGGAAGAAGGAGGAAAAGGAGAAGGGCAGAATGACTTAAGGATGTCCTTCATAAAACAGGAAAAATACTAATTTTATTAAAACTCAACCCTTAGGTAAGTACATGCAAATTTCTTCTCCTGCATACCAAAGTTCAAGGTTTGTCTTGAGGAAAAGCACTTGGGCAATTGTTTGAGTTGTACCCTGAACAACCTGTTGTTTTCATACAGCAGATTTTTTACTTGAAAGATCAACCAACAGCCTTCATAAAGGTTATTCATACTTGAGTAGCTGGCAGATACTTTCTCAAAAATGAACAAAACAAGCCTGCCACTTCAAGGAAAACAACTGATAGCATCTGTTGTCAATGATAAAATTTAGGCTTTTGACAAGAATTAGAATTTTAAAAAACTTGTATCTGCCACTATGAGCTTGACCACTTCCCAATATATGAAGTCCTTTCTCATAGGATCTGTGGTGATATTAATGAATGTGATTTTTTTCATATTGTATAATAAAATGTTTTAACAGTGGGAACACATGCACAAGTGAACCGATATTTTCCAAATAACCAATGCCTGATGTTACAAAATCCTGTATGGTTAAAAGGTTATGATTTTACCCTGTATGGGTAAAATCCATTTACATTGCAAGATGAACAAATGGATTTTAATGTAACAATGTACAAAAAACTCATTGTGGTAGCTTCAGATCCACACTACAACTAACTTTTAAGAAACTGTCATTTGGCCAGTATAATATCAAAGAAGATTGCACACAATTACCTAAAAATGTTGTTTAAATATCCCTATGGGCAGTTCTACTCTGTCCTATAGAGTCACTATGAGTCGGAATCGACTCAACGGCACTGGGGTGGGGTTAGCCTAATTACATATCTGTGTGGCCATGTTTTCTTTAAATATTCCAGCCAAAACAATATATTGCAACAGATAGAATACAAAGGCAGAATTGAGAATCCAGTTGTCTTGTACTAAAATACTGTCTTAGTCATCTAGTTCAGCTATAACAGAAATACCACAAATGGACGGCTTTAACAAAGAGAAATTTATTCTCTCACAGTATAGTAGGCTGCAAGTCCAAATTCAGCGCATCAGCTCCAGCTCTCTGTTGACTCTGGAGAAAGTTCCTTGTCATCAACCTTTCCCTGGACTAGGAGCTTCTCTGTGCAGGAACTTCAGGTGCAAGGGACACACTCTGCTCCTGGCGCTCCGTTCTTGGTTGTATGAGGACCCCCTCTCTGCTTGCTACCCTTTCCTTTTTTTTTTTTTTTATCTCTTGTAAGATAAAAGGTGGTACAGGTCACATCCCAGGAAAATTCCCTTTACATTGGATTAGGGGTGTGTGACCTTAGTAAGGATGTTTCAAACTCACCCTAATCCTCTTTAACATAATCTAATCTTGCCTCATTAACCAGAGGCAGAAAATATGATTTACAACACATAGGAAAATTACAATTACAAAATGGAGGACAACCACACCATACTGGGAATCATAGCCTAACCAAGTGGACACCTATTTCTTGGGGATACAATTCATTCCATGACGGATATTAAGATTTCAAAAATGTAAAATAATGTCATGTCACTAACTTGATTTTTTTTTTAATTTAAAAGATGGTTATTTTATTTTAAGATGTTGATATTAACATATATTTTATTATTATAAATGAATAAACATTTTTGAATTTCTCAAATGTAAATATTGGTAGATGTAATGTTTAATTTTTTTTTAATGTTTAAACGAGAATGCTTTGAGGGTCTCAGTAACTTTTAAAAGTGTTAAGCAGCCCTGAGACCAAAAAGTTCGAGAACTACTAACCTAGATATCTCCAGATATTCAAATATTTAAACATAACTCAATGAAATATTCACTCCAGATACATCAAGTGGCTGAATTTTGAAATCAGAACCTGCCCTTCTTGGTTTCTTGATAGTGTTTCTCACATGCCAGGAGGATTTTCCGGTCTGTTTACCATGATGTGCTTCTAAAGGCTCACTTATAGCTGCTGGGACTAAACACCCTTCAAATCACATAACGTCAACCCAATCTCTTCTACCAGGCAAAACTGGAATTAGAAATAAATTTCTAAGGTAGACTGAAAAAAAGCAGGGAGAATTCAAACTCACAAGTCAAATGTCTCTTAAATTACTTACTTCACATAAGTTCTCTTTAAAATTATTTGTGGATACAAATAAATATAATAAAGCTTGTGATCTAATACGATGGGGGTTTTGTCCACATTGAAAAAGAAAGGAAGCAAAGAGCACCTACTTCTACAGCTTTTCCCTTCTCCCAGGACACCAGCAGCCAGAAATGATTGACCTCATGCTAATAGACAAATTCCCAAGGTTCCCTCTCAGTACCTCCCTGATTCAGTAGATGGCTATATGTGCTGCAGAGCTAACGACTGTCACGCCTACAGCTGCAGCAACCAGAGTTTAGGAGTTAAGCCTCAGTAATTATTTAGGGGCGTTCTCTGGCCTTCTTTCAAAACAGACAACTTGGAAACACTGGCCTTTTACTTCAGGCTGGAATACATTTCAAAAAGTAATAATTTCAAGGTTTTGCAGAGATACTTTTCTCTCTTAGATAAATAGATGTACACACAAAAGGTGCCATTGTCTAAACAATTCAGGCCAAAATAATTCATATTCACCTGAAATAGCGAGATAATCGGGGCAGTAGGGGATTTGGGGGGTGGGTGTTGTTGGTTTGGAGAACCAGCATTGGGAGATAACCTGAAATACTTGAAAAATGACTTGACTTTACTTTCTGCATGCTGAAATTGTGAGTATGATCCCGTCATTTCTACACAGATCATCAATGAAAAAGATTTGGGGTTTTTTTTAATAATGAAATAAGGTAGTATATGAGCAGAAGTCTTGAAGTGTTCCCTGAGCTAGGTAGCATGTTGTTGCTGCTGTTAGCTGACAAGGAGTGACCCCCCAATACCTGGGAGCCCCATGCACAATGGAATGAAATGCTGCCCAGTCCTGCACTAGTCTCAAGATCTCTTGGGGATTGGGTCTGTGCCATCCCCATGATCATTTGGGGATTGGACCACTGTGATCCATCGGGTTTTCACTGACTGGCTTTTGGAAGTAGATCGCCAGTAACCACTAAAACCTATTCAGCATCATAGACAGATACGTGGTTGCTGCACATGAAGGGTATGGCCGGGAATCTGACCCTGGTCTCCCGCGTGGAAGGCAAGAATTCTACCACTGAACCACCATTGCCCCAGGGAATGAGGGGCAGTGAATCCAGTAATTCTTTTTCAGCACGTTCGTAAACAATTAAGGCTATATTTTTAAATGAAATTCAAAAAGTTTCCTCTTACTTTCCCTTGCATTGGGTTGTAAAACTATCTAACTGAACTTCTTGATTGATGGGTGTTTAGGGCTATCTCAAGCAGCAAAATTGTTCAGTCTTATGACCCAATTCAGTTATCATGGGAGCTCTAAGCTCTAAACTGACTGCAGCATTCCATCTATTATTAAAGAGGATTTTTCTAAAAACAGATAACATTGTTAGAAGCTTTACTGCCAGAAGTTAAAATTGAATAAGGAAGCATTCTGGATCATGGGGTGAAAACGTAATTAAATACTAATTTAATTTATGTTAAATGTGTACCAACTTGTTATAATGGTGGAAAACGTATATAAAAGAGCAAGAAAAAAAAAACTGTACTTCCAAGTATTTAAAACTGTTTTATATTTGTTGATACACATATTTTTAAGCAATAAAATACTTAGGGGAAAAAATGAAAAGGTATATAGACAAAATGCTGACGATTTTTATGTTAGAATGTGAACTTTTTTTTTCTTTTCTCTGTTTTCCAACTTTTTGTTGTTGTGTCGGCAGTATTTTCAAATTTAAAAGAAGTGAATGTAATACATCTGAAAAATATGACTTAGGAACAAGGAGCCAAAGAGTGATTAAGGTTAAGAGAGAAGACTGATCTGCATTTAAGCTGGTGAAGAGGAGCCCTGATGGCACAGTGGTTAAGAGTTACAGCTGCTAACCAAAAGGACGGCAGCTCAAATCTACCAGCTGCTCCTTGAAAGCCCTGTGGGGCAGTTCTGCTCTGTCCTATAGGGTCTCTATGAGTCAGAACTGACTCAATGGCACCTAACAGTGACAACAACAAGCTGGTGAAGAAGGACAAAGGAATGTTGGGAGGACAACAGCTGGTGGAAGAGACTAGAACAATGCTAGACTGGGCCCCAGGTCCCAAAGAAGTGTTATTGTTGTTGTTAGTTAATATAGAGTCAGCTCCAGCTTATGGCTACCTTATGTATAAGAGAACAAATGCTACCATCTTCATGATCATTAGTATGCTTGAGTTCATTGTTTCAGCTGTTGTGTTAATCCATGTCATTGAGGGCTTCCCGTAAATTCACTGACACTCTACCAAACATTATGTCCTTTTCTAGCAATTGGTCTTTCCTAATGACATACCCAGGATAAGCAAACCAAAGTCTCAACATCCTCACTTCTAAGAAGCATCCTGGTTATATTTCTTCTAAGATTGATTTGTTCATTCTTCTGGCAGTCCACAGCATATTCAACATTCTTCACCAACACCACAATTCGAATGCAGTAATTCTTCTGTCTCCCTTTTTCATTGTCCAGTTTTCACACGTGAGAGAGAGGCGTAACATGCTGATCATACTATCTAATTTTAATTGCACTGAAAGTTGTCTTCCTGAGACATATATGATGAGCCCATTGAAAAGACCATGGACTGTGCCAGGCATCTTAGTCATCAAAGTGGCATGTTTGCTTTTTAATGCTTTCAAGAGGTCTTCTGCAGCAAATTTGCCCAATGCAACATACTGTTTGATTTCTTGATTGCTGCTTTCATGGACATTGATTACTGATTCAAGTAGAATGAAATCATTGACAACTTCAATTTTTTCACCCAAAGAAGTAGGTAACAATAAACACTTAAAGATCCTAGAAACAAACCTTCAATGGACCCTGTGCCTTGCTCCTAACTCAGTCTCTCCAAGAAAGCAAGGAATCTCAGAGAGGAAAAGGGGTAGGGGTCGTCTCTGATGTTGTTGTTGTTGTTGTTAGGTGCTGTCGAGTCAGTTCCAACTCATAGCGACCCTATGCACAGCAGAACAAAACACTGCCCAGTCCTGTGCTACCATCCTCACAATTGTTGCTATACTTGAGCCCATTGTTGTAGCCACTGTATCAGTCCATCTCATTGAGGGTCTTCCTCTTTTTCCCTGACCCTTTACTTTACCAAGCATGATATCCTTCTCCAGGGACTGATCCCTCTGATAACTTGGTCAAAGTAGGTGAGACGTAGTTGTGCCTTCCTTGCTTCTAAGGAGCATTCAGGTTGTACTTCTTCCAAGATAGATTTGTTCGTTCTTTTGGCAGTCCATGGTATATTCAATATTCTTTGCCAAAATACCACAATTTAAAGGTGTCAATTCTTCTTTGGTCTTCTTTATCCATTGCCCACCTTTTGCGTGCATATGAGGCAATTGAAAACACAAAGGCTTGGTTCAGGTGCCTTGCCCACCTTATTCATGAACCAAAGAGTATCTCAGCTTCCATTGTCTAGAACCTATAAAAAGAAATCTTTTTCTCAACAATTACCCAACCACTCCCACTGCCATCGAGTCAATTCCGACTCATAGCGACCCGATAGAACAGAGTAGAACTGCCCCATAGGGTTTCCAAGGAGTGCCTGGTGGGTTTGAACTGCCAACCTTTTGGTTAGCAGCCGTAGCACTTAACCATTACGCCACCAGGGTTTCCTTCTCAACAATTTCATCAGTAAATAATTATATTAAAATAAGGCACTAAAAGTTAAAAATGCAAATACCAAGTTGAAATTATGTCTCAAAGCAAGGGGAGATGGTCCACCAGAGGAAAAATAAAAGGATACAGAAAAAGAAAACTGGAGCTGTTAAAGACACTTTTTCCAGAGTTCACAGTTATATCTAAGGTTGTTCCTATTTACTGTTCTTTGTAGGAGTGTTTGAAATGGAAAAATTGATGTTGTATACTATGGTATTTTAATGACATTAAGCCAGATACACACGGGGTTCCAGTTTAAGCCTGAACCCTGGTCACCATAAGATTCAGACATGTCTATGCAGCTCTGGAGGACAGGTTGAGCAGATCTACCACAGCAGTATTTTCATGAAGAACAGAGGGGCATGTAATAAATAAATGATTTTAAAGGAAGAGTTACTCAGGAACATCAACAAGACTCAATCTGAATGCCATAACCTCATAGAGAAAAGTAATTATTAGTAGGAGAACATAATGTGGGGTCTGTATTGGTTTGCTATGTCTGCTGTAACAAATTACCACATACTGGTATCTTAAATCAATAGAAATTTATTTTCTTACAGTTCTGGAGGCTAGGAGTGTGAATTCAGGGTGTGAGCAGGGCCATGCTTTCTCCAAAGCCTAAAGGGGAAGATCTTTCTTTATCTCTTCCAGCTTCTGGTAGCCCCAGGCACTCCTTGGTTTGTGGCAGCTTAACTTTAATCTGCCTCTTTCACATGACAATCTTCCCTCTGTCTCTCTGCCTATTTTATAAGAACATCATTCATACTGGAGTATGACCTGCTCCACTCAAGTTTGACCTCATGTTAACTAATTACAATTTCAAAAAATTCATTTCCAAATAAGGTCACATTCATAGGTGCCAGGTATTAGGACTTTGACATATCATTTTTCAGGAACATAGTTCAACTAATAACAAAGTCTAAGACTGCTTTCCAGCAATGAATTCATGATGGAATCCCAGGAAGTAAGATTACTGTAAGTAATGCTGAAAGAGCACATAAAAGTCTCCAAAAACCAAATAATAACAACAACAACAAACAAAAATTCTTAGGGACAGAAGGAAGCACTGCTTTGAGGTCTGTGGCCTGGAAGCCAGCTAGAGTTCTCCCTATTTAAATAGACAGCAGTGTGTGGTCTATACGAACAAGAACAGACATCTGTCATATACCATTACTCCCCAGGAGCCAGTGACTTAACATTGAAGAACAGCACCAGCACAGTCTGACCTCAGCAGATATAAACAGGGACCACAACATCAGCAGTCAAGGGAAAGGAATTCTCTTCACCTCACTGAAGCACAGAACACAGTAGAGACTACAGCAAGATTTTTCAGTGTCAGAAATCATTATGATGTTGGAACTGGGGAATATTTTCAGTTTGATTGTCATTGTAGGACTTTGAAAGATATCAGTGGGAAATGGCTGCGATCCCAGGGCATAGGAAATGCTTATTTTCTTTACTTACTCACCACCACTCCCTGAGCTTGTTCTGAAAACTACCACACACACACACATACACACACACAAGAATGAACGTACTGCACTTCATTAAGCAATTTTTTAAATGCCTACTATGTAAGAAGGTTTGCTAAATCTGACTCCATGTTGTTTAGCAGCCATGTTACAATATCAGCTTGCTTCCTGACCACCATTGATTCATCCAGGACTAGACACCTGACTCAAGTTGAGCCAATTATATTATTCTTGCACAGCCACAAGTGATTGATACAGAAAAGAAAACGTGGCCCAAATTAAACCAATGAGTCTGTTTCCTAGGAGGTCTAGAAATGAGAGAGTTGGCAGTCTTTTTGGGGGGTATTTTGTAATGTAGGTATCCAAAAAAGAAAACAAAGAATTTCCTATGTCCTGTAATAACAGCCACTGATGTCTTTCAATTTATGCATCAACCACTAATATCAAAGATGAGGAAATTGATGATTTTTACCAACTTCTGCAGTCTGAAATGGATCAAACATGCACTCAAGATGGATTGATAATTACTGGTAATTGTAATCTGAAAGTTGGAAACAAAGAAGAAGGATCTGTAGTTGGAAAATACGACCTTGGTGATAAGAATGACAACAGAGATCATATGATAGAATTTTGCAAGACCAACAAATGCCTTTTCATTGCAAATACATTTTTCAATGACATAAATGGCGACTATACACGTGGACCTCACCAGATGGAATAAATTGGAATCAAATCGACTACTTCTGTAGAAAGATTGGATGGAGCAGCTCAATGCCATTAGTCAGGACAAGGCCAGGGGCCGACTTCAGAACAGACCTAGATTGCTCATATGTAAGTTCAAGTTGAAGCTGAAGAAAATTAGAACAAGTCCATGAGAACCAAAATATGACCTTGAGTATATCTCACCTGAATTTAGAGATCATCTCAAGGACAGACTTAATGGACTGAACACTAATGACTGAAGACCAGATGAGTTGTGCAATGACATCATGGACATCATATATGTAGAAACCAAAAGGTCATTAAAAAGACAGGAAAGAAAAAAAGGGCCAAGATGGATGTCAGAAGAGACTAAAACTTACTCTTGAATGTAGAGTAGCTAAAGTGAATGGCAGAAATGATGAAGTAAAAAAGCTGAACAGAAGTTTTCAAAGGGCAGCTGAGAAGACAAAGGAAATTATTATAATGAAATGTGCAAAGACCAGGAGTTAGAACACCAAAAGGGAAGAACATACTCAGCATTTCTCAAGCTGAAAGAACTGAACAAAAAAATTCAAGCCATGAGTTGCAATTTTGAAGGATCTATGGAGAAAAAATTGAATGACACAGGAAGCATCAAAAGAAAATGAAAGGAATACAAAGAATCACTGTACTAAAAAGAACTGGTGGATGTTCACCCGTTTCAGGAGGTAGCATATGATCAAGAACCCATGGTACCGAAGGAAGAATTTCAAACTGCACTAAAGGGATTTATGAAAAACAAAGTTCCAAGAATTGACAGAATACTAATTGAGATGTTTCAACAAATAGATGCAGCACTGGAGATGCTCACTTGTCTATGTCAAAAAATATGGAAGACAGCTCCCTGGTCAACCAACTAGAAGAGATCCATATATGTGTCCATTCCAAAGAAAGGTGATCCAACAAAATGCAGAAATTATCAAACAATATCATTAATATCACACACAAGTAAAAGTTTGCTGAAGATCAATCAAAAGCAGTTGCAGCAGCTCACCCCCAGGGAACTTCCAGAAGTCCAAGCTGGATTCAGAACAAGGGATATCATTGCTGATGTCAAATGAACCTTGGCTGAAAGCAGAGAATACCAGAAAGATGTTTACCTGTGTTTTATTGACTATACAAAGGCATTCAACTGTGTGGATCATAACAAATTATGGATAACATTAAGAAGAGTGGGAATTCAAGAATACTTAATTGTGCTCATGAGGAACCTGCTGTCATTGATTAAATTGTGTCCCCCCAAAATATATGTCAACTTGGTTAGGCCATGATTTCCAGTATTGTGTGGTTGTCCTCCATTTTGTGAGTGATACAATTTTCCTATATGTTGCAAACCCTAATCTCTGCCTATGCTTAATAGGGCAAGATTAGATTATGTTAAAGAGGATTATGGTGGGATATAAGACCCTTACTCAGGTCACATCTGTGATCCAATGTAAAGGAGTTTTCCTGGGGTGTGGCCTGCATCACATTTTATCTTATAAGAGATGAAAGGAAAGGAAAGCAAACAGAGAGTTGGGGGCCTCAGACTACCAAGAAAGCAACACCAGGAGCAGAGCACATCTTTGTACCTGGGGTTCCTGCACAGAGAGGCTCCTAGACCAAGGGGAAATTGATGACAAGGACTTTCCTCTAGAGCCAACAGAGAGAAAAAACCTTCCCCTGGAGCTGGCGCCGTGAATTAGAACTTCTAGCCTACTAGACTGAGAGGGAATAAATTTCTGTTTGTTAAAGCCAGCCACTTGTGGTATTTCTGTTGTAGCAACCCTAGACGACTAAGACACCTGTACATACACCAAGAAGCAGTCATTCTAACAGAACAAAGAGATACGGCATAATTTAAAGTCAGGAAAGTTGTGTGTCAGGGTTTTATCCTTTCTTCATATTTATTCGATATTTATACTTAGCAAATAATATGAGAAGCTAGACTATATGAAGAATAACATGGCATCAGGATTGGAAGAAGATGTGTTAACAACCTGCAATATGCACATGACACAACTTTGCTTGCTGAAAGTGAAAAGGATTTGAAGCACATATTGATGAAGATCAAAGATTATAGCCTTCAGTATGGATTACACCTCAACATAAAGAAAACAAAAATCCTCACAACTGGACCAATAAGCAACTTCATGACAGACATAGGCAATATTGAAGTAGTCAAGGATTTCATTTTACTTGGATTCACAATCAATGCCCATGGAAGCAGCAGTCAAAAATCAGACAACATATTGTGTTGACCAAATCTGCTGCCGAAGACCTATTTGAAGCACTGAAAAGAAAGGGCATCACTTTGGTGACTAATGTGCACCTAACCGAAGCCAAGGTGTTTTCAATCACTTCATATGCATGTGAAACCTGGATAATGACTAAGAAAGACTGAAAAAGAATTGATGCCTTTGAATTATGGTGTTGGCAAAGAATATTAAATATACCATGGACTGCCAGAAGAACAAAAAAATCTGTTTTGGAAGAAGTACAGCCAGAATGCTCCTTGGAAGAGAGGATGGTGAGACATAGTCTCAAGTACTTTGGACCTGTTATTAGGAGGGACCAGTCCCTGCAGAAGGACATTATGCTTGGTAAAGCAGGGGGTCAACGAAAAAGAGGAAGACTCTCAATGAGATGGATTGACACAGTGTTTGCAACAATGGGCTCAAACATAGCAACAATTGTGAGGATGGTGGAGGACGGAACAGAGATTTGTTCTGTTGTACACAGAGTCACTATGAGTGGGAACTAACTTGATGGCACCTAACAACAGCAATAATAACAATACAAAATATAAGAATAGAGACTAACAACACATGACTTGAAGAAGAGGAGGAAGCTAATCTAAGGAAGGAGGGATAAGAATAAAGAATAAGATGCACAAAGGTGAAAAGGGACAGGGAGAGTTCTAACAAGGTTGGAAACCCTAGATCTCCTTACTTCTGAAACTACTGCAAACCTGCCATTGGATTTCATCAGCCAACTGAGGTTAAATTAAACTGGGTCTTCATCACTTGTAAACAAGTCTCCCACACACTGGCCCCTGTTGTTAATGGTGGCAGCAATTAAAATGTGCTCTCATAAAACCTATTGAGAATTGAAGTTCTCAAAAACAGACACTACACAAAGTTAAGAGTGAGCAAAAAAGGAAGAAATGGCACTTGACCTGCTATAGCTAAAAAAGGTTGTGTTGGTGAGCTTAGACAAAACATGTCCTGGAAGTGTCCAGGAACACTGGGGTGAGGAGAGGTTATTCAAGAAGAGTTAGCACTCATAAAATAATTTGTTATCATTGATCTGATTTAGTGTTTAGACCCCAACTGGTGTGACCTGAAAATTCAGAGGTTACAAGGGTAGGAGACATAACAGCATGGTTTTATACACTTTAAAAAATGTCTGTTTGTTATTTATTATAACACAGGCAATTTTATTATAAAGAAGCTTTATTCACCGAAGTGTTTATCTGAGTGTTTTATCAAAGCATTTATTTATCAAAGTGTTTTACTGAGTCAACTAGATACAACCTCACCCTCTCTTCCTCTCTCTTCTATGTAATTGTCTTGTCATTTTTTACTTTCAACTCAGCGTCACAATTTGATGCAGGCTGGTGACTGGCAGATCTTGAAAACGGTCACAAACCCACAACCACAATGGTGTCTCTTTTAACAAATAAAAAGTTTTCCTCACCATGCACAGTTTAATGTTTTCCCATCTGGCTTAGACCTCTAAAGACCTCTAAAGCAGATCCAGCTGCTTTTCTTGACACCTGCCGTGTTTATTTAGAACCTGTTTTTACCAGAATCGTTTCAACACAATAAAAATACCTGATCTGGTTTCCATGGGCTTTTTAGAGAAGGCAATAAACAATACAGAAGTTAAAGAGAGAGGCCGCCAGGCATACAAATCACACATATATTACCAGTCTGTGTATACAATGTCTTTTTTTGGCAGCAAGGACCTACAAAAAAAAATTCTTTTTTTAATTTTAGCTAAAATTCTCAGCCCCCTTCTTCATGGGACAGTACAATGAAATTAAAAGTAACTTCTATTTTGGTGTGAAAGTCAACGTTTGGAATGAAGTAAAACACCGTGGAACTTGTCAGATGATGAAAAGCAAATGCGTGTTGCCAGCGTGTGTAAACGCCTAATTACTCATGCGTAAACACATTTCACTTTCTCAAAGACGGCAAACGGTGTGTTACCATGTATATGCTAGCTGTGCATACAGAGTTTGTTGGAATCTTACATATTTGTTTCTATTTAACTCTTGTCATCATTGAACCAAAATGAGGTTTTTAATAATTTTGAGATTACAGTGTAGTTAGTCTCTTCAAATTTGGTCAAATATGCAACTGTAGAAACAGGAAACAGATCAAAAGAAGAACCTTTTTTTCATTTTACTTCTTTGTCAGCAGCAAAAACAAACAGTTTTACAGCCAAACAGAGTTTAGATTTTAATGAGCAGAGTGCAAGTTTCAATACCTTGTTCATCCTAACAGAAATGCATCTGCTCAGAAAGTGATTAAAATCCAAGAGCCCAAGGGCTTCTGTGGCATAAACACAGCTTGGGCTGCAGAGCCTAGGTTCTGGGACTGAGCCAAAGCTTCCAGAGTGTTGGCAGAAACCCCACTCAATATCTCCCTCCTGACCAAAGGGAGAAGTAGTAAACAAACCCATCAATCACCGGCAACTGGGAAGTGCTGAGAGCCATAAGTTTCAGCCACCAATATAGAAAGAAACTGATAAATTGCCACCCATCACCCCTCCCACAAGGCACACGTACACATTTTCATTTAGCTGTGGAGTTGCTAAAAGTATGGAATACGGAATGCTAAGGAGAAAGAAGACATAGCGGAAGGACGTCACTAGTGGGATTTATTTTCTTTTTTAATATAATTTACAGTATTTGTGTCTGTTTTTGTACTTAATTTTTTAAATTCTTTATAAATTTTCCTTACATAAAATTAAAAATTCTAATAAGTTTTATGAGGGTATTCACAATTTTACAGAGAAAAAATTTGTATCCTGTCACCTAAGATGCTAAGATTATTTGTTCATTCATTCATTCTTTCTTTTTAAAAATATTTATCAGACACCTTCGAGTTTCCCAGCACCATGCATTTTCTGAGGGAATACAAAAGAAGGAAGAGATATAGTTTCTTCTTTTAAAAAGCTTATAATCTAAGTGTACAGATAGGGGATATATCAAATTTTAAAAGTAGTGCAAAATAATACATAAAACTGAATTAAAAAAGACAAAAGTGTTTACAGTGACTGAGAGGTCCTTGTGACAATTAGTTTTACAGTAATACTTGTTATTGTTTCTTTTCCCTTACCTGACACCCAGTAAGGTTTTATTGGACTGTGTTAATAATGTTTTTCTAAGATAACTTCTGATGTGTGTTGAGTATAAGTTCAAAACTAAAATTCTGGACAAGTACCTAGGGTGTGGCCAGTGTATTCTGTGTTTCTAGTTAAATGTGAACATTGGGAACACAGATGAGCCCAGTAAGAACATGCAGAGAGGGAGGTGGGGCAAAGATGGCAGAGTAGTCAGACATTTCCAGTGGCCCTCTTACAACAAAGACCTGAAAAATCAAGTGAATCAATTACATAGGAGCCGTGAACACCAAAGGCAGAGTTGAGGAATCAGATTGAGCAGCAGGGGGAGGGAGAGTTGGTTCAGAAGTAGCAATGAGAATTTGCCAGAACTGACCCAGTGGGAACCAGCACCCCACAGGCTGGATTCGCAGGTTCAAGTGTGGTGAGGCAAACAGTGGCATTCCAGATGCATTTGCACATTGGGAGAGACCAAGCGGCAGAGAGTCTGCTCAACCCTCCAGAACCAGCAAGAAGTGCTCCTCAATCGGCAAAAGATAAGTACATGAGTCTAACCTACCACATACCCAACTTGGGAAGAATCCTTCTCCCCACTCCCTACCCACTCTTCAGTGGGTTCAGCTTCAGCATTTGCCGATTGTCACCTCCCATGGGCTGGAAATAGGGCCTATCATGTTCCCTGAGCTGCTCTCCCAACCTGGGAGAGGAACAAATTAACAAACAGGAAAAAATAATCTGCCAGCTCCCCAAAACTGGGAACTCAAGGCAGGCACAGCTCCTTTGCCTAGGCACAGGCATAAGGGGTCCATGGACTTTGAATGCCTTTTACTCCTGCATAGACCTGTGTGGGCCCAGCACAGTACAACAGAGTACATACCTGAAGCCTAACTTCACTGTATCAGGTATGTGGTGGAGGGGTAGGTTTGTGACATTTGACACCACTCTGCCCATTAAGCAAGGTCCAACCTACCCACATCAGGGGCCTGAGGACTGGTGGCTCCACCCACGCCACCTAGCCATCTGCAACTGGAGTCCAAGAATAAGTGGTGCCTCCAAGTTCTTACAGCCAACAACATTGGGTACCCATAGTCCAGCTGCAAAACCCACCCACCTACACAATCTAGGGAACAGGGATGTACTTTCTCACAGACACTCAGGGCTGGTTGTCAGACCCCTGCTTTGCTCAGCATGTTACCCCCCTACTGCAGCCAGATACCTGTGTTTACACTAATCACCCCTGCTTGTCTAGGATTGTAGGTGAGAGCCTGCACCACACACTTGGTGACCAACTACCTGGACATCTGACCTGAATCCATACAAGAAAAGTAAATGGACTCCTGGGCTCATATACCTAGTAACAGCTCTAATCACCTGGTGACAGGACATTCGAGCTTCAAAAGCACCAATAATCAAACTAGCTCACTTGAGCAGTGTATTTGGACATAACAAAACAAAACAAAACAAAACAAGAAGCTAGGACACAGCAAGCAAACATAAATAAATACAATACCTTCTTGATGGCTCGAAGACAACGGTCAATGCCAAATCACATAAAAAGGCAGACCATGATGGCTTTAGGAAGGTTACAAAACAAGAAACAAGAAATCTTCAGGATGAAGAGAACTTCCTGGAATTACTGGAGGCAGAATACAAAAGATTAATATACAGAACTCTTCAGGAGATCAGGCAAGACACAGAACAACCCAAGGAACACACAGACGAAGCATTAGAGGAACTTAAGAAGGTTATACAAGAGCTTAACAACAAATTCAACAGGCTGCAAGAATTGATAGACAGCACACAGAAATACAAAAGATTAACAATAAAATTTCAGAATTAGACAACACAATAGAAAGTCATAGAAGTGGAACTGAAGCAATGGAAGTCAGAAGTACTGAAACTGAAGATAGAGCACTTGACATCAACTTATTTGAAGAAAAATCAGATAAAAGAATTTTAAAAAATGAAGAAACCCTAAGAATTATGCGGAACTCTATCAAGTGAATAACCTACAAGTGATTGGAGTACCAGAACTGGGGGGATAACAAAAAATACAGAGAAAATTCTTGAAGATTTATTGGCAAAAAACTTCCCTGATATTGTGAAAGATGAGAAGATATCTATCAAAGAAGCTCATTGATCTGCACACAAAGTAGATCCCAATAGAAGGTCACCAAGACACATTATAATCAAACTTACCAAAACAAAAGGTAATTTTAAGAGCGGCTGGGGATAAGCAAAAAGTCATCTACAAAGGAGAGTCAATAAGACTAAGCTCAGACTACTCAGCAGAAACCATGCAGGCAAGAAGGAAATGAGACGACATATGTAAAGCCTAGTTTTTTTTTGTTTTTTTTTTTTTATGTAAAGCCTTGAAGGAAAAAATTACCAGCCAAGAATTATACATCCAGCAAATCACTGTCTCTAAAATATGATGGCAAAATTAGGGCATTTACAGATAAACGGAAGTTTAGGGAATTTGCAAAAACCAAATGAAAGTTATCAGAAATACTAAAGGGAATCCTCTGGTTAGAAATCTAATAACATCAGATAACAATCCAAGACTAGAACGTAGGAGAGAGCAACCACATATCAACCCAGATAGGGAAGTCACAAAAATAAATCAAAGCTAAAACACTGAAAAAAGGGAAACAGAGATGTCAATATGTAAAAGATGACAACATTAAATCAAAAAAGAGGGATTAAAACATGTAGTCGTAGATCTTTCATATGGGGAAGTCAAGGTGATATAAAGAAAAGATTAGTTGAAACTTAGAAAAATAGGGGTAAAAGTTAAGATAACCACAAAGGAAAATAACAATCCTACAGATCAAAACAAGAAAAACATAAAGACTCAGCAAATACAAAATCATCAACAACAAAAAAGATGAAAAGAATATACATAAAGAAAAACGACTCAGCACAGAAAATTAAGCAGGACAAAGAAACTCTCAACAACACACACAAAAAAAAGACTTCAAAGTGACAGTACTAAACATGTACCTATTAATAATTATACTGAATGTAAACAGACTAAATATACCAATAAAGAGACAGAGTGGCAGAATGGATTAAAAAAAACACAATCTGCCTATATGCTGCCTACAAGACACACACCTTGGACTTAAAGACAAAAACTACAACTCAAAAGATGGGGAAAAAATCAAGAAAACAACAATCAAAAAAGAGAAGGAGTGGCAATATTAATCTCTAACAAAATAGACTTAAAAGTAAAATTCACTACAAAGGATAAAGGAGGAAACTATGTAATGATCAAAGGGTCAATACAGCAGGGGGACATAACCATAATATATATTTTTGCACTCAATGACGGAGCTCCAAAATACATAAAATAAACTCTAATAGCATTGAAAAGAGAGATAGACAGCTCCACAATAATAGTAGGAGACTTCAACTCATCACTTTTGGTAAAGGACAGAACATCCAGAAAGAAGCTCAATAAAGACATGGACGATTTAAATGCCACAATTAGCCAATCTGATCTCATAGACATATACAGAACACTCCACCCAACAGCAGCTAAGTATAGTTTCTTTTCCAGTGCACAGGGAATATTCTCCAGAACAGACCACATATTAGGCCATAAAGCAAGCCTTAACAGAATCCAAAGCATCAAAATATTACAAAGCATTTTCTCTGATCATAAAGCCATAAAAGTAGAAATCAATAACAGAAAAAGTAAGAGAAAAAATCAAACACATGGAAATTGAACAACACCTTGCTCAAAAACTATAGAAAAAAATTAAGGACTGAATAAGGAAATTCACAGAATCAAATGAGAATGAAAACACATCCTACCAGAACTTTTGGAACCTGGCGAAAGCGTGCTCAGAGGCCAATTTATAGCAATAAATGCACACATAAAAAAGAAGAAAGTCCCAAAATCAAAACACTAACCTGACAACTCAAACAAATAGAAAGAGAGCAGCAAAAGAAGCCCTCAGGAACCAGAAGAAAGCAAATAATAAAAATTAGAGCAGAATTAAATGAAACAGAAAAACAGTCGAAAGAGTTAACAAGACCAAAAGCTGGTTCTTGAAAAAGATCAACAAAATCAATAAACCTTTGGGCAAACTGACAAAAGAAAAAACAGAGGAAGCAAGCAACCAGAATAAGAAATGAGATGGGCTATTTCACAACAGACCCAACTAAAGTTAAAAGAATCATAACAGAATACCATGAAAAATTGTACTCTTATGAAATTTAAAAACCTAGAAGAAATGGACAAATTTCTAGAAGCTCAGTACTACCTAAACTAGCACAAACAGATTGAGAACAACTAAATAAACCTATAACAAAAGAAGAGATTGAAAAGTAATTTAAAAAACTCCCAACAACAACAACAAAAAAGCCCTGGCCCTGATGGTTTCACTGGAGAATTCTACCAAACTTCCATAGAAAAGTTAATACCACTACTACTAAAGGTATTTCAAAGCATAGAAAAGGATGGAATACTCCCAAACTCATTTTATGAAGCCAGCATAACCTGATACCAAAACCAGGTAAAGACACTACAAAAAAAGAAAATTAAAGACCAATATCCCTCATGAACTTAGATGAAAAATCCTCAACAAAATTCTAGCCAATAGAATTCAAAAACATATCAAAAAAAAAAAAAAATTCACCATGACCAAGTGGGATTCATACCAGGTATGCAGGGATGGTTCAACATTAGAAAACAATTAATGTAACCCATCACTCAATAAAACAAAAGACACACATGATCTTATCAATTGACACAGAAAAGGCATTTGACAGAGTTCAACACTCATTCCTGATAAAAACTCTCAGCAAAATAGGAATAGAAGGAAAATTTCTAAACATGATTAATGCATTTATACAAAGCCAACAGCCAACATCATCCTAAATGGAGAGAGTCTGAAAGTATTCCTCTTGAAAACAGGAACCAGACAAGGATGCCGTTTATTACCACTCTTATTCAACATTGTGCTGGAGGTCCCAGCCAGAGAAATTAGGCTAGAAAAAGAAATGAAGGGCATACAGATTGGTAAGAAAGAAGTAAAAATATCCCTATTTGTAGATGATATGATCTTATACACAGAAAACCGCAAAGATTCCACAAGAAAATTACTGGAACAGAAGATTTTAGCAAACTATCAGGATACAAGATAAACATACAAAAATCAGTTGGATTTCTCTACACCAACAAAAAGAACTTCCAAGAGGAAATCACCAAATCGTTACCATTTACAATAGCCCCCAGGAAGATAAAGTACTTAGGAATAAATCTTATCAGAGATGTAAAAGACCTTTACAAAGAAAACTATAAGACACTACTGGAAAACAACAAAAGAGACCTACATAAGTGGAAAAAAACAGCTTGCTCGTGGATAGGAGGACTCAACATTGTGAAAATGTCTATTCCACCCAAAGCAATCTACAGTTACAATGAAACCCTGATCCAAATTCCAATAGCATTTTTTAGTGACATGGAGAAACAAATCACCAGCTTCATATGGAAGGGAAAGAGGCCCCGGATAAGTAAAGCATTACTGAAAAAGAAGAATAAAGTGGAAGGTCTCACACTACCTGATTTTAGAACCTATTATATGGCCACAGTAGTCAAAACAGCCTGATACTGGTACAACAACAGATACATAGAGCAATGGGGCAGAATTGAGAATCCAGATGTAAATTCATCACTTATGAGCAGCTGATATTTGACAAAGGCCCAAAGTCCATTAACTGATGAAAAGACAGTCTCTTTAACAAATGGTGCTGGCATAACTGGATATCCATCTGCAAAAAATGACACAAGACCCATACCTCACACCTTGCATAAAAATTAACTCAAAATGGATCAAAGACACAAAAAAATAAAATCTAAAACAATAAAGATCATGGAAGACAAAATAAGGACGATGCTAGGAGCCCTAACACATGGCATAAAGAGAATACAAAACATTACTAACAATACACAAACACCAGAAGAGAAACTAGACAACCAGGAACCCCTAAAAATCAAACACTTATGCTCATCAAAAGAGTAAAAAGACATCTTACAGACCGGGAGAAAATTGTTGGCTACAACAAATCTGATCGGCATCTAATCTCTAAAATCTACAAGATACTGCAAAACCTCAACAATGAAAAGACAAATAACCCAATTAAAAAATGGACAAGAAGATATGAACAGGCATGTAACCAAAGAAGATATTCAGGTAGCAAACGGACACTTGAGGAAATGCTCACAGTCATTAGCCATTAAACCAAAAAACCAAACCAAACCCACAGGAGTCGAGTCGATTCTGAGTCATAGAGACCCTATAGAACAGAGTCGAACTGCCCCACGGAGTTTCCAAGGAGCGCCTGGTGTATTTGAACTGCCAGCCTCTTGGTTAGCAGCCATAGCACTTGCCCACTAAGCCACCAGGGTTTCCCATTAGCCATTAGAGAAATGCAAATCAAAACTTCAATGAGATAATATCTCACCCCAACAAGGCTAGCAATAATCCAAAAAACACAAAATAATAAATGTGGGGAGGTTGTGGAGGCACTTATAGACTGCTGGTAAGCTGGTAGGGATGTAAAATGATACAACCACTTTGGAAATCGATTTGGCACTTCCTTAAAAAGCTAGAAATAGAAGTATCATAAGATCCAGCAATCTCACCCCTTGGAATATATCCAAGAGAAATAAGAGCCATCACATGAACAGATATATACACACGCATGTTCATAGCAGCACTGTTCACAACAGCAAAAAGATGGAATTAACCTGGGTGCCTGACAACGGATGAATGGATAAACAAATTATATTCACACAATGGAATACTACGCAACAATAAAGTACAATGATGAATCCAAGAAACATAACATGCATGAATCTGGTAGGCATTATGCTGAGTGAAATTAGTCAGTCACAAAAGGACAAATATTGTATAAGGCCGTTATTATAAGAACTCAAGAAAAGGTTTAAACACAGAAGAAAACCTTCTTTGAAAGTAGACAAGAATTATCTTAGGTGAAGGGAAGGACAACATGCAATACAGGGGAAGTCAGCACAATTGGACTAAATGAAAATCTATGAAGTTTCCTGAATACAACCAAACACTTCAGGGACAGAGAAGCAGGCGCAGTGGTCTGGGGACCATGGTTTCAAGGGACATCTAAGTCAATTGGCATAACAAATTTTATTAAGAAAATGTTCTGCATCCAACTTTGGTGAGTGGCCTCTAGAGTCTTAAAAGCCAGCGAGCAGCCATCTAAGATGCATCAATTTGTTCCAACTCACCTGGAGCAAAGGAGAATGAAGAACACCAAAGACACAAGGAAAATATGAGCCCAAGACACAGAAACGGTTGCATAAACTAGAGACTCCGTCAGCCTGAGACCAGAAGAACTAGATGGTGCCCAGCTACCACTAATGACCACCCTGACAGGGAACAGAACAGACCGCTCCTGATAGAGCAGGAGAAAAGTGGCATGCAGAACTCAAATTCTAGTAAAAAGACCAGACTTAACGGTCTGATTGAGACTGGAGGGACCCCAGAAGACATGGCCCCCAGACTCTCTGTTAGCCCAGAGCTGAAACCATTCGCAAAGCCAACTCTTCAGACAAAGATTAGACTGGGCTATAAGACATAAAATGATACCTGTGAAGAGAGTGCTTCTTAGCTCAAGTAGATACATGAGACTAAATGGACAGCTCCTATGTGGAGGTGAGATGAGAAGTCAAAAAGGGACAGGAGCTGGTTGAATGGACATGGGAAATCTGGAGTGGAAAGGAGGAGTGTGCTGTCACATTATAGGAGAGCAACTAGGGTCACGTGATAATGTGCGTATAACTTTTTGCATGAGAAACTAACTTGAATTGTAGACTTTCACTTAAACACAATTTTTAAAAAAAACACGAGAAGTCCACTCCTGTACAAGGATACAGGAAGATCAAGGCACCAAATTTCTAAAGCCTTAGATCAGTAATCCTCTACTTAAGCCACACGTTGGAATCACCTAGAAGGTTTTTAAAACATTGGATACTAGAGCCCACCTCAAAACAATTAACCCAGAATATCTGGAGATAGTGTCTAAACTTCAGATTTTTTTAAGCTCCTCGGGTGATTTATCAATAAGAAGCCAGGCATAAGGGTATAACCACAATCATTGAACACAATCTTTAACCTGGAGCAATATAATTTCCTGTTGTATCTTCTGAAGTCCATTGATTACAAACAATTTATGAGGTAATAAACTACGCTAACTTGCTGTATGCAGGATTATTGACTCTAGTCCTATTAAATACTGAGGAACATCAGTCAAAAATTATTATCTCCTGCCCTTTTTGAAGTTTTGGTCCATTTAAATATTAAGAGCATTCTCCCTTATATCAGGACTGAGTGATACACTGTGGTAGAAAATAGTTTCTGCAATAATTTTCACATTGCTGGAGGAGACTCCCTGGCTTTTTTAACCACAGCTCTTTGTAATGACTCAACTTCAGGTTGGGGAAATATTGCTTCTAAGAATGGATTACCGGTTTTCAAATGTAAACATTGGAAGTTATATGTGCCAGTTGAAAATGCGTATTGTAAGTCCACTCCTATAAATTACAGTAGATAAAGGCAGAGAACAGCTAAATATGACTAAGTTGATGCCAAGACAGTGTTACGTAACAATCAAATGTCAGTTCAAGGTAATGGACTCAAAGGCAAAAAACAACAGATGGTATCACTATCCCCATTTATTCAGATGAAAAATACCCATGAATCTCAGTGTCACTAGAGCTCCACTCTTAACCATTCCTTGAAATACTCTCTGACAGATGTTCCTGTCACATCTCACTGATGGAAGGCCCACAGGAACCTTGGAGAAAAGGAAACCAATTATACTAAACTTTTCCAGTTTGGTTGGGAGAAAAAAATTGAAATAAGTTGATTCAATTACAATGAAAATAATTCCATCATTTTTCCCCTATGAATATACTGACAAATTTTATTACATTCCTTATAATTTCCTTCCATCCCTACTTAAAAAAAAAAAAAAACTTAGATTCTATATAAAAGCGATATAAAGTCTGTAGATTTGACTTTAGGTTTTACAACTAGACTATCTGATGACCGTAAATTACAGTATTTTCATAGGATGAAGAAAAGAGAGGTTTCATCTTATATGTGGCATTATTTATTTAACTTGTCCCCTGCTCTGTTCTATTAAAAAGCTGAACTTTTTACAGCTCAAAAATAGTATACTATATATGGTGACTTTTAATAAAAATTATTTCAAATTTCTTTGATATTTTTTGCCTATATAACCTCAAATACCCAGGTATTTTGTTGCCGAGAGTCATTGCTTCACTGTGATTCCATGTTTCCACCTTGCAAATGTTGTTCAACAATTGTAGCTACTTTACTGCCTGTGGAAGAATTGTAAGAATCCGTGAGGCCCAGTTTAAAAGTTCTTTGAATGCCTTAGACAAAAGAGGCTATAGAAATATCAACTCAGAGCATTACTACCATTCCATCTACTTAAAACAAATCATTATAATTCAAGTGGTGACTCCAATATAGGCGATACTTAGCAACAGCAGTAGAGAAAGACAATAGACCCTTGCTCCACAAAGTTACAACTAACCCTTCAAAAGTGTAAATAAAAAGGACCCCAAATATCAAATACCCATTTATAAACTCTTAGATTCACTATCTTGATAACATGAAGTTATTTTAAGTATGGTAATAAGAACCTTTAAGGTTGAATACAATGTGAAGTTATTCTAAGTATGACTAATTTACTAGAGGCTGCTGATGAAGGGTCCTTAAGTCTAACATCCTCTTCTTTTCCTCTAGAGGTAGAACTAAGACATCAATATTTTTTAAAGCCTCAGTTCATTTCAAAGTGTGGTCATCGTCATGAACCACTGACTTAGACTAACTAAAGGCACAGTGATTAAGAGCTAGGCTGATAACCAAAAGTCGGCAGTTTCAATCTACCAGCTGCTCCTTGAAAACCCTATGGGGCAGCTCTACTCTGTCTTACAGGGTTGCTACAAGTCAGGATTGACTGAATGGCAATGAGCTTGGTTTTTGGGGGAAATGGCTTAAAATTAAATGATCTAGCTTATCAATATTTTATAATCCATTCTCAATTATTATTCTTGGGAATTGTGACATGACTACTGTAAGTTTATGAATACATGGGCCCCGAAATTCAATTTTTATTATACTTCAGTCACTGAAAAAAAAACTGCTAAATAGTGAAAATTTTCTTTCCCAAACAGTAGCCAACTTTCAGCCTAAAGTTTTCCTAGTTTCAGGCTCACTCCAGTTCCAGAGTCTCAGTCTCAAGCAAGAAACCTTTAATTCTTCAAGCAACACATAGTGTTCAATTGATGACAGTGTACATAAAATTTAAGGAAAAGAAAACCCATGGCCCCTTCCATTACTGCAGTTTCTAGACAGCTCACAGAAAGTTGAGATTGCTTAGGAAAATAAACAGGTCTCCCTATACTGCCCTCTGCTACAGAGGATGTTTCCTGTCCAGGCCAACTCCTCCTAAAGGAGATTCCTTCTGCAATGGTTGCCTCACTGCTGGGTGTTACAGGTTTTTCTATTGTAGGAGGTGAACTGATAAACAATATCATGATAAATAGAGAAAAAATAAAAGTTGTCAATGATTTCATTCTACTTGGATAAACAATCAATGTCCATGGAAGCTGCAGCCAAGAAAGCAGATGATATATTGCATTGAGCAAATCTGCTGCAAAGGACCTCTTTAAAGTTTAAAAAACAAAATTTTACTTTGATAACTAAGGTACATCAGGCCTAAGTCACGTTCTTTTCAATAGTCTCATATGGATGTTAAAGTTGGATAATGAAAAAAGAAGATAGAAGAGTCGATTCATTCAAACTGCAGTGTTGGCAAAAAATACCGAATATACTGTTGACTACTAAAAGAACAAAACACATCAGTCTTAGAAGAAATACAAACAGAATGTTACTTAGAAGTGAAGATGGCAAGACTTCAACTTGCTTGCTTTGGACATGCCATCAGGAAAGATCAATTGCTCGAAAAATACATCATGTTTGGTAAAGTAGAAGGTCAGGAGAAATGAGGAAAACCCTCAATGAAATGGATTGGCACAATTGCCACAACAATGCACTCAAACATACCAATGATCCTGCAAGTGACACAGGACAGGCAACATTACGTCCTGTTACTCATAAGGTTACCATGAGTCAGAGCTAAGTGGCAACCAACAACAACCATGGGAAGTAGCTCTGCTTTTCAAGTACGACAAATTTTCCTGATTACTTGGACCAAATCCTGAAGTTGAGGAATCTATACAAAGCAGTACTATATATGTCAGCTATTATTTTGAGAGCAAATAACCTCAAGAGCTCAATGGATTACAAGCGTTTACTTCTTCCTCATGTTACTAGAAGACTAGGATGGGCTCTGCTGAACTCAACTGGTATTAGCAGGCCTCAAGTCTCTTCACATTCTCAAATCAAGGTTGAAGGAGTAGCCACTATATGAGAGCTACTATTCTCGTGGTAACCCATTGCCATCAAGTCAATTCTGACTCATAGCGATCCTCTAGGAGAACAGTAAAGAGGGCCCGACACACAACACCCCATTGCATTAAACTTCTATGACATGAGACAACTGCCATATTCACTCACATTTCATTGGCCAATGCATGTGACAGAGAGCAAACAACTGGGTATAATCCACTGATATCTCTCCTCCACCTCTACCTATTCTTTAGACACTGAAGGAACTAAAGCTAGATATTACATTTGTATCCTCTCATACAATTTTTGTGCACCCGTGATAATGCATTGTGACGTGAGTTCTTTGGTCCTAGTGTGGGGAACCCAGGACTTTGTCATCCAAATATTCTTCTTATGGACCTTACTAGGGACTACAAAGAGGCTCGTGCTATTCAAATTCAGATGGATTGCTGTGACAACCCAGATCCCCTATGTTTGGCACAATAATTTGGTGGTGTTAAGGCTCTAGGGGAGGCTACTTTCAATCCACTCTTATGCATTTTATTTTTTTAAATTCTATATTCTAACTAACAACATCAGTTTTGATTAATTTTAGCTTATTCTTCAAATCATGTAATATCCAAGTTAGAGTATAAACACTCAGATAATAAACATTCATGTATCATGTATTACCCAACACAAAACTATCAAGACCATTCACGTAAGAACTGATTTTTCTCTCCTTAAAATTTATTTACTAAATATTGCCATAGCATGCATTATGTGGTAGGTGCTAAGCAATTTACACATATTAACTCACATAATTCTTATAACAATGCTATGAGGTAAGTATTATTAATATCAATCCTGTTTTACAGATGAGGAAACAGAAAGGTAAATAAATTGTTCAAGGTAACACACCAGGTAACTCACCAGGTAGAGCTGGGATTCTAATCTAGGCAGTTTGGCTCCAGAGTCCAAGCTCTTATCCATTACATTATGCTGCCTTTGCTCCTTCTTCTCAAAATTATTTCTATTCTATAAGGACACATTTAATTTCTTCAGGGATAAAAATTTAATTTCTTCAGGGATAGGTCTCATTTATTGTGCTGTTCTGACTTTTAACCCCTGAAAGACTCTTGGTTAGGAGAATCTATATAAACATACTGTAGTTTATATTTGTACCACACTTCATAGTTAACCCTGATGACATTCAAAAATATTAAAATAGACTTGTCCAAAATCGAACACCTAGTAGGTGGCAGTTAGAACTATGGTCTTGAAGACATGAATCTGCATTAACCTATGTGTTAATAGTCCAGTTCTCCTTTGTCATGGAATGAATTGTGTCCCCCCCAAAATATGTGTCAACTTGGTTAGGCCATGATTCCCAGTGTTGTGTGGTTAGTCTCCATTTTCTGACTGTAATTTTATGCTGAAGAGGATTAGGGTAGGATTGTAACACCACCCTTACTCAGGTTATATCCCTGATCCAGTGTAAAGGGAGTTTCCCTGGGGTGGGGCCTGCACCACCATTTGTCCTATCCAGGGGCTCCTCTCTGACCCAACAGCCCCTCCTTAAATGATGGCCTATTTCTATTTTACAACCTAGCATTTGCTAAATTTTCTTTGTTCTCTTATTCTCTCTTTTTAAATACACAGCAAAAAGCTGAATATGCTTTAAAATAAAAATATACTGCACTGTTTTTATAAGGATATAATCTTTACAGAAGCAGATCACCAGGCCTTTCTTCCACAGCACCCCTGGGTGAGTTTGAACTGTCAATCTTTAGGATAGTAGTCGAGTACAAACCATTTGGCCCACTCAGAGACCTTAAGGATAACAGTAGTCTCAAACAAATAAAATGCGCATATTTCAACACCCTATTAAAGGTTATAGTTTCAAATGTCTCCTTTTTCAAATATTTCATATTAGTAGCTATCAGAGGTAAAATAGCAAAACTTCATTTGCAAAAGTAACTAACCCTGTATGGGAGGAAATTAGCAGACAATGAACTTGTGAAAGGAGACAGGCAGCAGCAGCAGAAAAGAATAAGCAAAAAATATAAATAATCTCTAGACTTGCAATTAATTCCTGTACAACTAAGCATTGGTGGGTATGGTTAGCAACTTTCTTTTTTTTTTAAATTGTGCTGTAGATGAAGGTTTACAGAACAAACTAGCTTCTCATTAAACGGTTAGTACAGATACTGTTTTATGACATTGGTTAACAACCCCAATGACATATCAGTACTCTCCATTCTCAGCCTTGGGTTCCATATTACCAGCTTTCCTGTTCCCGCCTACCTTCTTCCTAGTCCTTGCCCCTGGGCTGGTGCGTACCTTTAGTCTCATTTTGTCCTGTGAGTTGGTCTAATCTTTGGCTAAAAGGTGAACCTCTGGAGTGACTTCATTACTGAGCTAAAAAGATGTCTGGGGCCATACTCTCAGGGTTTCTCCAATCCCTGTCAGGCTAGTAAGTCTAGCCTTTTTTGTGTGTGTGTGTGAGTTAGAATTTTGTTCAACATTTTTCTCTAGCTCTGTCTAGGACCCTCTATTGTGATCCCTGTCAGAGCACTCAGTGGTAGGAGCCAGGTACCATCTAGTTGTGCTGGACTCAGTCTGGTGGAGGCCATGGTAGTTGTGGTCCATTAGTCCTTTGGACTAATCTTTCCCTTGTGTCTTTGGTTTTCTTCATTCTCCATTCCTCCTGAAGGGGTGACAGCAGTAGAGCATCTTAGATGGCCGCTCACAGGCTCTTAGGACCCCAGACACTACTCCCCAAAGTAGAACGTAGAACATTTTCTTTATAAACTATGTTAATCCAATTGAGCTAGATGTTCCCTGAGACCATGGTCCCCACAGCCCTCAGCCTACTAATTCGTGGGAGTTTGGATTTGTCCATGGAGCTTCCATGACCTTACCCTGAACAAGTTGTCCTGGCTTCCCCAGGATGGTATACTGTCTTACCCTTCACCAAAGTTACCACCTATCGTCTATTACGTGTTTTTCCATCCCCAACACTCCCCTCCCTCATAACCATCAAAGATTGTTTCTTTTTATGTATAAACCTTTTCATGAGTTTTTATAGTAGTGGTCTTATACAATATTTGTCCTTTTGAGATTGACTTATTTCACTGAGCATAATGCCCTCCAGATTCATCCATGTTACAAGATACTTCGCAGATTCATCATTGTTCCTTGTCATCGTGTGGTATTCCATTGTGTGTATGTACCATAGTTTGTTTATCCGCTCATCTGTTGATGGCCATGTAGGTTGTTTCCATCTTTCTGCTGTTGTGAATGATGCTGCAATGAATGTGGCTGTGTATATACCTATTCGTGTGATGGCTCTTATTTCTCTAGGATATATTCCTAGGAGTGGGATTGCTGGATCATAGTATTTCTATTTCTAGCTTTCTAAGGAAGCACCGTATCATTTCCCAAAATTGTTCTACCATTTTGCATGCCCACCAGCATTGCATAAGAGTTCCAACCTCCCTGCAGCTTCTCCAACATTTGTTATTTTCTGGTTTTTTTTATTTGTGTCAGTGATGCCCAGGTGAGATGGTATCTCATTATGGTTTTGATCTGCATTTCTTTAATGGCTACTGATCGCGAGCATTTCATCATGTGTCTGTCAGCTGCTTGAACGTCTTCTTTGGTGAAGTCTGTTCATTTCCTTTGCCCATTTTCTAATGGGATTATTTGTTTTTTTGTTGTAGAGGTGTTGGATTAACCTGTAAATTTTAGAGATTAGAACTTTATCGGATTCGTGATAGCCAAAACTGTTTTTCCTAGTCTATAGTTTCTCTTTTTACTTTTTTGGTGAAGTCTTTTGATGAGCATAAGTGTTTAATTTTTAGAAGATCCCAGTTATCTAGCTTATCTTCTAGAGTTTGTATGTCATTAGTTAAGGTTTGTATCTTGTTAATGCCTTGTATTAGGATCTCTAGCAATTGTTCCTATTTTTATTTCTATGATCTTTATAGTTTTTGGTTTTATATTTAGGCCTTTGATCCATTTTGAATTAGTTTTTGTGTATGGTGTGAGGTATGGGTCCTGTTTCTTTTTTTTTGCAGATGGACATCCAATTTTGCCAACAGCATTTGTTAAAAAAAAAGACTGTCTTTTCCCCACTTGATGGACTTTGGGCCCTTGTCAAAGATCAAGTGTCTGTAGGTGGATGGATTTACATCTGGGTTCTCAATTCTGTTCCATTGGTCAATGTATCTGTAGTTGTACCAGTTTTGACTACCTCAGCTATATGATATGTTCTGAGGTCAGATAATGTGAGTCTTCTTACTTTATTCTTCTTCAACAATACTTTACTTATCCAGGGTCTCTCCCCTTTCCATATAAAGGTAAAGATTGTTTTTTCCATCTCTTTAAAGAATGTTGTTGGTATTTGGATTGGGATTGCATTGTATTTGTAGATTGGTTAGGTACAACTGTCATTTTCACAATGTTGAGTCTGCCTATCCATGAGCATGGTATGTTTTTCCATTTACGTAGGTTTCTTTTGGTATCTTGCAGAAGAGTTTTGTAGTTTTTTTCTTTACATATATAGGTCTTTTACATCCCTTGTTAGATTTATTCCTATGAATTTTATTTTTTTTAGGGGCTATTAGAAATGGTATTGTTTTCCTGATTTCATCATCCTCTTTATTGGTGTAAAAGAATCCAACTGATTTTTGTATGTTTATGTTATACCCTGATAATCTGCTGAATCTTTCTATTAGTTCCAGTAGTTTTCTCATGGAGTCTTTTGGGTTTTTTAAGTATAGTATCATATCATCCACAAATAGGGACAGTTTTACTTCTTCATTACCAATTTGGATGCCTTTTATTTCTTTTTCTTAGTTTAGCAACTTTCTTGATGTAACTTTCTTGACACATGAAATGATTTGGTGAGGTTACCAACAGTTTATGTATACACACTCTGATTATGGTATTATGCCAGTTTTAATGCAAGTCATGGTCTTGGAGCCATAATGCTTATCCTTCTGTGGCAGTAAAAAGCTTTATGACCCTGGAACCCAACAACTGTGAGCCAAGACACTGCTGGTCTGTTTAACTGATGTGCACAGAGTTTTGGCCTTCCTTCCTCGGCTGGTGTCTGAAGAGATTCCACATGACTATAGCAACGGTTATTTAGTGTTTTTATTAAGGACCTTTTGTTTTCTTTCTTATGTGAGAGACTTTCGTTTTCTTAAAAGAGACCATTATCATGCCCTTAGGCAAAGCGAGTTAACAATTTTGTTTTAGAAATGCACTCTGTGTGAACAAATTGCTACCTTCATAAATGAATAAATAAATAATAAATTCATACACAACTGGCCTAGGGATATGTTTATGTGCTAACATACATGGGTGAGGTGTATAAAAAAAAGATAGGATAGGAAAATCATTTGTGGTGTACTTTGAAAATAATTACATGTTAGCTCACATAAGGAACAATGTCTTTATCATAAAAATTCTTTTCTAAAGTTAATGAGTAAGACCTAATCTTGCCTACAAAGCCAGTGAATTTCACATGCTCTTAGGAAATTCAAAGATAATAATACCTTCTATCTATCATACTTGTAACAATAAATTATGACTACTGCCTATTGAGTATTTATGATATAGCAAATACAATGTTAAGAGAATTCCTCACAACAACAAGGTAGGTACTATTATCTCCATTTTACACAGGAGAAAACTGAGGTTCAGAATGGCTGAGTAACTAGCCCAAAGGCAAAGAGTGGTATTGCCTGGATTTAGACCCAGCTCTGTCTGACTTCAAACTCTGTGTTATTTATCTCTGTGCTATTAGGGCTCGAATAAACTGAAGCTATCTCTGTTTTGGAGTCCCTGAGTGGCATAAACATTTAAGCACTTTGCTACTAACCAAAAGGTTGGTGGTTCAAATCCACCAGAGGCACATTAGAAGAAAGACCTGGTAGTCTATTTCTGAAAGCTCATAAACCATTGAAAAACCCATAGAACACAATTTTACTATGAAACACATGGGGTCGCCATGAGTCCAAATCAACTCCAAGGCAACTGGTTGTTTTTTTAATCTCTGTTTTATTATCTTTTGCAAAATAAACATAAACATGCACCCATTAAATTTATTAGTAAAGTTTGGACCCTGCCTGCAGAGAACTCAGGGAAAGTCAGAGTACCTTACTGTCATGGACTGAATTGTATTCCCCAAAAATATCTGTCAGCTTGCTAGGTCATGATTTCCAGTATTGTATGATTGTCTACCATTTTGTCATCTGGTGTGATTTCCCTATGTGTTATAAATTCTATCACTATGATATAATGAGGTAGATTAGTGGCAGTTATATTGATGAGATCTACAAGATTAGATAGTGTCTTAAGCCAATCTTTTTTGAGATACAAAAGAGAGAAGCAAGCAGAGAAACATTGGAGACCTCATATCACCAAGAAAGCAATGCCGGGAACAAAGTATGTCCTTTGGACCTGAGGTTCCTGTGCTGAGATGCTCCCAGACCAAGGAAAGACTGATGACAAGGACCATCCTCCAGAGCCCACAGAGAGAAAAAGCTTTCCCCTGGAACTGACACCGTGAATTTGGACTTGTAGCCTACTAGACTGTGAGAGAATAAATTTTTCCTTGTGAGAGCCATCCACTTGTGGTATTTCTGTTATAGAAGCACTAGATGACTAAGACACTTACTGAGCAGCAATCTGGGCCAAGAAAAAATACACCAAATACCTGAGTTCATGGTAATGTTCAATTGGAACCCATTAACTAGTACAAAAACACCCCATCAATCTTGGATTAGATTTTGTTTTTCCATGGGTCTCTTGTACCTATATTTGTACATAATCACAACGTATATAAACTCCTTCACCACACTGCCATTCACGGACCTCCACCCAATGATTCAAAGCTTCAGTGGAGCGAGTCTTGGTGCTAAACTCTGTCTTTAAGTTCCCTAATAAAGCTAGATCTGATCAACCTGGCTTTTTCCACCTCTTTTTTTGGAATCTGACCTGTGTCTCTTGGAGTTATTCTTGCCTCTGGTCTGGTGGAATACGACAATAGGGAGCATGAATACAGATTAGATACGCCTTCTCTCACTAAAATATTTGCAAAGGTAAAAGAAAGACAAATAAAAGAAAAAAAAAAGATGAACCAAATTTTCCAGGAAATTTCCACTAAATTCATTGTCTATGAGGATACACTGAGAACACATTGTTGAACTCAGTATCATGTCACCTGACCTGGAACCAGAAGATATTCATAAAAAAAGAAAAATTCTAACTCATTCCTCCTTTGTACACCTAGCTCCAGAATATAGTGACTGGACTCGAAACCAGGCAAACAATTATCTTCAGAAGTAGCCAGAGTCTTCTCCTCCTATATAGCATTGTTTCCCTCAGCTCTTTCTGCTTTATTTTTCCATTCCATTAGTACAAAGTAGAGAGGAGTATTAGTATAGTAGCCTAGCATGTTTTGTCATTGAAAAAAAATAAATAAATAAGCCACACAAAAAAATAAAATAAACACAGAAGAGCTGGGAGTACTGAGATGGGTGTACTCTCTCATGGATAATACTGTTGAAAGAATGTCAACTGGCTCCCTAGCACAGCCAGAAACACAACATTCACTTCAATGCAAGACAGTCCTATTTGATGAATGCCAATCAGGCATTACAAATAGAATAAATGTGAAATACTATGTCCTGGCCTTCGGGTTTAGATCTGAAAGAGGAAAATTGTCTGCACCCTAGTAAACAATGAAGGGGACTAAGGAAACTGAACTTACTGTGTTGGAAAATATCATCCTGTATAGATCTCCCCCCTTCCCCAGTCAGTCAGATCATCCAGGAACAAAAGAGTGGAGCTTATTAAAACATAAGAGAAATGAAACACTTGGTGAGGGGAGGGGAGGGGATGGAGAGATTTCCCCAAAGAGTAAGAAGGAGATCGTGGATCTAAACATTCTTTTCCTCAAAAATTATATAAGACTTTTTCAAGAATTCTGCTCAGTGTCCTCACAAAAATCTAAGGGTCTATAAAATAGGAACAGATATCTCTACAAATAAAACAGGCAGAAATAAAGGCAGAGATATAAAGATACTGGTTGAAATAAGAAAAAAAATACAATATCAAAATGAAAATTTCTTTTGGGTACAGCAGAGAACAGAATAGACACTGCAGAGAATTAATAAAAGTATGTGGATAACAAATCTTTAAAATTCATGTAGAACGTAGAAGGAAAACACAAAAAGGTAAAACAGGAGGAAACAAATATGGAGAAGAGAAGGAACATCTATTTTAAAATTTAAAGGTGGCTGTGGAGCACAAATAAGAATATTCTTGAATGAAAGATATTTAAATGATTTAAATACTTCTAAACAGATTTAGAAGCACTTAAATCATTTAAATTGATGTTCAACCATTTCAAGAGGTAGCATATGATCAGGAGCCAATGGTACTGAAGGAAGAAGTCCAAGCTGCTCTGAAGGCATTGACGAAAAACAAGGCTCCAGGAATTCATGGAATATCAATTGAGATGTTTCAACAAATGGATGCAGTGCTGGAGGTGCTCACTCATCTATGCCAAGAAGTATGGAAGACAGCTTCCTGGCCAACTGACTGGAAAAGATCCATATTTATGCCTATTCCCAAGAAAGGTGATCCTACCAAATGCAGCAATTATAGAACAAAATCATTAATATCACACACAAGCAAAATTTTCCTGAAGATCATTCAAAAACAGCTGCAGCACTATACCAACAGGGAACTGCCAGAAATTCAGGCCAGTTTCAGAAGAGGAGGTGGAAACATAGATATCATTGCTGATGTCAGATGGGTACTGGCTGAAAGCAAAGAATACCAGAAGAATGTTTGCCTGTGTTTTATTGACTATGCAAAGATATTCGACTGTGTGGATCATAACAAACTATGGATAACATTGGGAAGAATGAGAATTCCAGAAAACTTCATTGTGCTCATGAGGAACCTTTACATAGATCAAGAGGCAGTTGTTCGGACTGAACAAGGGGATACTAAATGGTTTAAAGTCAGGAAAGGTGTGCGCCAGGGTTGTATTCTTTCACATACCTATTCAATCTGTATGCTGGGCAAATAATCTGAGAAGCTGGACTATATGAAGAACAACGGGCATCAGGACTGGAGGAAGACTCATTAACAACCTGTGTTATGCAGATGACACAACCTTGCTTGCTGAAAGTGAAGAGGACTTGAAGCACTTACTAATGAAGATCAAAGACCACAGCCTTCAGTATGGATTGCACCTCAGAATAAAGAAAACAAAAATCTTCACAACTGGACCAGTGAGCAACATCATGATAAATGGAGAAAAGATTGAAGTTGTCAAGGATTTCATTTTACTTGGATCCACAATCAACACCCATAGAAGAAACAGCAGTCAAGGAACTAAATGATGCATTACATTGAGTAAATCTGCTACAAAGGACCTCTTTAAAGTGTTGAAAACCAGGGATGTCACTCTGAAGACTAAGGCGCACCTTGCCCAAGCCATGGTATTTCTGAATTATTTTTTATACTTTTTATTGTGCTTTAAGTGAAAGTTTACAAATCAAGTCAGTCTCTCACACAAAAACCCATATACACCTTGCTACACACTCCCAGTTACTCTCCCCTCAATGAGACAGCCCACGCTCGCCCTCCACTCTCTCTTTTCCTGCCCACTTCACCAGCTTCTAACCCCCTCCACCCTCTCATCTCCCCTCCAGGCAGGAGATGCCAACATAGTCTCAAGTGTCCACCTGATCCAAGAAGCTCACTCCTCATCAGCATCCCTCTCCGACCCATTGTCCAGTCCAATTCATGTCTGAAGAGTTGGCCTCAGGAATGGTTCCTGTCCTGGGCCAACAGACGATCTGGGGGCCGTGACCACCGGGGTTCTTCCAGTCTCAGTCAGACCATTAAGTCTGGTCTTATGAGAATTTGGGGTCTGCATCCCACTACTCTCCTGCTCCCTCAGGTGTTCTCTGTTGTGTTCCCTGTCAGGGCAGTCATCGGTTGTAGCCGGGCACCAACTAGTTCTTCTGGTCTCAGGATGATGTAGTCTCTGGTTCACATGGCCCTTTCTGTCTTTTGGGCTCGAAATCGCCTTGTGTCTTTGTTGTTCTTCATTCTCCTTTGATCCAGGTGGGTTGAGACCAACTGATGCATCTTAGATGGCTGCTTGCTAGCATTTAAGACCCCAGACGCTACTCTTCAAAGTGGGGTGCAGAATGTTTTCTTAATAGATTTTATTATGCCAATTGACTTAGATGTCCCCTGAAACCATGGTCCTCAGACCCCTGCCCCTGGTACGCTGACCTTCGAAGCATTCAGTTTATTCAGGAAACTTCTTTGCGTTTGGTTTAGTCCAATTGTGCTGACCTCCCCTGTATTGTGTGCTGTCTTTCCCTTTACCTAAAGTAGTTCTTATCTACTATCTAATTAGTGAATACCCCTCTCCCACCCTCCCTCCCTTCCTCCCTCTCTAGTAACCACAAAAGTATGTTTTCTTCTCAGTTTAAACTATTGCTCAAGTTCTTATAATAGTGGTCTTATACAATATTTGTCCTTTTACAACTGACTAATATCACTCAGCATAATGCCTTCCAGATTCCTCCATGTTATGAAATGTTTCACAGGTTCCTCACTGTTCTTTATCAATGGGTAGTCTTCCACTGTGTGAATATACCATAATTTATTTATCCATTCATCCGTTGATGGGCATCTTGGTTGCTTCCATCTTTTTGCTATTGTAAACAGTGCTGCAATAAACATGGGAGTGCATATATCTGTTCGTGTAAAGGCTCTTATTTCTCTAAGATATATTCCAAGGAGTGGGATTGCTGGATTGTATGGTAGTTCTATTTCTGGCTTTTTAAGTAAGCACCAAATCGATTTCCAAAGTAGTTGTACCATTTTACACTCCCATCAGCAGTGTATAAGTGTTCCAATCTCTCCACAGCCTCTCCAACATTTACTATTTTGTGTTTTTTGGATTAATGCCAGCCTTGTTAGAGTGAGTTAAAAACTCATTGTACTTTTGATCTGCATTTCTCTAATGGGTAATGGTCATGAACATTTCCTCATATATCTGTTAGCTACCTGAATGTCTTCTTTAGTGAAGTGTCTGTTCATATATTTTGCCCATTTTTTAATTGGGTTATTTGTCTTTTTGCAGCTGTTGAGTTTTTGCAGTATCATGTAGTTTTTAGAGATCAGGCACTGATCAGAAATGTCATAGCTAAAAACTCTTTCCCAGTCTATAGGTAGTCTTTTTACTCTTTTGGTGAAGTCTTTGGATGAGCATAGGTGTTTGATTTTTAGGAGCTCCCAGTTATCTAGTTTTTCTTCATTCTTTATAATGTTTTGTATACAGTTTATGCCATGTATTAGGGCTCCTAACGTTGCACTATTTTTTCTTCCGTGATCTTTATCGTTTTAGATTTTATATTTAGGTCTTTGATCCATTTTGAGTTAGTTTTTGTGCATGGACTGAGGTATGGGTCTTGTTTCATTTTTTTGCAGATAGATATCCAGTTATGCCAGCACCATTTGTTAAAAAGACTATCTTTTCCCCGTTTAACTGTTTTGGAGCTTTGTCAAATATCAACTGCTCATATGTGGATGGATTGATGTCTGGATTCTCAATTCTGTTCCATTGGTCCATGTATCTGTTGTTGTACCAGTACCAGGCTGTTTTGACTACTGTGGCAGTATAATAGGTTCTAAAATCAGGTAAAGTAAGGCCTCCCACTTTGTTCTTCTTTTTCAGTAATGCCTTATTTACCCAGGGCCTCTTTCCCTTCCATATGAAGTTGGTGATGTATTTCTCCATCTCATTAAGGAATGTCGTTGGGATTTGGATTGGAATTGCATTAAATGTATAGATCGCTTTTGGTAGACTAGATATTTTTATAATGTTAAGTCTTCCTATCCACGAGCAAGGTATGTTCTTCCACTTATGTAAGTCCCTTTTGGTTTCTTGCAGAAGTGTTTTGTAGTTTTCTTTGTATAAGTCTTTTACAACTCTGGTAAGATTTATTCCTTAGTATTTTATCTCCTTGGGGACTACTGTAAATGTCATTGATTTGGTGATTTCCTCTTCGATGTTCTTTTTGTTGGTGTAGAGGAATAAAACTGATTTTTTTTTTTTTTTATCTTTTATCCTGACATACTGCTGAACTCTTCTATTAGTTTCAGTAGTTTTCTGGAGGTTTCCTTAGGGTTTTCTGTGTATAAGATCATGTCATCTGTAAATAGAGATACTTTGACTTCTTCCTTGCCAATCTGGATGCCCTTTATTTCTTTATCTAGCCTAATTGCTCTGGCTAGGACTTCCAGCACAATGTTGAATAAGAGTGGTGATAAAGGGCATCCTTGTCTGGTTCCCACTCTCAGTGGAAATGCTTTCAGGCTCTCTCCATTTAGGGTGATGTTGGCTGTTGGCTTTGTATAAACGCCCTTTATCATGTTGAGAAATTTTCCTTCTATTCCTATTTTGCTGAGAGTTTTTATCATGAATGAATGTTGAACTTTGTCAAATGCCTTTTCTGCATCAATTAATAAAATCATGTGATTCTTATCTTTTGTTTTATTTATGTGGACCCCGTTTGCCGTTTATGTGGTGGATTACATTAATTGTTTTTCTAATGTTGAACCATAGCTGGTGTGAATCCACTTGGTCATGCTGAATTATTTTTTTGATATGTTGTTGAATTCCTTTGGGTAGAATTTTGTTGAGGATTTTTGCATCTACGTTCACAAGGGATATAGGTCTATAATTTTCTTATCTTGTGGTGTCTTTACTTGGTTTTCGTATCAGGGATATGGTGGCTTCATAGAATGAGTTTGGGAGTATTTCATCCTTCTCTATGCTCTGAAATACCTTTAGTAGTAGTGGTGTTAACTCTTCTCTGACAGTTTTGTAGAACTCTGCAATGAAGCCATCTGGACCAGGGCTTTTTTTTGGGGGGGGGTGTTGATTACCTTTTCAATCTCTTCTTTTGTTATGGGTCTATTTAGTTGTTCTATCTCTGTTTCTGTTAGTTTAGGTAGGTAGTGTGTTTCTAGGAATTCATCCATTTCTTCTAGGTTTTCAAATTTGTTTGAGTATAGTTTCTCATAGTAATCTGATATGATTCATTTAATTTCAGTTGTGTCTGTTGTAATATCCCCCATCTCATTTCTTATTCAGGTTATTTGCTTCCTCTCTTGTTTTTCTTTTGTGAGTTTGTCCAGTGGTTTATCAATTTTGTTGATTTTTTCACAAAACCAGCTTTTGGTCTTGTTAATTCTTTCTATTGTTTTTCTGTTTTCTATTTCATTTAGTTCAGCTTGTTTTCTTCTGGTGCCTGTGGGTTTTTTTGTGGCTGTCTTTCTGTTTGTTCAAGTTGTAGGGATAATTCTTTGATTTTAGCCCTTTCTTCCTTTTGGATGTGTGTATTTATTGATATGAATTGACCTCTGAGCACTGCTTTTGCTGTGTACCAAAGGTTCTGATAGGAAGTGTTTCATTCTCATTGGATTCTGTGAATTTCTTTATTCCATCCTTAATGTTGTCTATAACCCAGTCTTTTTTGAGCAGGGTATTGTTCAGATTCCAAGTGTTTGATTTCTTTTCCCTGCTTTTCTTGTTATTGATTTTCACTTTTATGGCCTTATGGTCAGAGAAGATGCTTTGTAATATTTCAATGTTTTGGATTCTGCTAAGGCTTGCTTTATGGCCTAATGTGTGGTCTATTCTAGAGAATGTTCCATGTGCACTAGAAAAGAAAGTATAGTTGGTTGCTGTTGGGTGGAGTGCTCTGTACATGTCTACGAGGTCAAGTTGGTTGATCGTGGCATTTAGGTCTTCCGTGTCTTTATTGAGCTTCTTTCTGGATGTCCTGCCCTTCACCTAAAGTGGATGTTGAAATCTCCTACTATTATTGTGGAGCTGTCTATCTCACTTGTCAATGCTGATAGAGTTTGTTTTATGTATTTTGCAGCCCTGTCATTGGGTGCTTAAATATTTAATATGGTTATATCTTCTTGGTGTATTGTCCCTTTAATCATTATATGGTGTCCTTTCTTATCCTTTCTGATGGATTTAACTTTAAAGTCTATTTTGTCAGAAATTAATATTGCCACTCCTGCTCTTTTTTAACTGTTGTTTGCTTGATATATTTTTTTCCATCCTTTGAGTTTTAGTTTGTTTGTGTCTCTAAGTCTAAGGTGTGTCTCTTGTAGGTGGCATATAAACGGATCTTGTTTTTTAATCTATTCTGCCACTCTCTGTCTCTTCATTGGTGCTTTTAGTCCATTTACATTCAGGGTAATTGTGGATAGGTATGAATTTAGTGCTATCATCTTGATGTCTTTTTTTGTGTGTTGTTGACAGTTTCTTTTTCCCACTTAATATCGCTGTTACCCTGTGTTGGGCTTTTTTTTTTTTTTTTGGATTTCCCTTTCTGGGTTGACTTCTGGTTGCTCTGCCCAGTGTTCTAGTCTTGGGTTCATACCCGATATTATCGATTTTCTAACCAAAGAACTCCCTTTAGTATTTCTTGTAGTCTTGGCTTGGTTTTTACGAATTCCCTAAACTTGTGTTTATCTGGAAATGTCTTAATTTGACCTTCATATTTAAGAGACAGTTTTGATGGATATATGATTCTTGGCAGGCAATTTTTTTCCTTCAATTTTTTAAATATGTCATCCCATTGCCTTCTTGCCTGCATGGTTTCTGCCGAGTAGCTGAGCTTATTCTTATTGGCTGTCCTATGTAGTTGACTTTTCATTTATCCCTTGCTGCTCTTTTAATTCTCTCTTTATATTTGGTTTTGGCAAGTTGATTATAATATGTCTTGGTGACTTTCTTTTAACATCTACCTTATGTGGAGTTCGATGAGTATCTTGTGTAGATATCTTCTCATCTTTCACAAAATCAGGGAAGTTTTCTGCCAGCAAATCTTCAACAATTTTCTCTCTATTTTCTGTTATCCTTCCCTGTTCTGGTACTCCAATCACTCATAGGTTATTTCTCTTGATAGAGTCCTACATGATTCTTAAGTTTTCTTCATTTTTTTCTAATTCTTTTACCTGATTTTTCTTCAAATATGTTAGTGCCAAGTGATTTATCTTCAAGTTCAGAAATTCTAGTTTCTACTTGCTCAGTTCTGATCCTCTGACTTTCTACTGAGTTGTCTAATTCAGTAATTTTATTGTTAATCTTCTGAATTTCTGATTGCTGTCTGTCTGTGGATTTTTCCAGCTTATTAAACTTTTCATTATGTTCCTGAATAATCTTTCTAATTTCTTCAGTTGCCAAGCCATGGTATTTTCAATTGCACCATATGCATGTGAAAGCTGGACAATGAATGAGGAAGACTGAAGAAGAATTGACACCTTTGAATTGTGCTGGTGGTGAAAAATATTGAATATACAATGGACTGCCAAAAGAATGAACAAATCCGTCTTGGAAGAAGTACAATCAGGATGCTCCTTAGAAGCAAGGATGGCAAGACTGCTTCTTACATACTTTGGACATGTTGTCAGGAAGGGTCAGTTCCCAGAGAAGGACTTCATGCTTGGCAAAGTACAGGGTCAGCAGAAAAGAGGAAGACCCTCAACGAGGTGTACTGACACGGTGGCTGCAACAATGAGGTCAAGTATAGCAACAACTGCAAGGATGGCGCAGGACCAGGCAGCATTTCATTCTGTTGTGCATAGGGTCACTATGAGTCAGAACTGACTCAACGACACCTAATTAAAACAAACAGAAGTATTAAAGATATTATCAAAAATGATTCAGAAATGAAGAAAAATACGGTTGTTACAGAACTTGAAGAAGTTTATCATGTTACGGGCTAAATTATTCGTTGTGTGAAAAGCAATATAAAGACACTCTAAGGTATAATCTCTCTGCTAGCAGAAACCCTAGTCAAATATGCTTCTGTAAATAGGGAGAATTTATGAAAGGAGTCTTACGTGTTGAGCAGAACAACCAAGCTTGGAAAGGTTCTAGAAACAGCTGGGCCTGAGAAATAACTGCAACACTGAATGCAGTCAGAAGTTTTTCTCCATTTTCATCTCCGCATCTCTTAGCATCTTAAAAAACATCTTGGATTCCATTTTTTCTCACACAGTGCAGAATAACTTTCTTCACATGGCAGAGAATTTGGCTGCTGACAGCCACCAGAAAGAGATTGAACTCAGTCCCAAGATCAAAAGCCATGAGGATGACTCAGTCTGAGTCAGGTGTCCGATCTGACACCAATAACTCACAGAGATAAGTATATATGGCAAATCCCAAGCAAACATATGAGTGACATTTATGGAAAGTCAATTTCCAGAAGAGGAATTATGATTCCAGAAGAAAGTGATTGGAGGAGAGCAACGCAGACCTAACAATAGCTGTCTTCTAAGGACTTTAACATACTACTATCTGCTTATAAATGAAGCTCTAGTGGCCCAGTGGTTAAGAGCTTGGCTACTAACCAAAAGTTTGGCAGTTAGGATCCACTAGCTGCTTCTTGGAAACCCTATGGGGCAGTTCTACTCTGTCTAATAGGGTTGCTATGAGTAGGAATCAACTCAACGGCAACGGGTTTGGTTTGCTTTGGTATCAGCTTATAACAATGTTTCTAAACATGAAAGAACAAATTAGAAAAAGCAAAATTAGAAAAGCTCAGAGAGAACACAGAAAAAATATTCAAAGAAAGGAAAAAAATCATTTCAGAAACAAATACCACATAAAAAGGATTATTAGAACGTTGCAGAGAATGCCTTAAAAGTAACAGAAGGTGTCTTAGGCTGGGTTCTGGCTTTTGCACACAGGTTACGAAGACCGACATATCCCAAGATCAGCAGACAAGACCACAGGTAAGCTGCTACCTCGAGTCCCAAGAACTGGCAGTCAGACAAACAGGAGCCAGCTGCAGAATCCAGAGCAAGCAAAAGCCCTAAAGCCTTGACAAAGAGTCCACTTATATTTGATGCAGAGCACATGCCCAAGGAAACTTCCTTTCAACTGATTGGGTACTCACAGCAGGTCCTATTATGGATGTGATCACATTATATCTTATCTCATCATAGAAATGATCACATCATTATATGACTGCCAAACTACATCATGACTGCCAAACCACTGAGAATCATGGTCCAGCCAAGTTGACATACAAACTGAACAATCACAGAAGGTGAAAGGCAAAAAATTTAAATTCAAAAGACATGATTATGCCAGAAGAAAATGGAGTAATGCATTTAAAATAATCAAGGAAACAAGAGTGAGCCAATGATTTTTATGTCCAGGAAAAATGGATGCTTAATTATAAAGGGCACAGATAACGTATCATCAACATTCAATAATTCCGAGAATGTCATTCTTGTGGGTTCTTCCCGAGGAATCAACTAGGGAACATTCTTCAGAAAAAAACAAAATAACTAACGAGATATCATCATAAGAACAGATAGGGAAGATTGAACATAATTTTTTGTAGTACTAAGACAAAAATAAAGGCAAAAAAAGGTAAAGAATATTGGATATAATGGCCATATGATCATAAAATATATATACAGTACAACTATGAAATATGGAGGATAAAATGGGGAGAGCATATTCAAAACCTTTAGCTATTCTCAGTAATTATACTGCTGTGGTGGAACTATTATTATTATTCTGAGACTTTTATATCAGATAAAGTGAGTGATTATGGGATATTTGAATTCTATTATTTCCTGTGTTCTTGAGAAGTAGGGGTTTTAGTGTGGAAGAAAGAAGATACAGATTAAAACCAAAGAGGTTGTGTACGAAACCATATAGCCCTGAATTTGATTGAACTCATAAGGTGTTTTATCTTAATATATATGTGTGTTGTGTGCATACGTGATGTATTTATGCATATTTCTTAGTTCTATCCTCTAAAGACATTTAGAAACAATGACCATAGCCAGTACCCAGGAGTTTTTTAAATATCATTTCCCCCTAAAATAAACTAGGACTTTTCAGAGAAATGGCTAATTCCAGGTATAGGGAACTTTAGCATCTTGTCATATTTAATAGCTATAAGAAGTTCTAGACAGAGGGGAGAACTAAGTGAAGAGTTCTTTTGTTGCCTAACGTAAATTTTCTTCTATATTTTTCTTTATAATAAGAGATGAATCTGTCTAGATCCTGGCTAAACCCAAAAAAACAAACCCATTGTCATTGTGTCAATTCCTACTCAGAGAGACCCTACAGGAGAATAGAACTGCTCCATAGGGTTTCCAAGGCTGTAAATCTTTACAGAAGTAGACTGACCCATCTTTCTCCCACAGAGCAACTAGTGCGTTCAAACCACCAACTTTTCAATTAGCAGACAAGCACTTAACCACTGCGCCAACCAGGGTTCCTAGGTCCTGGCTAAATCCTCTCAAGTATTTCCTGACACTACCTCCTGAATTTTAGTCACTTTGATGATTTCCTCTAGTTTCTTTCCTAAGTGATGACTAATTGAATGTGTGAATAAGGTCTGGCTCAACAAGATGGATTGACACAGTGGCTGCAACAATGGGCTTAAACATAACAACAACTCTGACATAAATTTCTTTACAAACTACCACAAAAAGATTAAGGCCATTTTTTGATCATAGAGAATTACCAATTTATAATAGTTTCTTTTCACTTTCAAGGTGATAGGGCCTGTTCTTAACCTCAGCTACCTCTGGAAGATCCACTTGACACTTACTTTACATTTAAGAATAAATTACTGTACTCCCAGATTCTGCTTAGGATACAGAAAAGTAGAAAGAGTGTTACTCTCACGCTTACAGAAAAAACATTCTAGATAATCTGCAAAATTACAATTTTTCTTGAACCCACTGAAGAACCGAGGTCATATGGAAACAAATAATCAGAAATCTAATTGACCCTAAGAACAGATGGGATGCCAGCACATGTTCACTGAGGCACTGCATGGGAGGAAAAAGGGGTCACTCTAAAGGACAGAAGGAGTCCTGGTGGCACAATGGCTAAGTGCTTGGCTCCAAACTGAAAGGTCAGCAGTTCAAACCCATCAGCGATTCCACAGAGGAAAAGACCTGGCAATCTACTCTCACAAAGATTATAGCCTAGGAAACCCTATGGGACAGTTCTACTCTGTCCTATAGGGTTGCTATGAGTAGGAATTGGTTTGACAGCACACAACAACAACATAAAGGACAGAGGACACGCTGGTGGCACAATGGTTAAGCACTCAGCTGCTAGCAAAAATGTGAGCAGTTTGTACCTACCAGCTGCCCTGTGGGAGAAAAGAACTGGCAATCTACTCCCATTAAGATTATAGCCCAGGAAACCCTATGTGGAAGTGCTACTCTGTTCTATAGGGTCACTATGAGTCAGAATTGACTCAGTGGCAAACAACGACATAAAGGACAGCGTCTTAGTTATCTAGTGCTGCTATAACAGAAATAAAACAATTGAAAGACAGAAATTTATTCTGTCAGAGCCTGAGAGGCTAGAAGTCCAGATCAAGGGCGCCAACTCCAGTGGAAGGCTTTCTTTGTGTGATGGCTGTGGGGAAAGGTCCTTGTCTTCAATCTTCCCCTGGTCTAGGAACTTCTCAACACAGGGACTTCAGGTCCAAAGGATGTGCTCAGCTCCTGGCACTTCTTTCTTGGTGGCATGAAGCTCTCTCCTCTCTGCGCAATTCTCTCTTTCATATCTCAAAAGAGGTTGTCTCAAGATACAGCCTGATCCTGTAGATTGAGCCCTACTTTATTAACATAACTGCCTCTAATTCTGCCTCATTAACATCATAACCAAAACCAAACCCCATTGCCTTTGAGTAGATTCATAGCGACCCTATAGGACAGAGTAGAATTGCCCCATAGGGTTTCCAATGAGTGGCTAGTGGGTTTGATCTACTGACCTTTTGTTTAGCAGCCAAGCTCTTAGCCACTTCGCCATCAGGGTTCCCGTTAACATGATAGGGGTTAGGATTTACAGCACATAGGGTAATCACATCAGATCACAAAGTGGTGGACAACCACACAATACTGGGAATCATGGCCTAGCCAAGTTGACACACTCTTTTGGGGGGACACATTTCAATCTATAATAGCCAGTAGGAATAATTCAGCTGCATTTTGCAATTAAATGCATAAGGCCAAATATAAACTGGCATGAGAGTAATATAACCTTGGGAGCTGCAGACACATGGGGAATTACAAGATCTCTTGTGGATCTAAATGGGTGCTCACAAGAAAGATTAGGGGCAGGGTGAGATACCTGAGAAATCTTTCCTCAGGTGCATGCCTGGAGAAAGAAAAGCAGCTGCTGAAGGAAAGGCTCAACACCCAATTTCGGTCTTTCTCCCCTATGGAACCGAAAACTGTGGAGCACTGGAAGAAAGGCAGCAAACTCTGTTACTCTTAGGGCACGAGCCAAAACCCATTAAGGCTGGAAGGAGAGAACAAACAAACAAAAACCTTCAACCTCTGCTAGAGCAATAGGAATATAATTAGACATATCCAAGAGTAGGAGGCGGGGACAGGATTCCTGAGAAGACCCACCCCTGAGACCCAGGGACATACGCCTACACATGGCTGAGGCTAAACCAAAATAACACAGGACACCTCCTGTCCATCACCACTAGGTTATCAAGTACTAGCAGCCTACTGATGGGGAGGCTCAAGAGCATGGGTCTCTGAGATACAAAGTGAAGACTTAAAACTGATGGTGGAGAAGACATCAATGAAAGAAACCCTGGCAAACTAGCCCCCACCCTAAACTCAGAGTAAAGGTAAAGGCCTTTGAAGCCTATAGTGCACTGAGGGTAACTATAGCAACAAAATCCAAAACCAAGTCAACTCTTATCCTCTCACTAGATTGACTCAACCTTCAACACTAATAGCTGCTAAAAGATGTGGTATGCTCATTTCCAAGTATAAATACTATTTACCTCAGACTATACTGCCCTGTATGAGACATTTGGCTTTCAACCAAATATTAGTAGACATGCAAAGAAGAAAGAGAAAACAACACACTTTCAAGAAACAAAGCAGTCATTGGAACAAGACTCAACTATGACACACTGGTGCCAGAACTATCAGACAAACAGTTTTAAAGTAACAATGAATAATATATTAAAGGCTATAGTGAAAAACAGGACCAACAAGCATGAGCAATTGGATGGTTTCAGCAGAAAGATGGAAGCTATAAGAAAAAAATCAAATGGAGATACTAGAAATAAAAAATACTTTAACAAAAATGAAGAATGCCTGTGATGGGCTTATCAGTAGACAGGACACAGCTGATGGGGAAAAAAAATCAGTGAATTTGAGGATATGACAACAGCAATTATCCAAATCAAAACACAAAGAGAAAAGAAGCATTAAAACAAAACAAAACAAACAAACTGAGCATCCTAGAGCTGGGGACAACATCATGTCAAATAATATAACAAATGCAAAATTGAACTCCAGAAAAAGAAGAGAGTGAGAACAGGGCAGAAAAAAATACTCAAAGAGATAATGGACAAAAAATTTTCAAACTTAATAAAAGATTAAAAAAGTGACATACCACGAAATTCAGAAAATACTGAATAAGATATATACCAAAAACAACAATGAAATAAAAATTAAGCAAAAACCCTAGACACACCAAAAATAAAGAGAAAATCTTGAAGGCAGCCAGTGCAAAGTCACACTACATACAGAAAAAAGATTAGACTTTCAGCAGACTTCTCAACCAAAATTGTGCAATCTCGAAGACAGGAAATGGCATCATTAGAATAAAAAACTGTCAGCATAGGATTCAATATTCAGTTAAAATACCTTTCAAGAATAAAAAATTAATTAAGAACAAATCTGTCTTGGAAGAAGCACAACCAGAATGCTCCTTAGAAGCAAGGACGGCGAGACTACTTCTCACATACTTTGGACGTGTTATCAGGAGGGATCAGTCACCAGAAAAGGACATCATGCTTGGTAAAGTAGAGGGTCAGCGAAAAAGAGGAAGACCCTCAATGAGATGGATTGACATAGTGGCTGCAACAGTGGGCTCAAGTATAGCAACAATTGTGAGGATGGCGCAGGACTGGGCAGTGTTTCGTTCTGTTGTGCATAGGGTCACTATGAGTCAGAACCGATTCAACAGCATCTAACAACAACAACCTTCCCCTTGGATTTTGTAATAAATTCAATCTGTATCATTTGGGGAAAAACTGTGCTTGTTTTTCTTTCATCATTTGGTAGCATGATGGGGTTATCCTCTATCAATAGAATATTTTTTTCTGTGTATAAAATACAGAGAAGGATATATAAAATCATTAAAACAATTAAAATAATAAACTGTGAATGAGCATACCTTTATTTTCCATTTAAAGGTCTAAGAGATAATGTTGATAGGAGCCAGCAAACAGCCTTTAATCATTTATTTCAAGGTAGATTTGTATGATTCTTCTAGTAGAGACAGTTATGGCTCCCAAACTCTGTCAATTACGTATATTAGGATTGTCTCAAATTCCCTCAAGCTTACCTGATGACCTCTGTTTACCTGGGAACTTGACTGAAATCAGCTCCTACATAAAGGTTTGAAAGGGTCTTCCTCCAGCTAAGACTGCTTATTGACCATAGCAGAAAGAACACTAATTATGTCTTAGTCATAAACCTTACTTTCATTTTAAGTGATTTGAAACTAATTAACATAAAAGCAAACAATAAAGCACTTATTTTTGGTGAGAAATTCTCAAAATAAGGAACCAGATACATCAGTATATAAACGACAACAACAGCAAAAGAAAAAAGAGGGAATAAATGGTGTAGTCATAGAAATTCCATATGGAGAAGTCAAGGAGACATCAAGAAATAAAAAACTGGTTTAAGTTTAGAAAAATAAAGGTAAAACTAGATAGCAGACAAGTGTTGGTGAAGGGAAGGACAAAACACAATATAGGGGAAGTCAGCACAACTGGACCAAAGCAAAAGCGTAGAAGTTTCCTACATATATCCAAACACTTTGAGGGACCAAGTAGCCGGGGCTGGGGCCTGGGGACCACAGTCTCAGGGAACATCTAGGTCAATTAGCATAACAGAGTTCATAAAGAAAATGCTCTTTATCTCTCTTTGGTGAGTAGCATCTGGAGTCTTAAAAGCTTGTGATTGGCCATCTAAGATATATCTATTGGTCCTATCCCACTCAGAGCAAAGGAGAATGAAGAAAACAAAAGACACAAGGAAAATATTAGCTCAACGGACTAAAGGACCACTGGAACTGGAGACTCCACCAGCCTGAAACTGGAAGAGCTAAATGTCCGGCTAACACCAATGACTGCTCTGACTGTGATCACAACAGAGAGCCTCCAACAGAGCGGGAGAAAACGATAGAACAGAATTCAAATTCATGAAAAAAGACCAGACTTACTGGTCTGACAGAGACTGGAGGAACCCCAAAACTATGGCCCCCAGGCAGTCTGCTAACCCAGAGCTGAAACCATTCCATAGCCCATTTTTCAGACAAAGATTAGACAGGCCTATAAAACAAACAATAACACACGTGAGCAACGTTCTTTTTAGTTCAATCAAAGTTAGGAAACAAAATGGGCAACTCGTGTCCAAAAGCAAGACGAGAAGGCAGGAAGGGACAGCAACTGGACAAATGGGCACAGGGAACCCCGGGTGGAAAGGGGGAGCATGCTGTCACATTATGGGGATTGCAACCAATGTCACAAAACAATGTGTATAAATTTTTGAACGAGAAATTAACTTGAGTTGTAAACTTTCACCCAAAGCGCAATAAAAAGAAAGAGAAACTAGGAAAGAATTATACAACACTTCTGAAATTGATGATGATGGTGGCGATGAAGATTTATACCAAATGTTCTTGCATGGGAAATTACTTATCCTGTAAAATGCTAGTCAGTGAACTTAGCTTGAATTCTCATTTAAGTATAAGGATTAGTTAGGAGATTTAGCTTAAGAAATTTTTGTAATTGGCTGGGTATCTTTTATTTTTGATAGATTATTTTAGTATTTCGAGGTAATATCCCCAGCCTTAGGTTCTCACCAGTAGGGAAATACAATTTTCTACTGAAAAGAAACAATACCTGATTTGTGATTATGTTTTATTGTTTTATGTTGAGCTGTCAATCTGAATCACCAAGAATGGGTCAGAATATAAATCTGCATAATTAACTCTTGCTTTGTTTTCAAGAAGAAAATTGTTATAAAATGCATGAACATTTTGCAAAGTATCTAAGTAATTTTCACAATAGTCACAGAAGGCATAATGAGATTCTAACCCTAAATGTGGCAATAATAGTGAACAAAATTGTCCATTAGTTACACCAACTATCTTTTTCCACCTTCGCATGAAAGAAAGAATAAACAATGTGGTGTTAGTTTTTTTTTTAATTTAATCCAGTCATCAAACTTTTATTTGAAATAAATAAATTATGAGCTTTCAAAAATTTAATACCACTTACATGGATAACCACCCACTAAATCTTGAGAAAAAAAAAATCTAGAAATATGTGGTGTTCTGACTCTAACCATTTGTTTTCATTTCTCTCCACTCGATGTTATTTTTTATAGCTAGGAAAGTTATTTCTTCATCGCATCTGAAATAATGTGGACTTGCCACCAAAAAATGTGGGAACTATGCCACTGAGAGTAATAATCTTACTGATTTTTTTAATCTTCTCCCACTTTTTAAGACTGGTCTTAAAAAAGTCACACAAAGTCACTTCCTCAATTTCATTTGAAAACTGAGACCGTAAAACAAGTCCTATTTTTCTAGGAAAAGTGTTTTAGAGTCCTGTGCCCTTTCAGGAAAAAAAAAAAAAATCACCTGAGGTTATCTGAAATAGGGTATTTCACAGTGTCCACAGAATGTTCTGGAGAATGGAATAGTCATCAATCAACTTGTCTATTTACTTATTCAGGTTTTTTCTTTTTTTGGCCCCCTGGTGGTGCAGTGGTTTAGAGCTTGGCTGCTAGCCAAAAGGTCAGCAGTTCAAATCCACCAGTTGTTCCTTGGAAACCCCATGAGGCAGTTCTACTGTGTCCTTATAGGGTTGTTATGAGTTGGAATCAATTCGACAGCAACAGGTTTGGTTTTTTGGTTTATTTAGTTTTACTAAAAACTGAATCCACAGCTTGGATTCAAACTTTTCTGGGCAAGTTCGGGAGAATAGTAGTTGAAAAAACCCATCAGGAATCTATAGCCACATGTGACTAGGGCACCCTTAAAGGGAACACCTTAAGTTAAGATAAGGGTACAATGCTGGCAAGTTTGGTCACAAACAATGTCTCAGTGAAGATACAAAAATTTAAGTATGGTCAATAGCCTGTCACCTAGAATATAAGGTATATGAGAGAGGGATTTTTTGATCTATGAGGTGTTCCCAACACCTAGAACAATGCCTGGCACAATAGTAGATGCTCAATAAATATGAATGTTGAATTAATGAATGAATGTACCCTCAGTCCAACTTCTCACAGAATTGTATTGAAGTCATGTTGTTTTGACTGTGGGAATCTGTAAGTGGAAGGACTAAGAAGAAAATAATTGGGAACAGAAACAATCTTTTTCACTTAAAAACCCATAAGATAATTGGGACAAAAGACAGGATGACGTTAGTGTCCTTTTGTAGCAGGTCCTGTGGTGCATCACTTAGATTCCCTCCTTCAGGATAGAGGTGGTCATTCCCCCAACTGCTGGAAATGTTAGCTGCTGATGTCTCACAGATGAATCCTTTCTTGGGAACTGCCGTCAGTCAAAGGAAGCTGTGTCACTGAAGTTTATGTCCTCTGCCAGTGCAGTCCACATACAGTGACTGGTCTAAACCAGAATACAAAAGCCTGTCCCCTTGTCTTAATACGGGACATATCTGAACAGCCATCCCAGCTTCAGAGACCCCCCACATGATTGGCTGAGGCCAAGGTGGCAACTGCATCACAGTTCAACTTCTCCCTCTGTTCAGTCCTACTTCCCTGATTCTATTATAAGTATAGTTGAAGAGAGCACTTCTCAATAAACATTTGCAGGCAAAAGTCCGTACCAGAGCCTAATATAGAAACCAACCTAAGACACACTATAATAGGGTAAAAAGGGAAGAGGAAGAGGAATTGGTCTCACCTTTCAGAACATAGAGAGACTTTGGCTAAGATCCTTGATGCATCTGAGGTGTTGAGGTGCTACGGCTGCTAAACAATAGGTTGGCAGTTCAAATCCGCCAGATGCTCCTTGGAAACTCTTTGGGGCAGTTCTACTCTGTCCTACAGGGTCACTATGAGTCATAATCAACTTGACGGCACTGGGTTTTTTGGTTTTAATATAGTGATTGCAAGGAGTAGACCTCATACAGACCCCACCAATATTCCTCACAACATTCGTCTAAACCTACAAAGGCATTTCTTATGAACTGCTGTAAGGAATAGTGTTTTGTCATAACGTATATAATTTTTTCCTTCCAAAATCCAATAGATATGCTTTCTTATGATTATAAAATCTATGGCTGTTCCTTTTTAAATGTTTATATAGTACAGAAAAATATAAATAAGAATGCAAGAATCACCTGCAATTCTACCACAGATTCATAATCATTATTCTATTGGCGCACAGCCTTCTAGATATTTCTCTACACATGTTGTTGTTGTTCGTTAGGGGCCCTCAAGTCAGTTCCAACTCATACCAACCCTATGCACAACAGAACGAAACACTGCCCGGTTCTGAGTCATCCTTACAATCGTTGTTATGCTTGAGCTCATTGTTGCAGCCACTCTGTCAATCCATCTAGCTGAGGGTCTTCCTCGTTTCCGCTGACCTTGTACTTTGACAAGCATGATAGCCTTCTCCAGAGACTGACCCCTCCTGACAACACGTCCAAGGTATGTAAGACCCAGTCTCACCATCCTTGCCCCTAAGGAGCATTCTGGCTGTACTTCTTCCAAGACATATTTGTTCATTCTTTTGGCAGTCCATGGTACATTCAGTATTCTTCGCCAACACCACAATTCAAAGGCATCAATTCTTCTTTGGTTTTCCTCATTCATTGTCCAGCTTTCACATGAATATGATGTGATTGAAAATACCATGGCTTGGGTCAGGTGCACCTTAGTGACATCTTTGCTCTTCAACACTTTAAAGAGGTTCTTTGCAGCAGGTTTACCCAATGGAATGTGTCTTTTGATTTCTTGACTGCTGCTTCCATGGCTGTTCATCGTGGATCCAACTAAAATGAAATCCTTGACAACTTCAATCTTTTCTCCATTTATCATGATGTTGCTCACTGGTCCAGTTGTGAGGATTTTTGTTTTCTTTATGCTGAGGTGTAATCCATGCTGAAGGCTGTGGTCTTTGATCTTCATTAGTAAGTGCTTCAAGTCCTCTTCACTTTCAGCAAGCAAGATTGTGTCAGCTGCATAATGCAGGTTGTTAATGAGTCTTCCTCCAATCCTGATGCCCCATTCTTCTTCATACAGTCCTGCTTCTCGTATTATTTGTTCAGCATACAGATTAAATAGTATGGTGAAAGAATACAACCCTGACGCACACCTTTCCTGACTTTAAACCAATCAGCATCCCCTTGTTCTGTCCGAACAACCTCCGCTTGATCTATGTAAAGGTTCCTCATAAGCACAATTAAGCGTTCTGGAATTCCCATTCTTCGCAGTGTTATCCATAGTTTGTTATGATCCACACAGTCGAATGCCTTTGCAGAATCAATAAAATACAGGTAAACATCCTTCTGGTATTCTGTGCTTTCATCCAGGGTCCATCTGACAGCAGCAATGATATTCCTGGTTCCACGTCCTCTTTTGAAACCAGCTTGAATTTCTGGCAGTTGCCTGTTGATATACTGCTGCAGCTGTTTTTGAATGATCTTCAGCAAAATTTTGCTTGTGTGTGATATTAATGATAATGATATTGTTCTATAATTTCCACATTCAGTTGGATCACCTTTCTTGGGAATAGGCATACCCATACACACATGTATTCATCCTGCACAGACTCACTTGTCTTTTTATAAAACATGACAAGTACTGTATGATCACACTTAAATGAAATATCTGGAACAAACCCATGTTCAAAGGCTAAATTTGTTAGTGGTTACCAGAGGTGAATGGGGCAGGGGAGGGTAAGGGAGACTCACTGCTTACGGTACACTGAGAGTCTGTTAAGAATGATGGAAAATTTGGAAGTAGATAGTGGTGATGGTTGAACAACATGATGAATGTAATTACTATCACTAAATTTTACATGCAAAAAATGTTGATATGGTAAATGCCTTGTTACCTATATTTTTACCACACACATGCACATGTAAAACGATACTATGCAGGCCCTTTCATTTCCTTTTTTCCGTTTAACCGTATAAAAATATGAGATGATTTTTACTGTCTGTGCAATGTTTCATTTTATGACTTAAATAGAATTTAACTCATCTTCTACTGATACATGCAGATTTCCCAAACTTTTCAGTATTCTAAATTATGTTGAAATAAATATCCTATTCTCACTGACTGAATTATTTCTTTTGGAATATTTTCTGGAAGAGAAATCATACAACAAAAAGAATGTACATTCTTTGAAGTTTTGCTACCTATCGTCAAATTGCTTTCTAGGATAGTTGCATCAATCTGTCCTTCTGTTAATAGTTTATGGACATAATTGTTTCCCCATATCCTTCTCATCATTTTTCTTTTCTTTAATGGTTATAAATTCAACCTTATTATTATTTCAACAGACATTGCTATGAAAGCATGTTTATCATGTCAGCATATGCCAAAATTATAAGACAGGAAATGTGTTTTTCTTGCAAAAATTAAGATTCACCAAGATTAGGTCATGCTGGAACAATAGGCTAAAACAAATAAAATGAATTTTAATAGGAGTGAGAGTAAGGTTCCACGATTTTTTTTTTTTTTTAATTAACCACAGAGCAGGATGCTTTTCTTAACAAAGTTGGTTACTAGAAAGACCTAAGACTTTTTATTGATTGAAAGTTCAGATCGAGTCTATGGTGAGATGTAGCTACCAGAAACCTCAATGGGGGATTAATTTCCATTAATAAAGGTACAGAATCCAAGACAACGATGGTCCTCAGTGTTCTGAATTGGCCAGACTACATATGAAGTATTATGTTCAGTCCAACATTTTTAAAGGCCCATTGACTAAATCTAATGCCTCCAGAAGTCAGGAGTCAGGAGAATAAAATGTCTATAAAACAGATTATATGAAAAATAGTTGAAGGGATCCAAGACAAATGGTTTAGTGACAATGTAAAAATGAAGTTGGCAGGCACAGGGATATAACCTTTAAATATTTAAAGGGCTGTTATTCAGAAGAGGAACGTGATTTATTCTATATCACACTAGAAGGCAAAACTAAAGGCAATGAACAGAGGTACAGGTAAGCAGATTTTATCTCAATATTAGGACTAAATCTCTAGTGATTAAGCTGTTCAAATGTGGAAAAAAATTGACAGACCAATTTTTTTTCCTATTAAACCACTACTGAGCCCTGTCAGCACTCAATCATTCAAGCTCTTTCTAAGTCTCCCTTTGCCCTCAGCACTGCCCTTGGTCCCTTGGTACATAGGGAAGAGGGGAGATGGGAGAGGGAATGTACAGTTTGGTGTCCATTGACTGAATTCTCTACTTTTTTGCAGCTTTCCTAGAAGTAACTATTTCCCTCAGAGCCTGGGAAATATCATTTATACTCTGCCTTCTTGAAGGTGCCCTGGTGGTACAACAGTTAAGTACTCTGCAGATAACTAGAAGGTTGGCGGTTCAAATCCAACCAGCAGCTCCATGACAGAAATGCTTCCATAAAGATGACTGCCAAGAAGACCTTATGGGGCAGTTCTACCCTGTCACATGGGGTTGCCATGAGTTGGAATCCACTCCGTGGCATCCAACAACAACATTCTGTCTTCTTACTTTTTTTTTTTTTTTTGAGTATCTTTTGTTTTATATTACTTTTAAAATTACAAATATTTTCCAGCATTTATCTAGTATCTGTTTATAATCCAACTAAGCAAAAACCAAAATGAAACAATTGTATATTGTTCTAGTTAACTTTATGACTTTCTCTAACTTGAAACCTTTATGAAATTTACACTAACAGACACACCTGATCTCCCCGCCAGCACACTAAGCAAAGGAGTTCTTTGTAAGTTATACTCTCTGTATTAGTGTCCTGTGGTTGCTGTATAAATACTCACAAACTTAGTGACTTAAAACAACACAAATTTATTATCTTTCAGTTTTGGAGGCCAAAAGTCAAAAATCAGTCTCACTGGGCTAAAGTCAAGGTATCAGCAGGGCTAACTCTCTCCAGAGGTTCAAAGGATGAAGCTGTTGCTTTGCTTTTTCCAGCATCTGGAGGCCACCTGTGTTCCTTGGCTTGAGGCTCCAACCCCCTTCTTCAAAGCCAGTAGTACAGCATCTTTTCTTTTCTCTATGCTTCTGCCTCCCTCTTATCTGAACTTTTGTGATTGCATTAGGCCTGCCTTGGAAAATCCAGGATAATCTTTTCATCATGAGATTCTTAACTTAATCACATCTGCAGAGTCGTTTTGCAAGTAACAAATTCACAGGTTCCAGGGATTAGAGCTTGGAAATCTTTGAGAGGTCGTTATTCTGTCTTCCCACATTCTCTTTCACAATTCTTACAGCAACTTGCTTTGGATCCCCAGACTAGTTGCCACATAGACATCTGCGGATTCTAACACTTGTCATGTGTAGGAAAAAGAAATATTTTAGTTGGCCTACAGATCTTTGTATATGTAGTATATGTAGAGCAAATCATGCTTTCTGGGAAAAACTGTATCCTGAGAGGAAATAGATATTCTCTCTTTTTCCAAAGAAAAGAGGGCAAAAACTGTACCCATGATCACTGGACTTCTTTGTTCCTCTCTGTAAGATTTTATTATTAAAACATTCTATTATTCGTAAATAGCTTCTAAAATCAGTCTCCAAAACTGCTCAGGTGTCTTCAAAGTATGCTTTGAATACTCAGCACACTAATCAGGATTCGCCCTCCCTTAGTTCCTCCAGGTCATTAGCCCACACCCTTCTTCTCCAAGCCAGCAGAGGACAAGTACATCCGCGTGGAGTAAGTGTCCTCCAATTATATCCACAAAGGGCAAAATGGATGAGACAATTGGTAATTCTGTTAGTTTGCTTTATTTAAAGAGCCAACCCAAAATATTTGTTTAATTTATGTACAGATGTATACTTTCTGCCAACAGATTCATATGAGAAAATCTGCAAAATAATTCAGGATATTTCAGCCACAATATTCAATTTAAAGGAGTCCCTGGGTGGCACAAATGGTTAAATGCTCATGTACTAGCAGAGGAAACTTGGAAGACAAGCCTGGGCATCTGCTTCTGAACGGTCACATCCTTGAAAACCCTATGGAACTGTTCTACTCTGCACACATGAGGTCACCATGAGTCAGTATTGACTTGATGGCAACTAGCAGCTACATCCAGTTGAAAAAATTGGAGGTAGTAGAGGAGAAAGAGAGAGAGCCACAGTTTACAAACAGGTAAGGTTCCAAAATTCAGAAATTAGAATGTTTTCCCATAGAAACAGCCTTATACAATATACATTGGTTTCTAGGCAAATCCACAAAAGGATTACTTAACTCACTTTGAACCTGGATGCCATACTGTATATCATAAAACTAAAAGTAATAGATAACATGTTTTGAAAACTTTTTAAATGCCAGTTATTACCTCATTTAATCTTCACAAATATATTATTAATTAGGTATTGTATTATTATTACTGTCATTATAATATAATTATATTACTATTATATCATAGATGACTATATGGATAGACCTCAAGCCCTGCTAAAGGGTATAGTCCTAGTGGAGGCATATGGCAAGTACATAATTATAACAGAACTCAATTTGATAACTTTGAAACCACAGGCTTTAATTTCTTTAGGTCTCAGTTTCTGCTTCTATAAAATGGAGATAACGATACACCTATTACATGTGGTGGATGTAAAGATTAAATGAGATCATAAGAGTAAATTTTTCAGAGCCTAGTAGTAGCAAGCATTCAATAAATGTTCACTATTATTCTAATCTATGATAGATGGACGCCCTCACTGAGTTTTATATAAGAGTGCTATCCCAAGTTTGTATGTATGCATGTTGCAGAAGGAAATACATGATTTTTATTTCTTTGTATAACTTCCCTTCTGAAAATGCTGTATCTTCTAACGGCTTAATATTCTGGGTACAATTTTCACAGGCTATAAATTCAGATAAAAGAAATACCTCTTTCTTTAAATTGACTTTAGGTTTAAATTTCTCTTCTCAGTCTCCTATTTTCCACCCATGGCAGAAAACTTAATTTTCCCACTTCTGGGTACCTACCACTGCCGTCGAGTCAATTACCGACTCATAGCGACCCTATAGGACAGAGTAGAACTGCCCCATAGAGTTTCCAAGGAGCACCTGGTGGATTTGAACTAATGACCTCTTAGACTCAGACAAATCCATGGATGTCTGGGTCAAATCAAGGTCTTCTCATTTCTCAGTGCTTCATGGTTTTCTCTCTCCTCTTGTTCTGCTCTGTGATTCAGGGCTGTTGGGATCTTGGCCCTAGATTATTGAAAAATTTTTCCTCTCAAAGTGATTGTCTTTGCCATTGATTTGCGAAAGCCTACTTGATAAGTTCAAATGCTAAGCCTTGAGTGTTTTTCGTTCTTTAGATTTCTGAAGTTAAAAATCTGATCCCTTGGGCAGGGTATATAGAAGGCCTTCCCTGCTGACTAAATAGAGGGAAAGAGGAGAATAGGATGTCCTGAGCAAAAGTAAAGTCTCAGTTAATGTGTCAAAATATTATCCCACCATACAAGAATAGAAACCTACTCAAACTTATTCTAGTGGAAAAAAAGAGACAGGATTGCTTTTAGAATGTAGAGATTTCAATATCAGAAAGCAAAGGAAAACTGGACTTCTCAGAATATAAAAACCAGAGCACTCAAGGTTCAATTTCTTTCTCTCCTTCTCCATGGTTCTGTGGTTTCTCTCTTCTTTCTCATTTTGTGAGTCTGCTTAAATCTCACTCTCAGCCTGCTTCTTTCATTTAACCATCTTGCATGTGGCCCCCAAATATTTGCCCTAACCCCTAGCTAGGGAATTTATCAGAATCTCTCTATGAAACTTTAAGCTCAAACTCTGTATCTAGCTTCAGTTGTCTCTGAGTTTCTTAGTACAAAATTCTCACCAAAGATTCGAGGAAAATAGCAGCATAAACAGACTATCATTCTGATTCTCCTCCCACAAATACAACAAGAAATACAAGGAGATAGTGCTCTGCCTTGAGAGACTCTGAATTGGGCAGCAGAGGACAGCAGAGGGGAACCATAGACAGCCAAGAATCAATAAATCAACAATGAGTTGAATACGGTAGGAAAATTGCTTTTCCCACTGTCCCGGTCCCCCACCTCAGCCACACAGGCCCCCTGCTACCACGAAATGGGGAAGCAACCCCAGTAAAAGAACCTGCTTCCCTAATGACCATACCTCCTATCTGTACAAAGAGATAAGTCACCAAGCTTCTGCTCTAAAATCAACAAGGTAGACCTCCCCAGGAGTTCTTTTGGACTGTGCCAGCACCTCCCCCATGCAGGCACTGTTGGCTGCAAGACTGTTATGAATTGCTACAGAAGGCCACTGCAGTGGAATCTGCTCCCATAGTCAACACTCTACCTGTTTCCCTGTGTACCCCATACCTCAAGTCTCTGTAACCAACAGGACAGACTTCCCTGGGAAACAATTTACGTCTGCCTTCCACCTTTCCAGTCAGTGCTGACTGAGGCTGCTGTGTTCTAGGAAGCAGGTAGCTTGAGTGGAGGCTAAGCCCACAGCCAACATACTACAGAAGGTTGTTCTGATAGCAACAAGGGAAATCTCCCTGGGGGTCCATATGGTGCGTGACAGTTCCTCCTCTACCCAGTTACAGTCAACTGCCAGGCTACTATAAGTTGATACAGAAGGCCCCTGCAGTGGAGTCTGTTCCCATAGTCAATACTTGCCTTCCTGCACAGTACATAGCTCAGGCCTCTGAAAACAACAGAAGATGTCCCTGTGGGTCAGTTCAAGTCTACCTGCTCCCCCTTCTTCTTGGAGGCCAGAAGGCAGGTCACCTAAGTGGAGACTGCTCCCCCAACTACCACAGGACCACTGAGGCTCTGAAACCAACAAGACAGATCTCTTGTAGGCCCTTCTGCAGTGTCCCAGCCCCTACTCCTCCTGAAACAGAGGAAAGTCTGCCTGTGCTTTTCCTGAAAGCCAGCTCAGATGTAAGCAGCCCCCACAGAGCAGGGAAGGAAGCCTAGGGCAGAGCTAAAGGGCAATATCCAGTCCCACAGCAAGCCTATTGAGTGTGATTTTCAGTCTGAAAACATGGTTGTACAAACAGAGAAGGGGAGGGAATAATAACCAGAAAGAGAGGACTATGCCACCTGGTGAACGGATTGACTATTGCACAATACCTCATCCAAGTGTTGACACCCACTGGTGGAGAGATTGACCAAAGCATGTTCTCTGGTGTGTTTGGGAGACATTGAAAGTTAAAAACCAAGATCTGGAACTTTTGAATCATAATTAAAGCAGGGAGGGTAAAGGAGCTATCACAGAGAGGAAGAGGAAATGGTAAGCAAAGGCTGAAGGCTTTGACCACCTAAGATTTTTTTTTTTCAGGAAGTAGTGTGGGCAAAATCACCAAATACTGTGGAGAACTGAGAAAGTTAGCACCCTTGAAAATCCCAATGTCCCAACAAAAAATTAGAAACACGAAGAAACCAGAAACAACAGCTTATCCAAGTGAGCATGACAAAAGGAGTAAAAGCACAACTATGAAAGACCAAATAATGAAAAGAATGAAGAATATAATATGACGACATTAAACATATCAAAGACTTAAGGGAAAACGTAGACAAAATCTAAAAGAAATAAGGAAAACAATGCATGAATAAAACTAGGGTCTTAAAAAAAGGGATAAAAAGAAATATTGTAGCTGAAAGAGAGAGTAACTAAAATGAGAAACACAATGGAAGGATTTAACAACAGATTTAATCAGGAAGAAGAAATAATCAGTGAATTAGAGGACAATATAATTGAAATTATAGAGGATAAAGAGCAAGAAAAACATAGACTTGAAAAGGATGAGAACAGTTTAATGGAATTATGAGACAGCATCAAGAGAACTAATATAAGCATCTTAGGAATTCCAGGCAGAGATGAGAAAGGGACAGAAAGAATATTTGAAGAAATAATGACAGAAATTTTCCCCAATCTGAAGAAGGACATGAATCTACAAATTAAAGCAGCTCAAAGAACTCCAAGCAAGATAGTACCAAAGAGATCACACCAAGACACATCATAGCCAAGCTCTCAAAAAGTGAGGACAAAGAGAGAATCCTGAAAGCAGTGACAGAGAAACAAATAGTCATATACGAAGTATCTCCAATAAAATTAAGCGCAAATTTCTCCTCAGAAACATTGGAGGCCAGAAGGCAATGGAATGGTAAATTTAAAGTGCTGAAAGAAAAAGAACTGTCAGCCAAGAATCCTATACCAAGAGAAACTGCCCTTTAAAGAATGGTGGTTAAATTAAAACATTCCCAGATAAACAGAAGCTGAAAGAGTTCATATCCACCAGGCCAGCCCTACAAAAAAATACTAATAGGAGTTATACAGGTGAAGGGAAAAGACACAAGAAAGTAACTCAAAGCCATACATACATAAAAAAAAAAAAAAAAATCCCCAATAAAATTAACTTCAGGGACAAGTATAAGGGCTAATAATAAAGTATTCATGCTTGATAATTCTAATTGTTTTATCCTTCATTTTTTTTAACTACAAGTATATAAAAATCAAGGATAAGATTAAGTTACAGGGCACATGAAATATAAAGAGGCAATTAGTGATAACAACAATAAAATGGAGTGGGGGAGGAACGGTATATAAACAAAATTTCTTATAGGTTACTGAAGTAGGTACCAACTTACCCTAAGATGTTATAAATACAAGCTATTAAATGTAATATTCATGGTAACAACTAAGAAAAAACCTAAAAACATACAGAAAAGAAAGAAGGGAACCAAAATGACTCACTACTGTAAAACAACAAAACACAAAAGCCAGCAGTAAAGGACAAAGACAAAAAAGACTTAGGACACACAAAAATCAAATAACAAAATGGCAGAAGCAATTCCCTGCATATCAGTAATAACAGTGAATGTAAATAGACTAAACGCTCCAACCAAAAGACAGTGGCAGAATAGGAAAAAAAAAAAAAAAAAAAGGCATGATCCAACCATGTGCTGTCTACAATAGACACATCTTAGACCCAAGGACACAGATAGGTCAAAAGTAAAAAGATGGGGAAAAAAAATTCCATGCAAAATATAACCAAAAGAGAGCTGAGGTGGTAATCTTAATGTCAGACAAAGGAGAGTTTTAGACTAAATCTGTTAGAAGAGATAAAGATGGACATTATACAGTGATAAAGGGGTCATTTATCTAGAAGATTTAATTATCATAAATATATATGTACCCAACACTGAAGTGCCTAAATATATAAAGCAAACACTGACGGACTTAAAGGGAGAAATAGATAGCACTACACTAATAGTTGAAGACTTCAATGCACCACTTTCGGTATTGGACAAATACCTAGAATGAAGATCAACAAGAAAACAGAGGACCTGAATTACACTATAAACCAACTAGACTTAACAGACATATATAGAACACTTCACCCAACAACAACACAATACACATTCTACTCCAGTGCACACGGATCATTCTCCAGAATAGACTATATGTTCGGTCACAAAGCAAGTCTAGGTAAATTTAAAAGGTGGAAAGCATACAAAATATTTTCTCTGACCACAAGAGCATGAAGCTAGAAATCAATAACAGAAAAATAAAAGCTGGAAGATATACTAACATATGGAAATTAAACTATCAATGGGTCCAGGAAGAAATCAAAACAGATATCAAAATTCCTTAGAATCAAATGAAAATGAAAGCCCAACATGACAAGGCATGAGATGCAGCAAAGACATCACTCAGAGGGAAAATTGTAGTAAATGCCTACATGAAAAAAGAAGAAAGATCTCAAATCAACAACCTACTCTACAATTTAAGAAACTAGAAAGAGAAACGCAAACTAAGCCTTAACCTACCAGAACGGAAATAACAAAGATAAGAGTAGAAATAAATAAAATTAAAAAAAAATAGAGAGAATCAACAAAACCAGAAGTTAGTTCTTTTAAAAGATCAATAAAATTGATAAATCTATAGCTAGGCTGACAAAGAAAAAAAGAGAAAAGATGCAATGACCAAAATAACAAATGAAAGAGGAGACATTACAACTGGCCCATTAGAAAAAAAGAAAATTGTGATAGAATATTAGAAGCAATTGTATGGCAACGAACTGGATAACCTACACAAAATGGCCAAATTCTAGGAAGCACAGAATCTGCCCAAACTGACTCAAGAAAAAAAAAAACTTGTTGCCATCGAGTCGGAAGAGGAAATAGAAAATCTCAACAGACTCATAACAAGTGAAGAAATTCACCCAGTGATCAAAAATCCCCTCCCCACTGCCCGAAAAAAGTCCTGAATGAGATTGCTTCACTGGTGAATTCTGCCAAACATTTAGAGAAGAATTTACGTCGTTCCCGTTTAAACTCTTCCAAAAGGTAGATAAGGAAGGAACACATCCTAAACATAACTAACCCTGATACCAAAACAAGGCAAAGACACTACAAGAAAGCTACAGGTCAGTATCGCTTATGAATATAGATGAAAAAATCCTCAATAAAACACTAGCAAACAGAATCCAACAACATATTAAGAGTCATACACCATAACCAAGTGAAATTTATTCCAGGAATGCAGGGATGATTAAATAGTAGAAATATCACATCAATAGAACAAAGGAGAAAAACCATATGATTGTCTCTATGGATGCAGGAAAAGCATTTGATAAAATCCAACATCCTTTTTTGATGAAAAGCCTCAAGATTTGGAATAAAAGGAAAGTTCCTCAATACAATTCAGGGCATATATGAAAAGCCAATAGCCAACATTATACTTAGTGTAGAAAGATTGAGTGTTTCCCCTTAAAATCAGGAACAAGACAAGGGTGCCCACTCTTATCACTTCTATTCAATATTGAACTAGAAGTCCTAGCCAGAGAAATAAGACAAGAAAAAGAAATAAAAGGTGTCATGGATTGAATTATGTTCCCCCCAAAAATGTGCGTATTAACTTGGTTAGGCCATGTGTGGTTGTCTTCCATTTTGTGCTTTTTCCTGTGTGTTATAAATCATAATCTCTCCCTGGGTTTAAAGGATTAGGGTGGGATGCAGTACTCTTCCTGAAGTCACCTCTTTGATCCAATGTAAAAGGAGCTTCCCTGGGGTGTGGCCTGCACCATTTTTATCTCTCAAGAGATAAAAGGAAAAGGAAAAAAGCAGAGAGTGGGGGACATCATACCACCAAGAAAGCAGCACCAGGAGCAGAGCACGTCCTTTGGACCCGGGGTCCCTGTGCCTGAGAAGCTCCTCTCTCAGGGGAAGATTGAGAACAAGGGCCTTCCTTCAGAGCTGATGGAGAGAGAAAGCTTTCCACTGGAGCCAACACCTAGAATTTGGACTTCTAGCCTACTTTACTGTGAAGAAATAAATTTCTCTTTGTTAATCCACTTGTAGTATTTCTGTTATAGCAGTACTAGACGATGACGACAAAAGGTATCCCGATCGGAAAAGAAGTAAAATTATCTCTATTTGAAGATGACATGATCCTATATACAGAAAATTCCAGAGTCCCCAAGAAAGCTTCTAGAGTTAATAGAGGAATTTAGCAAAGTTGCAGGTTACAAGGTCAACACCCAAAAATCAATTGGGCTTCTATATACCAGCAATGAGAAATCTGGAAGGGAAATTAGGGAAACAATTCCATTTACGATAGTATCTAAGGTAATAAAACACCTAGGAATAAATTTAACTACAGATATGAAGACTTTACAATGAAAATTATAAAACACTGCTGAAAGAGATTAAAGAAGATGTAAATAAATGGAAAGATGTTCTGTGTTCATGGATTGGAAGACTTAAAATTGTTAAAATGTCCATACTACCCAAAGAAACCTGTAGTTCAATACAATCCCAATCAAATTCCCACAGCTTTCTATACAGAAATGGAAAAATCAATCCTCAACTTTATGTGGAATGGCAAGAGGTCCTGAATAGCTAAAGCAATGTTGAAAAAGAGAACAAAGTAGGACTCACGCTTCCTGATTTTAAGGCATACTATACATTTTTTTTTCTACAGTAATCAAAACAATTGGTATAACAATAGACAGACCAATGGAGAGAACCGAAGTCAAGAAATAAACTTACACACCTATAGACAACTGATTTTTGATGAGGGTGCTAAGTTCATTCGATGGGGAAAGAAGAGTGTCTTCAATAAATGGTGGGAAAATTGGATTTCCACATGCAGAAAAATGAAACAGGATACATGTCGCACACCATACACAAAAACAAATTCAAAATGGATTAAAGACCTAAATGTGAAAACTAAAACCATAAAATTCTTAGAAGAAAATACAGGGAGAAACACTGTCAGGCCTAGCTTTTAACAATGGATTATCTAATACAATAAGAAAAGCACAAACAGCAAAAAATAAATAAATGGGACCTCATAAAAATTAAAAACTTTTGTTCATCAAAACACTTTACTAAAAAAGTGAAAAGACGATCTACCAACTGGGAGAATATCTTCAGAAACCGTATATCCAATAAGAATCTAATAACCAAAATACATATGAATCTTTGACAACTTAATAATTGTCATGGATTGAATTGTGTCCCCAAAAAATATGTGCCAACTTGGTTAGGCCATGATTCCCAGTAATGTGTGGTTGTCCTCTATTTCGTGATTGATACAATTTTCCTCTATGTTGTAAATTCTAATCTCTGCCTGCGATTGAGGCAAGGTTGGATTATGCTGAAGAGGATTAGGGTGAGATGTAACATGCTTGCTCAGGTCACACCCCTGATCCAATGTAAAGGGAGTTTCCCTGGGGTGTTGCCTGCATCACCTTTTGCCTTATAAGAGATAAAAGGAAAGGGAAGTGAGCAGAGAGAGCCGGACCTCATACAATCAAGAAAGCAGCATCGGAAGTAGAGTGCATCCTTTGGACCTGGGGTTTCTGCATGGAGAAGCTTCTAGTCCAGGGGAAGATTGATGACAAGGACCTTCCTCCAGAGCCAACACAGAGAGAAAGCCTTTCCCTGGAGCTGATGCCCTGAATTTGGACCTCTAGTCTACTAGACTGTGAGACAATAAACTTCTGTTTGTCGAAGCCATCCATTTGTGGTATTTCTGTTGAAGGATCACTAATGGCTAAGACAACAACAAAGAGACAACCCAATCATAAAATGAGCAAAGGGCTTGAATAGACATTTCACCAAAGAGAAATTTCAAATGGCCAGCAAACATGAAAAGATGTTCAACATCATTAGCCATCAGAGAGACTCAAATAAAAACTACAATGAAATACCATTTCACTCCCATTAGGATGGCTACGATTTAAAAAACAAAACAAAACAAAATAACAAATGTTGGAGAAGATGTGGGGAAATTGGAACCCTTATCCATTGGTGGTGAGAATGCAAAATGGTACTGCTGTTTTGGAAAACAGTATGGTTGTTCCTTAAAAAAATTATAAATAGAAGTACCATATGACCAAGCATTCCACTCCTGTGTATATACCAAAAACACTTAAAAGCAGAGACTCAAACAGATACTTGTACACCAACGTTCATTGCAGCAATATTCACAATAGCCAAAAGGTACAAACAGCCTAAATGTCTATCAATGGATGAATGGATAAACTAAATGTGGTACATACATACAAAGGAGTACTACTCAGCCACAAAGAGAAATGAAGTCTTGATACAGTCTACAATATGGATGGAGCTTGAAGACATTGTGCTTAGTGAAATAAGTCAAACACAAAAGGACAAATACTGTACGACCTCGCTTATATAGACAAAACAGGAAAATGCATGGAGACCAAAGTTCATTAGTGGTTACCAGGGGCAGAAAGGAGAAGAAAGGATCGTTATTGTTTATGGAGCACTGAGTTTTGATTTATGGTGATGGAAAAATCACTTTGATTAAATATAGGATTTCAAAGCCAATTAATATAATTGCTGGCAATAACTTGTACACCTGTAAAAAGTTGAATTGGCAAAAGCTGTGTGATATATTTACAAAAAAAAGTAGCTGATGTGGCTGCTTATGTATAACTAAACACCTCATGGGATTTGGTTTGGAGGTTTAGGGTCATGGTTTCATAGGACATCCCAGTTAATAGGCCTAATAACATGTTTAGTGTTTCTGTTCTATCCTCCCAGTTCATTGTATAGAGCCTGGGGTCTTAAAGCTTGCAAGCAGCCATCCAAGGCACAACTGTTCTCTATATGCCTGGAGCAACAGAGGAAGAAGGAGAGTCAGGAATAGAAGGAGAAAATGGAATGTGTGGCTAATTGTCTCTATGAACAACTGCTTCCTTTGCCATGAGAACAGAAGAAACAGATGGTGCCTGGCTACCTGAACATTTGGATCCTAGATTCTATAGAGGAATTATGATCAAAAGGGAGAAAATGCAGAACAGAATTTCAAATTCTTATGGACATCAGACTTTCTGGAGCCGGGGAGGCTGGATGAACCCCTGAAACTATAGCCCTGAAATAATCTTTAAACCTTAAACTAAAAACATCCCCTGAAGTCTTCTTAAAATCAAACAGGAGTTTAGCTTAACTAGCAAAGAATGTCTAGCTTGAGAATTGTGTTCCATTAAGATATATCTATACAGAATCTAATTTAAAAAAGCAATTCAAAAGATTAGGTAGGAAACTTAGGGGGCAGTAAATTTATGTTAATGGGGGAGGAACAACTCAGAAACTGGGTGAAAATGGCTGCACAACTTGAAGCATGTATCAATGTCACTGTATTGTACATGTAGAAATGGCTGAATTGCTGTATGTTCTGTGTATATTCTTAATAATAAAATAAATTTTGAATATCTCGCCAGAAAGAATCTGATTGGTGTGGCTCATCTGTTACAGCCAGGTCTGAAAGACTGTTGGCCAGGAGCTAGCTTGATGGCTTAGTTCAGGTATTCATTTCTGGACCAATCAACAACAGCTGTGAACACATCTCTAATATTTTCTATTTATAGCAGAAAAGGTATTAAAGACTGCTTACTGGAAGTAAGAAGAAGAGTGAGTCTTGTTCAAAAAAAAAAGTTCTTATTCAAGACTCTGAAGAACACTACTTTTGACTACCTTTCTTATCCTATTTCTGGCCCTACTCGGGAAGAAAAACCCTTCATACAGCTTCCACCAGCAGGAACTCACACACCCTGACCACACCTATTAGTGTGCCCCACTACTGTTGGTTAGTATCACCCTACCATTATGAGTAGTGCCTGCAATAGCCAATTGCCTTTGGTCTTTTTAGGTCCAAATTCCAGGAGACATATAGGAAGCCCTGAATGCAGCTCCTTCAAAGCCCCTCTTATTAGACTTGAGGCGATAAGAAAGCACGCCTTGGCCCACACCCCCAAAGGGAAAGGGAAAGAAAATGCCACAGCATTTCAACAACTTTCTAAAAAGATACTTTCTCACTTGATATCTTCAGCCTCAACTCTTTTATATCCTTCAGGAAGGTATTGGATTAAGGATGCAAAACCCAGTTTTCCACTTTCTTCAAAAATTCTGCATAAGTAATTTTTCATTATTCTTTTGATAAAATGGTTGGAGTCATTCAGACCCGTGCTTGCTCCTCACTCATTGTGAACTCTGGAACAGCACTTCTTCAGACCTGTTTGTAAAATGGAATAAATATTATCTATTTAGCTCACCTTTAAGACAGCAAATAAACTAGACAAAGACAGTTAAGTTTCAACAGGAATTAAGTAAAAAAATTTCTCCATATGCCTTATGTAAAAAAATAAGGTGAATTTCTAAACAACAACAACAAAAAATCCTTGAATAATAAATTAGTTACCTCAATGAGGACAGATTTTGTCCATCTATACAGACAAGAAATGTTTTCCAGATGAATCACTACTGTTTAGAGGAGAACCAAGCAGTCCCTAAAGTTGGCACAAATGGAACAGTTCTGTGGCAGTTTAACTAGACACACGAAGACTTGGGGATGTGTGACTTTTGTGCATCGGACTTTCAAACAAACTGAACTTTGGAACAACAGGCCCCCAACCACAGTTTTTAGGCCACATTTTAACTTTTGTATGTCAGCCAATGAGCAACTTTAAACTTTCACCTAGGAAAGCTGCCTGCCTCCAATGGTTCCACTCTGTAGTGCCACATCTTTGTATGTGCAGCAGTGTTTGTTTGAGAAAATATTTCCATATTTATTATATGTTTCACTCATTGTTATGGAGAAACTAGAGAAAAAAAAGAAACCATTTGTCAGAACATGTTTATTTTTTACAGAAACCCATTCAAATTTGTTTAGGCCAAAAGGAGAGGTTCAATAAAAGGGAACAAAGTATTCCACAGAACCCGAGATGAGGAAGTTAGGCCTGGCCTTAGAAGGGGCTGACACTAGAGAACTTACCAGAATCTCTCTAATTCATTCTTTCATGCATTCAGTAGGTATTTAGTGAGCACTGTAATAAGCACTAAGAAGTTGCAGTGAATAAGCCAGACAAGGTCCCTGTCCTCATGGTGCTTACATTCTAGTGAGAAACACAATTTGAAGGAACAAGATTAGAGTCATTGTAATTCAGGCTCTGAAGGAAATAACTAGAGTAATAAGATAGAAAATAACCAGGAAGGACCTTGTATGTTGAGTGGCCAGAGAAGACTTCCTGATGGAGGGGACGTTAGAGCTGAGATATGAAGGAAGAGTATGAGTCAAATGTGCAAAGCTCTGGGAGAAAACATCCCAGTAGAAGGAATAAAAGTGCAACTGACTGAAAGAAGGCAAGGGCTTGGCTTATCCCAAGCACAGAAAGGCCAGAAAACAAGATCAGAGAAGTACAAGATGAGGTTAGGGAAGTGGGCAAGGTCCAGAACATGCAAGGACTTGTAGACCAGGGTGAGGAGTTTGAAGCTTTATTCTAAGTGCAGTGGAAAGTGACTGAGATGTTTTTGATAGAAGAGTGGCAAGGCTTTTAGATGAATGAAGATAACTCTTGCTACAGTGTGGGAATATACTTAAGCAGAGTAAAAGTAATGGTAGGGAAATCAATTAGGAGACTCGAGCAGCATTTCCTGCCACATCTGTCAGTTTATCCTACTTGGTGCATGTTGCTACGATGCTGAAAGCTATATGCCACTAGTATTTCAAATAGCAGCAGGATCATTCATTACGGACAGGTTCAGTGGAGCTTCCAGACTAAAAGAGACTAAGAAGAAAGGCCTAGTGATCTTCTGAAAATTACCAGGCCTTTCTTCTTAGTCTCTTTTAGTCTGAAAGCTCCACTGAACCTGTCCACCATGGGTGATTCTGCTGCTGCTTCTGAAAATTAGCCCATTAAAACCTTACGGATCACACCAGAATATTGCCTCATATAGTGCGGTAAGATGAGCCCCTCAGATTGGAAGACACTCTACAATAGCCAGCAGAATGGACTCAAACATACCAATCATCATGAAGATGGCACAGGACTGGGCAATATTTCATTCTGTTATACATAAGGTTACCATGAGTCAGAACCGACTCGATAGCAACTAACTACAACAGTATTATTCTAGATGAGAGATGATGGTAGTATGCCAGTAGAGATTGAAAGAAGTGATAAAATTTGTGTTATATTTTGAAGATAGAGCCAACAGGACTTGGAAATTAATTAGAAGGAAGTAGTCAGGAAAAAGGGATTCCCAAGGATGACTCCCAGGTTTGGGGCTGAACCAGCTGGGTGATTGGAGGTGCCATTTTCTGAAATGCGGAGGATGGAAGAAGAGTATTGGGGGGAGAAGGACTAAGAGCACTGATTTGGATCTAATCAATTTGAGATACTTCATGGACAACGAGGTGAACGTACCAGGTAAGAAATATGCATCATGGGAGAGGATTAGGCTAAGAAAAAAATCAGAGTCTTTAGAAAAGAAATTATATTAAAGAAATTGGTAAGATCACCTAGGGGAAAAGTATGGAGAGGAAAGAGAAGAGGCCCCAGAAATGAGTCCTGAGGAAGTCCAACATCAAAAGTCAGCGAGAGGAGGGGGAGACAGGGAAGGAGTCTGGGAAGTAGGAGGAAACTCAAGGGGTGTGGTAACAAGAATGGCTGTGAAAGGAGAAGGGGGATGAGGATAGAGATGTCGCCTTAGGATTTAGCTAAGTATAGGTGACTGCAAGTCTCTGCGTGGTGCAAGCATTTAAGTTCTTGGCTGCTAACAGAAGTGCTGGTAGTTCGAGTCCAGCGAGACGCACCTCGGAAGAAAGTCTTGGTGATCTACTTCCAAAAAATTAGTAATTGAAAACCCTGTGAAGCACAGTCCTACTTTGGCACACGTGGGGTCACCATGATTCAGAATCAATGGCAGCTGGATTGGTTTGGCTACGGCAGGTCATTTAACCTTAACACAAGCATTTTTTTCCCTCCGCCCTTCCCTACACTCTCTTTTTTATGATTTTTTTCATTGTGTATCTGCTTACTTCTTACTAACATTTAAATAGTTTAAAAAAATTTTTTTTTTTTATGTACTAAGTGCTTTCTGTGTATAAACTCACTCGATCCTGAAAACAATACGATGAGAAAAGCTCTATGATCATTCTCATTTTATAGACAGAAGACGGCACTCAAAAATGTTAAGTAACGTTCCCAAGTTCACTCAGCCAACTCGTGACAGTGCTGGCATTATGAACCAAGACAGTCTACCTCCACAGTCCACGTTCTTAACTATTATACTATAATGCAACTAAGACTTAAAACTTTTTTCCAGCTCTAATTAGACTTCTTTTGGTTGAATGGAAGAAAGACTTATTCAAGCAAGCTCCAATAAAGGAAGGGAGATTTTATACGGAGTGAAATCTTGGAGCAATCTAAGAATAAGAGAAGAATAACAATCAAGCCCCATGAGTTCTGGAACAGAGTAGCCATAAGGAACAGAGGCCACTGTATGTTAGCATCTTGGGGCACTGACTGACCTGCTGTGCTGGCCACCAACTGCAATGTCCTGTGCACACATATTTCCAAGAATGATAATCTGTTTGGCTGGCTTATCTCTTTAAGCCAGGCCACACCTATAGGTCACTGATCAGCCTACACAAAAACCTTTCTGGGACAAGGTGCCCACTTCTCCTCCAATTACGTCACCCTGTGCGGTAGTGGGTTCGGTGGTGGTACGGTAGTCTCACATGTCATAGAACATGACTGTTTTGAGCTACAGACTTTATACTGGGCAAATTTTCCTCAAAAGACTGTGTAGTTGAACAGGTACCCTGAAATATGTATGATACATCAACTAATTCATATTTGCTTTTTTCGTAGTTATGTTGCATGATTACAGGAATTTGCTTTTGATTGGTTTTTTTCCTTTTCATGGACATTTTTTCCCATTCATTTTGATCAGCAATTATTTCTTCAGCCATAGGAGTCCACTTATATCTTAAATATGTCCATTGCAGTTCCTTCAGGCAATTTTGACATCTTCCAAAACCTCCAAATTCTAGCCTCAAAACACATAGCTTATGTAAAGAAATAAAATCCGTTAGACCTGGTGTCTTCTGTGGAGACCCACATAGCAGCCTTGTAAGTGTGTGGCAGACATGAGGGCTGCCTTAACCACCGGTTATTTGTTACTTTCATAGAAGCCCTTTGAAGGGGATCAAAATATGATTTGACAGCAAAAGGATAATATACTCCTAAGCTGGCACCGTATTAAAAACCAATGTGGAAATTAACTTCTTCACATGTGAAATTTTTGTTTTGTTTTCATTTTAAGGCAAGAAGCAGATAGAGATTACTTATAAGGCCCTTTGTGCTCCCATCAGCACTTGACCTTCCTGACCTCTGAAGGTGCTAGTGGAAAAGACAGCTGCACCCTCAAGGGAGAGAGAGCAAGCTTTGCCAGAGCATCCATATATATTGTATGCAGGCCACAACCCAAGGAAAATCCCTTTCAAACTGATTGGCTACTCACATCAGAACACGAAATGGAGAATGATTACAGAATGTCTGCTAAACCACTGACAAAAAAAAAACTGCCCTAGCCAAATTGACACATAACATTAACTACCACAATCCACCCCTTGTCAACTTGGTACCTGTACACATCCCCTTAGACCAAATATAATCTATAAATAAAGACAATTATAAAGTCATACTAGGGCCTAACATGATACAACTGACTACAACTGAAAATGCACTGGCTGCATTTACATCTTAGATTTTATAATGAATAATGGGGTAAGGGAGAGAAGAAAACAAAACAAAAATATGTACTCTGTATACATATCTATGTGCCTAATAAAACACGGAAGAAATACTCATAACAGTTACAGCCCTTATTTCTGCAATGCATCATGTGGTTATAGCTGATATTTAGAAATACCTTCATCTACCACCCATTCCGTATTCCCTTTGCCCTCAGCAAGCACTTCAGTTTGTTGTGGTTCTTTGCCTGGTGGGGTGACCCAAACCTTCATTCCTGAAGGGTCTCGGCCATTTTTAATCATGTCAGAACTGGATTGTTGTATTTTTTCATTGACTTTAATCACTAAATGTGGTAGTACTAAGAGACATCCTAAGGGATCACCTGTCTTTCAGACATACTGTTCTTTATCTCCATTATGCAATACCTATTTGATTTCCCCTTGATAATCAGGATCAATCACATCAGCCAATACGGTAATTTCCTTCTTCATCTGTGGATCTGGAGGCAGGAGGGGCCCAAAGTGGCTGGGTGGCATCTTAACTTCCAGTTCAATGGAATTAGTGTTGTGTCTCCTGGAAGGAACATTCCTCCCTTTGGAACTAAGGCCTCTAGACACACAGAGCATAGGGTCATGCGGACAGGAAGCAAAAATTTTGTGGGTGGGTTACTAGGGGTAATAGTGAGTGGTGTCACTTCCACTTCTACCCCTTGGTTCCTGAAACCATGAATTCTGGCAATGGAAGAAATAGCACCATATATTGGATGCTGGTTTACAGCATATACAGCCTCCTGGAGAACATTGTCCTATCCCCGCAAGGCATTACCACCTAGCTGGTACCATAATTGTGTCTTTAGAAGGCCATTCCATCACGCTATCAAGCCAGCTGCTTCAGGATGATAGGGAACATGTTAAGACCAGGGAATTCCATGTGCGTGGGCCCATTGCTGCACTTCATTTTCTGTGAAGTGAGTGCCTTGATCCAAGGCAATGCTGTGTGGGATACCGTGATGGTGGTGATGTATTCTGTGGGTCCATGGACAGTAGTTTTGGCAGATGCATTGCATACAGGGAAGGCAAATCTGTATCAAAAGTAAACATCTATCCCAGTAAAAACAAAACACTGCTCTTTCCATGATGAAAGTGGCCTAATATAATCAACCTACCACAAGGTTGCTGACTGATCAGTCCTAGGAATGATGCCATGTTGAAGACTCAATGTTGGTCTCTGCTACTGGCAGATTGGGCACTCAGCAGCTGCTGTATCCAAGTCAGCCTTGGTGAGTGGAAGTCTGTGTTGCTGAGCTCATGCATAACCTCCATCCCTGCCACCATGGCCACTTTGTTCATGACCCCATTGGGCAAGGACAGGAGTGGCTGGTGGAAAGAGGCTGACTTGGTATCCACAGAACACATCATCCTATCCACTTGATTGTTAAAATCTTCCTCTGCTGAGGTCACCCTTTGGTGAACATTCATATGAGACACAAATATCTTCACTACTTTGGCCCATTCAGAGAGGTCTATACACATGCCTCTTCCCCATACCTCTTTGTCACCAATTTTCTGATAATGTTCCTTCAAAGTCCCTGATCACCCAGCCAAACCATTGATTACAGCCCATGAATCAATATACAATCACACATCTGGCCATTTCTCCCTCCAAGAAAAGCAAACAACCAGGTGCACTGCTAGAAATTCTGCCCACTGGTAAGATTTCCGTTCACAACTCTCCTTCAAGGAGGTCCAAGAAAGGGGCTGCAGTGCTGTTGCTGTCCACTTTCAAGTGGTGCCTACATATTGTGCACACCCACCTGAAAACTAGGTACACGTTTTCTCTTCCTTAATCAGCTGATCATAAGGAACTCCCCATGAGGCCATAAGTACAGATTGAGTGAGAGAAGGAAACGTGACAGAAGTGGGGGCCATGGGATTTGGGCCACTTCAGGTCCTGCTCAAATCCAATCTTGTATATACCTCTTCCATTTAATGGGAGTTCTGCTGTGCATGTCTGACTTTATGACTCCGTAGGTCAAACAACATGCAGTTCATGATAGGCAGCTCAGGCTGCATGGTGACTTGGTAGCCCATGGTTAAGAGCTCAGTCTCTTGTTATTATTGGCTTGTGCCATCAAGTCGGTTCTGACTCAGCAGCCCCATGTACAATAGCACAAAATATTGCCCGGTCCTGTGCCATCCTCACAATTTTTGTTATGCTTGAGCCCATTGTCGCAGTAACTGTGTCAATCCACCTTGTTAAGGGTCCTCCTCTTTTTCAATGATCCTCTACTTTACCAACCATAATGTCCTCCAGAGACTGGTCACTCCTGATAACATGTCCAAAGTACGTGAGATGTAATCTTGCTAGCCTTTCTTCTAAAGAGCATTCTGGTGGTATTGCTTTTGGTTTATTATTTTGCTAGGTAAGGGCAGTTCTATTGGCTTCCACTCAGCTTTTCCTACCGTAATAGCCCTTACTCCACATATCAGGAATCCAATATGAGTTTTCTGCTAGTTACTATGTTTATTTCAATAATGCATTCTGGAACTGTGTAAATCACTATAGGATGGGTTCAGAGACCATGGAACCCACTGTGAGATGGACATGAGCCAAGACTCCATTAACACCTGATCTCTATACGCCCCTACTCTGACTGGTAGGTCACAGTGATGTTTTTGGACTCCTGAAATAAGTGTCAATTCAGAGCCAGTGTCTTGTAACCCCCCAAAAGTCTGATTATTTCCTCTTCTCCAATGAATAGTAACTCTTATAAAAGGATGTAGATCCCTTTGGGGAAGGCTGGGAGAAAGATTAACAGTATAAATTTTTGGCAGTGCAGTGGGGTCCTGCTTCTCCTTCATTCAAGGAGTTGTGGGTCTGTCATCTGGCTCAAGTCTAGGAACTGATCGAGGGGCCACGGCTTTTTATTCTCATGATTCAAGATAGACTGCTGTTCACTTGACCTAGAATTCTTCCACTTGTAGAGATCAAGTAAATATTTAGCAGAGTTCACCCCTAGGGACGTCATGACTAAGTAGCCAACACCGTAAATTCATAGGAGTCAGATTATTCTGATTACTGCTTTGACTCTACTATCCATTACAGTAATCACGCCCACCTTGTCTTTGGGGATTAAGTGCCACCATTTGGCACCTACCACCCTGAGGTCCAATCAGACCCACTGTAGTTAGGTGTCTTAATTCAGCTAGGGCACCTCCCACTGTCAAACCTGACTTACATAAAATAGCAATCACAGTAGTCTTCAAGGATGCTGGGACTCCCTTTACAAATTTGTTCCTCAACTGTTGTGGCGAAAGCTGTGTCCTCTGGCACTCCATAGTTGGGTCTGTGGATCCAACCTGTTAAATCCACTTCAATGTGCCAATTTCCCTAAGCCTTTGAACACCTTCTTGTACAGTATACCAAGTCAGTTCTGGCATTTCTACTTGATTTAGTGTAGGCCACCACTTAATCCACGCTTTAATGAACCAACCAAATAAGCTAATGGATCATTTTTTAACCTCTCGAGCTGAAACATTGAACAAAGAATCTATGCTTAGTGGACCCACATCAATGAACTCACACTGGTCCAACTTTATTCTCCTTGCAGCATTATTCCACACCCTTAATAGCCATTCTCACACATATCCCCCAGGTTTCTGTTTGTGTACGTTGGAAAAATCAAGCAGTTCTTTTGGAATGCAGTGTAACTTCTCATGGGTCACACTTTGTACTTCACCACTTGAGGCTTGCTGAGACTTAAGTCTAGTTATAGGCCTAGAAGCCAAAATGGGTGGTGAGGGTGAGTCCTGGGGACATTCATCAATGTCTTGTAAGGCATCTGCCTCAGGTGATGCCCAGGAAATGCTCCAGGCACCACCCCAGCCAATATCTCATAGTGACCCTATGTACAACAGAATGAAACACTTCCTGGCCCTGCACCATCCTCACAATTGTTGTTATGTTTGAGCCCACTGTTGCAGCCACCGTGTCAATCTATCTCATTGAAAGTCTTTCTCTTTTTCCCTGATCCTGTACTTTACCAAGCATGACATACTTCTCCAGGGACTGGTGCATCCTGAAAACATATCCAAAGTACGTAAGATGAAGTCTTTTCTTCCTTCCTTCTACGGAACATTGTGGAAGGGATTATTGTTTTACTGGGTAGGGTGGCTTAGCAGACAAAGCTGGAGTAATCTCTTCAGATGGGAGTGATTCCTGATTATCTCCCCATATGTCCCCATCCCAACTTTCAGGATCCCCATTTCTTCCCAATCAATGCCCTCACTTTAACTTCAGACACCATTCAAAGTTGTGAATTCAACTGGTGTTGTAATTCAGCCACTCTTACGATTAGACTCTGGGTTTGGTTTTCGGCAATATCAGCTCTGTTAATACAAGAAATAAGGCTTTCTTTCAGGGCACAAGTAGCAACTTTCAGGTCTTTTATGTGGTGCTTTAGCTGTGACTCAAATGGCTTGAGCTCATCCCTTTCTTTCACCACTTTGGTAAAAGCAGGACCAACCAATCAGCTTCCTTATACTTCTTATTCTTACAAAATTGTAGGAAAGTATCAAATATGCAATCATGCAGAGCCTTGTCTCTCACAAATATTTGATTCAATGGTGGTGATATTTTGTGTATTTCTATTGCCACCTCAAGTCACAGATTAGCAGTGCCTTCTTTACTACTGGAGACAGAGTTACAAGTGCCTTTAAGACTAACCAGAGTTGAGAACCAATTCAGAAAATACTTCCTTAAGATTTTGTTCCTCTAGAACCATTCTCAGTACCAAATAACTTAGGCTTGGTTCTCTAGAGGAGCAAAACCAGTCAAGCATATATATAAACATATAGAGAGAAGGATTTATTTCAAGAAAGTGGCTCACACAATTGTGGACCCTGGTAAGTTTCAAATCCATGGGTTAGACAACAGGCTAGTGGATTCTGATGACTCACATGGTTGCAGGGGCTGATGAACTCAAAATCTGCAGATCAGGCAGCAGGGTGCTAACTCACAGCCCAAGAACCAGAGGTCGGAGGATGATGAGAGCTGGGTGCAGAATGGAGAGAGAGAGAGAGCTTTGTCAGAACATCCATACACATAGGATGCGGGACCGCTTCCGAGGATACTCCCCTTCCAACTAAGTGGTTGTCACATCAGATCACAAAATGAAGGACAATTACAATTACATAATATTTTACCAAACCACTAAGAATCATGCCCTACCCAAGTTGACATACAACATTAACCATCACAATATCTGCATGGTGATTTATAGCAAATTTTTAAAGGCAATATTATTATCATTTACAAAGGAAATGCTTTCATTTAGTTTTTCTCTGTGCCAGATATTGTATTAAGGAGTTTAAACATACAGTTTCATTGGAGGGTTTGGTACACACAATGAGCTGTGACAAAAGTGGATGAGTATTATTATTCCATTTTTAAAAGTTAAAATTTAGGCTAAGAGAGGTTGTGTGAATTTCCCAAAGTCGCAGAATCAGTACATATCAAATCATAGTTAAAACTTACCTCCTTTAACTCCGTGCCATTTATTCATTCTTTTAAAACTTCATTTATCAAACACTGAGCACCTACAATGTTCCGAACATGTGTTACGTACCAAAGCTACAGAAATGAACATGATAGGCCTGGGTTTGTTTAGGAACTATCTGGTCCATTAATTTTCTTCAGGAATATTTAATGAGTCCTTAATATCCAGTGTCCTGAAATCAGCAATGAGTAAGACAATCCCTCCCCTCAAAAGCTAAGTAAAACAATTCTTAAATCTTAGTGTGTGTAAAAATACCTAACAGACTTATTTAAAATGCAGATTACTGGATCCAACCTCCAGAACCAGGAAAGCAAGTTTTAAACTAGTATCCCAGGTAATTTCTATACAGATTTTCTGCAGATCATAGGAGAGAGCCACAGTTCTGGAAGGTGAGACAAAGGCAAGAACCATTTAAGTAGAGTGAGAAAGGTGCTACAATGGGAGTAAGTACCAGTGTGATGGGTGCTAGCAAAGCACAGAGCAGGATTTTCAGCACACTTTTTTTTTGGAGAAGGTAAGGTGAACTGAGGTGTGAGGGATGGGTAGGAGCTGTCCATGACCAGGGGTGAAAGTGTGGTAATGCTGCAGCTAAAAGCCAGCCTGTCAGTTTAACATCTCATCCCATTTAGTGGTAGAATAAACTCTAAGGAGCAATGAGTTTCCTATTTGTCATCTCTTTTCAAGACTGCCTCACACAAAAAAGAGACTGTGGAATTACACACAACTAGAACCAAATAGCAGCTTTACCATAAACTTCCTGTAACTGGAGGTGATTTACTTAAACTCTTTGATCCTTATTTTCTTCAACTGCTGAATGGGAGTAAGGGTAAGATTTTTTTAGAAGATGGCTATGTGAATTAGAAGTAAAAATAGGCACTTAGTAAAATGATAACCATTACTAATATTTTTTCCTTATAAATTGGATTATTTTACCCTTAAAGAGACTTTTAAAATAGTTTTAACATTTCCTTAATTTTGCTTTTAATAGATAATGTAATAATGACAAGACTGAATTTATAATTCAACAATGAGAAGACACCACAGAAGAGTAATTTTCCTGTGTTTGGTAGCCAAATGTTTTCATGAACTACAATGATTGTGCGAGTTAGGAATTCCCCTTCCAATAATGTGCAGTATAGATATGCACCAAGAACTACGAGTAGGAGTATTCACTCAAGTTTTTTTTGTCATTGAAAAGCCAGAAACAGCCTAAATGTTAATCTATAGAGTTACATATATTATGGTACATCCATACAGAATGGAGATAAATACTGTTACTGTTAGGTGCTTTCAAGTCAGTTCAGACTCATAGCAACCCTATGTACGACAGAACTAAACGCTGCCTGGTCCTGTGCCATCCTCACAATAATTCCTATGTTTGAACCCATTGTTGCAGCCACTGTCAATCCATCTCATTTAGGTCCTTCCTTCGTTTCACTGACCCTCTACTTTACCAAGCATGATGTCCTTCTCCAGGCATTGGTCCCTCCTGATAACATGTCCAAAGTACATGAGACAAAGTCTCACCATCCTTGCTTCTAAGAAGCATTCTGGTTGTACTTCTTCCAAGACAGATTTGTTCATTCTTCTGGCAGTCCATGGTCTATCCAATATTCTTTGCCAATACTGTAATTCAAATGCATCAGTTCTTCTTCCATCTTCCGTATTCATTGTCCAGCTTTTGCATGCATATGAGGCCATTAAAAACACTATTGCCTGGGTGAGGCACACCGTAGTCCTCAAAGTGACATCATTGCTTTTTAACACTTGAAAGAGGTCATTTGCAGCAGATTTATCAAATGCGGTTTGTCATCTGATTTCTTGACTGCTGCTTCCATGGGTGTTGACTGTAGCTCCAAGTAAAATGAAATCCTTGGCAACGTCAATCTGTTCTGTTTGTCATGATGTTGCTTATTGGTCTAGTTGTAAGGAATTTTTTGTTTTCTTTATGTTGAGGAGTAATCCATACTGAAGGCTGTGGTCTTTGATCTTCATCAGTAAGTGCTTTCAGCAAGCCAAATTGCAAAATCTGTATATCACAGGTTGTTAATGAGTCTTCCTCTAATCCTGATGCAGCTTTCCTCATATAGTTCAGCTTCTCAGATTAGTTAGTTGTTCAGCATACAGATTAAATAAGTATGATGAAAGGGTACAACCCTGACACACACCTTTCCTAAGTTTAAACCACACAGTATCCCCTTGTTCTGTTCAAAAGACTGCCTCTTGATCTATGTACAGGTTCTGCATGGGCACAATTAAGTGTTCTGGAATTCCCATTCTTCACAATGTTATCTATAATTTGTTACAATCCATACAGTTGAATGTCTTTGCACAGTCAATAAAACACAAGTAAACATCTCTCTGGTATTCTGTAATTTCATATAGATATCCTAGATATTAGTGAGTTGAAATGGACTAGTTTGGCCATTTTGAGTCAGACTATCCTATGGTCTTCTATGCCGCAAATAACAAATTGAAGAGGAATGGCATCACATTCATTGTCAAAAAGAACATTTCAAGATCTATTCTGAAACACAATACTGTCAGTGATAATATCCCTACTTCTACAAGGAAGATCAGTTAATATGACTATTATTCAAATTCATGCACTATCGAGTAATGCCAAAGGTGAAGAAATCAAACAGTTTTACCAATTTCTGCTGTCTGCAATTGATCAAACGTGTAACCAAGGTGCATTAATAATTACTGGTGATTGGAATGTGAAAGTTGGAAACAAAGAAGGATTAGTGGTTGGAAAATATAGCCTTGGTGATAAAAATGACACTGAAGGTAGCATGACAGAATTTTGCAAGACCAATGAACTATTCATTGCAAATATCTTTTTTCAACAACATAAACAGGACCTGTACACATGGACCTGGCTAGATGGAAAACACAGGAACCAAATCGACTGCATCTATGGAAAGAGGTGATGGAGAAACTCAGGATCATCTGTCAGAAGAAGACCAGGGGCTGACTTCAGAATAGACCATCAACTACTCATACGCAAGTTTAAGTTCAACCTGAAGAAAATTAAAACAAGCCCACTAGAGCCAAACAACAACCTTGAGTCTATCCTACTTGAATTTAGAGAAAATCTCAAGAATAGATTTGACATACTGAACACTAATAAAGACCAGATAAGTTGCAGGATGACATCAAGGACATCATACATGAAGAAAACAAAAGGTCATTAAAAATATAGGAAAGAAAGAAAAGGCCAAAATAGACATCTGAAGAGACTCTGAAACTTGCTCTTTAACGTAGAGTAGCTAAAGGAAATGGAAGAGATGATGAAGCAAAAGAGCTGAAAGGAAGACTTTAAACGGTGGCTCAAGAAGACAAAGTAAAGTATTACAATGACATGTGCAAAGACCAGAAGTTAGAAAACCAAAAAGGAAGAACACTCTCAGCTTTTCTCAAGTTGAAAGAACTGAAGAAAAAATCCAAACCTCGAGTTCAATATTGAAGGATATTATGGGGAAAATATTAAACAATGAAGAACACATCAAAAGAAGATGGAAAGAATACAGAGTCACTGTACCAAAAAAACTGGTCAACGTTCAACCATATCAGGAGGTAGCATAGGATCAAAAACTGACACTATTGAAGAAAGAAGTCCAGCCTACACACTGGCAAAAGACAAGGACCCAGGAATTCACAAAATACCAACTTAGAAGTTTCAACAAATGGATGCAGCAGACAGAGACAAATACTAAACAGCTGTTAAAAACGATATGCAGACATTACTGAACATTTTGATCGACGAATGTATACAAAAATCCTGATCAAAAGGGGGAATATGCAGAATGAAATTTCATATTCTCAAGGACTCCAGCCTTTCTGAAGCCAAGGAAGCTAGATGAACTTCTGAAATATTGCACTGAAATTATCTTTAAACCTTAAGCCAAAAATATCTCCTAAAGTCTTCCTAAAACCAAACAATAACCCTCCTTAACTAGTGAAAAATGTCTGCCTTGAGTGTTATGCTCTTTTAAGAAATATCTATATGGGATCACGTGACAATAGCAACTGGAAAGATTAGATAGTAACCTTCAGAGGCAGTAAGTTTATGTTAATGTGGGAGGAACAACTTAGTAAAGAAGGGTGAGAATGGGTGCATAACTCAAAGAGTGTCATCAATTTCACTGAAATATAGACATAAAAACAGTTGAATTGGTGTGTGTTTCATAGTATATATTCTCAACAACAGCAAGAACTTTACAGCAACAACAAAAAAAAAGAGGTAGATTTATAATTCTCACATGGAAAAATATTTGAGACAAATTATATTAAAAAAAGGTTTCTGAAGAGTAGTTAAAATTTGGTCCTATTTGTGTAAAATAAGTTTAGACGTGTTGGGCAGAAAACAGCTACCTCTCACTAAAATGTGTGTTCCCTTCTTCCTGGCACAAAAGTAGACTGAATTCCCCAAGCTTACATCTATTGAGCTCTTATTTTATGGCACATGCCAAAGTGCTTTACATGTATTATATAATTTAATCAACCTAACAGCCCTATGAGGTAGATAATTATTATCTCTATTTTACTGATGAGGAATCTGAGACATAGAAATGTTAATTAATTTGCCTAAGGTCACACAGGTAGTAATTGGTGGGATAAGGTCATAGGGCTCTAGTCAATGAAATGTGAGTAGAGGTGAGGTGCTCCACCTCCAGCCTAGTCCATAAGAAAGCTCTGCCACATTTTCCTCCAAGACTCCTTCAGCTGACTGGAGTGGAGGCCACTGTTCCTCAAGATGGATTCCATCTCTTAAAGGTAGTAGAGTCTCCAGCATCCTGAATGCCTGAGTAACTGTTCATAGTCCAACTGTGTTACATAAAACCAAAAAAACAAACCCACTGCCATCAAGTCAATTCTGACTCATAGCGACCCTATAGGACAGAGTAGAACTGCCCCATAGAGTTTCCAAGGAGCAGCTGGCGGAGCTGACCTGCCAACCTCTTGGTTAACAGCTGTAGCACTTAACCACAATGCCCTCAGGGTTTCCTTGTGTTACATATGCAAGAAATAAATTTCTATAATATGGAGTTATTTTATATTTGGGGTCTGTTTATTACAGGTGTTAGCCTACCTTAACTAATACATACACATGTTTCCATGGACTAAATATAAACCAAATGAGTATTTTTGTCTGTTTTGTTCACTGCTGTAATTCTAACACTAAAAATTGTTGTTGTTGGGTACCATCGATAAAAAAAAAAAAATAGTAGGTGCTCAATACTTACTGAATGAATAAACAGGCTTAAGACATGTCTGCAAATACATTGAAACCTGTGATAGCTGAAGTTCGACAGGATTGCCTTGTTTTCCAGGTTTTGCAAGTTTTCTGCCTTTGACAGGATATATTCTTACCACTTTTCTATTGCTATTAGTGGAAAATATTTGAGTTTTCCTTCTCTGACAGGTTTCCATCTTACCCAGGTTCTGGTTTTTGTAGACTTTACTATATATGTGTTAATTTCTAAGAATGGCTAACTCTGGGGTAGGATTAAGAGAAAAGGCACAGGAGACATCTACTTTTTTCTCTATACGCTTCCATACAGTTTAATTTCACAAGCCAGCATATATTAACTTTTTTAAAACATTTTTAAAAGAAATAAGAATGATTGGCATATTTCCTGATTCTTAAGTGTTGACATCCAAAGGGCAAAGGCCCTCCTGTCAGTTGAATAGATTACTCAGCATTTCTTAGGGCCTTGAGAAAATGCCATCATGACTATCACTTTTTGTTAATTTTTGCCTAAGTGGTATAATTGGCAGAAATGTCTGTCACTTCAGCTATGTCCCTGTGTAGATAGATTTAAAAAAATCAACTCTGATGAAAGTTTCAGGGAAAATCTCTGCTCCTCTCCCACCATTCTGTGGGAGGACGCAGTCTAAAAGTGAAACCTGTAGGTGCCTATTATGTGAAGCTTAGCATCATAGGAAAGGTCGTCAAGAGAGCTGACATTTCATTTGTTCTTATTTCTGTGATAGCATCTACATCTATTTTATGACAAACTATTTGAAAACTGATGGAGTCCTGGTGGCACAGTGGTTAACCAGTTGGCTGCTAACCAAAAGGTCGTGGCAGTTGCTTCCTTAAAGATTTACAGCCTTGGAAACCCTATGGGGCAGTTCTACTCTGTCCTATAGGGTTGCTATGAATCAAAATCGACTCGAGGGCAACAGGGTTTGGTATTTGAAAGCTGAAAAACCCAATGTGGTCTGTGCACAGTGCCAAGTATCCAGTTAGATTTACCTATCTTTTCTGGATTGGTAAACATTTTGGTTATGTGTAGACACAACTGATAGCAGTATTTGCTCCATGAAACTAAGAAATTTGATTTATTTTTATAATTCTTATAAACTAGTGAAGGAATATGAATCAGAAGACTGAATTTCTGCCACTTACAAATTGTGCGACCTTAGAGATGGAATAGTCTTAAATTCCCATTTAGTCTTCTTTGCAATCCTAAAGACATTGTGACCATGATTAAATAACAGGGAAGGTCTTCAAAAAATAAAAACTACAATAAAAACAAAGGTTTTTCATTATTAGTAGGAGCCCTTGGTTTGATTGAAAATTATAAATACCGTGTATGATTATTTTTATATTATAAAAATAATATCCTAAACTAGACTTTAAGCTGTATAGAGGAGAAGTTCAATATTTACCTTGGTCCCTTTTATTATCTCCAAAGCCCAGCACAGGGCCTGGCATATGTAGGTAGTATCCATCATGGGTCTACCAGAGAAGCTGAACCACTATGCGTGAATAAAACAAAAAAGCTGTTGTTTCCTCTGCATCTGATGTTGGGCCTAAAGTCACTTTAGGTAAGTTAGAACAGTAGTTGGGATGGACAGCTGGACAGAAAGTGGAAGAGGGCAAGGATAATCTGGAATCCGCATCTGTCTCTCATCTCTAACTTCAAATGACACTGGTGTCCTACAAGAGGAGCTAATGCCCATTGATACAGAGCTGCACACACATCCACCTAGCAAACAGACGCTAAAGGAGATGATCCACCAAGAGCTGGAGGAACTGCAGACCGAGGTACTGCCCACCTGACCACCAAGTTAAGCCAGTCAGTCAGTGACAACACTTATGGGCTGCCACAGTGTCTGACACCCTGCACCAATCTTCATAGCATACAAGATGTCTGCACTTCATTTCTATCTTACAAATCCATGCAAATTTGTCTCCTGGCCAACCGTAACCCTGAAACATAAAGAGAAGTGAATTCTGGAACGTGTAGCTCCGATTTAGCTAAGACACTACCAAAAAGCAAACTCAGTGCCATCGAGTAGATTCCAACTCGTAGCGACTCTATAGGACAGAGTAGAACTGTCCCATAGGGTTTCCAAGGAGCAGCTGGTGGACTTGAACTGCCGATCTTTTGGTTAGCAGCCACTTTTAACCACTATGCTGCCAGGACTCCAAGATACCACATAGGCTCTTATTAAATTCTCTTAAACTAATACTTTTCAACATAAAGACTTAGATATTTTAAAGTAAACGTGAATATCTATCATATTTCTATGGATATTTGGGACAAAATCTCAATACAAGGGACACAGTTGCTACTAGAACTGGAGGTTCTCCACTGGACTTGACTGCGGGGGGGTTGGTGGAGGCTCTGCTACATGTTGTTCGACATTGCTTAGACTACTTACTGGAGAGAAAAGCCATTGAGGAGGAATTAGTCCGTGCAGCTGTTGACAAAGGCAGTCAGATGAGACATAGGAAGATTTGTTAAGTTTTAAAACAACCTCAAGACTAGAAGTAGAGGTAAAAGAACAATGGAGTTTTCACTTACCATCTTAACAGGGGAGTTAGGACACATAAACCAGGGAACTTTAAAGAACTCTGTCATTTTCCAAGCCTTATAACCTCCCTCATGTTGTTATATTTTGTTTCTTCCTGTTTTTCTGTAGAAATTAGCAGTAAAACCTCAAAATGAAAAACAATGGAAGTTGGCTATGAGATACAGGAAGGAAGGAGGGTTGGGAGCAATCAATTAATCCATTAATTAATAAACCTTTCAATCTAGTATCTCTTACTATTCCTTATCATCACATCCTTATTCTTAGATTTAAATACAACTCATGGACATTTCCTTATTCATGAATATGGTTTTTCACTCATGATGGGTAATCATTCAAAAAGTACAGTTAGTTTAGTAGAAATATAAAATAAATATATTACATTAGCCCATAAAGTAGGTTACCATCATAAATCAAATTCTGCACTAACTTTAAATATTTTTATACATAATATTTTTACAATTAATTGATTGTTATAAAAATAACATGTTTTAAAGTGGTGTATATATAAATGGAATCAGAATAGAAAAGTAAATAGTCAATACATTAAATAAGCACAACTGAGGCCCCACTACGTGCCAGCATTGTGCTAGATCTTTCACACCGCCTCAACACCCCAATAGCTCTGTGAAGCAGCTATTACTATTGCCATCTTGTAGATGAAAAAACCTGAAAAAATGCCAATGAGCTGCCCCAAAACACTTAAGTTTTAAGTGGGGAGATCAGAGTTTGCGCCTCTCACCGTCTGATTCCAAAATTTGTGTTTCTTCCACTAAACCGTGTTGCTTTAGTGGAGGAAAAAACACATAGTTAAGCATGTTGTTACATTTATTTACTTAATATGCTATTAAGATTCAGTATTCATGATTCTATTGTATGTGAGAACCATCACAGTTTCCCAAATTCTGTATAAGGCTTGTATGCAGGACTCACATACCTCTCACTGGCCAACAATTATTTTTCTAATGTCCTTAGAGAGAATAGACTGCTCCCCGGTGAATGTGAGCTGCTCGTGAAAGATTAAAAAGACAACAAGGAGCCTCCTCAAGACCTGCAGTTGGTGTATGAAAATAACATTTTCCTCCTCTGTAATTTCCATTTCATGTCATCAGCGAGACATGCTGGGCAGCAGGGCTTTGACGTTACTCTGCCTTTTACTTTGTCTGCGACAGCAACCAGGTTTCCAGTAATCCCTCAGGAACATGCAACCTGTGGTGTGTTATTCTCCAGTTAAACTATTCACAGGAGGAGTTCAGGCACAGCCTCAGCAGGGTTCGCCATATGCTCATTACCTTCCTCCAGTCTCCTGCCTTCTAGCTCCTCCATGGCTCCTCTAGCTCCTTAGAGGCACTCCTAAGAAATATCACAAAACCTATATTAAACTAAAACAAAGCACTCAAAAGTCATTTGATTTTGGAATTCTCTTTAAAAATGAGGATTGCAGTTGAAACCTAAAATATATTTTTATGGCCAGCTGATCTTTCAGGTGAACCTAATGATACATAATATTCAGAACAGCCATATGTCGGTGACAAAGGCATCTGTAGGTATTACTATTGAGATGTCTCTAAGCTTCTTTTGTTCAGAAAGACAGTTTCCACATTCCTAGGAGTCTGTGTATGAAGGAATTCAACTTCTGAAAGCTTTGACACACAGTGATATAAGTAGCCCCAGCTTACAAATTACTTACTTGGACTCCAAATTAACAAGTCAAACCCTGATGGATTTTCTACCAAAAACCATTATCAATGTTATTACTTTCTCAGAGCAGCCAAAAAGAAAAAAAAAAGAAATTGCTCGAAACTGTTAAGTAAGGACAACTTAATTAGTTTGTCTAACAAAATTCATTCAGAGTCCCAATCTGAATTAAAACATCTCCACTCCACTACCACAGCGCTGTCAGGCTGTGTCACAGCTGACTCTCCTACCTACTCTCACCACCCCACACAAGTGTGAGGCAGGGAGAGTAGATCTACCCCATTATGGATTGAATTGTGTTCCCCAAAAATACAGGTCGTAAATCTTAACTCCTATACCTGTGGTTGGAGCCCTAGTGGCACAGTGGTTAAGAGCTCACCTGCTAAACCAAAGATCAGCAGTTCGAATCTACCAGCTGCTCCTTCAAAACCCAATGGGACAGCTCTGCTCTGTCCAGTAGGGTTGCTAGGAGTCAGAATTGACTCCAGGGAGACAGGTTTTTGTTTTGTTTTGTTCTGTTTTGGTGGGGGGTTATACCTGTGGTTATAATCCTGTTTGGGAATGGGTTTTCTTTGTTATGTTAATGAGGCAATTTAATAGTGTGTGATGTGTCTTAACTTAATCTCTCCTCAGATATAAAAGAGCAGATTAAGCAAATAAGCAAGCAGAAATGGGGGAAGATAGATGCCATGCCACATGAAGATCACCAAGGACCTGAAAATTGGAAGCTGAAAAGAGACGGGATATTTCTGCAGAGCAGAAGGAGAGAGAAAGCCTTCCTCTAGAGCTGGTGCCCTGAATTTGGATTCTAATCTACTAAACTGTGAGAAAATTAATTTTTATTTGTTAAAGCCACCCACTTGTGATATTTCTGTTATAACAGCACTAAATAACTATGAAAGAGCCCTGGTGACACAGTGGCTAAGCACTCGGCCCCTAACAAAAATGTCAGCAGTTTGAACACACTAGCTGCTCCATGGGAGAAAGATGTGACAGTCTGCTTCCTTAAGGATTACAGCTTTGGAAACCCTGTGTGGCAGTTCTACTCTATCCTATAAGGTCACAATAAGTCGAAATCAACTTGATGACACACAACAAAAACAAGATAGCTAAGACATCCCCATTTTCAATCTGTTCTCCACTAGATTATGTTAAGAATACAAAAGGACAAGGAAAGCAAGTGGGATGGGATGGAAAAATAAGATAATGTGTACACAAAATGAGGCAAGGGGAGAGAGGGACAAGATTGAGGGTGATAGTCTTTACTGGCAACTGAATAGAATTTACTCTCCCCTTCTTCCCGTTGGAGATCTTTTCTCATGACTGCTGATGTGACCAGTTTTATGATAGCAATAGGGGAGCACAGCTGTGAGAAGTGGCAGCAGCAGGGCCAGGTTTTGGGCCAGAGAACCCTAGGTCAATCATTTTAAGCTTTAGTGTCAATAAGGATCACTAGGAAGTCCCTGGACGGTGCAAATTGTTTGTTCTTGGCTACTAACCAGTGTATGTCGTAGAAAAAAGGCCTGACAATCTACATTAGATTATAGCCATTGAAAACTCTATGGAACACAGCTCTATTCAGAAACATGTGGTGTTGCCATGATTCTGAATCAACTCATTGGGAACAGGCTTGGTTTTTTGTTTTAGGGGGTTCATTAAAAATGCAGATCCCAGGTTCCACCACGTAGGATCTAATTCATTACCTCTGGCGCACAAGCAACCTAGGGTATTCTGAAGCTGATAATACTTTGAGAAAGTGCTATTCTAAAAGTGGAAAGGAAAAAAATAAACTAGCATTTTTTCAACTTTGTACCTAATATTTTGAACAAGCACTACATGAGGGATGTAAATATAATGCGATTTGCTTTTATCTCCCTCTTCCTCTTAAAGAGGAAGGATTTCCTCTATTTCAAGTGGGGAAGAGAGTGTTTGATTTTTCCCATCCCCAAAAAGCTTCCTCCATCTGACCCCACCAGCCTGTAAACACCGTGCTCCTCAAATACCAATGTGTGTACAAGTCACCCAAGATCTGGCTAAAGTGCAGACCATCAACCAGTAGATCTGGGATGGCGCCTACATTTTAGCAATTCTAACAAGCTCCTAAGGAATGCCGATGTTACTCGTCCTAGAATCACATGTTGATCAGCAAGGGGTTAGAGCACAGGGAGAGATGAAAGACAATAAGAAACTTGTTACTTAAATTAGTACAATTGTTAGTTGACTTTTGGGTTTGGGGGCCTGGCAAATATTCAAAGCAAATATCTCATGGGGGCTTTCATGGGCTCTTGACAGATTCATACCACTGGTACTTGCTGACCTGCAGTTACTAACCCAGCTGATGAATCTCTATTCTGGGTTATTACTTGCTTTTCCTTCTCTATCCCTTGGGAATCTCAGATCCGCCACTAGCTTCTTGCACCTAGACCCTCTGGATGCCCCCAATGGCCAAGACTAAAGGATCTCCCTGAAGCTGAATATGATTGCCCTCTTTAGATGGGACACATACTCTCCAGTTTCCCCAGACCTAACTACTTCCTAATGTGACACATCTGGATATTTAACTCAGTAATATGATTTACTTGCTCTTTTACAGCCTGGGTTTATAGTTTTGTATATCAGTTGGGTACATATATCAATATTTTTGTACTTATCCGTGAATAAATACATTTCTGTACTTATTTCTGAAGCGCTAGAGTTAGGAAAGCTGGGAGGAACCTACTCACATTCCTGCACCAAAAAAAAACTTTTTAAAGGAAGTATAATGACAGTACATTATTTGGTCCTTAAAGTAATAACATTTATGTAGTCACAATAAATATTGATTAATGGTTTAACCAAAATTTGTGTTATAAACATATTAGGATAATGAGCATGATGACTGTGAGTAGGGTAAAAGAGGTAAATCACCACTATCATAATTGCAAGTTTATAGATAATGTCCAAGTTGTTGTCAATAAAAATGCAGTCAAAGCATATTCTTTAGGATAGGGTTAACTACCATAAGAAATACCTGAAAGAAAGGGGAAACCTCCTGGAACCAAGACTGGGGATTGGCAACAATTAATACTTGGAATTGTTGACTTTTATTCTAAATCTTGCTAGTGGTATTTATTTATTTATTAACTATATGCATTACTAATTTGATTTTAATACATTTTTAAAACATTGATATGATCATGATCTTTATTGTTATCTCTAAAAGAAATAAAATATTATTGACCATCTTCAAGTAAGTTGATATTTATAAACTCTTTCTGAGATACCTATGATAGGATCATGTAGCATATTTTTAAATTATTTTTTTGTTTTAAAGCCTACTTTTTAAGTGCTTGAAAGTAAATAGTATGGTATAAACATCAAATAAGTGAATTAAATCACATGCCTAAGAGTAAAATTTCAGGGTAATTTTTATGTGATTTTGAAGACATTTTTAAGAATTTCAACTTGGACAGTCCCACAATTACAAACAAAATTATAGGTTTAAAGCATGAATAAATTGAAGTTATTTTCTTACTGATATTGATAACTGCAGATTAAAGAAACGATTATTGATAGTCATATTAGTTTTCTTTTGCTACATAACAAATTCCCACAAACTTTGTGGCTTAAAATAATACACATTTTTTATCTCACAGTTTCTGTAGGGTAGAAGTCTGCACATAGAATAACTGGGTTCTCTACTCAGGGTCCCACAAAGCTGAAATCATGCTGTTGGCTGGGCTACATTCTCATCTAGAGCTCAGGTTCTTCTTCCAAGTTCATTCACATTGTTGACAGTATTCATTTCCTTGCAGTTCTTTTGCCAGCTGTCAGCTAGAGGTTTCTCTCAGCTCCTAAAACCCTCAGATCCTAGCCACATGGCTCTTTCACAGCATAGCATCTTATTTCTTTAAAACCAGCAGGATAATTTATCTGATGTCTTTGAGTCTCTCTCTTTTAAGGACTCATTTGATTAGGTCATGCCAACCCAGGATAACATCCCTTTTTTTAACTCAAAGTCAGTTGACTGGTAATATAATGTAACTAGATCTTGAGTAAATTATAGCAAACATGCCATTTAAAGCATCACTGGAAAAACAACAAAGCAAGACAATTTTCAGAGGGCCAAAAAGGAAAAATAAAGACTAGGACTCAAATGGAAATATTTCAATGAAATTCAAACATCCGATGTCTAAACGTGAAACTCCTACATTAAGACCTCAACTAATCCTAGATCTCCAGAACCTCCTGGAGACCGGCAAATGCAAACCCTCTTTAGAGGAAAGAAATTCCAATTTAGGCACTAAGGAGCCCCAGAAATTAAGATAAATCAAAAACAGGCATAACTCATTTTATTGTGCTTCGCTTTATTGCGCTTTGCAGGTATTGGGCTTTTTACAAATTCACCGTTTGTGAACGACAAAGCCTGAATGACAGCACATCTGTTTACAGCATGGTTTACTGAATATTTTAAGCCTACCGTTGAGACCTACTGCTCAGAAAAAAAGATTCCTTTCAAAATAGTACTGCTCAATGACAATGCACCTGATCACCCAAGAGCTCTGATGGAGATGTACAAAGAGATTGATATTTTCGTGCCTGCTAACAAAACATCCATTCTGCAGCCAGTGGATCAAGGAGTGATTTCAACTTTCAAGTCACATTATTTAAGAAATACATTTCAGGGCGGGGCCAAGATGGCTAACTAGTCAGAAGCCTCCACTGAATCCTCTTGCAACAAAGACCAAAAAAAAACTAGTGAATTGATTACATATATGATACTCTATGAACGCTGACCATCAAACACAGAACTAAGGAATCGATCTGAGAGACAGGGGAGTGAGAGACAGTGTAGAAGCAGACACGAGTTGGCCAGCCCGCACAACACCTCAGCTCCAATTCCTTGGTGCCATTCTTTAGCGCAAATGTGGTGAGGCTGATGGTAGTTTCCTAAGACATGGCAGATTCAGCAACAGAAGGCAAGCAAAGTGGCACATCCCTGACCCTGTGGTGTGTCTACAGAGTGGCTGACCGCGGAGCTCAGGAAGTGGCTGCTTCAGTGAAAAAAGGCAAACTAAGTGCCAGCACCCCAACCCCCTGGTGTGCTGGCCACAGATCTGGCTATGGGGTTTAGGGCAAAGCTGCTTCAGCTAAAGAAGGAAAGAGTGGAACACAGCCCTAACACCCTGGGGCGATCTCAGCAGGGACCCAGCCAGAGCACACAGGCTACACACGCCTCTGGAATCTGAGATGAAACAGCGCTCTCGACATAAGATAAGTGATTTTGTCTAACTTACTGTGGGGATCTAATAGCTCCTTCTTCTCAAAGTACTCTCTCTTATCTACCTGATCATTCCCCCCTCTACCCCAGCTGGCTTCATTAGCAGTTGAATTCCCTGGGCCTGAGATACAATGTGCCATGACCTCTCTGACCCATTCTCCTGGCCTGGGAGAAGGAGCAAATTAAGAAATTGAGAAAAATAGATTCCCAACTCCCCTAAACTGGAACCTCAGGGCAGAAGTGGCTCCAGTCCAGGCATAAGTGATCCACAGACTTCAGCTTTCACCCCTTTGTGGAACCAGGTGGCTATTATAATGCAAAGGCAAATCCGCTAGAAGTCTGACTGTAATAGTTTCAGCAGTGCAGTGGAGAGGCAGGTTTTGGAGGTCTGATACCTCTCTGCTTATTAAACAGAGCCTTCACCTACCCACAGCAGGGATCTGAGGGCTAAGTCTCTGTCCACCCCACCTAGCTGCCTGCAAAAGGGGTCTGAGGATAGTGGTGCTTACCGGTCTTTACAGGTACAAGCATTGGCTGCCTAAGGTACAGCTACAGAGCCACCAAAGCACTCTAGAAAACAGAAATGCTCCTTCCTCACTGACACTTGGGGGAAGGCTGTCAGCACCCTGCCCTCCTCAGAATGTGACCCCCTGCCGCTACCAGAAACCAGTGCCTACAACATCACCACTACTCGTCTATGATAGTAGGTGAGAGCCTACACCACACAATGGGTAACTGACTTTCAGGACACTTGCGCTGAATCTGTACAAGAATAGTGAATGGACTCATAGGCTCATATGCCTGGTAACAGCTCTAAATATCTGGTAACAGGACATTAGTGCTTCAAAGGCTCCAATAATCAAGTTAGCACACTCTAGTACCTACTTGTGTATATTGAAACAAAACAAAGCAAGAAAATAGGACACAGTGAGCAAACATAAAATAAATTATTACAATAACTTATAGATAGCTCAGAGAGAGCAGTTGATATCAAATCACGTAAAGAACCAGACCATGATTGCTTCAACAAACTCCCAAAACAGAGAGTCAAGTACTCTTCCGGATGAAGATGCATTCCTAGAATTGCCAGATACAGAATACAAAAGATTAACATACGGAATGCTTCAAGACATCAGGAACAAGCTCAGGCAATATACAGAAAAAGTCAAGGAACACACAGATAAAGCAATTGAAGAAATTAAAAAGATTAATCAAGAACATAATGAAAAATTTAATAAGCTACAAGAAACCACAGAGAGACAGAATTCAGAAATTCAAAAGATTAACAATAAAATTACAGAATTAGACAACTCGGTAGGAAGTCAGAGGAGCAGAACTGAGGAACTGGAAAGCAGAATTGCGGAGACAGAGGATAAAGCACTTGGCACCAATATATTTGAAGAAAAATCAGATAAAAGAATTTGAAAAATGAAGAATCATGTGGGACTCTATCAAAAAGAATAACTTGCAATTGATTAGAATACCAGAACTGGGAGAGATAACAGAAAATACAAAAAGAATAGTTGAAGATTTGCTGGCAGAAGACATCTCTGACATCATGAAAGATGAAAGGATATCTATCTAAGATGCTCATCGAACTCCATACAAGGTAGATCCCAAAAGAAAGTCACCAAGACATATTATCATCAAACTTGCAAAAGCCAAAGATAAAGAGAAAATTTTAAGAGCAGACAGGGGTAAGTGAAAAGTTACCTACAAAGGAGAATCAATAAGGATAGGTTCGGACTACTAGGCAGAAACCATGCAGGCAAGAAGGCAATGGGATGACATATAGAGCATTGGAGGAGAAAAATTGTTAGCCAAGAATCATCTACCAAGCAAAACTCCCTCTCAAATATGAAGGTGGAATTAAGTCATTTACAGATGAACACAAGCTCATGGAATTTTGCAAAAACCAAACCAAAACTACAAAAAATACTAAAGGGAATTCTCTGGTTAGAAAATCAATAATATCAGATATGAACACAACTCTAGGACACAGAATAGAGCATCCAGATGTCAACTCAGACAGGGAAACCACTAAAATAAAATAAGATTAAAAAAACCCTCAAAACAGGGAATCAGTGATGCCATCATTTAAAAGATGATATTAATCAATAAAGAGGGATTAAATAAAGTAGGCATAGATCTTCCATATGGAGAGGAAATCAAGGTGATATAAGTAGATAGGAGTTAGGTTTATATATACAAAAATAGGGGTTAATATTAAGGTAACCACAAAGAAGACTAACAATCCATACACTTCAAAATAAAAACCTGAATAAACATAAAGACTCAGCAAAAACAAATTCAACTACAATGAAAAAGAAGAACACACAATTTACAAAGAAAAACTCCTCAGCACAAAAAAGTAAGTGGAAAAATGAAACCATCAACAACACCCAAAAAAGACATCAAAATGACAGCACTACCTATCCATAATTATGCTGAACGTAAATGGACTAAATGCACCAATAAAGAGACAGAGAGTTTCAGGATAGATAAAAAAAAAAAAAATCCAACTATATGCTGCCTACAAGAGACACACCTTAGAATTAGAGACACAAAAAATCTAAAACCCAAAGGATGGAAAAAAATATATCAAGCAAACAACAATCAGAAAAGAGCAGGAGTGGGAATATTAATTTCTGACAAAATAGACTTTAAAGTTAAATCCACCAGAAAGTATAAGGAAGGACACTACATAATGATGAAAGTGACAATTTACCAGGAATATATAAACATATTAAATATTTATGCACCCAATGACAGGGCTGCAACATACATAAAACAAACTCTAACAGCACTGAAAAGTGAGATAGACAGCTCCACAATTATAGTAGGAGACTTCAACACACCACTTTCAGTGAAGGACAGGACATCCAGTAAGAAGCGCAATAAAGACACGGAAGATCTAATTGCTACAATCAACCAACTTGACCTCATAGACATATACAGAACACTGCACCCAACAGCTGCAAAGTATACTTTCTTTTCTATTGCACATGGAACATTCTTTAGAATACACCACATATTATCCATAAAGCAAGCCTTTGCAGAATCCAAAACCTCAAAATATTACAAAGCACTTTCTCTGACCATAAGGCCGTAAAAGTGGAAATAACAGAAAAAGCAGGGAAAAGAAATCAAATACTTGGAAACTGAACAATACCGTGTCAAAAAAAGACTGGGTTATAGAAGACATTAAGGATGGAATAAAGAAATTCATAGAATCCAGTGAGAATGAAAACACTTCCTATCAGGACCTTTGGGACACAGCGAAAGCAGTGCTCAGAGGTCAATTTATATCGATAAATGCACACATAGAAAAAGAAGAAAGGGCCAAAATCAAAGAAGTAGCCCTACAACTTGAACAAATAGAAAGAGAGCAACAAAAGAAACCTTCAGGCACCAGAAGAAAGTGAATAATAAACATTAGAGCAGAATTAAATGAATTAGAGAACAAGAAAACGATTGAAAGAATTAACAAGACCAAAAGTTGTTTCTTTGAAAAAATTAGCAAAATTGATAAACCATTGGCCATACCAACAAAAGAAAAACAGGATAGGAAGCAAATAACCCAAATAAGAAATGACATGGGAGATATAACAACAGACCCAATTGAAATTAAAAGAATCACATCAGATTACTATGAAAAATTGTACTCTAACAAATTTGAAAACCTAGAAGAAATGGATGAATTCCTAGAGACACACTACCTACCTAAACTAACACAAACAGAAGCAGAACAACTAAATAGACTCATAACAAAAGATGGGAATGAAAAGGTAATCAAAAAACTACCCCCCCCCCAAAAAAAACCTCGGCCCTGACTGCTTCACTGCACAGTTCTACCAAACTTTTAGAGAAGAGTTAACACTACTACTACTAAAAGAATTTCAGAGCATAGAAAACTGAATACTACCAAATTCATTCTATGAAGCCAGTATATCCCTGATACCAAAACCAGATTAAAAAAACCACAAAAAAAGAAAATGAACTTAAATGCAAAAATCCTCAACAAAATTCTAGCCAACAGAATTCAACAACACATCAAAAAAATAATTCACCATGACCAAGTGGGATTCATACCAGGTAAGCAGGAATGGTTCATCATTAGAAAAACAATTAATGTAATCCATCATATAAATAAAACAAAAGACAAGAATCACATGACTTTATCAACTGATGCAGAAAAGGCATTTGACAAAGTCCAGCACCCTTTCATGATAAAAGTTCTCAGCAAAATAGGAATAGAAGGAAAATTCCTTAACATAAAAAAGGGCATTTATACAAAGTCAACAGCCAACATTACCCTAAAGAGACAGAGCCTGAAAGCATTTCCCTTGGGAACAGGAAGCAGATAGGATGCCATTTATCACCACTCTTATTCAACATTGTCCTGGAGGTCCTAGCCAGAACAATTATGCTAGATAAAGAAATAAAGGGCATCCAGATTGGTAATGAAGAAGTAAAAGTATCTCTATTTGCAGATGACATGATCTTATACACAGAAAACCCTAAAGAATCCTCAAAAAAACTACTGAAACTAATAGAAGAGTTCAGCAGGGTATCAGAAAACAAGATAAACATGCAAAAATCGGTTGGATTTCTCTACACCAACAAAAAGAACAACGAGGAGGAAATCACCAAATCAGTACCATTTACAGTAGCCACCAGGAAGATAAAATACTTAGGAATAAATCTTACCAGAGATGTAAAAGACCTATACAAAGAAAACTACAAAACACTTCTGCAAGAAACCAAAAGAGACCTGCATAAGTGGAAAAACATACCTTGCTTATCGATAGGAAGACTTAACATTGTAAAAATGTCCATTCTACCAAAAGCCATCTATAGATACAATGCAATTCCAATCCAAATTCCAATGACATTTTTTAATGAGATGGAGAAACAAATCACAAACTTCATATGGAAGGGCAAGAGACTTCGCAAAAATAAAGCATTACTGAAAAAGAACAAAGTGGGAGGCCTCACTCTACCTGATTTTAGAACCTATTATACTGCCACAGTAGTCAAAACAGCCTGGTACTGGTACAACAATAAATGCATAGACTAATGGAATAAAATTGAGAATCCAGACATAAACCCATCCACATGTGAGTAGTTGATGTTTGACAAAGGCCCAAAGTCAGTTAAATGGGGAAAAGACAGTCATTTTAACAAATGGTGCTGCCATAACTGGATATCCACCTGCAAAAAAATGAAACAAGACCCATACCTTACACCATGCACAAAAACTAACTCAAAATGGATCAAAGACATAAATATAATATCTAAAACAATAAAGATCATGGAAGAAAAAATAGGGAAATGCTAGGAGCCCTAATACATGGTATATAAAACATTACTAACAATGCAGAAGAGAAACCAGATGACTGGGAGCTCCTAAAAATCAAACAACTACGCTTATCCAAAGACTTCACCAAAAGAGTAAAAAGATTACCTACAGACTGGGAAAAAGTTTTCAGCTACGACATTTTTGATTAGCGCCTGATCTCTAAAATCTACATGATACTGCAAAAACTCAACTACAAAAAGACAAATAACCCAATTAAAAAATGGGCAAAAGATATGAACAGACACTTCACTAAAGAAGACATTCATTACTTCGAAGTCCAGTGTAGTGGGGCAGGGGTTTGGGGACCATAGTTTCAGGGGACATCTAAGTCAATTGGCATAATAAAATCTATTAAGGAAACCTTCTGCATCCCACTTTGAAGAGTGGCGCCTGGGGTCTTAAACGCTAGCAAGCAGCCATCAATTGGTCTCAACCCAACTGGATCAAAGGAGAATGAAGAACACCAAAGACACAAGGTGATTACGAGCCCAAGAGACAGAAAGGGCCACATGAACCAGAGACTACATCATCCTGAGACCAGAAGAACTAGATGGTGCCCGACTACGACCCATGACTGCCCTGACAGGGAACACAACAGAGAACCCCTGAGAGAGCAGGAGAGCAGTGGGATGCAGACCCCAAATTCACATAGAAAGACCAGACTTAATGGTCTGACTGAGACTAGAAGGACCCTGGTAGTCACAGCCCCCAGACCCTCTGCTGGCCCAAAAAAACCAGGACAGGAACAATTCCCGAAGCCAACTCTTCAGACATGGATTGGACTGGACAAAGTGTTGGAGAGGAGTGAGCTTCTTGGATCAGGTGGACCCTTGAGACTATGTTGGCATCTCCTCCCTGGAGCAGAGATGAGAGGGTAGAGAGGGGGTTAGAAGCTGACAAAATGGACACAAAAAAGAGAGAGTGGAGGGAGGGAGTGGTCTGTCTCATTAGCAGGAGAGCAATTGGGAGTATGTAGCAAGGTGTATATAAGTTTTTGTGTGAAAGACTGAGTTGATTTGTAAATTTTCACTTAAAGCACAATAAAAACTAAAAAAAAAAAAAAAAGTAAACTATTATAATGACATGTGCAAAGACCTGAAGATGGAAAACCAAAAGGGAAGAACACACTCTGCATTTCTCAAGCTGAAAGAACTGGAGAAAAAAAGTCATGCCTTGAGTTGCAATCGTGAAGGATTCTATGGGGAAAACTTTAAATGACACAGTCAGCGTACCAAAAAGAACTGGTCATTGTCCAGCCATTTCAGAAGGTACCATATGAGCAGGAACCAACGGTACTGAAGGAAGAAGTTGAAGCTGCCCTGAAGGCATTGGCAAAAAAAATAAGGCTCCAGAAATTGACAGAATACCAATTGAGATGTCTCAACAAATGGATGCAGCACTTAAGTACTCGCTCATCTATGCCAAGAAATTTGAAAGTATAGCTATCTGGCCAACTAACTGGAAAAGATCGATATTTATGCTTATTCCCAAGAAAGGTGATCCCACTGGATATGGAAATTGCCGAACAATAACATTAATATCACACACAAGTAAAAGTTTGCTGAAGATCATTCGGAAGCAGCTGCAGCAGTATATCAACAGGGAACTGGCAGAAATTCAAGCTGGATACAGGAGAGGACGTGGAACAAGGGATATCATTGCTGATGTCAGATGGATCCTGGCTGAAAGCAGAGAATACCAGAAAGATGTTTACCTGTGTTTTATTGACTATGCAAAGGCATTGGACTGTATGGACCCTAACAAATTGTGAATAACATTGCAAAGAATGGGAATTCCAGAACACTTAATTGTGCTCATGAGGAACCTGTACATAGATCAAGAGGAAGTCATTCAAACAGAACAAGGGGGTGCTGTGTGGCTTAAAGTCAGGAAAGGTGTGTGTCAGAGTTGTATCCTTTCACCACACCTATTCAATTTGTATGCTGAGCAAATAATCCAGGAAGCTGGACTATATGAAGAAGAATGGGGCAACAGGTTTGGAGGAAGACTCATTAACAACCCACATTATGCAGATGACACACCTTTGCTTGCTGAAAGTGAAGAGGACTTGAAGCACTTACTGATGAAAATCAAAGATCACAGCCTTCAGTATGAATTACACCTCGACATAAAGAAAACAAAAATCCTCACAACTGGACCAATAAGCAACATCATGATAAATGGAGAACAGATTGAAGTTGCCGAGGATTTCATTTTACTTCTATCCGCAATCAGCACCCATGGAAACGGAAGTCAAAAAATCAAAAGATTCATTGCATTGGACAAATCTGCTGCAAAAGACCTCTTTAAAGTGTTGAAAAACAAAGATGTCAGCTTGAAGACTAAGGTGCGCCTGATCGAAGCCACGGTGTTTTCAATCACCTCCTATTCATGTGAAAGTTGGACAATTAATAAAGAAGACCAAAGAAGAATTGACGCTTTTGAATTTTGGTGCTGGAGAAGAACACTGAATATACTGTGGACTGCCAAAAGAAGGAACAAATCTGTCTTGGAAGAAGTACAACCAGAATGCTCCTTAGGAAGCAAGGATGGTGAGACTATGTCTCACATATTTTTGAACGTGTTATCAAGAGGGAGCAGTCCCTGGAGAAGTACATCATGCTTGGTAAAGTACAGGGTCAGTGAAAAAGAGAAAGATGCTCAACAGATGAATTGACATAGTGACTGTGACAATGGGCTTAAGCATAACAAACATTGTGAGGATGGTGCAAGACCAGGCAGTGTTTCATTGTGTTGTACATAGAGTAGCTATGAGTCGGAATCAAAGCAATGGCACCTAACAACAAAACAACAATGCTTAGCGGCTTAAACAAAGATTTATTGTTGTTCAGGATTCTTTCAAGTGACTAGGCAGTTCCTTTGCTCCATGTGGTGTTGGCTGGAGTTATTCATTCAGCTGGTGGAGGGAGTGGGCTGGAAAGTCCAAGGACTCACTCATATTTCTAGGGGTATAGACGTGGGCTCTTGGCTGGAGCATCCTGTTTTTCCTTCATAGAGCCTTCTCTTACTATGATTTCTTATCTTCAAGGGCCTTTCCTCATGACCTTCCTCTCAACAGGTTAGCCTGGAGTTCCTCACAGCATGGCAGCTGAGTTTAAAACGGCAAAAGCAGAAGCTGCCCGACCTCTTGAGGGCTAGGCCCAGAATTGGCAGAGCATCATTTCTGTTGCATTCTATTGCTTAAACCTGTCACGTAGCCAGTCAAGATTCAGAGAAAGGAAAACAGAACACACCTCTTGATGGAAAATATGGCATGTGTACAGATGAAGGGGAGGACTTGTTCACAGCTGTCTTTGGACAGTACCACTTTAAGCAATGGGATTTTTTTTTCTTCCATAAAAGAATGGAACTGAGATCTATGTTATAGAAACTGATCTACAGACATGAATTTAAGAGAATTTGACTAATTCTACCAGTTCACTCAAACTGTCCCCACTTATGCATATTTTTGTAAGGCATAAGCTCTCATATGTTAACACCAAGAAAGAAAGATCACATGGAAAATAAAAGGTTTTAACTCTGAGAGAAAGGGACATATGTAAAGACAGGCTGTGGTGCCATCAAATTACCTGTACCAAACAAACTAAATGCCCCCCAAAACTAAAGAAGAGTGCTGGACTCCAAAGCTACTTGCAAAAATTAAAATTAAACAATAGTTAATTCTAACTGATACCAAGTTAGGAAAGAAAATGAAAATTCATCGTTCTTCTGCCCTGAACTGGCTTCTTCATTTTTGCTACCCTATTTATGTTGGTAGAATCATTCTTTTCCCGTAAGTGAAGTTCAAATTCTTTAAATTTGTTAGCATCTCATTCTTTCTTTCTTCCTCCCATCAACACTTCCCACAAAGCATTTCTCACATCTACTCTTCCTTTTAAGCCTGTATCCACAGCATGTCCCAGGATGGTACAAAGCTAACGTGCTTGGTTGCTAACCAAAAGGTTGGAGGTTCAAGTTCACCCAGAGGTGCCTCAGAAAAAAGGCCTGGTGATCTACTTCTAAAAAATCAACCACTGAAAACCTTGTGGAGCACAGTTCTACTCTGATACACATGGGGTCACCACAAGTCAAAGTCAGCTTGATGGCAACTGGTAATCCACAATATAGCTCAGATCTTTATTGCATTAAAACAAATTGACTTTAATTTCCTCCTGACTCTGATTTCACACCCTGCCCAGTACACCTGAGCAGCACCATTCCAAAAATGCTTCTTTATCTTTCCATACTCTCACTGAAAAATTTCAATTACTCTTAACTGCCCTTACTAGGGCTGGAAAGATGGCTTTCAAAATCAACTAAGGGACTTTCAGAATAAAATGTCCTCTCCTTAGAGATTCTAAGGCTATCCTATCCCTGTTTCCCCCACCTCGCATGCACACACTCATATCTGTGAATCACTCGAAAGAGAATAAGAATGACTGGTAGGTGTGCATCACACCTCTTACATGCTGGGTAGGAAAAAAAAAAAAAGGACTGAGGACCACTGGACTATGATGTCCAAATTCTTTACCAGATACTTGAAGTCATATTCAATTTATTTATCTTCTCAATATTTTTCCCACCACCTGTGTCTGAAAACCAATTTCCACTGGAAATAGAACAGTTAGGAAACTTGGTCACCACTGTCATAAAGCTTACAGCACAACGGGAGCAAAAAACTCTAAACAAATAAATATAAAAGGTTAAGGTAAAGAAAACAGGGTGCTAAAGGCAGTTCTACTCTGTCCTATAGGGTCGCTGTGAGTCGGAATCAACTCGACGGCAGTGGGTTTTAAAGGCAGTGAGAGAATGCCTGCTCATAGTTCTAAAGTTGAGGTAGCTTTGGCAGTTTCTCCATTTGGGTGTCATATAGTAACTTCCTCTCTATGGAAATGTTACACAAGTAACTGTTTATTCTGTCATCCCTAGGCTCACCTCATGCCAAACAGAGGTGTGGGCTAAACAGCAGGCACTCAATCCAAGACAACATAACAATTTTGTGACAGATCCTGAAAAACACGTAAGATTTATTCTGGTAGATTTTTCTAACCACCCAGAGTGTCTAAAATGGGAACGAAAGAAACAAAAAAGGAGAGACTGTGGGTAGTGTTGTTCATTCATATATTGTGGGTTGTTCTGCTGTTTGTTTTGTCAGCTATTTTTATTAATAATGAGCAAAACAGAAAAACAGAGTGAGTCACAAGTAGAAGATGCATATTTAGGATCTCCGTGTAAGGATCAGGAGATGAGAAAGAAAGTAAGGAGCAAGGACTGAACCGGCCTCCTAAACCAGAATGGAGAACTGGCTTTCAAAAAAGCCTTAGTTGCGTACCTCTCCCACTTCCACCGGGGGGCGTTTGCCCTGTGCAAGCAGGTTAGGCGTTTGGGATTGCCGTGGAAGGTGGAAAGAGCAGGCTTTGCAGACAGACGCAGCTAGGATTCCTGGTGCCATCACTTCCTAGCAAAATAAACTTCAGTTCCTTCCTCTGTGAAAAGGAGGAAATAAAACCTTTCTTGTAGATATTTTGGTGAAAATGATCTGTGTGAAGAGACTGGTTCATAATTAAAAAAAAAAAAAAAAAAAATTGCAGCCCGGTTGATTCCGACTCATAGTGACCTTATAGGACAATGTAGAACTGCCCCATAGAGTCTCCAAGGAGCGGCTGGTAGATTTGAACTACCAAACTTTTGGTTAGCAAGGGAGCTCTTAACCTCCGCAGACATTCAATAAATGGTAGCTGGTTTGTCAGAAACCCTGGTGGTGTAGTGGTTAAGTGCTATGGCTGCTAACCAAGAGGTCGGCAGTTCAAATCTGTCAGGTGCTCCTAGGAAACCCTATTGGGCAGTTCTACTCGGTCCTATAGGTTCCCTATGAGTCGGAATGGACTCGACAGCAGTGGATTTGGTTTTGTTTTTTATTGTTTTTGTCAACACTAAACCAGGGTCGGAAGCCCTGGTGGAGTGGTGGTGAAGAGCTACTGCTGCTAACTAAAAGGTCAGGGGTTTACATTCACCAGGCCGTCCTTGGAAACCCTATGGGGCAGTTCTACTCTGTTGTATAGGGTCACTTTGAGTCAGAATCGACTCCATGGCAACGGGTTTGTTTTTCATTTTTGTTTTTTTTTAAACCAGGGTCGCTACTATTTAACAGGTAATCGTGTATCCCAATTAAAAGGGACAGGGAGACTACCTGTGTTAGCAGTGTTTTCCAATAGCTCATGGAACCACCAAATCTCACTAGTCTTGGGACAGTAGGCAAAGGTATTTAACTTCTTTAAGTTAGTCCTTACACATTTGCGGATAATAACATCTAACCCCTAAGGATTAATAGAGATTACTATTTTAAGAGTTTAGATCTGGTCAGTGGCTAACACACATACTTAGTGCCCAATAAATGGTAAATATTACCTGTTCCCCCTTTTACAAATGTAAAAAGCAAGGAGTAAAGTTGACATTAGTTTTATTCAAGACTGAATTTCCAAGCATCTTACCTACCAGATTGTATCACTTTCTATTGCTCATGAGCACAGATGAAATTAAGACCTCACCTTTGAATTTTCCTTTTTCATATATTTTTCCTTTTCATACTGTTTTCTCTTGCAAAGGGATATTACGGTCTTTTGCAGGGAGTCCTATTGGCTTATCTATTTTACTCTGTTGAGAGTTAATTAATTTTAAAAGTCTTTGGATGGGGAGATGGTAACATACCCACTGCCATCCAGTCAATTCCAACTTATAGCGGCCCTGTAGGACAGAGCAGAACTGCCCCATAGGGTTTCCAAGGAGTGCTTGGTGGATTCAAACTGCCAACCTTTTGGTTAACAGCTGTAGCTTTTAACCGCTGTGCCATCAGGGTTTCCTATGGAAACATAAACACAAGTAAATTACATCATTACCACTTTTTCCTAAAATGATCATGGTTAAGCTTTCAGTCGTGTTCAAGTGACTACAAATTACATAACATATATCCCGACCATCAGCCTTTACTCTAATTCAGTTCCCTAAAAGTTACGGAAGAGATGGGTCATTTAAGATGCTTTACCTAAGGAACTTCAGAGTCATTCCGCCTTCACAAATCTTTGGGATCTCTGTACAATACATCTAGATTGTGTAGAAGGTATAATGCTTTGGGATAATGGATATATCTTCTTTTTTACTTTTTTGGCTTTAACGAAGAGAAATTTATTTCTTCACAGTAATGTAAGCTAAAAGTCCAAATGCAGGATGTCAGCTCCAGGGGAAGGCTTTCTCTCTCTGTCAGCCTTCTCATCAGTCTTCCCCTGGACTAGGGCCTTCTCCACACAGGGTCCCTGGGTCCAAAGGACACACTCTACTCCTGGCACTGCTTTCTTGGTAGTATGAGGTCCCCCCTCTCTGCTCGCTTCCCTTTTCTTTTTTTAGTTCAAGTAATTCAGATTTATTTGCACCTTGTCTGTTGAGGCAATCAAGAATCGTTTTGTGACATAGAGCTAAACCTAGAATTCTGGCTCCAATCTTGACCAGTTGTGTGGCCTTAAACAAGCCGCTTGACCTTCCTGAGCCTCTGATTCTTCATCTGTGAGGAGGTAAGACCCACACCTGAATACAGTAGTCAGTACAAGATAGCTGTTTCTATTAGTGATAGATACTTTTTCTTTTTGATTATTTTTAAGTGAAAGTTTACAAATCAAGTCAGTCTCTCATACAAAAACTTATACACACCTTGCTATGTTCTCCTAGCTGCTCTCCCCCAAATGAGACAGCTCACAACTCCTCTCCACCCTGTATTCACCGTGTGCATTCAGCCAGCTCCTGTCCCACTCTGTGAGGCATATTTCTTGTCAAAATGTTAGTAGTGGGTGGCTAATAGTAGCCAAGAACTATGTTTTGTTAATAGAATTCTCATTAGAAGCAAGGATGGCGAGACTTTGTTTCACATACTTTGGACATGTTATCAGGAGGGATCAGGCCCTGGAGAAGGACGTCATGCTTGGTAGAGTAGAGGGTTGGCAAAAAAAGAACACCCTCAATGAAATGGATTGACACAGTGGCTGCAACAATGGGCTCAAGCATAACGATTGTGAGGATGGCACAGGTCCGGGCAGTCTTTTGTTCTCTTGGACATAGGGTCGCTATGAGTCGGGACCAACTTAACGGCACCTAACAACAACAACAACAACAATATGAGAGGAAGAGGTGCTATGGTGTTTGAAGTATTTAAGGTTTGATTTCTCATTTTAAGCTTTCGTTTAGAAAACAGACTGAATTGAGCCTACCAGAATGTGGCTTCATCTTAAAAACATCTGGACACACACTGCAGCCCATCAACATCATTTAATCTTGCTCCAGCATTTATGGAGAGCCTACTCTGCACTAGGGAGGCCTAGTGGTGCAGTGTTTAAAACACTCAGCTGCTAACCAAAAGGTCAGCAGTTTGAACCCAACAGTCACTCCACAGGAAAAAGATGTGGCAGTTTGCTTCCGTAAAGATTACAGCCTTGAAAGCCCTATGGAGCAGTTCTACTCTATCCTATAAGGTTGCTATGAGTCAGAATCAATCGATTCAACAGCAAGGGCTTTGTTTTGGGGGGGTTTAGTCTGCACCAGGACCATGGGTGGCACAAACGATTTGTGTTCCACTACTAACCTAAAGGTTGGTGGTTCAAACCACCCAGCAGCACTGCGGAAGAAAGGCTTGGTGATCTGTTTTCATAAAGATTACAGCCAAGAAAACTTTATGGAGAGGTTCTACTCTATAACACTTGGGTCACCGTGAGTCGGGGTCAACTCAATGGCAACGGGTTTGGTTTGATTTACGCTGCACCAGGCACTAGGTTAGGCCTTGTGATACAGAGCTGAGTAAAGTAGACCGTCTATATTTTTTCTGTTGCTGAATTTCCAGAATGTTGACTGGCCCTTTTTTGCTATGCTTTACACCTGGTATAGTCTTTATTTGCCAAGCTATGCTTCATTTGGTAATGTGGTAATGAATCATGGGCTTCTCCTCAGCAGCAATTCAAATGGTTAAGTGCTCAATCACTAGCCAAAAGTTTGGCAGTTCTAACCCGCCCAGAGGCACCTCGGAAGAAAGGCCTGGTGATCTGATTCCGAAAGGTCATAGCCATGAAAATCTTATGGAGCACAGTTCTACTCTGACACACATGGGGTTACTATGGATTGGATTTGGCTTTAACACAACTGGCTTGGCTTGGCTTTTTTATTTACTGATGTAGACACAGCCAATCTATGGCATTCCAGTCAAAATAACTTTTCCTCCAACAGTAGTGCTTTTTTACTTAACCTGACTGGAGCATAGGAGATCTTCAACTGAACCAGCATTGAGCATAGTGCCTGGCAGATACAAAAAAAGAAGTGAAAATAGTTGCTGTCCAGTCAGTTCCGACTCAGGACACCCCAACGTGTGTCAGAATAGAACTACACTCCATAGGGTTTTCATAGTTGTGAACCTTTAGGGGCAGATCACCAAGCTTGGCGCAGTGGTTAAGCTTTCAGCAGTTCAAATTCACCAGCTACTCCTTGGAAACCCTATGGGGGCAGTTCTACTCTGTCTTATAGAGTCTTTATGAGTCAGAGTTGACTGGATGGCAATGGGTTTGGTTTGGTTTTATTAAGCATTTGTTTGATTAAATTTAGACTTTAATTTTTATTATCCAGAAAAGCACTATTTTACCTTTATGCATATGGACTTAGTTATGTACTTTGAAAACTTCAGGTAAAGCTGTCAATAGACTCCTACAAACAGCAGAGCACAGATGTGGCTCCAGACTGACCAGCATCATGGGCCCAAGTGAACATGTATTAGCTGTACGGTAGGCAAGTTGCTTAACCTCTCTGAGTCAAATCTCTTTCCTAATCTGAGCATTTGGAGCGAGAACCCAACCTCGTGGGATTGCTTTGAAGATTAAATAATATAATGAATGTAAAGTGCCTGACACATACTTGGATAACAAACGTAAGTTTCAATCTCTCTTCTCCCCCAGCAAAATTTTAACTTGGCCATGAAGTTTGCCAAATAAGGAAAAGCCCCTGAGTTGCTTGCTGCTGCGAGGAATTGTAGACTCTCTTATTCACCTAAGTACTCAGTGTCAGGCATATTCCAAACTCCAAAGGAAATTAAATGCTGTTCCCCTGCCACCCACTCTACCCACCAGGGCCCCAAAGCACATTAAAATAACATTAGGGCAATGATTTAAGCTGGAAATTGGGCTGGCAGGGAAAGCACAAGGTCTCACTCCTCAGAGGCTTAGCTATACCTGTGGGCACAACAACAGCATGGCTCCCCCGGCCGGCTGGCTGACATCAGCGCCTTAATGTTGTTTTTGCCCCTGGCTTCTGTGGGACAGAATGGGAGGGGCTGAGGAGTGTGGTGCTTCTGGTGCCTTAAAAAAGCCTACTGGGGACCCCCAGTGGTCATGAGGAGTTATTGGTTTCTCTGCAAAATTTAAGCTGTGGCCTCAGGAAACATACCTAGGCTTCAATTATGTTTGCCTTCCTGCTCTCTCTAATGATCAAGGTTTTTTTCTCAGAAGTTGAGAGTAAGAAAGTAATCACTTTCTAACCTCCTGAACAGTCCTCAAGTTTAGAAAGTGGAGTTACATGGGGAATGAACATCAAAAACTGATGGCTTGGAATTGGGAAGGAGTTCTGAAATCTTACTTGTAATCCTCAAAAAGAAAGCAGGAAGTGGAGCAAGGAGGTTGAGGACTGACCAGGAAGCATTAGAGTATCCTCAGTGGTCCCTAGCTTTCTTTGAGCAGTGCCATCACTGCTACTGATACAAGGACCCACTTCTTAGATCCGTTCCTGCAGACACAGGAGAAAACATGGGACAGTAAGTCAAGTGTGTCGTGCTCATAAACAAAACTTGGACTGTTGTAGAGCATACTTCTCTGCTTCCTGAGTTTTTATTTCTTAAACCCTAATGAAAACAAGCCATAAAAACTTTATAATGCTGGGGAATAAATAATAGTGATTCAGTCTGGATTCCAGACGTGTCTGAAGAATAGAAAAGGACCTAGAGGGATTTGTTTATACAAAGTACCAAGGCACTCTTGTGTAGGAACTTTTCTCTTTGGGAAAGACTGGGGAAATACAAGCTTCAAAGCAGTGTAGTGGTGGGTGACTCTGATGAATCTCCAACTTAGCCCTCAGGGCCTCAGGTATGCCTTGCAATGATGAGGCTCAGAGCTAAGAAGATAGCGTGACAGCCACTAAGAGAGGAGCAGTTTTAGCAATGCCCAGAGATAGCACCCCAGGCATAGCCATTAAGGGCCCCATGGTCAGAAACTTGTAGCTGCCTCTAATGACTGCCTTGCTTTGGTGGTCCCTGGAGATAGAGCTACCATGCTGGTATCAGCAATGACAGTTGACAACCCCCCAGGCAGCCAGAGCACAGGCAGCCAAGGGGCTGGTTAGTTTTTTCATTCATGCTTGCTTGCAAAAAAATACTTTACTGACCACATTTTCTGTGTGAAACACCATTGCAGGTACTGGGGATAGAGCAGTAAGCTAAACAAATACCTCACTCTCATAGATCTTATTTTACAAGGAGGAAAACAATAAACTAGTAAATGAACAATTAAGAAAATTTCCAAGAGTGAAAGTCCTACACATAAATACTTAAAACATGGGGGATGTAGTAAAGCAAGGTTGTGGGGAGCTACTCCAGACAGGGTGATCAGGAAAGGCCTCATTGTGGTTGAAGAGGTGACATTTTAGTTGATAAACCCCAAAACCCAGTGCCATCGAGTTGATTCTGACTCATAGCGACCCTATAGGACAGAGTAGAACTGCCCCATAGAGTTTCCAAGGAGCGCCTGGCAGATTCGAACTGCTGACCCTTTGGTTAGCAGCCATAGCACTTAACCACTATGCCACCAAGGTTTCCACTTTTAGTTGATACTTATTCAGAAATACCATACTCCCCCCAACCCCAGCCAAATTTGTAAGACTCTGAGTGGGCCTGCATTTTTCCAAAGGAAGTCAAGGTAGAGTCAGAAAAACACTATTTTGTAACTGTCACTATGCCCCCTGTAGGGTCCCCTAAGCTGTTTTCTGAGTCCCTGGGTGGCGTAAACAGTTAAGCGTTTGGCAGATAGCCAAAAGGTTGGAGGTTATCCAATGTTCACCCAGAGGCATCTTAGAAGAAAGACCTGGAGATCTACTTCTGATAGATCAGTCATTGAAAACCCTAGGGAACACAGTTCTACTCTCACATACATGGGGTTGCCGTGAGTTGGAATCAACTTGATGGCAATTGGTCAAGTTTAAGTTGTTTTTCAATCTGTGCTCCTTGGAGCCTTAAGGTATTCTGCTAAAGCCTCTCCAGGAGCCACACTGGAGGAAGTGTTGCAGAGGCTCAGGCAGGGCACTATACCCTTGACCTCTTGACCAGTCAGAGCAGCTATATGCCCACCAAGTTTACGTACATATTGCTTCCAAGTAAGCTTTGATTTAAGGAAGTGTTCCACAGCTTACAGAAAATTGAAAACCATTGCCCTAAGTTGGTATAGCCTGAGAAACATGAATTTATGCTATGTAAAGTGTGTTTTATCCAGGGCTTCCTACCTTTCAAAGTGTAACCATTAGTTCACCAGTATCTACGTAGACTAAGGGAAGGGGCATTGAACTTACTGTCTTTCCTCTCGGATTCCTTTTTTCGCTTTGATTGACATCCACTCTTCCAAAATATCCCTGTTTTCTACCCAAAGAGGCCTTGCTAAACTGAAAGATATACATTAATTATCTGGATAATTTTTTAATTCACTGTACAATACTTTAGCTCTCATGCTTTGCCCAAACATTTTCTAAGAACTCTATCCTGCCTAAGATGCTTCAGTTGTTTCACAACACTGCTAAAACGAAGCCAAGGGGACAACCAAATAGAATGTCCTGTTAGCTAGCAAAATCTTCCCTCTCCAAACATTCATGAAGGAACAAGTGGTAGTACCCAAACTAAGGAAATCCATGAATTTAAAAAACAAACCTGTTGCTGTCGCATGGATTCTGACTCATAACAAACCTACAGGACAGGGTAGAACTGTCCCATAGCGTTTCCAAGGAGTGGCTGGTGGATTCAAACTGCCAGCCTTTTGATTAGCAGCTGAGCTCTTAACCACTGTACCACCAGGGCTCCATGGATTTAGCTAAGCCAATTCTAGACTACTGTGACACCAGGGATATCATTTGATATTATGTTTGTGAGTAACAGAAAAACCTGAGTAACAGTGGCTTAAACAAGACAGACGGACATTTTTAATTTTTCCCCAAGGAGCGCACAAGTAGTCAGTCTAGATCCACTAAGACACTCCAGTATCGAAGCCCCAGGCTCCTTCGATCTTGTTGCTCTGCCATGCAGGGGGCTTCTATCCCAAGGTCACCTTATGGTCCAAAATGACTTGCTTCAGCCACAACTGTTTTCTCCAGCAGGCAACAGAAGTGGGGAAAAAAGGATGTATCTTCTTACTTTAAAGAGACTTCCTGGAAGTAGCAATCAGTATTTCTTCTTACATCTCATTGGCCAAAACTTAGGCACAAGGAAGCTAAGAAATGTAGTCTTTTTTTCCAAGTAACCACGTCCTTATTGTTGTTGCTGTGTGCTGTAGAGTCTATTCTGACACATAGCAACCCTATGTGCAGTCTTGTGTAGCCATGTGGCAGCTTAAAATTAAGGATTTTATTCTCTACCGCTATAGCCTCACCTTGCTCTGTGCTCACACCCACTCTCTGAACTCTGCTGCACTGACCTGCTACCAGTACCTTAAATGTACCAGGTTCCCTTTTAACAAAGGTTCTCCCTATCTCTGGAAACCCTGGTCGTGTAGTGGTTAAGTGCTACGGCTGCGAATGAAAGGGTCGGCAGTTCGAATCCGCCAGGCGCTCCTTGGAAACTCTGTGGGGCAGTTCTACTGTGTCCTATAGGGTCACTATGAGTTGGAATCGACTCGACTGTACTGGGCTTGGCTCCCTATCTCTCTATATATGCTCTTCTTTTTATCTTGCTCACTGTTCCCCACTCTCACAAACCACCTTCCTTATGTATTGAATTCTTAAGTATCCTTCAGGTCTGAGCCAAAACAACAATTCTCAAGAAAAGCCTTCCTTTACCCCAAAACCAAACCAAACCCATTGCTGCAAGTCAATTCTGACTCATGGCAACTCCATATGTTACAGAGTAAAACTACTCCATGGGGTTTTCTTGGCTGCAATCTTAATGGGAGCAGGTCTCCAGGCCTTTTTTTCATGGTACCACTGGTTGGATTTGAACTGCCACCCTTTAGGATAGTAGTCGAGTGCAAATCGTTTGCACCACCTAGGGACCTTTCCTTTGCCCCAAACCAGGTCAAATATCCCACTATACAACCTCAGAGGAGCATAGACCTCTCATTTGCAGCACTTTCCATGCTTTTATTTTTACATTTACTTGTGTGGTTATTTGATTAATAATTATCTCCTCTTCTCTTTTAAACAGTAAGTTGCATGAAGAAAAAGTCTATTTGTCTATTGTTCGCTGCTATATTCTAGCACCTTGCTCAATACCTGGTCCTTAAAAGGTATCAGGTTTAAACAAGTTAATACCATTTAAATATTCTGCCTCACAAATAAGGTACAAAGTTTCCTGAAAAAAAATCTTTTGTAATAAATACAATATATATAAGTACCATAAACTTCTTCTTTTACACCTACCTAACTTTTGATTTTATAAATTTTTGTTTCTCCATAATCTGGAAAACCTGAAGTTTTTTGTTTTGTTTTGTTTTGTTGCTCTGTTTGCTTGTATTGCTGAATTTAGAATTAGGAAATTGTTTTGTTTTGTATTTATTTTTCATCTTCCCAATAGCTCCAGGCTTCAGGTGTTTTCTCATCTACTCCTAAGATATTGTAATACTCTGCTCATTTTGTTACATAGTATCTCCTACTCCTTTGTAGCTGGCTTTACGTTTTTTTATCAATTCGTCCTTAGATATAGCTTTTAAATATGCCCTAATCAGCCTTGCTTTGATATTTTAGCCAGTTTGATCTAATTTTAACAATATAGACAATAGTTTTAGTCCCCTATTAGCAGGCTTATTGAAAAATCCCCTGGCATGCAGTCTCCTAGAACTCGCCATTTAGGAGTGGTGGTGGAATTGAGTCTTGCTCAGGGAATTGCACATCTCTTAACATTAATCTTTCCCTACAATTGAGTCATTCTTTCTGTAACCCATTTGTGTAGAAATGGCAATGAATAATAAAATGGCTATGGAAGAGAGAGAAAAGAGTCAAGAGCTGATTACATTTGCTGTGTTTTCCAATTTGGGCTTTCCAAACGGATTCATTGTAAAAATAACCTTGAATTATATATTGTTCTTAATATTGATGAAACTGATAATAGCTGTCTTAGTCATCTAGTGCTGCCATAACAGAAATACCACAAGTGGATGGCTTTAACAAAGAGAAATTTATTTCCTTACAGTAAAGTAGGCTAAAAGTCCAAGTTCAGGGCATCAGCTCCAGGGGAAGGCTTCCTCTGTTAGCCTTCTCATCAGTGTTCCCTGGGATTAGGAGCTTCTCTGCGCAGGGACCCCTGGGTCCAAAGGATGTGCTCTGCTCCTGACACTGCTTTCTTGGTGGTATGAGGTCTCCCACTCTCTGCTTGCTTCCCTTTTATCTCTTGTAAGATAAAAGGTGGTGCAGGCCATACCCCTTTACATTGGATCAAGGATGTGACCTGGTAAGGGTGTTATAATCCCACCCTAATCCTCTTTAAAATAAAATTACAATCACAAAATGGAAGACAACCACACAATACTGGGAATCATGGCCTACTAAGCTCCAAGCTGACACATATTTTGGGGAGACGCAATTCAGTACATGACAGTAGCTAATATTTATTGAATGCTTACTATATGCCAAAACCAAAACCAGACCTGTTGCTGTTGAGTCGATTCTGACTCACAGTAACCCTATGCGACAGAGTAGACCTGCTCCATAGTGTTTCCAAGGAATGGCTGGTGGATTCGAACTGCCAACCTTTCAGTTAGTAGCCATAGCTCTTAACCACTGTGCACCAGGGCTCCTTATATGCCAGGCAGAGCCATCAAAATAAAGCACTGATATTTGGTAGAGGGCCAACGAAAACAGGGAAAACTCTCAATGAGATGGATTGACACAATACCCACAACAATGCACTCAAATATCATGAAGATGGCACAGGACCAGGCAACATTTTGTTCTGTCATATCTTATGGTCACCATGAGTCAGAGCCCACTGAATGGCAACTAACAATAAGAAGCTGATCTAAATATTACAAAAACAAATACACTAGAGCACCCTGTTTTTGGAAATCACAATATACCTATATATAAACCATATAAAATTCCTCCACCCATGAATTAGTTGACACCACTCATAAGCCTTTAGCTCTTTACTTCTACATTCAAATCATTGATACCCTTCATCCTTTGAATTATGGCATTAGCAAAGAATAGATGCCTTTGAATTTTGGTGTTCGTGAAGAATATTGAATATACCATTGAAGAACAAACAAATCTGTCTCAGAAGAAGTACAGCCAGAATGCTCCTTAGAAGGAAGGATGGCAAGACTACATCTCACATACTTTGGACATGTTATCAGCAGGGGTCAATACCTGGAGAACGACATCATGCTTGGTAAAGTAGACAGTCAGCAAAAAGAGCAAGAACCTCAATGAGATGAATTGACACAGTGGCTGTAACGATGGGCTCAAACATAGCAACGATGATGAAGATGGAACAGGACTAGGCAGTTTTCATTCTCTAGGGTTTCTATGAGTCGGAATTAACTCGACAATACCACACAACAACAGCAATCTTCACTTAAGTATCCGATTATTAACTCAAGCCACCTTCTCAGGTTTTCAATGATTCAGTCCTCAGCTGCCTTTCCCTCCCAAAAATGGTCAGGCAAGAATCTAATGCAGCGATGAGCAACCCACAGCTCAAAGGCTTCATGTAATCCACCTGACTTTGTGACATTCTCTATAACTGCAGAAATAAAAAAGTAAAAATGTTCTAATTAAAAAGTGATAACTCCACCCACAAACACATATTTATAAAACCCTCCCCATGTTTTCGCTTGCCTCCAGGTCTCTGCACATTCTATTCCCTCTGTCTGAAACTCACAGCCTCCTTCTGCCTACAAATTCTAAACCATCCATCAGATCTCAGCTTTCACGTCCCTCTAAATTCAAGTATCCAATAAGCACTCCTATTGTATAGCATTTGTCATTGTTATTGTTAGTTACCATCCCATCAATTCTGACACATAGAAACCCCATGTGTACAGAGTAGAACTGCTCCGTAGAGTTTTCAAGGCTGTGGGCTTTTGGAAGCAGATCACCAGGCCTGTCTCCCAAGATGCCCCTGGGTGGATTCGAACCACCAACTTTTTGGCTAGTAGTTGAGTGCTTAACTGTTTGTGCCACCTAATGCACTGTTTATTTGTCTGAAATGCGCAGTAGACTATAAGCTTCAAAACACTTAAGGATCTTGTCTTCCATTTATTTTCTTTCTCATATCAAGTGCAAGCAAAATGAATATCTGTTAACCAATGACCACCCTGACAGGGAACACAACAGAGAGTACTGGCTAAAGCAGGAGAAAAATGTAGAACAGAACTCAAACTCATGTAAAAAGACCAGGTTTAATGGGCTGACAGAGACTTAAGGAACCCCCAAAACTGTGGCCCCCGAACACACTGTTAACCCAGAACTGAAACCTTTCCTGAGGCCTACTCTTCAGACAAAGATTAGGTAGGACTGTAATACAAAATATAATACATGTGAGGAATGTGCTTCTTAGTTTAATCAGATATACAAGACCAAATGGGCAGCTCCTGTCCAAAAGCAAGATGAGAAGGCAGGAAGGGACAGGAACTGGTTGAAAGGACACAGGGAACCTGGGGTGGAAAGGGCAGTGTGCTGTCACATTGTGAGGATTGCAACCAATGTCCCAAAACAGCACATGTATAAGTTTTTGAGTGAGAAATTAACTTGAGCTATAAACTATCACCTAAAACAGAATTTAAAAAAAACATTGAAAAGGAAGTCTCTTCAAATAATGTTTGAAAACAGTTGAAAAATAAATATCTGTTGAATAAATATGTGTGCACATACATAAGGAAACCCTGGTGCCATAGTGGTTAAGTGCTATGGCTGCTAACCAAAGGTCTGCAGTTTGAGTCCACCAGGCTCCCCTTGGAAACTCTGTGGGGCAGTTCTACCCTGTCCTATAGGGTCGCTATGAGTCAGAATTGACTGAACAGCAATGGGTTTCAGGTATATACATACACATAATTTTTAAATAAATGCATTGACTATCACAGCCCTGGGCAGAGACTATGGAGGTATGTCTTCAACATCATTTAATGGCCAGCTATAACTTGCCTAAGTCTCAGACATAAAATGTACGATGGATTCTTCTGCTTTTGTTGCAAAAGCAACAGCTAACCAACTGTGTGAATATAAGCAAACTCATCCACCTGCCCTAATCCCAAAATAAATTAACACTTCTGGAGTCCTTGCCATCAGATGTTTCTTCAACAAGTAGCTTGTCTGGAGAGGTGTTGTTTACATTATAGGCTGTTGGCAAGTAAAGGAACCAGTAGGTCTGCAGTTTTTACTAGTGGGACTATTAAGAAAGAAACTCATGTTGATGGACCCTACCTCCCCAAAGGACTGGAGACCAACCCTTCTTTCACACACACCTCTCTCCAACTTCTCCCAAAGGGTAGGCTTTCCCTGAGATTTTGCAGTGGTGGTAGGTTTTCAGACCGAAAATCTTGTTTTAAAAAGGGTAGTTTTTGTAGAGTAATGGCAAAACAAAGAAAACAATAGAACACAGGATTTCCTGAGTCAATCTTTATGGGAGCAAGTCACCAGGTTTTTTTTCCTGCAGAGCCACTGGGTGGGTTCCAACTGCCAACCTTTCCTTTGATTAGAAGCTGAGCACTTAACCGTTGCACCAACAGTTTCTTTAATTCTCCATCTAATGATAACAACAACAAAAAAATCAGAAGTTACCATTGATTTGATTTTGACTCTTGGCAATCCCATGTGTGTCAGAGTAGAACTATGCTCCACAGGGTTTTCAACGGCTGATTTTTCAGAAGTAGATCACCAGTCCTTCTCTCAAGATGCCTATAAGTAAACTCTAACCTCTAATCTTTTGGTTAGCAGCTGAGCTCTTTAATCATTTGCACCACTCAGCTCTTCACTGAGAGATTAATGATGGATAAATACATGCTATAACAAAATAAATAAATAATTTTTTTTGTTATAGGGTCACAATGAGTCTGAGTTGACTCAATGGCAACGTTTTTTTTTTTTAAATATATGATAACTTTATAAAGTAGTATGGATCAATTAAGCCAAAAGCAGCATGCTATTTTTCAAGATTTTGAACCTCAATTCTCTAGATTGTTTTATTATGTATTTGAAAGTTACTGAATGGTTTAAATTAGTCATAAAATTTTTTAAATAAAAATGGCATTACATCAAAATTAATGGCCTTTTATTTTGTCCAAATCTGTTCTTAAAGAATTCTATCAAAATATGAATGTTTTCTGAAAAATAAAGCTCAATTAACATAAATGAAATAGAGATAACTATATTTTTATTCAATAATGTGCTTCGAGTGTATTTTGCATGCTTTAGTAGTCATCAAAAGTACAGCATAATAAACATTTTAAAAACGTTTAAATTATCTGTAATTTACAGTACCACTAAGTCAAAATATACTAAGTTAATAAAGCTAACATTTACATAATAGCACTGCCACCAAAGCATGCTTGGTGTAAACTGAACTAGATTATAATTACTGTTGTTTATCGGGAAGAAAGCTCTACTAATTGCTTAAGTAGTGTCTGAACGGTGATTGACATCTGTAACACTCAGAAATACAGTCAGGATTTACAGTCTCGTAAGATCTGTAATCTAACACTTCAAATTCAGGTACGAAGAGGAGAAATTCAGGAATGTGCTCTATTGCAGATAGGGTTGCTTGTGCTTTTTTGTTTTCTTGCTTTGCTCCTTTTTAAATTATTTAGTATGACCATCAAGTCTAAGAACGGTGAAGTGAATAGAATTGCATCAGACATTTAAATCCATAATATAATTGTTCTTTGTCTTGGTTTCTAAGAGCTACTATAACAGAAATAGCATACGTGGGTGACATTAACAAACAGAAATTTATTTTCTTAACAAATTTAGGAGGCTGGAAGTCTGAACTCAGGGCACTGGCTCTAGGGGAAGCCTGCCTCAGTTCTCTCTGGGGGAAAATCCTTGTCTCGGCTTCTCTAGCATTCTTGGCATTCCTTGGAGATCTCCACGTGGCATCTATCTTTACTCTATTTGTGCTTCATGCTTCTGTGCCTAATCTGCTTTTTATATCCATCCCAAAAGTGATTGGCTTAAAACACACGTCTTAGTCATCTAGTGCTGCTATAACAGAAATACCACAAGTGGATGGCTTTAGCAAAGAGAAATTTATTTCCTTACAGTAAAGTAGGCTAGAAGTCCAAATTCAGGGTGTCAGCTCCAGGGGAAGGCTTTCTTTCTCTGTTGGCTCTGGAGGGCGGTCCTTGTTATCAATCTTCCTCTGGACTAGGAGCTTCTCCGCAAAGGAACTCTGGGTCCAAAGGATGTGCTCTACTCCCGGCACTGCTTTCTTGGTGGTATGCAGTCTGCTGTCTCTCTGCTTGCTTCTCTCTTTTATATCTCAAAAGAGATTGGCCACAACAGATGACGGCCCTGACAGGGAGCACAACAGAGAATCCCTGAGGGAGCAGGAGATCAGTGGGATGCAGACCCCAAATTCTCATAAAAAGACCATACTTAATGGTCTGACTGAGACTAGAGGAATCCCGGCGGTCATGGTCCCCAAACCTTCTGTTGGCCCAGAACAGGAACCATTCCCGAAGACAACTCGTCAGACATGGAAGGGACTGGACAATGGGTTGGAGGGAGATGCTGATGAAGAGTGAGCTATTTGTATCAGGTGGACACTTGAGACTGTGTTGGCATCTCCTGTCTGGAGGGTGGATGGGAGGATAGAGAGATCTGGAAGCTGGCAAAATTGTCACGAAAGGAGAGACTGGAAGGGCTGACTCATTAGGGGGAGAGCAAGTGGGAGTATGGAATAAGGTGTATATAAACTTATATGTGACAGTCTGACTTGATTTGTAAATGTTTACTTGAAGCTCAATAAAAGTTAAAAAAACAAAAAAAGAGATTGGCTTAAAACACAATCTAATATTGTATATCTAATCAACATAACTGCCACTAATCCATCTCATTAACATCATAGTGATAGGATTTACAACACAGGAAAATCACATCAGATGGCAAAGTGGTGGACAATCACACAATAGTGGGAATCATGGCATAGCCAAACTGATACACATATTTTTGGGGTACACAATTCAATCCAAGACAATACCCTACATTGATAAATCCTCATTAACATAACAAAAAGCCCTATTCTCAGATGGGATTACAGGTATAACCAAACCCATTGCCATTGAGTCGATTCAGACTCATAGGGACCCTATAGGACAGAGTATCAAAAAAACCAAACCCATTGCCCTCAAGTAAATTCTAACTCATAGCAACCCTATAGAACAGAGTAGAACTGCCCCATAGTTTCCAAGGAGCGGCTGGTGGATTCGAACAGCCAACATCTTCGTTAACAGCCGAGCTCTTAATCACTGTGCCACCAGGGCAGAGTATAGGGATTAGGGTTTATGACACATGTTTTCTAGGGACACAATTCAGTCTATAACATTACTATACCTAGACAGATAGTTGCTATGGAAAAAAGAAGCTAGTTCAGTTCACCACTCAAAGAGTTGCCCCAGGGGTGTCGAGACAACCATTGTATTTGGGTATACAGCAGAAGGGCCTTGTACAAATTTATTTTGTCACATAGAATATTAAAAAGATGTGTACGCAAGAGTCAAATTTTAATAGAAGTAATAATTATTTACTGTTTCATCAAGAACGTTAAGTGAAATTGGTATTTTTTAATACTAGTATATAGTGATGAATAATATGACTACTAGTAATACAATTTGGTGAACTGCCTAGCTTTGTGCTAAGGTGAGAGTTTTACCCACCATTGAACTTTCACATTCAGTGCAAATGCAAACACTTTGGAAAAGGCAAGTAACAACTTGTCTTAGTCAGAGTTCTCTAAAGAATCAGAACAGGATCGATAGGCAGACAGACAGATTTACTTCAAGGAATTGGTTCACCCAGTTGTGGGGGGCTGACAAGTCCAAAATTCATAGGTCAGGTGGCAGACTGGAGACTTCTGCAGGCTTGCATTCCAAGATCTGCAGGTCAGGTGACAGGAAAGTACAGAGTGAAGAGAGAGTGAGTTCTGCCAAAATATGTGTTTATTATCTGGAGGCAGAACACATCCTAAGGAAACTCCCTTTTCAATGGATTGATTGATAACATTGTAATAGATAGCATTATGGAAAGTGATTACATTATGTTACATTATGGAACAGCAACTAGACTAATGTTTGGTGAAACCACTGGGAACCATAGCCTAGCCAAGTTGACACACAAAATTAGCTATCACACAATATTATTATGAAACTAGTTTTGACCACTTCAACTCCCTAAAAGTGTCTTGGAGACTTGCCAGAGTCTATGGCCCACACTTTCAGATCAGCTACCCGAGAGATGGACCATGCCAAGTGACCTCCATATCAGCCTGTGGTAAGGGGAAAGCTAGTGAATCGAAACTCGTATACGTCACTTCTGCACACATTATTCTGGAAGAACTTGGCCACTTTGTATCAATTAGCAATACCTGAGTAAAAATCCACCTCAAAACTTAGTTGCTTAAAGCAACAACCATTTTATTCAGTTAATTATCCTGTGGGTTGGCAATTTAGTCTAGAACTCAGCTGAGTGTTTTTTCTGGTCTCTGTTGGGCTCTCTCATGCATCTTTGATCAGTGACAGGTCAGCTACGTGGCTTTGCTTCTCGAGGTTGCTGACTATTAGCTGAGGAGTTAGGGTAACTAGGTCACAAGTCTCTCACCATCCAACAGGCTAGCTCAGGCTTGTTCTCAGGCAGTGGCAGAGTCCTGAGCGACAGAAATGGCACAAAAGGCCTTTGGAGACCTAAGTTCTAAATCACTTCCAATAAACCAGCATTTCAGAAAAGAGAAAATATTAATAAATCAACATATAAAAAAGATGTGCAACCTCATTAGTAATAAGGGAAAATAAAATTAAAAACCAATTTCAAATGCATTTCATACCTTCCTGATTTTGCAAATATTAAAATACCTGAAAACACAACATGTCTTCACACTGAAGATTTGCAGCAAAGGAAACCCTCATACACTGCCGGTGGCAGTATACCAGCGCAAGCCCTTTAGAAAACAGTTTGGCCATACATAACGAACTTGCACACAAGCATACTCTGTTCTCCAGCAATCCCTCTCCTAGCTGCACTAGAGGAAGTCTCACATGTGTAGATGAGGACACACAGATAATATTCATAGCAACGTTGTTCAGAAGAGCAAAATCTAGGGGAAAACCAAATATCTGACAATATTTAAATGTACAAAGAAATTATACTTTCATACTTTGGAATACTATTTACAGTCACTAAAAGTGAACAAATCAGCAAAGAGAAATCTCAAAAAATGATGTTAATAATAACGAAAAAAAGATGAATGCAAATCATAGAAAAAATATACTGCATAATTACAATTATGGTGAAGTGCACCCAAAACTAAGTAGTAATATTGCCTAAGGATTCATCCATAAGTGGTAGTGCTGGTTTATTTTATAGCCAACTTGATTAAGCTAGGAACAGTATTTCCCAGAGTTTCCTTCCCTGTATGGTTTTAGGTTAAAACAAACAAACAAACAAACCCATTGCCGTCAAGTCGATTCCGACTCATAGCGACCCTATAGGACAGAGCAGAACTGCCCCATAGAGTTTCCAAGGAGCGCCTGGTAGATTCGAACTGCTGACCTTTTGGTTAGCAGCTGTAGCACTTAACCACCAGGTTTCCAAGGTTAGAGTTGGCCAAAGCAGAACTTGTCCAAGATTTTGGAAGGAGTGAAGCAGCAGCCCATTTTCTAAAAGGTCTTTGCAGTCAAATGTGCTGATGGACGGATACAGAGGTGTCAAGGGTCCAGCTTATTCTTCCTCTCCTCCACTCAACTCTCCACCCTTCTTTTTCACAGAAGACCCTTTGACCAACAGCAGTCCCAGAGCTACCACCAAAGGCTTGACTGTGGACCTACAGGAGAGCAGCTACGGAGAGCCCACCACTTCCCATAGTCATTTCTCCCAGCTCCCCATTTGCCTCTCCACTTCAGTAGCTAGTCGTGTTCTGAGGTTTTTCTTGAGGTTCTGACTTGCCCACATAATATTTCAAGAGGGCTTACCAGTCGCCGTCAAGTCAATTCAGACTCATGGTGACCCCATGTGTGTCAGAGTAGAACTGTACCCCACAGGATGTTCAATGGCTGATTTCTTGGAAGTAGACTGCCAGATCTTTCTTCCATTGTGCCTTTTGGTGGACTCAAACTTCCAACTTTAGCAGCTTAGTGCACTAACCATTTGTACCACCGAGGGACTCCCACGGGGGGGCTAATTAGGGGCTTTCCCCCTAATCTCCAAGTTCCCCTTCCAGACCTTCACTTTCTCAGATCTTCCCACAATTGTGTAAGGTTTAATTCCTATGATAAACTGCTTGCCCCACATTGCTCATAGTGGTTCTTTTTCCTGATGAAATTCTGACTGATACAGTGACAAAACTATAAAGATAAGCAAGGGAACATCTTACGTAAAATTCAAGCTAATAGTAGCCTCTAGTGGGAAGGGGACAGGACAGCATTAAGGAAGGTTACTCAGGGGACTTCTGAGGTATTGGAATGTTCTTTTCCTTAAGATGAGTGGTGGGTAAATGATTATTAATTTTAATATTGTTGTTTAAATCGTGTAGTTGTTTTTAAGTGCCATTTAGTCGATTCTGACTCAAACTGACTCAGTGTGACACAGTGAAATTACCCTTACAGGCAGTGGCATCACTAGGTGGTACAGAGGGTGTGGACCAGACCGGGTGACACCATCGGAGGGAGTGACACCAAAATGACTGTCAATAAAAGTATCCCTGTAGTCAGTTATAACAACAAAAACGTTTTTCATAAGCTCAGCTTACATGTGTCAATATACATACAAGGCTAAAACTCAATTTATGCTAATTTACTTTTTGAACCTTCTAATGCGCTCTGGTCAGAGCTGTCATTATTATTCAATTACAAAGACACTAAATATACAGTCTCTTTTCTAACTGTGCTCTCTTCTCTGGCGATCTCATTCCGTTTCATACCTTTCAATACCAGCTTCAGCCTTCTAACTTATTTTCAGCCAGGACCTGTCACTAGAACACTCACATCCAGCTGCATCCTCACCATCTTGCTTTGGATGTTTTATTGGATTCTCAAAGTCAACGTGCCCAAAACTGAGCTCCTAACCTTATCCAAATCATCCCCCCCACCTGCACTTACCACAGTCTCAAACCTGGTCCTCTCACAATCATTCCCATCTCAGCACACAGCAGTTACCTACTGACAGTTGCTTAGGCAAAGAACATCTTCTTTGACTCTCTCACACCATACATCTGATCCTTCAGAAAACCTGTTAGTCGCTTTAGCCACATTGGCCTCCTTGCTCCTTCTCTAACTCGGCAGGCACTACTGCCTCAGGGCCTTTGCACTGAAAATCCCTTTGGCATGATTTGCTCTGTACTAAGAAATCTGAATGACTAACTTTCTCACCCTGTTTAGTCTTTACTTACATATTATCTTCTCAATGACCCCTCCTTAATTTAAAAAAAAAAAAAACCTAGTTAAAATTACATACCAGCCCCCCAACACTTTCTATTCCTTTTTCTTTATTTTTCTGCTTCGCATTTATCATTTAGTATAATGTATATATTTTCTTAGGAGCCCGGGTGGTGCCGTAGTTAACTGCCCAGCTGCTAAAGCAAGTTCAGTAGTTTAAACCCACCAGCCACTGTGCAGGAGGAAGATGTGGCAGTCTGCTTCCATGAAGATGACAGCCTTGGAAACCTTATGGGGCGGTTCTACCCTGTTGTATAGGGTCGTTTTCAGTAGGAATTGACTCGATGGCAATGGGTTTTGGGTTTGATATATTTTAGTGTAGTCCCTGGGTGGTACAAATAATTAAGCACTCAGCTGCTAAATGAAAGTTGGAGGTTCAAATCTACCCAGCAGCATCTCAGAAGGAAGTGCTGGCAATCTACTTCTAAAAAATCAGCAGTGGCAAACCCTGTGGAGCACAGTTCTACTCTGACACACCAACAAACAAACAAACAAACCCACTACCACCGAGTCAATTCTGACTCACAGAGATCCTATAGGACAGAGCAGAACCTCCCCACAGGGTCTCCAAGGCTATGAGCCTTTACAGAAGCAGAGTGCCACATCTTTTTCCTGCGGAGCGACTGATGGGTTCAAACTGCCGGCCTTTTGGTTAGCAGCTGAGTGCTTTTGCCACAGTGTCACCAGGGCTACCTTACCCTGACACATATGGGACTGCAATGAGACAGTATCGATTCTACAACTGGCTTCTGTTTGTTTGTTGTTATACGTTTTCTTATTTAGCTTCTTTTCTTTTTTAGCTTTTATTGCATACACACACACACACTGGAATGAATGAAACCTCTAAGACAGCAGAGATTTATGTCTCTTTGGTTCATTGCTGTAATCCTAGGCACTACTGTCATGCCTGGAACATAGTAGACACTCAATAAATATTTGTTGAATAAATGAATGCTTATAAGGTCAACACCTGTCAGTTTGTCATACTGTGGTAGCTTGTGTGTTGTTATGATGCTGGAATTATGCCTCCGGTTTTCACAAACATTATCACTCATGGTAGACAAGTTTCAGTGGACCTTCCAGACTAAAACAGAGTAGGGAGAAGGGCCTGGCAATCTACTCCCAAAAATTAGCCAATGAAAACATTAAGGATAACAAGATAATAATGGAATATTGCCAGATATAGCACTTTTTTTTTTTTTTTTTACTGGAAGATGGGCCCCTCAGATTGGAAAGCACTCAAAATATAATGGGGGAAAATCTGCCTCCTCAAAATAGAGTCAACTTTAATGACACAAATGAAGTAAAGCCTTCGGGCCCTTCATTTGCTATTGTGGCACAACTCAAAATGAGAAGAAACAGCTACAAACACCCATTAGTAATCAGAATGTGGAATGTACAAAGTACGAATCAAGGAAAATTGGAAGTTTGTCAGAAATGAAATGGAATGCCTTAAGATAGATATCTTAGGCATTAACGAGCTGAAATGGACTGGTTTTGGACATTTGAATCCTACTATGCAGGGAATGACAACTTGAAGAGAAATGGCATTGCATTCATCATCAAAAAGAACATTTTAAGATCCATCCCAAAATACAATGCTGTCAGTGATAGGTTAAGATCCGTAGGCCTACAAGGAAGATCAGTTAATATGACTATTATTCCAATGTACACACCAACCGTGAATTCCAAAGACTAAGAAATTGAAGATCTTTATGAACTATTGCAGTCTATAAGTGATCAAACATGCAATCAGGATGCAGCTCAAGCAGCTTGAGGAGACAAGTTTCATGTATTATACCTTGTACAAGTATTATGAAGAAATAGACCTGGAGTTAGAAAACCAAAAGCAAAGAACATGATCAGCATTTACCATGTTGAAAGAACTGAAGAAAAAAATTCAAGCCTCAAGTTGCAAGACTGAAAGATTCTGCAGGCAAAAAATTGAATGACACAGAAGCATCAGAAGAAGATGGAAGGAACATGCAGAGTCACTGTATAAAAAGGAATTGGTTGACATTCAACCATTTCAGTATGTAGCATGTAGCATATGATCAAGAGCCACTGATACTAAAGGAAGAAGTCTAAGCTGCACTGAAGGCATTGGCACAAAACAAGTCTCCAGGAGTTGACGGAAATACCAATTGAGATGTTTCAACAAACAGATGCAACACTGGAAGAGCTTACTCACCTGTGTCAAGAAATTTGGAAGACAGCTACCTGGGCAACTGCCTGGAAGACGTCTATGTATGTGCCCACTCCAGAGAAAGGAGATCCAACGGAATGTGGAAATTATTGAACAGTATCATTAATATCATAGGTTAGCAAAATTTTGCTGAAGATAATTTAAAAATGTCTGCAGCCATATGTTGACAGGCAACCCGAGAAGTTTAAGCCAGATTCAGAAGAGGACTGGAACGAGAGATATCATTTTTGATATCAGATGAATCTTGACTGAAAGCATAGAATACCAGAAAGATGTGTACCTGTTTTGTTGACTACTTGATGGCATTCAACTGTGTGGATTGTAACAAATTATGAATAACATTATGAAGAATGCAAATTCCAGAACACTTAACTGTGCTATGCAGGACCTGTACATGGATCAAGAGGCAATTGTTTGAACAGAACAAGGAGATACTGTGTGGTGTAAGATCAGAAAAAGTGTGCAGCAGGGTTGTATCCCTTCACCTTATTTATTCAATCTGTATGCTAAGCAAATAATCTGAGAAAATGGCCTATATGAAGAACATGGCATCAGGATTGGAGGAAGACCTACTAACAACCTGCAATATGCAGATGACACAAACTTGCATAGAGAAAGTGAAGACGACTTGAAGCATTTACTTATGATCAAATACTACAGCCTTCAGTATGGATTATGCTTCAACATAAAAAAAAAAACCCTCATTACTCGTATAAACATCGTGATAAATGGTGAAGAAATTGAAGTTGTCAAGGATTTCGTTTTCCTCAGATCAACAGTCAGTCCCTGTGTGTGCTGTGTATGCACAGGACCATAACTAGCAGTAACACTCCCTCCACGGATGCTGCATCTTTCTCATCCAATCAAGTCAGGACACTCTGGCAGCAGTGAAAAACATTTTAAATATTAAAGTAAATAACCTGTTGCTGTCGACTCAATTCTGTCTTGTAGCAGCCCTATAGAACAGGGCAAACTGCCCTACAGGGTTTCCAAGGCTGTAATCTTTATGGAGGCAGACTGCCTGCCACATCTTTCTCCCATGAAGCAGATGGTAGGTTTGAACCTCCGACCTCTCTTTTGGTTAGCAGCTCAGTACCAAACCACTGCGCCAGCAGGGCTCAGACAATTTCATGATGGAGCAAACAGTGGATAACAAATCTCCCTCTCCCTCCCTGCCTCCTCCTCCCCCTGGACCCCCAATCACTGCTGGTCAACCAGCAGCCTCTGGCTAGCCAAGGACTGCACCACCAAAGCTCTCAGGGGCAGGCCCCCGCACAGGGTCTCCGAAGCCTCTTCTGGCAAGCCCCCATGCACTTGGCAGGGCTTCTGCCACTACTAGGGCCACTTGTGGCTGCTAAGACCCGCTCATCTGGCTGTCACAGCTGACTGTAGGCCTCTCACTCTCAGCCGAGGGTTTCTGCCGCTGCCCCAGGCCACTGGTGTTCTCCGCTGTTTCTGGTGCTGTCAGCCCCTTCCTCTCAGACTGCTGTGCTGGCACTTCTCTGTTCAGCTGACACTGGCTTCTGCTTCCTCCCAGCTTATTTCTCCAGGCTGTGCTTTCTACTGGATCCAGGGTTTCTGCTGCTACTCATGCTGGTGTCTTCTGAAGAATTTCCTTCTTATCCCCAGGCCGACGTCTCTGCCACGGAACAAGGACTTAGTAGGGAGGGTCTTCAGCACAGGGCTTCCATGTCCTCAGGGCTTGTGCACACCCCTTCTAGTAGAGCAGAATGTTCACCCTCTCCAACCTGGAAAGCTCCTATGAGCCTCTGTCTTCCCAGGCTTTTATTGGCCTCAGAACCAGCCACCTGGGGCTTAGTTAGCATGGGTCCCCAGGTGATCCTTCTTAGTCATGTTGACCCCCTACTCATTGGCCTCAGGTGTGGTCCTACTCTCAGAATAAGGACTAAAGGGCCAAACTGTCCGCTGCAAAGGGGTTCCCATACCTCACAATGACCGTGGAAGCAGCCGTCAAGAAATCAAATCACTTACCATATTGGCAAAATCTACTGCAAGATATCTCTCCAAAGTGCTAAGAAGAGATGTCACTTCCATGACTAAGGTGTGCCTCATTCAGGCCATGATTTTTTCAATCGCCTCATATGCATGCAAAAGCTGGGCAGTGAAAATGGAAGGTCGAATATGAATTAACACATTTGAATTGTGGTATTGGCAAAGAATATTGAACATACCATGGATTGCTAAAAAAATGAACAAATCAGTTTTGAAGGAAGTACAGCCAGAATGCTCCTTAGAAGGGAGGACAGTGAGGCTTCTTCTGGCTTCCTTTAACACATAATCAGGAAAGACCAATCTTTAGAAAAGAATGTAATGCTTGGTTAAGTAGAGGGTCAGGAAAAATGAGGGAAACCCTCCATGAGGTGGATTGACACAATAGCGGCAACGATGGGCTCAAACATACCAATGACAGTGAAGAAGATGCCGGACTAGGCAATGTTTGATTCTGTTATACATAAAGTGGCCATGATTTGAGGACCACTCAGTGACAATTAACAACGTAACAAGTAAATTCTCCACAAGTATTGTCTTCTCACAACAATTCCCATTTAATCATTCCCATTTTACAGATAAGGAGATCCAGGCTTTTAGAGAGTTCATTTGAGTGGCCCAAGGTCACGTGGCAGTGAGTGGCAAAGCTGTTGCCAGGATCGCCAGCAGAACCACACATCACAGATGTGAGACCATTTTGTCTTATATTACATATGAGTAGACCCTTAAACAGGTTGTGTGAAAGCTCACTTGGAATTAAAATTCCATAGTAATTGTATACTACTGCATGGCAGAGCATTTAATACAGTGAAATGCTACTAAACACGTGTATTGTAGTGTGCCACAAAATCTGAAATCATTTGTAATAAAATAGAAAACATGATTTTTGCAAATACACTTTAAGCTGATAAATGAAATGGCCACAGGATGGCAGTAAAAGGTAAGAGATAAAAATGGACCATGTATTTTATTAACCCTTAAAGAGTGTTAAAAGTTAATAAAGAGTATTTTATAATCTCTGAAGAATGTACAAAAACTTTAGGTGTCTGAATATAATCTGCATACCATTCTTAAAAATGTATATGAAAACAAAAAAAAAAACCCTAAATACTAGAATTCTTTGATTAAAACTGGTTTCTTTAGGTAAAATGATGTCCAACTTAAGATTATGATACTTAAAGGTTTTGTTTTTTTTTTAACCGGAGCCTCATTTCCAATCGTAGTCATTAATCATCTCAAAAAACAACCTAAAGGCCCTCTGCTTGCTTTAGGTTGGAATCGACTCCGTAGCAACTGCTTTCTGTTTTTTGCTTTGTTTTGCTTCTGCTTACTTTGAGACTGATCTTCGGACTTCAAAATCTTGATTGGAGTCATCTGCTTGGTGGATTCTTCAAACTCCATAAGTGTAAATAAACTCACTAAAAACCAGTTGCCCTTGTGTTAATTTCAACTGATGACAACACCTTGTGTGTCAATGGCTGATTTTTGGAAGTAGATAGCCAGGCTTTTCTTCTGAGGCACCTCTGGGGGACTCACGCCTCTAGGTTAACTTTGAAGAGGGTTAACCATTTGCACCACTCAGGGACTCCAAATAAACATACTAATATATTTCAAATTCTAACTTTTCTTAGACTATCACCTCAGAGTTGATGGGCAAATGGCAGTGAAGTTGCTTTAATACTGGTGATATCAAAGAAAAATCAAGGAAACCCTTGATCAGGTAACCATGAGTTACAGGACAAAGGTTGGAAGCATTACACTTGCTCATTCCCTCATTCTACGTATACTTGTTAGTGCATGTGATGTGCCAGTTAGTACAATATGTGGTAGAGAATAATGATGGAAAAGTGTATTTGCCCTCAAGGAGCATATAGTCTAGCTGGGAAAATAGGCAGGTTAATAGGCAAGAGTGACATACAGAGTCTCAACTGCTAAGATAAGAGGTTGGTACCTAGCAAGCTTTTGTTATAGATTGAATCATGCCCCACAAAAAGATATGCTGAAGTCCTAAGCCCTGTTCCTGTAAATATGATCTCGTTTAAAATTAGGATTTTTCTTTTGATAGTTAAATTTGTGAGGCCATACCATAGTAGGGTGGGTCCTAATCCTAATCCTTTCTGGGTGATGTCCTTTTTTTTTTTTTTTTTGATGAAAATACACACAGTCATACACCATTTCAACAATTTCTACATGTACAATCAGTGACATTGATTACATCCTTCAAGTCGTGCAAACATTCTCGTCATCCTTTTCCAAACTGTTCTACCACCATTGATTGAAACTCACTGTCCCCTAAGCTTCTCATCTAACCTTTCAAGTTGCTATCGCCACATAGATAATTCCTTAAAAGATTACAATGCTCAAGGCGGACATATTTTACTTATTAAGAAAAACTATTTTTTGGTTCAATGACTTCAGGGTATATTTTTTGTTAAAAGTTTAAGATTCTCTCAGACAATAGTTTCAGGAGTTCAACCAGCCTCAATGGATCCAGAAAGTCTGCATTCCATTGTAAAAGGGGAGAACAGAAACAGAGTCACACACAGGGGTAAGACACCATGTAAGGATATGTCTACAAGCAGCAACAGACCACCAAGATTGTCTGCAATTGCTAGAAGCTAGGAGGGCAGCAAGGAAGAGTTCTCTGCAAGTCCTCAGAAGGCATTGACATGGCTGATCGGCTGAATTTGGATTTCTAATCCAGTACCGTGAGACAATAAATTTCTGTTCTTTAAAGTAAGCCACCCACCTTGTGGTATTTTGTTATGGCAGTCCTAGGAAACTAAGACAGTGCTAGAGTGTGAACTCTATGAGGACTTTTGAAGTGTTTTGTTCATTAGTGTGTCTCCAGTACAGATGCAGCTGCATAATTTGTGAGGCTCAGTACAAAATGAAAATGTGGGACCTGTTGTCAAAAAAAATAAGAATTTCAAGACAGCAACAGCAGAGCACTAAACTAGGCGAGGAGCCCTTCTGAGTCCAGGGCTTCGTGTGACTACAGCCCTGCCCATGTGCCTAGACCAGTGCCTGAAATATAATAAACTTTTAATAAATATCTGTGGATAAAGAAAGGCAGGAAAGGAGAGAAGGAGGACAGGCAGATATCATGCAATGACCAGTCCAAGAAACAGTGCCTAAACTGGACTTGATAAGTCAGCCAAGATTCCCTGAGACATTCAGTCGAGATATGAAGGAATTCCCTAGGAAATAGCAAGGTAGGAGACAGTGTTTTCCTCCAGAAGGAAGCGCAGGTGCAAAGTCCTAGAAGAATAGGTAGAACTTGACTCATGGAGGAATTAGTGGTCATAGTGGGTCATAAAATCAATTTGTTAAGAGGAAACCCACATTTTTAATAAAGAAAAGGAAAAAAGAAAATATCAGAGTACATCCTCCAATGTTGCATAAAAGTTTTATCTGATGTATTATACAGACATGTTTGTGTATGTGTACTGGATCACAATGTAAAAAACTAAAAATTATGTCATGGGTAGAAGTCAAGAGGTTTGAAAGGCCCTAGACCAGAGCATGGGAGAAGGAGTGGGGTGGTTCAGGAGTGGGGAAGGGAAAGGGTGCCAGTGAATCAGAAATGAGATTGGAGAAGTAAGCAGGGATTAGTTCACCAGAGGCCTGGCAAACCTTATGTAAAAGTTTAGATGTCATTCTAAGGGCATTAAGAAGTCACTGAAAGTTTTTAAACAAGGGAATGGCATGATCAGATTTGTACTCTTAAATTATCAGCTACCAGTTGGAATGAATTATCCACTCTCTAGCCAATTTTATCACTCCCAGGCTAAAATCCTTAATTGCCTTCCAACTGTCCCTACAATAAAAACCAAACCATTATCTAGTTTACAAAAGCCTTGTGGATCTGAGACTGAGGCCAGTGTTGCATCTGACCTCTGAGCTACTCTCACCTGATCCACCTAACCCCACTGACTCCTATAAGCTAGCAATTTTGAGTTCATTTTCTTTCTCACAGCCACCCCTCAGCCTCTCTCCATCTTCTACTTGGAATATTCTTATCCCATCGCCCTTCTGCTTGCCCTTCGATTGGTAAATTACTCCTCAACCTTCAAACGTCAGCTGAAAGCCCCTCAGGGCTTCTCAGGGAGGTTTCTCTGAGCTCCTAGACTTTCAATTCGCTTGTAATGGAATCCCAAACCCCATCACACTCAAGAAGGAGCCCTGGTGGTGCAACGTTTAAGAGCTCAGCTGCTAACTGTAAAGGTCAGAGGTTCGAACCCATCCAGTGGCTCCATGGGAGAAAAGACCTGGTGATCTGCTCCCATAAAGATTAAAAAAAAAAAAAAAATTTTTCCTAGAAAATCCTATGGGGCAGTTCTACTCTATCCTATAGGGTCGCTATGAGTCAGAATGAACTCAAGGCACACAACCACAACAATCACACCCACTGTTTGCAGGATTACTTATGTAATGCACCCCTCTCCCCGCTAGGAGGGGAAGTGATGATTCAGTGGTAGAATTCTCACCTTCCCCGCACCAATACACTTCAAGCGTAGCAACCACCAGTCCGTCATTGGAGGCTTGCATGGTGCTACGATGCTGAACAGGTTTCAGGCGAGCTTACAGACCAAGACAGACTAGGAAGAAAGGCCTGGGAATCTATTTAGAAAAAAATTAGCCAATGAAATTCCTATGGATCATAACAGTCTGATCCTGCTGTACATGCAGTCAGGCGCCAACTCGATGGCAGCTAAACAACAATAACATCGCCACTAGGCTGTAACCTCTGTGAGCACAGAGACTGTCACCTAGGCTCATTGTAGCATCTAAGGACAGTGCTGGCACATAGCAGCATTTAATATGTTCAATGAGTGGATACAAAGAAATGGTGGAAAGTACGCTGTCTGGAGTCACAGACTCCAGTTAAGAGCTGTTGGAACAATCCAAGTCAGATGCAAGGGAGTGAAAGCAGGGAGGAATGGGCTGTGAGAGCTGTTTGGGATGTACAATTGACAGGATGCTAATTACATTTTATATACTGAGCTAATTGCATTTTACCTATGTGCTCGGTGCCTTCTCTGGCATAGGTTTCTTCCTATGGGACAGCACTACAATAAAATTCCATTTAGCTAATGCAATGGGAGAACGGTGACCCTAAAGAATTTATGAATCTTGAGCTACTAAAGGCTAATGTATCTCCTTTATTATTCTGGTAAACGCCCCAGGCAAAGCAGGAAAGAAACCAAATGCTAATTCCCTACACCAGAGAATAATAACAGTTCAGGACTTTGGATCGGAGCTGGGTGCCTTTTTACTTGAGAGGATACAGGCATTCCCTGGGTTATGAATGAGATCCACTCCTAAGTATGTCTTTTAAGCTGAATTTGTTGGTAAGTTGGAACAAGTGCACACAGTCCTTATTAGCCTTACTTCAGTGCAAGAAAATGCTCGAAAACTTCTCAACGATTTAAAAGCTGTACATGCAGCGAGTGAAGGTGATTGTGATGAAGAATTTATTGTGAGCAGAGGTTGGTTCAAGAGTTTCAAAGTGAGGAAAAATTTACATAACATTAAAGGACAAGTAGGAGTTGTCTGTAAGTCAACATTCATAACCTGAGGACTGCCTGTACTTGCTTTCTCAATATGGGTATACATAGTAAGTATCTTCCTCGAAATTAATGTCTGTTCTTGAGATATTGCCATGTACTTAATTTAATTGGCCCATAATTAGAGGAACCAACATATGATCAGCTTACCCTAACGGGAATCTCAAAAGGAAACACAATACGAAGGATTCCCATCTATCCATAAGCTCAGGACAAACAGGCCTTTCTCCCTACGGTACTGAAAAGGAGTCCCAGTCTTTTCTGATGACTCTGTGAAAGACAACATTGTTTGTTGTTGTTAGGTGCCATCAAGTTGGTTCTGGTTCCTAGCAACCCTATGTAAAACAGAACTAAATACTGCCATGTCCTGTACCATCCTCGTAATCACTGTTATGCTTGAGCCCATTGTTGCAGCCACTGAATCAATCCATTTTGTTGAGGGTCTTCCTCTTTTTTGCTGATCCTCTACTTTACCAAGCATGATGTCCTTCTCAGGGACTGATCCCTGCTGATAACATGTCCAAAGTATGTGAGACTCAGTGTCGCCATCTTTGCTTCTAAGGAGCATTCTGGTTGTACTTCTTCCAAGACAGATTTGTTTCTTCTTTGCAGTCTGTGGTATATTCAATATTCTTCACCAACACCACAATTTGAAGGCATCAATTCTTCTTTGGTCTTCCTGATTCATCCTTCAGCTTTTGCAGGCATATGCAGTGATTTAAAACACCATGACTTGGATCAGGCGCACCTTAGTCTTCAAGGTGATATCTTTGCTTTTCAACACTTTGAAGAGGCCTTTTGCAGCAGATTTACCCAATGTAACGCGTCTTTTGATTTCTTGACTGCTGCTTCCACGAGTGATGATTGTGGATCCAAGGAAAATGAAATCCTTGACGACTTCAATCTTTTCCCCATTCATCATCATGTTTCTTATTGGACCAGTTGTGAGGATTTTTGTTTTCTACATGTTGAGGTGTAACCCATATTGAAGGCTGTGGTCTTTGATCTTCATCAGTAAATGCTTCAAGTCCTTTTCACTTTTAGCAAGCAAGGTTGTGTCATCTGCACATTGCAGGTTGTTAATGTCTTCCTCCAATCCTGATGCCCCATTCTCCTTTAGAACCTACTATACAGCTACGGTAGTCAAAAGAGCCTGGAGCTGGTACAAGAACAGGTACAATGGCCAACGGAACAGAATTGAGAACCCAGATGGAAATTGATCCACCTACGGTCACCTGATCTTCAACAAGAGCCCAAGGTGCATCAGATGGGGAAAAGCCAGTCTTTTTAACAAATGGCGCTGACAAAACTGCGTGTCCATCTGCAAAACAATGAATCAGGACCTACACCTCACACCATGCACAAAAACTAATTAAAAATGAATAAAAGACCTAAATATAAAACCAAAACCTATAAAGATCATAGAAGAAAAAAGGGAATCAATGCTAGAGACCCTAATACATGGCATTAACAGGATACAAACCATAACTCACAACGTACAAACTCCAGAAGATAAGCTAGATAACTGGGATATCCTAAAAATTAAGCACTTATATTCACCAAAAGAATTCACCAAAAGAGTAAAAAGAGAACCTGCAGACTGGGAAAAAAAATATCGGGAATGACAAATCCGACAAAGGTCTAATCTCTAAAATCTACAGGAAAATACAACACCTTTACAACAAAAAGACGATCCAATTAAAAAATGGAAGAAGGGTATGAACAGACACCTCATCAAAGAAAACATTCAACCAGCTAACAGACACGTCAGGAAATGCTCATGATCACTAACCATCAGAGAAATGCAAATCAAAACCACAATGAGACACCATCTCACCCTGACATTATACTGGAAAGAATCAAAAAAACAGAAAATAACAAATGTTGGAGTGACTGCGGGTAGTTTGGAACTCTTATACACTGCTGGTGAGAATAAAAAATGGTACAACATTTTGGAAAACAATATTGCACTTCATTGAAAAGCTAGAAATAGAAATTCCATATGATCCAGCAATCTCCTCCTGGGAATATATCCTAGAGAAATAAGAGCCATCACATTAATAGACATATGCACACCCATATTCATTGCAGCATTGTTCACAATAGCAAAAAGATGGAAACAACTTATGTGCTCATAAACAGATGAATGGATAAACTATGGCACATACACACAATGGAATACTACACAAAGATAAAGAACGATGAATCTGTGAAGCATCTCACAGCATGGATTAATCTGGAGGGAATTATGCTGAGTGAAATAAGTCGATTACAAAAGGTCAAATATTACATGATATCACTACTATAAAAACTAATGAAAAGATTTACACACAAAAAGAAATGATCTTTGATGGTTACAAGGATGGGAAGGGGTAGGGATGGAAAAACACTAAATAGATAACAGATAAGTGGTAATTTTGTTGAAGGGTAAGACAGTATACAATACTGGGGAACCCAGGACAACTTGACTAAGGCAAGATCATGCACCCTCCATAGATAAATCCAAACTCCCCTAGGGACCAAATTACCAGGCTAAGTGCTGTGGGGACCATGGTCTCCAGGAACATCTAGCTCAGTTGGCATAAAATAGTTTATAAAGAAAATGCTCTGCATTCTATTTTGGTCAGTAGCGTCTGGGGTCTTAAAAGCTTGTGAGCTGCCATCTAAGATACTTCACTGGTCTCACCCCATTTGAAGCAAGGGAGAATGAAGAAAATCAAAGACACAAGGGAAAGAGTAATCCAAATGATTAATGGACCACAAGTCCACAGCCTCCTCTAGATTGAGTCCAGCACAACTAGATGGTGCCTGGCTACCACCACCAACTGCTCTGACAGAGATCACAATAGAGGGCCCTGGACAGAGCTGGAGAAAAATGTAGAACAAAATCCTAAGTCACAACAACAACAAAAAAGAAGACCAGACTTACTGGTCTGAAAGAGACTGGAGAAACCCTGAGAGTATGGCCCCCAGACACCATTTTAGCTCAGTAATGAAGTCATTCCTGAGGTTCATCCTTCAGCCAAAGATTAGACAGGCCCATAAAACAAAACAAAACTAAACGTGCACACCAGCCCAGGGACAAGGACGAGAAAACGGGGGGGACAGGAAAGCTGGTAAGAGGGAAACCAAGGTCGAAAAGGGGAGAGTACTGACATGTCGTGGGCTTGGCAACTGATGTCACAAAACAATATGTATACTAATAGTTTAATAAGAAGCTAGTTTGTTCTGTAAACCTTCATCTAAATTTCAGTTTAAAAAAGTTGTGCAATAGATATATTTACAACAATGACAAAAAAAAAAACTAGTTGCTTATGTACAACCAAAAACCTCGTGGAATTTGGTTCCTTGGTTTGGAGGTTTAGGGTTATGGTTTCATGTGACATGCCAATTAATCACCCTAATAAAGTGTTTAGTACTTCTGTTTTACCTCCTAGTTCATTGTGAAGTGGCTGGGATCTTAAAAGCTTGCAAGTGGCCATCAAAGTCTCAACAATTGGTCTCTAGTCACCTGGAGCAACAGAGGATGGAGAGTCAGGAAAAGAAAGAGGGTATGGAATGTGTGGCTAATTGCTTCTGTGAACAACTGCCTCCTTTATGATGAGACCAGAAGAAGTAGATGGTTCCTGGCTACCATTCTGAACATTTTGATCAAATACTCTATAGAAGAGTCCTGATTAAAAGGGGGAAAATGCAGAACAGAATTTAAAATCTCATGGACTTCAGACTTCCTGGAGCCTTGAAGGGTGGATGAACCTCTGAAACTATCGCCCTGAGGTAATTTTTACACGTTAAACTAAAAATATTCCCTGGGATCTTCTTAAAACCAAACAATATTTTATCTTCACTAGTAAAAAAATGTCTGCCTGAGGCTTATGTTCTTTTAAGAACTACCTGTATGGAATTAAATTGACAAGAGCAATTTGAAAGATTAGATTAGGAACATTAGGTGACAGTGAATTTATGTTAATGGGAGGGGAACAAATCAGAAAATGAGCGTGAGAGTGATCGCACAACCCAGGGAATATCATCAATGTCACTAAATCATGCATGTAGAAATGGTTGAATTGGCATATGTTCTGTTGCATATATTCTCAACAATAACAACAAAATAAATAATATTTTTTAAAAATCATCTAATTAAGTAAATAAAACTTTATGGAGTACAGTTCTCTGACACATGAATCAGGATCAAGAGGCATTGATGGTTCAGTGGCAGAATTTCCTCTTACCTTCCATGTGGGACACCTGGGTTTGATTCTCAGACAACGCACTTCATGCAAAGCCACGACCAGTCTGTCGGTGAAGGTTCACAGGTTGCTATGATGCTAAATAGGTTTCAGCGGAGCTTCCACACTAAGATGAGCTAGGAAGAAAGCCCCAGAGATCTATTCCCGAAAATCAACCCATGAAAACGCTGTGGATGACGACCCCATCATGGGCATGTCTCAAGACCAGGCAGCACTTTGTTTTGTTGTACATGGGGTCTCTGTGAGTCAGAGGCCAAATCACGGCAGTCACCAATATTGTCTTAAGACTTGAAAGACCTCCAGGTAAAAAAGAAAGCAGTCTCCCATGCTTCCTATTCCAGCCTTGAAGCATCTCCAGACTACGCCCATTGCATCTGCTCTTCTCAATCCCCGTGTTATACTCTCACAATAAGGTCAGGTGGGACTCTTAACCACACAGTACCTCTGCTATGAAGAATGAGGCTTGGCAATAGATTATTCAACATTTTTCCATGCTAACTAAATTTGCAGAATAGTTTCATTGATTCAATTCCATTTTGCTCCATTTTTCAGGTACAATCACAATGTGTTCCCAACTGAGGTGATCTTTAATAACTTGGGAAAACTCAAACATTCAATTCAAGCCAGCCTCATGTAACAGTGGAATTTCTCTGCCACATTTATTTATGTCTGTCTGTATTTATTAAGGAGCCCTGGTGGGGCATACAGTTAAGCTCTCGGTTGCTAACCAAAAGGTAGGCAGTTTAAACCCACCCAGCTTTCCCACGGAAGAAAAATCTGGCCATCTGCTCCCATAAGTATTACAGCCTAGAAAACCCTGTGGGGCAGTTCTACTCTATCACATGGGTCACTATGAGTCAAAATCAACTCAATGTCACCTAAAACAACAACATGCATTTATTTATTCATCTAGAAATATAGATAGTAAATGTGTTTTAGTGAATGCTTCAAGGGAAATGCATTGGAAATGAATATTTTGTTTTTTCATTTTTAAAATTTGTTTTCTGGTGATACTTCACGGGGAAATGGGGGCAGGGACACCAGAAGAGATGTGACATATAAAAGCCCCAATGCCCATACAGATATGTTAGAAATAACGGCAAATCTAGGCAGAACATGAAGCAGATGGTTTATCGTCAGCCTCTGAATCCTCACGGTTACTGAAGATACTCTTTTTCTTATCTACAGGAGCCAGGAGTGTAAGTAAATGAGTACAGAAGGCCTAAATAAGTGAACACACAATGGGAGTGGTGGAGGCTGTGACATATTAGAGAGAATTTGGCCCATTTAAAAGGGAGAGCAGCAATTTGGCTCCAGCCTTGTGAGAATTTCATTTTGCCACATCCCCTGTTGTTAAAAAGTAATATAGAAACATAGTTTTTATGTGAAATCTCTTTATTATTAAATGTTGCCTCAAAAAAAAAAGAACATGGTAAAACAAGACACACTTCAGACAAAACAAACACAGCTATAAACCAGTTTTATCTCACAGGCTGCTAAACTTCAGTCTCTCCCCCACTATGATGCCTTTCTCAGGGATACTTACGTTGTAATGACTTATAAGCCTTTAATTTTAAGAGAAAAACTCTGGCAGTTTAGATTTTAGACCCCAGGCTAGTGAAAAGGTAGGGTATTTGAACACTGTATTTTCTCTCAACTGTTGCCATCTGGTCAACTCCAACTCATAGTGACCCCATAGGGTTTCCAAGGTTGCAAAACTCTACAGAAGCAGACTGCTATGCCTTTCTTCCACAGAGTGGCTGGTAATTTCGAACTGCCAAGCTTTTGGTTAGCAGTTGATCCCTGTAACCACTGTGCCACCACAGCTCCTTTCTACTTTCTCAGTGTTCCCTAAATCTCAAATGTACACCTCTAATTATATCTAAGGCCAGTCTTTGTCAGAAAACACGATCTGAATGAACACTGTGATCTTCTACACAGAACAAAGCACGCAGTAGTTACTTTTGGTAAGTACTCTAATTTTATTTAAAAAATAAAAGCTTTGGCTTGAAGGAGCATTTCCCTGATCAGTGTATCAGAAGAAGGTTGTCTCCCAGGTTTGCTCTAGACCCTGCATTTAGCTGGTCATGAACTATAAGTGCTGTCAGTCACCCCCACCAATTTAAAAGGGACCAGTATAAGGGAAAAAGTAATTATCTGTTCAAGGTCTGATTCTATAGCTTAAATGCTTGAACGGCTCCCAAAAATTCCACTGGGAACCACAGGCACAGAAGTGCTGAAGCGTCTCATCTATTCTGCTGAAAAGTTAAAATAGGGCATCTTATCACCATGGTTACAGAGTTCTGTGGGTAGTCTTGGTCTCTTTCTAACCAAAAAGATCAGTTAAGTGACCAACAGGGAATCTGAACTGCAGCTACCCTGACAGGCTGGTAACAGCTAAGAGCTCACAAGCAACCCGAGGCGTCTTAGAACTGACATATCCTTTCAAGTAAACAGATCTACACAAGGAAAGAGTATTTTAAATGTGATTTCCAATAATCATCACTTCTAAACTAAATACGAATTTGGGTTTATTTTTAAAATTAATTCAAAGATAAAAGTACTGATTACAAATGTGTATACAAGGGTACTTTCCACCACTTGTGTGTCAGTTTGTCATACTGTGGTGGTTTTCATGTTACTGCAGTGCTTGACGCTATGCCACCAGTATTTCAAATATCGGCATAGTCACCATGATAGCAGCTGTCAGCAAAGCTTCTGAGACTAAGACAGACTAGAAGGAAAGGCCTGGCAATCTGCTTCCAAAATTTAGCCAATGAAAACCCTATGCATCACAACAGAATATTGCCTGATGGACTCAAACATGCCAATGATCATGAGGATGGCACAGAACCGAGCAATGTCTCCTTCTGTTGTACGTGAGGCTGCTCTGACTCAGATGACATGATGGCTGGCAACTAATAACAACATAACAACAAGGATAATTTACATTAGCATTTATCAAATAGATTTAAGATGAACAAAATTAAATTGAACTTGAGAAAAACAAAATGCGTGGCGTTTCTTTAAAAATACAAATTTAAGTGGATATATCCATTCAGCTAACGTGTATCTAAATGTTAGGGAGGATACCAATAAGAAAAGAGTAACATTCCTGCCTTCAAATCTCCCATAAGCTAGTCAGACTTGTGTAAATGGTAAAATTATTAACGAGATGATTAGTGATATTATATATTGAATTGTATTCACCAAAGAGATGTGAAGTCTTAACCACTGGTACCTGTGAATGTGACCTTAGTTAGAAATAGGGCCTTTGCAGATGTCATTAGTTGAGTTAATGTGAGGTCGTACTGGAGTAGATTGAGCCTTAATCCAGTATGAGCAGAGACACAGAGACACAGACACAGAGGGAAGGTGGCCATGTGAAGATGGAGGCAGAGCCTGGATCTGTGCTGCCACAAGCCAAGGAACACCTGGAGCTACTGGAAGCTAGAAAAGGAAAGAAAGCTTCCCTCCCTAGAACCTTTAGACAGAGCATGGCCCTACCAACACCTTGATTTTTTACTTCTTGCCTTCAGAATTGTGAGAGAATAAACTTCCATTGTTTTAAGCCATCCAGCTTGTGGTACTTTGTTACCACAACTTGGGAAACTAATACAAGTGCTACATAAATGTTATGGATAATTGTTATGGGACCCAAGAGGAAGGGGAAGTTCAGGGAGGGCACAGAGAGAAAGGGCATTTAGGCTGGTGGTTGAAGGATGAGCTGGCAAAGGAAAGAGCTTGTGCAAAGGCCCGGCTGTGAAACGATGTCACCTGTTGGTGGGGTGGTAAGAAAGCCATTGCTGCTGAAACTTGAGGAGCCCACATGGCAGGGGCAGAAGCTGAGGCTGGGGAGGTAATTTGGGGCCAGATTAGGCAGCACCTTTCATACAGGATTTAATACGGAGGCAGTGAGGCTTTAGACAGGAAGTGAGATGGCTAGATTTTATCTCGGAGCTCACCCTGGCTGCCACAGGGAGAAAGAATAGAATAGGTAGAAGCCCATACCCAATATAGCATGGGCAGACTGCACTGATATGCCAGCCTCCTTGTTGTTCAAAGCACGCTTCTTTTATTAAATATTTATTCATAAGAAAGATTCCTGAAGATATATAGATTAACTTTCTAGTGAAACGTATCCACATCCCCAAGATGTTTTGGTTAGAAAAAGCATTTCGTGATAACTTTGTGCAGTCTTTCTTGAGAGGATGGGTTTAATTCACTATTTCTTCAAAATTCTGACACTCAAAGATTTGTTTGTTTGACTCATGCACTTTGCATATCAGAACCTTGAAGCTATGCCGCTGCATTTAGCTCAAAGAGATTAGAGATTATTTTAAAGATTTCTGAAAAACAAAACAAAACTGCAGCACTCCCCTGGAAAGAAATTAATTCTGGTATCTATACCATATACATATGAAGAAAAATGCAAAAATAAATAAATCCTGTGTAATAAAAAGAGGGGAAATAAAGAAAAACATCAAAAGGAATCCAAGGAGAGTTTGCAACTGTGTTGTGCAGCGTCCCCTGGGAAACAGGGAATATTTCTTACCTTCCTCCATCACCACTGATGAGCCATAAACTTAGACCATACTTAATCACAGCTACACTAATCATCAATAGACACTACCCCAGCAGCTTCTGTCAGCCATGGAAGCCCAGTAGCAGAGTCTTCAAAAATTATAGGAATAGGACTTTACTCATAGTCCCATATTAATTTCCTGGTTTTGCTGATTCCACAAGAGAAGATAATTGAATTTGGGGGGGAAAAAAAAGACATGTTTATCACCATGTCACCCAGGCATTATGTTTGTTGTTTTTGTGTGCCATCGAGTTGATTCTGACTCATAGCAACCCCATGGGACCGAGTAGAACTGCCTCATAGTGTTTCCTAGACTGTAATTTTTATGGAAGCAGATCCCCAGGTCTTTCTCCTGCAGAGCTGCTGGGTGGGTTTGAACCAACAACAAGCATATTAACTGTACCACACAGGACTCCATGTATACCCTTTTGCTCAGCAATTCCATTCCTGTGTATATTTATATATGCTTATGTTCATCAGGAAACTCTGGTGGCATAGGGGTTAAGAGCTACTTCTGCTAACCAAAAGGTCGGCAGTTCAAATCCACCAGGCGCTCCTTGGAAACTCTATGGGGCAGTTCTACTCTGTCCTATAGGGCTGCTATGAGTCAGAACCGACTTGACGGTAATGGGTTTGGTTTGGGTTTGGTATGGCCATTAAAAGTCATATACAAGAATGATTATAGACACCTTTTTTTTTTTAATGGTCAAAAACTGGAAACAACCTAAATGTTCAGCAAAACTAGAAAAGATAAGTTGTGATATAGTCATAGAATACTATACAGAAACGAGAATGAACTAACTTCAAATGCAGGCGATGATATAGATAAAACTCACGAACAAGGATGAATGAAAGCATATAGGCACAACAGACTGTAATTTTGTGACTTGTACAAAAAAATTTACAAAAAAAAAAAAAGACAGTATTCACAAACTGGCAAAATTAACCTGAAGTGATATTTTTCAATTGTAGCGATAGTTACTGGGTGGCACAAACAGTTTCTGCTTGACTACTAACCTCAAGTTTGGTGGTTCAAACCCACCCAGCAGTGCCATGGACAAAAGGTCTAACAATCTGCTTCCATAAAGATTTCAGCCCAAGAAAACCCTATGGAGCAGTTCTACTTTGTAATATGTGGGGTCACCATGAGTCAGAATCACTTCAATGGCAACAGATTTGATTTCTTTTTTTTTGTAGTGATAGTAATCTAAGGATATTGATGAAGAAGGAACAAATGTTAGAAATCTATGTATTCACCTGAGAAATGGGAGATATACATGTAAAATTCACTGAATTGTACACTTGAGACTTGTGCACCTTGAAAATGTATGTCGTACTCCAATTAAAAATACTTTTTATATTGACATCAAGGCACACCTGCCTTGAAGAGAAAAAGGATCAAGAGGTCAAAACAGCTAAACAGGAAACCTGGAGGGCATCTAGAAGGGAGCAGAAAGTCTCAATCCCCATGGCCTGGACGGAGCATAGAGGAACCTGGGGTATCTCTGAGCTGATGAGTATATAAAAATTTTTGTTCTTTCTCCTCCCTGTGCTGCCACTGCTCCTGTAGACAATTTATTTCTTATTTCTTGCCTTTCCTCTTGAATTTTTGCCTAGCTACAGTGGATGGAAGGTAGAAGCAGAGCTTCGGATTAGAGGAGAATTCTGATTTATTATACTATGGTTTCTGCTCCAACCGTAATGAATTGGTAGGCCGTACTTATTTTACACTTAAATATCACAAAAGTCTAAAGTAAAGGGTTTTATATGTGGTCCTTATAGAGTCTTTTTAAATTATAGTTATGCTTTTCCAATTTATTATTTTATCTTGAACTACAAAGAAATGTTAGAAGAGACTTTAGCACCCTCTTCAATGATAGTTGGAGATGTTTATAGAAGTCACCTGAAGGATTTTTTTTTTTTTTAATGAAGAAAAATCATTAATAACCATTTAGCGGTTATTCCCCTGGAATGTCTTCACAGTTGCGAATTTAGGTTGATCCTATAGCCAAGACTCTGAAATACTACTTTAAAATGCAACACAGTAAAGTGGCTATCATTGTGAAGGCTAAAAATGAACATTTACAGAATGACTGAAATTATTTTCCTAATACCATGCAAATGAATATTTGTGGTTTAGGATAAAACTTTCAGAGTTGTACCTCAGACAACTTACATTAGGATGAAGATTAAGTCCTCTGGAACAAAATGTGAGAGAATTTGAAGTGGTTCTAGTGATGACAAAAATACTTTTACCAAAGTTTGGAGTAGAATTTAGCTGTTGGTTTTTGTATTTTCTACATTGAAGAATTTAAAATTGGTTCATAAAATATTGAAAGCAAAAAATCTTTAAAAAGCAACATCGGACAATGTCAACTACATTCTTCAGAAGTTTATGTACTCAAGTTGGGCGGAAACCTCTTTCCTCTTTGGGCAAATAGAAGATTTCCATAGATTCACCATCATCTTACATATGCATATATAATAAATTTCACACTGGAACTTAAAAGGGAAACAAATATTTCAAACACTGCTCAATGATTATATTGAATTCTCGTTTAACACGTCATCATCTTTACATCGTGTTTCTGAATGTATGTTCCCAGGAGAGAATTGTGCAAATATCTAAATGTCTGAGCTTGTTGTTATTGTTGTTGTTGGGTGTCGTCGAGTCAGTTTTTGACTCATTGTGACCCCACGTGACAGAGTAACTGTCCCATGGGGTTTTCTTGTCTATAATCTTTATGGGAACAGATTGCCAGGTCTTTTCTCCTGTGCAGCCACTGGTTGGGTTCAAACCTCCAGCCTTACGGTTAGCAGCTGAGCACTTAGCCATTGCACCACCAGGGCTCCTTTTTGTGCTCTAACCTAAATGCAATAAACAAAGCTAACTATACTGAAGTTAAAAGTACTACTATTGAAGAATAGTAATATGTGGTTCATACTCAAAAAAAAAAAAATAATACGGTAAGAAGAATGTGGCTGAATCATTCTCTGAGGTTAAGTTCCCATTAAGTGCTGATAGTAAACCTAGGTATCTGCTTATATTCATTTCCTAGGTCTGCCTTAACAAAGTACCACAAACAGGGTGGCTTCAAACCACAGAAATGTATTGTCTCACAATTCTCAAGGCAAGAAGTCTGAAATCAAGGTGTCAGCAGGGCCATGCTCTCTCTGAAAGTTCTACGGGAAGATAGCCCCTTGCCTCTTCCTGGCTTCTGGTGGCCCTGTCAATCCTTGGTGTCCCTTAGCTTATAAATGTATCACTTCAACTTTTGCCCCCATCTTCACATGGCTGTCTTCCCTGTGTCTCTCCCCCTGGCCCACCACCAAGGACCACTAATGTTGAATTAGGACCTCCCCCATTTCTGTATGATCTCATGTTAACTAGTAACATCTTCAAAGATCTTATTTCCAAACAAGGGCACATTCACAGGTACCAGAGTTTAGGACTCTGACATATCTTTTAGGCAATAAAATTTAATCCATAATGCTGCTCTTAGAGCATCTTCAGTCTGTTGTTCAGAAGATGTTAAGTACTGATAGTAAACCTAGGTATCTGCTTGTATTCGTTTCTTAGGTCTGCCTTAACAAAGTACCACAAATGGAGTGGCTAAGGAATCAGGGAAGTAATATTAGTAGAACTGGTAGGAATGTCATCTCTAGGATCAGGCTGCCAAAGTACAAAACCTTGCTCTGTTTCTGCATCTGTAAAATGGGGATGATAATACTACCCACCTCTTTAAGCTTTTATGCATACTAACTGATAAAATATGTGCAAAGGAGTTAGAAAAGTGCCTTACAAAGAGGCAGGTGCTCAATAAATGTTAGCTATTATATTTTAGTCTTTTCCTTTCATTCAAAACAATCGCATCCTCTTTTTTCCCCATAAAGGATTTTGTAGAGCATCAGAAAATGAACACAATGAAATACCATAGAAACCTAATAGAGCAGAAAATTGAAATGTAGAGACATGAAAATAAGTTTATTTTAAGCAGAACGCTACATGTCATAGATTAGGCTAATGATGAGTTTAGTTCCTTTAGTGGATCTGTGGGTGCCAGCTCACACATCCAAGAAGCCAAATCTCTGATGTGACAGGTTTCTTCCTTCTTGCCCTCCTACCATTTCAAATAATGCTCACTGGCTTGACACAGCTGAGGTAAGCATTAATGAAATTCACATAAAACACCTCTCTATTTAGAAATGGTCAAAGTTGGATCCTGGGAAAATACATAAGCAACACCTCCACTTAAAGGATTTTGAACAGCACGTTAATGATACAGCAGCATATGAAACTATAATTAAAAGTAGTTTCCATTTTCCACAAAGCATTGCAAGACCACAGTAGATGAATGAAAGCGAAACATCCTGTGTTCCAGGAAGAACAGGCAGGACACGTTACGGTCTGTAAACACTGCCCATTCTTTTAGTTGGCAAGAGATTGCTTTTAGTCCAAACAACATTCTTCAGAAGTTCCTGGGCCTCTGGGATCCCCTGACTTGCAGCAACATTAAGGAGCATCTCTACATTCCTAGGAGAGGCAGTTATTTGTTAGTGTAAAGAAAGAGAAAACCAAAAGCACCTGTATGTCCCAAGTATTCAGGCTAAGGGCCAGGCTAACTCTTGTTTAGACTCATGCTAAGGGACTGAGGGGAATGCATGTCATTTCATCTGGGTTGCGCCATGAGTGTCTTCATAATAAAATCAGAGCTACCCAAAGAAATAGTCTTAGAACATCAGAGCTCAGCTGGATTCTTTTGCCCTATTTAGAAGTTTTTTTCAAGCCAAGAGTCTTAAGTAATGTCTGGGACCCCCTCTCTTGCAAGCAAATTCTATATTTTGAGTTGAGAGTGTTAACTAGAGAGAGACTCCGTTCAACCTGTCCACTCGGCAGCTGTCAATTGGAAAAAAAAAAAAATTTAACTTGGCTGCCTCAAAATGGTCATTTCAAAATTTCATTACCAAGTAATATGTGCAACCAACATCCCTGACTATAATAGCAATTTCCAAGGCTTCCCCAGCCTTCAGCCCCTCACTGAGCCTCCCACTGTCTGACCTCTGTCTACCCCTCAGCCTGCGCAAGGAGGTTAAGGAACAGAGTAAGAGGATCCAGGGACAGGGTAAACCTTGGGGGTTGGTCCTACACATTACTTGGTGATGAAATATATGTCAGTTGCATTACTTTTAAAAAAAAAAAAAAAAAGCTGAAAGTTGAATGGTTTATTTTTAGGGGCACTATCATAATGCCTCTGACTCAAAATAGCTGCATAAAAATATCACAGACTCCGAAATATTTAAAAAAAAAAACTCAGAAAAACTTCTCCACAGAAAGTGCAGCATTTCTCTTGATGACTGCTGAGTAATCAGAAGGGGATTATTCCAATGGACACGAGGAGAATTCGTGTCCAGAGGGAGCTATCTACCTTATATTCTTACCTGTACCATTCTTTTTATAAAACTGTGCTTTAAGACTATAAAGATGTCACCCAAGGAAGTCTTAGGAATTCACAGGAGAGTTTTAGGACCATGAAATAACCTGGCCTTTCATTTCAGGCTCCCTGGATGCTTTAAGAATTTAATTAGTGGGATCGATGCACATATATGCATCTTGAATTCTCTTGCTTTCTGACTTTCATCACAACTCATGGCAATTTAAGTACATAAAGAAGCAAGAGTAATAAGTGAGCTATATATAAAATTCTTTTGACTGTCAATTGGAGGTAATACATAGGACAGGTTTAGAAGGAATGACATCTCAGCTGGAAGGGGAAAGACAGCTAATGTCATTACTCCATCTCCATGGAACCAGTCATGTTTCTCAGCTTTCCCACCGCAAGGTTAAAGGAAGCATGAGGATGGTCCTGCTGGGAGGCTTTTCTAGAAAAGAAAAAGGAGATACCGATGAGGAGGAAAAAACAGGTAATGAAAACAAGAAAAAAACCCTGTGAAAACATCCCCTTCATAAGATCAAGAACAACATCAATAAAAATGTGTACCATTATTGGAAACCATTACTTACATCTTATCACAAATAGATGTGATAAGTCTTCTCATTAAAAATGTTTCTCTTACTAGAAACAAGTATATTGCTTTAAAAAAAAATGAATCACTTATTTCCTCCAAACCAAATCACCAGCTTTTCCAAATATTAGTATAACTATGTGTTGCTTCTCTCCAAGTTATACAGGAAATCAAAATCTGGGAAAAGACCATGTGGGAATGTTAGGAATTCAGTAACATGTAACCTGATTCTAAAGCCCTATTTCCAATTGCTGAAATACAAATGTAATACACCAGTGCTGTTCAGTAGAGCTTTCTGCAATGAAACAGTCTATATCTCTGCTGTCCAAAACAGTACCCACTAACCACATGTGACTATTGAACACTTGAAATGTAGAGTGTGTAACTGAGGAACTAAATTTCTAACTTTATTTAATTTTAACTCATTTAAGTTTAAATGGCCACACGTGACTGGTAATGACCATATTAGACAGTGCAGATAATACAAGTATCGCCTTGTTACTTTGCAGGTCTTCCCATACTAATTACGACTGATTAAGGGGAAAAATCAGAGATACAATAAAATACACAAAGTTTATTTTAATGCGTAAAATTTTTGAAAATTGAGTAAGAAAATGACAAAAGCCAATGTAAAAATGTGCAGACTGCATAAATAGGTAATCGGCAGGAGAAAAATAAAAATTATTTCCCTATAATAAAAGACATCGGGGGAAAAAATGTTCAACTTCACAAATGCTAAAAATGAAAAAATTTAAATGAAACATCCCATGTTGTTATTCAAGTTGGCAAAAATTAGCAAATGATTAAAACCAATATTGACAAGACTATGAGGAATTTAAGGAGCCCTGGTGGTGCAGTGATTAAAGCAATCAACTGCTAACCAAAAGGTAGGTGGTTCAAAGCCACCAGTGGTTCTGAGGGAGAAAGATATGGCCATCTGCTTCTGTAGAAATTTACAGCCCTATGGGTTCACTATGAGTCAGAATCAACGGCAGTGGGTTTCATTGGTTTAGTATGAGTAATTTAGCATCTATACTAAAGTGAACCTGTACAATCTTTCAGGAGAATTTGGCAATGTGTATCAACAGCCTAGAAGTGATCCTTGTCTGACCTGATAATTCCTTTTTTAGTGATTTTTAGTAAGGAAATAACTAGATGTCTAAAAAGATGTATATGGAAGGCTCTTCGTGATTGTAAGAATCTAGGAAAACTATGCATAGAATAGTGAAATCTTGAAGTAAATTAAGGTATATTGTACATAAGTTAATTGATTAAAGTCTGGAAGAATATTTCTCAAATATCAAAAGTAGTTATTGTTGTGTTGGGGGATACACACGATTTTTTTGCTTTTGTTTTTTTTTTTACAGTGTTTTCCTCATTAAGCATAAGTTGTTCTATAAGTCATGAAAGAAACTATAAATTACATTTTAAAAATATACAGGGGTAAATATTACCTTTGTAATGCTTTCCCCACCCCACCTCCAACTGTGGAAGCCATCACTGAACAAAAACAATGGGAAGACTTTTCAAACCAGCCTTCAATCATTTTTCAAACCAGCCTTCAATCGAATGGTCTCTTGTAAGGGCTGAGCTTACAAAATGCTGTTTAGAGTAGCATTCCTCAAACTTTGATGTGCATACTAGTCGCCCCAGGATCTAGTTAAAATGCAGATTCTGGCTCAGTAGATCTGGGGCCTCAGATGCAGCATTTCTCACATGTGCCCACCTGCTGGTGGTGGTCTGCTCTCCAAGTAGCAAGAGTTTTGGCCAAGTATTGTTAATCACCAACCACACTTTGTTACTTTGGAACCATGTCACTCCCTTCCTGATGCTCAAAGGTGTTTCTTCGGTTGGCAGGTGAACTTTATTAGAGCAACCATTTTAAGCTTTGTGTTGGAATATATTCTTGAACTAGCTTCTGCTGGTTTTCATTCACTTTTATGAACCATTATAGACTTCTAGAGCAGTGGTTTGACCTGACTGTACATTATAGCCACCTGGGGAGCTTTTTTCTAATCAATTAAGTCAATCTTTGTTGGGGGGAGTGGAAGCTGAGCATCTATATTCTTCAAACATCCCCAGTTGATTCCTACATGTTGGCAAATTTGGGACGGACTCTTCTAGAAAGAAGAGAAAAGAAAGAGAACACTTGAGAAGGATGAGCTCATCAATACATGAATAACGGCAAAGCAATACCTGTGCTCAGTTTTCTCTGAGATAACTGTGATGGTTCATTTTATTTATCAACTTGGCTAGGTTGCAATGCCCACTTGTTTGGTCAAACACCAGTCTAGATGTTGCTGTGAAGGTTATATTGTTGACGCGATTAACGTTTACAGTTAGTTGACGTTAAGTAAAGGAGATCGCCCTAGATAATGGGAGTGGGTGTCATCCAATCAGTTGAAGGCCTTATGAGCAAAAACAGTGGTTTCTGAAATAAGAATTCTGTCCCTCTAGACTGTAACATAAAAATACTGCCAGAGTGTCCAGCTCTGCCCTACTGATTTCAGACACAAGACTATCAGTGCTTCCAGCCTGTCACCTGACCTATGAATTTTGGATTTGCAAGTCCACACAATAGCATCAGCAAATTCCTTAAAATCAATTAATCAATCCCTCTCTCTCTCTACCCCCTCTATTGGTTCTGCTTCTCTGGAAAACCCTAACTAATACAATAATCAATCACTTCTCAGGATCATAAGGAACCCTTTACATCAGTACTATCCAGTAGAAATATAATGCAAACTACATATGTAATTTTAAATTTTCTGGTAACCACATTAAAAAATTAAAAATAGATAACATTAATTGAAATAATATATTTAACTCTGTATAAAATATATTATCATCCCAACATGTAATCAATACAAAAATTATTAATGAGGGATTTCTTCTTCCTTTTTTCATATGAAATCTTCAAAATCTGATGTGTAGTTTACACATACAGTGCATCTCAATTCATACTAGCCGTATTTTACATATGGCTACTGGCTACCGTATTAGATAATAAAGCTTTAAAGAATGCTATAGCAAAATTCCACTTTAGGGAATTTCTATCTTTAAATAAATTGAGGCTGCCATGAACTGGAAGCCAGTTCTCTATAATAAGTGAGTTTGGCCATACACCTATATTGCTATTAGTTTCTACCACTGACGGCATGTAGAATGAGTTTCTAGCATCTTATCAGTTGCCATTAAGTCAATGCTGACTCATGGAGACTGACCCGTGTGTTACAGTAGAACAGTGCTCCAGAGTTATCAACGGCTGATTTTTTAGAAGTAGATTACCAGGCTTTTCTTCCAAGGCACCTCTTCATGGGCTTGGTTTTCCGAATTTCCTTTTTTTTTAATTGTGTGTTGGGTGAAACTTTACAGAGCTAATTAGTTTCTCATTCAACAATTTATACACAAATTATTTTGTGACATTGGTTGCAATCCCCATGACAACACTCTCCCCTTCCACATCCCAATTCCCCATTTCCATCCATCCATTTTTCCTGACACTTCCTGCCTTCTCCTTATTGCTTTTGGGCAGATGTTGCCCTTTTGGTCTCATATACACCATTGAACCAAGAAGCATGTTCTTCGGCATGTTATTATTTGTTGTATAGACCTGTCTAATCTCTGGGTGAAGGGTGAACTTTAGGAGTGGCTTCAGTTCTGAGTCAAAAAGGTGTCCAGGGACCATAGTCTCAAGGGTTCTTCCAGTATCTGTCAGATCAGTAAGTCTGGTCTTTTTTTGTGTGTGTGAATTTGAATTTTGTACATCTTGTGGGTTTTAGAATTAGGACTATGTCAGATATGTTGTAGCCAATTTTTTTTTTCCAAGTCTGTAGGTTTTCTTTTTGCTCTTTTAGTGAAACCTTTTAATGAGCATAAGTTTTTAATTTTTAGGAGCCTCGGTTTTCCAATTTTTCAATTAGCAGCTGAATGCATTAACCATTTATACCATCCAAGGACTCCTTCTAGTGTCTTACAGCCTGCTTATTTTCATTCTCCAACCTCTACTTTTAAGGAGTCCTGGTGGTGCAGTGGTTAAGCACTCAGCTGCTAACCAAAAGATCAGAGGTTCGAATCCACCTGCCACTCCATGGGAGAAAGATGTGGCAGTCTGCTTCTGTAAGTATTTCAGCCTTGGAAACCCTGTGGGGCTGTTCTGCTCTATCCTATAGGGTCACTACAAGTAGGAATCGACTTGATGGCAATGGGTTTTTAACCTTTACTTAGAGTATGAAGTGGGATATTCGAGTGTCTGTTTCCAAAGCTATTCTTACTTTCTCAAACTGCAAATATGAGACGTTTTCCTTTGAGAGCCCAAAAGGCCAAAACTGCACTAGTAGAATCATGAAAGCTACCTGTGGAAGATTTAGCACACTGCATACAAATCAGTTGAATAAAATTTTAGGCTAGAAAAACAATGAGTAGGATATATTTCTACTTTTTAATTTTAATTTTAAATATGTCTCCTATGGGCAAGACTCAAAACTTCAGTAAACAGAGCAATAGTACCACTGTTAATAAATTACTGATGTTTTCAATCTTTCACTAGAATTATACATATTCCCCAAGGGGCTCTTTAAAACTAATCTACTGCTTTGCTTACATTGTATAGACAGTTTTTAAGAACATCGACCTCCATCACTACCACTCCTACGCCACCACCAATTAGAAAAAATAGAGACAATATCAAAACTCTCATAGTAAGAAAGTTCAGATCTCCGCTTTCTTTATTTCTAGGAATAAGCACCAAAATTGTTAGGTTTTATATTTCAGCACCTCCTGAAAAGGTTAATTCTGAGCTCTATTTTTTGGTAGATGCTGTCTTTCTTACCTAAACCAATGCATTGCCATCTCTTCATCCTTCATCACACCAGCTCCTGGGTGAAAACAAATGACATAACAGGGAAAAAGGACTCAGTTAACTGCTTAGTTAAAGCATCTATAAAGCTATAAGTATAGAAATCTAACCAGCAAATCCACCCTACCTCTCTTCCCTCAGTAGAATGGAATCCGGAGAAACAAAGATGGTACCTTTCAGGTATCTCTGGCCAACAATATGCTGAGCACTGGAGTACCCAAAACAAGCATAAAGATGTGCCACATGGAAGTGGAAGCTCTGGGAATACAGCCAGATGTAAAGTAGAGAGACCGTGGTTCCCATTATGATCAGGAGCTGCCAAATAATAACAATAAAAGAGGAATGAGAGCAAAAGTATGGAGATCTAATTCAGATTCAGGAGGATTACATTATATTCTATAAGAAAAACATTTTAGGATGAGATACATATGATTTAAAGATGAAGCAACCTCTTATATGCCTCTGTTGGGAAAAAGTATTTACTGTCACTAATATTTCAACTTATTTTTGGTGTGTCTAACACATACTATACTTGGGTGATGCAAGATAACAGTATTGGATGGTTAATTAGGATTAGATGCTGACCAATAGGCAGTTTTTGAAGGGGTAATAATTGAGGCAGAAGCATAGAGAAAGTGGAGAAAAGGGTGTATTTTTGTTGCTTTTGTGGGGGCATAGTGGGGGGTTGAGATTTGGTGGTTGTATTGGCCTTCCCTGCTCTCCACAGTCTAGAGAACCCATTGGTCCATTTTATCAATACAACTGGCTGCTTCTATAGACAAAGAAAGAAATTAAGACCTTTACACTACGCTTTTCTGTTTCTTCCCTAAGAAGGTCCAGGTGAGCAAATGGGACTCCAGAAAGTTAAGGAAGAGGAGCCCTCACAGCCTAGACCCCAGCCTAAGCTGACAATGTGAGGATATTTCCTAAGAGTCTGAGGATTAGCAGGAGCTTTACCATCACCCTTCTCTAGCACTTTGAACATGCTACCCTGTTCTCTTCAGGAAGCCTTCCGGTATGTGGTCCTTTCCCATCATGAGAAGCTTCTACCTCAGCAACAGACTGATGCCCAAAACAAGTTCATGTTGCCCAACAACCAAATCAGCATGGCTATTACTGTTCCCAGAGACATGGCAAAATCTTCTGAGATGGCTATTCATGCATGTGTTTGTGACTGAAAGGGAACTGAGTCCCATGGGGCAGCATGGAAATCCAGCAAGACCATAAAATACTCCACCAACATGGACAGCTCAGTTGCTTCAGACCCATCTCCTGGCCATATTCTGATGACTTCTAAGAAGAATCTCATATTCTGACAAAAATACAGTGGGATTGGTCATCTTCCTCTTTTAGGTGTGGTTCTACCTCTAGGCCATCACCCACCTGTCAGTTTGTTGTATTTTGGTGGCTTGCATGTTGCTATGAAGCTGGAAGCCATGCCACCAGTATTTCAAATACCAGCAGGGTCACCCATGGTGAACAGGTTTCAGTGGAGCTTACAGACTAAAACAGACTGGGAAGAAAGACCTGGCAAACTACTTCCAAATATTACCAGTGAAAACCCTATGGGCCACAACACACTATTGCCTTATATACTGCTGGAAGATGAGCCCCCTAGGGTGGAAGGCACTCAAAATATAGAGTGGCTGCAAAAATGGACTCGAGCATACCAAGACTGGAGGATTGCACAAGATTGGGCAACATTTTGTTTTGTTGTGCATGGGATTGCCATGAGCTGGAGCTGACTCGACAGCAACTAATAACAACTACTACTTCAAGAAGATGAGGAGACTGCTGTTTCTATCCTGAAAATCCTACTCTCCAGTGCAGGGAAAAATGATTCAGATCTATTGTTGATTCTAAGACCAAGATTTCAACACAAAAATTGATTTAAGCGAAAGCCGTTTAGCCAAACAAATCACTAGAGATTGAAAACATGGAAAGTAATAGAAGGTTTTTGCAGGCATTATTTCAGAATCTTTATAACTACAAAATAAAGATCATTAATTTTTTTATTAGTGATCATACAGAAAATATGAGAGCATAATATGGAAAAATGCAAGAGGATTTATTAAGTGGCATTGTTTAGCTATTTATACTCATAAAATACTTAAAGTTATATATTATTCTAAATAACTTCCACAATATAATTTCATTTTTGACAACATGTATCTTCCCTCACTATGGAATTGATGATCATTCACAATGATGTGTAGCTAAGTCTGTGTATAAGAGTTTTTGTGAGTGTGCGTGTAATGACAGTGGTGTTTGTTGTTGATGTTTTTTGTGTTGGGTTTTTGTTGTTGTATATGCAGTGGTAATATTTCGTTTAATTTTTAAAATTTTTATTTTTTAATCTTTTTATTAGGTTATCCAAAGTTATCTCTATTGCTCTGCTTTGTGAATAGACCTATAGTACAGGCAGTCCCAGGGTTACCAAGTAGCCCCTTTCCTAAGACTATCTTTAAGTCAAATTTGTAGGTAAGTCAGAACAAGTACATACAATTCTTATTTTGTGTCAGTTAGTTAAATGTTTGCCTTAGTACATAGCATATACCTACCTTTCTATCCATATAGGGTTGCTATAGGGTTGCTGTGAGTGAGAATTGACTCCATGACAATGTTGGTTTTTTTTTTTCCCTTGGTTTATGCATATGAAATACCTAAGAAACACTTTCAAATATACTAAAACATTTGAAACATAATAATACAATGTATGATAACACAGTAATAATAAAAGTAAATATACACAGTACTGTACTGAAGAGAGAGAATCTGTGTGTTTGTGTGTAGGTGTACAGTACTGTGAAAAAACATTAAAGAAACAGGCCTTAAAACAGCTGATGAACCTCTGAAGTCATGCAATGTTTTCATGAGCGTCACAAAGTAGTGTGTGCATTTGTCATTACAAATCATTGTATTTAACTCAAACGTTTCATATAATGGGCTTTATGGCAGTCCTTTCTTAAGTATGAATTTTCTGAAAGTCAGAGGTTCTTAACCCAGGGAATTACTGTACTTCTATACGTTATAGGATTTCACAGCAGATGAATGTCTGTTTCAAAGATTCCTCAAATCCTTTTTGAAATTGCTGTAATTCATTTATTCAGTATGTTTTTAATGTGATACACAGTGTTCTAGTAACTGAGGATAAAAAGGTGACAAGAATAAACATAATTCCCTGTCTTATTCTATCTAATATCATAATGGAGGTGGGGAAGTTAGGGGACAGACAATAAATTAAAAAAATAAGTAAAATATATGGTATATTGGATGGGAAATAAATGCCATAGAGAAACATAAAAATAGATGAAGGATGAGAAGTATTGTGAGGCAAGGGTTATACATTTTAAAAGGTGGACAAAGCAAGGTAGAAAAGGATGTATGTCAAAGAGATGTGTGGGTTTGGTTTTATCTAATGGAGTGAACCCTAATGAGATTTAAAGAATGCCTAGAAAGATTTGAATCATATTAGCAAAATGCTGCTAGCTTTAAAAGGAAAAAGATAGTATAAAATGAAAAGAGGCCATTGGAGCCCCAAATTTACCTTGCTGCAATGTAAAACAAAATTCTAACTCACAAAAAAAGACCAGACTTACTGGTCTGACAGAGACTAGAGAAACCCCAGGAGTAAGGCCCCTAGACACCCTTTTAACTCAGTACTTCACCTTTCAGCCAAAGATTAGACAGACCCATAAAACAAACAATAATACACATAGTTCAACCTTGTATATGAGACTAAATGGGCACATCAATTCAGAGGCAAGGACGAGAAGGCAGGAGGGGACAGAAAAGCTGGTAATGGGTAACCCAAGGTTAGGAAGGGGAGAGTGTTGACATGTCATGGGGTTGGCAACCAACTTACAAAACAATACGTGTATTAATCGTTTAATGAGAAACTAATTTGCTCTGTAAAACTCATCTAAAGCACAATAAAATAAAACAAGACAGAAGGTTAACTCTAGCTGTACAAAGATGAGAAGCTCAAAATGAGTAACACTGAAGCTTTCTGAACTTCATATGAAAAGAAGAAAAAGGGAAGCATATCCTGGAAACACACATTTATTAGGGTTGTAGGATATAACTTATTATAAGTTAAATAATATCCTAGAAATTTCCAACTACTACCTCAGCTATGTTACCTGGCAAGTTAATCTCTCTGTGCCTCAGCTTCTTCATCTGAAAAATGGAGTCAGTGATGGAAGGGAGTGGTTGTGGAAATTATAGCAGATAATGATTGTAAAGCATTTGCATGAGCCTCACACATACCAAGCACCATTAAAAGCTTTAACTGTAGAGGTGGGGCCAAGATGGCTGAGTAGTCCACACTTCCTGTGGTCCCTCTTACAACAAAGACCTGAAAAACAAGTTAATTAATTATATATGACAACCTTGGAGCCCGGAACATCAAGAAAAAGTTGACGGGTTGGACTGAGCAGTAGCGGGAGGAAGAGACAGTTCAGAAGCAGCAAAGATTTACCAGACCTCATCTGGCTGGCACCCTGAAGCCTGGATTGGCCAGCACTCAGAGACTGAGGCAAGCAGTAGCGCTAGGGATGCGTTTTCCACACTGGGAAAAACCAAGCGGTGGAGAGTCTGCACAAGCCTTCGGAACCAGGGAAAAACAACACTGAATCTTTAAAAGTTAAGGACAAATGTCTAACCTACCATGCAGGATCAAAAAAACCCTTCCCCCTCTGAGAAGTACCTCTCTCCCATTCACCCACCCCATCCCTGCTCTGCTCCAGACCTGGACTGGCTTCAGCAATTGCTGTGCCGCCTGTGCCAGAAGTGGGATCCTTCTCATGCCTCGACCCATTCTCCCAGCATTGGTGAGGGAACAAATTAACAAACAGGAAAAAATAATCTGCCATCTCCCCTAAGCCAGTACCTCAGGGCAGGAACAGCCCCTTTGCCTAGGCACAGGCATAAGGGGTCTATGGACATTGAATGTCTTTTACCCCTGCCTAGACCTGTGTGGGCCCATTTCAACAGTGTAGGCCCTCTTTAGCATAGTACAACAGAGTACATAACTGAAGCCTATTTTGTACTGCAATAGCTAATGGGAAATGGCAAATGCATGACATTTGACACCACTCTGCCCATTAAGCAGGGCCCTCACCTACACACATCAGAGGTCTGAGGACTGGGTGGCTCCAACAACTCCACCTAGCCACCCAAGGCACTGGTCCAAGAATAAGTGGTGCATCCTAGTCTACAGCCAACAGGCTTGGGTGCCCAAAGTCGGGCTGCAAAATCCACCCACCTATACGCTCTAGAGAACAAGAACACATCTTCTACCTAGGTACTCAGGGGCAGCTCTCAGCCCCCTACCTTGCTCGGAACATAACCCCCTACTGCAGCCAGATACCTGTGCCTGCTCCAATCACCCCTACATAGGCCTGCCCATTCTAGGACTGCAGGTGAAAGCCTGCACCACACATTCAGTGACAGAGGACCTGGATACCTGAGCTGAATTCTCACAAGAAAAGTAAATGGACTCCTGAGCTCACATACCTATTGGAGTTCTAACCACCTGCTGATAGGACATGAGAGCTTCAAAAATGCCAGTAATCAAAGTAGCTCACATGACCAGCATATTTGGGCATATCAAAGAAAATCAAAACAAGAAGCTAGGACACAGGAAGTGAACATAAAATAAATATAATAACTTACTGATTGTTCGTAGACAACAATCAGCACTTGACACCAACTTATTTGAGGAAAAATCAAATAAAAGTATTTCGAAAAATGAAGAAACCCTAACAATTACGTGGAATTTTATCAAGGGGATTAACCTACTAGTGATGGGAGTACCAGATCAGGAAGGGAGGGGAAGAGGAATAACAGAAACTACAGAGAGAATTGTTCAAGATTTGTTGGCAGAAAACTTCCTTGAAATCATGAAGGATGAGAAGATACCTATCCAAGAAGCTCCTTGAACCTCACACAGGGTAGATCCCAAAAGGAAGTCAACAAGATATATTGTAATTAAAATTGCCAAAAACAAAGATAAAGAGGATTTTAACAGTAGCTAGGGATAAATAAACCCTGGTGGTGTAGTGGTTAAGAGCTATGGCTGCTAACCAAAAGGTCAGCAGTTTGAATCCAAAAGGTACTCCTTGGAAACCCTATGGGGCAGTTCTACTCTGTCCTATAGGGTTGCTATGAGTCAGAATTGACTCGATGGCAATGGGTTTAGGGATAAATGAAAAGTTATCTACAAAGGAGAGTCAATAAGACCATGCTCTAACTATTCAGCAGAAACCAGGCAGACAAGAAGGCAATGAGATGACATATATAAAGCCTTGAAGGAAAAAAAACTGCCAGCCAAGAATTATATATCCAGCAAAACTGTATCTCAAACATGATGGTGAAATTAGGGCATTTCCAGATAAACAGAAGTTAAGGGAATTTGTAAAAACCAAACCAAAAAGCAAGAAATACTGAAGGAAGTCCTCCAGTTAGAAAATCAGTAGCATCAGATAACAACCTAAGACTAGAACACAGGGCAGAACAACCAGATATCAACCTAGATAAGAGAATCACAAAATAAATCAAAGCTATAACACTGAATGTAGGGAAACAGAGATGACAATATGTAAAAGATGACAACATTAAACCAAAAAAGAGAGACTAAATAATGCAGTCATACAACTTTCATATCGAGAGGAAGTCAAGGCGATATCAAGAAATAAAAGATTGGTTTAAACTTGGAAAAAATGGAGGTAAATTTTAAGATAATCACAAAGGAACAGTCTTACACATGCAAATAAAAAAGAAGAAAAATATAAAGACTCAGCAAATATAAAACCAATGACAATGAAAAAGATGAAAAGAAAGTACATAAAGCAAAACGACTCAGCACAAAAAATTAAGTGGGACAAAGAAACTGTCAACAACACACAAAAAAAGACATAAAAATGATAGCACTAACTCATAAAAAACTTATACCTATCAGTAATTATGCTGAATGTAAATGGACTAAATACACCAATAAAGAGACAGGCAGTGACAGAAGGGACAAAAAAACACAATCTCACAATCTGTCTATATGCTACCTACAAGACACATACCTTAGATTCCAAGACACAAACAAACTAAAATTCAAAGGACAGAAAAAATATATCAAGTAAACAACAATCAAAAAAGAGCAGGAGTGGCAATATTAACCTCTGACAAAATAGATTTTAAGACAAAATAAACCACAAAAGATAAGGAATAACACTATATAATGATTAAATGGTCAGTAATTACACCAAGAGGACATAACCATAATAAATATATACTCACCCAATGACAGGGCTCCAAAACACATAAAACAAAGTCCAACAGCTTTGAAAAGAGAGAGAGCTCCACAATGATATTAGGAGGCTTCAATACACCACTTTCGGTGAAGGACAGAACATCCAGAAAGAAGCTCACGAAAAGTCTAAATGCCACAATCAACCAAATTGATCTCACAGACATATACAGAACACTCTACCCAACAGCAGCTAAGTATGCTTTCTTTTCCAACGCACATGGACCATTTTCCAGAATAGACCACATATTAGGCCACAAAGCAAGCCTTAACAGAATCCAAAGCATTGAAATATTACAAAGCATTTTCTCTGGCCATAAAGCCATAAAAGTAGAAATCAATAACAGAAAAAGCAAGGAAAAAGAAAAAAAGTCAAATACATGGAAATTGAAGAAAACCTTGCTCAAAAACTACTGGGTTATAGAAGAAATCAAATACAGAATAAAGAAATTCACAGAATCAAATGAGAATGAAAACACATCCTACGAGAACCTTTGGGACAGAGCAAAAGCAATGCTTAGAGGTCAGTTTTTAGCAATAAATGCACACATTGAAAGAGAAGAAAAGGCCAAAATCAAAACATTAACCCTACAACTTGAACAAACAGAAAGAGAGCAGCAAAAGAACTCTGTGGACACCAGAAGAAAGGAAATAATGAAAATTAGAGCCAAAATAAATGAAAGAATAGACAGACAATCGAAAGAGTTAACAAGACCAAAATGTGGTTCTCTGAAAAGATCAACAAAACTGATAAACCACCGGCCAAACCGACAAAAGAAAAACAGGAGAGGAAGCAAATAACCAGAATAAGAAATGAGATGGGTGATATCACAACAGTCACAACTGAAACTAAAAGGATTATAACACAATACTATGAAAAATTATACTCCAACAAACATGAAAACCTAGAGGAAACAGACAAATTTCTAGAAACACACTACCTACATAAACTAACACAAACCAAGATATAAAAACTAAATAAACCTGTAACAAAACAAGAAATTGAAGACGTAATTAAAAAACTCCCAACAACAACAAAAAAGCCCTGGCCTTGACACCTTCATTGGTGAATTCTACGAAACTTTCGGAGAAGAGTTTACACCAGTACTACTAAAGGTATTTCAAAGCATAGAAAAGGATGGAATACTCCCAAACTCACTCTATGAAGCCAGCATAACCTGATACCAAAACCGGGTAAAGACACTACAAAAAAACAAAATTACAGACCGATATCCCTCATGAACACAGATGCAAAAATTCTCAACAAAATTCTAGCCAATAGAATTCAACAACATATCAAAAAAATAATTCACCACGACCAAGTGCGATTCATACCAGGTATGCAGGGACTATTCAATATTAGAAAAAGAATCGGTGTAATCCATCACATAAATAAAACAAAAGATAAGAACCACATGATCTTATCAATTGATGCAGAAAGGCATTTGACAAAGTCCAACACCCATTCATGATAAAAACTCTCAGCAAAATAGGAATAGAAGGAAAATTTCCCAGCATAATAAAGGGCACTTATACAAAGCCAATAGCCAACATCATCCTAAATGGAGAGAGTCTGAAAGCATTCCCCTTGAAAATGGGAACCAGACAAGGATGCCCTTTATCACCATTCTTATTCAACATCATGCTGGAGGTCCTACCCAGAGGAATAAGGCAAGAAAAAGCAATAAAGGGTACCCAAATTGGTAAGGAAGAAGTAAAAGTATCCCTATTTGCAGATCATATGATCTTATAACTACTGGAACTAATAGAAGATTTCAGCAAAGTATCAGGATACAAGATAAACATACAAAAATTAGTTGGATTCCTCTACACGAACAAAGAGAACTTCGAAGAGGAAATCACCAAATCAATACCATTTACAACAGCCCCCTAGAAGATAAATACTGAAGAATAAATCCAACCAGAGATGTAAAAGACCTATAAAAGAAATCTGCAAGACACTATTGCAAGAAACCAAAAGAGACCTACATAAGTGGAAAAACATTCCATGCTCATGGATATGAAGACTCAATATTGTGAAAATGTCAGTTCTACACAAAGTGATCTCCAGATACAATGCAATCCAGATCCAAATTCCAATGACATTTTTTAATGAGATGGAGAGACAAATCACCAACTTCATATGAAAAGGAAAGAGGCCCCAGGTAAGTAAAGCATTACTGAAGAAGAACAAAGTGGGCGGCCTCACACTACCTGATTTTAGAACCTACTATCTGCCACAGTAGTCAAAACAGCCTAGCACTGGTACAACAGATACACTGACCAAAGGAAAAGAATTAAGATTCCAGACTCAAATTCATCAACCTACAAGCAGCTGATATTTGACACAGACCCAAAGTCCATTAAATGGGGAAAAGGCAGTCTCTTTAACAAATGGTGCTGGCATAAGTGGTTATCCATCTGCAAAAAAAATGAAACAAGACCCATACCTCACACCATGTACAAAAACTAAGTCAAAATGGATCAAAGGTCTAAACATAAATCTAAAATGATACAGATCATGGAAGAAAAAATAGGGACAACACTAGGAGCCCTAATGCATCACATAAAGAGAATATGAAATATAACTAACAATGCACAAACACCAGAAGAGAAACTAGATAACTGGGAGCTGCTAAAAATCAAACACTTATGCTCACCCAAAGGCTTCACCAAAAAGAGTAAAAAGACAGCCTACAGACTGGGAAAAAAAATTTGGCTATGACGTATCCAATCAGAGTCTAATCTCTAAAATCTACAAGATACTCCAAACCCTCAACAACAAAAAGAGAAATAACCCAATTAAAAAATGGGCAAAGGATATGAACAGGCACTTCACTAAACAAGATATTCAGGCAGCTAACAGATATACAAGGATCATTAGCCGTTGGAGAAACGCAAATCAAAACTACAATGAGATACCATCTCATCCTAACAAGGCTAGCATTAGTCCAAAAAACACAAAATAATAAATGTTGGAGAGGTCGTGGAGACACTGGAACACATACACTGCTGGTGGGAATGTAAAATTTGAAAATCTATTTGGCACTTCCTTAAAAAGCTAGAAATAGAAGTACGATACAATCCAGCAATTCCACTCCTTGGAATATATCCTAGAGAAATAAGAGCCATCACACTAATAGATATATGCATACTCATGTTCACTGCCACACTGTTCATGATAGCAAAAAGATGGTAACAACCTAGGTGCCCATCAACAGGTGAATGGATAAGCAAATTATGGTATATACACACAAGGGAATACTATGCAACAATAAAGAACAATGATCAATCTGCAAAACATCTCACGACATGGATGAATCTGGAAGGCATTATGCTGAGTGAAAATAGTCAGTGGCAAAAAGACAAATATTGTATGAGACCACTATTAAAAGAACTCAAGAAATGTTTAAACACAGAAGAAAACATTCTTTGATGGTTATGAGGGTGGGAGGGAGGGAGAGGGGAATTCACTAACTAGATAGTAGACAAGAATTATCTTAGGTGAAGGGAAGGACAACACACAATACAGGAGAAGTCAGCAAACTGAACTAAACCAAAAGCTAAAATGTTTCCTGAACACAACCAAACACTTTGAGGGACAGGGTAGCAGAGGCAGGGGTCTGGGGACCATGGATTCAGGGGATATCTAGGTCAATTGGCATGACAAAGTTTATTAGGAAAATGTTCTGCACCCCACTTTGGTGAGCGGTATCCAGGGTCTTAAAAGTTTGCGAGTGACCATCTAAGATGTATCACTTGGTCCCATCCCATCTGGAGCAAAGAAAAATGAAGACAATCAAAGACACAAGAAAAATATTAGCCCAAGAGACAAAAGAGCCTCATAAACCAGACTCCATCAGCCTGAGACCAGAAGAACTAGATGGTGCCAGGTTACCACCAATGACCGTCTTGACAGGGAACACAACAGAGAGTTCCTTACAGAGCAGGAGAAAAGTGTGGTACAGAATTCAAATTCATGTAAAAAGACCAGACTTAATGGTCCAACTGAGACTAGAGGAACCCCAGAAGACATAGCCCCCAGACTCTCTGTAAACCCAGAATTAAACCATTCCCGAAGCCAAGTCTTCAGAGAAAGATTAGACTGGACTATAAAATATAAAATAATACTTGTGAAGAGTGTGCTTCTTAGTTCAAGTAGATATACAAAAATAAATGGGCAGCTCCTCTCCAGAGGTGGGATCACAAGGCAGAAAGGGATAGAAGCTGGTTGAATGGACACAGGGAACCCAGTGTGGAAAGGGGGAGTGTGCTGTCCGTTATAGGGATTGCAACCAGGGTCACATAACAGCATGTGTACACATTTTTGTACAAGAAATTAACTGGAGCTGTAAACATTCACCTAAAGCACAATAAATAAATAAATAAATAGCTTTAACTGTAATATAAAATTAAAAATTAATTTCAAAACACCAAAAAAAAAAAAAATTCAACTGACTGGAAGCTGATTAAGAAAACCCATCAGCAGCAAACACATCCTAACTTTCATGAAAAAAAGAAAGATGAATCAAAAGAATGGAACCAGGAAGCCAGAGGGGGGAGCCGAGGGCCTGGAAGAATTCTTCTCAGGCCTTGAGACCTAATCGATGAAATTCCAACATTCGCACAGCTGTTGTCGTTGTTGTTAGGTGCCGTCGAGTAGGTTCCGAATCATAGCGACCCTACGCACAACAGAACGAAACACTGCCCAGTCTTGTGCCATCCTTACAATCGTTGTTATGCTTGAGCTCATTGTCACAGCCACTGTGTCAATCCACCTCATTGAGGGGCTTCCTCTTTTCTGCTGACCCTGTACTCTGCCAAGCATGATGTCCTTCTCCAGGGACTGATCCCTCCTGACAACACGTCCAAAGTATTTAAGACCCAGACTCACCATCCTTGCCTCTAAGGACCATTCTGGCCACACTTATTCCAAGACAGATTTGTTTGTTCTTCTGGCAGTCCATGGTATATTCAATATTCTTTGCCAACACCACAATTCAAAGGCATCAACTCTTCTTCAGTCTTCCTTATTCATTGCCCAGCTTTCACGTGCACATGATGCGATTGAAAATACCATGGCTTGGGTCATGCACACCTTAGTCTTTAGGTTGACGTCTTTGCTCTTCAACACTTTGAAGAGGTCCTTTGCAGCAGATTTACCCAGTGCAATGCATCTTTTGATTTCTTGACTGCTGCTTCCATGGCTGTTGATTGTGGATTCAAGTATAATGAAATCCTTGACAACTTCAATCTTTTCTCCACTTATCATGATGTTGCTCATTGGTCTAGTTGTGAGGATTTTTGTTTCCTTTATGTTGAGGTGCAATCCATACTGAAAGCTGAGGTCTTTGATCTTCATTAGTAAGTGCTTCAAGTCCTCTTCACTTTCAGCAAGCAAGGTTGTGTCATCTGCATAACGCAGGTTGTAAATGAGTCTTCCTCCAATCTTAATGCCCCGTTCTTCTTCATATAGTCCAGCTTCTCGGATTATTTGCCCAGCAAACAGATTAAATAGGTATGGTGAAAAAATACAACCCTGACGCACACCTTTCCTGACTTTAAACCAATCAGTATCCCCTTGTTCTGTCCAAACAACTGCCTCTTGATCTATGTAAAGACTCCTCGAGAGCACAATTAAGTGTTCTGGAATTCCCATTCTTCTCAATGTTATCCATAGTTTGTTATTGATCCACACAGTCGAATGCCTTTGCATAGTCAATAAAACACAGGTAAACATCCTTCTGGTATTCTCTACTTTCAGCCAGGATCCATCCGACATCAGCAATGATATCCCTGGTTCCACGTCCTCTTCTGAAACTGGCCTAAATTTCTGGCAGTTCCCTGTCGATATACTGCTGCAGCCTTTTTTGATCTTCAGCAAAATTTTGCTTGCATGTGATATTAATGATATTGTTCTATAATTTCCACATTCGATTGGATCACCTTTCTTTATCTTTGCCCCTAATGGTTGGTACATAAATTTGAATAATAGTCGTATTAACTGGCCTTCCTTGTAGGCTTATGGACATTATCCTATCACTGACAGTGTTGTACTTCAGGATAGATCTTGAAATGTTCATTTTGATGATAAATGCAACACCATTCCTCTTCAAGTTGTCATTCCTGGCATAGTAGACTATATGATTGTCTGATTCGAAATGGCCAATACCAGTCCATTTCAGCTCACTAATGCCTAGGATACCGATGTTTATGCATTCCATTTCATTTGTGATGATTTCCAATTTTCCTAGATTCATACCTTGTACATTCCATGTTCTGATTATTAATTGATGTTTGCAGCTGTTTCTTCTCATTTTGAGTCCTGCCACATCAGCAAATGAAGATCCCGAAAGCTTGACTGCATCCACGTCATTAAAGTCGACTCTACTTTGAGGAGGCAGCTCTTCCCCAGTCATCTTTTGAGTGCCTTCCAACCTGGGGGGGGGGCTCATCTTCCAGCACTATATCAGACAATGTTCTCCTGTTATTCATAATGTTTTCACTGGCTAATGCTTTTTAAAGGTGGACTGCCGGGTCCTTCTTCCTCGTCTGTCTTAGTCTGGAAGCTCAGCTGAAACCTGTCCTCCATGGGTGACCCTGCTGTTATCTGAATACCGGTGGCATAGCTTCCAGCATCACAGCAACACTCAAGCCCCCACAGTACGACAAACTGACAGACACATGGGGGTTTTGCACAGCTAGATTTCAAAATTGCTATGAACCAGGGACTTCTTTGTGTCCCTTGTTTTCCCCTTTTGAACAGGAATGCTTGTGGCGGCTTTCCTATGCCTGGCCTACCGTTGTATTTTGGGGAGATGAGGGGGCAGATAACTTGTCTATTTAATTTCACAAGTTTACAGGTAAACTGTATTCAAGGAGCTGTACTTAAAGAACAATATCCACGGAGCCTCGTTCACACCTGGACGTGATTTAGAGGATAAAATTCTGAACTTCGTGGTGATGCTGTAATAGCATGAAACTTCTGGGGAGTTTGGGAGGTGGTAAGTATATTTTGCATACAGGAACAATGTGAAACATTGGAAACCAAAGAGCAGACTATGGTAGATAGCTTTTAAAATGGCTTCCAATGATCATTGCCTACTGGTATTTATGCCTTGTGTAAGCCCTCCCCTAGGCAGGACCTAGTGACTCACTTCTAACCAATAGAATAAAACAAGAGTTATAGGATGTCACCAAAACCAACTACATAATTTGTGGGATCCAATGCAAAACAAAAGTTCAGGGCCCTTAGTTCAAAAAAGTTGTTTAAGAATTTCAAGATGGCAACAGTAGAATATTAAACCTTCCTAAGTTCAGGGTTTTGTGTAACTACATAAATTATATGCCCATGAAGCTGACCATGGATGACACTTTTGAAATTCAATTATTAAAAGATCATAACACCTGTCCTTGCACACTTTCACTTTCTCTCTCATTCTCTTTCTCTTGATCACACCCTACTCTCGTAGAAGCAAGCTGCCCTGTTTTTAAATAAACTTATAAAGAGGGCACAGGTCCCTGGGTGGCACATATGGTTAAACACTTGACTACAAGCCCAAAGGTTGGAGGTTAGAACACACCCAGAGGTGCCTCTGAAGATAGGCTTGGTAATCTGCTTCCAAAAGATCACAGCCTTGAAAACCCTATGAACCAGTTCTACTCTGCACGCATAGGGTCACCATGAGTTCAAACTGACTCAACAGCAACAAACAACAACGATGGAAAGGGCCATGTGACAAGAATGTCTCCAATCAGTAGCCAGCAAAGACATGCGGCCTGCCAACAGCCACATGAATGAACCTGGAAGAGTCTTGAGATGGCTGCAGCCCTGGCTGATAGTTTGATTACAGCCTTATAAGATACTCTGGGAAACCCTGGTGGCATAGTGGTTAAGAGCTATGGCTGCTATCCATAAAGGTCTGCAGTTCGAATCCATGAGGCGCTCCTTGGAAACCCTATGGAGCAGTTCTACCCTGTCCTATAGGGTCACTATGAGTTGGAATCGATTCGATGGCAATGGATAGGATACTCTGAGCCAGAGAGGCTCTCAGCTAAGCTGATCCTGGATTCCTGATCCACATATATTGCTGAGATAATAAATATGTTGGGGAAGTATTTCCTGGAGTTTTTAGGCATGACTGGAAATCATGTCAAGGACATTGTTTTTGTTTTTAGGTGCCATCAATTCAGTTCTGACTCATAGGCAACCCTGTGTACAACAGAACGAATCCCTCTTCCGTCCCACGTCATCCTTACAATCGTGGCTATGTTTGAACCCATTGTTGCAAAGACTGTGTCAATCCATCTTGTTGAGGGTCTTCCTCTTTTTCACTGACCCTCTACTTTACCAAGCTTATGTCCTTCCTGATAACATGTCCAAAGTACTTAAGACAATGTCTAGCCATCCTCGCTTCTAAGGAGCATTCTGTCTATACTTCTTCCAAGACAGAATTGCTCACCTTTCTGGCAGTCCGTGGTATATTCAATATTCTTCCCCAATACCATAATTCAAGGGCGTCAATTCTTCTTCAGTCTTCCTTATTCACTGTCCAATTTTCACATGCATATGAGGCAATTGAAAATATCATGGCTTGGGTCAGGTGCACCTTAGTCCTCAAAGTGACATCTCAGATTTTTAACTCTTTGAAGGGGCCTTTTGCAGCAGATTTGGTCAATGCAATATGTCATTTGATTTCTTGACTGCTGCTCTTGACTGCTGTAGATCCCAAAAAAAAAAAAGAAATCCTTGACAAACTTCAATCTTTTCTCCGTTTATCATGATGTTGCTCATTGGTCTAGTTGTGAGGATTTTTGTTTTCTTTATGTTGAGGTGTAATCCATATTGAAGGCTGTGGTCTTTGATCTTCATCAGTAAGTGCTTCAAGTCCTCTTCAATTTCAGCAAGCAAAGCTGTGTCATCTGCATATCACAGGTTGTTAATGAGTCTTCCTCCAATCTTAATGCCCCATTCTTCTTCATATAGTCCAGCTTCTTGGATTATTTTCTCAGCATACAGACTGAATAAGTATGGTGAAAGGATACAATCCTGACGCACATCTTTCCTGATTTTAAACCATGCAGTATCCCCTTTTTCTGTTCAAACAGCTGCCTCTTGGCCTATATACAGTTTCCACATGAGCACAATTCCCATTCTTCACAATGTTATACATAATTTCTTATGAATCTCCACAGTCAAATGCTTTTGCATAGTCAACACAGGTAAGCATCTTTCTGGTGTTCTCTGCTTTCAGCCAAGATCTATCTGACCTCAGCAATGATATCACTTATTCCATGTCCTCTTCTGAATCCAGCTTGAATTTCTGGCAGTTACCTGTTGATGAACTGCTTGGAGCAGCTTTTGAATTATCTTCAGCAAAATTTCACTTATATGTGATACTAATGATATCGTTTGATAATTTCCACATTCTGTTGGATCACATTTCTTTGGAATGGTCACAAATATGAATCTCCTCTTGTCAGCTGGCCAGTAGCTGTTTTCCAAATTTCTTGGCATAGATGGGTGAACGATTCCAGTGTTGCATCCATTTGTTGAAACATCTCAGTTGGTATTCTGTCAATTTCTGGAGCCTTGTTTTTTGTCAATGTCTTCAGTGCAGTTTGGACTTCTTTCAATACCATCAGTTGTTGATCATATGCTACCTCCTGAAATGGTTGAACACTGACCAATTCTTTTTGGTACAGTGACTCTGCATTCCCTCTATCTTCTTTTGATGCTTCCTGTGTCGTTCAGTATTTTCCCCATAGAATCCTTCAGTATTGCAACTCGAGGCTTGAATTTTTGTTTTCAGTTCTTTCAGCTTGAGAAATGCTGAGTGTGTTCTTCCCTTTTAGTTTTCTAACTCCAGGTCTTTGCACATTTCAATATAATACTTAACTGTGTCTTCTCCAGCTGCCCTTTGAAATCTTCTGCTCTTTTACTTCATCAGTTCTACCATTCACTTTAGCTACCCTACGTTCACAAGAAAGCTCCAGAATCTCTTCTTACATCCATTTTGGTCTTTTCTTTCTTTCCTGTTTATAAACTTTTGCTTTCTTCATATACAGTGTCCTTGAAGTCATCCTACAACTCATCTAGTCTTAGATCTTTAGTGTTCAATGCATCAAATCTGTTCTTGAGGTGGTCTCTAAATTTGGGAGCCCTGGTGGCACAGTGGTTAAGAGCTCAGACTGCTAACCAAAAGGTCAGCTGTTTGAATACAACAGCCAGTCCTTAGAAACCTTATGGGGCAGTTCTACTCTGTCCTGTAGGGTCACTCTGAGTCAGAATTGACTCTGGGGCAACGGGTATACTCAAGGTTGTACTTTGACTCTCATGGACTTCTTTTAATTTTCTTCAGCTTCAACTTGAACTTGCATAGGGGCAATTGATGGTCTGTGCTGCAGTTGGCTCCTTGCCTTGTTCTGACTGATAATATTAAGTTTCTCCATCAACTCTTTACACAGATATAGTTGATTTGATTCCTGTGTATTCCATCCAGGGAGGTCAGTGTGTATAGTCACAATTTATGTTGTTGAAAAAAAGTGTTTGCAATGAAAAAGTCTTGCAAAATTCTATCATGCAACCTTGGTGTCATTTCTATCACCAAGTCCATATTTTCCAGCTACCAATCCTTTTTCTTATTTTCCAGCTTTCACATTCCAATCACCAGCTATAATTATCACGCATCTTGATTGCATGATTGATCAATTTCAGACTGCAGAAGTGTTTAAAAATCTTCAATTTTTTCATTTTTGGCTTTAGTGGTTGATGCATAAAGTTGAATAATAGTTGTATTAACTTATCTTCCTTGAAGGAGTATGGATATTATCCTATCACTGAGACCATTGTAGTTCAGAATGAATCTTGAAATGTTCTTTTAGATCATGAATACAAAGCCATCCCTCTTCAATTTGTCATGGTATTGGTCATTTTGAATCAGACAATCATACGATCTACTAGGCTGGGAATAACTGTTGTCAGGGGCGAGGGGGAGGGAAGTGGAGAGAATGAGATACATGAAGAGCATCAATGACGTTACTTATATTTTTCGTTTATTGCTTGACACTTATTCCATTTTTTTACACACATACTTTTTTACCTGGGCTAATTGGCAGATGTCTTTTGTAAAAATCAACCTTTTCATAGAATGCTTTAGTTTCTTTTTCTTTGGGTTTGTTTGTTCATTACAAAAAAAAAAAAAAATGAGCTGGGCTTTATGCTAGACATTAGAAATACAAGGGTGAACAAAAACAGCAGTGTATCATTATACGGATTGCAGTATGGAAGATAGATACTAAATAATAAAATACACAAATAAAATTATAACTATGATAAGTACAAATATGAAATCATGTAATAGGGTGGTTCATGTCTTCAATTCCTTGTATCAAAGAGTAAGGATAAGTTTTGGTAAGATGAAACTGGAGAGGGAGGTAGGGGCAAAATTATAAAAAGCTTTGTTTGAAGACCATATTAAAGTTTTTGACCATTTTAAAGAACAATAAGATGTCCCTGGAGTATAAATGCAAGCAGGATAGGGGAGATAGGGAGTGGTAGGGACCATGATCATTTTGAGTTTCAAAAATATCACTCCGGTTACAGTATAAAGCTAAGGCTTCCAAAGTGGAGTATACAAGATGTTACAGTGGGGCAAGGAAAGGTATTTATTTGAGCTTCTATTAACATTTTCTACCGTCTGTCAATTTGTCATACTGTGGTGGCTTACACTTTGCTATGATGCTAGAAATTATGTCACCAGCATTTCAAATACCAGTAGGGTCGCCACCCATGGTGGACAGATTTCAATAGAGCTTCCAGTCTAAGACAGGTGAAAAAGAAAGGCCTGATGATTTACTTCTGAAAATTAGCCAAAGAAAACCCTATGGATTATTACAGAATATTGTCCATATAGTGCTGGAAGATGAGCATCCTAGGTTGGTAGGCACGCAAATTATTTAATGGTTGCAACAATGAACTGAAGCATACCAACAATCATAAAGACGGTTTGGAACCGGGCAACATTTTGTTCTGTTGTCATTAGGTGGCAATGAGTCGGAGACAACTCAACAGCAGCTAACAACAACATTAACATGTTATCTTAAAAACTTAAACCGTTACTAATATGTAACCCAGGAACTCACTTAATCCATACGTTAGGTGGTTCTGTGTCATTTAGGGAAGTTGAGGTAACCTGAGGAAAGAGTGGGAGTTCTACAACGTTGACCAGGGAACCCTCCTCCACTCATGCACTTTCACCTAAAGTATGGTTTATTTTGTTTTTGTTGTTGATTTATGACTTAGGAGACCCCATGTGTTACAGAGTAGAACTGTGAGGTAGGGTTTTCTCGGCTGTAATCTTTATGGAAACAGATCAGAAGCCTCTTTCTTCTGTGGTGTCACTGGGTGGGTTTGAACTGCCAGCCTTTTGGTTACTAGCCAAGCGCAAAGCATTTGCTTGCCAGGGACATTCATTTTCACGTACTGGATGTGTTTCAGTTATATACAGCAGGTTAAGCAGATTTATGGGTTAACAATAATACCATCTTGAAATATATAAAATATAAGATACAATAACCATAATGAAATAATCTTCACAAAGTAGGCACAATCTTAAAGAAACACTTATAAAGAAACTACGGAATGAACTTAATGCTAATATTGTGAGGGTTGGTGATCAAGAAGTTGCCCTGGGTTTCTGATTTGCATGACTTCAGTCTCTGGAATGAGAGGGCCAGGTTTTGTTGGGTTGAGGGGGGCAGGATGCAGAAGTTCACGAATTGGTTCCGATCATATTGGACTCAAAGCATAACTGTAAAACTGACTGTTAGACAAAAGTGTCTGGAATTTTGAGATGTCTAGACTAAACATACTGAAATCACTTGAGAAAAGGTGGTAGTTTAGGTTATATCAACTTTGATGCAACCTTAACTTTAAATATCAAAATTTTAGTTTTTGAGAGCCTCAGATCTCTCTTGATTTGTTTTCACCTGTTGTCTATAATTAGAATACTATATATACTCTGATGGCTTTAGCCCTTATCTACTGTACCATCAGAGCTCCTAAAGTTAAGCGTGAATGTTCTCAACTTAGGATCTTAGAACAGAAGCTCACAGAATTCTTTTTTAACGAGTAATATACTAAATGATCTTTTATGTGGATGTATGTTTGCTTAAAAGAGCCGTTCAAAATCAGCTGCTGTAACTTTTTTTAAATTATCAGATTTTCAAAGTACAGAAATTAGATACCATGCACCACCAGCCATATTTAGTAAGCTTACATTTTGCCATATTTGCTCCAGATTTTTTTTTTAAAGAAGTAACGCATTTCAGAAATAAAAACACACCCACCTTCATCCCTTCCCCCTTCTTTTCCTAAAGGTAAACACTAAACCTGTATAAGGAGTGAAAAATTCTAATACATATTTTTAAACTAGAGTGAATTCATGTTAGCTATATCGACATGGATAAATCTTATTAATAAATGTTAAAGAATAAAAACAGGAAGTTCCAAGTTATTTCAGTGTTTCACGTAGTTAAATGAAAATAATATTTAACCACAATTGCATTGCTAAGGCTAACCAAAATGTCACATTTTTTTACTCTTGGCTGGAATGTTTTCAATCAGTGTGGTATATGTTTATATAAACACTGATCAGAAGACATGTTATTTTAAATAGAAACCTGTCAAAACACAAAATTCACTAAAGGGAAAAATACTTTTAAAAGAGTTCTTAGTGATTAAAAAAAGAAAAAGAAAGAAAAACTGGAATAATTTCTGGTTTAGGACATATGTCTGATTACTCAATATTTTCATTCCTGAATGTGGTTAATTCTATAAATTTGAGAATATAATCTGTGCTAAACTCTGTGATTACAAAGATAAACAAGACCTAGACCTTGTTTTCAAGGGTTTCAAGGTTGTAGAGCAAAGAGAGACAAGCAAATTGCAAAACAGCATCATAAGCACTTTAATAAAGATATATAAAAAAAAAGATAGAACGTACAAAATTCCAAGGTAGAGAGGAGGGTATCTAATTCGGCCTAGTGGATTTCTTCCAGAGGCTCCGCCACTGATACCAGCATGAGAGCTTTGGCCTAGAGAACAGTCAGCAAACAAGATTACAGTGCTCTGTTTCCTCTAGATCCCAAGGCACAGAGAAGAATCTGGCATCCGTGATATGCCTAAAAAGAAGCTTGTCAAACTAGGCATGGAATGCAGGGCTACACTGTTGTCCTTCAGAGTGGGGCTTAGACATAATCACGTCAGTTTCCTGCTATAGATAAACAAGTATCTGAGCTCTCAGGTTTCTTTTCTTTTTAAAACTTTGAAGAGGCCTTTTGCAACAGATTTGTCCAATGCAATAAGTTATTTGATTTCTTGATGGTTGCTTCCATGGACATTGACTGTTGAGCCAAGTAGAATGAAATTATTGACAGTTCCAATTTTTTCTTCATTTTTTTATATAAAAGTGAGCAAAATCATTAACGACCACTAACACTTATTTTATGTATTCTGAAATACATATTTTATGATTACTTAGTTAAATGCACGTTTTATTCTCAGCCATTAGCTTCAAAATAAATCACCAAACTTTGATATACATAGTTGAATAGAGTTCAAAGTAAGACTTAACTCTCAATAATATGACCCCCTACTTGAGTATATTAGGGCACCAAAGTTTCTGGGGAACATCTAGAGAAGTTTGTTGGTTGGAATTTCTGAATCAAGGAACTTCAGAGAACAAAATACCTGGGTTGTTTCCAAATACTATTACATTAGAAAAGAGCTTACCTTTCCTTTTTTCATCTCCTCTTAACCCCAATGCCCTGCTTGTCTCTCATATGTAAAGGCCTCCCTCTCTAAATTAGCCCGTATTGTTATCTTGGAGGCTGTAGGATGAATAAAAGAGAAAGGTGGTGAGAAGGGGAGAGAGAAGGGGGGAAAAAAAAAAAAGGAAGAAAGGAAAAGGAGATGATAAGGAAAAGAATTTGGAGCCAAACACATTTGAGCTGGAATAACAACTTTGCCACTTCTAATTTATCAAATTATTTAATCTCCAAGGGTCAGTTTTCTCATTTGTAAAATGGGGTAACAATACTTTCCCTTTCAGACTATTGTAAGGAGTGAGGGAAAAGAGTTCCTACAAATTATTTAGTTTGTACCTCATGCATAGTAAAAGCAGTTGCCTTTGAGTCAACCCCGACTCACAGTGACCCCATAAGTCTCAGAGTAGAACTGTGCTCTACAGGGTTTTCAATGGCTAATTTCAGAAGTAGATTGCCAGACTTTTCTATTCAGTCGTCTCTGAGAGGACTTGAAACTCCCACCTTTTGGTTAGCAGCTGAGCAGGTTAACCGTTTCCAATACCAAGAACCGCACCCCCGCCCCATACGTAGTAAACCAAACCCGAGTTGATTCTGACTCATAGCGACACTATAGGACAGAGTAGAACTGCCCCATAGGATTTCCAAGGAGCAGCTGGTGGATTCGAACTGCCAGCCTTTTGGTTAGCAGCCTGAGCACTTAACCACTGTACCACCAGGGCTCCCCACATAGTAGGCCCTTCAAAATAACTGTTATTTATTATGATCTCTATTTTAATACAGCCCAGGGGTAGTGACAAGTAAATAGGATTAGAGTGAAAGAAACACATACATAATGATGGAATTGTCAACACATATGACAGGCAGCAGACAGACAGACAGACCTGGATTCTTGTTCTACATATGCTTCTGTGTGGCTTTGGTTCAGTTACTTAACCTCTCTGAGCTTCTTGTAGCTCATATATAAAATGGGGATGATAACAGCCCTACAGTGTAGGTTTGAAAATTAAATGAAATAACATAAACAAAGCACTCAGCAGTGCCTGCCATGCAGTGAGCGCTCGGTCGTTGTCAGCTACTCCTCTTTTCATTCTGCACTTTCCACTCAGCATTCCTCAGAACACCTCATAAACTCAGAAAATCTGTGCTTAACACCTGAGTTTTCTATTAACGACTTTTATGATCTTGAACAAATCATTATCTTTCTGGGCCTCAGTTTCCTCATCTAAAAATTCTACAACAAGTAAAAAGGTAGGACAGGTTGCTATTGTTGTTAGTTACTATTGAGCCAATTTCGACTCATGGTGCCCCATGTGTACAGAGTACAACTGTTCTATAAGGTTTTCAAGGTTGCGAACTTTGGGAAGCTTAGTCATCAGACCTTTCTTCTGAGGCATCTTTGGGTAGATTGAAACTACCAAACTTCTGGCTAGTAGTCGAGTGCTTAAACATTTGCGCCACCCAGAGGCTCCTTATAAAATAGATTAGATAACACATTAGGCCACTATAGTGATTAAATGAGAAAATATATGTAAAACCCTGTCGAGGCAATTCCAGCTCATGAAGACACCATGTGTTACAAAGTAGAACTTTTCCATAGGGTTTTCTTGGCTTGTGCTTTATGGAAGCATGTCACCAGGCCTTTCTTCCGTGGTGCCACTGGGTGAGTTCAAACTGCCAACCTTGAGGTTAGTAGCTGAGCACAAATGGTTTGCACCACACAGATACCTTTAACACATGGGTTACCCAAAGAAAAACAAACAAACCCTTTGCAGTTGATTCTGACTCATAGTGACCCTATAGGAAAGAGTAGAACTGCCCCATAGGGTTTCCAAGAAATGGCTGGTGGATTCAAACTCCTGACCTTTTGGTTAGCAGCTGAGCTCTTAACTAGTGTATCACTAGGGCTCCAATGCATATGTTAAATAGGTAAAATACAGAAAATGTTTTAAAAAAAAAACAAACTGTTTGGCGGAGCCAAGATGGCGGACTAGGCAGACGTTACCTCGGATCCCTCTTACAACAAAGACACGGAAAAACAAGTGAATCGATCACATACATAACAATCTACAAACCCTGAACAACAAACACAGATAAAGAGACGGAAAACGAACTAATACGGGGAAGCAGCGATTGTTTCCAGAGCCTGGAGCCAGCGTACCAGTCAGGTACGGCACAAGCACAGAGAGCTGCTCCACCCCCCTGAACGAACCCCGGGAAGGGGACCAGCCAGGTCGCGCAGGCAGCGTGGGACGCAGCCGGTAGGAGAAGTCCCCGGGAGGCAGCGACTGGCATTGGAGCGGGGAGAACAGCATCCCAGCCGGGACACTCGGTTACGGCACAAGCACGAGGAGCTGCTCCACCCATCTGAACTAACCCCAGGAGGAGGCCCAACTGATTCGCGGGAGCAGCACGGCCACGCGGCTGGAGGAACGAGAAGTCCCCGGGAGGCAGCGACTGATTTTGGAGTCGAGAGTGCACCGTCCCAGTAGGGGAACCTTGACGCTGGGCGTGGGGCTGGAAGCGGAGGATCTGACCGTGACTCCAGCGGGCCAGACCCCCCGGGGGCAATCTCCACACAGCCAGCACACATAGGCGACGCGCCCATGGGAATCTCAGATATAATAGTCATTCCAAGCAAGACAAGCAACTCTGGCTATATTCTGAGGTGCTACTCTCCTATCTCTCTGTTCCCTCCCCCACCCTCCCCAGGCGGCTTCATTAACATCTGAATAGCCTGAGCCAGAGGGAGAACTCTGATAGGGATCTGACTGCATTTTTTTTTTAGCGGATTTTCTGGAAAAACTAGTTTCCCAGTGATGGCTCGGAGACAACAATCCATATCAAACCACTTAAAGAAGCAGACCATGACAGCTTCTCCAACCCCCCAAACAAAAGAATCAAAATCTTTCCCAAATGAAGATACAATCCTGGAATTATCAGATACAGAATATAAAAAACTAATTTACAGAATGCTTAATGATATCACAAATGAAATTAGGATAACTGCAGAAAAAGCCAAGGAACACACTGATAAAACTGTTGAAGAACTCAAAAAGATTATTCAAGAACATAGTGGAAAAATTAATAAGTTGCAAGAATCCATAGAGAGACAACATGTAGAAATCCAAAAGATTAACAATAAAATTACAGAATTAGACAACGCAATAGGAAGTCAGAGGAGCAGACTCGAGCAATTAGAATGCAGACTGGGACATCTGGAGGACCAGGGAATCAACACCAACATAGCTGAAAAAAAATCAGATAAAAGAATTTAAAAAAATGAAGAAACCCTAAGAATTATGTGGGACTCTAGCAAGAAGGATAACCTGCGGGTGATTGGAGTCCCAGAACAGGGAGGGAGGACAGAAAATACAGAGAAAATAGTTGAAGAACTCCTGACAGAAAACTTCCCTGACATCATGAAAGACAAAAGGATATCTATCCAAGATGCTCATCGAACCCCATTTAAGATTGATCCAAAAAGAAAAACACCAAGACATATTGTCATCAAACTCACAAAAACCAAAGATAAACAGAAAATTTTAAAAGCAGCCAGGAGAAAAGAAAGGTTTCCTTCAAGGGAGAATCAATAAGAATATGTTCTGACTACTCAGCAGAAACCATGCAGGCAAGAAGGGAATGGGACGACATATACAGAACACTGAAGGAGAAAAACTGCCAGCCAAGGATCATATATCCAGCAAAACTCTCTCTGAAATATGAAGGCGAAATTAAGATATTTACAGACAAACACAAGTTTAGAGAATTTGCAAAAACCAAACCAAAGCTACAAGAAATACTAAAGGATATTGTTCGGTCAGAGAACCAATAATATCAGATATCAGCACAACACAAGGTCACAAAACAGAACGTCCTGATATCAACTCAAATAGGGAAATCACAAAAACAAACAAATTAAGATTAATTAAAAAAAAAAAAAATACACATAACAGGGAATCATGGAAGTCAATAGGTAAAAGATCACAATAATCAAAAAGAGGGACTAAATACAGGAGGCATTGAACTGCCATATGGAGAGTGATACAAGGCGATATAGAACAATACAAGTTAGGTTTTTACTTAGAAAAATAGGGGTAAATAATAAGGTAACCACAAAAAGGTATAACAACTCTATAACTCAAGATAAAAACCAAGAAAAACGTAACGACTCAACTAACATAAAGTCAAGCACTATGAAAATGAGGATCTCACAATTTACTAAGAAAAACACCTCAGCACAAAAAAGTATGTGGAAAAATGAAATTGTCAACAACACACATAAAAAGGCATCAAAATGACAGCACTAAAAACTTATTTATCTGTAATTACCCTGAATGTAAATGGACTAAATGCACCAATAAAGAGACAGAGAGTCACAGACTGGATAAAGAAACACGATCCATCTATATGCTGCCTACAAGAGACACACCTTAGACTTAGAGACACAAACAAACTAAAACTCAAAGGATGAAAAAAAGTATATCAAGCAAACAATAAGCAAAAAAGAAGAGGAGTGGCAATATTAATTTCTGACAAAATAGACTTTAGACTTAAATCCACCACAAAGGATAAAGAAGGACACTATATAATGATAAAAGGGACAATTGAGCAGGAAGACATAACCATATTAAATATATATGCACCCAATGACAGGGCTGCAAGATACATAAATCAAATTTTAACAGAATTGAAAAGTGAGATAGATACCTCCACAATTATAGTAGGAGACTTCAACACACCACTTTCGGAGAAGGACAGGACATCCAGTAAGAAGCTCAACAGAGACACGGAAGATCTAATTACAACAATCAACCAACTTGACCTCATGACTTATACAGAACTCTCCACCCAACTGCTGCAAAATATACTTTTTTTTCTAGCGCACATGGAACATTCTCTAGAATAGACCACATATTAGGTCATAAAACAAACCTTTGCAGAGTCCAAAACATCGAAATATTACAAAGCATCTTCTCAGACCACAGGGCAATAAAACTAGAGATCAATAACAGAAAAACGAGGGAAAAGAAATCAAATACTTGGAAAATGAACAATACCCTCCAGAAAAAAGACTGGGTTATAGAAGACATCAAGGAGGGAATAAGGAAATTCATAGAAAGCAATGAGAATGAAAATACTTCCTATCAAAACCTCTGGGACACAGCAAAAGCAGTGCTCAGAGGCCAATTTATATCAATAAATGCACACATACAAAAAGAAGAAAGAGCCAAAATCAGAGAACTGTCCCGACAACTTGAACAAATAGAAAGTGAGCAACAGAAGAATCCATCAGGCACCAGAAGAAAACAAATAATAAAAATTAGAGCTGAACTAAATGAATTAGAGAACAGAAAAACAATCAAAAGAATTAACAAAGCCAAAAGCTGGTTCTTTGAAAAAATTAACGAAATTGATAAACCATTGGCTAGACTGACTAAAGAAATACAGGAAAGGAAACAAATAACCCGAATAAGAAATGAGAAGGACCACATCACAACAGAACCAAATGAAATTAAAAGAATCATTTCAGATTATTATGAAAAATTGTACTCTAACAAATTTGAAAACCTAGAAGAAATGGATGAATTCCTGGAAAAACACTACCTACCTAAACTAACACATTCAGAAGTAGAACAACTAAATAGACCCATAACAAAAAAAGAGATTGAAACGGTAATCAAAAAACTCCCAACAAAAAAAAGCCCTGGCCCGGACGGCTTCACTGCAGAGTTCTACCAAACTTTCAGAGAAGAGTTAACACCACTACTACTAAAGGTATTCCAAAGCATAGAAAATGACGGAATACTACCCAACTCATTCTATGAAGCCACCATCTCCCTGATACCAAAACCAGGTAAAGACATTACAAAAAAAGAAAATTATAGACCTATATCCCTCATGAACATTGATGCAAAAATCCTCAACAAAATTCTAGCCAATAGAATCCAACAACACATCAAAAAAATAATTCCCCCTGATCAAGTGGGATTTATACCAGGTATGCAAGGCTGGTTTAATATCAGAAAAACCATTAATGTAATCCATCACATAAATAAAACAAAAGACAAAAACCACATGATCTTATCAATTGATGCAGAAAAGGCATTTGACAAAGTCCAACACCCATTCATGATAAAAACTCTTACCAAAATAGGAATTGAAGGGAAATTCCTCAACATAATAAAGGGCATCTATGCAAAGCCAACAGCCAATATCACTCTAAATGGAGAGAACCTGAAAGCATTTCCCTTGAGAACGGGAACCAGACAAGGATGCCCTTTATCACCGCTCTTATTCAACATCGTGTTGGAAGTCTTAGCCAGGGCAATTAGGCTAGACAAAGAAATAAAAGGTATCCGGATTGGCAAGGAAGAAGTAAAGTTATCACTATTTGCAGATGACATGATTATATACACAGAAAACCCTAAGGAATCCTCCAGAAAACTACTGAAACTAATAGAGGAGTTTGGCAGAGTCTCAGGTTATAAAATAAACATACAAAAATCACTCGAATTCCTCTACATCAACAAAAAGAACACCGAAGAGGAAATAACCAAATCAATTCCATTCACAGTAGCCCCCAAGAAGATAAGATACTTAGGAATAAATCTTACCAAGGATGTAAAAGACCTATACAAAGAAAACTACAAAGATCTACTACAAGAAATTCAAAAGGACATACTTAAGTGGAAAAACATACCCTGCTCATGGATAGGAAGACTTAACATAGTAAAAATGTCTATTCTACCAAAAGCCATCTATACATTTAACGCACTTCCGATCCAAATTCCAATGTCATATTTTAAGGGGATAGAGAAACAAATCACCAATTTCATATGGAAGGGAAAGAAGCCCTGGATAAGCAAAGCACTACTGAAAAAGAAGAAGAAAGTGGGAGGCCTCACCTTACCCGACTTCAGAACCTATTATACAGCCACAGTAGTCAAAACAGCCTGGTATTGGTACAACAACAGACACATAGACCAATGGAACAGAATTGAGAACCCAGACATAGATCCATCCACGTATGAGCAGCTGATATTTGACAAAGGACCAGTGTCAATTAACTGGGGAAAAGATAGCCTTTTTAACAAATGGTGCTGGCATAACTGGATATCCATTTGCAAAAAAATGAAACAGGACCCATACCTCACACCATGCACAAAAACTAACTCCAAGTGGATCAAAGACCTAAACATAAAGACTAAAACGATAAAGATCATGGAAGAAAAAATTGGGACAACCCTAGGAGCCCTAATACAAGGTATAAACAGAATACAAAACATTACCAAAAATGATGAAGAGAAACCCGATAACTGGGAGCTCCTAAAAATCAAACACCTATGCTCATCTAAAGACTTCTCCAAAAGAGTAAAAAGACCACCTACAGACTGGGAAAGAATTTTCAGCTATGACATCTCCGACCAGCGCCTGATCTCTAAAATCTACATGATTCTGTCAAAACTCAACCACAAAAAGACAAACAACCCAATCAAGAAGTGGGCAAAGGATATGAACACACATTTCACTAAAGAAGATATTCAGGCAGCCAACAGATACATGAGAAAATGCTCTCGATCATTAGCCATTAGAGAAATGCAAATTAAAACTACCATGAGATTCCATCTCACACCAGCAAGACTGGCATTAATCCAAAAAACACAAAAGAATAAATGTTGGAGAGGCTGCGGAGAGATTGGAACTCTCATACACTGCTGGTGGGAAAGTAAAATGGTACAACCACTTTGGAAATCTATCTGGCGTTATCTTAAACAGTTAGAAATAGAACTACCATACAACCCAGAAATCCCACTCCTAGGAATACACCCTAGAGATACAAGAGCCTTCATACAAACAGATATATGCACACCCATGTTTATTGCAGCACTGTTTACAATAGCAAAAAGTTGGAAGCAACCAAGGTGTCCATCAACGGATGAATGGGTAAATAAATTGTGGTATATTCACACAATGGAATACTACGCATCGATAAAGAACAGTGACGAATCTCTGAAACATTTCATAACATGGAGGAACCTGGAAGGCATTATGCTGAGCGAAATTAGTCAGAGGCAAAAGGACAAATATTGTATAAGACCACTATTATAAGATCTTGAGAAAGAGTATAAACTGAGAAGAACACATACTTTTGTGGTTACGAGGCGGGGAGGGAGGGAGGGTGGGAGAGGGTTTTTTATTGATTAATCAGTAGATAAGAACTGCTTTAGGTGAAGGGAAAGACAACACTCAATACATGGAAGGTCAGCTCAATTGGACTGGACCAAAAGCAAAGAAGTTTCCGGGATAAAATGAATGCTTCAAAGGTCAGCGGAGCCGGCGCGGGGGTCTGGGGAACATGGTTTGCGGGGACTTCTAAGTCAATTGGCAAAATAATTCTATTATGAAATCATTCTGCATCCCGCTTTGAAATGTGGCGTCTGGGGTCTTAAATGCTAACAAGCGGCCATCTAAGATGCAGCAATTGGTCTCAACCCACCTGGAGCAAAGGAAAATGAAGAACACCAAGGCCACACGACAACTAAGAGCCCAAGAGACAGAAAGGGCCACATGAACCAGAGACCTACATCATCCTGAGACCAGAAGAACTAGTTGGTGCCCGGCCACAGTCGATGACTGCCCTGACAGGGAGCATAGCAGAGGACCCCTGAGGGAGCAGGAGATCAGTGGGATGCAGACCCCAAATTCTCATAAAAAGACCAGCCTTAATGGTCTGACTGAGACTAGAGGAATCCCGGCGGCCATGGTCCCCAGACCTTCTGTTGGCACAGGACAGGAACCATCCCCGAAGACAACTCATCAGAAATGAAAGGGACTGGTTAGCGGGTGGGAGAGAGACGCTGATGAAGAGTGAGCTAATGATATCAGGTGGACACTCGAGATTGTGTTGGCAACTCTTGTCTGGAGGGGGGATGGGAGGATAGAGAGAGAGGGAAGCCGGCAAAATTGTCAGGAAAGGAGAGACTGAAAGGGCTGACTCAAGAGGGGGAGAGCAAGTGGGAGTAGGGAGTGAGATGTATGTAAACTTATATGTGACAGACTGATTGGATTTGTAAACGTTCACTTGAAACTTAATAAAAGTTATTAAAAAAAAAAAAAACTAAAGCTCTGTGTAAATGTAAGCTGACATTTGATGATGCTAAGTGTTTATTTCTTGAACCCTCTCTTCTTTTGATGTATGTGAGATATTCTTTTCTTGCCACCCTTTAAATGTCCATGGTCAAACATCTTCTGTTTGGATTCATGATCAAATAGCTTCTGACCTCCCCTTTCATCAGCACACTTCCCTCCTGCAATTCACAAGATTCAGAGACCACCTATATGTGAATCACAAACAAACTCTATTTTCAAACCAGATGTCCCTCCTGAGCTCCTGATTCAAATCCCCACTTGAATTTTCCACAGGCACATAAAATTCAACATGTCCAAAATGAAATCCAACATTTATTGAATTTATTAGATTTGATAAATTCTCCTTCACAACTCACCCCTCCTCACTTCCCCTGCATTCAACTAATCCAAAATCCTGTCTAAGCTGACTTCTAATGTCTCTCAAAGTCCTTGGGTGGGACAAACGGTTGGTACTCAGCTACTAACTTAAAGATTCACAGTTTGAACCTACCCAGCAGCACTGCAGAAGAAAGGCCTGGCAATCTGCTTCTGTAGCAATGACAGCAAATCAAGCCTTCTGGAGCAGTTCTACTCTGGAATACATGCGGTTGCCATGAGTCAGAATAGACTCAACAACAATGGGTTTGGTTTGCTTCCAGTTTCATGTCTGTCAAATACCCACTTTTCTCTTTCCCCACTGTCGCCTGACTTACCACCACCATTTCACCTGAATTAGCACCATTAGCAGGCTCTTAGCTCATCTGAAGGCACCAGTCCTGACCTCTCTAATTCATTCTACATACCACAGCAAGTGTGACCTCAGTCTTCAAGTCTGGGTTAGATGATTATACTTTTCTTCCATAGCAACAGGTACTCACCTCTGCTGTAATACTAATAATAACACACACACACATTTGTAAGGTCCACAAAGAAAAGGACGTTTCGTTATCTTTGTACCCCTATTGCCCAGCTGTTTCATGTACTGCGGTGCTGCAAATACTGGAATAAATGCACAGAGTGGGTTTGAGTGGAGCAGAACTTGAACCTAATTTACTGAATTGACTGATTGTCTCTGATTTGTCCTTAGCTACAATTCTTAAACAGAACTGACTCAGGCCATTCAAATTTTATTGAGCAATATAGAAATATAAGATAAATTGCTAAATTACCAAACCTAAATAACATAAACCTACTAAAATAAATAAATAAATAGAAAGAAGCCAAGGTAACAGTTTTAAATTTGCCTTTGCATTGCTGCAGTGGCTGCTACTACTCCAAACTGACAATCAGATTCACGAGATGCAAATACACTGTAATCTACTACTATGTTTGCTTGCTTCATAGAAGGGAACAGGACAGGAGATACAGTAGGGCCGTAGGTACAGAATCCTCATCTCACCGAGAAACCCAGAAGCCATTCCTTCACCCACAACATGTGGGGCTGCGGCAGAGAGGAGCCACGGCGTGTGAGGTCAACAAGTCACAGGGAAGCAACAGCCCCCACTCCCCACCTATCTTTTAAACTATTGTAGTCACATCAGCCTTTCTTTATGTTGATGTGCAATCCATGCTGAAGATTGTAGTGTTTGATCTTCATCAGTAAGTTCTTCAAGTCTTCTTCACTTTCTGCAAGCAAGGTTGTGTCATCTTGTAACGCAGGTTGTTAATGAGTCTTTCTCCAATCCTGATGCCATTCTTCTTTATGTAGTCCAGTGTTTGGAATATTTGCTCAGCATACAGATTGAATAAGTATGGTGAAATGATACCATCCTGATGCACACATTTTCTAGCTTTAAACCACATAGTATTTTCTTGTTCTTTTCAAATGACTGCCTCTTGGTCTATGTACAGGTTCTGCATGAGCACAATTCAGGGTTCTGGAATTCCATTCTCTGCAATGTTACCCATAATTTGTTACAATCCATACAGTGAATGCCTTTGCATATTCAATAAAACATAGGTGAATATCTTTCTGATATTCTCTGCTTTCATCCAAGATCCATCTGACATCAGCAATAATAACCCTCGTTCCACATCCTCTTCTGAATCTGAATTGAATTTCCAGCACTTCCCTGTCAATGGACTGCTGCAACTATTTTTGAATGATTTTCAGCAAAATTTTACTTGCTTGTGATAATGATGATACTGTTTGATAATTTCCACATTCTGTTGGATCACCTTTCTTTGGAATGGGCACAGAAATGGCTATCTTCCAGTCGCTTGGCCAGGAAGCTGTCTTCCAAATTTCTTTACGTACACAAGTGAGCACCTCTAGCGCAGTATCCATTTGTTTATACATCTCGATTGGTATTCCATCAATTCCTGGAGCCTTGTTTTTTGCTGTTCCCTTCAGCAAAAAAAAGAAAAAAAAATTTTTTTTTTAAGGTTGTACTTCTTCCTTCAATACCATCAGTTCCTGATCATATGTTACTTCCTGAAATGGTTGAATGTCAACCAATTATTTTTGGTACAATGACTCTACGTATTCCTTCCATCTTCTTTTGATGCTTCCTCAACATAAAGAAAACAAAAATCCTCACAACTGGACCAATAAGCAACATCATGATAAATGGAGAAAATATTGAAGTTGTCAAGAATTTCATTTTACTTAGATCCACAATCAATGCCCATGGAAGCAGCAGCCAAGAAATCAAAGGACATATTACATTGAGCAAATCTGCTGCAAAAGACCTCTTTAAAGTGTTAAAAACCTGAGACGTCACTTTGAGGACTAAGGCGCGCCTGACCCAAGCCATGGTTTTTTTCAGCCGCCTCATATGCATGTAAGAGCTGGACAAGGAATAAGGAAGACCAAAGAAGAATTGATGCCTTCGAATTGCAGTGTTGGAGAAAAATATTCCATACACCGTGGACTGCCAGAAGAATGAATAAATCTGTCTTGGAAGAAATACAGCCAAAATTCTCCTTAGAAGCAAGGATGGTGAAATTTTGTCTCACATACTTTGGACATTTTATCAGGGGGGATCCGTTGCCAGAGACGGACGTCGTGCTTGGTAAAGTAGAGCATCGGCAAAAAAGAGGAAGACCCTCAACAAGATGGATTGATACGGTGGCTGCAACAACAGGCTTGAACATAGCAATTCTGAGGATGGCACAGGACCAGGAGGTGCTTCATTCTTTTGTAAAAGTGTTGCTATGAATCACAACTGACTCGATGGCACCTAATAACAGTAATCCTGTCAGCCTCGGGCCTATGCACCAAATCACAGAACCCCCAGCCCCGGTGTGATTCCACAGACCAAGGGTAAATAAATTAAAATAGACACAACATTCCACATTTTATCTTAACTCTAGTTTCCAAGGAAACAGTACTGGGAGAAGATAGATGTGGAGGTCATTCCTAAGCAGGCCTAGATTCCCCCAAGCTGGGTGTTAACCCTTCACTCAAAGCCTTGAGATCCTTTTTTGTATTATTGAAGATTCATAAATAATCAACGGATAGGTAAATGGGAGGGAAGATATCATCTTAAGTAAATTATAAGATAATGGGGGAGTCTGTGGCTTCTTTAACTGAGCTTGCGCCTTATTCCATCTATTACTGCCCTCAGTCTCCTCTACTATCATACGTATTTAATCTTCCTTCAAGTGTTAATCCCAATAGTAATTGGACACACTCTGCAAATACTTCTTGATTGAACGATTTGGTCTTCATGTTGGAACAACACGCTACTAACAGTGACTGTAATCCACGTGTGTGCCAATGTGTTGAACAGACTAGTTCTAATTAACTTCAGTAGAGTAAAAGGGAAAATACTAGGAATGCTGAAAACCACTTTTAGCTAAACAGGAGCTAAACAGTTACGAGAGTAGTAATTCAGGACTATTCCATGAATTATAATTATATGGGAAAGAGATTAAAGAAAATTGAGTCTCAACAGGAAAAAAAAAATGGTTTTTTCTTTTCTTATCTATAAATGAAAAAGTAAATGCTAGTGACTATGGCATTTTTTAAGTCAGGTCAGTATATAAAAGGAAATGTTTCTGTTTGGTTTTGTTGGGCTCTCTTTTGGCTACGAGAGAGCCACTGATTTTTGAGACCTGCTTAATAATTTTTTTTTTTTTTTTTTACGTTAGAGACTAGGTGAAGGTTTGTTTTGTTTTCCTTCCTCTCTCTTGGGAATTTAAATCATTTCTCTGACCTAAGCTCTGTGGATGCATTTCTAGACTATTTAATAGGTATTTGCTCAGGTACCTCACAGAAATTTCATGTGTGATTATTTCATATTTGAATAATTAAAAAAATAATCCTGTTTTAGTTACCTGTTTAATCACTGGCCTTTTATAATCTGATTATCTACTAGTTTTTAGGGGCCAGTTCTGCAGAACTTCAGCCCCTTCACAACTGTGAGACTTGTGCTAAATATATAAACATACATATTTGTGTATGCTGTCTCATGAAACCCCCTAAGTTGGTAGGAAACAAGAGAGAGAATACAGGGGAACAAAAAGATACAATAACTAGAGAATTATTCCAGGAATAACAAAGTTATAGGAGTAAATGTAATTAAAATTTACTATATATGAGCCAGCTGCAAGTAATACTTAAAGGGCCGTAATGAAAATTCTTAGCCAAAAAATGCAGCTGTAGCTACATTGAGATGAGAAGGAGAGGGTAAGGATGTGAGGGAGGGGTAAGAAATAGGGACTCAATAGATGGTATCTTAAATTGAAAAAATAAATAAATAAGTGCGTGTTTTTAGAAATATGGTGGTAAACACCAGGGAAAAGAGCTAAAAATTTTGAAAATGTTTTTTCTTTGATGAGCAATAATCACAGGAAAGAAAGGACAGGAGATTGCTGTTTTAAAAAAAAGAAAAACTATAAGCCTTGTAAAATACTTGACTTTTTAAACTACATATACACATAACTTTAAAATAAAAATTTAGTTTAAAATGTAAAAAAAAAAATGATTCTTTGTATTCAAAAATTCAAAATTTAAGTTAAAAATAATGACAAATTAACATCTTTTAGATGGTTAATCTATGAAAGTAAGTATTGAACAGATTTAGACACTTATGGCTTCCTGCTGGCATGTACTAAGGGTATCATAACTCGTAGTTCACAATACTATTAGAATTCTTTCTAAGATGTGACCTTCTCATCTTAATTGCTATCATTGTATATCTATCTGCCAAAATTAAAAGGAGCTGCTAGCTGCAGAGCCCCATTTGACATCAAGCAATACACACCTTGGCCTGCTAAACCCCAAAACACAAACCCATTACCGTTGAGATGACTTACAGAATAGAACTGAGCTGCATAGAGTTTTCTGGGCTGTAATCTGTAAGGAAGCAGACCACCAGGACTTCTCTTCCAAGAACCATTGGGTGAGTTTGAACTATTAACCTTTTGATTAGTAGCCTAGCATAATATTTGCACCACTCAGGGGACCTTTCTTGGGCTGCTGTTGTGTCCCATAGAGTTGATTTCGACTCATAACAACCATATAGGACAGAGTAGAACTGCTCCATAGGATTTCCAAGGAGTGGCTGGTAGATTCGAACTGCAGACCTTTTGGTTAGCAGCCTAAGCTCTTAACCATTTCGCCACCAGAGCTCCTCTTGGGGCAGCTACACAGACCAATTTAGGTGTGAGGGGGAAATGAAAACAGTGTTATCATGCTTTGCGTCACAATTGTTCCAATTTAATCCTGCACTTAGAGCAATGAGAACTAACACAGTGTTGTCATTCAGTTAATTCTGCTATAAATGCCAAAACAAAAGAAAACTCTGGCACCATAAGGATCTCAAATCTTTTGTGGGGGACTTTCTGTGATACTTTCCTGGTAAGTTTTAAGTTGTTGCAAATTGTAGGTATTTTAGAGGCATCATCAACTTTAAAGCTCTTAGAACTCAAAAGATCTATTGCTGAATTATTAATAATTGCCATTTTATACAGATGAGATAGTCATATAAATTTATCAGCACTCTACCCAGGAGGGAGATGTGTAGCTTTCTGCCTTTTTTTAATCCTTGTATTTTCATGTGGCTGGTGATAATTCACCCAAAACAGATAAGAAACCTTGAATATAACAACAGAAAACAATCTCCTCTCACAATCCAGGGCCACCCATATCATTCAGCCTGCAAAAGGAAATCACATTCATTTTACATTTATATTTGCATTCAGCTGTAATTACTAGGTAATGAAATAGAGCCCATTAAGAAAGGACAGCTTCCTAGGAGTCAGCTATTTATCTTGTTGGCTAGAGGTAAGAACTCTTTTCTAAGGAGGGCTTGGCACCATTACTGGCATATCCAGAAAGTTCTCAATTAACTGGGCTGATAAATAGAAGTTATTTTCAGATCTGAATCAAAGACTGGAGTTGCTGTTCTAAGTCAGTGGAAAGTGGACTCTCTCAAGTTTCAACTGAGGGTTAGAAGGGAGAGCTTAAAAATTTCCATGTAATATCTCTGGAAGAATATACAAAATAATAATAATAGTGGTTGCCACAAAGAATGGGGTGGGTGGAGGTTAAGAGTGGTAGGGGGCTTTCTTGTTATTGTATAACTTTTGAAAATGTACCATATACATATATCATTTTTCTTAAAAAATAATGTGTGCGAGGATGAACTGGATATATTTATAGCCTTGTATTTTTTTTTCATTTTCATGTAATTGTTCTCACTCAGATGTCAGTGTTGACTATTAGCACAGCAACTGCAATAGTTTCTGTTCAAAAATATCTTGTAGAAACTGAGATTCTGTATTAATACATTCTATATCCTTTTCGCTTTTTGAGCACAACACCGCTTCTCCCTAACAACATCCTTTGGTTTCTGGTGTGTGTGTGCGTGTGTGTATTCCCAGCTGAGGAGCTGGGTACAGAATTTTCTGTTCCCTAAAGTCCTTCCAGTTTTATTTCTTTGGGGGATATCAGGTAGGTAGTGTCCATGCGTCATCGAGTAAGAGAAAGGAAATGCAGAAAGGTAGAGTGATGTAATTAAATGGAGTTATAGGGAGTAATATATATATCAAGACTGGCATTGCATTTCCTGAAGTTGTATTTCTGGCTACAATAGATGTCTAAAATAAGAATTAATTTGCACTTTTTCATCTATCAATAAATGAATTTTTTTTCCCTTGGCTATCACAAAACTGCTTAAATTCCCCCTACCAACACCTCCACAGCCCCCATCACCTTTACTTCCTGTATTCAAATGAATATCGCAGGTTAAGAGTATGATAAAATATGAGTGAGCTGAGAACACTACTAATCAAGCTTGACACTACATTTTTATTCTTCTCACACAGAATTTCAATGTTTAAAAACTTTAAATTTTCAATACCAAACTTTATTTCTAGAAAAGGCAGAAATATTAATTGAAGTTGATGCCAGCCCTATAATCTTCCAGCTGTTTGTATAGCTCAGGCTGTGCTGATGTGATTCTAAAGCAGCTGACTAAACAAACAAACAAAAAAAAAAAAAAAGGGAAAAAATGTAAACGTAGTTATTTGGGGTCAATTAACTATTTTGACTAAATTGTAGCAAATTTTTTTGCAGGTCGTTTTGTTTTTAAATAAATTAACTGGTTAATTCAGGAAGTCTGAATTTGTGTGTACTATAAGATTTTTGAGAATTGTTTGATGTATTATAACCTTGAGAAAATCTATCTTCAATATTTTTTTTCCAGGAAAACTGAAATATCTCCCTATAAACTCCTAAAAATGCTACGGCTGCTAACCAAAAGGTCGGCAGTTCAAATCCACCAGGCGCTCCTTGGAAACTGTATGGGGCAGTTCTACCCCGTTCTGTAGGGTCGCTATGAGTCGGAATCGACTTGACGGCAGTGGGTTTGTTTTTTTTTTTTTTTTTGCAAACTCCTAAATCTGGAGCATTGTGGGAAAACAGCGTAGTTGCTACTTTTTGCAACTATGATTTACAGTCAGGGCCAGGTTATCCAATAAACAACCTATGCACGGGCCCAATTGTGCCTTCCCACCAATCTGCAGTGCACTATTTCACCTGTCCCCCACGACGTCAACGATATGCGGAAACCCATGTGAAACTGCTCACCGCAGACTAGCAAATGAATACAATTAAGCCCTTGCGAACTTTGTTCAATGTAAGCTGGGGCATACCGAGTTGACTGGTTAATCTGCCCGTCACAATGAGTAACATTCCTCCTTTTTTCCCAATTCTGCCCCTTGTTCTGGAATTGAACACTTACCTCCCATTTATTCCATAAATCCAAAGTGTGTACCTTGTACTTCCGGGGCAGATTTTCTCCTGAGGCATGACTGTGACTTGCCTGGGTTCTTCCTTTCCGCTGTTCAGGCATCAGGAGCTTCAGCTTTTTCTTTCCTTCTTGTATTCTCAGTTCAGTTGGTCTGTGTTCCCCAAAATGGTCGAGGACTTTTGTGTGTTGTGTTTGGCCCTGAGTGAACTCTCCAGGGGACCTTTATTCTTTCCTCCTGCTTTCCTCAGTTTCTATTCCCTTTCATCCTTCCTGCAAGGCCAAGGCTTCTCGTGGTTAGCAGGTTTTCCTTTTCTGATTTATGTCTGAGGTAAAGCAGCTGTCTTTTAAAGATAAGAACCGGAGGATAGCGATATCAAACAGACACAAACTATCACATAGGAAATACAAAAAGGCCCTTTCCCAAAAAATAGCTTTGTCATTAGCTCTTTTTATACTGAACATCTAGATTTATTTCCTTTTGTCTCTCTGAACAACGAAGTCAGTCAAACCACCTCACCTGAAGAAAACTAAAAGTGGAAAGGAAGTCCTTAAGTCAGGACTCTTTTTACCGAAGTCATACCGTATTAATCTTCATGTTTTTCAGTAACTGTTAAAATTGCTGTTAAAAAAAAAAAAAAAAAAATCAAATCCATTGCCTTTGAGTCGATTCCGACTCAGTGATTCTATACGACAGAGCAGAACTGCCGACCTTTTTTGGTTAGCAGACGTAGCTTGTAACCACTACGTCACCAGGATTCCCAAAATTGTTATAGTAAAAGAAAAAGTGTTTTTGGACCCCCCCCAAAAAAAAAGTTTAGGACAAAGAAACAAATCAGGAGAAAATGAACTGTGAAGTAGGAAGCAAAGTGAGGCAAGGTAGAAAACTGGAAGCAAACATAAAACATAGTTAGATTTTATATACATGTATAAAATATTTCTACATAATTATATACATATGAAGTATATATTTTAAACATATATATTGGGGAGGTGGGTATATCAGAATTGAATGACACCATTCTGAGCAAGAGAACACCAGTGACTCAAAAAGATAAGCGAAGTTACAGCTGTCACTGTCAGTTGTATCTTCCCTCCTGGGAGCAGTGGGCCCAGAAGAGTCAGATGTAGAATAGATACGCTGGGGTAACAATAAAACTTCCAGTAATTCTTTGTAAGGAACTCTGGCGGAGCAGTGGTTAAGCACTGGGCTGCTAACGTAATGGTCTGCGGTTGGAAACCACCAGCCACCCCGGGAAAGAAGGATGTGGCAGTTGACTTTCATAAAGGTTACATCCTTGAAAACCCTATGGGGCAGTTCTACTCTGTCCTATAGGGTCACTATGAGTCCGAATCCACTTGACTGCAACAGTTTTGTTATTTGTTTTTGATTTTTCTTTTAGTGCTTTGTTTCCCTGGGTAACCCTCAAGGGTAAAGTTGCATCATGAATGTGCATGCAACAATGATTGGCCTCACTCCTCTATCTGTAACCAAAACCAAACCCCTTGACTTGGAGTCATTCCAACTCATAGCGACCCTATAGGACGCAGTAAAACTGCCCCCACAGGGTTTCCAAGGCTGTAACCTTTAAAGAAGCAGACTGCTACACCTTTCTCCTGCAGAGCAGCTGGTAGGTTCGACCACCAATCTTCTTTTGGTTGGCAGCCAAGTGCTTAATCACTGCACAGCCAAGGTTCCTTCCTTTATCTGTTGTTTTTGTTGTTGTTAGGTGCCACAAGTCTATTCTGACTCATAGCAACTCTATGTACAACAGAATGAAATTTCCTGGTCCTATGCCACCCTCACAATCATAGCTTTGCTTGAGCCCATCATTGCAGCTACTCTGTCAATCCAGCTGTTCAAGGGTCTTCCTCTTTTTTGGTGACCCTCTACTTTACCAAGCATGATGTCCTTCTCCAGGGACTGGTACCTTCTGATAATATGTCCAAAGTAGGTGAGCCAAAGTCTCACCATCGTCGATTCTAAGGAGCATTCTGGCTGTACTTCTTCCAAGACAGATTTGTTTGTTCTTTTGGCAGTATATTCGATATTCTTTGCCAACACTGTAATTAAAAGGCATCAGTTCTTCTTTGGTCTTCTTTATTCATTATCCAGCTCTTGCATGCATATGAGGCAATTGAAAATACCATGACTTGGGTCAGGTGCATCTAAGTCCTCAAAGTAACATCTTTACTTTTTAACACTTTAAAGAAGTCTTTTGCAGCAGATTTGCCCAATGCAATGTGTCTTTTGATTTCTTGACTACTGTTTCCATTGGTGTTAATTGTGGATGCAAGTAAAATGAAGTCCTTGACAACTTCAATATATTCTCCATTTATCATAATGTTGCTTATTGGTCCAGTTGTGACGATTTTTGTTTTCTTTCTGTTGAGGTGTAATCCATTCTGAAGCCTATAGTCTCTGACCTTCCTTAGAAGTGCTTCAAGTCCTCTTCACTTGCAGTAAGTAAGGTTGTGTCACCTACATAACACAGGCTGTTAATGACTCTTCCTCCAATCCTGATACTGCATTCTTCTTCATATAGTCCAGCTTCTCGGTTATTTGTTCAGCATACAGATTGAATAAGTATGGTGAAAGGATACAACACTAATGCACACCGTCCCCGACTTTAAGCCACACAGTATCCACTTGTGCTTTTCCAACCACTGCCTCATAGGCACAATTAAGTGTTCTGGGATTCCCATTCTTCCCAGTGTTGTCTGTAATTTGCTATAATCCACACCATCAAATGTCTTTGCATAGTTAATAAACAGGTAAGCATCTGGTATTATCTGTCTTCATCCATGATCTATCTGACATCAGCAATGATATCCTCATTCCATGTGTACTTCTGAATTAGGCTTGAAGTTCTGGCAGTTCCCTGTCAATGTACTGGTGCAGCCTCTTGTGAATGATCTTCAGCAAAATTTTACTTGTGTGTGATATTAATGGTATTGTTCTATAATTTCTGCATTCTGTTGGATCACCTTTCTTTGGAATGGGCACAAAGATGGATTGCTTCCAGTTGGTTGGCCAGGCAGCTATCCTCCAAATTTCTTGGCATAGATGGGTGAGCACCACCAGCGCTGCATCTGTTTGTTGAAACACCTCAATTGGTATTCTGTCAGTCCCTTGAGACTTGTTTTCACTAGTGCCTTCAGTGCAGCTTGGACTTCTTCCTTCAGTACCATTGGTTCTTGATCATATGCTACCTCCTGAAATGGTTGAACATTGACCAATTCTTTTTGGTACAGTGACTCTGTATATTCCTTCCATCTTCTCTTGATAGTTCCTGCATCTTTCAGTATTTTTCCCATAGAATCCTTCAATGTTGCAACTCGAGCCTTGAATTTTTTCTTCAGTTCTTTTAGCTGGCGAAATGTCTAGCATGTTCTACCCTTGTGGTTTTCTAACTCCAGGTCTTTGCACATGTCATTATAATACTTTACTTTGTCTTCTCAAGCTATCCTTTGAAATCTTCTGCTCGGCTCTTTCACTTCATCATTTCTTCCTTTCACTTTAGCTACTCTACATTCAAGAGAAAGTTTCAAAGTCTCTTCTGACATCCATTTTAGTCTTTTCTTTCTTTCCTGTCTTTCTAACGACCTCTTGCTTTCTTCATGTATGATGTCCTTGGTGTCATTCTATAACTCGTTCGATCTTCAGTCATTAGTGTTCAATGCATCAAATCTAATCTTGAGATGGTCTCTAAATTCAGGTGGGATATACTTAAGGTCATATTTTGGCTCTTGTGAACTTGCTGTAGTTTTCTTCAGCTTCAACTTGAATTTGCATATGAGTAATTGATGGTCTGATCTGCAGTCAGCCGCTGGCCTTGTTCTGACTGATGATATTGAGCTTCTTCATAGTCTCTTCTCAGAGAAGTAGTCGGTTTGATTCCTGTGTATTCATCTGATGAGGCCCACGTGTATAGTCGTTGTTTATGTTGTTGAAAGGGGCATTTGCAATGAAGTTGTTTGTTGTGCAAAATTTTATTGTGCGATCTCCAGTGTTTTTTCTATCACCAAGACCGTATTTTCCAACTACTGATCCTCCTTCTTTGTTTCTTACTTCCACGTTCCCATCACCAGTAATTATCAATACATCTTGGCCTTAATGGTTAGTGTGTAAATTTGAATAATAGTTGTGTTAAATGGTCTTCCTTGTAGTCATACGTATATTATCCTATCGTTCACAGGATTGTACTTCAGGATAGATCTTGAAATATTCTTTTTGACAATGAATGTGATGTTATTCCTCTTCAATTTGTCATTCCCAGCATAGTAGACCATATGATTGTGTGATTCAAAATGGTCAATACCAGTCCATTCCAGCTCACTAATGAGCGATATATCCATGCATTCCATTTCATTTTTTGATGACTTCCAATTTTCCTATATTGATACTTCGTACACCCCATATTTCAATTATTAATGCATGTTTGCAGCAGTTTCTTCTCATTTTGAGTCATGTCACATCAGCAATGAAGGTCCTGAAAGCTTGGCTCCATCCACGTCATTAAGGTTGACTCTAAGGAGGCAGCTCTTCATGAGTTGCATTTTGAGTACCTTTGAAAGTGAGGGGTTCCTTTTCTGGCATTATATCAGACAACGTTCTGCTGCTATTCATAAGGTTTTTACTGGTCATTTTTTTCAGAAATAGAACACCAGGTCCTTCTTCCTAGTCTGTCTTAGTCTGGAAGCTCCGCTGAAACTGTCCACCAAGGGTGACCCTGCTGGTATTTGAAGTACCAGTGACAAATCTTCCATTATCACTGCAAGCCACAATAGTACAAAAAACTGACAGATGAATGGTGGCCCTTTATCTGTAGGATGTAAAATTACAATATAGTAAAGAGAAAGTGTCAAGGCATTGTCTGATAGGGATTAAGAGCGTGAGTTTGGTGTCTGGCAGCCTAGGTTCAAATGCTGACTGCCTGCCTGCCTCATACTATTTCATGATCTAGGACCTTGCTGCTCAATGTATGATCTACCTGTCAGTAGTCTCAGCCTTCATCTGGGAGCTAGTTAAAAATGCAGAATCTCTTTTTGTGATGATGATCTCACTTATATAAAAAGACAAGAAAAGGCAAATGTATAGAGACCAAAATTTATTAGTGGTCCCCAGGGTTGGGAGGGAGCAGAAAAAAAGGGGATTAATGGTGATGGAAAAATCACATTGATTAAGGGTAAGGTTGTACAGCCGAGTATTGCAAGTGCTGTCAATAAGTAGTACACCTATAAAAAGCTGAATTAGCAAAAGTTGTGTGATAGATATACTTAAAACAAAGACAAAGGAAAAAAAGAGTAATGGCTGAAGCTGCTTATGTACAACCAAATAGCTCATGGGATTTGGTTCCTTGGTTTGGAGGTTTAGGGTCATGGTTTCATTGGCCTAATAATGTATTCAGTGTTCCTGTTCTTTCTCCTAGTTTGTTCTAGTGCCTGAGGTCTTAAAAGCTTGCAAACAGCCATCCAAGTCACAACAATTGGTCTCTATTCACCTGGAGCAACGGAGAAAGAAGGGTAGTTAGTAAAAAGGAGGAGAATACGAAATGTGGCCTATTGCCTCCATGAACAACTGCCTCCTTTATCATGGGAACAGAACTGGGTGATGCCCATCTACCATTACTGAACGTTTTAATCAAAGATTCCATAGCAGAGTCATGATCAAAATTGGGAAATGCAGAACATAATTTCACATTCTCATTGGACTCCAGACTTACTGGAGCCATGGAGGATAGCTTAACCCCTGACACTATTGCTCTGAGATTATCGTTAAATCTTAACCAAAAAATACCTCAATTTACAATAATATTTATCACATATTTTTCTGTTTTAAAATTGATAATAAACTTACGCATATAATAATTTTTGATAATATAACTCTGATAACTAAATAGAGAAATTGACAGTTTAAAACATGAAATGGGGAAAATGCTGTACGATCTGGTATGGGAGGGGGTCCATAGGGAAGGGGTGACACCATGACTTACTGCACAGGGTGACACCAACCCTAGTGACACCACTGGCTCTCTTAAAAACTATATATATATGGGATTGATTTGACAATAGCAACCTGAAAGATTAGGGGGCAGCGAGTTTATGTTAATGAGGGAGGAAAAACTCAGAAAAGGAGGGTGAAAATGGTTACATAACTCAAAGAATCAATGTCACTAAATTATACATGTAGAAACTGTTTAAGTGGTATATGTTTTGCTATGTGTAATCTCAATGACAACATAATAAATAAAATTTAGAAAAAAAATGCAGAATCTCAAGAACCATCCAGACTCATTGAATCATAATTTACGTATTAACTAGACCTCTAGGTGATATATATGCACATAAAATTTGAAAAATATTTCTCTAAGAAACACTTGAGTATGCATGTCCTAGCTTCTTCATTTCTAAAATGGACATACAATGCCCTACTTCCTAGAATTGTGGAGTTGCATTCCATAGGGTTTTCAAAGCTACTATCTCTCATAAGCAGATAGCAGGCCTTTCTTCTGAGGCACCTTTGGGTGGGTTGGAACTACCAACCTTTTGGTTAGTAGTGTAGTGCTTAGATGTTTGCCCCACCCAGAGACTCCTACATGTATGATGTAATTGGTGGTGTGCCATTGAGTCAATTCTGAGTCACAGTGACCCTATATAACAGAGTAAAACTGCCCCATAGGGTTTTCTAAGCTGTAATTTTTACAGGAGCAGATCACCAGGTCTTTTCTTCCGTGGGTAGGTTCGAACTGCAGACCTTTCAGTTAGAAACCAAGTGCTTAATGACTGGGCCACCAGGCCTCCTTCCTATATGTATAGAGATAGCAAATGCCCAGTAAACGTTAATGAAGGCAAGTCATAAAATATGGCTTAGGATTCTGAAATTGCATTCTATGCTCTAGTGTGCACACAATTACAAGTAACTAAAACCAAAAACCAAACCAAACCACACTGAATTTTAATTCTAAATCCTAACTGACTTTTATGACCATTTCCCCAAATGAAATAGTCATTTGAAAATGAGTGGTTTCAAAATGGCCTTTAATACTAATTGCCTGGCTGTGCGTCACTTCACTTTTCTGGGAATCAGTTTCCTCATCTGAATAAAGACTGTTCAGTTAAGGTCCTTTTTAATCCTAAGTTTAGATTTTAAGCTATTTGGTATGAAAACTAATACTCTTACTTGCTGATTAATTTTAAAATGTCACAACTCAGTTTTAACGATGGTACAATTCTTAGCTTAACTGATAAGTATTTTAACCTAGAGGGTAGGAAAAAGAACAAAAAAGGAAGGATGACCAGAATAAGAGGCAAAATCTGAATGAGGAACTGAGAAGTATCTTGTGGATCTCTGATTTCTGGACTATAAATGTCAGGTCTCTAAGGCTGCTTCCAGTGAAATATTCTAGGCCAGAGGTTCTTAACCCTTTCGTGACCAAATTATTTTTTATGCTTGTTAAGCATCACTGGGCATAAAAATCACCCTAGGCTCTTCTTGTTAAAAATACTGATTCCTGTGGCTGCATCTCTTAAGACTCTAATTCAGGAGGTCTGATGTATGAAGCTCTGGAATTTGCATTTGTAACAAACATCCTAGGAAATTATAAGGAAAGCAGACTTCAATTTGAGAAACCCCATGCAAGGTGATTTTTCTTGTATCAAATACAGCTTGAGTCTTACATATTAGATCGTATAATATAAACTTATTTTCTACCCATGCACATTAAACACTCATAAGCACTCCATAACATTGTACATAGGTAGAACAACTTCACCTGGGAAATAAATACGAAGTTCAAGTTTGAAGTTCTATGTTGGACATAAGAAGCAGCAGTTAAGCAAATAGTTTAATGGCCATGTATCTCTTTGTCCTCATCTATAAAATAGGACTGACCTAAAAGGTTCTTAAGGAGCCTTGGTGGCATAACAGTTAAGCACTCAGCTGCTACCCAAAAGGTTGGTGGTCAGCTCTGGCTCCAGGGTTCTGAGGGAGCAAAGACCTGGCAATCTGTTCTCGTAAAGATTACAGCCTAGAAAACCCTATGAGAGGGTTCTAGTCTGTCATATGGGGTCACTATGAGTCAGCATCAACTCAATGACACCTAATAACAAAAAGGTTCTTGTAAGGATTGTATGAATTAAGTATTTCAAAAAATTCTAGAACAGTTTCAAACATAATGTTAATGATATTTCTTCAGCTCATGATTCAAGTTTATTAGCTTCTTGAGGGCAGGGATTGCATCTTTTAAATTTCTTTTAGCTGACAACTGTTGTTTCTGCCAGTCTAGCATTCCCTTCCCCTTATTTTGGTAATAGCCTCCTGATTTTATTTTGGGAGGGGGACGGGCCTCTCTTCTTGCATTCCCAGTCCATGTGGTTGGGAAGGAGAAAAGTGGCTCCAGCAGTGTGCCTGTGACTGGCCCGGCAATCAGAAAACACCATTCCTCCTGACCACTGTAATTGGCTCAAGAATTTGTAAGTGACCCAATGGGAGCCAGCCTCAGAACATTTGCTGAAACCACTGGGAAAGAGACGCTCTCTTTTTGTTGAAGTTGCTAAATCAATAGCTTAGAACTGTCAGGGGCCATGTTTGTCACCACTGAAGAAATCCTGGCTGAGAATGAAGCCAATACAAAACAAAACAGAACCACAAGAGTGTGAAAGAAAATATGTCTGATTGTTTGGGGCCCTGAGTTAATAACGACGGATCACAACTGAAACTAAACTTTTCCATTACAAGAACCTCTCTGACTGTCTTTCTCTCTCTTCCTGCTAAGCAATTACTATGCGTAGGAAGTTTTCAACAAATATTGACTAATTTGTTTCACTAGTAGGGGGGAAAAAAAAGCCCTTAGTCACAGGTGACAAGGCAAGGGGGGTTTTAAATTATTGCAACGTTTTGGTGCTTCATTCAGAAATACATAACACACACGTATATAACTGAGATCTTTTTAATTAGCAGAGCAACCAAAAACATCTTGTATAACTATTAGACATTAAATGTAAACACTATCTATAAATTACCGTTCTTCTCCATGTAATTCACCACCAAATAGTTCCTATAGTTGTTAGCAAAAAGCACCCAGCTTGAAAGATGAGTCACAGTCAGGTTGTCTGGCTCCAGCTTGAGATCCCAAAATGTGGAACTCTCTGTTCTCTTACTCCTTTATTGTTTCTGAGATCTGAAAGGGAGTAGTTTAACCTCAATTCTCGCATCTGTATGAGCTGACTAGAATAAAGGATTCACTAAGTAGGTAGATATGAGGTTTTCCTCTTTGTTCCTACAGGCTTTTGAAAATTAAAAGGATGGCTCCAAGTGAGCAATTCTTTATTCCTTTAACATGCTGCCATCATGTGGTTACTTTGCTCATTCACATTCAAATGTCCTAAAGTCAACAATGTCTACAATGACCCCTTTCCCAGTAAGGGGCGAGCAAGGAAATCCCCAAAGAAAATGAAGGCGAGTAGGATATGTCCTTTTCTTAATTCTAGTATGCCATAGGGTAGAAACATATGTGTAAGTAATGACAATGCAACACACACGGTGGAATGCAGTAGGAATCTAAAAAGGGACAGCGCAAAGGAGGCTCGGAGGAAAGAGTCAAACGTCTTAGAGGCCAATCTATTTCAAAACTTTTAAGGCTGAAATTCCAGAAAACATCCTTCATAAAAGTTGATATTATTTACTCAAGCTATTCTTTCCTTGCAAAATCTCAGCAACCATCCTCATTTTAATTCTGAGGTGCTTGAGCCCAACAGAATTTGCCAAATGTCTCAGTAAGTTAAAAATCAAAAGTGAGGCTTTTTGGTCAGAGTTAGATATAATAAAAAATACCTTGGATTTGTAGAGCTTTCTATAGTTTACCCACCACCCATCTGTTGGCTTGTTGTACTACGGTGGCTTGCTATGGGGGGGATGCTGGAAGCTAGGCCGCCGGTATTTCAAACGCCAGCAGGATCACCTACAGTGGACAGGTTTCAGCAGAGCTTTTACACTAAGATAGTCGAGGAAGAAGGATCTGGTAATCTGGTTCTGAAAAGTTGCCAATGAAAATCTTACGGATCATCATAGAACATTGTCCGACTCACTAGCTTTGGTCACATCATCAGGAGAGATCGCTAGCGGAGGATGTCATGTTTGGTGAAGGAGAGGGCCACTGAGGGCAAGAGTGATCCTCAGTGAGATGGACTGACCCAGTAGCTGCAACAGTGGACTCGTACATGCTGGTGATTGTAAGGATGATACAGGACCTGGCAACATTTCATTCTGTTGTACATAAGGTCGCCTTGAGTTGGAGTCAGCTCAAAAACCAAAACCAAACCCCGTGCCATCTAGTCGATTCCGACACATAGCAACCCTATAGGACAGATTAGAACTGCCCCATAGAGTTTCCAAGGAGCGCCTGGCATCAGCTAGATGGCAGTTAATAACATATAGTTCACATTGCTCCTTTTTCTTACATTCTTTTAACGTTATTCTTTTATCAGGCCACAGAGGCGGGTGGGTTAGAAAAAAGTCTATCAACATTTTCTGACTCCAGTACATTTCTTTACTGCATCTGGCTTTATGCACAAGCGCTCAAAAGCTGAGGTTTAATTTAATTAGATAAGTCCATGTGAAAATACCCGTGAGTTTTGAAATTTTCTGTCATTTCCTATAATAACAAAAAAAATTCCAGGAAAATTAGTAGGATTAACTCTATTGTAATACTAACTGCCAAAATGTTTCCAGAATAAATTTTAGCACCTAGAAAGAGAATTGGGGACATAGTACATTTTTAAATTACAAAAATAAAAAAACATGCTTTTAGTACTGGGTACAGGGCCAATACTTACTTAGCACATTCTGCTTATATTTAATCGCATAGACCATGCCCGTAAATTATTCTTTGAGAATATTACAACCATAAATTGCTTACAGAGAACTCTTTTCCAGTCTGCCGACATTTGTGAATGCCATGATCTCAGACTTCTGGCCCTCAGCACTACTTTCTTCCTAAATCAGAAGCTGATAACAACTAATAGAGTCTTTTGCAATCTCCTTTCCTCCTTCCCTAGAGACAAATTTTATTAAGATCAGCAACAAGATTAGATGGGGAAAAGAGGGTTATATTAACTGTCTTTTGCACCATGTATACCTTTGTGACTAGCTCTATCTTAACTATTATAATTCTAGAAAAATACAAAAACCATAATTGTTATTTTCATCCAGAAAATATTAGTGTGTTAAATAATTTTTGAGAAAAAATGAACAGATGGAAAAAAGATCATAATTTAATAACCGGAATAAAAAACCTGTTGCTGTCGAGTCGATTCCAACTCATTGCAACCCTATAGGACAGAGTGGAACTGCCCCAAAGGGTTTCCAAAGAGCGGCTGGTGGATTTGAACTGCCGGCCTTTTGGTTAGCAGCCGAGCTCTTAACCACAGTGCCACCAGGGCTCCAATCAGAATAACCCAACCCACTACCCACCAAAAAAAAAAAAAAAACCCACTAGAGGGTTAAAAATGGGTACTCCTAGAAATAAAATTTGATTTTGGCCGTTATTTCTCTAACCATATCCCCCTCTTTCCCTGTCCCAGACAAATTCTGATCCAGCTGTGCAAAGAGAAGACCGATTGTTTTCCTCTTTAGCCCTCAATAGTTCAGGGCCAGAGAAGATATAGAATATTAGTCTTTGTGATTCCAGAGTAGCAGTCTTTTAAAAATCCTGTGCAAATTGTTAATTCACTCAGCTGCTAACCTCAAGGTTGGTGGTTCAAGTCCACCCAGACATGCCTTAGAAGGAAGATCTGACAATCTACTTCCAAAAAATCAGCCTTTGAAAACTCTGTGGAGCACAGTTCTACTCTACCACTCCCATGAGTCAGAACTGACTTGAAGGCAATTGATGGGCCCAGAGAAAATTGATTGAGAATTGCTGATGACAATCTTTTTCACCATCCAGAATCTAAACACCCTTCCAGCTACAGGGTCTCTCCACCTTATAACACAAAGCCTGTTTCCAACTATAGAACCTGAAAATGCCTGATACTGGATTCCATAGTCTTCCTTTTAGGTAGAACCTGGACACCTGTCCCAGGTCACAGACCAGACATGGCCCAGACTGACCAAATCTGATGTTGTGGATCCAAAGAAGCAGAAGCTGCCCCAAATCCATCCTGGAAAAGCAGACAGAAGTCACATCCAGTTTCTGGGTTGGCTAGCAGCAACCACTGCGCTAGCAGCAGCAGCCAGGATCTATTATCAGTAGTGATTAAGCCACAGAGGATAGTCCTCAACCATGGTGATGGCTTCATGGTGCTGCAACATGATCCTGAACACTGTTTGTAGCTCAGTAGCCTGGTTACCCACCCTGCCAAGATTTCCATTTGTGTTTAAATCAGCCATAGTTTCTGATGCTTCCAACTGAGAGCGCTGACTATGTTTTAAGGAATACAGACATCTCTAATCATTTGGCTTTTTACAATAGGAAAAGTGGTCTCAAAATTCTATTCAATAGATAAAAATATTAAATGTACATTTAAATTCCTCATGAATATTTAAGAGAGAAGAGGCAGGTAAATAGGAAAAGTAAGGTAATTAGACATAGAAAAGAAAATGACTTCTGTTAAAAATGCCTCCAACTTCTTTTTTTTAATTTAAGATTAAAGAACTTCTGTCTGATTGATGGCCATTACTTAGCCCTTACTTTTACATAACTAAAAATGTCTGTGTCAAACTTCTTAAAATATCTAAGTAAAAATATTGGCAAATGATATTAATAGATAGTTAACAAAAATGGAAAAACAAATAGCTCATAAACACGTGAAAAGATGGTCAACCTCACTCAAAATAAGAGAATGCAATCAAAATAACAGTGAAATGCTATTTTTTTTACCTGTAAAATTGATAGTAACCAAAAAACTTGATAATACACTGTTGTAGACTGAGTTGGGGAAACAAGCCTTTTTATATGTTGCTGGTGGGAATATAAGTTGCGACAACCATTTTTTTAGAGGGAGACTAGAAGTATCCATTAAGATTACACATGTATCTAGCCTTGAACCTGGCAATTCTATTTCTAGAAATTGATCTTACAGATGGATACATACAAAGCGCAAAGCTACAAAAGTAAAAGGATATTAATTGCAACTTCAATAGGGAACCAATTAAGTCAATTCTGGAATGTACAAACAATAAAATACCGTGAAGCTACAGTAAACCATGGGGTCTCTATGAGTCAGAATTGACGTGATGGCAACAGGTTTTTTTTTTTTTTAAATTGTGCTTTAAGCGCCAGTTTACAAATCAAGTCAGTCTCTCCTACAAAAACTTATACACACCTTGCTGTGTACTCCTAGCTGCTCTCCCCCTAATAAGACAGCCCACTCCTTCCCTCCATCCTGTATTCCCCGTGTCCATTCAGCCAGCTCCTGTCCCCCTCTACCTTCTCATCTCGCCTCCAGACAGGAGCTGCCCACAGTCTCAAGTGTCTACTTGAGCCAAGGAGCTCACTACTCACCAGTATCATTTTCTGTCTTATAGTCCAGCCCAATCCCTGTCTGAAGAGTTGGCTTCAGGAATGGTTTCAGCCTTGGGCTGGCGTCCAGGGACCATGACCTCCCGGGTCCCTCCAGTCTCGTTCAGACGATGAAATCTGGCCTTTTTGCAAGAATTTAGGACCTCCATCCCACCGTTCTTCTGCGCCATCAGGGATTCACTGTTTTGTTCCCTTTCAGGGTAGTCATCGGTGGTAGCACGGCACCATCTAGTTCTTCCTGTCTCAGGCTGATGTAGGCTCTGGTTTATGCGGCCCTTTCTGTCTCCTGGGGTCATCTTTACCTTAAGTCTTTGGTGTTCTTCATTCTCCTTTGCTTCAGGTGAGTTGAGACCAACTGATGCATCTTAGATGGCTGCTTGCTAGCATTGAAGACTCCAGTCGCCACTCACCAAGGTGGGGTGCAGAACGTTTTGTTAATACATTTTCTTATGCCAATTGACCTAGATGTCTCCTGAAACCACAGTCCCCAGGTTTGTTTTTTTTTTTTTAATAGTAAACCAGGGAGCTCTTCAAATACTGATATGGCAATCATGGCCAAGACTTATTGGTAAGAGGTTAAAAAAAAAAAAAAAAAACTTAATTATGCTGTATGTTACATTAGGAGAAAACAATAATTATAGCTATCTTTATATTTATGATTATATTTGTGAGTATATACATACGTATTTATAGAACATCCCTGGAAGGTCTTATAAAAAATGATAATACAGGCAGTATTGCTTCTGAGAAAGGGAATCAGACATTTGGGAAATAGGGTGCAGAGGTAGATTAGACTGTATATATGACCTTTTGAATTTTATAACATGTTTCAGTATTATCTATTTTAAAAACAAAAAAGTACTAAAGTACACTAATTCACATATTTGTACTTAAGGATATATTGCATTATTTTTATTTAACTATAAAGAAACTATAATATAAAAGACTCTTCAAAACCATAAAAACAAATTTAAAAATACACAAAAGAAGCACTTTATCAGGATTTGGGTTCCTGCAGAAAATATTCATAAACTTGTTTCTAGTTAAATAACCCATCTGTTGTTTGTTGCTGATCCAATGTGGCAGGTAAAGCTCCTTTCATGCATCTTTCCCTCTGACCCTAAGATTTCACCTTAGGCAAGTGGGCTTGTCAAAAGTGCAAGAACAAGAAGGAAGGAGGCTTGTATGTGGTCAGGGAAGGAAAAGAAAGGGATACAGATTATAGAGGGAGAAGAAGGGTCTTGAATCCACAAGCCATGGTTACACAGCTATGATAGTCCCCAGCTGTCTCCAGAACCTTGGTACAAATGTCTTTCAAACAGAAAGCAAAGCAAGGGTAGAGATGCTGCTACGGGAAATATCCAGTGGTGTTTTGGCGTGGCTGCAAGATGTGCACCCAAAGCTGAGGTTTCAAGGGTCCTTAAATATTATATAGAATCCAACTGATTATTTAATTTTTACATATGAGGAAACCAAAGCCTACGGCAGCTGTGACTTGCCTGGTCATACAACCTGAATGTCACAGGATTAGGATAATAACCAATGTCTGCCAACTCCCAGTGTAGTGTTTTTTTTCTAATATACCACTTTCATCCCCTTCCTCCACAGGAATGATTCTTTCACACAGTTAGTTTTACAGGTTTACTCCCAGAAGAAATATATTCCCAGATGAAATATAGTCAAGAGGAGTGTTTCTCACACACACACACTGGTAGTTGAGCAGTCTAGGCTGCTACCATTCTTGATCTGTCAGTTTGATACCACTCCTTAGGCTGGCATAAGACTGTAGGATTAGTGAAGTGAGTCCTAACAGAGTTAATGCTGTGTTCTAGTCAAGGCTCTTTTGAGTGCAAAGATCAGAAACATAATCAATTAGTTTAATTAACAGCGGAGCTAATACTGAGGATAGAGTACTGTTTTTGGCTCTCACAGAATCCAAGGACAGGAAAGAAGTATGGACAGCCTGCATATGAAATGGAAAGTTGGGAACCAAAAAGTTGTCTATATTTTGTAAGGGATAGGACAAAATCTAAAAGGAATAATTTGAATTCCTGAAGTGAAACTTAAAAAAAAAAAAAAAAAACCTCTTAAAGGAAAACAGAATGGGTAAGACATGGCTCAACCATCAGCTCTTGTTAAAAAAAAAAAAAAGTCAAGATTTTTTGGCTAAAAATATTAATAGGAACTTAAGACATACTAATAGAAGTATAGAGTCCAGGACAAGAGAGTTATTTTTTTCTGTATTATTCATACCATATTTGGAATATTGTGCTCCATTCTACTGTTGTTGGTAGGTGCTGTCGAGTTGGTTCTGACTCATAGTGACCCTATGCACAACAGAACAAAACACTGCCCGGTCCTGCACCATCCTTACAATCTTTGTTATGCTAGAGCCCATTGTTGCCGCCACTGTGTCAGCCCACCTCATTGAGGGTCTTCTTCTTTTCTGATGACCCTATACTTTGCCAAGCATGATGTCCTTGTCCAGCGACTGATCCCTCCTGATAACATGCCCAAAGTATGTAAGACACAGTCTCGCCATCCTTGTTTTTAAGGAGCATTCTGATTGTGCTTCCTCCAAGACAGATTTGTTCATTCTTTTGGCAGTCCATGGTATGTTCAATATTCTTCACCAACACCACAATTCCAAGGCGTCAATCCTTCGGTCTTCCTTATTCATTGTGCAGCTTTCACATGCATATGATGCGATTGAAAATACCATGGCTTGGGTCCGGAACTTCTTAGTCTTCAAGGTAACATCTTGGCTTTTCTACACTTTTAAGAGGTCCTTTGCAGCAGATTCGCCCAGTGCAATGCGTCTTTTGATTTCTTGACTGCTGTTTCAATAGGTGTTGATTGTGGATCCAAGTAAAGTGAAATCCTTGACAACTTCAAACTTTTCTCTATTTATCATGATGTTGCTTATTGCTGCAGTTGTGAGGATTTCTGTTTTCTTTACGTTGAGGTGCAATCCATACTGAAAGCTGTGGTCTTTGATCTTTATTGGTAAGTGCTTCAAGTTCTCTTCACTTTCAGCAAGCAAGATTGTGTCATCTGCATAACGCAGGTTGTTAATGAGTCTTCCTCCAATCAGATGCCCTGTTCTTCAAATAGTCCAGCATCTTGGATTATTTTTTCAGCATACAGATTGAATAGGTATGGTGAAGGATACAACCCTGATGCACATCTTTCCTGACTTTAAACCACTCAACATCCCCTTGTTCTGTCCAAACAATTGCCTCTTGATCTATGTAAAGGTTCCTCATAAGCACAATTAAGTGTTCCAGAATTCCCATTCTTTGCAATGTTATCCATAATTCGTTATGAGCCACATAGTCAAATGCCTTTGCATAGTCAATAAAACACAGGTAAACATCCTTCTGGTATTCTCTGCTTTCAGCCAGGATCCATCTGACATCAGCAATGATATCCCTGGTTCCACATCCTCTTCTGAATCCAGCCTGAATTTCTGGCAGTTCTCTGTCAATATACTGCTGCAGCTGCTTTTGAATTATCTTCAGCAAAATTTTGCTTATGTGTGATATTAATGATATTATTCTATAATTTCCACATTTGGTTGGATTACCTTTCTTGGGAATTAACACCAATATGAATCTGTTCCAGTCAGTTGGCCAGGAAGTTGTCTTCCATATTTCTTGGCATAGATGAGTGAGCACTTCCAGCACTACATCAGTTTGTTGAAACATCTCAGTTGATATTCTGTCAATTCCTGAAGCCTTGTTTTTCGACAATGCTTTCAGTGCAGCTTGGACTTCTTCCTCCAGCACCATCAGTTCCTGATCATATGCCACCTCTTGAAATGGTTGAATGTCGACTAATTCTTTTTGGTATAATGACTGTGTATTCCTTCCATCTTCTTTTGATGCTTTCTGAGTCATTTAATATTTTCCCCATAGAATTCTTCACTATTGCAACTTGAGGCTTGAATTTCTTCTTCAGTTCTTTCAGCTTGAGAAATGCCAAGCGTGTTCTTCCCTTTTGGTTTTCTATCTCCAGCTGTTTGCACATGTCATTATAATACTTTACTTTGTCTTCTCGAGCTGCCCTTTGAAATCTTCTGTTCAGTTCTGTTACTTTATCATTTCTTCCTTTTGCTTTAGCTGCTCGACAGTTGAGAGCAAGTTTCAGGGTCTCCTCTGACATCCATCTTGGTCTTTTCTTTCTTTCCTGTCTTTTCAATGACTTCTTGCTTTCTTCATGTATGATGTTCTTGCACAACTCATCTGGTCTTCGGTCATTAGTGTTCAATGTGTCAAATCTATTCTTGAGATGGTCTCTAAATTCAGGTGGGATATACTCAAGGTCGTATTTTGGCTTTCGTGGACTTGCTCTGATTTTCAGTTTCAGTTTGAACCTGCATATGAGCAACTGATGGTCTGTTCCACAGTCAGCGCCTGGCCTTGTTCTGACTGACAATATTGAGCTTTGCCATCGTCTCTTTTCCACAGATGTAGTCAATTTGATTCCCGTGCGTTCCATCTGGTGAGGTCCATGGGTATAGTCACCATTTATGCTGGTGAAAAAAGGTATGATGGAGTCTTTGGTCTTGAAAATTCTATCATTCGATCTCCGGTGTTGTTTCTACCACCAAGGCCATATTTTCCAACTACCGATCCTTCTTCTTTGTTTCCAACTTTTGCATTCCAATCACCAGTAATTATCAATGTATCCTGATTGCATGTTCAATCAACTTCAGACTGCAGAACCTGATAAAAATCTTCAGTTTCATCTTTGCCCTTAGTGGTTGGTACATAAGTCATATTAACTGGCCTTCCTTGTAGGTTTACAGACACTATCCTATCACTGACGGTGTTGTACTTCAGGATAGATCTTGAAGTGTTCATTTTGATGATGAATGCAGCACCATTCCTCTTCAAGTTGTCATTCCCAGCATAGTAGACTATATGATTGTCTGATTCAAAATGGCCAATACCAGTCCGTTTCAGCTCACTAATGCCTAGGATACCGATGTTTATGCATTCCATTTCATTTGTGATGATTTCCAATTTTCCTAGATTCATACTTTGTACATTACATGTTCCAATTATTAATGGATGTTTGCAGCTGTTTTCTTCTCATTTTGAGTCATACCACATCAGGAAGTGAAGGTCCTGAAAGCTTTACTCTATCCACATCATTAAGATCAACTCTACTCTGAGGAGGTAGCTCTTCCCCAGTTGTCTTTTGAGTGCCTTCCAACCTGGGGGGCTCATCTTCTGGCAGAATATCAGACAATGTTCCGCTGCTATTCATAAGGCTTTCACTGGCTAATTCTTTTCAGAAGTAGACTGCGGGTCCTTCTTCCTCGTCTGTCTTAGTCTGGAAGCTCAGCTAAAACCTGTCCTCCATGGGTGATCCTCTTGGTACCTGAATACTGGTAGCATATCTTCCAGCATCACAGAAACATACAAGCCCCCACAGTACGACAAACTGACAGACATGTGGGGCCCTCCATTCTAGATACCACGAAAGAAACAAAAAATAAAGATATGCAAGAGGCAGTAGTTTGATCAGTAAAAATTTTGAAAACATAATCTAGAAGAAACCCTCAAGAGGACTTGATTACTCTCTTCAAATGTTTGAGGAGCATGGAGATAGGCTTATTCTGTGTGACTATGGAAATAGAGCTAGGATGGATGAGTGGAAATTGTGGAAATGGAATAGTATATGTTGGGTGACATTCAGCATCATGCGCAGGGTCAGGTGTGGACTGTGGTGTGGATCCATGTGCTTTGTTGCATGGTGAAGAGTTTTTTCAGCACATAGCCCAATCCTGGAAAAAAAATATTTATAGAGCTCATTTTTTTCAAAGTCAGAATAGCTTTCTTGAATCCCACTAGGGAAGAAGTTTTACCACTTAAATTACATGCTTTTTGCTAAAGAAGAATGTTGAGAGATTTTGGCACTTCTATGTAGCCACTAAAATGTTAATATCTGGACATGTTTGCAAAATAACATTTTTACCCTTTATATTGATATAGTGCTTGAGTTCACAAAATGAATTATCTCATTTTAGTCTTGAAACACCTCTGCAAAGTAGACATTTCTATCCCTGGGAAACTGAGGCTTAGAGAAAAAAAAAAAAGACTTTTCAGAGATCCTAGAAAATGAGGATAATGTTCAAGCAAGACTTAGTTCTTTCCATTTGAGGCAAACTTTATTAATCAAGGTGGTTGCCCTGAATACTTTTCCTCCTCCTTATCATTATGTCTAAGGAGGCATGGTGGCACAAGTGGGAAATGCTTAGCTGCTAAATGAAAGGTTGGCAGTTCAAACCCACCCAATAGCTCCGTGCAAGAAAGACTTGGCGATCTGCTTCCATTAAGATTGTTGTTGTTATTAGGTGCCATTAAGTCTATTTTTGACTCACAGTGACCCCATAGGATAGAATAGAACTGCACCATATGGTTTTCTAGACCATAATCTTTATGGAAGCAGATCATCAGGTCTTCTCTCCTGCAGAGCTGCTGCGTGGATTCTAATTCCTAACCTTTCGATTAGCAGCTGTGCACTTAATCATTGCACCACAAGGACAAATTTCCATTGAAATTACACCCTAGGAAACCCTGTCAGGCTGTTCTGTTACATAGGGTCTTTATGAGTAGAAATCGACTAGATGGCACCTAACAACAACACAATATTACTATGTTTAGTATGAAGCTGAAAAGCAACCAACCACTGCATCACAAAGTAGATATATATATGCTTTTTCCACGCCCAAGAGAATTTTCAGATCAGGACATATTTGTTGAAGTGAATGAAACATACTCTGTATATCTACAAAGGAAGGTACTGCTTTTATAAAACACAGATAGTTCCCTACTTATAACAGAGTTCCATTCAGGCAACTCTGTCCTAAGTCAGTTCTGACATAAGTCGAATATCTCACTTTTTTTTTAGTTGTCATTATTATTGTTTTTATCAGTATCTTTATAAATCCAGGAGTGTTTTGAACAGTAAATCATGAAATCTAACATCTGCGAATGAACATCTGAGGATGATAACATCAGCAAGTTATGGGCTGCAACATATTACTAATGATAAAAAAAAAATGATAAGATGTACTAAAAAAAACAAAAATGATGTTTGTAAGTGCAGTTGTGGGTTGTGGTAACTTGAAGGCACTGTAGGTTGGGGACTACATGTACATTATTAACATGTGAAATTAATCTTGGCAATATTATCAGTTTTTCAATATTTTACTCATAATCCCCAAATATATTGATGCTTTGCATTTGGACTGCTGAGTAGCTATGACATAACCAGCTGTTGTTGTGTTTTAATTGACCAGAAAACAGCTGGTCCCTAAATCCAAGAAATAAAGATCCATAATGATGGACTTGAAGTTGATATTGCCCGGGTGTACAGGCACCTACCACAGCACCTGGCAAATATTAGGCACTTTATAAATGTTTGTTAAATAAGACAGCCTTTTCTCAAAAAACTTACATCAATCATTTACCTTTAACATTATTTAATTAGAAGTCATACCGCAACTCCATAGTTGTTTCTTTCAAATTTAATGTATCTTTAGTTTTTAAGTAATTTTTTTTCTTTAAAAAAATCAGTTGAATTTGAAATAACATAAGTAGAGCCCTGGTGGCACAGTGGTTAAGAGCTTGGCTGATAACCAGAAGACTGACAGTTCAAATCTACCAGCTGCTCCTTGGAAACCCTATGTGGCAGCTCTACTCAGTCCTATAGGGTTACTGTGAGTCGGAATCAACTTATGACGATGGGTTTGGTTTTATGGTTTTTTAAGTTAATAAGTAGGAAGACCTGCCTGTCAAACATGAAGGAAATGATTGTCATTTACTAAAACTAAAAATTAAATTCTCATAAATATAAATGTTTAATTCATTTAGCATTTTTATAATTACGAAGAGTTACATTTTAATGTATATTTGTGGCAGGGTGGGGGGAGAGTAAAAGTTTTTTTACCACAACTCATGAAAAAATTCTGAAAAGATACTTCACTTTGAAAAGTTATATTATTTAGTAACACTTGAAAGTTTTTCTCAAATAATAGACTTGGGCCATATTTAATTACATGGGAAACAATGTCCCTGAAATTATTCTGAAGAAGGAAAAAGAAAGCTATGTAGAAGGACAAACCAAATGTAAGCTCAGCCTTAACATACAATAAAGTAACACTGTACTTTATAACAATGTGAATGGTGGAACAATGCGGCATTGCTCCTAGCGTTACATAGATTGGTATAGTTGGGAATATACAACAGCAATGTACAGAAGAACATTATGTAGAAAAAGTAGTACATAGACCAGTGCTTCTGAGCTGGTGCCACTCAGTGGGATACAGAGGTGCTCTCCACCAATGCAGGGCTTTCCTAACAATTAGTCAGAGATTTCTCCTTAACATCCATGTTCACAACAAATGAAATGTGCCATTTTCTACAGACCCTACCAGCCATCAATTTTTTATCCACTCCTCACTTGCAGGTGTACTTGCAGTAACGAGTTACTAGCAACAACAAGCACCTAGGTTGCTTTCTCTGTCCGGTAGGTATCTTTGTTGTGTCCCTCCCAGCCAAAGCTTCCTGCTGAGGATTATCTTTTGCTGTTTGACCTTCCCCATTACCTTAGCCACTTATTGTTATTATGGCTCATAATACATATATAATATTATTTGTTTTTGGTGCTCTATCGTTGCCGTAACAGGAGCCCTGGTGGTACAGTGGTTAACACTTGAGTGCTAACTGAAATGTCATCGGTTCTGACTCGCCAGCTGCTCTGCAGGAGAAAGATGTGGCAGGAAGTCTGCTTCCGTAAAGATTACAGCCATGGAAACCCTGTGGGGCAGTTCCACTCTGTCCTATAGGGTCGCTGAGTTGGAATTGTCTCAGTGGCAATAGGTTTAGTTTGGTTTTTTTGGATCATTGCCATAGCACTAAAATATTTCTTAATCATTTTCATCTTTTAATAGAATTTCTAAATTGTGTTTTAAAGCCATAACAATAAAATATGCACTCAACACACTACTATAATTTTAATGTCTATTATGAATTGAATTGTGCCACCCACACACATATACACAAAATATATGTTGGAATCCTAACCCTTACACCTGTGGATGCAATCCTGTTTGGAAATAAGATTTTATTTGTTATGTTAATGAAGCCATGTAAGCCTAGAAAGTGTCCTAAACCTAATCACTTTTGAGTTATAAAAAGAGCAGACTAGACATAGATGTAGGCACATACTGGAGAAGGCAGATGTGATGTCACAATCCGCCACAAGCCAAGGAACCAAGGAACGCCAGGGCTACCAACAAGGAAGAAACTGGCCCAGTCGAGACCTTGATTTGATCTTTTAGCCTCCAGAACACCGAGAAAATTAATTTCCGCTTTTTAAAGGCACCTACTTGTGACATTTGTGTTACAGCAACATTAACTATCAAAGACAATGTCTTAAAGCTTACTGTAAAAAAAAAAAATACTTTAAGAAAAAAAGTGCTGTTTCCATCCTGCCAGATCCAGGTCTTTTAAAGGCCCGATGAGTGAAAAGTGAAATTTGCTATAGACCAAGGGTTGGCAAACACTTTCTGTAAAGGGCCAGACAGTAAATATTTTCGACTTTGCATATCATACAGCCTCCGTTGCAATTATTTATCTCTGCGTTTGTAGCATGAAAGCAGGCATAGGCTGAGTTCCAATGAAACTTTACAAAAACAGGCTCTGGGTCATAGTGTGTCAAGCCCTGTGTCTTAGACGTCTAGTGCTGCTATAACAGAAATATCACAAGTGGATGCCTTTAACAAAGAGAAGTTTGTTCTCTCACAGTCTAGTAGGCTGCAAGTCCAAATTCAGGGCATCAGCTCTAGGGGAAGGCTTTCTCTGTTGGCTCTGAAAGGAGGTCCTTGTGATGCATCAGTCTTCCCTTGGGCTGGGAGCATGTCAGCTCAGGAGCCCAGGTCCAAAGGATATGCTCTGCTCTTGGCACTGCTTTACTGGTGGTATGAGGTCTCTCTGCTCGCTTCTCTCTTTTATATCTCAAAAGAGATTGGCTTAAGACACCATCTAATCTTGTAGATATCACCAGTATAGCTGTCACTAATCCATCTCATTACATCATCGTGATAGGATTTACAACACGCAGGGAAATCACATCAGATGACAAAATGGTAGACAATCGTACAGTACCGGGACTCATGACTGAGCCAAGCTGACAGATATTTTTGATGGACACAATTCAGTCCATGACACCATGATATAAACAATAAGAACTAAAGGAGATTAGAGAACAAAAACCATAAATGTAGACTCCTTTAGTTAGAAATCTTGTGGTGTGATCTGAGCTACATCTGGAAGGGTAGGCAGCGCAGGAAATGAACTCCAGGCAGGGGAAACCGCCTGTGCCAAGACACAGGCGTAGAACTGACCATATGGCATTTTAATTGAACCCCCAAACAAGTCTCTACGGAGGAAAGATTCACTTTGGCCTGGGGATAATAAAGTTGAATGTTTAGATGTTCTAGTGGTTGTGGATAAGGACAGATTACTAATGTTCCTGAAAGATGATCTGAAGAATTTGAACTTCAAAAAAAAAAAGGTTATGTAATTCTTATTGAGCCTCTATTTCCTTGTAAGTATTATCAGAGACTATGGTGTCTGTCAGAAAATTCTCACTGGAGAATCTTAACTAAAGAGACAGGGAGGAGTATGAGAAAGGGAAGGCATGAGATGAAGTACATCTGCTTTTACAGACATTCTCATTTGATTCTTATAGCACTTTTGTAAGAATCAAATTGTATGAACTCACGTATGATTGTCCTTTTATAAACTATAAAACATAATAAGAAATAAGATACTTACTTACGTAGGATTAAACAACCCTAGAAAATAGGGTGGTGATGTTGTTGTTAATTGCTCTTTAGTTCATTCTGACTCATGGCAATCCTATGAGTGCAGAGTAGAACTGCTCTGCGTGGTTCTCAAGGCTGTGACCTTTACGAAGCAGATTGCCAGGACTGTTTTTCAAGGTGCCTCTGGGTGGGTTTAAGCTGCCAATCTTTCAGCAAGTAGTTCACCACCCAGGGCTTCCTATAAATACGGTATGTTTCAATACCATTTTGCAGGCCTAGAAACTGAGACCCAGAGAGACTGGCTTTCCAGAGTTCACAAGCCAGTATTATCAGTACAGTGTGATAGAAAGAGAACTAGTTTAGAGATCAAAAGACTTAGGTTCCAAAATAATGGTAGTAGGAATCAGCCATGTAATCTTTGGAAAACAGTTGTTTACCTCTCTGAGTAATTTGTAAGAGATTGTTAGTAATAATAATACGACACTAGCTCACAGTGGTATAATGGTTAAGTGCTATGGCTACTAACCAAAAAGTCAGCAGTTCAAATCCACCAGGTGCTCCTTGTAAACCCTATGGGGCAGTTCTACTCTGTCTTATGGGGTTGCTACGAGTTGGAATCAACTTCATGGCAACGGGTTTGGGTTTTTTTTAGTAATTCACAGTAACTGTGAAAGTGACTTGAGATAATGTCTGTGTCTCTGCTCCTCCATACTCATCTCCTTTCTCCTCTCTCTTCGATTTTTCAACTTATCTGCACCCATTAATCTGAGGTTGCAAGTGGCCTGTCACATCCCAGCTCTACTTCTTGGGATCCCTTGGTGTAATCTTTCTCATTCAATTTCTACTTCTATCTAGATCAGTTTCAGTATTCCCAGCATCCCAAGTGAGCAAATATTATTGGTCTAGGTTAGGAAAAAATACACTCTCACAAAGACCTTAAACCTATGTCCTTATGCAGCCAGTCTAAGGGAATGGACTGTAAGCAAGAAGGGGGAAATTGGGTTTACAGGTACTGAGAGTAGAAGCACTAGTTACTATTCTTTTGATTCCTAGATGAGGTGCCTTCTAATGGACCTTACACTGGCAAAAAAAAAAACAGCAGTGGGAAATTACCACCTGGGGAATCCCAACAGCTGATCTTGAATCTGTCTCAAATGGTAAACTAGTTTGTTATGGATTCCATGTACCATTATTCAAATTTTCTGCCAGTGGGGTGAAAACCACACTTTATTCTTAGACTTGTGTGGGTGTCTTGTGAGTGAAGATTTCATTTTTATTCATTCCTTTTTGCCCCGATTGGGCAGTTTGCAATAAAAATAAATACTTTATCTTTTAATGATTTGTACACTTTTTAAGCTTTTTTTAGGAGGTAAAGAGCTCATGTCTTAATCTGCCTAAATACACAGAATTTTAGAATTGGAAATTATCTTTGAGTTAATTTTTACCAATTCCATCATTTTTTTTATAGGAAACCCTAGTGGCGTAGTGGTTAAGTGCTATAGCTGCTAACCAAAAGGTCAGCAGTTCAAATCCACCAGGTGCTCCTTGAAAGCTCTGTGGGGCAGTTCTACTCTGCCCTATAAGGTCGCTATGAGTTGAAATTGATTCAATGGCAATGCTTTTTTTTTTAATCATTTTATAGGTGAAGAAAACTGAATGTCCTAAGAGATAGAATGACTACCGCCATGTTCACTGGACTGTACATGTGAAGATCGATGAAATGGCAGATGTTTTGTTACAGTTGTTAAAAATATAATTTAAAATATTCCATTCTCCAGAGCAATAAGTACTATAAGTGATGTTGTTGTTAGTTGCTGTTTAGTCATTTCTAACTCATGGCAACCCCATGTGTGCAAAGTAGAACTGCTCCATAGGGCTTTCAAGGCTGTGGCCTTTTGGAAGCAGGTCACCAGGCCTATCTTCCAAGGCCCCTCTGGGTGAATCCAAACCACAGATATTTCAGCAAGTAGTTGAGTGCTTAACCATTTGCAACACCCAGGGACCTCTAAGTACTGTAAGTATTTATATATAAATCTAATGAACTATATGTGAAACTTCTATGTGAAAATTACAAGATATAATTGAAGGCCATATGAAGAACCAAATAAATGGAAAGATATGTCACGTTCATGGATTGGAAAAATCAAGATTAAGAAGATTTCCATTGCCCTCAGTTTGCCATGTATATACAATGTAATCCTTATTGTAACCATAATGCAAACAAGGCATTTTGTGTATATTTTGTGTTTGTGCATGTGCAGTATTTAACAAACTTTTCTTGGAAAAAAAAAATTCCTTGACTTTCTCTTCCCTATCCTTTTCCCTTAACCTTGCCCTTTCCCTTCCATTGCCCTCCCTCTTTCAGAATAATTCAGTCCTAAAGACATTGGGTAGAGCAGAGAAAGGCAAAAATCTATATCAAAAGGCTGACTTGAATGCGGTGTCAGAGCCCACGAGGAATGAGAAGGGTATTCCCATTGGAGAGGCAGAGGATTTGTTTGGAATGTCAGAGTATGAGAAATGTGAGGAAGGAAAGTGGCCCTGAGTTATGTGTCAGAGCCCAAGTGAAGTGAGGAAGGCCTTTACACAGAGCAGACGCCAGCATGGGAATTGGGAGCCCAAGAGGGGTGAGAATGACGTCAGGGAGAGAGCAACCTGTTGTCTGGTGCCAGAGCCAGGGCAGGATGAGGAGGGCTTTTAAATGTGTTTCAATTGTGGTTCCAGAGATTCTCATAAGTTAACATGGTAATAACCACAGTTGTACATGGTGGCTGAGGAACATTTTTTTTTTAATATTACAGTGTATAATTCATATTAAATTTGAGTACGTAAGTCTATCCAAATGTGACATCAATTCTTTATTATAAAGGTATCGATCATGCTTTAAGGGATAGTATACATTACAATATTAAAAAAACCATTCCCATCAAGTTGATTCCAACTCATAGTGACCCTATAGGACAGAGCAGAACATCCCCATAGGATTTCCAAGGAGTGGCTGGTGAATTTGAATTGCTGACCTTTTGGTTAACAGCCAGGCTCTTAACCACTGCACCACCAGGGCTCCATGGAAAGAAAACTGCAATAAAAAATAAAAAAATATGAATGACCAGATATTAAATGGATATTATACTAATAATTCTACTACTGCTCTATGAGTTTGTCGTACTGTAGCAGCTTGCATGTTGCTGTGATGCTAGAAGCTATGCCACCAGTATTTCAAATACCAGCAGACTCATCCATGGTGGACAGGTTTCAGCAGAGCTTCCAGACTAGAACAGGCTACTACAGACTACCGGTGACCTAGTTTTAAAAATATATGACCAGTGAAAACCTTATGATAGCAGCAGAATATTGTCTGATACAGTACTAGAAGACGAGACCCTCAGGTTGGAAGGCACTCAAAATACTTCTAGAGAAGAGCTGCCTCCTCAGAGTAGAGTCAGCCTTAATGACTTTGATGGAATAAAGAGATCAGAAGAAATGGTAAAGTAAAAGAACTGAGCAGGAGATTTCAAAGGGCAGCTCCAGAAGAAAAAATAAAGTATTATAATGAAATGTGCAAAGACTTAGAGATAGAAAACCAACAGGGAAGAACATGCTCAGCATTTGCTATGGATTGAATGGTGTCCCCCAGAAATGTGTGTCAACTGGGCTAGGCCATGATTCCCAGTATTGTGTGGTTGTCCTCCATTTTGTGATTAAAAAAAAAAAAGCCAAACCCGTTGACCTCCAGTGGATCCTGACTCGTAATGACCCTATAGGACAGAGTAAAACTGCCCCATTGAGTTTCCAAGGAGCGGCTGGTAGATTCAAAGTGCCAACCTTTTGGTTAGCAGCCAAACTCTTAACCCCTACACCACCAGGGTTCCCATTTTTTGTGATAGGTGATAGCAATTAAACTTTAAATATTTTATAAAATGTTATGCAACCCCATTGCAATTCTATGAGAGAGCAGCATCAGGCATTTTCAAGCTTTGTAGTAAGAGGCAATAAAAACTGTGCGGCACAAGTGGTTTGTAATATGCTGCTAACCTAAAGGTTGGCAATTTGAACGCACCCAGAGTCTCTGTGAAAGAAAAAAAAACAAACCAAACCCAGTGCCGTCAAGTCGATTCTGACTCATAGCGACCCTATAGGATAGAGTAGAACTGCCCTATAGAGTTTCCAAGGAGCACCTGGTGGATTCAAACTGCTGACCCTTTGGTTAGCAGCCGTAGCACTTAACCACTACGCCACCAGGGTTTCTCTGTGGAAGAAAGACCTGGCAATCTGCTTCTGGCAATCTGCTTCTGGAACGATTACAGCCAATAAAACCCTATGGAGCAGTTCTGCTCTGTAACACATACGTCTCCATGAATTGGGGGCCCACTTAATGACAACTAATAATAAGTTTAGGTCTAAGGACATTAAATAAGGTAGGAGTTGAGGATCCTTAGCATTTAATTCCTTTCTGCCAACTCCTAAAAAAAAAAATTCCAAAAGTGAGTATATGAATAGATATCAATAAACAATAAAGCATTAAAAATAGGTCTCACAAACTTGTAATAACCAAATATATTGCCACATCTCACATATTTATACGTGCTTCATTTAAAATCATCCATATCTTGCTTATATTCAGATCTTGTCACAAAGTTGCAGGTAATTACTTCCTGAATATCAATCATTTCTTAATATTCCACAGACTGCTCTTCATTAAATCAAAATTGTGCTAGTCTAATGATTTATTGGGATGGGGTGGAGGTACAATGGTGGTTTGGTAGTAGAATTCTCACCTTCCATGCAGGAGACCCTGGTTCAAATTCCAGCCAGCGCACTTCAGTGCAGCCACAACTTGTCTATCAGGGGAGGCTTGTGTTTTACCACAATGCTGAACAAGTTTTAGGGGAGCTTCCAACTAAGATAGGCTAGGAAGAAAGGCCTGGCAATCTAATCCTAAAAAATCAGCCAGTGTCATCGACCCTATGGATCATGGTGGTCCAATTCTGTTGTACATGGGGTCGCTATGAGTCGGGGTCCACTCAATGGCAGCTAACAGCAACAACAAATGACTTATGGATTTTACTCGTATTGAAAATATGTGTTGAATATATTTTGAGTCATAGAAATGTAGCATTATTATACTGCATTTTAAGCCTATTATGCTACATTTAAAGGCTTTTTTATTTAAGTCTATTTTTAGTAAAGTTGTTCTAAAAATCGTCACTTAACTAAGGATTAATAGCAATCATTTATAGCAACTTTCAGACTTACTGATGGGTGAATATTTTCAACTAATTATCTCAAATACCTGTTACATTTTAAAGCATCTCCATTTTCTCCCTATAATATAACTAACAAAATGGAGGTTTGGCTTTCTTTCTTATACTCTAAAAATATACTTCTTTGTTTAGAAATCACTACTTGTTACTGATGGCAATGCATATCTACAATGTAATTTGGAAACCAGGGCAATATAATAGTTTCTTGCATAATAAAGTACTGTTTGCCAGTAGCACTGATTATCTACTTTTTTGCTGTTCCAACTGTGGTCCCAGAGACACTCAGAAATTTGTGTGGTAATCACCATAGTTGTACATGGTGGCTCGGGAATATTTTTCAATATTATATGATTCATATTAAGTTTAAAAATATAATTCTATTTAAATGTGATATCAATTATTTATATTACTATACATATATGTAATGCTTTAAGAGACTGTCTAAATTGCAATGTAAGTGATAGCAATTAAACTTTAAATATTTCATAAAATCTTGTGTAACTCATAATTCTTGAACATCATAGTAAAATTTACAATTCATTAACAAATCTAAGTACTGCTTTAAGAATTTTATTAATAATTACAGATGTTATTGCCTCAGCAGAGTGAAGTTTTGGTCAATTAAAACTAATTTTAAAAAATTATCTAAAAGTTCTAACTAATCAGGAAATTTTTTCTAATTTTGCACACTGGCAACAAATTACACAAAAATCTTGATCATAACATACTTAGTGATTTTTCTGAAATGAAAATAAGAAAAATAATTCTTATGAATAAATAAATAATAATTTATTAGTTATACGTACAAGGGTGGTAAGACTGGGTCTTACTTACTTTGGACATTGTTGTCAGGAGGAATCAGTCCCTGGAGAAGGACATCATGCTTGGCAAAGTACAGGGTCAGTAGAAAAGAGGAAGACCCTCAACGAGGTGGATTGACACAGTGGCTGCCACAATAAGCTCAAGCATAACAACGATTGTAAGGATGGCACAGGACCGGGCAGTGTTTCGTTCTGTTGTACATGGGGTCGCTATGAGTTGGAACTGACTCGATGGCACCCAGCAACAACAATAACATGTGGCTTTACTTTATATCATCATTGATCCATCAATAGAAGGCCTAGATATACCAACAATAATTAAAATCAGTCACCCTTTAAATTTCTTAACTTGAAGTCATATAAAAATATTATAGCTGTTCACATTAAAAATTTTCTTATCATCATAAAATTCAGGACTATTTATATTTTAAGAGTATTTATATGTGATCCACCAGAAATGTTAGAGCTGATTTGTTAAAAGTTATTACATGAAAGTATAAAGTCAGTATTGTTTTATTCTCAAAGAACAGAGGATTTATGTGTCATTTACCTGGCTCATCTATAGCTTATCTGATAATACAGTTTGTGGCTCTGAAGAGAGATGACTGGTTGCTCCCTATACTAAAGAACATCATTGAAGATAACAAAAACAAAGCCAAAGTAGAGTAATAGGATGATAATAGAAATTGGTTACACATTAAGTTATTGGTATTTGCATTGTTTTATTTTGTGTTCTACAGATAGTATATTTGCTGGATCCTTGTTACAATCTAATAAATACAATCTATAAAAAATATGTATAGATACTATTAAAATTGTTAAATACTAATAGAATTACCAGATATATGCTATCAGGTCATATTATATTATGTCAAAATTAAAAAGATTATAAAAGAACTATTAGAAAATAGTAGATTTACTATATTATAGCTCCTCTATGGAAACCCTGGTGGCGTAGCAGCTAAGTGCTACGGCTGCTAACCAAATGGTCGGCAGGATCTTAGGAGTGCAAATCTAATAATTAGATGGAGTGGTATATTGTCAATGTTTATTTCCATTAAATACTTAAAGATTTCAAGTTACTGATAAGATGACCACTTTGATCTTGACCCAGGTGTTTTGAGGCTCCCCTATTCTGAGTATACCAACTTGCATGGATGATTCTAGATTCCTACATAATAAAAACATATTTCAGACAAACTTTATTATTGAAATATATTTTATATGGTTTTATTACCACTTCTATCTTCCCCAGAGTATCTCTTCTTTACAAGCAAATTTTCTATGCTATCCTTGAAGTGTATTTATTCTCTAATTGAAGACATCCCTGTTAGGTGAACTCTGTCTTCGCAATACTACATGCAGCCTCAATGCAAGGTATGCAGAAGTTCATCAGCAAGATGTTGTTTCTCTTAGAGATGTGTGGGGAGGGGAAGAATAGAACCAGGAAGCTGGAGGGTATGATTGGGGTGGGGCTAGAGGAAAAGCAAGAACCAGTAGTTGGCAGTAGATAGGGGATTTTGGAAAGAGTTGAGGTAGCTGCCAACTGCTGCGGAAATTCAGGGAAAGAAAAGAGATGTGTCAAGGAGATGTTATAGAGTTTGCCATATGATTTGCTGTTTAAACTCATCCTCCTTCACTTTAAAACCTTAAAGTTAGTTTTATTTGCAGGTCGTAGTCTTTCCTAATATCAACAAAAATAAAAATTTACCTGTTGAGGTAAAAAAAAATTGTGACCATTTACTGTCTAGTCATCCCTATATACAAGTTGTCCAGGGAAATGTGTAGAGAAGAGGACTTACAACCAAGCCTTGGAAAATTACCATCTTGAAGTCAGGTACTGAAGAAGGCAATAGTAGGGCAGAAGGCAGGAAAGAAAAGGAGAGGGAGTAACCACATGGTATCCTGGAACTCAAAAGAAGACATGTTTGGAGGAAAGAGTGAGTGGTCACACTGCTGAGACGTAAGAAGAAGGTAGACCTTTGGATTTGGCAACATGAAAGTCTTCAGTAACATTGACAAGAATATTTTTGGAGACTTGATGGGAATGAAAGTGTGTTGAATAGAGAATTGGAGGTGAAAAAAATGACTACCACATGCATAGAAAAGCCTTATGTCAAGGTTTTCAGTGAAGTGGAGCAAAGAAACTCTGGCAGCTTGAAGTGAACCTTGAGGAGGAAGAGGAACCCTTTCTTAGCTGGAATGGGGGCAAAGCAGGAAAAGGTGGGTGCATATGCAGAAAGTTGCACATTTGACATTGGAAGTAAAAGCACACTTTCATAAACTGAGGTCATAAATTGAGATTGAGGGAGTGAAGATGGGGTGAATTTTACATAGTGCTGATGCTTCGTTCTCACCCCCAGATATTCTGATTTAATTGGTATGGGGTGAAGCTAAAGCATTAAGAGTTTCACAGGCTTCCCAGGTGATTCTAATATGCAGCAAATTTTGAGAATCAGTATTTTAAGGTTGTTTGAGGATAGAGAAGGTATTTTCTCTGTTGTTGAATCGATTCACACTCATAGGGACACTATAGGATAGAGTAGAACTGCCCCATAGTGTTTCCAAGACTGTATATCTTTATAGAAGCTGACTGCCACATCTTTCTCCCATGGAGCAGCTAGTGGGTTCGAACCACTGATCTTCTGGTTAGCAGCCAAGCACTTAACCACCACACCACCACAGCTCCTTAGAGAAGGTATTCTTGTTTTTGTTAGGTGCCATCGAGTCAGTTCCGACTCATAGCGACCCTTATGCAAAACAGAACGAAACACTGCCTGGTCCTGTACCATCCTTAAAATCGTTGTTATGCTTGAGCTCATTGTGGCAGCCACTGTGTCAATCCACCTCGTTAAGGGTCTTCTTCTTTTCCGCTGACCCTGTACTCTGCCAAGCATGATGTCCTTCTCCAGGGACTGATCCCTCCTGACAAAATGTCCAAAGTATATAAGACATGGTCTCGCCATCCTTGCTTCTAAGGAGCATTCTGGTTGTACTTCTTCCAAGATAGGTTTGTTCGTTCTTTTGGCAGTCCACGGTAAATTCAATATTCTTCGCCAACACCCCAATTCAAAGGCGTCAACTCTTCTTCGGGCTTCCTTATTCATTGTTCAGTTTTCACATGCATATGATGTAATTGAAAATACCATGGCTTGGGTCAGGCCCACCTTGGTCTTCAGGGTGACATCTTTGCTCTTCAACACTTTGAAAAGGTCCTTTGCAGCAAATTGACCCAATGCAATGCATCTTTTGATTTCTTGACTGCTGCTTCCGTGGCTGTTGATTGTGGATCCAAGTAAAATGAAATCCTTGACAACTTCAATCTTTTCTCCATTTTTCATGATGTTGTTCATTGGTGCAGTTGTGAGGATTTTTGTTTCCTTTATGTTGAGGTGTAATCCATACTGAAGGCTGTGGTCTTTGATCTTCAATAGTAAGTGCTTCAAGTCCTCTTCACTTTCAGCAAGCAAGGTTGTGTCATCTGCATAACGCAGGTTGTAAATGAGTCTTCCTCCAATCTTGATGCCCTGTTCTTCTTCATATAGTCCAGCTTCTCGGATTATTTGTTCAGAATACAGATTAAATAGGTATGGTGAAAGAATACAACCCTGATGCACACCTTTCCTGACTTTAAACCAATCAGTATCCACTTGTTCTGTCTGAACAACTGCCTCTTGGTCTATGTAAAGGTTCCTCATGAGCACAATTAAGTGTTCTGGAATTCCCATCCTTCGCAGTGTTATCCATAGTTTGTTATGATCCACATAGTCGAATGCCTTTGCATAGTCAATAAAACACAAGTGAACATCCTTCTGGTATTCTCTGCTTTCAGCCAGGATCCATCTGACATCAGCAATGATATACCTGGTTCCACATGCTCTTCTGAAACCAGCCTGAATTTCTGGGAGTTCCCTGTCAATATACTGCTGCAGCCGTTTTTGAATGATCTTCAGCAGAATCTTGCTTGCGTGTGATGTTAACGATATTGTTCTATAATTTCCACATTCGGTTGGATCACCTTTCTTGGGAGTAGGCATAAATACGGATCTCTTCCTATCAGTTGGCCAGGAAGCTGTTTTCCATATTTCTTGGCATAGACGAGTGAGCAAGCACCTCCAGCGCTGAGTCTGTTTGTTGAAACATCTCAACTGATATTCCATCAATTCCTGGAGCCTTGTTTTTCGCCAATGCCTTCAGAGCAGCTTGGACTTCTTTCTTCAGTACCATCGGTTCCTGATCATATGCCACCTCTTGAAATGGTTGAATATCGACTAATTCTTTTTGGTATAATGACTCTGTATATTCCTTCCATCTTCTTTTGATTATTTCTGCATCATTTAATATTTTCCCCATGGAATCCTTCACTATTGCAACTCGAGGCTTCAGTTCCTTCAGCTTGAGAAACACCAGGCATGTTCTTCCCTTTTGGTTTTCCATCTCCAGCTGTTTGCGCATGTCATTATAATACTTTATTTTGTCCTCTCTAGAGGCCCTTTGAAATCTTCTGTTAAGTTCTTTTACTTCATCAATTCTTCCTTTTGCTTTAGCTGCTCGATGCTCAAGATCAAGTTTCAGAGTCTCCTCTGACATCCATCTTGGTCTTTTCTTTCTTTCATGTCTTTTCAGTGACCTCTTGCTTTCTTCATGGATGATGTCCTTGATGTCATTCCACAACTCATCTGGTCTTCGGTCACTAGTGTTCAATGCATCAAATCTATTCTTCAGATGGTCTCTAAATTCAGGTGGGATATATTCAAGATCATATTTTGGCTCTTATGGACTTGCTCTGATTTTCTTCAGTTTCAGCTTGAACTTGCATATGAGCAATTGATGGTCTGTTCCACAGTCGGCCCCTGGCCTTGTTCTGACTGATGATATTGAGCTTTTCCATCGTCTCTTTCCACAGATGTAGTCAATTTGATTTCTGTGTGTTCTATCCGGCAAGGTCCATGTGTATAGTCACTGTTTATGTTGGTGAAAGAAGGTATTTGCAATGAAGAAGTCGTTGGTCTTACAAAATTCTATCATTCGATCTCTGGCATTGTTTCTATCACCAAGGCCATATTTTCCAACTACTGATCCTTCTTTTTGTTTCCAACTTTTGCTTTCCTATCACCAGTAATTATCAATGCATCTTGATTGCATGTTCGATCAGTTTCAGACTGCAGCAGCTGATAAAAATCTTCTATTTCTTCATCTTTGGCCCTAGTGGTTGGTGCATAAATTTGAATAATAGTCATATTAACTGGTCTTCATTGTAGGCGTATGGATATTATCCTACCACTGACAGGGTTGTACTTCAGGATACATCTTGAAACGTTCTTTTTGACGATGAATGCAACACCATTCCTCTTCGAGTTGTCATTCCCAGCATAGTAGACTACATGATTGTCCAATTCAAAATGGCCAATACCAGTCCATTTCAGCTCACTAATGCCTAGGGTATCAATGTTTATGCGTTCCATTTCATTTTCGACAATTTCCAATTTTCCTTGATTCATACTTCGTACATTCCAGGTTCTGATTATTAATGGATGTTTGCAGCTGTGTCTACTCATTTTGAGTTGTGCCACATCTGCAAATGAAGGTCCCGAAAGCTTTACTCCATCCACATCATTAAGGTCAACTCCACTTTGAGGAGGCAGCTCTTTCCCAGTCATCTTTCGAGTGCCTTCCAACCTGGGAGGCTCATCTTCCAGCACTATATCAGACAATGTTCCACTGCTATTCATAAGGTTTTCACTGGCTAATGCTTTTCAGGAGCAGACTGCCAGGTCCTTCTTCCTAGTCTGTCTTAGTCTGTAAGCTCAGCTGAAACCTATCCTCCATGGTTGACCCTGCTGGTATCTGAATACCAGTGGCGTAGCTTCCAGCATCACAGCAACAGACAAGCCCCCACAGTACGAAAAACTGACAGACACATGTATTAGGCACCAACTATTTCCAGAAGTCCAGACTATCTGGTATGGGGGGAATAGAAGACATAGGAGTCATTCCTTGCTTTCAGGGAGCCTACAAATTTGTAAGTATTCAGATATCTAAAGTCTGGTCAGGAAATGTGAAACTATCTTAGGAACAGTGGCAATTTTAAGAATATTAAGGAAAGTACAGCATAAACCATATTCAACTATACGGAAGAAGGCAAATAAGAGATCAATGTTGGGGATGGATACTCAGGAAAAGCTTATTAATGGTGAGTTAAGCTGTATTTTAAAGAAGCGATGGACCAAAAAAAGAAAAAAGATTGAAACGGCATTTCAGATAGGGACAGCAATGTGAGCAAAAGTAGATAATCAAGGAAAATATGGGGAAAATGCATTGTTGGGTACATGGGCACATTGCTGTTTTACATGGGTTTGCTGTGAGTCTGAGCCAACTCGATGGTACCTAACAGCAACAACAAATGAGGTGTGTGTCTTATTGCTGTTTATCAAGAAAAAAGTTTGTTTTTGTTTTCAAAGTACTTCGTAGCCCTTAAGTCATTCATTACTTTAAAGAGATATTCATATTCTTTCATGTGGCTTTTTTTTTCTGAAGATGGGGAGAAAAAAGTTGTTTTCTTTGGTTCTTTCTTCATGACTCACAACTATATAGTAAGAATTACTTTTCATTAATGCACGATGTTTAAGTGCCTTGAACAATTTAAAGAGTTGAGTTCAAGTGCATAATAACTGCATTAACTGTAAAGTAAAAGTATAAATTATTCAAAGAACAATTTAAGTCATAGTTAGTGTTGCCTGTTGCTCCTCAGTATGGTACTCAATCTATAACATTTTTAAAGACTTTAAACTGCATTACCTGCTGAAATTAAACAAAAAAACTTGATGTGCTAAAAACAATAAAACTGAAGTGATTATGTGTCTTATAAAATTGTTGTTTCTTTAGTCTGGCATCTTTTCTAAAAGAAAATTTCAGTGTATTTAATTGATTTATTTTTTAAAAATCAGTTTAGATAATTTTCACTTTTATGAAGTATTGCCGATTTCAGTCTTCATGTTAATAATGTTTTATCTTGGTGTAATAGTTAAAGTTGTGTGTCAACTTGACTGGGTCATGATTCTCAGTGATTTGGCAGTTATTATGTAGTTTAGCAGTCATATAATGATGTAATCACTTCCATGGTGAGATATAATGTGATCACCTCCATGATGGGATCTGCTGTGAGTAGCCAATCAGTTGAAAGGGAGTTTCCTTGGGGGTGTGGCCTGCATCCAATATAGGTGGACTTTCTGACAAGGCTCGTGGGCTTTTGCTCTCTCTGGATCCTGCAGCTGTCCCCTGTTCATCTGACCTCTGGTTCCTGGGACTTGAGCTAGCAGCTTGCCTGCTGTCTTGCCTGCCAGTCTTTAGATTTGTTGGTCTTCACAGCCTATGAGCCAGAGGCCTGCTGTCTGATTTGCCAATCTTGGGTCCACCAGCCCCTGCAGCTATTTGAGTCAGGAGAAGCTTCCATCCTGACCCACAGACTTAGGACATTGCAGCCTTTACAACTGTGTGAGCCATCCCCTTGTTATATCTCTCTTTAAATATATTTATACTCTTTACTGGTTTTGCTTTTCTAGAGAACCCAGCCTCAGACACTTGGAATGATGCTTTACAGTTGAAAAAACACCTCACTTCGCTCATGTAGTCTTCACAATGGCCCTGTAACCATCATCAATTTGCCCAAGAGAAGAGGTTGATTTGACCAACGTATCTTAGTGGAAAGTATCAATGTCAAATCCAAATGTTCTGAATTAAAATTTCCTCTTTTTTTTCCACTACGACATCATTGTTCCTTTCCTTTGTGGTCTCTGTTGGTTGGTACCCTGTGAGTGCTTGTACAAATTTTCTTCATGTTACTTTATTATAGCCCAAGCAAAGAAAAACTAACAGCAAAAACTTGCAACAGATAAGTTGAAGATACACTGAAGCACAACTTCAAACAATAAAGTATCCCACACATGGTGAAACCAGATTGGCTGAGAAGCCAGCCTGGTTTGTTGAAATCAGATATTGGCCTTGCTGTTTATTTTTAAAAAAGGCAAACTATAACACAAAAAGACAGGTGCCAAACAGAGGCAAACTGTGTGACCACAAAGCAAACTTCATAATTGTTCCCATTTCCCGTACACAGAGATACTGTCTGCAGCACAGTCTCTTAACTTTTTTTTCTGAAATTTTTAAAACATGAATACCCAATTTTAACAGTCATTGATATTTAACCATATTGTTCCACTATTCTGCACTTGAAAAAAAAAAAAAACTTTTTGATTGGAGAACTTTAAAACAAATTCTAGAAAGCATTTCATTTTTACCCTAAATAATTTAGTGTGCATCTTAAAAAAGGATAAAATAAAGGATGTTTTCTTACATAACTAAATGCCATTATTATATGTAATAAAATTAGCAATAGCTTCATCCATGTTGTGGCATGTATCAGGACTTCATTTCTCTATGGTAGAGTGATAGTTCATTGTATGTATGTTTATCCATTCACCTATTGATGGACGTTTGGGTTGTTTCCACCTTTTGGCTATTGTGAATAGTGCTGCAATGAACATTGGTGTACATGTGAGGATATATATATTTTTAAGAGAAGGGGAAAAACCCATACTATGTTCTCACTGATATTCCTACTTAAATATAAGATCATGGTGTCTTTAGTTAACATTTTTTATATTTTTTCTTATGCTATAATATTGATAATTAAGAAAACAAACATACTTAATAATTTTCTTTATCCTGCAATAGAAATACAATAGTTTTACAAAATAACAATACCAATATTATTCCTAATGTTAACATTTTTGAATGAAGTCTAAGATTTATTGGTAGTCCTCCTTGTCTTTATAGTAGATCTCACTGAAGAATGAGAGTGAAATTAGTGTTCTAAGTTTACTTAGGATAATTTTTTTCTCTGCATGAATATGTCATCAAATTGGATTAAAATTTATTTAATTCAGTTTGCTTTCAGTATTTAGATTGTTAAATTTTTGAGTTTTTTAAATTATACAAAAATATTTACAACATAAAAATTTACAACATACCAGTGTAAAAACTGTAAAACAAGAAGTTTTGCTTCCATCTGTATATTCTCTACCCTCCCTCTCTTGCTATATTAATTGTTATTAATTTGGCTTATCCATCTATTATTGTTTATTTCTGCAGTTATAAGCAAATGCACAACTTCTTACAAAAACATAGCATACTACATGCCCTATTCTCTACTCCATTTCTTTCACTTAGAATATATTCTGAAGATCACTCTGTGTTAGTGTGTCCTTATTCCTTTTTACAGATCCATCTTACTTCATTGTGTTGGTGTACCAGAACTTATTCAACAAGTTTCTTATTAATAATTGTTTTTTTCCCAATATTTTGTAATTATGGGTGATGCCACAATGAATAACCTTGTCCATACTTTATAGTGTATTTTTACAGTCTTTTAAAAAGTAGGTAATGTTGAAAACAAGGGTTCTTTAGTAGAGAATGTTTGCCAAAACTTCTCATTCTCTTGTACAGTATTAGCAAATTAGGCTAGTGCCCTAGCAATAAGAATGGATTACGTAGAAATAGGTCTTTCAAAAACACCTTCTCATTGATTGTTCTATGGCTGTAAACTAGGTATACCAGTTTAAAAAAAAAAAAAAATTTCCAATGGAGTTGATTCTGACTCATAGCAAAGGCTAATTACTATAACAAACAAACACCAAAATTGTAGTAGTTTAACCCAATAAAATTGTCAGTGTTCCTGGTTGGCAGGTGGCCGTCCATAGAATCAATCTTGTGATTCTAACTTCCTTACTGCTTTGGAGTTGTATGCATACAATTCTCAAATACAGAAAAGAGGGTGGAGAAGGCACGTCTACTTTTTAAAAGCCTTGATGTAGAAAGGACATGTCATTTCCATATACCTTGATAAGAACTGTTCACATGGCCACACCTCACCACAACGGAGCAATAATTGTGGTGGAATGCTCTTGAAGAAGAAATGACTTCGGTGAACAGTGAGCCAGTCTTGGCTATTCAAGGCCCTGATTACCTACTTCATGTTCTGCACATATATGAGATCCTATAAGGGAAGAGGTGCTTTATCCTTCTTCCAAAACAGCCTTTGGACTATGTGAGGCAAATAGAGTGAGGGGATTTATGACAGTACAATCTTTTAAATATTTATATTTTTACTTTCATCTAGAGGTGGTTTGGGAAGACTTTGTCCACCTCCAAAATATGCAATTCAAAAATGTTGTGTTTGCTTTATAAATGCAAGTTCAAGTCATGTCCCCCAGATTATGAGGCCAATCAGATTGCTACAGCCAAGCAAGAGTAGAACCTCAATATTTCAGATCCTAGTCATTTGGAATGTTCAATATGTCATTGGAAATTGAACTACAGTTTGAACTATCCATAAAGAAACTTTATAAGCCAACTTAATAGAGAACCCAAAATGTAAATGTTTTCAAAAATGTATTTTAAAAGTTCTTGAGGATGCAGAGCCAAGATGGTGGGACAGACACTTCCGGAGAGCCCTCTTTACAACAAAAACCCGATAAAACAAGTGAAATGAGTATATTTATGACAAGCTAGGAGCCCTAAGCATCAAAGGCAAGCTTAGAAAATGAACAGAGAGACAGGGGAAGGAAGAGATGGTTCAGAAGCAGAGAGGAGTTACCAGACCTGAATCGTGGGGAGTCCTCAGGCACCATTGCTGGAGTGGTGGAGGTGGGCTGGTACTAGCGATCGGCCGCAGTTTCCTCAGGGAGAAGCAGCCAGCCACACAGCGTACTTACTCCTCCAGAATCAGAGAAGAACAGTGCTCTCGGCAAAAGCTAAGTACTTCCGTATATTTTAACGCGCCCCCCCGCCCAAGTCGGCTTCAGTGGCTGAATTCCCTGGGCCTAAGATAGGCACTGTTGAGCGCCTAGAGCCATTCCCCTGGCCTTGGAGAAGGAAAAAATTTGCATTTGGGGGAAAAGATAATTTGCCACACCCACTAACCGGGGGAGCTCAGGACAGAAGCAGCTCCTGTCCAGGCATAAACCGTCTGTGGACATTGAGCACCTTTCCCCTTGCATGGACCTCTGTGGGCCTATTTCAGAAGAATAGGCCCTTGCTGGCAGACTCCAACCATTTCAGCTATGCGGTGGAGAGGTGGGTGTTTGATGTTTGACATTGCTTTGCCAATTAAACAGGGTCCTCACCTACCCACCTCAGAAGCCTAAGGACTGGTTCCTCCACTCAGGTCGCCCAGCTGCCTGTGACAGGAGTCCAAGGATAACTGGTACTTCCCAGTCCTTACAACCAAAAACATTGGGTGCCCATGGCCTGTCTGCAGAACCCACACACCTGCATGCTCTAGGGAACAGGGACATGCTTTCCTCAGAGACACTAGAGGGTCGGTTCTCAACCCCCTGCTTTGTTCAGAGCATGAACCCCTGCTGCAACCACATACCGGTACCTACAACAATCACCCCTGCCCCTTTAAGACTGTAGGACAGAGCCTGTACCACATACTTGATGATCAGCTACCTGGACACCTAAGCTGAATTCATACAAGAAAATTGAATGGACTCCTAGACTGATATACCTGAAAACAGCTCTAGCCATCTGGGAACAGGACGTCAGAGCTCCGAAGGTGAAAATAATCAATCTAGCTCACTCAAGCAACCCATCTGGGCATATCAAAACAAAACAAGGCAAGAAGCAATGACACAGTAAGCAAACATAAACTGATACAATAACTTATAGATGGCTCAGAGACAACAGTCAATATCAAGTCACATAAAGAAACAGACCATGATCACCTCAACAAGCTCTCAAAACAAAGAATCCAGGGATCTTCTAGATGAAAGTGCATTCCTGGAATTACCAGAGGCAGAATACAAAAGTTTAACATACAGAATCTTTCAAGACATCAGGAAGGAAAAGAGGCAATATGCCAAACAAGCAAAGGAACACACAGATAAAGCAACTGAAGAAACTAGAAAGATTATTCAGGAACATAATGAAAAATTCAGTAAGCTGGAAAAATTCATAGACAGCAATCAGAAATTCAGGAGATTAACAATAAAATTACAGAAATACACAACTAAATAGAAAGTCAGAGGAGCAGAATTGAGGAAGTAGAAACCAGAATTTCTGAACTTGAAGATAAATCACTTGGCACTAATATCTTTGAAGAAAAATCAGATAAAAGAATTTTAAAAAATGAAGAAACCTTAAGAATCATGTGAGACTCTATCAAGAGAAATAACCTACGAGTGATTAGAGAACCAGAACAGGGAGGGATAACAGAAAATACAGACAGAATTGTTGAAGATTTGTTGGCAGAAAACTTCCCTGATATTGTGAAAATGAGAAGATATCTATCCAATATGCTCATTGAACTCCACATAAGGTAGATGTTAAAAGAAAGTCACCAGGACATATTATAATCAAACGTGCCAAAACCAAAGATAAAGAGAGAATTTTAAGAGCAGCTAGGGATAAATGAAAAGTCACCTACAAAGGAGAGCCAATAAGAATAAGCTCGGACTGCTCCACAGAAACCATGCAGGCAAGAAGGCAATGGGATGATTTATTTAAAAAACTGAAGGAAAAAAATTGCCAGCCAAGAATTATATATCCATCAAAACTGTCTCTTAAATATGAAAGTGAAATTAGGACATTTCCAGATAAACAGAAGTTTAGGGAAATTGTAAAAACCAAACCAAAACTACAAGAAATACTAAAGGGAGTTCTTTGGTTAGAAAATCAATAATATCGGGTATCAACCCAAGACTAGAACACTGAGCAGAGCAATCAGAAGTCAACCCAGACAGGGAAATCAAAAAAACAAAACAAGATTTAAAAAAAAAAAAAAAAGCTCAAAACAGGGTAACAGTGATGTTATTTCATAAAAGAAGACAACATTAAAACAAAAAAGAAGGACTAAGAAATGTAATCATAGACCTTCAATATGGAGAGGAAGATACGGCAATACAAAGAAATAAAAGTTAGGTTTAAATTTAGAAAAATAGGGGTAAAAAATAAGGTAACCACAAGGGGACAAACTATTCTACTCATCAAAATAAAATGGAAGAAAAAAATAGAGACTCAGCAGAAACAAAATCAACAACAATGAATATGAGGAAAGGACAATATATAAATACAATCTACTCAGCACATAAAATCAAGTAGGAAAAAGAAACTGTCAATAACACACCTAAAAAGACATCAAAATGATACCACTAAATTCATACCTATCCATAATTACGCTGAATATAAATGGACTAAATGCACCAATAAAGAGACAAAAAGTGGCAGAATGGATTAAAAAACATGATCCATCTATATGCTGCCTACAAGAGACACACCTTAGACTTAGAGACACAAACTAAAACTCAAAGGATGGAAAAAAATATATCAAGCAAACAATGATGAAAAAGAGCAGAAACGGCAATATTAATTTCTGACAAAATAGACTTTAAAGTTAAATCCATCATAAAGGATAAGGAAGGACACTATGTAATGATTAAAAGGACAATATACCAAGAAGATATAACCATATTAAATATTTATGCACCCAATGACAGGACTGCAAGATACATAAAACAAACTCTATCAGCACTAAAAACTGAGACACACAGCTCCGCAATAATAGTAGGAGACTTCAACACATCACTTTTGGTGAAGGACAGGACATCCAGAAAGAAGCTCAATAAAGACACGGAAGACCTAAATGCCACAATCAACCAACTTGACCTCATAGACATATACAGAACACTCCACCCAACAGCAACCAAGTATACTTTCTTTTCTAGTGCACATGGAACATTCTCTAGAATAGACCACTTATTAGGTCATAAAGCAAGCCTTAGCAGAATCCAAAACATTGAAATATTACAAGGCATCTTCTCTGACCATAAGGCGGTAAAAGTGGAAATTAATAACAGAAAAAGCAGGGAAAAGAAATCAAACACTTGGAAACTGAACAATACCCTGCTCAAAAAAGGCTGGATTATAGAAGACATTAAGGATGGAATAAAGAAATTCATAGAACCCAATGAAAACGAAAACACTTCCTATCAGAACCTTTGGGACACAGCGAAAGCAGTGCTCAGAGGTCAATTTATATCAATAAATGCACACATCCAAAAAGAAGGGCCAAAATCAGAGAATTATCCTTACAACTCAAACAAATAGAAAGAGAACAACAAAAGAAACCCTCAGGCACCAGAAGAAAACACATAATAAAAATTAGAGCAGAACTAAATGAAATAGAAAACAGAAAAACAATAGAAAGAATTAACAAGACCAAAAGCTGGTTCTTTGAAAAAAATCAACAAAATTGAGAAACCATTGGCCAAACTGACAAAAGAAAACAGGAGAAGAAGCAAATAACCAGAATAAGAAATGAGATGGGCAATATTACAACAGACCCAACTGAAATTAAAAGAATCATATCAGATTGCTATGAAAAATTGTACCCTAACAAATTTGAAAACCTAGAAGAAATGGACGATTTCCTAGAAACACACTACCTACCTGAACTAACACAGAGGTAGAATAACTAAATAGACCCATAACAAAAGAAGAGATTGAAAAGGTAATCAAAAAACTCCCAACAAAAAAAAAGCCCTGGCCTGGACAGCTTCACTGCAGAGTTCTACCAAATTTTCAGAGAAGAGCTAACACCACTACTACTAAAAGTATTTCAGAGCATAGAAAATGACGGAATACTCCCAAACTCATTCTATGAAGCCAGCATATCCCTGATACCAAAACCAGGTAAAGACACCACAAAAAAAAGAAAATTATAGACCTACATCTCTCATGAACTTAGATGCAAATATCCTCAACAAAATTCTAGCCAATAGAATTCAACAACATATCAAAAAAATAATTCACCACGACCAAGTGGGATTCATACCAGATATGCAGGGATGGTTCAACAGTAGAAAAACAATTAATATAACCCATCACATAAATAAAACAAAAGAATCACACGATTTTATCAATTGATGCAGAAAAGATATTTGACAAAGTTCAACACCCATTCATGATAAAAACTCTCAGCAAAATAGGAATAGAAGGAAAATTCCTCAACATAATAAAGGGCATTTATACAAAGCCAACAGCCAACATCATCCTAAATGGAGAGAGCCTCAAAGCATTCCCCCTGAGAACAGGAACCAGACAGGGATGCCCTTTATCACCACTCTTATTCAACATTGTGCTGGAGGTGCTGGCCAGAGCAATTAGGCTAGACAAAGAAGTAAAGGGCATCTAGATTGGCAAGGAAGAAGTAAAATCTCTATTTGCAGACGACATGATATTATACACAGGAAACCCTAAGGAATCCTCAAGAAAACTACAGAAACTAATAGAAGAGTTCAGCAGATTATCAGGAGACAAGATAAACATACAAAAATCAGTTGGATTCCTCTACACCGACAAAAAGAACATTGAAAAGGAAATTACCAAATTAATACCATTTATGGTAGCCCCCAAGAACATAAAATACTTAGGAGTAAATGTTACCAGGGATGTAAAAGACTCATACAAAGAAAACTACAATATACTTCTGCAAGAAATCAAAAGAGACCTACATAAGTGGAAAAACATACATAAGTCTTGCTCATGGATAGGAAGACTTAACATTATAAAAATGTCTATTCTACCAAAAGCAATCTATACATTTAATGCAATTCCAATCCAAATCCCAACGATATTCTTTAATGAGATGGAGAAACAAATCACTAACTTCATATGGAAGGGAAAGAGGCCCCAGATAAGTAAAGCATTACTGAAAAAGAAGAACAAAGTGAACTCTACCTGATTTTAGAACCTATTATACAGCCACAGTAGTCAAAACAGCCTGGTACTTGTACAATAACAGATATATAAACCAATGGAACAGGATTGACAACCCAGACATAAATCCATCCACATATGAGCAGTTGATATTTGACAAAGGCCGCAAAACAGTTAAATGGGGAAAAGACAGTCTTTTTAACAAATGGTGCTGGCATAACTGGATATCCATCTGCAAAAAATGAAACAAGACCCATACCTCACTCCATGCACAAAAACAAGCTCAAAATGGATCAAAGACCTAAATATAAAATCTAAAATGATAAAGATCATGGAAGAAAAAATAGGGAAAATGTTAGGAGCCCTAATACATGGCATAAACAGTATACAAAACATTACTAACAATGCAGAAGAAAAACTAGATAACTGGGAGCTCCTAAAAATCAAATACCTATGCTCATCCAAAGAGTTCACCAAAATAGTAAAAAGGTTACCTATAGACTGGGAAAAAATTTTTAGCTATGATATTTCTGATCAGCGCCTGATCTCTAAAATTTACATGATACTGCAAAAACTCAACTGCAAAAAGACAAATAACCCAATTAAGAAATGGGCAAAAGATATGAACAGACACTTCACTAAAGAAGACATTCAGGTAGCTAACAGATACACGAGGAAAGGCTCACAGTCTTTAGCCATTAGAGAAATACATCAAAACTACAATGAGATTCCATCTCACTCCAACAAGGCTGGCATTAATCCAAAAAACACAAAAGAATAAATGTTGGAGAGGCTGTGGAGAGATTGGAACACTTATACACTGCTGGTGGGAATGTAAAATGGTCCAACCACTTTGGAAATTGATTTGGCACTTCCTTAAAAAGCTAGAAATAGAACTACCATATGATCCAGCAATCCCGTTCCTTGGAATATATCCTAGAGAAATAAGAGCTTTACATACCCACGTTCATTGCAGCACTGTTTACAATACCAAAAAGATGGAAGCAACCAAGGTGCCCATCAATGGATGAATGGATAAATAAATTATGGTATATTCACACAATGGAATACATCAATAAAGAACAATGATGAATCTGTGAAAAATTTCATAACATGGAGGAATCTGGAAGGCATTGTGCTGAGTGAAATTAGTCAGTTGCAAAAGGACAAATATTGTATAAGACCACTATTATAAGAACTCAAGAAATAGTTTAAACAGAAGAAAATATTCTTTGATGGTTATCAGAGGGGAGAGGGAGGGAGCATGGGAGAGGGGTACTCACTAATTACATAGTAGATAAGAACTACTTTAGGTGATGAGAAAGACAACACACAATACAGGAGAGGCCAGCACAACTGGACTAAACCAAAAGCAGTTTCCTGAATAAACTGAATGCTTCAAAGGCCAGCATAGCAGGGGCAGGCATTTGGGGACCATGGTTTCAGGGGACATCTAAGTCAATTGGCATAATAAAATCTATTAGGAAAACATTCTGCATTCCACCTTGGAGAGAGGTGTCTGGGGTCTTAATGCTAGCAAGTGGCCATCTAAGATGCATCAATTGGTATCAACCCACCTGGATGAAAGGAGGATGAAAAACACCAAGGACACAAGGTAATTACGAGCCCAAGAGACAGAAAGGGCACATAAACCAGAGACTACATCAGCCTGAGACCAGAAGAGCTAGATGGTGCCCAGCTACAACTGATGACAGCCCTGACAGGGAGCGCAACAGAGAACCCCTGAGGGAGCAGGAGAGCAGTGGGATGCAGACCCCAAATTCTCATAAAAAGACCAGACTTAATGGTCTGACTGAGACTAGAGGGACCCCAGTGGTCATGGCCCCCAGACCTTCTGTTGGCCCAGTACAGGAACCATTCCTGGGGCCAACTCTTCAGACATGGATTGGACTGGACATTGGTTTGGAGAGGGATGCTGGTGAGGGGTTAGCTTCTTGGATTAGGTAGACACTTGAAACTATGTTGGCACTTCCTGCCTTGAGGAGAGTTGAGTGGGTAGAGGGGGTTAGAAGCTGACAAAATGGACACGAAGAGAGAGTAGAGGGAGGCAGTGGGCTGTCTTATCTGGGGGAGAGCAATTGGGAGTATGTAGCAAGGTGTATATAAGTTTTTGTGTGAGAGACTGACTTTATTTGTAAACTTTCACTTAAAGCACACACACAAAAAAAAGTTCTTGAGCTTCGGTACGTTTCCTAATGATTAATGCTATTACAAATCCCTTTTTTCTATCTAAAGCAAATCTGTTAGTAAGTGTTCTTGTCAACATTTGTTAGCAGTCACTTGGAGTTCTGTCTCTCTCTCTCTTTATATACATTTGTAAAATTATTAAAAATTTTGTTGTATATTTATATTTGTGCATATTTTACATGTATGTAAAGACTATTTTTAAGTGCCTGTAATTTAAAATCTTCATTATTTTAAGCAAACTTTCTACAAATTAATAAGTTTTACTATATTGCAAAAAATCAATGATATGAAACAATTACTTCTAGACTATGAAAAGATATAATAACATTGATTTTTCCAGGCTTTTCTCTCTTTGTCTACAGAGTCTGTAAAATTCCTGAATTGTCAGCTTAATATGGAGGAAAAAAGTGATTTCTTTCATTTTTGAGAATTAAGATGAGTACAATCACTTTATTTTGAAACAGGAAATAAAAAATCTAAACAAAGAGACACCTTGTAAATTTCCATATCCTGTGGTGAAATATGATAAATGGCCCAGACAGCTTTTGCCTAGACTTGAACTTATCTATTAATGAAGGAAAAGAATTATCAGACCATTTCCTTTTGAGACTTTGAGCAGTGGAGGAGGCTTATTGAAGAAATTAATGACTATTTCATGAGACTTCAGGACACTAGAAGACAATGAAAACAGTTATCATCTAGAAGGAATGACGTTCAGGTCTTATATGTTGTTCAGTTACAGCTTTTACATATTTTGTTTAAGACAAAGAAAATCACAAGTATGTATGGGCACAGGTGTTCATTAAATCCTTTTCTGAGTGAAGGTTTTCACACAGAAGTACAAAACTGTAGAAAGAGGATGAAGGACGTGTATGTGCTGTTTCATCCGTGAATGTCCCCTTAGTCGATTTCTTCATTTTTTAAAATGAAGATAAGTTGTGTTCACATCCACCTCACATGTATTTAGTTTGAAATGGGACTCTGTGGAAGTCCACTGAAAACCTGTACAATGCCATATAACTGAAAAGTAGTATGAAAAACAAAAAACAAACCAGTTGCCCTTGAGTTGATTCTAATTCATGGCAATCCCATGTCTTTCAGAGTAGAACTGTGTTCCATAGGATTTGTGATGGCTGCAGGCTTTTGGAAGTAGATCATCAGGCCTTTCTTCCAAGGCACTTCTGGGTGGATTCAAATTGCCAACCTTTCTGTTAGTAGCTGAGCTCTTAACCATTTATGCCACCCAAGGACTCCAAAGAACCATTAGAAGTGTTTCTAGAGTAGTTGATTTTCTATAATAAAGCATATCTCGAATATTCTAAGCCTGCTGACTCACTACTCATCTGATCACCATGTACCTACTGTGACCAAATGCACCACATTTTCATCCTGTGCCTGGGCCCTGACAATATTATGTCCCAATAAGCAAATCTATAACAAACTGGGAAAACTACTTAAAGCAGCCATGGTATCTAACAAGATGGCTCTGAGAAAATTCAGTATGTATATCGATAGCTGTATTAGCTTTCACTAGGTTGTGCTGTGCTAACGCCAAAACATCCACAAAAATAGAATTGGGAGAGTCTCAGAGTTAGAAAAGGCTTAAGACTTTCTCTGAGCCATTTCATTCAATTGAAAGGATTGGTAATCACCTTTATGAGTTCATGGGTTTTAATAAACAGTGTGATGGCCATACCTTTTGTATGGTTTTTGCCCAGGGAATGAATCTATGGTGAGGTGTGAAGTATATGTTGTCTGGTTTTAGACTCTTGTCTTTTTCATGGTATGTCCCTTTCCTCATTAGACTTAAGGTGGCATTTGGGTTCCCTCTAATACTAAGAAAGTTGTGTGAAATTTAAAACTTACTAGAATTTAACCAGTGAGCTTTTCTCAGTTATCATTCTTTTATAACATTGGGCAAAACAGATTTACGTAACAGCCAAGAGTTTTGGTAACGGTAGTCACAGAATCTATGGCAATATCATCATCTTTGATAAACAGAGAAAAGTATTAAAGATCGCAAGCAGATTAATGTCCAACACGCAGAGATTTTCTAGGCATCACCTTGTTAGGTGTTACAACTACAAGGAATTTTCTAGTTTAGAATAGAATCGTTATGTCCATCGTGACACTATATTTCTTTGAGCCTTTTTCTTTGTCTACTCTTCAGCTTTCAGTTGTATTCACTCTTTTCCTTTGGTCTTCTTATCTCTGGTGGTATCATCATCAAACTTCTTTGTGATGAACACTCCTTGGGATAAATCTTTGAACCTGATTCCTTTCACAAGCTTCTTCCCCTATTGCCGATACATCTACTAGAAAAATTCTACTTGGATTCCCTTAATGTCAACTTAAAGTTAGTATTTCTTAACTTTCCTGACTTAACTCCTCCCCTCTCTCCATCCACATCTACCCTTTCGGCTTCCCTATTTCTATATATGGTTTTGCTATTTTATATCCTAGACAACCAATCTAAAAATATCCGGTGTCTTAGTTATCTACCGTTGCTATAACAGAAATATCACAAATGAGTTGCTTTAACAAATAGAAATTTATTTTCTCACAATTTAGAAGACTTTTGCTGACTTTTAGGGAAAGGCTTTTTCTCTCTGCTAGCTCTGGAGCAAGGTCCTTATCTATTTGAGCTTCTGCACCTGGGCAATCTTCATGTGGCTCAGCATCTCTCTTCCCCCACTTCTGCTAGCTCGTTTGATTGTTTACTCTCTTTTATATCTCAAAAGAGACTGACTCAAAACACAGTCTAAACTAATCCTGCTTCATGAACATAACAAAGACAACCTATTCCCAAATGTTTCTGTCTCATTTCCTTAGTGCCTGTCTCTACCCCCATGTCTTCCTAAATATTATACCTAGTGTCATGGATTGATTTGTGTCCCCCCCAAATGTGTGTAAACTTGGCTAGGCCATGATACCCAGTGTTGTGTGTTTGTACAACATTTTGTGATCTGATGTGCTTTTTCTATGTGTTGTAAATCCTACCTCTATGATGTTAATGAGGCAGGATTAGAGGCAGTTATGTTAATGTGGGAAAACTCAATCTACAAGATTAGGTTGGGTCATAAATCAACCTCTTTTGAGATATAAAAGAGACAAGCAAGGGGGACGTCACCTCATTACCACCAAAAAAACAAGAGCCAGGAGAATAGTGCGTCCTTTGGATCTGGGGTCCCTGCACTGAGATGTTCCTCAGCCAGGAAAGATTGATGACAAAGAGCTTCCCCCAGAAAGACAGAGAGAGAAAGCCTTCCTCTGAAGCTGGCATCCTGAATTAGGACTTCTAGCCTCCTAGACTGTGAGAGAATAACTTTCTCTTTGTTAAAGCCATCCACTTGTGTTTATTTCTGTTATAGCAGCCCTAGAAAACTAAGACACCTTGTCAGTCACTAAATCTTTTTTTCCCCCCCTTTAGGAAACAATGCCTGTTTTATTTTTCAATTACCACGTGCTTTGTGAATCTCAAACTTCCTGATTTTGGAAAAATAGCAAAGGAACAAAGACCTAATCATTTGAAACACACTGAAAACTTAAATCTATGAATTCTGTTGGTTTTATACTTTTTTCTTTTTTTAATAACATTGTGATTTTGGTGAAAGTTTACACAGCAAATTAGGTTCTCATTTAATAATTTCTATGCATATTGTTCAGTGACATTGGTTACATTTTTCACAATGTGTCAACATTCACATTATTTCCATTCTGGTCGTTCCATTTTCATTAATCTAATTGTTTCACTACCTCCCGCCCCTTACCTCCTCATTTTTGCTTTAGGGTAAATGTTGACTGTTTGGTCCCAATTTTTTTTTTTTAAAGCACAGCAGTCACAGGTGATGTTGTTTATTTTATCAGCTAATCTGTAATTTAGAGCCCTGTTGGCTCAGTGGTTAAGAGTTTGACTGCTGATCAAAAGATGAGCAATTCAAATCCACCAGCCACTCCCTGGAAACCCCATGAGGCAGTTCTAGTCTGTCTCACAGGGTGGCTATGAGTCGAAAACAACTTGACAGCAACGGGTTTGGTTTTTTTTTGTTTGTTTGTTTAATCTGTTATTTAACTGAAAGGTGACCTCCGGGAGTGGTTTCCGTTCCAGGTTTGAAGGGTGTCTCAGGATGACAGTCTGGGGATTCCTCTGGTCTCTACTGGGCTAGTAAGTCTGGCCTTTTTCTAAGAATTTTACTTTTGTTCTACATTTTTCTCCTGTTCTACCTGGGACCATCTATTGTGTCTCTGGTCAGACTGGTTGGCAGTGGTAGCCGAGTACCATTTAGTTCTTCTGGTCTCAGGAGAGATGAGGCCATGGTTCATGTTGGCTGTCATTCTTGTACTTTCTTCTTTGAGTCTTTGGTTTCCTTCTTTCTCTTTTGCTCCAGGCGAGTAGAGACCAATAATTGTAACTTAGATGGCCACTTGCAAGCTTTTACGACCCCAGGCGCTACTCACTAGACTAGGATGTAGAACATAAATTTTATGAACTACGTTATGCCAATTGACCAAGTTGTCCCATAAGACTATGGTCTTAAACTTTCAAACTCAGTAAACCAATGTCATGAGGTGTTTGGTTATATCCAGTAAGTATCTGTAACTGTGCCCCTTTGTGCTTCATAATATATATGAATATATATGCAGCACAAACATGTATATAGCTATGCCTACAGATACACCTACACGTGAACACATATGTACATGCATATACCTTCCTATACACATATATTCATATTTATCTAACTATATAACAACGCATATATTTTTGGTTGATACTGCCGTTGTTGAAAAATTGTGTATGTTATAGCGTTTACCAAAAACATCCCTTGTTCTTGTGTACTTTTTTTATTCTTTGAAAAACAATTTTATGATGTTCTAGATGAAAGCTTACAGTTCAAATTAGGTTTTCATTCAAAATTTAGGCAAAAATTATTTTGTGATATTAATTGCAACCCCTGCAATGTGTCAGCACTCTCCCCCTTTCCCTTTCCACCGTCGGTTCTCAGTGTCCATTCATCCAGTTTTCCTGTCCTTTCTTGCCTTGTCATCTTTGCTTTGGGGCAGGTATTGCTCACTTTGCCTCGCATACTTGATTGAACTAAGAAGCACGTTCCTCACGTGTGTTATTTTTTGTTTTGTAGGCCTGTTTAATCTTTGACCAAAAGGTGGATTTTGGGAGTGGTTTCAGTTCAGAATTAGCAGGGTATCTAGGAGCCATAGTCTCAGTCGCCATTAGACCAGTAAATCTAGTCTTTTTTACTTTCTTGTATTTTATTTTGATGTGTAAGATTGTTAGTCTTCTTTGTGGTTACCTTCATATTTACCCCTATTTTTCTAAGTTTAAACCAAACTTTTATTTCTTTATATTGCTTTGACTTCCTCACCATATGAAAGATCTATGACTACATTTTTTAGTCCCTCTTTATTGTTTTAATGTTGTCATCTTTTACATAATGACATCACTGTTTCCCTGTTTTGAGTGTTTTTTTATCTTGATTTATTTTTGTGATTTCCCTACCTGGGTTGATATCTGGTTGCTTTGTCATGTGTTCTAGTCTTGGGTTGATACTAATATTATTAATTTTCTAACCAGAGGGCTCCCTTTAGTATTTCTTGTAGTTTTGGTTTGGTTTTTACAAATTCCCTAAACTTCTGTTTATCTGGAAATGTCCTAAATCTGCCTTCATATTTGAGAGACAGTTTTGCTGGATGTATGATTCTTGCCTGGCAATTTTTTTTCCTTCAGTGCTTTATATAAGTCATGCCATTGCCTTCTTGCCTGCATGGTTTCTGTGGAGTAGTCTGAGCTTATTCTTATTGGCTCTCCTTTGTAGGTGACTTTGCATTTATCCCCAGCTGCTCTTAAAATTCTCTCTTTATCTTTGGTTTTGGCAAATTTGATTATAATGTCCTGGTGACTTTCTTTTAACATCTACCTTATGTGGAGTTCAATGAGCATCTTGGATAGATATCTTCTCATCTTTCATGATATCTGGGAAGTTTTCTGCCAACAAATCTTCAACAATTCTGTCTATATTTTCTGTTATCCCTCCCTGTTCTGGTACTCCAGTCACTTGTAGGTTATTTCTCTTGATAGGGTCCCACATAATTTTTAGGGTTTCTTCATTTTTTTTAATTCTTTTATCTGATTTTTCTTCGAATATATTGGTGCCAAGTGTTTTATTTTCAATCTCACTAATTCTGCCTTCCAGTTTTTCAATTCTGCTCCTTTTTCTATTGAGTTGTCTAATTCTGTAATTTTATTGTTAATCTGAATTTGATTTTTGTCTCTCTAAGGATTCTTGCAGCCTATTAAATTTTTCATAATGTTCTTGAATAGTCTTTTTAACTTCTTCAACTGCTTTATATGTATGTTCTTTGGATTGCTCGGTGTTTTGCCTGATCTCCTTCCTGATCTCTTGAAGAGTTCTGTATATTAATCTTTTGTATTCTACCTCTTGTAATTCCAGCAATACATCTTCATCTAGAAGATTCCTTGATTCTTTGTTTTGAGAGCTTGTTGAAGCAATCATGACCTGCTTCTTTACGTGCTTTGATATTGACTCTCGTCTCCGGACCATCTATAAGTTATCGTATTGATTTATGTTTGCTTACTGTATCCTAGCTTCTTGCTTTGTTTTGTTTTAATATGCCCAAATAGGCTGCTTGAGTGAACTATCTTGATTATTTGCACCGTTGAAGCTCTAACATCCTGTCACCAGTTGGCTAGAGTTGTTACCAGGTATATAAGGTTAAGAGTCCATTTACTTTTCTTGTATGGATTCAGCTCAGATGTCCAAGTAGTTGATCACCAAGTATGTGGTACAGGCTCTGTCCTACAGTCTTGGGGGGGGGCAGAATTGATTGGTGTAGGCACAGGTATCTGGTTGCAGCAGGGGGTCACACTCTGAAAAAGGCAGGGGGCCAACAACCATCCCGAGTATCTGTGAGGAAAGCGTGTCCCTGTTCCCTACAGCACACAGGTGGGTGGGTTCTGCGGCTGGGCCATGGGCACCCAATGCTTTTGGTTGCAAGGACTGGGAGGCACCACTTATCCTTGGGCCCTGTCATGGGTGGCTAGGTGATGTCGGTGGAGTCACCAGTCCTCAGGCCCCTGAAGTGGGTAGGTGGAAAAAAAAAAAAGGTGAGGACCCTGTTTAATAGGCAAAGCAGTGTCAAACATTAAAAACCCACAGCTCCATGGCACAGCTGAAACAGTTGAAGTCATACTTCAAGCCCCCTAAACCATTGCAGTAAAAAGGTTCTAATCTCCTGAAATGGGCCCACACAGGTCCAGACAGGGGTGAAAGATATTCAAAGTCCACAAACCATTTGTCCCTGGACAGGAGCCACTTCTGTCCTGAGCTCCCCCATTTAGTGGAGCTGGCAGGTTATTTTTTTCCCCAGTTGTTAATTTATTCCTTGTCCAAGGCTGGGAAAATGGCTCAGTACATGCAGTGGCACCTATCTCAGGCCCAGAGAAATTGACAGCCAGTGACGCTGGCTTGGGGATTGGGGGCACGGTAAAATAAATGCAAGTACTTAGCTTTTGCAGAGAGCGCTGTTCTTCTCTCGTTCCAGAGGTGTGAGTAGACTGTGTGGCTTGCTGTCTCTCCCTGAGAAAACCGTGTCCCGAACGCTACTGCCAACCCCACCACAGTAGTTCCAGGGGATTGTGCCTGAGGGGCGCTGGTTCCTGCCAAATCAGGTCCGGCAACTCCTTGTTGCTTTGGAACCGTCTCTCCCTCCCCCTGCCACTCAGACCAATTTCCTAGCCTTGCCTTTGATGTTCAGGGCTCCTAAAAAAAAGCTTGTCATATATATAATTGTTTCACTTGTTTTTTCAGGTCTTTGTTGTAAGAGGGCTCACCAGAAGCATCTGACTACCCCATCATCTTGGCCCTGCCTTCGTCTAAATCTTATTAATCCTTCAAGATGTTTCACATCCTTCACTTGGTTTTAGTATAAAACTGGTTTTAGGCCTTATGCCTAAATAATAACATCTTTACCAGCCTTCTAACAAAAAATTTCCCTTTTATGATCCTCCTCCTGTATGTGTGGCTAGATTACTGTCCTAAAAATGAGGAACATTATATTCTCCCATTCTCACAAATATTAGTTTCTCAGTGTCTCAGGGTCTGCTGTCTTTCTCTAAATGTATCAGGTGTTGACTTAATGTAATGGTTAGGACTGGGTTCCGCTTCAAGTGATAAATAAACCCAAATAACAGTCGCTCAAACAAAATAGATGTAAAAGTCTGAAGAGATCCAGGACAGGTTTGATACTCCATAGAGTCAAAGACTCTTTTTCTTTCTACCTTATTATTCCTTCATGTGTGGCCTACATTCCCAAGTTAATTTCATGATCCGAGATGGCTCTCTAACTCTGTCTCCATTCTAGTTAGCAAGAAGAAAAAAAGGACTTATCCATTCCTTTAAGGAAACTTCCTAGATGTTGCACCTACCACTGCTGCTTACACGTTTTGATCAAAACTAACTCTCCTGGACAAATGTTGTTTTATTCTGACTACCTTCTGCCCAGCAAAAATTTGGAGATTTTCTTACTGAGGGAGAAGCTCTAGTGGCACAGTGGTTAAGAGTTAGGCTGCTACATAACGTCAGCAGTTCGAATCCACCAGCTGCTCCCTGAAAACCCTATGGGGCAGTTCTTCTCTGTCCTATAGGGTTGCCGTGAATAGGAACTGACTCAACAGTAATGGGGTCTATTACTAAGGGAGATGGGAAAATGGATATAGGATTATAATCAGCAATTTCTGCCACACCTACCCTGTAACTGCTGCTTTCTTACACCACCTGCCATTCCAGTCAAAGTTTCTTAATCCATTTAAATATAAACTCTTCAATACACTGTAGCCAGCAGTTCTCTCTGCCCTTTAAAATAGAGGTACCCTATGGGGCAGTTCTACCTGTCATATAGGGTTGCTGTGAGTTGGAATCGACTGGATGGCGCACAAAACAACAAACTGTTGCAATGGCAATCAGATACTTGTTTTGTAACAGCCTTACTGATGTGATCTTAATGATTAAAGCATTTTTAAAATTTTCCTTCTTGTCCAATCCTCTGAGCTAGGTTGAGGAAATACCTAAGCCCTATATATACCCTCTATCTCCCAACTCCTACCAGGTAGTTACCAACTGTCATTGAGTTCAATCGATTCTAACTCACAGTGATCCCACGGGTATCAGAGTACAACTGCGCACCATAGGGTTTTCAATGGCTGATTTTTTGGAAGTAGGTCACTTGGCCTTTCTTCTCAGGTACCTCTGAGTGAACTTAAACCACCAACCTTTTGATCAGCAGTGAAGTACTTTAACTGTTTGCACCACCTGGGGACTCTCTTCCAACTGCTAGTTCTTTGCATATCGCCTGGTGTTACGGTTTGAATAGTGTCCCGCCAAAATATCTGTCAACTTGGCTAGGCCATGATTCCCAGTATTGTGTGACTGTCCACCATTTTGTCATCTGATGTGATTTTTCTATGTGTTGTAAATCCTATCTCTACGATGTTAATGAGGAGGAATTTGTGGCAGGTATATTAATGAGACAGGACTCAGTCTACAAGATTAGTTTGTGTTTTGTGTAAATCTCTTTTGAGACATAAAAGAGAGAAGCAAGCAGAGAGACATGAGACCTTATACCAACAAGAAACCAGAGCCAGGAGAATAGTGTGTCCTTTGGATCCAGGGTCCCTATGCTGAGAAGCTCCTCAACCAGGGAAGACTGTTGACAAGGACCTTCCCCCACAGCGATGGAGAGAGATAGCCATCCCCTGGAGCTGCCACCCTAAATTTGAACTTCTAGCCTCCTAGACTGTCAGAGAAAAAATTTTTGTTAAAGCCATCCACTTGTGGTATTTCTGTTATAGCAGCACTAGATGACTAAGACACCTGGCATGTAATACAATTGAGTGTGCTCTATTTTACCTAAGAGGTTGACAGGACCAACTTGGAATGTATCATGTGTATTCCATTATTTGGCAGGGGTTATGTATGATGTGTGGTATTGCGTTCCATCTCAGTTGCGTATATACAGATAAAAGAAGACAATACAATAATAAAAATGTGTTAGGAGTCCCTGGGTGGTACAAACAGTTAAGTGCTCAACTCCCAGCCTGAAGGTTGGTGGTCAAACCCACCCAAAATTACCTTGGGAGACAGGCCTGGCAATCTGCTTCCAAAGGTCACAGCCTTGAAATCCCTAGGAAGCAGTTCTACTCAGTACACGTGTGGTTACTGTGAGTTGGAATCGACTGGACAGCCACTAACGACAACAACAAATGTCTACAGCAATCTTCTTGCCATTGTGTTAGAAACTTGTGGTGGTGGAGGCTTCATGCTGCCTGTGGATTTACAATTCAGCTGAGGAGATCAGTTACAAAATATAGGAAATATAAATATATATGAAATTTTATTTGGGAAAACGATTATTAACACATAAAGATACTTGATTCTTAACATTAAAACAACCATCAAATTTCCTTCAAAATTTCTGAGATATGTTGGTTATTGAAAAAATTAATTTTAAAATAATAACTTTAAGTAATTTAAAATATTAAATTTAAATATAAAACTATTAAAACTAAATAATTATTAAAAATTAATATTTTTAAAATAACAAGATTACTTTAAAATTAATAATTGGAAACCAGGTATTGACAACTGAGTTTTTTAAGGCATGTTCTTTCCTGAATGCCCTATGTAGAGAGAACCAAGATTCTGACGCTAAGTTCCTGTTATCTACTGAGACTACTAGCCTTTGAAATAACAGAAAAATAGGTGTTTAAAACAAGATGTATTTGAAAAATTTGAGATTCTCAAGTGTGGGACTATCAAATTTTCTACATAAAAAGTCAAGAGAAACAACAGTTAAAGTACATGCTAGTGTTTGAGAGGAAATAATAATTGGTCTTAGAGTTAGGAAACGGCTATTAAGGAAAGAGTCAATAATACCAGGAATATCTACTTCATTTCAGTTTATTTTTAATGACTAGAGGGCATTTATTAAGTAGCTAAGTTGACATGACATTAAATAAAAAAAATTGCATGTGACATTAAATAAAAAGAATGGCCATACATAAACAGTAGCGTGAAGACAAGAACAAGAAAGAAAAGCCAAGAATATTAATGTATCTGCAACTTGCCTTTTCCAGGATGGAGCTCTGGTGGCGCAGTGGTTTAGAGCTTGGCTGCTAACCAGAAGGACAGCAGTTCGAATCTACTATCTGCTCCTTGGAAACCCTATGGGGCAGTTCTACCCTGTCCTGTAGGGTCGCTATGGGGTCACTACTCCATGGCAACGGGGTTTTTTTTTTTTTTTTTACCCCAGGACAGGAGAGTAGAAAATCATCACGTAAGTGCTCTGAAAAGTTGAGAAACTGTAACTGTCCTGTTCACCTTAACAAAAACCCATTGCCGTGGAGTTAATTCCGACTCATAACACTTTGGGCAGGTTTCAAGCTTGATGGTTCTGTACCCAAGGAAGACAGTATACTAGACAGGAAAAAAGATTTAGGAATTAAAAATTCTTTAAATATTGATTTCACTTCTCCCCGGCATCCAATGTAGAAGATATTTATTGAGTACTGCTTCTTCCAGTTGTTGTGTGCCAAACACATGCTATAGTTTATATACCTTCTTCCTTAATCTTTCAACCAAAACCAAATCAAACCCTTTGCCAACAACTTGATTCTGATCACAGTGACCCTACAGGGCAGAGGAGAACTGCCCCATAGGGCTTCCAAGGAGCGGATGGTGGATTCCAACTGGCTACCAAGCTTTTAATCACTGCACCACCAGGGCTGCAATCTTCCAACTGCTACTACTACTACTACCCACTGCCGTCGAGTCGATTCCGACTCATAGTGACCCTATAGAACGGAGTAGAACTGCCCCATAAGAGTTTCCAAGGAGCACCCGGCAGATTCAAACTGCCAACCTCTTGGTTAGCAGCCATAGCACTTAACCACTATGCCACCAGGGTTTCCAATCTTCCAACAACCACCTGAAAACAGGTGTTACTATACTCTTCACGGAAGAGGAAGTCAAGGCTGCAAAAGATTAGCAATAGGATCAAACAGTGAGGTAGAGACAGAGCAGAATTCAGGTTACCTGCTCCTCAGCTCATTCTCGTTTAACCACTATTCGGTGAGGCAACAGTAAATTCCTTTACCTGGTCTTGTAACAGAGATCACATGTTTGTATTCTCTAACCTGGAGAGGGTACTAATGCTGGTTTGTGGGTTATATTTCACAAATCCTCAGTGGAGCTTAGATTATCTGTTATGCCAGGTTTCTTAGCTTTTAATTGCCCTTATATCAATTCATTGGGGGGTGATTAACTCTTGCTTATTGGTTACATCATAAGAACACGTCAGTTCCAAACAGGAGAAATAATAAAACGGCCCTCCGGAAACCCTGGTGGCGTAGTGGTTAAGTGCTACGGCTGCTAAGCAAAAGGTTGGCAGTTTGAATCGCCAGGCGCTCTTTGGAAGCTCTATAGGGCAGTTCTACTCTGTCACTATGAGTCAGAATGAACTCCACCGCAGTGGTTTTTTTTTTTTTTTTTTTGGTGTCAAAATTGTCGGGAACCGCTTCTCCAGAATTCTTCTTTCAAATTGAAACCGAATCGAAAGTACTTTAGCTTATATATCTCAAATCTTTATTTACATCAGAACTATTCAATTATGTTAAAAAGTGCAATATGCTATTAAACAGTGTAAGTATTGAAGATTTATATCATTACTATCCCAAGCAGCTGGAGATGTACACAGGTGTTATTAATCTATTAGTTGGAAGGCTAAGTAGCTGGCATTATGATAGGACTGTGGGTACAGTACTATATTTTAAGCCTACCATTTGCAATTGATTACATGGACCATCTGTAACTGCCTGTGAATCATGTTCGAGTTACCCTACTGGCATTTACTGAACATTTGTCATGTAGCAAAAATTTTAGTGTAGAAAACTTGACACATAATAATTCCGAGGTTTCAGTAAATCAACTTCAGGCACCAGGCTATTGGTATAACCCACTGATGTGTAGTTTCGAGAACAATACTTCTTGGTTAGAGAATACTGCCTCACCTCAAGCCCCCTGCAAGGTGGACAAGTCTTCTGTGACCAGTAAAGTGACTTTGCTCCACTGTTTGTTCCTCGTCGAACTATCCTGTTTCAAAAGTGGTGAGGAAAGAGGGTGTGGACGACATCGCCGAAAACGTAGTGGGAGCAGCGGGTCGTGATCAGTCGGTGGCTGAAGACTCTTCTAGGACACAGACCGGGCAGCTCTATCAAGTCTTGGGGTCGCGGGTGAGCGGGGCTGACTTCGCGGCTCCCCTCTCTCGAAGCGTTCGCGCTACCTGTCAGACAGGAGGAGACTCCCGGGATGCGGAGGGGTGGGAGAGGAGGGCGCCCAGGGCCCCCGGAGGAAAGCGGGAGAGCCCAGCAGGTCTCTGCGGGTAGGGCACGGTGGGAGGGGGCAGGAGGGAGCGCTAGACCCCGACACGTGGTCTTTCGAGATCCTCAGGGAAACTAGGAGAAGGGGCGCTACTGTGTGCTCCTCCCCAGAGCCTCTCAGCTCCTCCTCCCAGACACGTGACCGCAACCGGCTGGTCTCCTCGCTCTCGCAGGGTAGCTCGCTGTGTTTCTTCCCTCCTGCTGCCGTGCCCTTCTTCTACCCGTTCCTGTCCCTCCGCCCTCCCCCACCTCCCTCCCTAAACTCCAATCGCGGCTCGAAGTGCGAAGCGCCCGCCCCTCCACTATTTCCTTCGCCTGCTCATTGGCTGAGGCCTCAAGGACGCGTCCCGAGGGCGGGTGGCAGCCATTGGTGCGATGAGCAATCGGAGTTCCCGGATGAGGGAACATTCTGCAGTATAAAGGGAGCGGGGAAGGCGGGAGACAGCGCAGTTTGAATCGCGGTGCGACGGAGTAGCTGCCGGGATCTCGCTGGGTGTTTGACTAGCCCTTTCTCTGCCTTGCTTGTTTGAGCTTCAGCAGATTTCGAAATGGTAAACTTAGCAGAGGCGCTCGACGACTTCGTGGGTTTTTGCCGGCGGGAGAAAAACCCGTTACACACGGGGATGGGGGGGGTGAAGTGGCGGCGGTTGAGAACGCGCGGAGACAGGATTTGGAAGAGCGGGGGGAGGTGTTTTGTCGTCGGCGAGCGTAGCCACCTCCGGTCTCGTGGCGGGCGGCGACGGTTGGGTCGCGCGCGCAACGCCCCTGGGGGCGGGCGGGCTGGTGAAGGCGCGCGGCCGCGGCGGCGGGCGGGGTCGCCCCTGCGGCGCGCGGCGGTCCGGAGACCCCAGCGGGGCCGCGCTCGCGCCCGGGCCGCGCCGCGTTGGGGGAGGGGCGCGCCGCCCTGGTAATCCTATATTCTCCGTTCCTCCTCCGCTCGCGGGCGTGTGCGCGCTGCAGGCTGGCGGTAAGGCTGGGAAGGACTCCGGAAAGGCCAAGACAAAGGCGGTTTCCCGCTCGCAGAGAGCCGGCTTGCAGGTCAGTAGTTGTTTGTGCAGCCTTGGAGTCGTGGCGTTTTTCTTTGCCGTCCTTTCTTGTTTATTATCGCTCTTGACTGGCGTTTGGTCTTTTCGTGGGCGACGAGGTGTCGCGACTTGGGTTGTCGATAACGATAAATGTCGGGAAGGGGAGGAGATCACGTGTGTTGATACTGGAGCGTGTTGCTGCACCAGCGTCGCCCATGCTCCTTGCTTTGGCGCGCGTATGATTTTCCTATCTTTGACTTATATGTTTGTGCATTTATGTTTATGTGTGCTTAAAATTAAGTTTCCGGTGGGCCGTATTCATCGACACCTGAAATCTAGGACGACCAGCCATGGACGTGTGGGCGCGACTGCCGCTGTGTACAGCGCAGCCATCCTGGAGTACCTCACCGCAGAGGTAAATGGGTGTACGCCTATAATCTGGAAAAGGCTGGAGCGGGGGGAGGGAGGTGAGAGGGAAGGAGGAAAGTGATGCAAGAAAACTCCCAGGCCCTAAACGCGGCGAGAAGCCTCGAAGAACGCTAGAGGGAGCTGGTGTTCAACAAGGCATCCTATTGAGTTTGAGTTTGCTGCTGCTGTAAATAATTGCGTGTCCCCTTTATAGCTTTTGCATATCTGGCCACTAAGTTGGGGGGGGGGGCAGCGACAATGGGTAGATTTACCCTCATGAAGCCTTGTTTGTGCTCTGGATCTTGGCCTGAGGAAAGTTGGAAGGAGATTAAATAGATTCTGTTGTCTAGGTACTTGAACTGGCAGGAAATGCATCAAAAGACTTAAAGGTGAAGCGTATTACCCCTCGTCACTTGCAACTTGCTATTCGAGGAGATGAAGAATTGGACTCTCTTATCAAGGCTACAATTGCTGGTGGTGGTATGTAACTAGAGAAAAGAATTATTTGCATCTTTAATTTCTGTTACTTTTATAGTCTAAAAGAATACATATATTTTCACTGATGCAGCATGGTTGCAGATTTGTGACGTTTGATTTACGTAAATTAACTCAATGAATTTTTATTTTGCATATTTAAGCTTAATATTTTTTAAAAAACCTTTCAAGTTGAACAATAAGTTACTTGGGTTATATACTATGTGACTTTAAATTTTATATATGTCAAGTTAATCCCTGTCACTCTTCTAGGCGTCATTCCCCACATCCACAAATCTCTGATTGGGAAGAAAGGACAACAGAAGACTGTCTAAAGGATGCCTGGATTCCTTATTATCTCAGGACTCTAAATACTCTAACAGCTGTCCAGTGTTGGTGATTCCAGTGGACTGTATCTCTGTGACAAACACAATTTTGCCTTTTTGTAATTCTATTTGAGCAAGTTGGAAGTTTAATTAGCTTTCCAACCAACCAAATTTCTGCATTCGAGTCTTAACCATATTTAAGTGTTACTGTGGCTTCAAAGAAGCTATTGATTCTGAAGTAGTGGGTTTTGATTGAGTTGACTGTTTTTAAAAAACTGTTTGGATTTTAATTGTGATGCAGAAGTTATAGTAACAAACATTTGGTTTTGTACAGACATTATTTCCACTCTGGTGGATAAGCTCAATAAAGGTCATATCCCAAACTTAGCTGTGTTTTAAATTTGCTTAACTGTAATAGGAATTTATCTGTTTGAATCCAGCAGTGACTAAACAGGGTTCTTACCTGGGAATTAAACTGTTACTTCTATTGATCAGTGAAGTTAGATGGCCCTAATATGATTTTTGCCCCTGATACTATATAATGAGCTCTTAAAGATTTTAAAGCTTTGGCACGAGTTGCGGTGGGAGAAACTTCCTTTAGGCCAAGGTGTGGCTATACCAGTTTGTACATTTGCTGTGCTTGCTCTGTGTGATGGTATCATACCAGTGTACTATAATACTGGGAGGGAGAGGGCAGGTAGGGTATATATATAACCTGCCTCTGTTAGGTGCCCATTGAGTTGGTTCTGACTCACAGTGACTCTTTGTACAACAGAACAAAACATTGCCCAGCCCTGTGCTGGGCAATCGTTGCTATGTTTGAGCCCATGTTGCAGGCACTGTGTCATTCCATCTCATTGAGGGTCTTCGACTTTTTCAGTGATCCTGTTTTACCAAGCATGATGTCCTTCTCCAGGGACTGGTGTGTGCTGATAACATGTTCAAAGTATATGAGATGGAGTCTTGCCACGCTCCCTTCTCAGGAGCATACCCTACTTCTACAGAACGAATTTACAATTTAGACTTTGAAGATGATAGCTAGAAGTACCTTCCGTGCCAGGGACTGTTTTTAAATCTACATGAAATTGTTCAGTAGTCAAGAACATTTTGGGGGATGTACTATCTGTATTTTATAGGAGAGAATCTGGATATTCTCTGGTAGTTAGCATGGTTTGACAACATTGTGTACAAATGGCTATCTTGTTGGGTTGAGTGGAGGACCATTCTGACACTTAGCTTCTGGCAAGTTCATCTCCAAAAATGTTAAAAATTGGAAGCAGACATTACCAAACAATAGCATTCCCTCTCCCCTTCCTCACTGAGAAAACCAACATGACATGGTACCGTAATCAACAGCGGTGATAACTATCAAAAATGGAAAAAGAAAACCAAGGCCACCTAGGTGGTGTTTATTATACACGTTCTGAAAGGGCTGGATCCTGCCTTGTTTTGGTCATACAGGATTAGGGTCACAGCTACTTTTCACCAGAAAAATTCCAAAACAAATTACTAAACCACTTGTTTTTTCTTTTTGATTGGCCGGACAATCTAATGGAGTCTGGATCAAAAGGATGATGTGTAACTGAAGAAAAAAAGGCAATTAAAAGCACTGGGGTTAGGGTCAAACGACGCTTTAACGTGTTTACGAACACCTGTTCCGGAAGCGCCCTGTAGGGACTGACGTGCAGGCCTCACCTGACCGAATCCGCCTCCGGTTAAGGGGGCTCAGAGGCGGGGACTTGGAGTCCTGGGAATTTTCTTGACAAGTGCCCCCTCCTATGTTACCGTTCTGGTCGCCCAGAAGGCGGACTCTGGTTTGCGCTGGCTGTGTCCGGAAGTCAGGGGACCCGGGCTTCCAATGCCGGCGGCCGGATCCCCACTGTGGCGGAACCCCCTTGCCCGGCAGTCGAGCTGGTATCGCCCGCTCTTCTCTTCCCTCCACACCCCCGCCCCAGGTTGGTCGGCTTGGGACGGCCGGGAGCCTAGAGGTGTCGGGTACCGGCGGCCGCCGACGCAACTCGGAAGCCCTGGCCTAGGAGCCGGGTCCCCGCGCCAGGAGGGATGCGGCTCGCGCCTCAGCGGCCCGCTGGGGGCGGGGGAAGCCGCCGTGAGGAGGCGGAGCTGTGAGGCCCGCCAGTCCGCCACCCGGACAGCCGCCGCCGCCACCGCCGTGGTCCCTTGCGCTCCTCCCTGCTCTCCACTGCACGCCCCCGCCTGGGTCTGGCCTCGCCTTCTCAGCGGCGGCGGCTTCCGCCCCTCGTAGCTGCGCTGCCAGAGGAAACGGAAGAAGGCGCAAGCTATGGAGGGGAACCGGGATGAGGCGGAGAAATGTGTCGAGATCGCCCGGGAGGCCCTGAACGCCGGCAACCGCGAGAAGGCCCAGCGATTCCTGCAGAAGGCCGAGAAGCTCTACCCACTGCCCTCGGCCCGCGGTGAGGACCTCAGCGGCCCTTCCCTCCCTGCCTCTTCCCCTGACCGCGGCGTAGCCCGTCCCCGCCCCCATCATCGTCCCTCCGGGGAGCTGGCGGGGCCCCGGGTCCGCCGGACCCCGCCGTTGGGCCCAAGGGAGGAACATCCCGACACACACACACAACCCACCCCTCGTCCCGACCCAGGGCCCGGCTGTCCCTGGGCCTGGGTTTGGATGGGCGACCCGAGACTGCCTCTGCATCAACCTTCCTGCGGGTTGCTAGGCTCTCCGCTGACAGGCGGGGGTTGCCAGCTCCGGGATCTGTTTTCCTAAGTGTCCAGCTCTCATCCTTCTAGGAGGAGAGCTCCCTGATCTCGTCTTACCAGAGTGGTGCTTTATATCTAGGTGTTTGGTTGCCAGTCCCCCTTCTCCCCATCCTCGCTCCCAAATTAGGCCTAGACCCCTAATGAAGTGAGAGGAACGGGGAACTCTATTGGCTAATTTACAGATCTCAGGTACTGTAGCTTCTGGGATCGAAAACAGTTCCCAAAGCAAACATTTTCAAATACTTGTGATGACATTGCTTTTCCCTGGGGGAGAGAGAGAGAGTTCTTTTAGAAGAGAGGAGCACACATTTGACAGGAATGATCAAAAGTCTGTTGATTTGGTAAATAGTAGTATCTGATTTGATAACACCATAATTATGGGCAAGTTAGGTAAATCTGCAAGGAATAGAGTGCTGGACTTCTTTTAGTTGAATTAACTGTGTTTATTGTCCTACCTTCTGGTCTTCAAAGTACTAATAGCCAACATTTATTGAGCACTTACAAGTGCCAAGAGTTGTGCCAAGCTTTTTATATGAATTCATTTATTCCTCCCAACAGTCCTGTGTACAGGATTCATTTGACCAGGTTAACCTGTATGGAAACAGACTTTTTGATGAATGAGTGAATGAATGAAAATATCTTACCCAAGGAGCCCTGGTGATGCAGTGGCTACTAACCCAGCTCAAATCCACCAAACTGCTCCTTGGAAACGCTGTGGGGCAGTTCTGCTCTGTCCTGTAGGGTCACTATGAGTTGGAATGACTCGTTGGCAGTGGGTTACCAATAGGGAAACAGGCTTTTTGATGAATGAGTGAATGAATGAATTAATGAAAATATCTTACCCAAGGTCACACAGTAATTAGTGGGAAAGTCAGAATAATAATTGAGCTGTCAGACTATCACACTCCAATAGGCTCTTAGCCCCTTACACTCTATTGCCTTCCCAATAGAACATGAGTTTCAAAGTTTTGCTTGAGTTTCAAAGTATTAACAGGTTAAGAAGAAAATTATTAACATATTAATAATGTGGAGCTATCTGTTTTATTGTTTGCTTAATTTTTTTCCGGCATTATTGAAGCCTTTGTGTTTTTGCTTTTCTCTTTCCCGTTACATTGCCTTTGGTCACCAGAGAAAACAGGAAAGGAAGTGAAGAAAAAGGAATTAATAATGTTTGAATCTCCCTACTGTATGAATTGAGTCCCTGGGTGGTGCAAACAGTTGAGCTCTGCTACTGACCAAAAGGTTGACAGTTCAGATCTACCCAGAGGCACCTCAGAAGAAAGCTTTATGATCTACTTTCCAAAGGTCACAGCCATTGAATAGAGCACAGTTCTACTCTGAAACACATGGGGTCACCATGCGTGGGTATTGACTGGACAACAACTGTTTTTTTTTTTTTTAATTTTAACTGTCTGAATACATTATGTCATAGAGTCATTATCTAATCTTAGAGGGACAATTTTGACATTAAGCCAAGAAGACACTTTAGAATGCCTGGCTTTTGAACCCTGGTTCTTCCACTTACTAGTTTGTAACCTTTATAGCTTTAGGCAAGTTAAAGAATCTCTTTATCCTTTGGCTTTTTCATCTATAAAATGGGGACAATAATATACCAATCTCATAGGGCTGTTATGAGGACTAAATGGGTTAATACAGGGAAACCTGTGAGAGCCAGAACTCATTGGGACTGTCTTGCTTTTCTGGGTCTCGAAAGTTTTCTGCCTTTGACAGGGTATAACCTTACCACTTTTCTATCACTATTAGTAGAAAATATTTGAGCTTTCCTTCTCTGACAGTTTTCAGCCTTACACAAGTTCTGGCTTTTGCAGGTTTTACTATACATGTAAAGCATTAAAAGTAAGCAAATTAATTTTGCTTTCTTTTTTTTTTTTTTACAGTAACGAGATTGAGAATTTTTAAAACCTGCCCAAACTTACACAGTCCGTCATTTTTCTAGCATACATGCAACTTGAATCAATTTGCTGATGGACACTAAGATATCAAAGAATAATAGAATTGTACTTAAATAGCATACACAGGACTGTTCATACAGAGGAAAATTTTAAAAATACATGAGTTAAAGTCAGTAGTACAAATGTATTGTAAGGCAGTATGTGATTACCAAATAAAGTAATAGGGTACAGTTGTGTAGTCTGAAAGCCTTAGTTCAAATGCAGTCTTTGATTCTAAACAAATTTTTCAACAGGGACAAGTTACTTAGCTTTTGTCAGCATTGTTTAGTTATATGTAAAATGAAGATTTCATTGCATAGTTGATGTGAGCCTTAGCTGAAACAAAGTACGTGCAAATGCTTAGCAATGTATATTTTACAGAGAATAATCTCAGAAGATGTTTACTGAAATAATTTAAGAATTCAGGGGATGGAAAGATCTAGAACATTTGTGTAAGATCCCGATAAAAGGTTTGGTGTAGAAGGAAATTGAAGCTGTTGGTTACAGTAAGATTGTAAAATTTCGTCTCTGAAAATTACCTGTTATAAACTATCACCAAACCCTTTTAAATCCGAAAGTTGATTGAATGTTCCTGTTGGTGTGTTTTCATATTAAGATAGACAAAGAAAACATTGCATTTTGATTTCAGTTATTCTTATACAGAGAATGGAAAAACTTGAGGCTAAATTCTAGCTTAATTTTAGGATTCTTATATTCATAATTTTATACTTGTGAGGTGGAAAATCTGATTGATAGAACACTTAAAAAATTGGCAGGTTTTCCTTGAGCCAAAACTTTGATCTCTAAATGAATCTAGGACATTGTTGCTTTCTATGTTTTTAGTTAAGAATCTTATTTTACAGTTTATATATTGCAGGGGACTTATAATTGAGTTCAATTTTGCAGCTTTTCAAGTATTTTCATACCTATGAGTTTCAGCTGGGAAAATAATGTCAGCAGTCAGAAAGTAAATTACATTTTCATTTTTCAAACTATACAGTTATTATTGATATGTTTTAGATTTTTACAGAAGGATACAGTCTCATTGTTTTAATGCAGTACCTTGCTATTTTAATACTTTAGTGTTTCAGACTTGTTGAGGGACTGGCAGCCTTAAGTATAGATTTTTATTTACAGAGAAATAAAATTTTACTGTTTTCAAGAATATATCAGAGTAATTCGAATCAAATAGTGACCAACAGCTTCAAAGAAGATTGTTCTGGGTCTACTTTAATGAATAGATAACTCACGTATAATTTGCATCATTTATCTGCACATTTGTAGTCCCTGGATGGTACAAGCTGTTAAAATACCTGCTGCTAGTATTTTTAATCAAAAGATTGGAGGTTCGAATCCACTCAGGAGCCTCAGAAGAAAGACCTGGCAATCTATTTCCAAAAAATCAACTATTGAAAACCCTGTGGAGCACAGTTCTACTCTGACATGGGGTCACCATGAGTCAGAACTGACTCCACAGCAACTGGACTTTTTTTTTAAATTAGCACATTAGCAATTATAATAGTCCTCTTTTAATTTTTGCCCTCATTAAGAGATATGTGTACAGATAACATCCCTTCCCCCATTTTTCCTAACATAAAAATTCTGTGTTTATATGAAAGTCGTCATGTAGAAAAAGCAGTATATTCAAGTGATACAGTTAACTGCTGTTTTGGACTTGCTTTCAAATCTAGCATTAGATTCTTTAGTAGTACCTTGGTGCTATAATTTTTTTTTGGGTGGGGTGGGAAGGACAGATGATTGACCTCAAAAGGTTTAATTATGCACCCCAAACATTTCTAGCTGCTTTTTCTTCTTCTCTTTTTTTTGCTGCATTGTTTTGAAATTTAAATCTAATAAAAAGTTAAGAGTTCTGTTCCCTTTTGTCTTCAAATGGTAAAATAAAGGTTTTAAACTGTCATTATGCTTCTGGAATATTATATAAAGTATTTCTTTTAAGGTGATTCCATCTTCTATTTCTGACTTAATTAAATTCAGTAATAACTACAAATTATACATCTGCAACAATTACTTCTATAGTACCAAGTTAAGTGTTATAAAATGATTTCCAAGTTTCAGCTAATAGCCAAACTATTTTAGATATCATAGTTGAAAAAGAGAATACTGAATTTGGGTTTAAACCTTAATTTAATAGCTGTATGACCTTGAGCATGTAACAGTCTTTCCGAACATCAGTTTCCTCATATGTAGAATGGGAATTTATTTATCCAACAAATATTTACTGAGTATACATTATGGCAGCCCTGGTTAAGAGCTCGACTGCTAACCAAAAGGCCAGCAGTTTCAGTCTACCAGTTGCTCCTTAGAAGCCCTATGGGGCAGTTCTACTCTGTCCTATAGGATCACTGTGAGTTGGAATTGACACAATAGCAGTGGGTTTGGTTTGTTTTTTTTAATACATTTTTGAGTGCCAGACACTGTTCTAGGAGCTAGGGATTCAATGGATAATGAGACAAAGTCCATGCCTTATGGAGCTACATTCTAGAGGGAATATGAAGTGCTGGTGGTCATAATGATGACTCAGTTTCTGTCATTCCCCCTACCTTTTCTGAATCTCAGATTTCTCATCTGTAATCCCCACAGAGTTAATTATGAGAATATTTTTATTAGCTTAAATGCTGTAAGAATGTCATGCATTTTTTTACTATGGCAGAAGAATTTGGATGATGCCTTAGAGTTGACAATATCATATTTATCTCTTTTCTGCCATATATATATATATATAATTTCATATATTTTGTTGTTGAGAATGTACACAGCAAAACATACACCAGTTCAATAGTTTCTACGTGTACCATTTAGTGACATTGATTACATTCTTCGAGTTGTGCAATCATTCTCACCCTCCTTATCTAAGTTGCTTCTTCTCCATTAACATAAACTCCCTGCCCCCTAACGTTCCTGTCTCATCTTTCGAGTTGCTGTTGTCAATTTGATCCTATATAGATAGTTCTTAAAAGATCATAATGCTCAAGGCAGACTTTTTTTACTAGTTAAGCTAAACTTGTTTGGTTTAAAGAAGACTTCAGAGAATATTTTTGGTTTAAGGTTTAAAAATTATGTCAGGGCAGTTGTTTCAGGGGTTCATCCAACCTTTATGGCTCCATGAAGTCTGGAGTCCATGAGAAATCTGAAATTCTGTTCTGCATTTTTCCCCCTTTTGATAAGGATTCTTCTATGGAATATCTGATCAAAATGTTCAGTAATGGTAGCTGGACACCATCCAGTTCTTCTGATCTCATGGCAAAGGAGGCAGTTGTTCATGAAGGCAATTAGCCACACATTCCATAGCCTCCTATTCCCGACTCTCTTCTCCTTCTGTTGTCCTGGGTGAACAGAGACCAATTGTTGTGACTTGGATAGCCACTTGCATGCTTTTAAGAACCCAGGCAGTCTTAAACTAGGAGATAGAACAGAGGCACTGAACATGTTATTTGGCCAATTAACTGGGATGCCCCATGAAATCATGACCAAACCAAGGACTAAACCTCCAAACCATGGAACCAAATCCCATGAGGTGTTTGGGTGTACATCGTAAGCCTCAGCAGCTACTTTCTTTTTTTTTTTCGGTCATTGTCGTAAGTTTTTTTTTTAATGTCATTTTTTATGTACTTGTTTGAGCACAAAATAGTTGCTTGTAAACTAGAATTAATCTCATTTTGAGAAATTTATGAAATAAAAACAGACCACAGTTCTTTTGAATTGTCTACATAAACATTTTTAATACTGTTACCTTTTTACTGATTCTTGATATGGATTATATTTTATTAAATGCATATTACATTAAAACCCCAAGCAAAACAGTATGTCTGGAAGAAGAGTGCATGAACTAAGATTGCATAATTTTAAAATCAAAAGTAAATGTACTCTTGTTTAGAAAAACTACATTCTGCCTGCACATTGCTAGAAATCAGATCTCATGTGATAGCTGAGACATTTAATATATTAGAAAAATCGAACGTGTTCTAAATTCTGGCAGTACTTGAACTACATCATATTACATTCTCAGGAATTGATTCTAGTAATGGTTAATACAGAAAACCTTGCTGATTCCATTTTTAAGATGATGAAACTGGATAATGAGACGTGTCCAGACTTTGACACTACAGAGCCAAAGAGTGTTTGGTGTGAGCAATGTGCACACACAGCTATCGTTAGGTAGAGTTCCTATGCATGAAATTGTGAAGGAGAAAAATTTTCAGTATCATAACAACAGTTGAGAATCCCAAACAGATGTATGATCCTACTTTAAGACTAACACCCAGAACATTGGGAAAAATTAATATTTATACTAAGAATGGAGGGATACATACAGATAACTTGTAAGCAGTATATATAATAAGGATTTTGTGGTCATCTGTAAATACTAAATATGAATAACTACTTTCATACCTGGTTCTAGAATTTTTAAAAAATCATTTCTTTCTATTAGCTGAAATACTTCTGTATCTACTTTTCTTCGTTTATTTTGGTGGAAAATGATGTTTCAGGATCACAATCTGGGCTTTAGGGATGCTGTGGCTCCTAGTTAGGTTCATTGATTCTGGGCCTTTTCAGTGCACGGGACTAGGAAATACATGATTTTTTAAGAAGATAAAACAGCTTGTGAGTATTTAGTGTTATTTCTAATTTTAACTTCAAGGTTTTTACTTAAGAATTTCTAGCTTTATATCTTTGTCTTCTTTCTTCCAGTAATTTTGGTTCTCAAGGGCACAGGGAATGATACTGTCATGATTACTTATTTGCTTTATCTCACATAATATGTGTAATAGTTTCAGATTAATATTACCAATACTGTTATCCCACCGATATAATTATTGAAAGTAAACATTTTTTTGCATATACTTTATCCATTCTCAACTCATTTTAATTTCAGAAAAATTTTAAAGTTATGGAAAAGTCACAATAATAGTTCACACTTCCAATATATATTTCACTCAGGCTCCCATCTGTTAAAATTTTACTACATTTGCTTTATTATTTCCTTACCTCTTCTCTGCCTCTCTCACTGCCCATCACGCATCTGTCTATACACACACACACAATTTTTTTTTCTTTTTTTTACTATTGTTATTTTTTTCTGAACAAATTAAGTTGTGGACATAATGCCCTATTACCCCTGAATAATTCAGTGTATATTTTCTAAGACAAAGACCCTTACATAACTGTTGTATAACCATAAAATTTAGGAAATGAATGCACAAACCTCATTCACGTTTTTCCAGTTATGTCAATTATGGCAAAAAGGTGTCATGTTGTATTTGTCATGATTATTCTGCAGATAGCATCTTTTTTTTTTTTTTTTAGTGTACATATCTGGAGTCACATGGGATTGATTTGGTCTTTACTTGTGAAGTTAACATTGATCACTTGGCTAAGTTGGTGACTGTCAGGTTTCTCCACTGTAAAGTTACTGTTTTCCCCCTTGTAATTAGCAAACCATTTGTGGAGAAATATTTTGTCCTGTTCCTCAACAGACTTGCACCAATGCCTTTTAGCATCCATTGATGACTCTTTCCTGAAAAAATAATTACTCTGATGGTTGCCAAATGATAGTTATCTAATTGTTTCATTCTTTCTACATTTATTAGTATTTATCAGTTTGGTTTCATGGATTCCTGTTTACTCCATTACCATCATTATGTATTTAGATTGTCAGATTGCCCCAGATTTAGCCATTGGAACCCCCTTCATGCTGCTTTATGTGTCCTTTTGACATTTTATTCTCTGAACTGCCTTACTTTCTGCAAGAAAAAATGTTGACAGGCTCATTTTTTGCTTTCTCCGCCCTGGAATCACCTATTTCTTCAAGGAGCTCTAATTCCTTTTAGTGGACAATGGTAATTAGAAACTTTAGACACTAGATATGCCCGTTGCTACAGGGATATCATTGCTTCTAGTTCCAGTGGACAGAGCTAGGAAATATATGTATGTATGCGTATATGTGTATGTGTGTGCGTATTATATATGTTTGCGTGTGAGCATATATAAACCAAAAACCAAACCCATTGTCATCGTGTCAGTTCTGACTCATAGCGACCCTCTAGGACAGAGGAGAACTGCCCCATAGAGTTTCCAAGGAGTGCCTGGTGGATTTGAACTGCCAACCTTTTGGTTAGCAACTGTAGCCCTTAACCACGATGGCACCAGGGCTTCTGTGGGCATATATACATCTATATTAATTTTGATATCTGTGATGTGTAAGTACAGATACATGTATGTGTGAATATAAATGTATGTTATGTGAAGTTAGTTTAGTTGGAGATACATATGCATACATATTTATATTCATATTCACAGTGACTCCATTTTCAGTTCAGTACCGTAGGGGTCGTTCTAGCCTTCACTATTTCCATATTTGTAATTCCATTCTGTAACACAGAGAAACATGGCTCCCATTATTTTCAGTTTACTTATTTGTTAATTTTCCCCTGTATATAATCAGTTGCCTCCTTGACCCCATTTGAACAGGCTTTATCAATGCCAGCTATGTTTTTGGCTATGACTGCCTCCTTGGTCCTAATAGCTTCCTTTGTCCTGGCTTCGCAGGCCCTGGGAGTCCACTGCCAAAGGGAAGGGAGGGAAAGGGAATTATTAATCAATAATTTAAGTTTTTTTCCCTTAATTAAAGGAAAGAGGAAGCTACCATTTCTTAAGTAGTTGAACTGTCTGCACAGTGTCAGAACACACTATTATTACATACTATGTCCTCTCTCTCTTAGCTGTCATTTAGTCTTAGTTCTTAGTTCTATAAGTAACTATACATTTAATGCTTGCCACCAGTCGTTATATCAGTGTAGCTCTGATTATTTTGTGTTCCTGAGGCCTGTTCTCTAGTAGATTCCCAGGAAGGGCCTTGGGAACAATTACTAAGTTCTAGAATGTTGAAAACAGTGTATATGTGACCTTATGCTCAAAGTTAGTTTGGTGGTTACTAAGACCTTGGCTCACATTTTCTTTCTTTGGATATCTAAATATGTTACTCCATTTATTTTTTTGTTCATCAAGTACCAGTGATGTGAAAAGTCTGACAACAGTCTAATTTTCTTTTCTTTATTAGTGCCCAGTTAATTTTACTAGACTATGTCTTGGTTTTTCTAGGTCAGTATTCTTAGATATGCGATTTGCCCATTCAGTATGTAGTTTCTTTTTGTTTTATGTCAGAAAGAGATTTCTCCAATTACTGCTTACTATGATTCCCACGGTTCTATTGTATGTATGCTGGATCTTCTTTCTCTTCAATATTTGTCACTTTCTCTCAACTTCTCTTTTAATTAAAAAAAAAAAAAGAAAAAAAAAGTGTCCTCTTTATCTTGTCTTTCTCTTAAGGCATTGTCTGTTGCATTTATTCACTTTTTGTTTCTTCTTTATTTCTGAATGGATTTTTTATTTCATTTATTCTTTCCTGAGTTCTATCACCTATGTTATGGATAATTTTTGGGTTTTTCTAATTCTGATTTATGTTGTTCTTTCATCTGAACCACTTCTGTCTCCCACATTTCCTGTTCAGTGGAGTTAGATCTAGAGCTGAGATTAGATTCAGGTTCAGTTTTCTTTTTTTTGGCAAGTGAAGCCTTCCCTTTAAAGTGAGAAAAACACAGTGTTTGCTGTGTATCTCCTAGTCTACATTATATTGGGTTAATGCAAGAAAAAAAAAAAAGTAAGTATTAGGTAGAAAAAGATAATATTTGCAAGTAATAAGTTTATCCCAGTGAACGATTGGAATGCTAAATTCAAGAGGCTTACTAGAAAAAAAAAGGTTAAGGAAGGTAAAAAGTTATAATGTACTTTTTACTTAGAAGTAAACCAGAGTCCTGGTGGCACAATAGTTAAAGCACACAAGTGATAGTGGAAAGGTTAGTGGTTCAAAGCCAACAGCTCTGGGAGAAAGATATGGCAGTCTGCTTCCGTAAAGATTTACAGCCTTGGAAACCCTATGCGGGCAGTTCTGCCTTGTTGTATAGGGTTGCTGTGAGTCGGAATTGACTCAGTGGCAGTCGGTTTTTTATCATTATCTTAAAGTCTTTCCAGCTTGTTTAGAAATAGTTGGTTATAGTGTTTATGTCGGTGGGTCTTTCTGCGTTCACTGTCTTCAGAGATTTGTTTTCTTTTAGTCATCTCTTTTTCTTATTTTTCCCATTGCCGTCGAGGTGATTCCAACTCATAGCGACCATATAGGACAGAGTAGAACTGCCCCATAGAGTTTCTAAGGAGTGCCTGGTGGATTTGAACTGCCAACCTTTTGGTTAGCAACTGTAGCTCTTAACTACTACACCACCAGGGTTTCCCTTTTTCTTATAGTAACTTTGTATAGGATTTTACTTGTCAATTTCTTCGACTCATTTTTACGTGAAGTTTAGTTAGCTTTTCTAAATGCACAGCTGTCTTTCTTTTATTTTTTGTGTAATGTTAGAAAATATGTTACCTTGCTATATGAGATCTCCTTGCACCTTTCTCCTTTCCTAGTTTTATTTGGGTCTTCTCTCGCTCTCTATTTTTTTTTACCCTATTGTTCTTGTCCTCCCCATTTTGGGTTCTGTTCCTAGCAGTTTCTCCTTGTGACATTGTCCTGGAAGGGAGTTTTAGTTTTTGCGAGTTTGTAGTACCTAGAGTGTTCTATTCCCTTAAGACCTTATTGTGGATTTTTGTACTCACCTGTTATTATTAAGTGAGCAAAATCCATTCCTTTTTAACATTCTTTTCTCAGTTTTGCCTGCTATCCTATATAAAGAGTCACTTTTGGTTATTATGGGATTCTTCTGTTCCCTGAGATGGCAAATGCCCCATTACTGTCCTGTGCTTCTTCCCACACAAATACTAATACCCCGAGAGATTTTGTAGTTGTTAGTGATTTATTCCCACCTTCTTGTGTTTTAGGTTCTTGTCCATGAAGTTTTGATTTTGCTATCTAGTTGCTGTGTATAATTTTTTGAGGGAATTTGGCATGTTGCTGCTACTGCCTTCCTTCCAGAAGTTTCACAAAATTTTTCGTATTTAAAAGTTGTGAACCACTACCCTAGACCATGCTGGACTTTTCTTTCAAAATTAACATTGTGATTGCATTAAATAAGAACTGAACTACAGTTGAAAATTGTCTATGTATTAGATGTTATAGTTCTCTTGTTAATAACTAATAGATTGCTGTCTAATTGAGTGCCTTTCTGTACCATCCACAATTAAATTTTCATAAAAATTGAATTTTTTATGTCATTGGTGACCTCTTGAATGCATTAGCCGGGAAAGACATGGTAGAAAGAAGTCCTCTTGCATACATAAAATATAATGATAAATATCTACATATCTGAAAATTTTCCAGCAACTTTGCTGGGATTTAAATATATATAAATATCATCTTTATTGAAGCATAATTCACATATTATATAATTCACTCATTTAAAGTACACAGCTCAGCGGGTTTTTAGTATATTCACAGTTGTGCAACTATCACAATCAATTTTAGAACATTTTCCTTACCCCAGAAAGAAATCGAATACCCATCAGTACTTATTCCTCATTTCCATCCATTTGCTCCCTCTGCAGCTCCAGGTAACCACTAATGTACTTTGCGTCTCTGTAGATTTGCCTGTTTGTTACATTTCACCTAAATGAGATCACACAACACATGTTTTTTTGTGACTAGTTTCTTTCTGTTAGCATAAAGCTTTCAAGGTTCATTGTAGCATATGTGTGTCAGTACTTAAATTCTTTTTATTGTCAAATAATATTCCTTTGTAGGAATATATCACTATTTTTCATCACTTACTGGAGATTTGGGTTGATTCTACTTTTTGGCTATTATAAATAATGCTGCTGTGAACATTCATGTACTTTTTTTGTGTGGATGTATGTTTTTATTTCTCCTGGGTATAATACCTGGGAATGAGATTGCTGGGTCATATGGTAACTGTATTTAACCTTTTCAAGAACTACCAGCCTTTTTCCAAAGCAGCAACACCATTTTACATTCCCAACAGCAGTGTATGAGGGTCCCAATTTCTCCACATCCTTTCAACACTTGTTATTCTGCATCTTTTTAATCACAGCCATCTTAGTGGTTGTATAGTAGTATCTCACTGTGGCTTTGATTTGTATTTCCCTAATGGCTAATCATGTTGAGCATTTTTTCATGTGTCTGTTGGCTATTTGTGTATCTTTTTGGAGAAATGCTACTCAGATTCTTTGCCCATTTTTAACTGAGTTATTTCCCTTTATTGTTGAGTTGTAAGAGTTTTTAATATACTGTAGATACATGTCCCTTTTCAGATAAATCATTTGCAAATATTTGCTCCCATTCCGTAGATGGTCTTTTTACTTTCTTGATGGGATCATTGACACTGCAAAAGATAATAACTTTGATGAAGTCCAATTTCTCCATTTTTTTTTGTTGTTGCTGCTTGTGCTTTTGGTGTCGTAGCTCAGAATGTTTTGCCTGAACCAAGGTCACAAAGGTTTACTCCTGTATTTAGTTTTAAGAGTTGTATAGTTTTAGCTCTTACATTTAGGTGCATGGCCCATTTTGAGTTAATTTTTGTGACTGGCCCATTTTGAGTTAATTTGGTGTGAGGAAAGGGTCCAGTTTCATTCTTTTGCATGTGGATGTCTAACTGCCGGAGCACCATTTGATGAAAAGACTGTTCTTCCTTGTTTGCTAGAAATTTAATAAGAAATTTTCTCTGCATTTTTCTGAAAGTTGTTCTTTCAACATTGTCCTAGTAGTGAACGTTTATCAAAGGCATTTGGTTGCTGGAACTTACCTGGGGTAATAATTTGAACACATGTGCCTTGAAATCTGTCCGCGTTTGTTAATTCATAGACTAACTCTCCTTTATCTTTAAAAAACAACCAACCAACCAAAAAAAAAACCTCGTTACTTATTTTGTCCCTTCTGTATGGTGACGTAGTTGTTAAGAGTTTGGTTGCTAACCAAAAGATCAGCAGTTCGAATCCACCAGGCACTGCTTGGAAACCCTATGGGGCAGTTCTGCCCTGTCCTATAGGGTCTCTGTAAGTCGGAATCAACTCGACAGCAACAGGTTTGGTTTTTGTTTTTGGTGCAAGAGAGCAGTATGCTATGATGGCATAGCGATTGTGATTTTGAAGAAAAAAAAATTCTGACTTTTTTCTATATGTGATACTGCATGACAACCTGGAAGTTAAATATTTTGTGCAATTGTGCTTATTTTAAGCTGTGGAAGATTTAGAAATCCTTAAAGTTATAACAATCAAAGTTGCAAGAAAAAAAAAAAAAAGCTGTGATATATGCCTGAGCAGTTTTCTTTGTTTAGGAAAATTTTCTAATCATATAGCCTTTTTTTATTTTTATTTTTTTGACCATCAGAATTATCTTGTTTATTTCTAGAGCAGTCTGGCCTCTTGTTTCCAAAATGAATAACCAGATAGCCTTTTATATCTCGTGTATAGTGAAAATAGCATTTTTGCCTTAGACCTTTTTACCCCATGTGCTTGAAACTGTCCTTATTCTTATCTTTAAGTAATTTTTTTTTTCTGGATGACATCTTGCTTGCTATGCTGAGCAAAGTTGCTAATAAACTTTTTTATTGTGAGTTGAAGTTGCTGTGCTGTTTACAGTTGACCTTTTAATTTTAAAGCTTTTTTTTTAACTTAAATAACTTTTTAATTTTATATTGCTGTCATAATTATTTTTTCTTTATAGATTTTTGGCTTTGTAAAGGGCTTCCAAAACTACCTTAAATATTCCTTTCTATTTCTTTTTTGTTGTTATATGCTATTGAATTGATTCCAACTGGTAGTGACCCCGTATGACAGAGCAGAACTCCCTGTAGGGTTTCTTGGGCTATAACCTTTATGGGAGCAGATTGCCAGGTCTTTTCTCCCTCAGAGCCGCTGGTGGGTTTGAATGGCCGAACTTTGGGTAAGCACCCGAGCACTTAACCACTGCACCGCCAATTCTATATGACGTGTACATTATTCTAGGTGTGTGACATGGTTCAGGTTTTTTCCTTTTTGCCAAATGGTTAATTAGCTGTTTCTTCTAGCATTGTTTATTGAGTAATTCATTCTTTTTGTTTAGTTAGGGTAACACAGGCTGTTGTAGCAAACAGTAACTTAACACACTAAACATTTATTTCTTGCTCAAGGAGTAGTGCAGTGCATGTGTTCTGTTGGTTGGCAGCCTTTGATTCAAGGAAAAGGCTTGTTTCAGCTGGTTGCTCTGGCCTCCTCTTAGGTTTTGCAGTCCTCTGCATGAAGATTGGGAAAGAACATAAAGGATCATGCTTGAGAGTTTTTATGAATCAAGACCTACCACCAGTTTCTGCCTGTATGACCTTGATCAAGTTACCAATCCTCTTTAAGCCGCAGTTTCCTCATCTGTTAAAATGGGGATAATGATAGTATCTTATGGGAGATATATGAAGATTCAGTGAGATATAACGATGCCCCTAGCACCATGCATGTCATATTGTAGATGTGCAAGTAAGTGGTGGTGTTGTAGTTAACATTGTTATGAACTTTTAATTTTGGGGAGAAGAGTCACCATGACTGAAAATTATATTTAACATTCATGAATGATAACAGGATCTGTTGTTGACTGGGTTCTCAAATCTCTTTCTTTAAATTGTCTAAAATAATAATATTTGCTACATTTTCTCCCTTACCTATGTAGATTTCATTTGATCCCTCTACAGGTTTTACAGTTAAACTCCACTTGAATACCAAACCCCAAACCTACTGCCGTCAAATTGATTTGGACTCGTAGTGACCCTGTAGAACAGAGGAGAACTGCCCCATAAGGTTTCCAAGGCTGTAAATATTTACAGAAGGAGACCTCCACATTGTTCTCCCATGGAGCGGCTGGTGGGTTCAAACCACTGACCTTTTAGTTAGCAGCCTAGCGCTTAAACACTGCACCACCGAGGCGCCTCTCCACTTGAATTTATCTAATACCACCATTATGGTGTAACACCTATTTTTCTGCACTTGTTATATTTATTAGCAAATAAGTTCACCAGAAGTGCATTTTTCTATGGTGTAACACCTATTTTTCTGAACTTGTTATATTTATTAACAAATAGGTTCACCAGAAGTGCATTTTGCTTAGATTCTGTTATTCCAAGAAAGATAGATTCATTCTAATTTGTGGAAAAGTTATCCCGATGGCTTCAGTTTTCAAATTTGTAAAACAGCATCACTCTAGAATAGTAGTTTCCTTTTTAAGGTCAAGACCCATGTGAGAGATGGTAAAAGTTTTGGACTCTCATTCTAGAAAAACGCACATAAACGTACTTGACATTTTGCATATAATGTCAGGGAGTTCTTCATGTGAACTCCATAGTTCTTATGGAAATTCTAAGTTAAGAACTTACTTCCTGCCTTAAAAGGGATAGTCTCATGGTACCTTCAGACTCTGTTTACTTAAACTCTAAATTCTTGCTTCTGGAGACATTTCTTGGCAGTTTACTTAGATGAATTTATGTTAGTTTATATAGCCCTGCATAACCTTTAGTTTTGAGATGAATTGTAATAAATGGCCTTTTATCCGTGTTTTTCTTTTATCCCCCCTTCATTAATTTACAGTCATCTTTTTGAGAGACTGTTTTTTGGTAGCCTTTGTTGAATTAGCAGAAACTGTGATCTGATTGGTATCTTTGAGGATACAAACCTTATAGTAGTTCTTTGTTGCTGCAAGCATTGAACCAATATTATATATTTTTCCCTCACCTAAATAATAATAACTAATATCAATTAATCACTTAGTATGTGTTAGGATGGGTTGACACAGTAGCTGCAAGAGTGGGATCAAGCAGAACAATTGTAGGATGGCGCAGGACCAGGCAGTGTTTCGTTGTGTTGTATATAGGGTCGCTATGAGACAGAATCGCCTCAACGGCACCTAACAACAACATGTGTTAGGAACTGCCGTAAGTGCTTTAGGTTTACCTGATTTCATCTTTATAGTAAAACCATTGTTATCCCAATTTTACAGATGTGGAAACGGAAACAGGACAAGGTTAAGAAACTTGCCCCAGGGCACACAGCTAGGAAATAACAAAGTTGGGACTCAGACTTGGGTAGTGTGGCTCTGAACTCTCCTTCTAAATGCTGTGCTATCCTGTTGTATATGGCTCTTAACCAAAGGATGCTTATTATCCAGAAATTCTTATATATATATTAATAAAGTCCCAATTTGAGATACTTATGAAAGGCCACATTTCACTGATGCAGCCCTTTTCTTGCCATTGCTGCCTTTGACTTTGATAGTCAAACATCCAGGCCTCAGCCAAGAAAGGGAATTCAGAGAGTAATCTTTGCGATAGTAAGGTGACAGACAGATTCCCTGATCCTAGTAACTCTACTCACTTTCCTTGTTTGAGAAGATTAGAGTATAACCCTCCCAGTATAACTGAAAGGCTTTCACTCAAAATGGTCAATGGCCACTTCCTTGTTATTTAATCTAAGTTGGTGGTATATCGTTTCTATAATAGCCTGCTATTAAGAAAAGTATTATTTTAAAGTAGGATCAGTTTTTCTATATAAGGTAACATATATTAATACAGAAAATTTGAAGTAAAAAAAACAGAAGAGTTAAAAAAAAAAACAAAAAACCCCATCATCTATGGTACCATCACCCACTGATTGAATCTAATGAACTATGGACGTTTAGAGGTGGGTTATAAAGTCCCTATAGATACAGACTTGCATAAAAAATCATCTGCTTCCTCAAGTGAAAACTGAAAGATACTGGCTGTAGGAGCTATCCCTTTTGTAGTTGAGTCAATAAGGATAAATTATAGAAATTTACCGATGAACATTTTCCTTTAAAGAATGTTGAAGTTTGATTTGGCAGTCAGTTAAATTGCTTGTGGGTCAGCTTGACCCTTTGGAGACTTTGTTTTTTAATAACTTGTTAAGTCTAGTCTTTGTAGATGGTTTAGCTTTCCTGCTGAGGTGAGACCTTTCTGGGGATTTCTGCTGAATGCTCAGAGTGTTCAACAAGGTCTCTATACCCTGGCTAGATGGAAATTCAACATCTCCTAGCCGTGTTTGAGCTCTAGAAATTGTTCAGTTTACAACACCCCTGTAGTTGTAGTTGCTATTTACCCAGTCTCATGGAGTTTCAGCCCATATATGCCCAGTTTAGTGTTCAGCCAAAGACTCAAGGGAATCTCATGCAGATTTTTGTATTCTTTCTGTGTGTATCTCCTTCCTCTCTGGCACTGTACGCTGGAGAGTTCAGCTACGTTGGCTTCCCTAAATTCCAGTCTCTTACCTTCCTCTTGGAAACCCTGGTGGTGTAGTGGTTAAGTGCTACGTCTGCTAACCGAAGGGTTGGCAGTTCAAATCTGCTAGGCGCTCCTTGGAAACTCTATGGGCCAGTTCTACTCTGTCGGCTGGCCGAACGCACCAGAGGCTTGGGTTAGGTGCACCCTAGTCATCAAAGTGATGTTTTTGCTTTTTAACACTTTAAAGAGGACTTTTGCTGCATATTTGTCTAATCATTTGATTTCTTGACTGCTGCTTCCGTGGGTGTTGATTGTGGACCAAGTAAAATGAAATCCTTGACAACTTCAATCTCTTCTCTCTTTATCATGTTACTTATTGGACTAGTTGTGAGGATTTTTTTTATGTTAAGGTCTAGTCCATACCGAAGGCTGTAGCCTTTGATCTTCATCGGTAAGTGCTTCAACTCCTCTTCACTGTCAGCAAGCAAGGTTATGACATCTGCATATTGCAGGTTGTTAATGAGTCTTCCTCCAATCCTGATGCTGAGTTGTTCTTGTAGTCCAGGTTCTCAGATTGTTTGTTCGATATTCTTAACCTAGTGAGTTTCTTTAATCAGATTTCAGGCAAGATTGTATTACAGGTTTCTTGGTAGAATTTTATCTGGGAAGTCACCAGGGCCTGTGATTTTTTTTTTTTCCTCTTGTGGAGATTTTTAACTATTCATTTATTTTAATGGTTATAGGCCTGTTTGGGCCAGTAATTAATCAGTTTGGGTAAGCTGTTTTCTTCTAGAAGTATATATAATTTTTCAAATTTATTGTCATAAAGTTGTTCAAGGTATCTTATTTGTTAAATGAGAGCAGTGCCTGTGAGGAAAGGGCTCAACATAATTTTTTTTTACATGTGGAGATCCAGATGTCCCAGCACCATTTGGTGACTCGCAAGTTTTGATGTGTGCTATTTTCATTTTCATTCACTCCTAAGTATTTTCTCATTCCTGTTATGATTATTCTTTGATCCATTAGTTGTTTAGATATTTTCTTTTTTCCATTTGTGATTTTTCTAGTTACATTTTTGTAGTAGGTTTCGAACTTAAATGCATTGTACTCAGAATGTAGTAAATATCCTAATTTTTTGAGATTTGAAGGGTGTAATTTTATGGTCTAGATATGATGAGGTCAATTTTCATTCCTTGTGAGTTTGTAAAGAATAGATATTCACAAATTATTGGGTATCATGTTGTTTATGTCTCTTAGATGAAGCTTGCTAAATTAAATGTTTATGTCATCTGTAGCCTTACAGTTTTTGTGTATGCCTGATGTCAGCTATTGATTGAAATATGTTAATATCTCCTACCATGATGGTGGATTCCTCTATTATGTTTAGTTTTAAATTTTGTTATGGAAAGTTTCAAGCATATACAAGAGGAGAAAGAATAGTATAGTCCTTATCACCCATTTTAAAACCAAAAAAAAAAAACTAAACCCAGTGCCGTCAAGTCACCCATTTTAGCCATTATCAATATTTGACCAATTTTATTTCAAACATCCCTTCTACCCCCACTTCCTTATGCTCCTCAGATAATTTTAAAGGAAATCCCAGACATACTGTTATTGTTTTATGTACTCAGTGTTACTTTAGATTTGCTTACACATTTACCACAATATTTGTTTACCATTCCTTTTTACATTTCAGCCTACCTGGAAGCATTTTTCTTCTGCCTGAAATATAGAGATTATAGTATCCTCTAGCGAAAGTCTTTTAGTCTTAGTTTTTGTTTGTTTCTATTTTGCACACTTCCTAAAAAGAAGTATAAGTTCAAGTTGACAGTTACTTTCTCTGAACATTTTGAAGATATTATTCTAGCATCTTCTGGCCACCATTATAGTTCAGAAACAAGTAGAAAGTCTGATTTCTGTTTCCTTACAGATGATCTCATTGGCTAATTTTAAGACTATCTCTTTTTCTTTGATATTCTGCAGTTTCAATGCAGTGTGACAAAAGTAATCAATAATTCGGTGATAGTAATTTCAAGTTATTAGCTTTAAATTTCTTAACATCTACTTCTAAATGGTGATTAGTAGTCAGTAAGCAATTAAGTACATAAAAGAATGCTTGCTATTGACAAAGACCCTGTTACAAATTTTTTTGGAGAATGTAATTCTTAACTTGTCTGCTTTATAACTTTCTTCTCTAGATGGTACATAATGTACTTTGATATAAACAGGCATAGTATATTTTCTGTGTCTTTCTACAGCACTATTGGAAATAATTATGAAAAATGGAAGCACGGCTGGAAATAGCCCTCACTGCCGAAAGCCATCAGGTAGTGGTGTTCAGAACAAGCCTAACTGCACAAAGGACAGCACATCCAGTAGTGGTGAAAGCGGAAAAGGCTACACTAGAGACCAAGTAGATGGAGTTCTCAGGTAGGAGTTAATATGATTTGTATTTCAACTATAATTGATACTAATGTAATTTTTTATGTTGTAAAACTTGGAAAAAAATGTGCTTGAATTGTAATTCAGTAGAAGAACAGACACTGAGGAATTGAACTTTGGTTGGCTTATACTTCATATTCTTTATGAAATCAATCTATAACTTATACCAACCCAGGTTCAATCTTTGGAAGCAACTATAAGATACAAAAGCTACTTCCAAATATGTTTTTTAAAAGGAAAATTGTTTCAAGTTTTTGGCACAGTACAATGCTTAGATAGTGACATTGAAAGAAGGTAAAGAATGGTTATGTCTTATACAGAGATGCAAGTGGGAAAATTACAGATGAGAGGAAAGTTGAGGGCAATCGCACCACATTTTTAATTCCCCATTTATATTAATGACGGATGGTTACTATTTTCTACTGATATTCTTTCTTCATGGTTGTCTTTGTCTGTGTGTATGTGTGTGTGTATATATATATATGCAAAAACCATAATGTTCTCTCTCCTTTTTAATATCTTTCTTACTGTGCCTCAGTGTTTTAGTTTTACCTCATGATATACTTCTACTTAAAGCAGAAGAATTAGGCAGCACTGAAGAATAATGAACTGAGTTTTGGGGCTCTGGCTTTACTAATTTTATAAATAAGAAAAACTTTTCTGTAAATAAAATGAGCCTCTGACTATGAAACTCTAGAGAAAAAAAAAACTCTTTTGTTTCCTGCAATAGCTTAAGAAAAATGTGGCCTCTGATGTTACTTTCCTAGGGAAACTGAAGTTTAAGGATGAAGGGCTCTGAACAGGGATTAATCAGGTAATTCATAAGAGTGAATTATATGTAGTACAGTGAACTAGCTGAAGTGAAGAGTAGGTAAAAGTGGCTGCAGATTAAGGCCCTCATTCTCTTCTGGCCTTTCTTGTCTATTTCTCTTATTATTTTCTTTCTTTTGTCCCCCTCCCTTTATCAGAACTAAAACAGTGAAGCAGAATAATTTTCCTCATCCTAGCTTCTTAGTTCGTTCTTTTTTACTTATCATAATTTGTATTGAAGTATATTTTAAGATAAAGGTTTTATTTATTGAGGAAAGTGATCTATCACCCAGTCTTAATTTTTAAATCAAGTATCAATACATTTATATTTTATATTGTCCCTATATATATAAATACTAAAGCTTGATTGTAACATTTTATCTGATTATGACTCAAGATAAAATTAATTGTATTATATACGATTTTTATTTAGAATCATCTTGTGATTTTTTTTTTTTTTTTAAGAAAGGCTATAGAATCACCTGTAATTTGAACATACCAGAAAAAGACTATAGTTAGGAGTTTTGGAGAATAACAGTCTCCTGAATCTGGTGGGGTTTTGTGTGTGTGTGTGTGTTTTAATCTTTTTTTTTTTTTCCATTTCTACCCTCAAGGCTTGCCTTGAAAGGAAAAAAGAAGCAGCCCAAGGTGTAATAGAAGTAAGAAATAGAGAGCAGTGATATCTTTGTTTTAGTCTTGGTAATGTGTATAGAATACACCTGGTTCTCCAAAACCCACGGGAGTTAGCTTTAGTTAGAGGGACATCTTGAAACTGGAAGAATGAAGATGATGGCGGGTGCAGATATGCTTTATATGTGGCCAGAGTGAAGCAGATGGAGAAATGAAACACTTAGGGAGTTCCTGTCTGTTGGCTTCTATTTTTTCTGTTAATTGGTGATAAGGTTATTCTCTAAGAGTTAGGAAAAAAGAGATAAGGTTGAAAGGTTGAGGAAAGTGGCAAAAGTATGAGGTATTTGCAGAGATGAAAGGCAGAGGGAATGAAAGGATTCCTAGTTAGCTTTGAGGGCCCAGGCAAGTTTGAGACTTTATGCGTAGGAGAATTAGTTGAATTCTTTATGGATAGAAGAATTAGTTTAGTAGCATACCTATACTAGAGATTGATTCTCTGGTCAGTAATTTGTTTATACTATTTTTTTTTATTCAAACAAATAGTATTTTTTTCCTTTGAGGATTAGGTATGATTGGAATGTTCTTTTATAGAATCTCTGAGTCGTGTAAAATACTTCAGTCAGTACCTTACAGAAGAGTTGTTTAGCTGAATCATGTAATATTTGTTATATTAGCTTATGTCAGTGTTGCTTTAGTGAGGTAGCAGGTCACTAGCTAACGCATACCGAATGTTTTTGTTTTTTGTTTTACCTACACACAGGGGATTTTTCTGAAGAAACCCATGTTATCTTGTTGGTTAGCACGATTATACAAACAAGTTGCTCAGTGACAATTTGGCTCAATGGGGAGAAGCCATGCAATAATACTGCATTCATTGCATAAGTGAGAGCTAGCTTACAGTGAAGACTGAAGAAAAAAGTGTGTAACTTTGTAAAATTAACATTCTGTGAAACTAAGCACTGTTTGTTTTCTTTGAGTTGAAATATGTTGGAAAATATTTGAGAAAAATATGTTGTAGACCTAATTTGAGGAAGTTTTTAATACCTCGTTTGGAAAAGGACCATCTTTTATTTTAAAACATATAGAAGATCAGTGTGAAATCATTTCCTGGACCACCATTTTACTTATCAATTAGGTATACTTCTGTACAACTGCTGAGTCATTTGAATTATGTGAATTTGAGATTGGGATTTGGTTTAAACTCTAGTCCTGTAAATAAAAAGAAATCATTTGCCAAACTTAAACAGAAATAAACATGCACACTGATTGAATCTGGAGTCTGTTCAAATAATCAACTATAACGTATGAAAGAAAGAATTGGAAAATGACCCCCCACCCTCAGTATGTTTTCATGCACTTAAAGGAAGAAATAAAGAATGAACTGGACATACTTTTTCCATTGTTGATCTTCTTCAGACAGATGTTCTTGGCATTCTTGCACAATATTTCCTTTCAGGATAGTGAATGGGCTACCTCTGTTCCATTGCTTTTCTTTCTTTCTTTTTTTTTTTTATCCTTTGGTGAGGCTAGAGAAGAGGGTTTGACCTTTCAGAAAGGAGCCCACTGTAAAAATGTGACAAACACATGTACTTGGTAAACAGGACTCTTACATGGTCGGTATGAAAGGTAATTTCTTATTCAAGTATGAAAAATAAGGTAAATGAATTATATTTGGGGCAATACTTGAAATATATAGTCTTTAAGATGTCCACTAGTGATGATGACTTCTCAAAGAATTTCTTCTCTAGTGTATGACCAAAAATTTAGTTCAGGGAAAATATGGTAGAGCTAGACAGTGGTAAGAATTATTGAAATAATTGCTTCTCCTGTCTAGCCTTTTGTCTCTCTGTGGCAATTCTTAGCTCTATGACCCATCTCTACGGGACTGGATTCCAGCCTACCTACTCTACAATGTCCAGAAACCCTCTCCTGGGCTCTCTTTTTCTCTTGCCCAGCTTTTTGTGTTCTGGAAGTATCAACAAAGCATAATATTAGAGGATTAGTCTCGTGCATAATTAACCATCTTATGCATTCAAACCAAAGATAATTTTAGGTTTATTCAATGTTTAGTTTATCACTGTCTCTTGTTTTCTCCATTCAGGCAGTGTCTGCCATATTTTTAGCTCTATTCTTTGTCCCAAAGTCTCTTCCACTTCTTTTAATTAGGTCTTCTCTATCCCAACTTGATTTTTGTTGCTAACTACGTTTCATGACGGGATTCATCATCTTTGGCCCCATTATGACTTTCAGATATCCACAATTTTCTCCTTCAAATTGAGCCAATCATCCATCTATCTAGCATCTATCCATCCAGCATCCATCGATCCATCCATCAATCCACCCACCCGTCCGTCCATCTGTCCGTCCGTCCATCCATCCAGCCATCCAACACGCATGATAAACAAGCTTAAAAGAGAAGTCAGACAAATAAATAGGCAACTGAAGTACATTATGGTGATTGTTGGAATAGAGCTTGAGCTCAAAGGGCTTTAGCTCCATATAAGAGAAACATCAAACCTAGCCTTGAGGAATTTGGGTTGTTGTGAAAAGAAGGAGTTAAGCTGAGGCCTAAAGAACTTATAGAAACTGGCTAAGCAGGAAGGGAGGTAGAAAAGGAGTGTTCTGGCCATCAAAAACAGTATTTGCAAATATCTAGGAGTGAAGAGAGTCTGTTTAAACTGTGGTTGTAAGAAGCAAATAGAGAGAGGATGGTCCTTCTGGAGTCTGAAGGAGCTCCTTTCTTACTTTATTTTAGTTCTGAGACAGCAGAATTTTCAGGTCAGACAAACTGAGGTTTAAATCCTTCCTTGTGAGCCCTTTCATGATCACCCTATTTAAAATAGCAGGCCTCCACTTTCATCCCCTATTCCACTTTGCCACTTTATTTTTCTCGGAATACTGAACACGATATGAAGTACTTTATATTTTGCCTGTGTATTTGCTTATTGCCTGTGCCTACCCCAATTGTACATTTAAAGTGAACAGGGATAGTTATCTGTTTTATTCACTGCTGTAGCATCTGAAATAGCGCATAGCAGAGAGTACTCAGTAAGTTTTTGTTGAATAATTAAATCCTTGTTGCCATCTATTAGTTATGTGATGTTTGGCAATTAACCACTCAGAACCTCTGTTTCCTCATTGCTTAAATAAGAATATTATCTACCCAGTGAGGAGTAATCGAAACAATTTGTGTAAAATAATCAGGATAACACAGCTTCATAATTCTTCCTATGAAATCTTTGGGAGCAGATGTATTTTGGAATTCACAATTTTTTTATATTTTAGAAAGGTAATAAGGAGCATATTATACATTACATAACATCTTAGCAGGGTCTGAGGCAGCAGCCTGTAGTCAAACAGTAACATTTCTTAAAATATACAAATATTCACACTTAAATGGGATAACTGAAGACTCTAGTAGCTTCACATCTATTCAGGTCAGGTTTTGCCTCTAAGAGTTCAAGTCAGGTTTTTGCAGTAAAATAGCTATAGAATAACTTTAATTTTTTAGAACTTTTGGATTTTGGAACATGGATATGAGATTGTGGACCTGTGCCTGACACACAGTAGGTGTTCTATAAATGCCCCCCGCCCCCTTTTTTTCTATCACATTGTCTCTAAACCTGTCTAGGAGAATGGGCCTCTCTTCAAAGGCAGGGATCCTTCTCCGTTTTGTTCACTGATGTATCCCAGCTGCCCAGAACATTGTCTGAGACATAGTTGGTACTAAGTAAATATTACTGATTAAATATTAAGAAATGTCATGTTCATGAAATAAAATGGACTTAGGTCAATATTATTTAAGTGTCTAAAGTAGGGTCTCTATGAGTCAGAATCAACACGATGGCAACGGGTTTTTTTTCTTTTTTTTTAAGGAGATAAAACCCAATTTTAATTATTTTTACTGTAAAAATGCTACATAACAGATTTTTTTTGATGTGGTTATAAGAAAATTCCTATAATCTTATATAATGTCTTCTCTTCCCCGCTCCCCCGTTCATATAACAAATGACTAATGACTTGCATTATAAAAGGAGAGCTAAGTCTAATTTATTCCAAAAAAAAATTTACTGAGAACCTACCATGTGCCAAGCATTGTAGTGGCTAATAGATTTGATAGTGAAAAAAGATAGGCCTTGTCTCTGTTCTTCGAAAGCTTTGAGTTAGTTTTTGTAATTCTTTTGCTGCTAGTGAACAATTATGCCTCGGATCCTTTCCCCAATTATTACTTCTGTCATCAAGGCAACCCTGCATGGAATACATCTAAAATCACAAGTACGCCACAAAAAATTTTGTAAATGCCTGGTGGAGTTTAATGAATGGAAATTATTAGGTTGTAGGAGAATGTTGGCATCCAAAAGTACTTAATGTTCTCTGCTCCATTCAGAGTATGTCTTTTCTATTTCTACTGTAAACACTTCCAGCTTAAATCTGTTACATCTCTAAGGTGACAAACTATGTAAGTAATCTTTAAGAATGTGCTCACTATAATGAAAAGCAGGTGTAATAAACATTTTTGAGTTGCATGATATATTTTATAATGAGATTTTATCTTTTTAAAAAAGTGACACAGTTGAATTTTTAGTTGAGCTGAATTAACTTTCCTTGACATTAAAACCATAGGCTACTGCAATTATATGCACTAACCTGTTGCTTTGATACTTGTTTACATTATGTGAGAACGAAAGTCTTGGAATGTAATACGTATTAATCCTTCGCTGTGACTTATTTGTGAAGTTTTAGAATTTTTTTTGCACTTAAGAGAACTATAAAACTGCTTTCATTCTCTAATTTTAGTTATAGTATGTGCTGTGTCCTTCATGCACAATTATTATGGGCATGGCTTTGCTTCTTTGCAGTTGTGATAAATTGCACCAAGGACATTGTCATGGCCAACTCCCCTTAGACTGGGAAGAGATTGGAGGAATGGTCTATGGTTGAGAAAGAAAATAAAGCACACTAACCCTTAAAGGGATAAGCTCTCATTTGATACTGAGAAAATAATCCACAGACAGTTCTTTATTCTATTCTAATAAATTAAAAATTAGAAATATTACATGAAGTTCTGCCGTGGTATTTACATTATATAACATACTCTCTTGTTCACAGCATAAACAAATGTAAAAATTACTATGAAGTACTTGGAGTTACAAAAGATGCTGGTGATGAAGATTTGAAAAAAGCATATAGAAAGCTTGCTTTGAAGTTTCATCCAGACAAAAATCATGCACCTGGAGCAACAGATGCTTTTAAAAGTAAAGTAAACCTTTTAAAGTAATTTTACTAAGCTCTTTTTAGAATCTACTTTGTAGTGTTTCAGAATGTTAAATTCTGTTTTTAGACTGGTGCATTTAGAAACCAGCATAAGTAAAAGTCCACAAATCCTATAAAACTTCAGTATTAACTTGTTACAGCAGGAGCCAAATAAATACAGTTTGGCTTCACAAAAGCAACATGTCAATTTTAACAAAGTCCTAAGTACCTTTCTAAATGTTATCCCTGCATGCCTTCTAGTTTACCAAACGTAAGTAGTGTAATGATTATGCATGAGCTTCTAGCCAATTGCCATCTGTTCTAAGTGAACTAAAAGCAAAATATAGTTTTTGTGAGTTTTCAAGTTATTACAGATTGTCTTGCCCAGTGTTCTCATACTTTTTTTTGCATTATTTTCCATTATTTACGTGTAATTCTAACTAATGTGCTTTTTTTTCTTGTTAAGAATTAGTTTCTTTCCTTTTGCCTACTATTCATCTTTTTCCTTTTTTCTCAGTATTCTTTCAATTTTTTGCCACTTTAGTAAATAAATGGCAGAGAATTGATTTTGTAATTCCATATCTTGTTACAATTTATTCGTAACTTCCAATTCATAGTAAAATGTTTAAATTTGTGATTGTTCATTCTTGTAAATTTAGCATTCATAGAGTCAACATATAATACTTAAAGCAAAAGGCCTTCAAAAAACAGAAAGGGGATACTCATTTTTAAAATGTTCCAAAAAGCTGACTGTATTGGTCTTTCATAAAAATACTGTTAAATTGTTTTAAAACGGCTTTATTTCTTGAAGGACATTGCCAAGGAAAATACATTTGAGAATTACTAATATACTTCAAGAAAAGCAGCTACCAGAGCGTTGCTGGTGACAGTAAAATACTGCTGTGACAGTGAGGGCCTTCATCAATTCCTGTTTTCTTAAATTAAAAGTTGCGTGTTGAAAGTACAGGGAAAGTCTCTTTATTCAAAAACACAATTTGCGGATCACATTTCTGCCAGTTCAGTGACTCAAGAGTGTGTATAGAAAAAGTGCCATTATCTTGTGTACCTACAAATACATGCCTTCCATTATTAAACAAAAATAACACAACTGACAGCACTTAGGTTAATTTCTAAAGTTGGAAAATTTCTGATGAAATTATTCAGATAGAATAAATATTTAATTTGTTTCATTTCTGGAGCCCGAGTTCTACAAAGAGTTTTAAACTTCCATAAATACAAAATGCTTTTCATACATGCAGTCACAGAGTTACTACACAAAGTAATTGAAATCTTTAAACAGGAAATTTCTTAGCCTATGTTTCTCCCAGTGTTAAAAAAAAAAAAAATCACTTTTGAACTAAAAGCATTTAATTTAAAATTTTTGATGTTTTTAAAATGTTTAAAAATATTTTGGCAGTGAGTCATTTACATGTTTGTAATCGGCTAGGTGATTTCAGTATTCAAAAACCCAGTGCCATCAAGTCGATTCCAACTCATAGCGACCCTGTAGGAGAGAGTAGAACTGCCCCATGGAGTTTCCAAGGAGCGCCTGGTAGATTCGAACTGCCGGCCCTTTGGTTAGCAGCCGTAGCACTTAACCACTATGCCACCAGGGTTTCTGATTTCAGTATTAATCCTTCATTATTAACATTAAATCACTTCTTTCTCCCACTTCTGTGTTGGACTCCTGTTAGCATTATTGGTGCATTAATGTATGTACCTATATTTCTACAGCCTGTGTTGCATTTTGAAGAGGTGAGCAGTATGTAATCCCAGGAAGCCAGCTAGACACTCAGAAGGAGTTTTACAAGGTAGTTATACTTTGGTATGGTACATTTCAGAGTTTGATACTCTGCTTTGCAAATCTCAAAACTTAATATTTATCAGCATGCCTGGAAGTGGTTGTCTGTAGAGGAGAGGCTCACATTATTCAATACACAGGAGGTTATCTGTAAATCAGAATGCTAATTTATTAATCCCAAAGAGGTTCAGAATAGGGAGTTGGTTGATGAGCCCAATTTTTCATTGAGTGGCAACTACATAGAAAACCCAAGTTGTAATCCATGGATGCTTAATGAGTAAAGGTAGTTAATTAGAAGCTATTACAGCTAGTGTCATCACACATGATGGTAGGTTTCATTCATTCAATACACAGGATATTTTCCTTCACCTTTGAATTATCTTATTATTTCTAACCAATCAATCTTAACTTCCATTTTTGGAATACCAAGCTGTTTATCTGTAACCTGTTTATATAGTTTTGTCTTTTACATAAAAGCTGAAGTATGTATTGATTATTCTGTAATTAATGAAACACTTTTTACCAAAGATGGAAACCACTTGCTTTTCATTTTCTCCAAGAATACAAAAAGAAGAGGAAATTGGTTTAGGGTATTAGATAGAAGAAGTATTTTTGTCTGTATGTGTCTTAGGGTCCTATAGAAAACCAGAACCAGTAAGATAGATAGACAGACAGACAGATAGGTAGATAAAAAATAGGTATATATATGTATGTATGTTGTTAGGTGCCATCGAGTTGATTTTGACTCATGGCAACCTCATGTGACAGAGTAGAACTGCCCAATAGAGCTTTCTGGGCTGTAATCTTTAAGAGAACAGACTGCCAGATCTTTCTCCTGCAGAGGAGCTGGGTAGGTTCAAACCGCCAACCTTTCAGTTAGCAGCTGAGCTCTTCAATATTGCACCACCAGGAAGAATGAACCAGTAAGCACAGTACATACCAGCATACAGTAAGCAAGGTACACACAGGCTTAATTGTGTTTACTTACTAATGCATAGTGTACAATTTCACATGGGTTTCACTGCATCTTTGATGTGGTGAAAAACAGGTGAGATTTTGTGCTACTGATGAGTTAATAAGCACATTTAAGCCTGTGCATGCCTTGCGTATTGGGTGATCTGCCTTTGTGTGCCACCAGGGCAGAACAAAGAACAAAAAAGTTGTTTCTACCATGTGGGCTAGTTATTGTAGAGAAATACAAAAAAACGATATGAGATACTGTCTTCCTCAAAGAATTTATAATTCATAAAGGAGAGTAGTCTTACATAGAACATTTACAGTAATGGCAATGCTTAACACTTAATGCATCTCATAGTTTTTTTTTATTAAAAACCTTGTGAAATTGTCAGGAGACCACCATCACACTCCTTTCACAAATGAGAAAATTGAGGCTCAGAGAGATAAGTGATTTACCCAGGATCTCCCAGAAGACTGATTATAATTAAGTACTAAAATATTGAATAAGATGTCTGATGAAAAATCAATAAGATAAAGTAGCATTGTGATCAAAATAATTGAAGAAGCCTTCATATAGTAGGTAAGGATTCAGAGTTTCAAGAGATGATTTGTATGGTTAGAGAAGAGGGGGGATGGCAAAGGCTTGGAAGTGAAAACAAGGTGAGCAATTTAAAAATAATGAAGATTTTCTGGAAAATGGAATAGACATATTTTCCCCTATTCTTCCCACTATGTATTCCTGAGAACCCTGAACATTATATATAAAATAAGTAAAACAAACATAGGAAGACTCTGAAAGGTAAAGAGAAGTAGGCAGACTGGCTCTGGACCTTGGGATGTACGAATGACGTGGCACTGAGTTCCTTGAGTGTTCTTTTTGCCTTGTATTTCTCAGACTGAATGCTGGAGGAGCAGGCAACAGGAAAAACCAGTGGGCACAGGCAAAAATCCTCAATGAAAGCCTGGTCTCATAACCAAAGAGCCAGGAAAGGGGCAGCCTAGCAAGACAGAAAACTTTTAAATAAAAACTGCTCTACTGCAGCCAAACACCACAGAAAAGACTGGTCCCACTGCCATCTGTACCAACAAAGGCTGAGTGGAGAGCATAGACTGCTACCCTCACCAGGCTATAACAGATGTGCCTTCAGGGTGATGACAAAGCTATTCAGTTAGGGAACTGGGATTTTATTATTGTTGGGCATTAAGAATGGCTCCCCAGGATGTCAGTTGAAACCATGTAGGGACCCTGGACTTCCACTCTCACCTAACAGTAGCAAGGTGCCCCTCTCCCTCTCTGCTGGGATGGTGTCAGAGGAGGCCTAGTGGCGAGTCAGGACTTTCACCACCATCCAGAGGCAGCAAAGTCAGATCCCTATCATGTCAGTGAAACCACATGGGGAACAGTAATGAGGCACTGCTGTTCCTGTCAGCCAGGAAGATATCAGCGGAGGCTTTGTTGGGGGTTGGAAATCCCATCCCTGCAGTTGGGCTTCACAAAAGCAACGTGCTTTGATAAGCAATTACAACTATCCTCAAAACAAAAGAAAAAATGAATTGCAGAAAAATAGAAAGTATGAGCAAAGAAATAGAAGATAAAAAGAAGAGCTGAAGTGAAATTTTAGAACTAAAACAAAAAAACTATCAATGGATGGGGTAAACAGCAGAATGGACAAAGGAAAGAATCAGTGAACTGGAAGATAGACTAATAGACATACTCAATCTAAACAACAGAGAAAACAGACCAAAAAAAAAAACAGAGACTCAGGATCCAATGGGACCGTAACAAAAGTTATAACATTCTTGTCATTGGAGTCTTAGAAAGAGAAGAAAAAGAAGGCAGAGCTGAAAAAGTACTCAAAGAAATAAAGGTTGACATTTCCCTGAGTTCTATAAAGTTTCAGGATACAAGATAAACATGTATAAATCACTTATATTTCTCTGTAATAGCAAAAAACTTTTAGATCCCAAAGTTAAAAATATATTACTATTTATGATCACTAAAAAAAAAAAAAAAAACTTAGATACAAGTCTAACAGAAGTTACATAGGATTTGTATGCTGAAAACCATACAATATTGATGAAAGAGATCAGAGAAGATCTAAATAAATGGAGAGACATGCCATGTTTATGGATTGGAAGACTCAGCGTAATAAAGATATCAAGTCTCCCCAAATTGATACACAAGTTTTACAAAAGTTCTATCAAAAACCCAGCCAGATTTTTTTGTAGATAGAAACAAGCTTATTCTAAAAGTTAATCTGTAAAGGCAAAATGCAAAAAACCCACTGCCGTCGAGTCGATCCGACTCATAGCAACCCTATAGGAAAAAAAAAAAAAGAGTAGAATTGCCTGATAGAGTTTCCAAGGAGCGCCTGGCAGATTTGAACTGCCGACCTCTTGGTTAGCAGCCGTAGCACTTAACCAGTACGCCACCAGGGTTTCCATATAAAGGCAAAGGAACATGAATAACTAAAACAATTTTTTTATTTTTGTTGTGCTTTAGGTGAAGGTTTACAGAGCAAATTAGTTTCTCATTAAACAATTAATACAGATATTGTTTTGTGATATTAGTTGCCAACCCTGTGACATGTCAACACTCCCCTTCTCAAGCTTGGGTTCTCCATTTCCATTGGTCCAGCTTTCCTGCCTTCTCGTCCTTGCCCTTAGGCTGGTGTGCCCATTTAGTCTTGTATGTACACGAATGAACTACATGTATTATTGTTTGTTTTATAGGCCTGTCTAATCTTTGGCTGAAGAGTGAACCTCAGGAATGACTTCAGTACTGAGTTAAAAAGGTGTCCAGGGCTATACTCTCGGGGTTTCTCCAGCCTCTGTCAGACCAGTAAGTCTGGTCTTTTTTTTTTTTTTGTGAGTTTGAATTTTGTTCTACATTTTTCTCCAGCTGTATCCAGGACCTTTTGTTGTGTTCCTTGTCAGAGCAGTTGGTGATGGTAGTCGAGCACCGTCTAGTTATGCTGGACTCAGTCTGATGGAGGCTGTGGTACTTGTGGTCCATTAGTCCTTTGGACTAATTTTTCCTTATGTCTTTGTTTTTTTTCATTCTCCCTTGCTCTAGATGGGTGGGAACCAGTAGAGTATCTTAGATGGCTGGTAGGATGTAGAACATTTTCCAAAGTATAATGTAGAACATTTTCTTTATAAACTTTGTTATGCCAGTTGAACTAGATATCCTCTGAGACCGTGGTCCCCAGCCCTCAGCCCAGTAATTTGATCTCTCAGGGAGTTTGGATGTATCTATAAAGCTTCTATGACTTTGTCTTAGTCAAGTTGTGCTGACCTCCCCAGTATTGTGTACTGTCTTACCCTTTACCAAAGTTACCACTTATCTATTTTCTAGTTAGTTAAAACAATTTATAAAAATAATGGAGTTACTATACAGTTACAGTAATCAAGACTGCATGGTATTGATGGAGGGATAGATACATCGATCAATGGAACAGAATAGAGAACTCAGAAAAAGACCTATATGAGCATGTCCAACTGGTTTCTGATGAAAGTGCAGAAGCAGTTTGGTGGAAGAAAGATAGCCTTTTCAACAAGTGGTGTTGTAGTAGGTGGACATTCTTAGACAAAAATATAACTTTGACCTAAATCTCACACTTTATACAAAAATTAACTCAGTGTATCATGGATGTAAATGTAAAATGTAACTTTTTAACCTTTAGTAAAAATCATAGGAGCAAATCCTAGGGCTAGGCAAAGATTTTGTAGACTTAACACCAAAAGCATGATTCATAAAAGGAAAAGCTGAAAAATTTCATTAAAATTACAAGTTTGCTCTGTGAAAGACCCTATTATGAGGATGAAAAGACAAGCTACAAGGTGGGAGAAAATATTTACAGATACATATCTGACTAAGGACTGGCATTTGGAAGATATAAAGAACACCCAAAACTTACCAGAAAAAAATCTAATTAGAACATAGGCAAAAGACATTCCACTGAAGACAATATACAGATGGTAAGTAAATACATGAAAATATTAACATCATTAGCCATTATAGAAATCCAAAGTAAAACTAAAATGAGGTATCACTACATACCTATCAGAGTAAGTAAACTAAAAATAGTGACAACACCAAATGCTGGTGTGGACGCAGAGAAACTGGATTACTCATACATTGCTGGGGGAATGTAAAATGACACAGCCACTTTAATAAAACAGTGTGGTAGTTTCTTTAAAAAAAAAAAAGTATGAAATTACACTCCCGGAGAAATTAAAATTTATGTTTACACAGAAGCCCATACATGGATGTGTATAGCAATTTTATTCATAATAACCCAAAACTAGAAACAAGCTAGGTATTTTTCAAAGGATGAATGGTTAAACAGTGATATATCTATACCATGGAATAAGACTCAGCAATATTAAGGAATGAACTTTAGCATAGGTAACAACCTGTAACAATACCCAGACAAATACACTGATTGAAGAAAGCCAGCCCTAAAGGGTTTGATTCTGTTTATATAACATCTTTGAAATGACAGTGTTACAGAAATGGAGAATAGATTCATGGTTGTCAGAGGCTAAGGAGGGTAAAGGAAAAAGAATTGGATATGGCTATAAAAGGCGATGGAAACCCTGGTGGCAGAGTGGTTAAGTGCTACGGCTGCTAACCAAAGGGTTGGACCGTTCAAATCCGCCAGGTGCTCCTTGGAAACTCCATGGGGCAGTTGTACTCTGTTCTATAGGGTTGCTATGAGTCGGAATCGACTTGACGGTGCTGGGTTTGGTTTTTTTTTTTTTTTTGGTTATAAAAGGGCAACATGAGGGATGTTTGTGGTGGTGATAGGAATAGTCTGCATCTTGAATGTACGGATGTCAATGTCTTGGTTCTGATATTGCACTATGATTTTGCAAGATGTTAATCCTGAGGGAGATTGAGTAAAGGGTACGGGGATCTTCTGTATTATTTCTTAAACAACTGCATGTGACTCTACAACCCTCTCAAAATTTAAAAACAAATGAAAAATAAATGAAGTGGAAAGTACCTTTTGATGAAATAAGTGAGAATGAGGTAGGTAAGACTTTGAATATCAAAATAAATTTAAGACTTAATTCTTTAGATAAAAAAGAACTGACAAAAGTTCTTAATTATGGCAGTAGGACAAAGTACGTGAGTAGAGAATTATTCTAGTCACAGTTTATAAAATAGTCTTACGTACACAATTTTGGAATATGACTAGTATTTCACAAATATCTTCTGAAATATCTTAATGTTGAGAAATTACTTTTGAAAAAGGAAAATAGAATTGAGGTTGCCTATAGGCGGTTACCATGAGTCAGAATCGACCCAACGGCAGTGGGTTTTTAATGGGATCAGAAGAAAGGAGTCCCTGGGTGATGCAAAATGGTTAATACACTCCTTGCTAACTGAAAAGTTGAAGGTTCTAGTCCACCCAGAGATGCCTCTCCAGAAAGGCCTGGTGATGTACTTCCAAAAAATCAAGCATTGAAAACCCTGTGGAGCACAGTTCTACTCTGACACACATGGGGTCTCCATGAGTTGGAACCGACTCAACTGGTGGTGGTATGGTGATCAGAAGAAAAGTTCCAAAGTATCTGCATATAATTAATTCCAGTGTAATACTTAATCATCTAAATACACTTATCTAATGAGCATCTCTTCGTTTGCACAGTACCTATGGCAGCCACCACATGAAATCCAAAAAGCATTTAAAAATATCCCATATTGCAAGAAATTTACGATCTAGTTTAAGAAGCAAGCTGTACTTCTGAAAGGATTGATGATTTGGAAGTGTGAGATGAGGATAGGGCAGTTCTTCCTTTGAGTTTCAAAGCATTACTACTGTTGTAAACTGCCTAAGGAGATATCCTGGTAACTGTGTATCATTGCCTCTTGGCCGTGGGGCTATGAGATGGGAACTATAGTTTCTTATGAGTAATTATCAAGGAAGTAGCAAAATAATACAGGAAAATTAGGGACTATCTGTATTCATTCAACAATGAATTCAGACTTTATGCTGGTTGCTCAGGGTATTGCCATTAAAACATATACCCAGTCCCTACTCTCAATGGAGTTTATAGTTTTAAAGGGAATAAATTTTTCAGGAGTAGAATGAAAGAATAATTAGTGTGGACTGAAGTAAGTGGGGAAAAAAAAAAAAAAGGATTTTTGGTGTATGTTTCATAGAGTAGTGAGAAGAAATTATGCTTAAAAGAATTTGACTCTGAACAAATAATTTAACCTTTTTGCCTTCAGTAACTTTTATCTGTAAAGTGGAGGTAATAATGGATAATATAATAAGGTCTTGGGCACAGAGATTGGCAGTTAATAAAAAAAATAAGTACTCAATAAATGATTGATACTACTCTTACTGTTGTTTTTAATGACCTTGACGAATGGCTAGATTAGGGTACTCAACAAAGGAGGAAGCAGGATTTTAGGGGATGAAGCACAATATTAAGAAAGACAAAATTGACATTACTTTGTTATCAAGGCAGTAGGGATACTTGCCCATCTAGTATATATATTAAAAAAAAATTCTACTAGGAGGTAATAATAAGTGAAATTGAAAGAAATGCATAATATTCTTATAAGAAATTATTACTGTTTTACTAATTAACATGACATAGCTTTTATATGGGCCGTTCTTTTATAATATAAAAACTTTGCTTATCAACTTTTATTCATTACTTTTTCAGAGATTGGAAACGCTTATGCTGTTTTAAGCAATCCAGAAAAACGAAAACAGTATGACCTCACAGGCAATGAAGAACAAGGATGTAATCACCAAAACAATGGCAGATTTAATTTCCACAGAGGCTGTGAAGCTGATATAACTCCAGAAGACTTGTTTAATATATTCTTCGGTGGTGGGTTTCCTCCAGGTACTTTAGTATTAAATTTTATGAAGCTAGAGATTCTCATATCCAATTAGGGTATTCAGAGATTGATCTATTTTTTCCCTATATTTTTTCTAGTGTTACGATCCTGTGATGATTTTTCGTGAAGATAGGAGAAAGGTGTTATGGTCATTACCTTTACTATAGCCTCCTCTTTTCCTAGAACAATTTTTAATTAAAAATAAAAAAAAGGGTACAGCTATTCTGTATTTTATATAAGCCTGAAGACAGGGCATGTAAGTGGGAAATCCAATAACGCTGTCTTAGGTAAGTGCTATTACAATTATGGAGACCCTGGTGGTGTACTGCTTAAGTGCTAGGGCTGCTAGCCAAAAGGTCAGAAGTTCAAATCCACCAGGTGCTCCTTGGAAACTCTACAGGGCAGTTCTACTCTGTCCTATAGGGTCGTTATGAGTCGGAATTGACTCGACAGCAATGGGTTTGGTTTTTTTTTTTTTGGTTATTACAATTGTGAGAAGTATCCTATATCCTGGAAGACTATTTCACATGGCTTCTGAAGAGATTTTTGCATATATTTTGTTAATGACGTTGTTGTTGTTCTTAGGTGCCTTCGAATCAGTTCTGACTCATAGTGACCCCACATACAACAGAATGAAACACTGCCCGGTCCTGCACCATCCACACAGTCATTGTTATGCTTGAGCCCGTTGTTGCAGCCACTGTATCAATCCATCTCATTGAGGGTCTTCCTCTTTTTCGCTGACTCTCTACTTTACCAAGCATGATGTCATTCTAGAGGGACCAAACCCTCCTGAAAACATGTCCAAAGTATATGAGACATAGTCTTGACATTCCAGTGCAGTGTGTCTCTTGATTTCTTGACTGCTGCTTCCATGGGTGTTGGTTATGGATCCAAGTAAAATGAAATCCTTCACAACGTCAGTCTTTTCTCCATTTATCATGGTGTTGCTTATTGTCCCGTTTGTGAGGATTTTTGTTTCCTTTATGTTGTGGTATAATCCATACAGAAGGCTGTGATCTTTGATCTTCATCAGTAAGCGCTTCAAGTCCTCTTCACTTTCAGCAAGCAAGGTTATGTTATCTGCATAATGCAGGTCGTTATTGAGTCTTCCTCCAATCCTGATGTCACGTTCTTCTTCACATAGTCTAGCTTCTTGTATTATTTCCTTAGCATACAGATGGAATACGTACGGTGAAAGGATACAACCTTGACACATGCCTTTCCTGACTTTCAACCATGTAGTATCCCCTTATTCTCAAAACACTGCCTCTTGATCTATGTACAGGTTTCTCATGAGCACAGTTAATTATAGATTATTAATTTGGATGTTTTTGGAGGGTCTTCTGTCTATTGAAATAGTAAAAAGTTTGAGTCACAGGTTACCTATAGAGTAAGCTTCTTATTAATTTAAAAAAAAATTTATTGTGCTTTAAGTGAAAGTTTACAAATCAAGTCAATCTCTCATACAAATATTTATATACTCCTTGCTTTTTTTTTTTTTTTAATACTCCTAATGAGACAGCACACTCCTTCTCTCCACCTTGTATTTCCGTGTCCATTCAGCCAGCTTCTGTCCCCGTCTGCCTTCTCATCTCCCCTCCAGACACCAGCTGCCCAAATCGTCTCATGTGTCTACTTGATCCAAGAAGCTCATTCCTCACTAGTATCATTTTCTACGTTATAGTCCATTCTAATCTCTCTCTGAAGAGTTGGCTTTGGGAGTGGTTCCTGTCTTGGACTAATAGAAGTTCTGGGGACCACGACCTCTGGGGTCCTTCTAGTCTCAGTCAGACCCTTAAGCCTGGTCTTTTTATGAGAAATTGAGGTCTGCATCCCACTGTTCTCCTGCTCTATCAGGGATTCTCTGTTGTGTTCCCTGTCAGGGCAGTCATTGGCTGTAGCCAGGCACCATCTAGTTCTTCTGGTCTCAGGCTGATGTAGTTTCTGATTTATGTGGCCCTTTTTTGTCTCTTGGGCTCATAATTACCTTGTGTCTTTAGTGTTCTTCATTCTCCTTTGATCCAGGTGGGTTGAGAACAATTGATGCATCTTCGATGGCTGCTTGCTGGCATTTAAGACCCCAGGTGCCACTCTCCAAAGTGTGATGCAGAATGTTTTCTTAATATATTTTATTATGCCAATTGACCTAGATATCCCCTGAAACCATTGTCCCCAAACCCCTGCCCCTGCTATGCTGGCCTTTGAAGCATTCAGTTTATTCAGGAAACTCCTTTGCTTTTGGTTTAATCCAGTTGTGCTGACCTCTCCTGTACTGTGTGCTGTCTTTCTCTTCACCTCCAATAGTTCCTGTCTACTATCTTCACCACTATCTAGTGAATACCCGTCACCCTCCCTCCTGCCCACTCTCCTAACCATCGAAGAATATTTTCTTCCCTGTTTAAAATATTTTTTGAGTTCTTATAATACTGTTCTCATACAATATTTGTCCTTTTGCAATTGACTAATTTCACTCAGCATAATGCCTTCCAGATTTCTGCATGTTATGAAATGTTTCACATATTCATCATTGTTCTTTGTTGATGCATAGTATTCAGTTGTGCGAATATACCATAATTTATCTATCCATTCATCCTCTGATGGGCACCTCGGTTGCTTCCATCTTTTTGCTATTATAAACAGTGCTACAGTGAACATGGGTGTGCATATATCGGTTTGTGTAAAGGCTCTTATTTCTCTAGGATATATTCCAAGGAGTGGGATTGCTGGATCATATAGTAGTTCTATTTCTAGCTTTTTAAGGATGTGCCAAAGCAATTTCCAAAGTGGTTGTACCAATTTACATTCCCAGCAGCAGTGTATAAGTGTTCCAGTCTCTCCACAGCCTCTCCAACATTTATTATTTTGTGTTTTTTGGATTAATGCCAGCCTTGTTGGAGTGAGATGGAATCATTGTAGTTTTGATTTGCATTTCTGTAACGGCTAATGAGTTTCTTCGTGTATCTGTTAGCTACGTGAATGTCTTCTTTAATGAAGTGCCCGTTCATAATCTTTTGCCCATTTTTTAATTAGGTTATTTGTTGTTGAGTTTTTGCAGTATCATGTAGATTTTAGAGATCAGACGCTGGTCAGAAATGTCATAACTAAAACCTTTTCCCATTCTGTACATAATCTTTTTACTCTTTTGGTGAAGTCTTTGGATGAGCATAGGTGTTTGATTTTTAGGAGCTCCCAGTTATCTGGTTTCTCTTCTGGTTTGTGCATTCTTAGTAATGTTTTGTAAACTGTTTATGTGATGTATTATGGCCACTAGCATTGTCCCTATTTTTTCTTCCATGACCTTTATTGTTTTAGATTTTATATTTAGGTCTTTGGTCCATTTTGAATTTGTTTTTGTGCATGGTGTGAGGTATGGGTCTTGTTTCATTTTTTTACAGATGGATATCCAGTTATGGTAGCACCATTTGTTAAAGAGACTGTCTTTTCCCCATTTAACTGACTTTGGGCCTTTGTCAAATATCAGCTGCTCATATGTGGATGGACATATGTCTGGATTCTTAATTCCATCCTTTTCCATGTTCTCAAGTACCTTTAGTAGTAGTGGTGTGAACTCTTCTCTGAATGCTTGGTAGAACTCTGCAGTGAAACTCTCTGGGCCAAGACTTTCTTTTGTTGGGAGTTTTTTGATTACCTTTTCAATCTCTTGTTGTGGGTCTATTTAGTTGTTTTACCTCTGTGTTAGTTTAGGTAGGTAGTGAATTTCTAGAAATTTATCCATTTCTTCTAGGTTTTCAGATTTATTAGAATATAATTTTTTGTAGTAATTTGACATGATTCTTTTTATTTCCATTGGGTTTGTTGTGATATTGCCAATCTCATTTCTTATTTGGGTTATTTGCTTCCTCTCCTGTTTCTCTTTTTTCAGTTTGGCCAGTGGTTCATCAATTTTGTTAATTTTTTCAAAGAACCAGTTTTTGATCTTGTTAACTCTTTTCAATTGTTTTTCTGTTGTCTATTTCATTTAATTCTTCTCTAATTTTTATTATTTGCTTTTTTCTAGTGCCTGAGGGTTTCTTTTGTTGCTCACTTTCTATTTGTTCAAGTTGTAGGGATAATTCTTTCATTTTGGCCCTTCTTTTTGGATGTGTGCATTTATTAATGTAAATTGACCTTTGAGCACTGCTTTCTCTGTGTTCCAAAGGTTCTGATAGGAAGTGTTTTCATTCTCATTGGATTCTATGAATTTCTTTATTCCATCCTTATTGTCTTCTACAACGCATTCATTTTTGAGCAGGGTATTATTCAATTTCTATGTGTTTGATTTCTTTTCCCTGCTTTTTCTGTTACTGATTTCTACTTTTATGGCCTTACGTTCAGAGAAGAAACTATGTAATATTTTGATGTTTTGGACTCTGTTAAGGCTTGCTTTATGACCTAATACGTGGTCTATTCTAGAGAATGTTCCATGTGTGCTGGAAAAGAAAGTGTACTTGGCTGCTGTTGGGTGGAGTGTTCTGTATATATCTATGAGATCGAGTTGACTGATTTTGGCATTTAGATCTTCTGTGTCTTTATTGAGCTTCTTTCTGGTTGTTCTGTCCTTCACCAAAAGTGGTATGTTGAAGTCTCCTACTATTACTGTGGAGCTGTATCCCACTTTTCCGTGCTGCTAGACTTTGTTTTATGTATCTTGCAGCCCTGTCATTGGGTGCATAAATATATAATATGGTTATATCCGCCTGGTGTATTGACCCTTTAATCATTATATGCTGTCCTTACTTATCCTTTGTGGTAGATTTAGCTTTAAAGTCTGTTTTGTCAGAAATTAATATTGCCACCTCTGCTCTTTTTTGATTGTTGTTTGCTTCATAAATTTTTTTCCATCTTTTGAGTTTTAGTTTGATTGTGTCTCTAAGTCTAAGGTGTGTCTCTTGTAGACAGCATATAGACAGATTGTGTTTTTTAATCCATTCTGTCACTCTCTGCTTCTTTATTGCTGCATTTAATCCATTTACATTCAGAGTAATTATGAATAGGTATGAGTTTTTTTTTTTTTTTTTAAAAACTCATACCTATTAGTGTGTCATTTTGATGACTTTTTTGTGTGTGTTTTGAGTTTCTTTTTCCCACTTAATTTTTTGTGCTGAGTAGTTTATTGTCTTTTTTCTCTTATTCGTTGTTGTTGATTTTCTTTTTGCTGAGTCTATTTCATTCTTGTATTCTATTTTGATGAGTAGAATTGTTAGTCTTCTTTCTGATTACCTTAATATTTACTCTGATTTTTCTAAGTTTAAACCTAACTTTTATTTCTTTATATCGTCTTGACTTCCTCTCTGTATGAAAGATCAATGACATTTCTTTGTCCCTCTATATTGTTTTAATGTTGTCTTCTTTTACATAACGGCAACCCCTCTTGGGTTGATATTTGATATTACTGATTTTCTAACCAGAATACTCCCTTTAGTATTTCTTGTAGTTTTCATTTGGTTTTTACAAATTCCCTAGACTTCTGTTCATCTGGAAATGTCCTAACTTCGCCTTCATATTTCAGAGACAGTTTTGCTGGATATATTATTCTTGATTGGTAATTTTTTTCTTTCAGTGCTTTATATAAGTCATCCCATTGCCTTATTGCCTGCGTGGTTTCTGCTGAGTAGTCTGAGTTTATTCTTATTGATTGTCCTTTGTAAGTGACTTTTCATTTATCCCTAGCCACTCTTAAAATTCTGTCTTTAGCTTTGATTTTCACACGTTTAATTATAATACGCCTTGGTGACTTTCTTTAGAGATCTACCTTATATGGAGTTCGATGAGCATCTTGGATAAATATCTTCCCATTTTTCATGATACAGGGAAGTTTTCTGCCAACAAACCTTCAACAATTCTCTCTGTATTTTCTGATATCCCTCCCTGTTCTGGTACGGCAATCGCTCATAGGTTATTTCTCTTGATAAAGGCCCACATGATTCTTCCTTTTTTAAAATTGTCTGATTTTTGTTCACATACATTGGTGCCAAGTGTTTTATCTCCAGTTTCACTAATTCTGCCTTCCACTTCCTCAGTTCTGCTCCTCTGACTTTGTATTAGGTTGTCTTATTCTGTAATTTTATTGTCAATCTTCCGAATTTCCTACTGCTGTCTCTCTCTGGATTCTTGCAGCTTATTAAATTTTTCAGTATGTTCTTGAATAACCTTTTTAATGTTTTCAGCTGCTTTATGTGTGTGTTCCCTGGCTTGTTCTGCATTTTGCATGATCTCATTCCTGATGTCTTGAAGAGTTCTGTATATTAATCTTTTGTATTCTGCATCTGGTATTTCCAGGAAATCATTTTCATCTGGAAGATTCCTTCAATCTTTGTTTTGAGAGTTTGTTGACATGATCATGGTCTGTTTCTTTATGTGGTGCGACTGTTTCTCTGAGCAAACTATAAGTTATTGTGTTGGTTTATTTAATGTTTGCTTTCTGTATCCTAGTTTCTTTGTTTTGTGTTGATATGCCCAAATAGGCTACTTGAGTGAGCTAGCTTGATTACTTGTGACTTTGAAGCTCTCGCATCCTGTCACCAGATGGCTAGAGCTGTTACCAGGTATATTAGCCTAGGAATCCATTCACTTTTCTCATATGGATTCAGCTCAGATGTGCAGGTAATTGGTCATCAAGTGTGTGGTACAGGCTCTGTCCTACAGTCTTAGAGGAGCAGGGGTGATTGGTGTAGGTACAGATATCTGGTTGCAGCAGGGGTGTCACACTGTGAACAAGGTGGGGGGCTAACAACCATCCCTCAAGTGTCTGTGAGGAAAGCACGCCCTTGTTCCCTAGAACGCACAGTTGGGTGGGTTCTGCATCTGGATTATGGGAACCCAGTGCTTTTGTTTTAAGGACTTGGAGGTACCACTTATCCTTGTACCTCTGCTGTGGGTGGCTAGGTGTCATGTGCAGAGCCACCAGTCCTTAAGTCCCTGATGTGGATAGGTGAGGTCCTTGTTTAATAGGCAAAGTGGTGTCAAACATCAAAAACCCACCTCTCCACTGCACAGCTGAAACAGTTGCAGAGTGCCAATAAGCTCCTATTCTCCTGAAATGGGCCCACAGAGGTCCATACAGGGGCGAAAGGTATTCAAAGTCTGTGGACCGTTTGTGTTGGACATGAGCCACTTCTGTCCTGAGCTCCCCCGCTTAGTGGAGCTGGCAGATTATCTTTTCCCCCAATTGTGAATTTATTTGTTTCCAAGGCTGGGAGAATGGCTCAAGGTGCACAGCGGGAGCTATGTCAAAAAAAAAAAAAAAAAAAAACGCATTGCCGTCGAGTCAGGTCTGACTTGTAGTGACCCTATAGGACAGAGTAAAACTGCCCCACGGAGTTTCCAAGCAGTGCCTGGTGGATTTGAACTGCCGACCCTTTGGTTAGCAGCCATAGCGGGAAATCAACAGCCACTGAAGCCAGCTTGGGGGTTGTGGGCATGGTAAAATAAACACAAGTACTTAGCTTTTGTCGAGAGTGCTGTTTTTCCCTGGTTCCGGAGGTGTGAGTAGACTGTGCGGCTTGCTGTATCTCCCTGAGGAAACCACGTCCCAAACGCTACCGCCAGCCCCGCCATGGTCACTTCAGGGGATTGTGCCTGAGGGGCACTGGTTCTTGCCGAGTCAGATCTGGCAACTCCTCGCTGCTTCGGAAACATCACTCCCTCCCTATGCCACTCAGTCCGATTTCCTAACTTTGCTTTTGATGTTCAGGGCTCCTAGCTTGTCATATATATATTCGTTTCACTTGTTTTTTCGGGTCTTCATTGTAAGAGGGATCATCAGAAATGTCTGACTACTCCGCCATCTTGGCCTTGCCTCTTTATTACTTATAAGACAGAAATAATTATTTGAATTAGGCTACCAAGTGAACAAGGGGCCATATTTTGCCCATTCCAAAGAAAGTGATCCAAAAGAATGCAGAAATTATTAAACAATATCATTAATATCACGTACAGGTAAAATTTTGCTGAAGATAATTCAAATGTGGTTGCAGCAGTACATCCACAGGGAACTGCCAGAAATTCAAGCCAGATTCAGAACAAGATGTGGAACCAGGGATATCATTGCTGATGCCATGGATCTTGACTGAAAGCAGAGAATACCAGAAAGATGTTTACCTGTGTTTTATTGACTATGCAAAAGCATTCAACTGTGTGGATTATAACAGTTTATGGATAACATTGTGAAGAATGGTAATTCCAGAACACTTAATTGTGCTTGTACAGAACCTGTACATAGTCCAAGTTTCAGTCATTTGAACAGAACAAAGGGATAGTGCTTGTTTTAAAATCAGGAAATGCATGTGTCAGGGTTGTATCCTTCCACTGTACCTTTTTAGTTTGTATGCTGATCAAATAATTTGAGAACCTGGACTATATGAAGAGGAGTGGGTCGAAGTGGGGCATCAGGATTGGAGAAGATTCATTGACAACCTGCAACCTGCAATATGCAGATGACATAGAGTTGCTTGCTGAAACCAAAGAGCACTTAACTGATGAAGATTGAAGACCACAGCCTTCAGTATGGATTACACCTAAACATAAAGCAAAAAACTGGACCAATAAGCAACATCATGATAAACAGAAAAGATTGAAGTTGTCAAGGATTTCATTTTACTTAGATCAACAGTAAGCACCCATGGAAACAGCAGTCAAGAAATCTAAGGACTTATTTCACTGGGCAGATCTGCTGCAAAAGACCTCTTTAAAGTGTTGAAAAGCAAAGATGTCACTTTGAGAACTACGGTACACCTGACCCAAGCCATGGTATTTTCATTTGTCTCATATGCATGTGAAAACTAGACAGTGAATATGGAAGACCAAAGAAGTGATAACTTTGAATTATAATGTTGGCAAAGAATATTGAATATACCAATATTCAACAAATTTGTCTTAGAAGAAGTACAGCCAGAATGCTCCTTAGAAGGAAGGATGGCAAGACTTGGTCTCTTATACTTTGGACATGTTATCAGGAGGGACCTGAAGGACTTCATGCTTGGCCAAGTACGGGGTCTGCAAATGAGAGGAAGACCCTCAACGAGATGGATTGACACAGTGGCTGCACCGATGGGCTCAAGCACAGCAACAATTGTGAGGATGGTGCCCGACCAGGCAGGGTTTTGTTATGTTGTACATAGGGTTGCTATGAGTCAGAACCAACTAGATGGCACCTAACAGCAAAACAATAACCAAGAGGAAACACTGTAGCTAAATGAAAAGATTTTATAGTAGCAGCATAAGTATTATTGAACTCTATTATGTTTATTTGGATGGAAATTAATTTTCTCTAATTAAACTTGTAACTGTAATCTTGTTTATATTTATTTAAGGTACTAAATTAAACACTTTATTCAAAAGTAGAAGAATCTTAATGAATGCAGTAATAGAATTTGGCCTGGTAGGCGTCTCTTAATATTACTGAGAAGGAATGTGGGCATTGATAGGGCATTTAGTAAAACATTCTTAATGGAAGGGGGATGTGTAGATACAAATCAATGACTAAAAATATAAACTGTATTTTGACATATTAGAATACATAATTTCTGCTCAGAAAACTTATTAAAACTAGTAGTTTTGCCTGAAAATATTCTAGCAACAATCAAATCTTTCAGGTAATAGTGAATTTGGCTTCTAAAGGTTGATTTATGGGCTCCTTTTCACAGTTAAGTGCTCCACTACTAGCCAAAGAGTCAGTGGCTCAAACCCACCTAAAAGTGCCTGGGAAGACAGGCCTGGCAGTCTGCTTTCAAAAGGTCACAGCTTTGAAAATCCTAGGGAGCAGTTCTATTCTGTACACTGGGGGTCACCATAAGTCAGAGTCGGCTCAGTGGCAACTAACAAGAACAACAACAAGCAGTTGATTTGCAGTTCTTATGTTAGTTATAGCAGTTTATCTTGTCAGTGGTAGCCATTGCTGCTTGGTCGCAGTGTCTGAAAACAACTTGAATGTTCATCAGTAAAAGAAAGTTTGAATAAAGGGTGGTATACCCCTTATTGTTGTTGTTGTTAGGTGCTGTCAAGTCAGTTCCCACGCAAAGGTATTTCCGGTAGATGAGTCGTTGGTCTTGCAAAATTCTATCATGCGATTCCCCGTGTTATTTCTATCACCAAGACCATGTTTTTAAACTACTGAGCCTTCTCCTTTGTTTCAGACTTCGGCATTCCAGTCACTAGTAATTAGCAATGCATCTTGATTGCACGTTTGATCAATTTCAGACTGCAGAAGTTGGTAAAAATCTTCAGTTTCTTCATCTTTGGCATTAGTGGTTGGTGCATAAATTTGAATAATAGTCATATTAACTGGTCTTCCTTGTAGGCATATGGATATTAACCTATCACTGGCAGCATTGTAATTCTGAATAGATCTTGAGATGTTCTTTTTGGTGATGTATGTGACGCCATTCCTGGTCAGTTTGTCATTCCTGGCCTTATACCATATGATTGTCCAAGTCAAAATGGCCAATACCAGCCCATTTCAGCTCACTACTGCCTAGGATATTGATCTTCAAGCGTTCCATTTCATTTTTGACAACTTCCAATTTTTCTTGATTCATACTTAGTTATTCCTCATTTTGATTATTAATGGATGTTTGCAGCTGTTTCTTCTAATTCTGAGTGACGCCACATCAGCTAACGAAAGTCCCAAAAGCTTTACATGTTTTGAGCACGTGCCAACCTGTGGAGCTCACCTTCTGGCGCTATATCAGTATTCCGCTGCTATCCATAATGTTTTCACTGGCCTGTATTTTCAGAAGTAGATCACCAGGTCCTTATTCCCAGTCTGTCTCAGTCTGGAAGCTCCGCTGAATCCTGTCCACCATGGTTGATCCTGCTGGTATATGAAATACTGGTGGCATAGCTTCCAGCATCAAAGCAACATGCATGCCACCACAGTACACAAACTGACAAACAAGCGGTGGTAAAGCTTTCAGGCACACCCGTACCATAGTGTATTGTACAGCTATTTTTAAAAAATGAGCTGAAGCTCTTATCTTTGATTTATAGGGATGTTTGTGATGCGTTGTTAAGTGCAAAAAGCAAAATTTCAGATCGATGATCTGACATTGGTGAAAAAATCAACCAAAACAAAGTCCCTCTAAGTATGCAGCATTAGGGAGGAACTCTTATTCATGTTTTCATAAAGGAAAAGGAATGTCTACCTTATTTTAAGTAAGAGAAAGTCGTGGAAGAATTATTTCTGTTTCTGTCTGTCCTTCCCTCAAATAAAAAGAGGGAAATAACACTCACTACTCAAAATTAACAGACATGATTTTTGTAATTAAAAAAATTAAAGAAACATGATAAAATATAGTTCTCTGATCATAATCTCTGTAATACTACTTTTAATTTTATAGGTAGTGTACATTCATTTTCAAATGGACGAGCTGCTTATAGCCATCAACATCAGCATCGACACAGTGGACATGAAAGAGAAGAAGAAAGAGGAGATGTATGTTTATAATACAATTAGAAATTGTAAAATGGCGTATTTCAGTTCAGGAAAAGCAATTAGAGTTGTCTGACAATAGACTAAATTGTTTTAGGAAGTAATGTTTTTTTGTTATCAGAGGTATTTAATAGAGACTAAAAAATCCCTTAGGATTATGTGGGAGCGGGGGTAGAGATGAGAGTGGGGGTTGGTTAGACAATATGACCCCTTCAAATTTGGTATGTGTGATTCTAATGAAGATACACCTGCAGCATGCATGTTTAAAGGCTCTCTTTTTAGTTCTAAAGAATTTAGACTTAATAATGAAAAACTCTGTTTTATAGGGTCCCTAATGGGTAATGGTTTAATGAAAAACTTAAATTAGAAGTAACTTCTCTTGTTTTAATGCAGTTATACCTAATTGTATATAGCAACTAAACTACTTGAAGTGTCAAGGTAAATGAAAAGAGCCTTAGACTAGAAATTAAAAGGCCTGGGCCCTAGCCCTGCCACTCACCAGTTCTTATGACCCACCACCACATCCAAGGAAAATTAATTGTGCGACCTTCTTCATATCAATAGTCTGTGTGCAAGAAAGAAAGTTTCCTTATTTGTAAAGTGAGATCAAACTATATCCGTGTTTTCCGAATCAGAATCTCCGGATGAAGATCCTGGAGAGCTGTATTTTTAAGAAGGATCTTGAGGAGATTGGTTCTTTCAGGCAGGTTTGAAAGCACTAAATCAGATGATCTCTAATGTCCTTTCTGCCTCTCAAAACCTGTAACAACTTTTGAATTATTGACAACTATAATTATATTACAATTTGTTATTCTTTGATTATTTTTATAGGGTGGTTTTTCTGTGTTTATCCAGCTGATGCCTATTATTGTACTGATCCTCGTGTCACTGTTAAGCCAGCTGATGGTCTCCAACCCTCCTTATTCCTTATATCCCAGATCGTAAGTAGCTAAGAAAACCTTTATAAAAATGAGTTGTTGCTGTTTCTTACCTCGCTTCCTTTAAAGGGCCTAGTGCTGTTTTACACTTTTAAGTATGAAATCTCTTGTTCCTGTAAGTGTACCAGGTTAACAAACTGATTTAAAAATCTCACTCTAATTTTTAAAATAGTTATTCAAGTGATAAATTTGGATTGTGTTGTTAATTTACATTTCTACTGTGGGTAAGGACAGAGGTGCTATATTCAAACTCCATAGCAATTTAACATGATAGGTAGTGTGTTGACATTGAAGACAAAAAAATACTTTAAAAGACAAAAGTATTTTAAAAGTAGAACTAGAATAACGATTGAATTTACATAGGTTTGCATCATTAAAGGAGAAATGGCTTTACTCTTCTGCTTGTAAAATATTGATTAAATCAAAGCTGGTGTTATTTCTTTGTTATATGAAGTATTGTTTTCACAATATATTTTATATAAGAGATCAAGATATAAAGTAAATGTAATCTTAGCATCTATTCTAGACAACTTTAGTGTAATACAGTGAACATTAAAAAGCTTTGTCATATTGCTGGTAATTTTACAGTAGTAAAAACACATTGATCTAAAAATAAGAAATAACTTCCAGGTAAGATTTTTAGTAAATGACAATTGAGATAGCTTTATAAGAACATAGTGTATTAAAATGTAACATTATTGCTCTTGTATGACATGATATGGTGGCTTTAGGTAATTGAGATAGTGTAAATAAATTACTAAGGAACCCTAGTGGCACAATGGTTAAGAGCTTGGCTGCTAACCAAAAGGTCATCAGTTTGAACCCACCAGCAACTTCTCGGGAGAAAATACCTGATGATGTGCTCCTGTAAAGATTACAGCCTTGGATACCCTATGGGGCAGTTCTACTCTGTCCTGTAGGGTCGTTATGAGTCAGAATCGACTCAACGACGCACAACAACAACAAACATATTACCATAAATATTAACTTTTTACTACCTTTTTAGCTTGGTTTATAGTAAGTAACGTATCAGAATGTCCAATTTTAATTAAAAAATAATGATCATGTATCTCTTTTATAGTGGGTCAGGACAGACCATTAAAATGAAGACAGAAAACTTGGGTGTCATTTATTATGTCAACAAGGACTTTAAAAATGAATATAAAGGAGTGTTGTTACAAAAAGTAGAAAAGAATGTCGAAGAAGATTATGTGACTAATATTCGAAACAATTGCTGGAAAGAACGCCAACAAAGTAAGTCTATCAAGTGTTTAACATTTTAAAACTTAGTGTCTTGGAATTGCTTATTATAGATTTCCCTGCTCAGGAAATGATTTGGAATTCCCTGGCACATAATAGCGTTCAATAGCGTTCAATGAGGTAATTACGTTTTATACACATATGGCCTAACATAGTATTTGGTTGTGTTATTGTTGTTGCTATCAATAAATATTTGGTTGAATGATAAGTGAATAATACCAAATTCCATTGTATTTAAGATGTCAATTGTAAGATAACATTATTTTATATACCACTAAGAAAGGAAGAAAGGCTGGCACGTGAATTCTGATATGTCATAAAGTTTAAGATATACATTCTGTTTCATAGTTGTGGGAAAATGTGCCTCAATGAAATAGAATATTTTGAAATTAATTTTTCGTCTTTTTTCTCTTGGTTATCTACTGGTGAATAATCTGCTTTTGTCTCATATCTAATCTGGTATTTCCCTCAGTTAATAATATTACTAAGTTTGAGGCTATTTATTACTTAGCTTTAACATTTACACTTAATGTACTATGAGTTTTGTTGACATTTCCTTTTTCTATATTTACATTGTACATAGAGAAGCATTTGGGAACATTTAATCAATTCACTTAACTTTTTCCAGCCTCAGTTTCTTTAAAAGCTTTTAAAAACTCAGATTCTATAAAAAGGTTGACCATAAGAACCTGCTGAGATGATGTATATGAACAGAGTATGCCATGGTTCTTGTTTTTGTGTTTGGTGCTATGAATAATAATGTAGACCACATAGTGTAATGGTTAGGAGCACTGACTTTGGAATTAGAGAGACTAAAGTTGAATCCTAGCTCTGAATCCCATCTTTAAGTGATTTGGGCCAAATACTCTAACCTCTGTGGGTTTATTTCCTGATATATAAAATGAGTAATGTTAATGAGTGGGAGGAAAAAATAGTAACTGTCATTTATATGATGCCCAGGTGGCACATTGGTTAAGACCTCAGCTGCTAACCAAAAAGGCCGGCAGTTCAAATCAACTTGACAGCAAGGGGTTTGGTTTTTGGTATTATATAATGCCTCTTGTTCCAGTCACTGTCCCAAGCACTTTATATGTATTAATTCATTCAGTCTTCATAACAACTCTGTGAGATTATTATATCTATCTCACAGTTGAAGAAACAAAGAAAGCTTAGTAACTTGCCCGAGGTCATAGAGATAGTCTGTGATTCAAACAGACAGTTTGTCTCCAGAATCCTGGCTCCTAACCACTGTACCCTACAGTCTTCTCAATAATACCTAACTTTATGGATTTTTTGTGAAAATTAAATTAGGTAATAAAATTAAAGTGCTTCATACATAGTAATGCTCAGAAAATGGTAGCAATCATCCTCTTCGTCTCTCCTTCTCTAGGGAAAATTTGATAAAACATAACCTTTGTATACTTCAAAGAGAGTTCTTAACCTCTCTGGTCTTGGTTTCTTCATTTATATAATGGCAGTTAGAGGAGATGTGACCTTCTTGGCTTCTGACTCTCTGAGTCTATGAAATCAGTCTGTTCTCTATAACGAGAGGGTTACATTACCGGAATGGTTTTCAACCTGGAGTGATTTTCCCCCTGCAAAAGACATTTTTGTTTGTCAGCACAAGAGGAGGGTAGTGTTTGTTACTAGTATCTAGCGGAAAGAGGCCAGGACTGCTATGAAGCATCCTACAATGCACAGGACAGTCTCTCTCCACCCCCAGCAAAGAATTATCCAACTCAAAATGCCAGTAGTGGTAAGGTTGAGAAACCATACACTAGACAAAGATCTTAAGAACGGTAAACACCAGATTTCATTTTTTTTTTTTATCTCTATTGTTATACACAGTAAGGGCATTGGTGTTTCAGTGGTAGAATTCTCACCTCCTATTATGCAGGAGACTGAATTAGATTCCCAGCCAGTCCACCTCATGTGCAGCCACCACCATCTGTCATTGGAGGGTTGCTTGTTGCTGTGATGCTGGATAGATTTCAGCAGAGCTTCCAGACTAAGGAACTAGGAAGAAAGGCCTGGCAATCTACTTACAAACAGCCAGTGAAAACTGTGGATCACAATGATCCAGTCTGCAGCCAATCATGGGGATGGCACAGGACTTGGCAGCATTTAGTTCCATTGTTATGGGGTCACCATGAGTTTAGAAAAACTTGATGGCAGCTAACAACTTTGGCCCATCATGGGCATATAGTAAATATTTGATATATATAATGAACATTTGACTGAATGACATTATTAAATTCATATAAATGAATATATGGAAGACCTGATTATTTTGTTTAAAAGGAATGGCTAGTACATTAAATATATATATTTTAAAATACAAATTCTAGCCTCAGCCAAATATGAGTAGTTTTTGGATTACGCCTACTTACACTTTATTAACTTGAATAATTGGGAATTGACTGTATAAATGGGAAGAAGAAAGGAAAAGATATTAATGTTTATTGAAGGTAATGTAATGGTTAAGTGTAGGCTTTCGGACTGCCTCATATAATAAGATCCTGGCTCCACCAATGCATGACCGAGGGCAAGTTATGTAACTTCTTTAAATCAGTTTTCTTATCATTAAAATATGGACAATAATAGCACTTAGTATAATGCCTAGCACCAGTAAGTGTTCAATATTATTATTTATTATAGTTATAATTAGTTTTTATTGCATACCTACCATGAACTAAGTGTTTTTGCCTGGCACAATCAAGTTTAATCTTTTATCAGTCTGGCAACATAGATATTAATAGGTTCATGGACTCTTCAACCCTTGTTTTCTGTCCACTATACCAAGCTGCCTACAGCTATATTGTATACATTTATATGTATGTCTTTTAAAGTTCCAGGCAGAAGTTTTAGCCAATTCTGTTTTTAACATCATTCATCTGTAAAACAACTTGTTTGTAATTGTCTATAATATCAAAGAAACAAGAGACAAAACTGTTCGAGATTAAAGAGACATGACAATTAAATGTAATGTATAATCCTGAATTAGATCCTGGATGGGGGGGAAATTGCTGTAAAAGACATGATTTGGAAAAATTGGTGGAATTTGAATATGGACTGTGTATTAGATAATGGTATTATTATTGTCATTAGATTTCCTGAATTAGGTAATTGTATTGTAGTTATATAAGAGAACGCCCTTGTTCTTAGAAAAGACATGCTGATTAGGGATGAAAGGTCATGATGTCTACAGTTTACTCTGAGATTGTTCCACAAAATAATAACAATAACCACAATCACACTAATAACAACCACCTTTATTGTAGATAGATCTAAAGCAAATTTGACCAAATGTGAAGAATTAGTCAATCAAGTAAAGGGTTTTAGAGTGTTCATTGTGGTGGTGAAATGAGTTCTTTTATGTGGCCTTTTTTTTTTTTTTTGACTTAATTCTTTGGAAAAACAGCTTGAGAGAGTCCTTCCCCACCCCCCACCCCCCCACCCACCCCCGCCAAGACCTGAAAATTTACCTTTGCCCTAGTTCTTTGAAGAAGCAACTTGTGTGTGTGTTGGGGTTGGGGGGTCCCAAGTTGTTTTCTGTTTGTTACCGGGAATTCTCCAGGTTGATTGACATTTCCTGGGTAAGCTGTAAACAACTTTATGGTTCTTTTTACCTGGCCAGGGCTTCAGTCTGCACTGTGGTTGATCTGTTTTATACACCTTGCAGGGATTGGTCGATTTGCTATTCAAATAGTGGCTTGAAGATCTACCCAATAGGATTGAGTGACTTGCTGTTCATAGAGGGGATCAGTCAGTTTGTGGTCCTGCTGGGAAGGCCAAGCCTTGAAATTGACAAGGAGTTTGCTTATATAAGCGGCCAACCCTACAAAAGTTTTTCAAAGAGAGAAAAAGTAGAGAAAGAGGGAAGGTAAGGAACCTGTTAAAAGAGCTGTAATATGGATCAAGGGCCATAACATTGAAGATGGCAAAAGGCCAGAAAGAGGCCCTGCGGCACAGCCAGCAGTGACAGGCCCGGAAGGGGCCCTGCAGCAGAGTTGGCGGTGATGGCAGAAAGGTGCTGCTAGGAGAGCAGCCGCAAAGCAAGGTGCTACACTGGCCACAAGCTGGGCCAATTAACAGCAGAAAAGTTGATGGTGGGGAGGCCAAAGGCAGACAGCACAGCTGAGAAGCTTGTACAGCCAAGAGAAGGGCCTGTTTGCTTGCATGACAGAGCGGCTAAGAGACCTGTTCTTGTTAGAAGCCATCCCGCACTGAAAGGAGGGATGTGCTCTCCATACCTGGGGAGCTTTCCAGATCTCGCCAGTGTACTTTTTGATCCTGATCCTGAGTTGTTCCCATTAATTCCAAGTTGATCCTGATCCCAGGTTGTAGCCTGTTACTTATCTAATAAACCACATAACTTTGAGTATGGCTTGTGAGTTCTGTGTCCATTGCATTGAATTATTGAACCCAACTGAGAAGTAGAGACTGCCGTGGGGGAAGGAGGGAATGACCTCCACCTCACAGGAACTAGCTTTGTGCTGATCCTGATTCTAATCCCTCGAGAATTTAAACTATTCCTTTTGCTACATTACGGTAGTACTCATCTTTTAACTTTTGTGTAGGTTTGAAATTTTTCAAATTCAAATTCAGCACATCCATAGGACTTTTGAATGAAGATAGATTTACTTATATATATATTTATTAATTTATAAAAAATATATATTAATTTATAAAATAAATATGTATCTTATTTTATAACTTAATGTGAGAAAGATTGTTGGCTGATAAATATTCTTTTGTCAGTCTTTTTCTGTTTTAGAGTTAATTCTTTTCTAATATGTAATGTCTAGATTTTTAATGTCCAGATTGATATAGGTGGTTTATAAAATACAAACAATAATTTGAGATAATGGAAAGAATATTAGGCTGGGAGTTAGATTTGAATTGGAAACAAGACTGCCACTACTATTAGTGTGAACTTTATCGGTCTCTCAGGTTCCTCATTTGGGAATAGTCATCTACAAATGGATTTTACAAGTGCCTCATTTATAAATAAAGATGTATTTATTTGACTACATAAAATTTTTTGATAGAATTGTTAAATCCTAGCCTAACTGATTAACTAAGAATCATTTCTGGAGATCTTGACTAATGGAGTACACTTGTAAATATATTTTGAATGTGGTCCTGCCTGATGCACATAAACCAGAGGTCTTCTACTTTGGCCATCGTTTTCTAAGGAACTGATTTTTATTATATCTTCTCTAACTGTTCCCACCCTTCAAAAATGTTAATGGACGGTGAAATGGCTGAGAGTAACAGGAAAAAACAAGGGATATTTCCCTGAAGTATGTTTGGTTTATTGTCAATTTATTATTAATAATGCTATCCATGTACTAAAGGAAGCTCAAACCAACCAAACCAAACCCAGTGCCGTCGAGTCGATTCCGACTCATAGCGACCCTATAAGACAGAGTGGAACTGCCCCATAGAGTTTCCAAGGAGCGCTTGGTGGATTCGAACTGCCGACCCTTATGGTTAGCAGCTGTAGCACTTAACCGTTATGCCACCAGGGTTTCCACAAAGGAAGCTCAGAAGCACTTATTTACTGAGTACCACTGTTATGAGTCTAACAAGCATTTTCCCTCTATTGTGTTCCTTTAATAAGGTTATTATTACTTTTTTAAATTTAAGTAAAGTCATAACAGGATTTTAATTTTTATATTTAAACCTTTAGATAATTAACTTGAAACCTTAACAAAATGTCACAGCAAAAACAACCACTAGCAATATTAAATGGCACATGATATCCTTAGAACAAGAGACTGAGATGATGCTTCTGAGCAGTGGTTTTTAAACCATTGGAAGAGGGGTAAAGAAAAAGTGTTTGATGTAAGTTGCTAGAATCCTATCCTTAATTCTTTTCCAGAGCAACTCTGTGTTTTACGTGTAGGCTCCAGATAACGTTTTCATTTAAAGAAAGATTTTTCCATGAGAATGGCTTTTAGAAGTACTTAGATTTCTTTATATTTTTTTCAAAAGTCAGTTAATAGAAATATAGTGAAGGGCTTTGATGAAGCATCATTAGAGATTAACAACTGGATATGAATTATTTAATAAGTAAAAAAAAAATTTGTTGTTAACAGAAACAGATATGCAATATGCAGCAAAAGTATATCGTGATGATAGACTTCGAAAGAAGGCAGATGCGTTGAGCATGGACAACTGTAAAGAATTGGAGCGGCTGACCAGTATCTACAGAGGAGAATGAACTGGAATTTTTGTTTACACCTTTTAGCGTACTGTTTCTTTTTTTTCTGTAAGTAAATTTAGCTTCATCATGAGAGGTGAAGAAAAAGGTTTGATATAAAAAACTAAACTGAGTAGTTGCTCCCTGAAATCTTGGACTGTTTATGACCTACTGGCTCCTTTAAATAGTAAGCAACTAAAAACTAAAATGAATATTTTAGTTATGCTTCTACAGTTGTTTTCATGTTAAAAGCTTGTATGATTCCTAACTAAAAATATCTCAGAAAGGATTAGCATACCTGTAGCAATTTCCCGTTTTAGTGATTCTCTATTTTTTTTTTCTTGTCCTGTAAATATTTTTGGAATGATCATTTTGTGTACATAAAAGTTATTGCCTTTTTTATTTAAATTCTTTAAGTGTTTAGCTCCATGAGACACTTCTGCTTAAATTGTTGGAATAAATATTATATGACAATTATGTTTTCCTTGTCAGGTGTTGGATGTATGGAGTTTAAACAATGAAACTTTTTCAAAAAGAAATGAAAAAACAAAAACTGTTTAACTTTGTAAAATCTTTTAGTATTATCAGCTTAGAGGGAACTGATATTTTCAATATGCCATTATATCTAAAATATATATTGAGATAAATGAACTGGTACAGAGTATCAGTTTGCTATTTAGTTTTATGAATTGCTAAGCCATGCATAGAAATGAAATGCTATACTGATAGATTTTAAAGAAAATATAAGGAACTGGGTGTATAGGTATTAAATCAAGAGGGTCTTCAACAATAACTTGTAGATATGTCTTTTGCAATTCCAATAGTTAAAAGGCCCCAAACTGTTTATTTGTATGTCTTTGAAGGCTGCTAAAATTTATGAAGAAAAGGACCCACCTAAACTTTCCTGCTATGAAAATTTGCAAGTTCTTAGTGATCATTTAAGCAGGATCAAAAAGTAAATGGATTCTTATACAAATAAATAGTAAGAAAAATTACTACTACAATCAAGCTTTGTGCCTTTTAACCCTATTGCCCACTCCTAACCACATGAGTAGATTTCAGCAAACTTGTTTGATCAGAGCACGATCTGTTTAGTCACATGTAACGGTGAGCAAAATATAGCAGCAGGTAGAATAGTCATTTATAGAAAGTCATTCTTATAAAATTCTGAGCTAAAATCTGTTCACCATTGGGTAATTCAGTTACTCCTGTAGGAATAAGCTCCCAAATCAGCTGGAAATGGCAGTTTTTGGTGCCTGTATATTGAGAATGAAACTTTGATTTCTAGTCTTCTGTGTTTAACAGTTAAAATATTTTAATTATTTTGCATCATACTCAGTTAATGGAACAAGTGTTTAGTAGTTTGTGTGTGTGTGTGAATGCTAGATATAGTGGCAGTGTTCTTTTGATTTAAAGATTATTTCTGAATGTAGTTAATTGATGGCATCTATTGAATAAAACTGCTAAAATGACTATTTTCTCCTTTAAAAAGTGTCCTCTTGTATCCCTTTTCCCAGGTGAATCAGTAGAAACGTCTGATTGAATTAAGTTAAACTAAACAATATATTATCCTAGGAAAACTGGACATCCTAACCAGTTTTATTCTAGAGATGTGACCACTATGCCACCAAGGTTTCCTTAGAAGAAACAGCAATGCTTAAAAGAAAATTATAATTTTAAATATTCACTTGAGACTATAAAATGTGTTTTTAAAAAATAACTTATAATTATCTTTGAAAGTTCATATGCATTAGAAAATTTATAAAAATTTTCTTCCATTTATTTTTTCAGTTTCAGTAGGAAGTTTACACTATTGTTGTTGATAGATATTTTGTTGATCTGAACCTACTTGTTTACTGATTCTTTTCCCCTTAACCCTGGCTTTAAGGGGATACACAGAGTTAACAAGTTAAGTAAAGTTATGTATCATGAACTCACACACGGCTTTTAGACAATATTATATTTCAGTTGCATTGCTGCATCCCATTGCATTTCATCAAATGTTAGAGAAAATGTGTTTGATAAAATAAAATTCTCAAACAGCTGTGGGAAATGACTGATCAAATGCCCTGTAATTTAAGCCACATACAAAGTATAGAGGTAAAGATTGGGTCCTCAAGGTCACCTATATCACATTGTGGAACCCTGGTGGCCCAGTGGTTAAGAGCTCAGCTGCTAACCAAAAGGTCAGCAGTTCAAATCCACCAGCTGCTCCTTGTAAACCCTATGGGGCAGTTCTACTCTGTCCTATAGAGTCGCTATGAGTCAGAATCGACTCGACAGCAACAAGTTTATATCATGGTGTAAAGGCCCAACCAAGTGTCTTAGAATTTTGGGTTAATTCTACAAAGTAAGAAGCCTTTAACTATCTTGAGATGTAAGATTTTCATATTTGCACTCTTTTATAATAAAAATCCCAAGATTTTGTTCATCTTTTAGCTATATGAGTTTTGCACTTTTAATTAATTTGTACTGTTCATTTTAATCACTGCCTAAAAGCCCTAAATCTTTTGAGAATTACTTTATTAGCTTCTCTAACTGGTGTTTTAGAAGTTTGGCAGCAATTATTTTTATTAATGTACATTTTCATCCTTTTTTTACACACACATGCATACACACACACACACACACAAACGTTATCGTCTTTGTGAATGTTTAGGGAAAAAGGAAATAACACCTTTTCTCCTCCTCTTGATTATTTAGTTCCCAAATAGACGGTGCTAATCATTTGTAATTTTTAGAATTTATTTTGATCAAATATGAGAATTTATTTCTCGACAATGAGAGGTTTCCAGTTATAATTCACCTAATAAATGAAAATAATTCATTTTGTAGCAGACTACATTTGAATACTTAAGTAAGTATTTGTTTCACAATTATTACAGGCTTATTTATGAACTGCAGGGATCTGGTAGAGGAAAGTAAGTCCTTAGGCATAGATATGCCAATGCATTAAAATACTCTGTATTTGTGTCAGCTCAGATGTTCATAGGAAAAGGAATGTGGAATGCCAGGCCTGTACTTTAACTGCACTTTTATGCTCATGTTTTTTCCTACCAAATCTTCAGTTCCATTAATGTATAGTTACTGAGAGAAATGATTAACCTCTTGATTTTCCTTCCAAAAACTAAAAACCAAACCCATTGCCATTGAGTCAATTCCGGCTCATAGCGACCCTATAGAACAGAGTAGAACTGCCCCATAGAGTTTCCAGGGAGTGCCTGGTGAATTTGAACTGTCAACCTTTTGGTTAGCAGCCATAGCTCTTAACCACTACGCCACCAGGGTTTCTTTCCTTCAGTCTGTAATATTTTAAAATGCACCTATTATTGAAAAAAAGACATGTTAATATTACCTAATAATGTATTCCTACATAGTTTTATAAAATAAATAAATCTATGTGAAGGCAGTGAAATATTTCTTGAGGTTGGGGCCTGAGGACCAAATGAGCCATCTTTCTAGTTAAGCAAATAGTATGTGAATCTAATGTTTTAAAATGAGAATATATGTACATTTATATAGCTTCCCTATGTGAAGCTTGGGGTCAGTACTACCTATATTGCTGCTATCCATCTTTATACTGAGTGAGATAAACCAAAAGGGGATTCATAATTTTTTTCTTCCATACCCGAACAGAAAAACTTCTGAAAATGAAAAATCAGCCTAAGTCTTAATCTTCTCTAAGTAACTGAAAAACCTTGCTGTTAGCTAAGTTAAGGAGCCCTGGTGGAGCAGTGGTTGAGTGCTCAGCTGCTAACTGAAAGGCTGGCGATTCAAACCCAACAGCCAGCCAGACAGCCTTGGTTTTTTTGTTTATTGGCCAAGTTTGGCTACTGGCTAGTTAAAATCCATAAAATTCTCTACAAAACAAAAAGAGTAGTCTTGCAATAAAGCCAGTTGCTGTCGTGACTCATAGTGACCCTATAGGACAGAGTAGAACTGCCCCATAGGGTTTCCAAGGCTGTAATCTATGGAAGCAGACTGCCACATATCTCTCCTGCGGAGCCACGGTGGGTTCAAACCACCGACCTCTTGATTAGCAGCCAAGCACTTAAACCATTGCTCCACCAAGGCTTCCAAACATTTTTTTATTCTAATTTTTAATTACAAAGAAAAAGTGAATAGAATGAGGTTGTTCAAGTAATTCTTGCACATCCCTTTAATAATCCAACAGGTGACACAGTCCTAGGATTCAGGCTTACTTTTTGGTTTCATGACTATTAAATAGATATTTTCATATAAGTGGAAACATACTTCTTATATTAAGGATTATGTAACCACATTTTTTGTAAATTCCTTGTGTGTAACTATATCCTGTTAGTAGGAAATTGCTTTTTGTTTAATTTGATTATCTGCTGGTGTTGGGGCCAATAGATTTGTGAATACTCTGTGGATGTGTCCATGTATAGGTGTGTATATATATATGTATTTTTTTTTTCAAGCTAATACCTCAAATGTGTGATTGTTTAATATATATCATACTATGTTTGCACAGGGCAGGGCTTCCATTAGCAGTGGATATACTTATTTCTGACTTTGAAAAATCAGTCCACAGAATTTCATTGGTATGAATTCTTTTGTATTTTAGTATAGGCATTCCTATTATAAGGCCCATACTTCAAAGATAATTGGACCTTCCAGTATTTGGCAATCTGGAAATATGTAGGGGTAAGAAGTGTTTCTTTCGATGTCTTAGTTTAATAAGTTATTAAAAACTGTGATTACTTGTTTCCAAGAGGTCTAGTAACAGCATAGCATATGACACCTGACATGAATGTGAACTAGTGTCATTTACTTCAGCACAAGAGTTGGGACATTCCAGTCTGATATTCTACTTTGCCATTTTAGAGCACCATTAAAATAATACAGATTTTCAATGGTATTGGCATATTTTAATCATCAGTTTCCAAATGAATTGATTTTGAGTCGGATGACGATGCCAATGAGAAGGAAGAAACTCACACCTAGATGATATTTTGTAATTTATTTATATTAAGAAATGCTTCTTACCTAATTTTGCTTTTTGGTTTGTTTTTGACTTTTGGATTGCAACGTGAACATTTCTTTCCATTTAAACTTTAATTTGTTTTGAGAATCTGCAGATGCAATTTTAATGGAAGCCTTGTACAAGTTAAATGAAGTGAAACCAGTAAAGATCTTACTTTATTTGTCTATAGTGCATTCAAGATTATACAATTAGGTTTAAAAATGAAATGTCTGATTTGTAATATATTTAATGTTATATCAGACTTATATAAAAATAAAATTTTCTGTGTGAGAACTTAAAGAAAATGGCATTTGATTTTTAATGAATGTTCTGCTGAATGATTTATGATGAATTTTTGTCTTTCGGTCTGTAGTTTATCTCAATATATAAATAAAAAATCTGTTCTCACTGTAAAAGACTTAACTTTTTATCATGTTTTATACTCATAATATGTCCTTACTTTATTCATTCAATCGTTCAACGAATCTATGGATGCCTGCTAGATCCCATGCAGTGAGCCAAGTGCTGGGCATTTATCACTGAACAAGACAAAAATCCTTCTGAAGTTTATATCTGGCAAGGAAAATAAATGTCAAATAAGTAAGTTATGATAATTATGATGAGTGCTACAAAGAAAATTACAAGCTACAATGAGAACCTACATCTGGAAAACGTAAACTGCTCTCGGAAGGTTGGGGAAGGTTTCTCTGAAAAAGTAAACTTAAGCTTAAACCCAAAAGATAAGTAAGAGTGAGGTGAGTGCTAAAAAAATATTTCACACAGAGTATGCCAAGTTGCTAAGCTCGTAGGATCCTTAAGGGACTAAAAACAAACTTGTGTGATTGTGGCATAAGGAAGCCGGGTAGGTGACAGAATTCAAATTAGGATGGGAGCCAGGTCTCATAAGACCATTTAGAGCATGATGATGCTACTGCATTTTATACTAAGTCAATGGAAAACCTTTGATATTTTTAATTTGGGAGTTACATGATCAGATTTGGGTTTTTAGAGTATTACTTTGGTTGCTGTGTGAAGACTGAAGGGAAAAAGTAAATGTAAGAAGGATAGGAGTTTATTTTTTTCATTTTGTTATGCTTTAGATGAAGGCCTACAGAGCAAATTAGTTTCTTGTTAAACAATAATGCACATATTGTTTTGTGACAGAATAGGAGGTTATTGTTAAGGGAAAGATGATCATGGCTCAGACCAGAGTGGGAATATAGATAAATGAATGATGTTGAGAGAGATTCAAGAGGTAAAATCAAGAAAACTCTTTGATTGATTCTGTTTGGGATGAGTGAAGGGTGCAGTTAAAAACAAGGCTAAAATTCTCTAAAAATTTGGGTATGAAAGGGAGTAGAGAAAAAGGATGGTGGCTTGAAGATGATATGGTTCTAAGAGAACTTTAATTTTTTTAGTTATGATTTATTACATGAGAGACCTCACCCCATTTTTAGTTTCTGATAGGCAAGGGTATGTAGAAAGGGAAAGCAGAGAAAAAGAGAATGTATGGCATTCTCTTGGCAAAGGTGGAAGAATTGGCTTTCACTAAAAGAGAGACACCCTCTGCTTTCTTACAGAAAGGAAAGCACAGAGGATGGGTGCAGATGCACGTAGATTTGTAGTGTTGGTGGCAAGATATTATGACTTCCATTTTCCTGATAAAATAGGCAATTTGTCTATATAGAGTGGGGAAAGGAAATGATAGGCAGAGGCTTAGAAAGAATGAAGATTTAAAGGATTTGTTTTCGTTGAGTCAGCTGACTAGTAAAAAAAGTAGGATTTCAACAGATCCCAAGGTTGTGATAGAATTTACAATCTGTATAATATTTCTCCAGCCTGACCCAGCAGCCTAGGTGTAGGCATGGAGAATACAACTCATATAGTTATCCAAATTTGGGGTTCTGTCAAGCAGATATAATAAAGTAAACTGGGTCGAGGAATTTGAGATGTTGGCAAGTGAATGATCCCCCTGATTGTCTGTGGGAAGTAGGCCAATGATTGGAGCAAGTAAAGGCAGGTGGAGGCTAATGGACAAAGTGAGAGTAGTTAGATCAATGGACTTTTAAGTTTGAAGAACTATTGTGGGAGCTGTCAAGTTAGGAAATTGAATACAGGGAATGTTTAAATTACCGATTTCTGAAGTGAAAGTCTAAATCTAGGGTATGATGATAGTGGGTGATAGAATAGAAGAGACTCTTATTACCTATGACCTTATAATTGTGTTCTCAATGGGCCAAATCCCTAATCATAGCCAGAATCAGCTTTAGCAAGGCATTTTTCAATGTGGCCTAAGTGATAAAATAATTTGCTTTTTTGTATATTGGAGAATCAGTTAGACTCCCCTCCCCATATGAGTTTGAATACCAGCTAGAATTTTCACAGGACAGTAGAGGCAGCCTAAACTCTGATTTTCTAAGCATCCCACATCCCTCAGCTTAGTTTACCTATTTCATTTTAGTCTCAGAAGACAATTTTTGTAATGTTCACTGTTACCACAAAGACCTACCTTTGTACCAGCAAAAAAATGGAAATAGCAGTCGTTAGGATTTTATTTTGAGAAACTGATATACTCACTTTTGGAAGAGTATGCAGTCATTAAAAGAGTATTCAGTTTCCTCTAAGAGTAGTGAAACTGATTAAGTTAAAATGTTGGAAAACAAAATGGTTCTATCTCACTAAAATACAAAAAACTAAACCTATTGCCGTTGAGTCAATTCCAACTCATACCGACCCTGTAAGACACAATAGAGCTGCCTCATAGGTTTTCTAAGGCTGTAATCTCTGCGTAAGCTGACTGCTATATCTTTCTCCCATTGAGTGACTGATGGGTTTGAACGACCAGCCTTTCAGTGCACAACCAAGAGCTTTAACCACTGAGCCACCAGGGCTTCCTTCTATCTCATTATACATTTAATATTTATCTTTTAATCTTTTAAAATGTCTATTTAGGATCTTTTATACTGTACATAATATATTAATATAGTAGTATATGTATATATCCACCACTCTTCTGTCAGTTTATTGTATGGTGGTAGCTTACATGATGCTCAGAGCTATGCCACCAGTATTTCAAATACCAGCAGGGTCACCCATGGTGGACAGGTTTCAGTGGTGCTTCCAGACTAAAACAGACTAGGAAGAAGGACCTGGTTATCTGCTTCTAAAAAAAAAAAAAAAATTGGCCAGTGAAAAACATACAAAAAATAGAACATTGGCTGATACAGTGCCAGAAGATGAGCCCCTCGGGTTGGAATGCACTCAAAATATGGCGGGGAAGAGCTGCCTTCTCAACGTAGAGTCGACCTTAATGATGTGGATGGAGTCAAGCTTTTGGGACCTTCATTGGCTATGTGGCATGACTCACAATGAGAAAAAACAGCTGAAAAAATCTGGTAATAATTGAAATGTGCAGTGTAAAAGTATGAATGGAGGAAAATTAGAAATCATAAATAAAATGGAATGCTTGAAGATCAATATCCTAGGCATTAGTGAGCTGAAATGGACCGGTATTGGCCATTTTGAATTGACAGTCATATGGTCTACTATGCCAGGAATGACAAATTGAAGAGGAATGTCATTGTATTAATCATCAAAAAGAACATTTCAAGATCTATCCTTAAGTACAATACTGTCAGTGATAATATAACACCCATACGCCTAAAAGGAAGACCACTTAATACTACTATTATTCAAATTTACACACGAACCACTAATGCCAAAAATGAGGAAACTGAATATTTTTACCAACTTCTGCAGTCTGAAATTGATCAAAGATGCAATCAAGATGTTTTGATAATTACTGGTGATTGGAAAGTTGGAAACAACAAAGATTCAAAGTTGGAAAATAGGGCTTGGTGACAGAAACAGCACTGGAGATCAAATGATAGAATTTTGTAAGACCAATGACTTATTCATTGGAAATACCTTTTTTCAACAGCATAAAGGGCAACTATCACGTGGACCTTGCTGGAAGGAATACACAGGAATCAAATTGACTTTGCAAAGAGACGATGGAGAAGCTCGATTGATATCATCAGTCTGAACAAAGCCAAGGGCCGACTTCAAAATAGACCATCAATTGCTCATATGCAAGTTCAAGTTGAAGCTGAAGAAAATTAAAACAAGTCCATGAGAGCCAAAGTATGACCTTGAGTATATCACACCTGAATTGAGAGACCATCTCAATAGATTTGACACATTGAGCAATAATGACCAAAGACCAGACAAGTTGTGAGATGACATCAAGGACATGATACATAAAGAAAGCAAAAGGTCATTAAAAAGATAGGAAAGAAAGAAAAGACCAAAAAGGATGTCAGATAAGACTCTAAAACTTGCTCTTGAATGTAGAGTAGCTAAAATGAGGGGGGAAATGATCACATAAAAGAGCTGAACAAAAGATTTCAAAGGGTGGCTCAAGAAGAATATGCAAAGACCTGGGGTTAGAAAACCAAAAGGGAAAAACATGCTCGGCATTTCTCAAGCTGAAACAACTGAAGAAAAATTTCAAGTCTCGAGTTGCAGTATTAAAGGATTCTATGGGCAAAAGATTGAACAATACAGGAAACATAAAAAGAAGATGGAGGAATACACAGTCACTATACCAAAAAGAATTGGTCGACATTCAACCATTTCAGGAGGTAGCATATGATCTAGAACCGATGATATGAAGGAAGAAGTCCAAGCTGCACTGAGGGCATTGGCAAAAACCAAGACTACAGGAATTGATGGAATACCAGTTGAGATTTTTCAAATGGATGCAACACTGGAAGCACTTACTCGTCTAGGCTAAGAAATTTGGAAGACAGCCATGTGGCCAAACAGCTGGAAGCAATCCATATTTGTGCCCATTCCAAAGAGAGGTGATAGAACAAAATGCTGAAATTATTGAAAAAATATCATATCACACACAAGTAAGATTTTGCTGAAGATAATTAAAAAATGGTTGCAGCAGTACATTGACAGTGAACTGCCAGAAATTCAAGCCAGATTGAGAAAAGGACATGAAACGAGGACTATCATTGCTGATGTTAGGTGGATCTTGGCTGAAAGCAGAGAATACCAGAAAGATGTTTACCAGTGTTTTACTAACTATGCAGAAGCATTCACTGTGTGCATCATAACAAATTACAGATAACATTTCGAAGAATAAAAACTCCAGAACACTTAATTTTGCTCATGAGGAACCTGTACATAGATCAAGAGGCAGTCTTTCCAACAGAACAAGGGGATACCGTGTGATGTAAAATCAGAAAAGCTGTGTGTCAGGGTTGTGTCCTTTCACCATACTTATTCAATCTCTATGCTGAGCAAATTATCTGAGAATCTGGACTATATGAAAAATGAGGTATCAGGATCAGAGGAAGACTAATTAACAATTTGTGATATGCAAGCTTGCTTGCTGAAAGTGAAGATGAGTTGAAGCACTTACTGATGATGATCAAAGACTACAATCTTCGGTATGGATTACACCTCAACCTAAAGAAAATGAAAATCCTCACAACTATACCAATAAGAAAATATGATAAAAGGAGAAAATTTTGAAGTTGTCAGGGATTTCATTTTACCTGGATCCACAATCAACACCCATGGAAGCAGCAGTCAAGAAATCAAATGACATATTAAATTGGGCAAATCTGCTGCAAAAGACCTCTTTAAAGTGTTAAAAAAGAAAAGATGTCACCTCGAGAACTAAGGTGCTCCTGACCAAGTAATGGTATTTTCAGTCACCTCATATGCATGCAAAAGCTGGACAATGAATAAGGAACACTGAAAAAGAACTGTTACCTTTGAACTGTGGTGTTGGCGAAGAATATTGAATATATCATGGACTGCCAAAAGAATGAACAAATCTTTTCTTGGAGGAAGTGCAACCATAATGCTCCTTGGAAGTAAGGATGATGAGACTTCATCTCACATATTTTGGACATGTTATCAGAGGGATCAGGCCCTGGAGAATGACATCACGCTAAGTAGAGGGCCAGTGAAAAAGAGGAAGACCCTCAATGAGATGGATTGACACAGTGGCTGCAAAAATAAGCTCAAGCATAACAATGTGAGGATGGTGCAGGACAGGGAGGTGTTTTGTTCTGTTGTACATAGGGTGGCCATGAGTTGGAACTGACTTGACAGCACCTAACAACAACACCAGAAAGCCTACTTAGCTTCATGCATTTGTCGTCTTGTACCAGTTGGTTCTGACTCGTAGCGACTCTACGGACAGAGTAGAACTGCTCCATAGGGTCCAAGAATGTAATCTTTATGGAAGCAGACTGTCACATCTTCTTTCTTCAGAGTGGCTGGTGAGTTTAAACTGCCTACCTTTTAGTTAGCAGCCCAACAAAGGACTTACCTGCTACACTACCAGGCATTCCTTTTGCTGTAGGCCACCATTATTATTACATTACAGAGGAAATGGACTGCTGTCAAGTTGATTCCGACTCATAGCGACCCTATAGGACAGATTAGAACTGCCCCATAGTGTTTCTAAGGAGCAGCTGGTGGATTTGAACTGCCAGTCTTCTGGATAGCAGCTGAACGCTTAACCACTGCACCACCAGGTCTCCGAGGAAATGGATGGCAATGGAGTGTCCAAAACCAAAAAATTACTTTTGTTTTATTTTATTTTATTTTGACAGCTATGTGTAGTTTTAAAGGTTGGTTGCTTTTAAAGAAAAAAGTGGAACTGGGCTTCTAGTTCGTAGTTACATTGCTCTTTAATGTACTAATAAATTACTTAGTTTGATCCCATGTACAAAGATAACATAACAGCATCTTTTGAAACACATTTCAAAGAACATATTTTGTATTGCAAATTAGGTATCTGTCAGTTTAGAATTACAATTTGTTTCTTAGTCTTCATACTTCAGTGGCAATATTTTCTCTTTGTACAATTATGGTAGTATTACAGATATGCCCCCATTTCAAATGGATGTGTTAAAACACAATCTTAAACTGGCTTCTTTATTCCAAACAATATTTCATACTGAAAATGAAGAAGGACCCAACAAATGTAGAATTTATTATGATATAGTTGACTTATGAGTTAAATCTCAGTATTTTATTAATTACTTTTAAAGTTGCTATTGCAAAAATACTAAGGATTTTTAAAATTTGGAGCCCTGGTGGCGCAGTGGTTAAGGGCTACGGCTACTAACCAAAAGGTCGGCAATTCGTATCCACCAGTTGCTCCTTGGAAACCTTATGGGGCATTTCTACTGTGTCCTATAGGGTTGCTATGAGTCGGAATCAACTTGATAGCAATGGGTTTGGTTTCAGTTTTAGGTAGAAGTATTACTGTTTTACATAATTTAACGAGCCTCTTGTTACTCAAATAAAACATTAACTTTTTCTGTCCTGAGCGATGATTGCATATCTAGAAAATTTATGGGATAAAATTTGGAAGAGGAAACTAGAACCTGGCTTCATTATGCCTAGAAACCAACCACTCTGATCTTTTCCTTAGATCTTGTATACTCTCCCACTGTCTTTGACCCCAATCTCCCACCCTGTGTTCAGCACCACTTCTACTGTAATCCCATATAATATAGGCTATGGAAAGTTAATAAACTCTGTCATATTTTCAGTCAAATCGAAGGGAAAATATCACTGTATTTCATCGGATCTAATAAGCAATCAATTTAAGATACATCTCAGTTTCAGAGATGTTAAAATGTTAGGGGGAAATCCATCTCAGAATCGATGAAATACAGTATCATGCATTTCATTCTAACTTTATTGGTGATATCAGAGCCTTTGTTTCTGATTCTCTTAAAGTTCTCTTACCTGTTATATACAACAGAGATCTCAACTTTTTTTATTCTGGTTTTTTAACAATATATGCAGTGTCTTTACTAACTATATATACAGGTACTGGTATGCTGTGAAGGAGCCCTGGTGGCACGATGGCTGCTAACCAAAAGGATGAAGTAATCAATTTGGCTAGAGTAGAAGATTCACACTAGAATGTATTTGGAAGTCACTGCTCTCACAGGGATCACAATAGAGGGTCACAGACAGAGCTGGAGAAAAATGTTGACCAAAATTCTAACTCAAAAAGAAAGGCCAGATTTGCTGGCCTGACAGAGACTAGAGAAACCCTGAGAGTATGGCCCCCAGACACCCTTACAGCTCAGTAATGAAGTCATTCCTGAGGTTCACCCTTCACCCAAAGATTGAACAGGCCCATGGAACAAAACAAGACTAAAGGTGTGCACCAGCCCTGGGGTAGGGACTGGAAGGTAGGAGGGAACAGGAAAGCTGGTAACAGGGAACCCAGGGTTGAGAAAGGAGAGTGTCGACATGTCATGGGGTTGTTAACCAATGTCATAGAACAATGTGTGTACTGTTTGATGAGAAACTAGTTTGTTCTGTAAACCCTCATCTAAAGTTCAATTAAAAAAAAAAGTACTCAGAAGTAAAATAGAGTATTAGTGCCAGATTAAAGACTGTCAACTTTGTCTGTGATGGTACATCACTAAAGATCTTCTTAGCAGGCAGTAATGAGTGTTTTAAGAAGGTTCATCTGCCAGTTATTAAATGGCTATTGATATAGTCTTGCTGAGTAGAAATACGGTCTGAATCAAGAATTGAAAAAATACAGATGCAAAAATCATTGTTAGGGAAGAAAAGACATATCATGAGGAAAGAAAGAGAGCAGCCAAACATGATTCCTGACTAGTAGAATCATGGTACTGGTACAGACATAGGAGAAACAGGTTTATTAGACCCAAGTTTTTTAGAGCTTTTGAGTTAGAGCTGACAGTAAGGTATGTAGGTAGAAATATCCAACATCCAGCAAGCAGCTAAGAATGTGAATCTAGAACTCAGAGGAAAGACTCACATTCTCAGAACACGGGAAAGAGAACATTGCAGAGGAACCCAAGATAAGCTTGGGAAATGCCATCATCTGAACAGTTAGAGACTTGAGTGGGTGGGGACCTGAAACAAATAAAGCGGTGTCCCAGAAACTAAGAAATCAAAGATTTTAAATAAGGAAAAGGAAGTAATCTTTAATGGTGTCAACTGCTATGGAACTGTCAAGTTCACTTGTAAAAATTTGTAGGTGCTCAAACAGATTTTTTGGATGGTAAGTCTGGTGTGAGGAGGGAAAGAAGAGCCAGGGAAACCCTGAAAAGTAACTAGGTTTATTGTGCTCACAGTTCCCAGAGGCAGGGAGGCACAACACACCATGATGCAGGGCCACACAGGGGTTGCACCCAGAGAAAAAACCCAAACCAAACCCACTGCCGTCGAGTCGATTCCGACTCAGCGAAGGTAACAACAAATTATAGGAAAAGGCTTATGTGTGGCAAGCAGGGCAGGGTTAGCTAGGTTTTTCTGGTTTCCTGGGGAATAGGCATTCTTGAATAACTCTGCAAGCTCAGGGGGTATAGAGGGCTGTCCTGAGTTGTTAGGTACCTGGCCCTGGGACAATTAGGGTGGGTGCATAGTGGCCCAGGAATGTGAGAACCTGATGAGGGGAGTGGTTGGAGAGTGGAATTAATCAGCTGCTGAAGAAGGTGAACGGACTAGCCTCCAGCCAGGGCCTCAAAGCAGTCAAGACAGCATTTTTTTTTTTTTTTAATTGTGCTTTAAGTGAAAGTTTACAAATCAAGTCAGTCTTTCATACAAAAACCCACCTTGCTATGTACTCCTAGCTGCTCTCCCCTTAATGAGACAGCACACTCCTCCTCTCCACCCTGTATTTCCTGTGTCCTTTCACCTAGTTCCTGTTCCCCTCTACCTTCTCATCTCGCCTCCAGAGAGGAGCTGCCCACATAGTCTCCTGTGTCTATTTGAGCCAAGAAGCTCACTCCTCACCAGAAAATGATACTGTCTTACAGTCCAGTTCAGGCCCTGTCTGAAGAGTTGGCTTCAGGGATGGTTCCAGTCTTGGGCTAATAGAGGGTCCAGGGACCATGACTTTCAGGGTCCCTCCAGTCTCAGACCATTACGTCTGGTCTTTTTTATGACAATTTGAGTACTGCATCCCACTGTTCTCCTGCTCCATTAGGGATTCTGTTATGTTCCCTGTCAAGACAGCATTTTAAGAAAATTATATTACAGTAGATCATTTGTGACATTTGGGAACTCTATGGTTTACAATTGCCTCTTGTCAGGTATAGTTGTAGGAAATATGTATCCAAGACTTTTCACCATGTCTTAGGCTAGACTTAATCCCTTTTGCATTCCTGCTTTTAGGGGCGGGAAATGAAGATCAGTCTTAAACAAGTTTCCATAAATCTCGGAATTTTCCAAGACATACTACCCAGCTTTGAATAAATGAAACCAGAGGTAATCTGCAACTAAAGCCATGAACTTCAGTTTTCCTAGGAGGGGCTAAGGCAGTGGTTCTCAACTGGGGTGTGATTTTGCCCCCCAGGGGATTTTTGGTTGTTACAAAAGTGGGGGGGGGTGATGGGGGGAAGGGAGGAGGGAAGACTGCTAGCATCTAGTGAGCATAGGCAAGGGATGTTGCTAAACAGCCTAAAATGCACATGACAACCCCCTTCAACAAAGATGTATCTAGCCCAAAGTATCAGGAGTGCAGAGATTGAGAAACCCTGGGCTGAGGTGATCGGAGAGGGTTTCCCCCTTACCATACTTCGTAATCTTCCTACTACCTACTGTAGGTTTTTGTTAAACGTGAAAACAAGCAAGGCACCAAGCAAAAAATATTTTAGGCAATGCTTAGAAGGCAATCCCACATGTCAAGAACCAATGAGAAAACGTAGTTCAGTGCGTACCTTAAAAGAAGCAGAAGCTTGGGGTGCTGCTTGACTCCCCGAGCGCTCCAGAAAGCCCATGGCTCCTCGATTCAATCTAGACAAAACCTTGAGCAAAGAGCATGTAGGGTGACATCCATGGGAAAGCCAAAAAGAGACTAGGAAATCGGGACCAGAAACCTGTAGATCTGGAATTTCTAATCCCTGGGCAATCAATCTCATACAGCTCGTTAACGCCCTCCCTTCCACTCATTTACAAGAATAACTTTTAAGGTACTGGCCCTAAAAAACTAATAAAATTTATGCACGTTCTCCGCACAAAAATGTCTTCTTGCACAAGAACATGCATACATTTTCTGGGGGCTTTCGGGCCCAGCAATCTCTTTAAGAATCGCCTAAGAGTTCAAATCCGTCCGGCCCAAGGCAAGCGGGAGGGGCGGGGTAGCGCGGGCGGGGCGAGGCAGAAAGGGCCGGGGCGGGGCATCGCGGGCGGGGCGGGGCAGGGCGGAGCACCGCGAGCCAAAAAGCGCTCAGTTTCCGCCTACAGTCCCCGGAAATCCTGTGTCACCGGGCGTCGGAGGCGTAGGAAGTGCTTCCTGGGGGCCGACGAGGTCACAAATCATGTGAGGGCCGCTTGGGGAGGAACCTGTCTCCTAGTGTCCCTGAAGTGCCCGCAGAGAGAACCCGGGCATTCCCGGGAGCGGAAACCCAGGTAACTGGCGCCACTTTGCCCGGCATAGGGACTTGTGCCCGGGGATAGCGAGGGAGGGCTGTTGGTGGGGGAAACGAAGGGGGAGAGGGCACCACTTTTCCTAGCCTTTGGGCCCAGATCTCGGGGTGGTGGTGGTGGAGTGGGCTGAGGTAAGACATCCCGGATTCCCGTCGAGGTCTTGGGGAACACCTACTCCTTCGGCCTCTTTGGTACGGTCCTAGAGCCGCGGAGTCGGCTGGGGGTGGAGAAGGCGAGGAAGCTTCGAAGGAATAGTCACCAGAGGTTTCTCTTCCAGGCGTGGAGATTGATCCTGCGAGAGAAGGGGGTTCATCATGGCGGATGTGAGTTGACATTCTTACACAGGAAAAAAGGAGAGGGTGGGAGTTTGGAAAGGATACTGGGCGGGGAGAGGTAGAACTCCCCATGTACAGACCTTTCTTTTAGGCGTTCCTCCCGATTTTTTTCCCCTAGGGTCTGGAGTGGGAGACTGATAAGAATGGATTTGTGGGGTTCTGAGTTTCTGTCCAGTATGGGGTTTGAGGAGAGACTCTTAAGATATGCTTGAGGGTGAGAAGATTGTATTCTCACACCCCAATCCTGTGAACATCAAAGAAGCCCTGTGTGTTTACCATTTGAGCTTCTAAATGATGGTCTGCAGTCTTCCCAATCACTGTGTGGTTAGTAGGACATGTGCACTGAATGCTTTACTTTCCAGTAACCAGTCATGATGTCTCACTTGGGATTATTGTGACAACTTGAAATTCCTCTTTAGCACAGCAGTAAGACCCAAATTCCAAGCTTAGGGGACTTAATTGTACTAGTTACTGAAAAGTGCAGAGAATTACTGATACTAATGTTTATATTTTACATCCTGTTATCTTGCCGAATATTCTTCCAAACATTGAGTATATACTAATTTATTCTTATAACAACATTTAGAAGTAGGTACGATTATTATTCGTCTTATAGATGGTGATGCAAAGCCACAAAAAAATAAAGTAACTCACCCGGGGTTACACAGCTAGTAAGTGGTGAAGTCAAGAGAACAACGCTGACAGTCTGGCTCCAAAGGCTATATTCTTATCCACCACACTGAATGGTCATTCAACATGAATACAAATCCAGTTTTTCCTTTTAGGTTGCAAGATTATATGGTTCAAAGATTTAGGAACTTTTTATGCCTTTACCCACCGCTTATTTTTTTAGTACCATCGGTTATATTTTTGAGACCTTAATTCTTCACCTGTAGTCAAATCACTAAATATTGAGCATCTGCCTTGGAAAAGTTGCTATGATAAGGGCTATGGGTAAAATAAAGATGATTAAGGGATAATTCTTTAAGGGTTTTTAAGATTAATAGAGGAATAGGTAAGTGATCATAGATATGCATACATAATAGTGTGAAAATTGAGGAAAGGATTACATCTGGTTTTTGTCTATCAGAAAAGACTATTTGGAATATTTGATGGTTGAGATTTAGCTCTGAAAGCTGAGTAGCATCTTTTTTTTTTTTAAAAGTAAAATCGAGAGCAAAGTATTTCTAGTAGCGTGAATAGCATAAACAAAGTCCAAGAGTTAAGAAGGGAGAGGTGTGTGTGGAGAAACTGAGTCGACCAGCTTAGTTGGAGCTGTGGATATGTATGAGGATACAGAACTGTAAAATTAGACCTAGACTATGTTGTAGAGAACCTCAAATGTCTAAAGAGTTTGTACGTAATCCAGTGAAAGCTGGAGGGCCATTCAAACCTTGGCTACCCAGGGAATACCTCCAGCCCAGGCATCAATATTATTAAAGCTTCCCAAGTAATTTCTATAGCAAGGTTGAGAACCACTGCAATAAGGCTTTAGAGAAGGAGAATAATATGATTGGCGCAGTGTGGAATAGGATAGAAATGGGAGACGAGAATACCAGTTGGGAGATTAGTGCAAGTCATAAATAGTAAAAGAAATAAAAATAACAGTGTCTGTGGAAAAACAGGAAAAGATCAATTTAAAAACATTTTATTTGACAAGTGATTTAAAAGTGGCAAACGTGAATTAAAGTTAAATGTTAACTCTTGGTTTCAAACCTAAAACCAGGGGATTGGTAGTGCCATTAGTGGAGAGAAGAAGAAATTGAGGAAATCTGGATTCAGGGGCAACAGGATGAGTTCATTTCTCTGTGTGTGTGTGTATTAAGATGAAAGCAAGGTAAGCTGGTAGCGATGCATTCAGGTTTAGACAATTGTAGGTATTAGAGGTTCTGAAGAATAGATGGTATCTGATTCATCTACATAGAGGTCTTAATTGAAGCCTAGATGGTCATTTTCCCCAGATGAGAGATACGAGGAGGCAAAATAAAGTAGTCTTCCATTTCTTTAGTTCTGATTATGATTTAGGCGTCTCTGGGTGGTGCAAATGGTTAATGCACTCACTGTTCACTGAAGGGTCGGTGGTTCATTTCCACCCAGAGGCACCTCGGAAGAAAGGTCTAGCGATCTACTTCTGAAAAATCAGCCATTGAAAACCTTATGGAGCACAGTTCTGCTGTAATACAATGGGGTTGCCATGAGTCGCAGTCAACCCTAGGGCAACTGGTTTTGTTATTTTGGTTTAATTAACGTTTCATGCTTAAACACACTTTGTGTTGTCATTGTAATCATCTGAGAATCATTAAAAGTGATATTAGAAAATCTTATTTATAAATATAGCAAGATAGTCATATATTCTCAAGCAAACACAGCAGTAGCAACAGGATATACAATAGTATGGAAAGTATAATCTGATTTTACGTGTAATGTAATTTTTGTTTTCTGTTACCAGGTATGCTAATCACTTTATATGCATCTTCTCAATAAACTGTAACAGCAATCTTATTAAATAGGCTCTATGAGTATTCTTACTTTATAAGTAATAAAATTTAGGCTTAGAGAAAAGGTTACTTAACTTATTCCAAGTCACACAGTTATTAAGTATCAAAATCAGAAAAAGAAGGATAAAGTACAAGCAGGAATTGTTATGAATATGATTTCAAGTTCCTGAAATGTGGATAGGATAGTATCCAGAAAACCATTGGAAGATACATTATTATAATATGGCTTTTTAATATTTTTCTCTTTTAGGACCTAAAGAGATTCCTGTATAAAAAATTACCAAGGTAAAAAATTAATTTGTTACTGAATATTTTTATGTAGGTAATATTTTGTTTCTATTTTAGACTAATATCACTATGTATGTATAAAGTGTTATTATTTCATACTTTCAAATACCTGACTGTAACCTTAAGTGAGTCCAATGATGTCCTTTGAGTTTGCAGGTATGAGGCCTGAAATAGTCACCTGGCTTTTCTGAGGTTAAACAGCTGGTGGATGCTGGAAGGCTAGAACTCACATTTCTTGTCGCTTTAGAGTTCTTTCAAATATACTATGATAACAGTTTATTGAATTATACTTTGAAGTAGTTACAGTAGTTTCAAGGGAAGAAAAAAAGCTAATAACCTGCCTTTACATTTAATACTGCTTTTAAGACCTAATTGCTAAGTGTAGGTAACCCGAGAATGCTAGACTAGGGTAACAGTTCATGCTCGAAAAATCAGGAGACCTTTTTTTTTTTTTAACCTGTGCATAATCCATTTGCTGCCCCTTTGTATAAATTACGCTTTTATGTTAATGTCAGAAAACTTCCTTTTTGATATTTTACTGTTTCAAAGGACTTTGTCACTTCTGTTGAATTTCCTGTGTAAGGATGGTACCTTCCCTGACAGTTAAACTTTCCCTTACACCCACATCCATTTACAAATAATGTAGAATTCCTGACAGTTGCGGGAAATGAGAGAGAGGGATGTGAGTTGAGACATCCATTCTAACATTCTAGAATAAGATGATTCAAAATTGACGTAATAATCTTTGATTTAATATAGGAGAATATGTGGTGAGATTTTTTTTTTTAATTCTTATCTCCCAAATCTGTTTGACTTTTAAAAGATTTTAGATATCAGTTAATTCCTGTAGATAGAAAACTGTTTGGATTTTGCTTGTCTTTTTTGGTGTTAAGTTGCCTATGTTGACTTGTGTCCTTAACTACCCTAATTACAAAGCACTAGAAATAAGTAATATTTTCTAGTTTTGATTTGTCCATGTTTTTCTTCTGTATTCAGAGAGAAAACTGTTGAAATGTTAAGTAATTATTACCACTGATTTTCTGTTAATGCAATAAATTTATTTTTACTAATACTGGCAAACCACAAAGATAAGCTGCTGGTTCTGTTTTTAACTTAGTGGTTAGCAGTGCAGGCAGTTCTAGTTCTGCATGGGAGTGCAGGGCATAAAAATGACTGTGCAAGTTGAAAATGTGCAAAGCAGTTATAGTGATCAACAGTAGAAATTACAGTTGTTTCATATGATCTTTAAAATTATTTTTCCAAAATATTAAAAACACTTATTCTCAGTTATAAAACTAATGTGTATTTAGTATACTATAAAACATTGAAAACATTGAGAATTAAAGCGTTTTATTTCTTTGTAAAGACTTACCAAGAGTAGTTTGAACAATGCCTCCTCCTTGTCATAGGCCTAAGATAAGGAACAAGTACCTTTTCTATGCTTTGACAAATCGGCATACTCCTTTTTAAGTTTGGAGCCCTGGTGGTGTAGTGGTTAATAGGTCAGCTGCTAACAAAAACGTTGGCAGTTCGAATCCACCAGCCGCTCCTTGGAAACCCCATGGGGCAGTTCTACTCTGTCCTTATAGTGTCTCTATAAGTCAGAATCAACTCGATGGCAGTGGGTTTTTTTTTTTTTTTAAGTTTGGATCAGCTTACAGCATTTTATCCTTTGTCCCTTAATATCGTGAAATATCATGGAGATTTCCGTTAAAGTGAAGTGTTTTGATGGTGTCACTTCCCCTGAGCCATCTTCATCTTTTCAGCATAACCACATTCCGCATGTCTGTAGTAAATTTGCCTTCACAAAACTTCCTCTGGCTACAAATCTAGAGTCTAATGGCGACAGTGTCAGTGTTACCTCAGTCAGCCATTTTTTCTCTAAGTCCCTTTATATGCAATTCAGATTTCACATACAGCATTATCACTTTTCATTTCTGCCCTGCATTTTCATCTTTGTTAGCCAGTTCCCTCTTTCAATGATCCATTTTTGTAAAATGTTACATAGTTTATCACTGGGAGAGAAGGAGGCAAAAGAACTATATGCATTCTTATTCATAATTGCCAAAAATTGAAAGCAGCCAAGATGTCCTTCAGTAGGTGAGTGGATAGGCAGACTGGCACATCCGTACATTGGAGTATTATTTAGCAATGAAAAGAAATGGAGGAATCTTAAATACATACTGCTTAGTGAAATAAGGCACTCTGAAAAAACTACAAACTGCACGGGTACGACTCCAACTAGATAGCATCTTAGAGAAGGCGAAACTGTAAAGACAGTGAAAAGATCAGGGGTTGCCAGGGATTCTGGAGGGGCGGGGAAGGGAATGAAGATGAAACGCAGGGCATTTTTAGGTCAGTAAAACCATTCTGTATGTAATCGTGGATACCTGACATGAGTTTGTCAAAATCTATAGGACACTATCACAAAGAGTAAACCGTAATGTGAATTTGGACTGTAGTTAATAATATTATCAATGTTGGTTCATCAGTTATAACAAATGCACCACAAAAATGCAGGATGTTAATAGGAGAAACAATATCCAGGTGAAGGGGATACATGGGAACTCAAAATTTTTCTGTAAAGCTAAAATTGTGCTCTAAAAATAGTCTCTTTGGGGGAAAAAAAACCAGCTATATTTTAGGTCTTCATCAATAACCTGTACATACATGTTGATAATAGCCATTCATTCAATTTTAGGAAGAGTTTTGGCAGACACACAGTTTATAATACCAATAATTGAGTTCCTTTGGGTTCTTCTCCCCCCCTCCCCCGAAATATAATGAAAATTTCCATTACTAGTTTCAGGTGCATATTTTGAGAACATAAAATGTTTTATAATTTAATTTTTTTTTTCTTTCTAGTGTTGAAGGACTCCATGCTATTGTTGTGTCTGATAGAGATGGAGTGCCTGTTATTAAAGGTAAAACTAAGCACGTAAATACAGATGTCATATTTACTTTTGACTGAAAATGTATGTAATTCTATCTTGAGTAATGAAGAAGGAAGCATATAAAACCTATTTCAATAAGTTCAGTACATAGTCTTAAGTTTTAGTGTTTTGTAATTTGAAGACTGGATTGGAACCTATAATTTATTACATGTCAAGTGTCATGTTAACATAGAGAGTCTAAGCACGGATTTATCACAGGCCCAGTTTCCCGTTAATAACATTTACGATATAATATAAAACACTAATAAATCTGATGAGACTGTACATGTATGCAACTAGATATATATACACACAGACATACCTCCTCATTTATATTTTTTATCAGTTACTAGTAGTTTCAGGATAAATGCATATGTTTGAATCATCATATATTGATTTATTTAATCTCTCTTGATTTTCTGCTTCCTTACTAAAAATAGGTTCTCTTTTTAACTTTTAACTTCACATTTAATATTAATTTTAATCAGAATCTAACGAGACTAATTACCCTAATTTCCAACAATTTTTAAGTATACGTGATGTCACAGAGCCAGTCAGTATGGATTCAGTCCATTTTTACTAATTATTTCTATTACATGGCAGGATCATAATGGATGTTCGTAGTTTTAAGGCAGTTATATGACACACTGTAATGACTTCACCAGAGGAAGATTAAGTAATACTCTGCACCCTTTGTTCACAGTTTATTTTCCAGCTGGCTATCACATGAGTTGGATAATTTTAGACTTTAGAATTGAAAGGAAGTTTAGAGGTTACCTAACTTAGCTTTTAACTTTACAAGTGAAGATGTTCAAGTGCAGAGGGCCTGCACTGCCAGCCCAGAGTTGTGCATGAGTCAGTGAGATGTCTATATTAGAGCTCATCATCTCCTCATGTCATGTGGTCCAGTGAGCTTTTTAACCCACTGTAAAACATAAGTGACTTTGGATAAGTCACTTGACTTTTCTTGGTTCTGTAATGAGAGTCTGAGCAAAATAATATCAAAGAGATTTTCCAGCTCTAACCTTTTTTTCTAAGGAGCCCTGCTGGTATGTGGCTGAGGGCTCAGCTGCTAACTGAAAGATGTGACAGTCTCCTTGGTGACAGCCTTGGAAACCCCAAGGGGCCGTTCTGCTCTGTCAAATAGGGTCGCTATGGGTCAGAATCAACTCAACGGCAATGGGTTTAGTTTTGTTTTTTTAACATTCTTTCTCAGAATCTCTGTGTTAAAACCCTGAACTCTGCACTTACCAGTTTGTACAGTCAACTGCGTTCAGCCCTTTCAATGAGTGAGAGAAATTTAAAACAGGTAGTCAGCCACAGGATTTTTCAAATCTTTATGAGAAATACTGCTGTGAGTTTCATGAGAGCAGAGACCTCTGTACCGTTTTTCATAATTTCATTCTAGCTTTGCTTTCAGTTAACCAGAATACTCAGTATGTTAAATATACTGATTAATCTATGATTAAAGATGTCAAGAAAATTTAAACATTTAGTATTCTTTAAAAAAAAATTTGTGAGAGGCAGCATTGCTTCCCTTAATTATGGTTACTGAACTTCTGATGGAGCAATTTTTCCTACCTAAATTGAGGAAACCCAATTAATGACATTTTTAGTATTGTGACACAAAACATTCATGCTCAATTTTCTATGGGTTTATGGAATAAATGAAAAAAAAGTCTCTAAGTCTTCCACCTACCATATCTTCCACCTAATTTTTATTTAAATCACTTGTTTCTCCAGTGGCCAATGATAATGCTCCAGAACATGCTTTGAGACCTGGCTTCTTATCTACCTTTGCCCTTGCGACGGACCAAGGCAGCAAACTTGGACTCTCAAAAAACAAAAGTATTATCTGTTACTATAATACCTACCAGGTAAGTTCATGAATGTTAAATTGCTTGCTGATTTTAACTGTCTTTGTTTTACCTTCTGTATAAAATAGCTTGTGTTATAATTCTAAATTTTAGTTTCGGAGGGGATGGAACTTTAATTCCTAGCCTTCAGACCAAAGAATTGATGCCTTTGAATTGTGATGTTGGGGAAGAATATTGAATATGCAGTGAACTGCCAAAAGAAGGAACAAATCTGTCTTGGAAGAAGTACAGCCAGAATGCTCCTTAGAAGCAAGGAAGGCAAGACTGCATCTTACCTACTTTGGACATGTTATCAGGAGGGATCAGTCCCTGGGGAAGGACATCATACTTGATAAAGTACAGGGTCAGCAAAAAAGAGGAAGACCCTCAATGAGATGGCTTGATACAGTGGCTGCAACAGTGGGCTCAAGCATAACAACAATTGTGACAGTAGTCCAGGACCGGGCAGTGTTTTTGTTGTGTTGTGCATAGGGTCACTGTGAGTCGGAACCAACTTGATGACACCTAACAATAACCACAACAGCCGTCAAACCAGTTATGTTAAACTGTAGTAATTGTCTTCAGAATTTACAGCAGGTGATAATATGGAAAAGTATTTTAAAAGATTTAATAATAAAGTGTATCTTACCCTAAAAAGGAAGTCAGGTCACTTTTACCTCCAGTAGGTGGTGCCCTTAGCTAAACAATTGTGATTTCTCAACTGACATAGTTTCTTGTTTTTGTGACAGATAAAACTTTTTCATCGAAAGTCAAATGATAATTGCTTTAAATTTGCTATTGCTGCTTATTCCTTCATTTGATTTGAAATGTACGTATACTAATTTTCTTCCCCGTTTAGTTATAGGGAAGAAATTAAATGTTACGTATCTCTTGATCTCCAACTGAATTTTCTTTAAATTAATCCCTTCTGTTTTAGAGCAGTGTTTCCCAGAGTGTAACTCATGTACCACTGATGATATACAAATAATAATTTTAATACTTACGTATTTTAAAGTGTATTAGGAAAAAAAAATAACCACTACGTCTTTAATTTTCCAGACCTTACTTACATTGAAGCTAAATTTTTAAAAAAAGTAGTTGATTTTAAAATATATATATACTGTTAGCACAGTGGTACAAATGTGGCAGACAAAATCACAAAGATGTAACTTCCTGAGTGACTAAAATATATTGCTTTTAGCCGTTTAGTTGTCAATATTAATTGAGCCCCTATTATGCAGTTGGCACTCTGCTGGGCTTTAGAGGTAAAAAGAAGAAAACTAGGCTTACCTTAGAAAGCTTTCAGGCTTCCAGTGGTGTTAATGTCTGTGAGAGTGTGGTAAAATGAGTTCCTTTATGTGGCCTTTTGACTTGGTTCTTTGGAAAAACAGCTTGAGAGATTTTTCCCCTCAGCTCTGAGGAGTTACCTTGCCCTAGTTTTCTACTCCAGAGGGTTTCTTTCTTTAATCCAGATTGATTAACATTTCCTGGGTAAGTTGTAAACAACTTGTGGTTTAGTACTTTTTGTCTGGCCCTGGACTGCAGCTTCCCCTGTGATTGATCTGTTTTACACACCTTGCAGGGATTGGTCAATATACTTATGGAAATGAATTATCTGTGGCCTGTTGAGAGGGGATTGCTCAGTTCGTGGCCCTGATGGGAGGGCCATGCCTTGAACTTGATCAAGAGTTTGTTTATATATGCACCCAGCCCCACAGAGGCTGGCAGACAGAAGAAGAAGGAAGAAAGACTATGAGAGGCAAGAAAAGAGAAGAGGCACAGAGAAAAGAGCTATAGCATGGGTCAAGGGCTGTAGCATTGAAGAGAGTGAGAGGCCCAGAAGGGGCCATGCGGCGGAGTTGGTGGTGATGGCAGAAACTTGCTGTTAGGAATGTAGCCAGGAGAGCTGATCAAAACTGCTACCTTGGTTTATGAGCAGCATCAGTTAGCAGTGGAGAGGCAGAAGGTAGGGGGCTGAAGGCAGAGAGGCCTGTCCTTGGGGGATCAAGAGGAGGCCTGCCCTTGGGAGCTGACAGGAGGCCTGCACAGCTGAGTGGTGGCGCATGCAGCAGAGAGAAGGACCTGCTTGATTGCATGACTTAAGAGGAGCTGAGAGCTGTCCTGCACTGAAGAAGGGAGGGATATGCTTTCCATTCAGTGGAACTTTCCAGACTTTACCTACATGCATCCTGATCCTCATCCTGAGTTGTGGTCTTTTGATCCTGATCCTGAGTTGTACCCTGTTACTTTCTTAATAAACCACTGAACTCTAAATATGGCTGTGAGTTTCTGTGTGGCCTTTGCAATGAATTATTGAACCCAACAGAGAAGTAGGGGATGCTGTGGGGAGGACAGCTGCTGTCAGAATTGATAAGAAGGTTGGAGAATGGAGGTATGCCCGATCTCCACCTCATGGAAATCAGCTTTGAGCTGATGTTGATTCTCACTATCCTACTAAAGTTAGGTTCTGATGCTACTACTACTGCCATTTTACAAAGAGATAATCAGTGTCCTGTTTTTTGGAAATGCTTATTTTCATCTCTTTCATGTTTCATGTTAGGCTAGTATCTTGCACATCAACCTTTTTAAACCTTTAAAGATTAAGATATTCATTTGAGTTATACAACCTTTTTAAAACACAACATATAACGTAGATTTTATTTTCTTTTTAGGTGGTTCAATTTAATCGTTTACCTTTGGTGGTGAGTTTCATAGCCAGCAGCAATGCTAATACAGGTATGTTTTAATTACCTTAAATACAGCTCTTAATTCTTAATATTACTGTATCTGAGCAGTCTAATACAACAGGAATGGTAGATTCAGAGTCACAAAACCAGAATTCACGACAAGGTCCACTGTCTTTTTTCCTTGTTTTCAGGAAAAGGGAAAGCCAGTTAACTTGTTTGAGTCCTAGTTTTGCTATCTGTATTTTGGAGCAAATGTGTGCTTTCTCCTTGTAATGGGGTTATTTTATATTCAATGACGACAGTAAGGGAAAGTGATTTTTTTTTTTTAATACAAAAGAAAATTAAATGCTGTCTCATCTTTGGCCAGTGAAAACCTTATGAGTAGCAGCGGAACATTGTTTGATGTAGTGCTTGAAGATGAACCCCTCAGGTTGGAAGGCACTCAAAATATGACTGGGGAAGAGCTGCCTCCTCAGAGTAGAGTCGACCTTAATGATGTGAATGGCGTACAGCTTTTGGGACCTTCATTTGCTGATGTGGCACAACTAAAAATGAGAAGAAACAGCTGTAAACATCCATTAATAGTTAGAACATGGAATACAAGAAGTATGAGTCTAGGAAAATTGGTAGATTCCAAAAATTAAACTCATAAAGATCGATATCCTAGTCCTTCATTAATGGTATTGGCCATTTTCAGTCAAATACTCATATGGTCTGTTATGCCAGGAATGACAGATTGAATGGGGTTGCATTCATTGTCAAAAAGAACATTTCAAGATCTATCCTGAAGTACAGCCTGGTCAATCATAGGATAATATCCACATGCCTACAAGGAAGACCAATTAATATGACTATTACGCACCAACCAAAGATGAAGAAATTGAACATTTTTACCAACTTCTGCAGTCTGAAATTGAGGAAAATGCACCCAAGATACATTGATAATTAACTAGCGATTAGAATGTGAAAGTTGGAAACAAAAAAGGATCATATGGAAAATATGGCCTTAGTGATAGAAACGGTGCTGGAGATTGCATGATAGAATTTGGCAAGACTAATAACTTCTTCATTGCAGATACCGTTTTTCAACAACGTAAATGTTGACTATACATGTGGATCTCTCCAGATGGAATACGCAAAAGTCAAATTGATTATATCTGTGGAAAGAGATGATGGAGAAACTCAATATCATCAGGCAGGACAAGGTCAGGGGCCGACTGCAGAACAGACCATCAGTAGCTCAAATGCAAGTGCAGGTTGAAGCTGAAGAAAGTTAGAGCAAGTCTGCAAGAGCCAAAATACGAGCTTGAGTATATCCCACCTGAATTTTAAGACCATTTCAAGAATAGATTTGACACATTAACATTAGTGACCAAAACCACACGAGTTGTGAGATGACATCAGAGACATCGTGAAGAAAGCAAAAAGTAATTAAAAAAACAGGAAAGAAAGAAAAGACCAAAGTGGATGTCAGAAGAGACTCTGAACTTGCTTATGAACGGAGTAGCTAAAGCAAAAGGAAGAAGTTAAGAAGTAAAAGAGCTGAGCAGAAGATTTCAAAGGGCAGTTCAAGAACACAAGATAAAGTATTATAATGATGTGTTTAAAGACCTGGAATTAGGAAACCAAAAGGGAAGAACATGCTCAACATAAAGCTGAAAGAACTGAAGAAAAAATTCAATCCTTGAATTGTAATATTGAATGATTCTATGGGGAAAATACTGAACAATGCAGGAAGCACCAAAATAAGATAGAAAGAAGATACAGAACCACTGTACTGGAAGGAATTAGTTGATGTTCAACCATTTCAGGAGGTAGCATATGATCAAGAACCAACGGTTATTGAAGGAAGAAATCTAAACTACACTGAAGGCAGTGACAAAAAACAAGGCCCCAGGAACCAGTGGAATACCAATTGAGACGTTTCAACAAATGGGTGCTGCAGAGCTGGAAGTGCTCACTCATATATGACAAGAAATTTGGAAGACAGCTACCTGGCCAACCGACCGGAAGAGATCCATATTCATGCCCACTCCAAAGAAAGATGATTCAGCAGAATGCGAAAATTATTGAACAACATCATTAATATCACACGCAAGTAAAATTTTGCAAGGGGATGCTGCATGGTTTAAAATCAGGAAAGGTGTGTGTCAGGGTTGTGTTCTTTCACCATCCTTATTCAGTCTCTATGCTGAGCAAATAACCTGAGAATCTGGACTGTATGAAGAAGATCGCGGCATCAGGATTGGAGGAAGACCTATCAACAACCTGTGAAATGCAGGTGACAAACCCATGCTTGTTGAAAGCTAAGAGGACTTGGAGCATTTATTGATGAAAGTCAAAGACTGCAGCCTGTAGTATGGGTTACACCTCAATGGCAAGAAAACAAAAATCTTCACAACTAGACCAATAAGCAACATTGTGATAAATGGAGAAAAGATTGAAGTTGTCAGGGATTTCATTTTGCGGATTTTGGATCTGCAGTCAACCTCCATGGAAGCAGCAGTCAGGAAATTAAATGCTGTATTGCGTTTTTTTTTTTTTTTATTTATTGCGTTGGGCAAATAATGCTGAAAAAGACCTCTTAAAGTGTTAAAAAGCAAAGATGTCACTTTGAGGACTAAGGTGCACCTGACCCAAGCCATGGTATTTTTAGTTTCCCTCATACGCGTGTGAAAGTGGACAGTGACTAAGGAAGATCAGAGAAGAATTGATGCCTTTGAATTATGTTGGCAAAGAATATTGAATATACCATGGAGTGCTAGTAGAATGCACAAACCTGTCTTGAAAGAAATACAGCCTGAATGCTCCTTAGAAGGGAGCATGGTGAGACTTCATCTCATGTACTTTGGACATGTTACCAGGAGGGGCCAGTCCCTAAAGAAGGACGTCATGTGTTTGGTAAAGTAAGAGGGCCAGCGGAAAAGATGAAGACTTTGAACCAGATGAATTGACACAGTGACTGCAGCAGTGGGCTGAAACATAGCAACAATTGTGAGGATGGCACAGGGCCCCACTGTGTTTAGTTCTGTTGTACATGGAGTCACTGTGAGTCAGAAATGACTCAGTGGCACCTAACAACAACAACGGCAATCTTCAACTCTTGAGTGCTACATCTTGCTCAGGTTACCACGTTAAGGAAACAAAATTATCAAGGGCAAGTTCAGTTCCTTGGACAGCATGTCCCCAGGTTATGAACGCCTGACTTGACAAGTTTTTCATCATAATCACCTTTACTTGCTGCACGTGCAGCTTTTAAATCACTGAAAAGACTTGGAGCCTTTTCTTGCTCTAAAGTAAGGCCAGATAAGAACTGTGCACACCTGTTCTGACTTAACAACTTCGATTTAAAGGCACAGTTAGGAATGGATCCTGTTCATAACCTGGGGACTTCAGGTAGATCAGTCCTTTAATTTAGAATTTTTAAATCTTGAAAGACAGCAGACAAGATGAATTGATTGAGAATTTAGTTTTAAAGAGTGCATGTAGGATGAACACATCAGCACTCTTCTCTTTTTTTAATTTCACTTTCTTTTTATGACATTTTATTGTGTTTTTGGTGATCGCACACTTCTTGAGGGCTGAAGAATTTGAGAACAAACACTAGGAAGCTTTATGTGGAGGACAGTAAAGTGCCATCATATACAATACCCAGCACTGGATATTTATATGTAACATAATGACAGTACTTAGCTGAGTTGTAATTGTTTACTCCTTGTTGGTTTTAGTGGAATTTATGTTAAGCTCTATCTCCTAAGATTTGACAGCTATTTAGAATTGTGACACCTTTTTTTTTCTTTCCAAGCAGTTTGAAGAGTTCTAATCCTAGCTAGATCACTGAAGCCTGTCCTCTGATTCCTCATCTTTAAAATGAGTTTAGATTTGATGTGATGACCTGTTCTCTTCCATTTTCAAACTTTTTGAATATCTAAAATACTGTATGTGAAAACACTTTGTAAATTACATAGGATAGCGGTGGTGGTGACATTTTTATGTAAGTGTATTAAAATTCAGTTGTGCTAAATCACTGAACATTCTAGGTTGTCAATTGTTAGAAATTGTGATATATATAGAATGATATTTTAGTGTTGTATTTAGAACTGGCCCTGAGAATGCCAGGCACTTTTAGTATTTTCCTGTGAGACAGAAGAATCTTCATTTGTTTGGGCATGAAGCAAGGCACTAAGATGTATATAGCCTTTCACTCTGGTAAAGAGAAGCTAGATCTTCTGATTTAAAAAATTATTTGTCTTCCTTATGCTCCTACCATTCATCTTTAAAGTTATTTTTTTGCATTTAAAATACCCATTTATGCCTTGTCTTTGTTGAATTGGTATAATAAATTTCTGATTATTCTTGTGTTCAAAATCAAAGCAGTCTATCTTTCTAGCTTTTGATAGTTCTTTAAAATTTGCTCAGGAAAAAAAAAGTATGCCTTCTTTAGTAAAAATCATGTGTATTTCTGAATCAATACAGATTTTGAAACAGTAAGGTATAAATCAAGGTTTTTCTTTTCTTTTCAAAACTAACAAAATCATAGTGACTATAATTCATTCTGTATCTTCTAATGCACACTTTTCATCTCTCTAATAATGATAAAAATAAATTTCATAATAAATATGACTTGATTACTTTTTTAGAATTACAGTATTTTGTTTTAGTTATGGGAAAATAACTGTCTCATATACTTTTTAGTAACTAAATTTTGGACAAGAAGGAATTTAATTTGAAGAGTTTTTCAGGAACACTTTTCTAACTCTCATTTTGATAATCTCTTTGTTTTAGGACTAATTGTCAGCCTAGAAAAGGAACTTGCACCATTATTTGAAGAATTGAGACAAGTTGTGGAAGTTTCATAATCTGCCAGTGGTCTCGATGTGTATCTTCATTATACCAGACACAATATCAATTCAGCAATCTCTAGACCACAGTAGTTCTTGTATCCGCTTTTCCATCTTATACTAAAGAAAGAACCTATAGGTATAATTTCTGGACAGATTGATTGTTATATTTCCTTGTTTATGGTCTTTTCTTATTTAGTGAGATCTAGGAATACCACAGAAATGGTTCAGTCTATCACAGCTCCCATGGAGTTAAGTTAGTTCAGTCAACAAATAGGGATGAGATTCTCTTCAGTGGATCAGAATCAAAATGGTACATCGATCTACTTGAACCATTAAGTGCTCCTATTGTAAAATATGCCAGGCCTGCAAAATGAAGCAGACCCTTTTTATTGTGAATAATAATGAGGACATATTTTTCTTCATATTATGTTTTATTTCTTTGCATTGAATGTGAGGGAAATAAAATGGCTTAGCAAAAGTAATAAAATCAGTACAATCACTAACTCTCCTATGTATATATTATTTTACAGTATAGATGGCTAGTACTAATTGATTCTTCTCAGAGGGTGCTGTTCTTTACCTAAAATTCAAGTTATAGCTAATGATTGCCCCCTCCACCCTGCTATCTATAACCAGTCAATCAGTGTTATAATGTTTGTGTGTTCTTTATAAAATCTGGATGTGATTCATTATCAGGCTGTTTACAATATTGATATGTATGTAAACATAATACAGCCTTTTTTCATACATGAGTATAAATAAAATAGTATTTTTAAAAGTATAGTTTGAGCACTACATAGGTCTTTATTTTCCCCAGACTTCTTTCTTCCAAAAGTTTACAGAACATAATTAATTTACTTTTTCAGGTACATGAATAAGTAGGAAGTGTGCCTTGTCGGTGTTAATTTGGAGACTTTTTTACCTAGCGTAAACTGTCAGTTAGAAAATACACCTCATCCATGAGCGTAACATTCAGGAATTCAGTCCATTATTTGAGGTTGTTAATGTCCTCCTAGGTGCTTTGACGATCAGAGCTTGTCACTGGTAGTTTAGAACACATTTATTGAGCACTTACTGTGTGCCGTGCACCAGAGCCACCACGTTGCACATTTTTAAGCGGGCTCTCTTCAAATCATACACCTGTATGCTCTGGGAGTTGCCTTTCACATGAAATGTGTGTGAATGGTATCCCTGGAATTGTGCATTGAAGGAGTTGGGCAGGCACTGCATTTTTTCCTTTTTTTTTTAAGAGATGTAAAAATGAGAAATTGTGGTACCTTCCTTTGAAGAGCCCGCAGTTCAGTAAAGGGAACATAGTGCTGTGATAAAGCTACCCACCGGATGCGATAGAACATAGAGTTTAAAAAAAAAAAACAAAAAACTGCTGTCGAGTTGCTATGAGAATACAAAATAGGGGAACTTAAATTGGGCAAGAACAACAGCTTTTACAAAGGAATTGAGACGAGACAACGTTTTACCTGTAGGGAGTTAAAGTTAATTGTTGAAACCTAATAGTGAAGCATTAGACATTCCCATTATAATCTAAAATTTCCATTGTTAGGATTATTACTTAAGACCAGGAGATTTTTGCCAATGCAAAAGAGCATGAAACAAGAAGGTCTTTTAGAAATAAAGAGGCCAAATTTTTATATGTCTGTAATAATAATTGTATACCTTGAAATCTTAGGAAATGGAGAGACCTTTGCATGATGAATATTACTACTGTTAAAATTCATGTTTTGGGAGAGGGTATAATAAATTATTCTATGTTTCACCTGGAGAAATAAGCAGGTGATAACTGCTAAGGGATTTTTGAAAAGGTAATATAAAACTAAGGAGCCCTGGTTGCGCAACAGTTAAGCAGTCAACTGCTAACCAAAAGCTTGGTGATTCGAACCCACCCAGGGGCTCCATGGGAGAAAGGCCTGGCAATCTGCTTCCGTAAAGCTTACAGTCAAGAAAAGCTATGGGACAGTTCTATACTGTCACATGGGGTTGCTTTGAGTCAAAATTGACTCAGTGGCAGCTAACAATATAAAACTAGTTATGTTTAAAAAGCAATTAACTAAATGCACAACTAGACAGATGAGTGGAACAGACTAGACCAGAAACAGACTTCAGTACATACATAAGAGGACTTAAAACATAAAGATCCTAAGTCAATGAGGAGAGGATCATTGAGTAGGGCAGTGTTTTTATACCCTGCTGATGAAACAAATTGTTAAATGCTTTAGGGGCAATATGGAGCCCTGGTGGCACAGTGGTTAAGAGTTCCACTGCTAATCAAATACTGGCAGTTCGAATCTACCAGGTGTTCCTTGGAAACCCTATGGGGCAGTTCTACTCTGTCGTACAGAGTCCCTGTGAATCAGAATTGACAGCAGTAGGTTGGTTTAGGGCAATTTGGCAATCTTGATCAAACTTTCAAGTGCACATAACTTTTGGCCCAGCAATACCACTTCTAGAAATTTATCCCACCGATGCGTGTGGACACATGCAAAGTTGCATATTTATAAATATATTCTTTACAACTCTTAACCACAAAGCATTGGAAATAATTTAAATATCCACCATAGGTTGGGTGACCATAAGTGCTGGTTTTTCAGACAGTACCATTTTATACCCTCTGTTGCTGGAGTCATTATTCATAGTGTTCCTTTAACTCTCAAGTGTCCCACTTTAGATGGGAGGTTATATAGTCACCCCAATCATTGAGGACTAGTTAAATAAGTAACTACAATTATCAAGTGGAAAAAAGAATACTGAAATGGAACAATCGTCAAGACATAATGTTCGTCGAAAAAAGCAAGGTGTGGAACAGTGTGCGTAATGTGCTACAGTTTATGTATAAAAAGAAAGTTTATATATATATATATACACACAGCAACATAACCTAGCCAAGTTGACACATTAACCATCAAAAAATCAAGTTAAACCCCTAATGTACAACATATATCAAAATTTCAAGTGGATCAAAGACAACAATAACTGAACCATTATATCCTTTGTAGTAAAATAAAGGAAATTAAGTACAAAGGTAAAATCTTATGCTAATAACATGTTAGCAGCCCTAGTTTATTTATCAAAATGTCGACTGAAATTTGTTTTTTAAGTGTTACATTATTTTGATGCATTGCTGAGCTGTCATCACAATTTTAAATTCATCCATTCAACAAATACTAATTGAACATCTACCATGTGCCAGACACTTCTCAGGTTGCTGGGCTAAGTATGGCAACTCCCTTTATCTTTTGGGGGAATTCTCTAAGATGAAAACCCCTGAAGGATAGAGGGGACAGGGGATACACAGTGGTATAGCCAGCAAAAAAGTTGTTAGGAAGGGAAGAGCTAACCAGAAAGTCCAACTAAGAAGATGCCCAAGTAAGAAAACATCTGAAAGCAGGAAATCCAATGGAAAAGGGGGGGGAAAAAAGGTAGAGAAACCACACAGTCCAGTTATATATGATCCCTAGGACAAGTACATCGAAATATAGCTGGCTCTGGCAGTAAAGAAGACTGTGACTTGACGAATTTGTCACCCTTGTTTTCCACCATCTTGGAACATCAAGATAATGTTTAAGTTGTGAAATTGTACTTCGTATGTAGAAAATCCATTTCCTCTCAAAAAAGCCTTTGAGATATTCCTGGAAGTCTCCATAAAGCCCTTCACATGGGCTCCTGAAACCAGCTTTTGGACACCACCTGGCATCTGCTTATTTCCTTTACTCTTGCTAAATGAGCTATGCTTCTCAAAGCCTAGCCATTGCTGATGCTGCTCACTGGGGTTCCAGGTGCCTAGAGGCTGCTGGAGTCTACACTGACAACCGATGATGCCATCTTCATCCACAGCTGTAGATACTACAGTTTACACTCATTGTCTGTCCACTTGAGACTGTAGTGAAACAGTGTTTCACTTTTTAGGTTTTGCCGAGGATGGTTGAGTAACTCCCAAGGATGTGCTCAGAATCACCCTTTCCCCTTAGCAACGTCCATAATCCATGAATAAAACATTTGTACCTCAACACTCTTTCTTAACATGAATTTTTCGGACAGAAATCTCATGATTCCTTTTACCTGCCCACGTGCTAGGCCAGTGCTACTCAAAATATGGTTCACAGACTGGACCATTTCGCAAACTGTCAGCAGTTCGTGATGAGATAGCAGTACATGACAGAAATTGAGAAAAAGCTTTTAAAATCTTACAACAATTTGACAGTGACTTTATGTTTGTCGAATCTAAGAATAAAAAATGGGGATTATGGTATCTGTATTTTTTTACTTGTCAAATAATTCCTTTCTAGAAGATCAGAAAATCCAGTCCTTCACAACAGATGGTTTGAGGAACTCTACTCAACATCGTGCCTGACAGCTTGAATCCTTGGTAAATAGAGCCAAGGTTCAGGCTGGGAACTCTGCTACGTAATACATTTGATTTAAAAAATTTGATGAAAATATGGGTTTTCTGCAACAGATGTGAAGTAGCAAAGGGGGAGGAAAGTAGGATTGAGCCACTTGGAAGAATGTTCCGCCTCAAGTAATCATTTTCTTGCTCTCTGTCTGAAATGGACACAGTGTAACTCCTGACCTGCACGCTCAGTGTGTGGGAGTGGGAAGGCCCGAGGAGCCCACTCTCTTGCATGTCACGTGGTGGGAAAGACGAATCCCGCCCCACAGAGTGTGCTGCTGTGCAGTGGCCTCAGAGGTAGTCATAGCCATTCCCACCATGGTAGTGACTCCCCTGGTCCAGAGGAAACAGTGCTTCTTTGGGGGCAAGACATTTCCCGGGCGGGGGGCGGGGTGGGAATTCTAAGAAGAGGAATAATTGCTAACATTTTGGCTGTGTCTTAAAAGGTACTTACTTCCTTTATAAGGAGTCCTGGTGGCACAGTGGTTAAGAGCTTGGCACTAACTAAAAGATCAGCAGTGCAGATCCACCAGCTGCTTCTTGGAAACCAGATGGGGCAGTTCTACTCTGTCCTGTAGGGTCTCTATGAGTTGGTATCGATTCGACAGCAGTGGGTTTTGATTTGGTTTTATGATAAGTGCATAGCTGTTAAAGATAAGGCCTTTCACACCTCACTTGCTCTTCTCCCAAACTCCCCACTCCTCCCTTGTCTTGGTCTTGGAGGAGTAGCTGAGGGCTACTTCACCAGGCTACTTCAGGAGGTAAAATCAGAACCACTGCTCAGTGGTGCTGAGAGAATCCAGTAGGTTGCAAAGGTAAAAGCACCTGGACTAGTACTAATTACAAGCCTATGTGTATTTGCTCTTCCTGTTGACGTGAAAATTCTCCAGTAAATGGATGTAACCCCGGCTGAAGCACACTTTCTGTCATATAGCTCTGTGTGCCTCTCTCTTACTGTATTTACTTCTATACATTGCCATACATTTGTTCGTAGTCTCTTTCCTTTTCTACTAAAAACTCCTTTAAGACTGGGACTATTAATTGAACTTTAAACCCTTTGTGTCTCATACTCTAACTAAAGCAGATTTTTCATTGCAATTATATTAATCAGTTGTATTCTTTTAAATTACAGATACTAAAATATATTTTAATAGCAAAATAGTACATGTGCAGGAAAATCATGCTGTTTTTAACAAACAGAACTGAAGAATATAAATAAAATAAACATGATACATTTGACAAAAAGTAAAACAATATTTCCTATACAAGGAAACACCATTGTTCTAAGAAAAAACATAAAATCTTACATCTCAATGAGGATTCATTTGTAACTCCTTGCTTTGCACACTTGACACCATGCATTTTAACTTGATGTTTGCTTTATGCCATATAATACAAAAAATACATTAAAAATTTTCTTATAATATGCAAATATTTAATGTGATTTCTAAGTATTAGATGTTTAGATAACCGAAGAAACTTATTTTAACATGGTATCCCTTTGGACTGAAAGAATGGTGTTATATCCGAGCGTTGCACCATAATCTTTTTATTTTCAAGTTCTTACTCCACTTTGTCTTTCTTCAAACTTGTATATAAATAAGCCATTTTAATAAAGGCAATAGAAAGGCTAGAATAATGATGAGCTTTGGACACCGTTTACCTAATATCAATCTAGTTTGAAAAATGTTGTGTAACACATTATTATATATTTTACTTAGTGTTACTCCCTCAACTGGTGACAAGTGGCTCTGCAAGGTGCAGGCTGCTTAGCGATCTCAGGGCAAGGTGATTCTTGTATTTCTTGGGCCAACACTACAGGTAACTCTGGGGAAGGGACTGGTGTAACACGTTCTCCTTGAGAAGTCTCTTGCAGTCTGTCTGGAGAAATGTCAGATGCAGATAAATGCTGGTGGTTCAGATTCAGTAGTAGAATTCTCACGTTCTGCGCAGGATACCCGGGTTCCGCTCCTGGCCAATGCGCCTCATGCACAGCTACCACCCATCTGTCAGTGGAGGCTTGGGTGTTGTTATGATGCTGAACACGTTTCAGCAGGGCTTCCAGACTAAGACAGACTAGGAAGAAACGCCTGGCAATCCACTTCCAAAAATCAGCCATTGAAAACCCTATGGATCACAAGGGTCCAATTCACAGCAAATCATAGGGATGGTGAAAGACCAGACAGCATTTAGTTCCATTGTGCATGGGGCTGCCGTGAGTCGAGACAGACTCAAGGACAGCTAACAACATTATTATTATTACTATTAAATTACAAGTTATCTACTACTTCATTACCCTCCCTTCAATTCTCACTCTGTAAAACATTTCCTCCAAGATGGTTATAAGAGACCTTTTGAAAATCGTACCTTCATTTATCTTTATTTTCCTACATAATAGCTTTTGGATATGTGTGGTTCCCATGGGCTAATCATTAGAAGTGAAGGACACACTAGATTACTGAGCCTCTTAAAAAGAGAAAATAAATACTGCAAACATTTTCCAGTTTTGGGAAACTGCTTTTGTTTTTGTAAGATGGATAAAAAAGCAAAACACAACCCCGAAAAAATCTTTGATGTTTACTTCTCAATGTATTTTCTGAAGAAACTGTCTAAGCCTCAAGTATACTGATAGCACAACCTTGACGTTAGATGAATTGGCCATAACAGAGTGGAGCTCCAGGCAACTAATGTCCAAAAGCTTGGAGGCCACATACTGTACGCTGTAACACTGAACAAGTCTGGAAGTGGTGGTTTAATTCATTTCTTTCAGAACGATGTTTGCTTTGGAATTCTTAGGGAGATGGCCACATCTCAGAAGGGCAGTGCTTTTCCGTGAGTCAGCAAATGTCACATGTTCTGAGAGGTCCCGGTCAGCATCAGCTTTAGTTTTGTTTTTAAAGGAAATTCCTTAGTCGGCTTTCCTCTGAAGTCTGCTACTGACCACAGCATCAGGGAATATTCTACTCTGTGCCTGGACCAGGGTATCCCTGGTCAGGAAAGGTCTATTTAAAGACGAACGACCGAGACCGGATGGTGCCATCCCCTTGGTCTAGCTGTTTTCTTATTTGTGACTGTAAGAAAGCACACACAAATACGTATTTATTATTTAGTGACTTTGCAGTAATTATCTCTGGCTTTTAACAAATATCAAATAAGACATGCTGATTAGTAAAGAAACCATAAAATTATAAACTAATTATCATGTGCCCTCTCCCCAAGTTATTCTGGTTTTCTGTATTTTTCTCGGAAATATTGTAAAGTGGTTGCTAAAACATTCACAAGTTAAGAAATGACCTACAAGTTACAGTACACCCATAAAATACAGTACTATTCCAAGAATCAAAATAAAGATATAGCTAAATTTTTGATATGGGAAGATATTCACAGAACACTATTTAGAGAATCATTAAATTTTGCTTCTAAATAAATATTTCCGTGGGGAGATGTCTGAAAGTGTACATTTCAGATTTCTTTAATTTTTCTATAAAGATTATATATCACTATACAATCATAAAATGGAAAGAATAGAAAAACTGATTCATGTTTGTTTGAGCAAAGGTTTCATATGGCAAAGTACGTCCTCGCTGAATATCAAATACGTTGGAACAATCTCAAAATAAATGGTATATGTATTAGAATTTCCAACTGGAAAGATAACCAAAAGCAAACGTCCCAGCATCTAGAAAGGAATATTTATCCAGATTCTCAGTATTGAGAGAGCACCTATATATCAGATAATTTCATAAAAAATAATTAGGAGAAAATTGTTTGACTTTTGAAAACATCAAGGGTTTCAAGGTGGCACTTAGAGGAAATTTTAGTAAGCTTCAAGAGGAAATTCTTTGTTAACAACCCACTACTAGGAAATGTGTACTGAAAGTATATATCTCCTGCGGTGCGTATAACAGCAGGTAAAATAAATAAAATAAATCCTCTTTTGTCCTTGACCTCCACAAAGTAACGCTTACACTGTAACCTAAGCTAAGTTCCACTGTAGAGCTTCATTTTCTGGCTACTTAAAAGGCAGGCAGCTTTTCAACTACAGAAATATGTCAGTTTTCCTCTGGTCCCAAATGTTCTTCTACAGACAAAACTAGGTTAACTTGAACACATTAAAGGAAGACTGGCAGATGACAGGTCACTGGGCTAATGCCCTTGGGTAAGACCCGAATGCGGCGCCACCCTTCCTTTCTTACTTCTGTCTCCATCTCTTCCCACGTCCCAGAAGAATGAATAGACTGTTTATTCCAGAGGCCTACAAGTAGACATCCCGTTGATTCTCAGGGATAGTATAAATCAGCAGAAACATGTTAGAAATGATCAACATGTTATTTCTGGGTCGCCAGGAGTTGGAATCAGCTTGAAGGTCGCTAACAACAGGCATCCAGAAGATGTTATAACTCACCAATTTCCAGCGTAATATCTTGATCCACTCATCAGCTTCTACTCCTGTCTTTGCACAGAGATAGAATGTCCGGAATGGAAATACTAAGCTAGTAAGACAAAAGAAACAATGTTCAGATATTCCAGAGGGCTGGTTGCTTATATATAATTGGTTGAACATTATCTAGAGTATTTCAAGAGAGAAAAGAAATCAGTAAAGGGCCTGGGCAAGCAACTTGATGAACTGCTACATATGATATCCCTGCTAGCAAACTGCAGAAGTGGTGAGGAAATTATAGATTCATATCACAGGCCAGGTTTGTATTCTCTACTGAGACTTCAAAGAAGAAAAAGAACATGTCCAGCACACCCCAACACTCCCTAGAAACTTTTGTTGTTCCATTTTTAGCTGAATACGCCACTCATGTATTTATTCAGCTGATCTCTCAAAGGACTCAGAGAACCTGTGCTGTGATTCAAAGAGTAAGTGAGACAAGTAAGAGAGGTGTTGAAAGAACTCATTTATGACCTTCATGGATGGAAGACATTTTAACTACTTAGGACAGGAAAAAGAGACAATAAAATTTGTTAGCTATTCATTTTGGCCACCATTGGTCATAAATCAGCCTCTGCTGGAGGAAAAATGAACTTTCCTACCTAGTGGCAAGGAAGAATTTTTCTAGGAATATGGTAATTGATTTGACTGTCTCTTTGGCTATATAATCAAAATCATTTGACCTAAAAGATCAGTCATAGTTTATATCCTGCCCATAATTCCTGTCTTTCCAGTTGTTATACAAAACATTAAAAATCTTTTTTTTTTCCTCTCTCATGGAAAAAAGAAATCCTTGAATTGAAATTCAGAAGGATTTCTATCTACAAAGCCTAAGCAGCAAATTTTGCCTGTACCAGTAATTATTATACAGATAAGAGGTAAGTCCCTGTGTATAAAGGGTCAGTCCTTGATGTGAGGTCCAGCTGGAGTATAACTGGAGAGCGATGGGGAGAGGAGTGACAGCGTGCATACACTGTATAAAATTGGGCTCTGGGATTGTTGTTCGGAATTCCCTGTGGGAGATGCTAATAATTGCCTACTAACACAGATATTTTTTTTTTTCCTTTCTCCTTGCTGGCAGAACCCCCAAGCAATAAGCATAATTACTTTAAGCCAATCATGACCATTCTATTACTCTTTTCTGACCTGCCCTCCTGCTAGGGAGGGACATGGGACTCTTGGCCAATAAGATATGAAGGGAAATCTAATAGGGGAGTAAAGCCCTGGTGGTACAGTGGTTAAGAGCTATGGCTGCTAACCAAAAAGTCACCAGTTCGAATCTACTGGCAGCTCCTTGGAAACCCTGTGGGACAGTTCTACTCTGTCCTCTGGGGTTGCTATGAGTTGGAATCAACTCAACGGCAATGAGTTTTTTTTTTTTTTTTTTTTTAAATAGGAGAATTTCTGGAAGAACTTTTGCTTTCCTGATTAAAAAAAGAAAGACATGGCCAATACCATCATGCACTCTTTTATTCCTGTCCTATATACAGACATGAAGGCTGAAGCTGGCATAGCCATCTTAGACCTTGAGTAGCAAGCATGAGGAAAAGACCAAGAGAATGTAGAGATATTGGTCCTGACCTTGTCAAGGTGGCTGCCTGCCTCCAGATTTCTTGTTATATGAGAAAAATATACAGCTTCTCTCTCATATGGCACTTTTATGCAGATTTTCTTAGTTGTGATAATATTCTAGTTCTTAGGAAATGCATACTCAAGTATTTAGAGATATAGCTCCATGATGTCTGTAATTCACTTTCAATTGGTTCAGAGGAAAAAAAGTGGACAGAGATAAAGCAAATATGGCTGTATAGTAGCAACTGATGCATCTAGATGAAGGGGTATTTGTATATATAAGTCTTTCAACTTTTTATACACTTTGAACACTTTAAAACAAAAATTAGTAGAAAATAATCCACTCCTTTTTCAAGACATTTTACTTCTCCCAGTTAGAAAATTGTCATAATATACTGATAATGTTAGAACAAAACACCGCCAGAAATTGTCATAAACATACAAATCACCCATCCTTGGAGTCAATGAAGTTGTAATTAAAATTAAGTAAAAAGCTCAAATGAATAAAGCTGTCTGAAATGTGAATGGCATCCTCTTAGGTGTGTCGTACATGTGCAGTATACAACCTAAGCAGTTGGACCCAGCAGGCTTGCCTACTTGTTTAAACCACTTTAAATGAGGTATTATGTCACACGCAGCCAGAAGCGCTCCTAACTGATGTCTCATGCAATGGCTAAGTCCACATCCCTCAGGTCAGAACATTTTACTGCATTAAGACATACCGTTTCTTATTCCTTAGCTAAAATAAGTCATTGGCAAGAACACTTTTAAAAACATTTCATTTATAAAACAACTTACCAAAAACAGTTTACTTTTTCCTGTGAGTAATCGAATTGTACAGCTGAACATTCTGTTAAGTCTAGGATCCGAATTGGTTCTGGTGACTTCATTAAAAAAAAAAAAAAAAGCAGCCTATGTCAGCATAAAATGCACACACACACACATCTGCCCACTATCATTCCCCTAACGGTTTTGCACTACTTACAATTTTACTTTCACTGAGAGAACTGAAACTAGAGAAGCCTTATAAGGGAAGTCACACACACCTGGTTTGGGGATTAACCTTCCACAACACAGGGTATTAAGAAGAGATTGCCTTTATCAATTTACATTTAAGGGAGATGGATTTTAACACATGGATGGGGGTTATGTTTTTCTTCCATCTTCTTAAACTTCTACTTGCTCAGAAATTTTGTATAGGGAAGGTGAGAGAAATAATTTCAGGCTTAACGAAAAGGATATGGGAAATAGGCATGTTTTAAAAAATTTATTTTATTTTTGTTTTTGTGAATATACACATCAGAACATAGACCAATTCAATAATTTCTGCATGTACAATTCAGTGACATTGATCACATTCTTCTAGCTGTGATCAATTGTTCCTCTTTCCCTAATATAAACTCACTGCTCCTAAGTTTCCTACCTAATCTTTTGAGTCACTGTTGTCAGTTTGATCCCCTGTAGTAGATCTTAAAAGAGTACAATGCCCAAGGCAGACATTTACTAGTTAAGCTAAACTATTGCTTGGTTTTAAGAAGACTTCAGGGGCCATCTTTTGTTTAAGGTTTAAGGATTATTTTAGGGCAACAGTTTCAGGCGCTCATCCAGCCTCCATAGCTCCAGAAAGTCTAGATTCCATGAGAATTTGTGAAATTCTTTTCTGCATTTTCCTCCTTTTGATCAGGATTCTTCTATAGAATCTTTGATCAAATTGTTCAGTAATGGTGGTTGGGCACCATCCAGTTCTTCTGGCCTCATAGCAAAAAGGGCAGTTGTTCATGGAGTCAATTAGTCACACATTTCGGGAAATGAACAAATGTTTAATAAATAGGGAAATTGCTTCACAGAGGCAATAAATTATGGCAAGAGAATGATTCCATTGTCCTAGACAGGCAGAATTATATTCTCTGGGAGCCACAGCCTAGCCACTCTAAGAGAGCAATTTCTGGAATATCCATCTCATCTTTGCAAAATAGCTCTGCTCATGTGAGGAATCAGGGATTCACACTCCCCATTATTTATTGGATTTTGTTTTGTTTGGGGGTGGGCATAGGAGATTTTCAGGGATTTTAAACCAGATGTTCCTTTCTTCTAAAGAGCTGATGTTTAAAGGGAAAATGTGCTATGTTTCTCACCATTTGGTCTTTGAAATACTTCAGTTCATTCCTGTGCAACGTGAACCACCTTGTTTTCCATGTCTGAGGAAAAAAAAATTTAATTAAAACACATCAGATATAGAATAAAGGAAGCAATATTTGAATTAGACAATTTCCTTTCCTTTTAAAAATATCTATAAGATTAATACAATAAGCCTTAAAAACATTCTTGTGGTAAGAATTGTTCCTGATAAAAACATTTCAGGATATCTAAAAAAATTTAAATTATTTCATTTGTTAATTTTATAACAAAGGCAGACATCATTAAATAGCATTTAAATAAAAGAAAATAGCCTATATAAATATTCAAGATGGTTTATAACAAAAGACTAGAATGTTCATCTTATTAACTATAACAAGAATAGGTATCATTCTTTGAGTACCTACTATGGGCTACATACTATCCTCTGAGGTTTATTATATGTTAGCCATTCCTCACACAACAATGCCAAATATTATTGTTTTTGTTTTGCTAATAAGCAAGTTGAGGTTCAGGGTCCCCAAACCACCTGATTTTCTAAACCTTGCCTAAAAATTCTATGGCATTTGTGGCAGAAACTTCTAGTTGCCTCTCAGTATCTGTTGTCTTCTTTTTATATATTACCAGAATTCTAAAACACACTTGGCTGCTAACTGAAAGGTTGAAGGTTCGAGTCCACCTAGGGGCACCTCAGAAGAAAGGCCTGAAAATCTACTTCCAAAATGTCACAGCCATTGAAAACCCTATGGAACACAGTTCTACTTCAAAATACACAGGGTCACCATGAGCCAGAATTGACTCAACAACAACTGGTTAATCTTATTCCAGGAGCAATCTGCCCAGGTAAAAGAAGTAACAGAGGATTTAAAAAAAATATTCTATGAATATGAATACTGCCTCCCCTCAAGGAGCATATACTATAGCAAGGACACAAATAACTAAATATTTAGGTTGAACTCTACCAAATAAGTACTATGAGAGAGGGTGCATACTGTGACTCTTAAAATAGCAAAGAATGGACACATTCCATGAAGGTCTTTTTAACACACTGAAATGAAATAAGTAACTTTAAAGGTACAACGATATAAATGGTAGACAGTTGGAAACCCTGGACCATGAAAGTCCTAAATTGAGTTTTCTCTGGGATTTCATCAAATGGTTTAACTAGGACTTGTGACCTTCTTAGTCTATACTTAGGTAAACAATTTATAAAATTTTGACTTTTTTTGTTAAAAACCAATTGTTCTAGTGTTAACCTGCTACTTTCATCTTAAATTATTCCATTAAAAGGATTGTATGTTTTCTTGAGTTAAACTGTGGGCTGTTATCATGTAGGGATTTGCCAAAGAATAGTCAGGTAATTTTCCAGCATTTTGGTGAATCATCCATGAAGATGAACCCTCCAAATAGGTAAATATTAATAAATGAGTAGGCAATTTTCTTGAAAAAAAAAAAAAAAAAAGGACCAGTGTCAGAATTAGAGAATTCAGTCACATGATATGTTCTTTCTCTTCATGGCTGGCATGCTTCCTTACCTTGACCAAGCCCCCCTGTTTTGTGAGGTAACCTTCTTTGGTGCCCAGCTGAAAAAGAAAGAAGTATTGAGTGAAGCCTAGATCTGTCACAAAATTATTTTTATCTTTATATTCCTGTCCTATGTTATAATGAAAAACAAATTTGCCTTTGACCTTTAAGTGATCGCCTTTCATTCTGCACCTAGGCGTTTGAAAATCTTCCACATATTGTAAGAGACTGACTGTCTTCAGACTAGATCATCTGGCATAATTCTATAGCAACAGGTAACAATAGAAGGACTCTCAGCTAACTCTAGCCAGCAATTTGCAAACAAATAAACCACACCATTTCACTTACAAAAATTAGTTTTGGCAAAGTGTATTACATGAAACCCAACTATTTAGATTATTGTGCAGTATGACGCACACACACGCACATACACACCCATGCATGGTCAATACATTTGGTAAACTCTGGATTAAAGAAAGTAAAGGAATTTCTTTAGTTCAGGGCTTCATGGAGTCTGTATTATGCTAATGTGCTCTGTGAATTTTTTTTGTTTGTGTATTTCCAATATTTATTTTATCATAGAACTCTTTTATTTTTCACAGATAATCTCTTGAGACCCATGTTCCATGGAGCAGACTTTCAGGAGTACAGATTTATTTATACCTGACTTGTCCAAAAGGAATTTGAAGTAAGAATGAGTCATTTGTTTTTAACCTCCATCTCATTAATTCAAGGGTAACAATATCACACATATCATGTACCTATGTAATATAAGGAATAGTGGGGAGCTGTGTGAATAGAAATTTGCATAAGACAAGGACCCTAAGATCAAGACATTTAACAGTTTTTTTTCATAAATTTCTGAAGAAATTGAATTCCCAGTAGAGTTTTTTTTTTCTAATATGTTATCACAGTATGTCTTGTATTAGTAAGAAAAAAAAAAAAAAGAATGAAAACTGGGAAATGACTTGGCTCAAGGCCAGGTTCTTTTTGTGGGAGTTACCAGTGTACTTTTTTTTCCTGAGGTAAATTCTCCCTACCAAATAAGAAGAGGAACAAAAACCATCACAGCAAAAGAGTTAAAGCAAGAAATCAAAACTATTTCTTTTAAACTTTTCATGACATAAAAGTAATGGTGAACTTCCCATTTAAATAATGTTAAACCAAAATTGATGAATTTGATATCACATAATCAGTGATTTATTTTGGCACTAAAGAAATTAAACTGATTGAATAGAGTTTAGGCATTTTATTATGGAAATGGCAAAAATTAATATTTTGAGTTGTTTCAGGTTAATGTTTGTAGAAACAAAATAATTAAGGAATCAAATTGTTATACAGAAGACTCTGATAGAATTGTTCATTGAAATCAAGCTGAGGGATTATGCAACTCTCTCCATCCTCCCTCCACCCAAATAATATGCTTTAAAGTCTAGTGTTTTTCCAAGGGCTTGAGAGATACGTAGATGGCTGTAGAGGAAATTGCTGAGAACACTTATTTTCTTCAGTGTCTCAGGAGGTAAGAAAAGAAATAATTATATTGTAGATTTATGTGGGTGTGTGTTTTAATGTATGATTATAATAGTATAGATGTTTACAACAGCCCCACAATGGAGTCAACCTAAATGCTTAAAAATAAAGGATTAGCTTTAACTTCCTGCTGCTCTTGCCACCCTGCCTACCTGCTATCCTAATTACTTGCTTGCTTGCCTTCCTTAATAATACAGTCAAAAAGTCAATCAGGCAACATGAAGCAAGGTAGGTACAGATGTGAGTGGGTAGGAGGGCTACAGCCTGGTGCAGGGAGTGAGGAGGGCATTTATGATGGTGGCCTAGTTGTGTGATGGTGGTGGCAGCAGCTTGGTGGGAGGCAGTGAAGCTTGAGCAGGGCGAGGAGGGCTTCCACCCAAAGGGGTGGAGGTGGTGACCCAGTGCGCAGTGTCAGGGTTGAGCTAACTAGCTAGGTATCTGTGATGAGGGCAGTGGTAGCAGTGGCCTGGAACGGGGTATTGGAGACTGAGTTGGGTGATTAGGGTGTCTGGGAGGGGGGTAGTGGCAGTAGCAATTGGAGATTGGTTACACTGAATTGGTCATCAAACAAGTAGGTACACTAAGTATAAGGGGAGCCACATTCCTCACTAACAGGAGAAAGGAGCTATAGATATGAAAAGGGGAAAACTAGAATGAGGCTTGTGGTATTGGATTAGAGGTATCAGTGTGAACTCATGGACAGGTAGATGATAGATAGACAGACAGATAGACAGACAGACAGACAGATAGATAGAAAGAAGTGCATATATATATATATATATATATACACGCATACATAAGGAGCCTTGGTGGTGCAACAGTTAAGCTCTTGGTGGTTTGAACCCACCCAGCAGCTCCGCAGAAGGAAAGGCCTGGTGATCTTCTCCCCACAGCCTAGATCACAGCCTAGAAAATGCTATGGGGCAATTCTACTCTGTCACATGGGGTTGCTATAGGTCAAAATTGACTTGACAGCATCTAATAACAGCATATATATATACACATTTTCGGTGGTTCTATCTGAGAGGGCTGGGAGAGTGATGTACCAATAACAATAATTACCTAGCGCCCAGATCTTAGTTTCTGAAGTTCCACTCTCTAGGGGGAAAAAAAAAAAAACGCTTCTTGAAGAAATGTCTGATTTCAGAGGTGGGCACAAAGCAAGTTCAAGATAAGCCTGGGACATCTCGCTATAGCAGAAATTATAAAAATCCTCAAAGAATGAGGCCATGTCTTTGGGACATAGAAGCTGCCTTGAAAGGCCTTCTACTGGCCAAATTTGGAGAAATTTGAAGAAACAAAATGAATGATAGCCATGATTATAACCCAATGACATAAAAAATAAATGACTGGATAAGTGAGGAGAATAAAAAGCATTTCCTTCAGTAGAATGACAACTAATAAATGTAAAAGGAATGACAAGTCAGAGAATCACCCTGTGGCAACAATCACAGTGATAGGTAAAGCTGCCAAGAGATATCAGTAGATGTTAGAATTGGTGGTAAAATTTAGTGAGGAACGGGCTTTTTACATAGTTTCAATAACTTCCCCACAAAATACTTAACTAGTCACAAAAGTAATAAAGTAATTTTAGAGTAAAAAAACCTGACAAACACCACCTTTATCAAGTAATCAAAGCTGGCACATCCAATGGGACAAACTGAAATTCTGTGCCACCTGAAATGAGGCAGTGATAACAGCAAAGCATGGCTTCTGTGGTATTTCTACCAAAAGTGCATAATCTCAGCCCAATCGTGAGGTAATGTCAGACAAACCAAGATTGAAGAACAGTCTACAAAATAATTGGCCTTTAATTTTCAGAAGTGTCAAAGTCACAAAATCAAGGAAAGACTCAGGAAGTGTTCCCAATTGGAGCCTAAAGACACAGGACTGCCAAATTCAACTTGTGATCCCAGATGAGACCCCTTTGCTCTAAAGAACCTTATCTGGAAAACTGGTGAAACTCAATGAGATCTGTGGATTAGATGGTGATACTGTATCAATGTTAATTTCCTATTTATAATGGCTGTATGTGGTCATGTAGGTGAATACCTTGTTTATAGCAAATATACGCTAAAGTATTCGAGGTGACGGGACAATTTTCTCTCAAATGGCTCAATGACAACAACAAAATTCTTCATACTATTCTTGCAATTTTTCTGTAACTTTGAACTTATTTCAAATAAAAAAATAGCATGCTAAAGCTTACGAAAAGATTCACTAAATGAACTATGACACGTTCAAATAATAGAATACTAAGAAATTTATTTTAATGCTGTTTTAGAAGGCTATTTAATGACGTGAAAGATGGTCACAATTTATAATTGTTTCTCAAGTATTTATAACTATTTATGGTGAAGATCTCATTATAAAATACATATGTTTGTGTATCTATCAACTGTGTATCTGTGTATCTGTCTATCTACTTACCTACCTATCTACCTACCTACCTACCTGTCTACCTGTCTATCTATCTATCTTCAAGAACAAGACTGGAAGGGTAGACACCAAAATGTTAACTGTGAGAAGAACTTAAGGACAGAATACTGGAGAAGGCCAACATGCAAGAGAGGTGTCTAAAAAGAGAAATTATAAAATGTGTCAAAGAGATAACAGAATAAAGAAACATGTTGCAGAAGTAAAGGAAACAGAAATTTTAGAAAGAGGGAGTTGTTAAAAATGTCAAATAGCACAAAAGCAAAGCTAAGGAAACCAAAATTTTAGATAGGACCTATTCTGTGTCAGGCACTTCAAGTATATTATCTCATGCAATCTCTACCAATATTTCTAATGGGTATCTCATACAAAACGTGTCCAAAACGGAACTCCACTTTCCTTCCTATCCACCACACCCACTCCTCCTAGAGTCTTAGCCATTTCAGTAAATGGAAGGACTATTTACTCTGTTGCTCTTTCTTTCATATACTACATTCAATGCCTCAGTAAGTCTTGTCCCTTCTACCTTCAAAACACATCATTTATTTGACCAGTTTTTACTTCCCCTGCTCCCCTCCCCTGTTAAAACTAACACCGTCCCTTACCTGGACTGCTACACCAGCCTCTTAGCTGGTCTCCTTGCCTCCATCTTTGTCCTCACTCCAGTTTTCACTTAGCAGTGAGAATGATCTTTTCAAAAATTTAAACACTTAAATTGTGTTCCTCAAAACCCTTTCATAATTTCTCTTCAACTTAGAAGAGAAATAAATTCTTTACCTCGTCCTACAAGGCCTTTAGTGTGTAACTGAAGTATGTATAGAAAGGATAATGGACATTTTGGAGCAGGATAATTTTTCAGTATATATTGCAGGATATTTACCTTCCATAACATCTGCTCACTGTTGGAAAATAATTCTCCATAATTCTCTTACATTTCTGCAAGTCTTACAAACAAGGCGCTAACGGTCCTTTGTTCCAGACCAGCTTTAAAGGGTGTTGGTACAGTAAACAGCCTTGGAAGCTATAAATAGTATATTTCTCTGAAGCAAAAGGCAGACAAGCTTATTGCCAATTATGAAAGATTTGAGTTCCTTAAATTCAGGGTTTCCCTCTTGAACTGTCCCCCATTGGTGGTGTGTCACCTGGCCCTCTTCAGGTTACCCTGTGGGGATTGGGACCTTCATAGGGAACCAGCACAGACATGGCTATTCTGGCTGTGGCTATTGCTATGAGAACAAACTGCTACATCTCTAACCCAGATGATTGCATTGTCTATCAGTGTCCATGAAACTGGAGCGGACTAACTTATTAGTTTGCCAGTAGGGTAAGGTCTCAGACTTTTCACAGTTTGTAACACTGATTAATGCTACTAGCGTAGTGTTACCCGAAGCATTGTAACAACCAAAACACAAATTTCCAAACACCCCAGCTGGGAAGTATCCCTCATTTAAGAACTTTATTGCCTTCATGATCTGGCCTCTTGTTACCGCATTAATCTCACCTCCTGCGACCTTTCCTCTAGCTCACTCCATGCCAGGCATTCTGACCTTCTTACTGGTCTTTGAAACACTGCAATTTAGTTCCCACCTCAGGGATTTTGTACTGTTCCCTCTGCCTGGAATATTCTTTTCCAAATCTCGACATAAGTCATTCTTTCCCTTCAGTGAGGTCTCTGTTAAATGTCACCTCCTTAGAGTGGCCTCCTTTACTTCCCTCTTCTCCCCTACTTTATTTTATTTTACTTTATCCTACTTTATTGTCTGTGATCCTCACTAGAATGTAAGCTCAGCGAGGGCAGTACTTTTGTCTAATTCACTGCCAAATCCCCAGTGTTTACAACAGTTCTGACGTATAAGATGCTTAAGAAAAGTTTGTTAAATAAATGAATTAATTAAAATTAATCCTATCTCAGGACTCAACTGTATGTTGTTCGTAATATGATAGTGATTTCCCAAACATGCAGTTGCCAAAAGATACGAAATTTTACACAATCCTGTACTTTATTTTTGGGTGATAGGGCATTCTGTTTTCACTTTCACTTCAACTCGAAAGTTCTTTTGCCTATAAATAGGACTTAGTTCTCTTTCTCCACTGCCAGAGCTTAAGCAAAAACTGCATCCCAAAAGGGAAGGCAAGTCTGAAAGCCCACAGAGCTCTCAGGCTGGAGATGGAGGTACAGAATCAATGTAGCTGTTGAGGATAACCGATGGAGGCTAAGAATGCTTGTAGTCAGTAAGGAACAAGAACATACTGACTGGACCAGAATAGTTCCCCCATCCATACTGGTCAAGTTGTCAATGATTTCTTAGTATGGAGTAACAAGAGACATTTCAGAATTGACTAGAAAGCCTTTATAGTTTTCCGTCTATATTAATGAAATTCATGAGCTTCTCATTGCCCATTGTCCCTATTGGGCCTCCTCTCTCTCTTCTTCAGAAGGAAGGAATATAAGAATGGCTGAAACTATCAATAAGTTCATAGTTTGGGGAGCTGGAAGAATGACTGAAATAACCACTGATGACTCCTTTTCCTGGGAGTGGAGGCAAAGTTACCTGCTCTGGGATAAGGGGAGAGGTGGTATTATGCAGTGGTTCTCAAACTTCTGGGCTGAATGAAACAGCAAGTAGGAAATTTCAAAGCTTTGTGAAACATCACTTAGTTAACTTTTTGTCTTGTGAAATTAATACAACAAAATTTAAAAGCTATCAGCTACCATCACAAAAAGTAAAGACGTCACTTTGAGGACTAAGGTATGCCTGAGCCAGGGTATTTTCAATCACAGCATTTGCATGCAAAAGTTAGACAATGAATAAGGATGGTCAAAGAAGAATTGACGCCTTTGAATTACGGCGTTGGCGAAGAATATTGAACATACCTTAGACTGTGAGAAAAACAAACAACTCTGTCTTGGAAGAAGTACAGCCAGAATGCTCCTTAGAAGTGAGGATGGCAAGACTTTGTCTCACGTACTTTAGACATGTATCGGAAAGGACCAGTCCCTGGAGAAGGGCATCATGCTTGGTAAAGTAGAAGGTCAGTGAAAAAGAGGAAGGACTTCAATGAAATGGATTGACACAGTCGATACAGCAATGGGCTCAAACATAACAAAGATCGTGAGGATGGCGCAGGACTAGGCAGCGTTTCGTTCTGCTATGAGTCTGAGCCAACTCCAGGGTACCTAACAACAACATGCTACAGTAAAGGAGCCCTAGTGGCACAGTGGTTAAGCCCTCGGCTGCTAGCCAAAAGATCGGTGGTTTGAATCCAGCTAGCTGCTCTGTAGGAGGAAAGATCTGTTGATCTGCTCCTGTAAAGGTTCTACCTGCTGCTGTCCGGTCGACCCCAACTTATAGCAGCCCTACAGGACAGAGTGGAACTGTCCCCTAGGGTGCAAGCCTGTAAACCTTCATGGAAGAAGACTGCCACATCTTTTCCCTGCGGAGCAGCTGGTGGGTTTGAACTGTTGACCTTTTAGTTAGCAGCCAAGTACTTTAACCACTGCACCACCAGGTCTCCCTCATAAAGATTATAGCCTAAGCAATGTTATGGGGCAGTTCTACTATGTTGTATAGCATTCCTGAATAGGAATCAACCTGATGACACACAACAACAAATGCTACTGTAAGGAGTCCCTAAGTGGCCCAAACATTTGAATGCTCTGCTATTAACTGAAAGATTGGCGGTTCATATACACCCAGAGGGACCTCAGAAGAAAGTCCTAGTAATCTATTTCCAAAAGATCACAGCCACTGAAAAACCTATGGAGTGCAGTGTTACTCTGAAACACATGGGGTCGCCATGAGTCAGAATTGACTCGATAGCAACTTTTTTTTAATGTTATAGTCTGATAATTCCAGGAAAAGGTAATCAAGGAGTGCTCTGGAGCACAGAAGAGTAGCATTTAAGCAGAAACTAGTGGGGTCAAGGAAGGCTTCTTGGAAGATGTTGATCACTGACACTTGTCTTGAAGGATGAGTGGACAACAGCAGTGTTGGTAGCATTCCAGATGTAAGGAGGGGACAAGGAGCACATTTGGAGGAATGCATGTTATTGAGAGAGGTAAGTTCTATGTCATGAGTGTGGGAGTGCCATAAGATGACGCCAGACAGGTAAGCAGGATCCAGGTGGGCCGTAAGGACTGTGGGCACCACTGGAGGCTGTGAATCTGGGAAGTTATGTGATAAATCTGCTTTTAAAGAAAGAGCTCTTGGGTGGCAGAGCAGAAAAAGTACTGCAGAGATAGGGAGGCCACATGTTTTAATATAATTTGTAGCTAAATAGCCTCGAGGGATTATTTTTCAAGTGTGATGATTGCTACCTTGATATTTCATCTGTATGTTGTCCTCTTTATCATTTGTGCAAATCCAGGTCATTCATACCGGGAGTATTCAACAAACAAGAAGAAAAGAAGAACAGAGGAGCCTTGAGAAAAATGAAAGGAAGAGTGTGCCAGAGAGGACTGATTGTAGGGTCACAGTTCACAGAAGAAATATAAATGGAATCTCAGAAGAACAATGGGTGCCCCAATTGCACTGAAACTGAACAATGGCCCGAGTTCCATGGGCGTGCAGATGTTTTCTGTCTGTTCACTTCACTCAGTGAAGGAAAAACATCTGGGAAAAAATGACATCTCAAAGTTTTATTATAAAGTTAGAGAATATTTTTCTACTCTAGGCAGTTGAAATGTAAAAACAAACAAACAAACAAAAATTATACAAGAACCTTGTCCAAGAATAACAGTTTAGCCAATCCATTCTATCATGAACTTGTTTGCTAAGGATGGGAATTCAAGTGTCATTTTTGAAGTATTTAGAATCCTATGACTATTGCGTTGCATTTTTTATGCGTTTACCCTGGACCAGATGAATGAGCCATGGGCTTCAAAACTTATGTTCTTGTCCAAGTTTTATACCCCAAATTAGAATTTTTATGTGAAAAAATGTAGTTAGAAAAGCATGCAGCTCTTATCGCACGTAAGGCTTTTAGACAAGAGGGAGCTTGTGATCAAGCTGGTGGTCACTTACAGAAGGAGCAGTGGGCACGAGGTCATTTTCTGTTCTTCCTGTCTGCATGGCGGTGTGAACCCGCACGGATTCATAAATGGAAGGCTCTTCCACTTTCCTTGGATAGGGATGCTTCAGGACAATCAGAGTGCCTGAGGTAGACAACAACAACAACAACAAAAAAAAGTGATCAAATAGTATCACCAGAAGGAAGGTCCAAATGCTAACAACTGGGTAACTGTGACTAGAGTGTACAATCTCTTATTTTCTCATTTATTCACTTGTTCATTTTCTTAGCTGGACCAACAAAAAGTCTACCTGGAAAATCTCTACCAACCAGGTAACTGCCATCAAGTTGATTCTGACTTATAAGCTCGACACTGGAGGTATAAAGAAACATGAGACAATTTCTGGCCTCCTAGTGCTCAGAACTAGTAAGAGATAAGAACTAGTAAGAGATATAGTCATTTAAATAAACAGGATGATGGGACCAATACTAGCAATGTAATCAAGTCCTAGTGGTGGTACCCAGGAGGGACTGAAGAACCCTTCTATGAAATGTTTAAGGAAAGCTTCGTAGAGGAGACCATATTTGATCTAGAGCTTAAATAATGACTAGAAGTTTTTTGGAGTCAGTCCCTGAGTGATGTAGACAGTTAAAATGCGCCACTGCTAAGCGAAAGGATGGAGGTTTGAGTCCATCCAGAGGGGCCTTGGAAGAAAGGCCTAGAGATCTACTTTTGAAAAATCAGCCATTGAAAACCCTGTGGGGCAGTTTTACTCTGACATGCACAGGGTCGCCTTTTGTTGGAATCGACTTGAGAGCAGTTAGTTGGTTGGTCGAGATTTAGCAGGTAGACTTCACAGAAGTCTTGGAAACAAAACCAAGCACATGCACTGTGGTATAGGAGGATTTATTACATTGTCCTCATTTCTTACCAGTTCCAGAACAACTTGTAACAATTCAGTGAACACAATGAAATAACAGCACTCCGCCCTCTCTCCTGCCACCCAAATTAACTCAATAAACTAAACAAAGCTTTCCTTAAGTGAATATGAAATGAACATGCCGGTGCTCATGTGAGACTGCTTCGAATTCTGTCTGGAGGAAGAGAGGTCCAGGCAGAAGAAGGACCCTCCCTAAAGGACCAAATGTGTCCTTATGGGCTTGGAGTTTTTGATCTGAGAACTTGGAACACTTCTGGCATTTCCCCCCTCTGAACATTTCCTTCCCGCAATCCATCAGTCAATCATAAACTAGGAACTTTGGCTGTAAAAAAGATAAGTGAAGGGTTTTTCTTTTTCCCCTCTTGCTATGATCTCTTGCTTTTTATTTCACTAGGGTCTTTTATGCGGCAAGCCTGGGATTGTACTAGATACTGGGGTAAAAAAAAAAATACTGGGGTAGGTGTAAGTAATTCATTAATTCATTCAACAAACACCTATTGAACTCTACTCTGTGCCAGGCACTTGTCTAGGCACTGGGGATACAATAGCAAACAAAAGAGACACAGAGCCTACTCTTATGGAACTCACATTCTAGTTGGAGAAGACAGGCAAAAAATTTGAAAAAAAAAATACACAAATAGAATATATCAGGTAGGGAGACGTATTATGAAGAAACTCAGAAAGCAGGTTAAAGCAGATACAGAGTAAAAAGAGTAGGGTCAGGGTGGGTGATATTTGATATGGGTGGACAGAAAAGGCCTCTTAAAAAGGAGATTTGAAGGATTACAGAAAAGTATGGTGTCCTGGCCTCAAACTGGAATAAGAGAGGCACAATGAGGAAAGGAAAATACCTCCCCAGCAGTTAAAAACCCGTTAGTAATAATGATAAATCTAAAAAGAAGACAAAACCATCCTACGGTACCTGACATGTATAATGTTCTGACTGCAAAAACAACTGTGGCTTCTGAAACCCGGGGCCTGGATAAGGCACTGCTGTCAAATGAAAAGAAGGAGCACTGAGAAAAACCAAAAGCAGTTCTCTGATCTCGGCCCCAGAGAAGAGTGAGAGCCTCTAGCCTTCTCTTCTTTCTACATCTAATTCATGTCAGTCGCATTGGGATCACAATGAAAAATGGCTTTTGTGGTTATCGGGAGCCCCAGGCCTGCTCTTGCAGTAGCATTGTCTGTGTTCTTTTGTCCATGTGATCCTTTCATGAGAACAGATCCAGTCATATAAAAAGAGGGGGACGGTTACAGTTTTACAGTCATAATGAAAGTAGTGACACCTAAATCAAGAGCAGCCGTTGTGCAGACAGACACACGGGCTGTGAGAACGCAGTATAACACTGCAGATGCTCTGTGATTTCGGGCTAGCTCCTACAACCCACCCGATAGAAGCACCTCCAGGGCTCTGCCTGTGCTCACACTGCCATGAAGCAAAGAATGCTGCGTGTGCAGGCATGGAGCAGGGCCTGGCTGCCGCTGCCGCTGGGAACCTGGGGACCTTTGACAGCCATTTCAAGTTCCCTGCTCCTCCTCTGACAACTCAGAATACAGTGAAACCTGTGAGGGGTGGAACTCGATGGGGCTGCCTTGTTTTTCCAGGTCTCGAAAGTTTTCCTCGTTGACGGAGTGCTGTCTTACTACTTTTCTATCCCTCTCTATTAGTGGAAAATATTTGTGTTTTTTTTCTTCACTGACAGTCTTCTTACACAGGTTTTGGCTTTCACAGATTTTACTGTATTTTATTTAGCAAGCTGTCTTAAGATTCAAATAAAAAAGTGTTTGAGAAAGGATTATACAAATGTTAGATATCATTATTCTTTGTTATAGAATACTTTTAAATTCTTAAATGAAATTCCAATCGTTGCGTGTTTGGGAACATGTATTTTAAAATGTTAAGTTAAAAAAGAGTCCTAGATGCAACATTATAGTAAGAATAAAAATGGCAGTAGTCTAGTCGTCACTGACGATCATGCTAAGACAGCTCAGGGACTCTCAAACATGTCCGCCTGAGAGTAGAGGAGAGGACAACTGGTAGCCTAGGGCTCAAAGCAGCTTGCAAATTAGAAAAACGTTGTGTTTGAAGATAGTCTTCGAAGTTAATGCTCAATTATCATCCTATTCCATGTGCTTAATGTGAAAATAATGGTTTAATTGATGCTATGGGAAGATTTGTGCTTGTTGTTGTTAGGAGACCCTGTGTACAACAGAACGAAACACTGCCCAGGCCTGCACCATCCTCACTTTTGTTGCTAAGCTTGAGCCCATTGTTGAAGCCACTGGGTCAGTCCATCTCATTGAGGAGGTTCCTCTTTTTCTATATCCTTCTGCTTTACCAAACATAGCATCCTTCTCCAGGAACTGGTCCCTCTTGATAAGGTGTCCAAAGTGCATGAGACAAAGTCTTACCATTCTCGCTTCTAAAGAGCATTCTGGCTATATTTCTTCCAAGACAGATTTGTTTGTTCTTCTGACAGCCCGTGGCATATTCAATATTCTTCACCAACACCATAATTCAAAGGTATCAATTCTTCTCTGGTCTTCCTTATTCATTTCCCAGCTTCACATGCCTATGAGCTGTTCGAAAACACCATGACTTGGATCAGGTGCACCTTAGTCCTTAAAATGCCACCTTTGCTTTTTAACACATTAAAGAAGATTTTTGCCGCAGATTTGCCTAATGTAACACTCATTTGATTTCTTGACTATTGCTTCCAAGGGCCTTGATTGTGGATCCAAGTAAAATGAAATCCTTGTCAACTTTAAGGAAGACCCATCAGGTTAATCCTCTCCTTGTGCATAACCAGGCACACCCTGGTACTGGTGTTCGTTTCCTTTAGCTGCTGTAAAAAATTGCCACAAACTTAGTGGCTAAAAACAACACAAATTTATTATCTTACAGTCCTCAAGCTCAGAAGTCTGAAAACGGTCTCCCTGGTCTAAAATCAAGGTGTTGGCAGGACGACATTTCTTTCTGGAGGCTCTAGAGGAGAATTTATTTCCTTGCCTTTTCCAGCTTCTAGAGGCTGCCTGCATTTCTTCACTCATTGTCCTCTTCCTCCGGTTTCAGAGGCAGCAACAGCAGGTCAAGTTCGTCTCATGTTACCAGCCCTCTCGTTCTCTTCTGTCTCCCTCTTTTACTTATAAGGATCCTTGTGATTACAATGGCCCCACCTGGATAATCCAGGGGATAATCGTCCTATCTCAAGGTCAGTTTATTAGTAACCTTAATTCCCCCTTGCCATGTAACATAAGAGTCCCTGGGGTGGTACAAGCATTTAACACACTCGGCTGCTAATGGAAAGGTTGGAGGTTTGAGTCACCCAGAGGTGCCTCAGAAGAAAGGCCTGGGGAATTACTTTTGAAAAGTCAGTCATTGAAAACCCTATGGAGCACAGCTCTACTCTGACACATTTAGGGTCACCACGAGTCAGCATCGACTCAAGGGCAATTGGTAATGTAACATAACATAGTCACAGGTCTGGGGACTAATGTGGGCACATTTGGGGGGCCATTAACATGCCATGCTACAGTACCAGTCCTTGGGATTTAAACATAGCCATAAAGGCCTGTTGAGTGGTAGTGTAAGAGTCTCCGGGTCAGGGGTGATGCCTAAGCCTGTAGCACTGCGGCTACTTATATCATAAAACCATTGCCTGTCCAACATGCACATTTCCAAACACTATGAGCCTCTTTAGAGCAGTTTTGATCCCAAAGTTATCTTTGTATCCCCACCACCCGATAGAGCTCATGACATAATGAAGGCTGGATAAATAAATGCATGAATGAATAAACGAATGCCATGGTAGATCAGGTTCAAGTCAGGGAATAGCCTGGTATGAACCAGTCTCCTAGGTGCAGAATAACCATGGCCTGGAGTAAGGACAGTACAAGATGTCCCAAGTCCCTCCCCAACTTCAGCCATGGCTCTCCAAACCTTCATTGGGAGGACCCGAATTCTATTCTGAAAACCTCTTCTACAGTTTAACTCACAAAAGGTTAACTGAGGGAAATGGTATTGAGTCAACCACCGAAAAAAGAATCAAATCCATTGCCGTTGAGTCAATTCTGACTGATAGCTACCCGACAGGATAGAGTAGAACTGCCCCATAGGGCTTCCAAGGAGCAGCTGGTAGATTCGATAAGGAAAATTGAATTAACCATAGATTGATATGAAGTAGTAAGACAATGAATGGGGGTAGACTGAATTGTGGAATCAAGAAAATGAAAAACTACCTATAAAATGGTGACCTCTCCCCCGCAAAAAATCTGGTGTTTTAATAGACAAGTCTTCTTTGCTGATCATTCTTGCCCAAAGAAGGGTCACTACATAGACTTCTTGATGAAACTTCCAGGCTTACAATGATTTCCCCTTGTAAAGAGGTTCTATCCCAGTATACAAATATAGAACCCAACAGTGATATAGTACTACCCCGGCCCCTCTCCCATGAACTCCTAGCCTGGGCAGAACTAATTGGACTCATTTCCTGGGACTCAGTTACTTCTCTAAAGAGAAGTTTCATCAACTACTGTTGCTGAAAACCTCAGAGCTGTCCCATCATTGAGCTGATTCCTTACTGTTTCTGGGTTGTTCAGTTTGCCCTTGAATTCTGGAAAGGTATACTAATATCTTTCCCCCAAAATTCCACTCCTCCTCTCCTCCCATTTTTTTTATCTTCAGATAGCCAGAGTTGCTTTCTGTTATTTGCAATCAAAAGAAACTTATCTAATATAGCCACCAATTCAGGCTCATTATAATTTCCACCAAAGATCAAAGATGGTACCTCAGCTCCATAGGAGAAGAACTCTGGGTTAGTGATACTCGAGACCAAATTAACTCCAGGACATGGTTGGAAGATTCAGATAAAAGGCAATAGGAGGCAAAGGGTGGTAGAGGAAGGAGAGGGAGGAAGATCAGCAACCACAGGCCTTGGAAACTTGACTGCAAGTTTCAGTTCATTTTCTGAGCTACATGAGGGAGGCTGTTGTTTCCTGACTTTGACGTGAAACCTGGTTTCAGAAATGCTCGGTGGAGGTATATGTTTGAGACAATCAGAGCAGACATTCCAAATGGATTTGACTGAACAGTAACTTACAGAATACCTATTACGTATGTACTAATGTACCATGGTGGCGCAGTGGTTAAGTGTTGGACCGCTAACTGAAATGTTGGTGGTTGGAACCCACCAGCTGCTCCGCAGGAGAAAGATGTTGCAGTCTGTTTCCGTAAAGATGTATAACCTTGGAAAATCTATGGAACAGTTCTATTCTGTCCTATAGGGTCACTATGAGTTGATATTGACTGGGCTGCAACGGGTTTGGTTTTGATATCATATATGTAATACGATTAGATGGTTAGATTTTATTGAAAGAATCTTTATCATGTACTCCTGTAGGGAATTCAGAACAAGAGTAAAAACAGTCTCAAGCCTCAGGCATTAGTTTGTTAATCTGAAATACAGCATAGTGCAGTGCACTCATAATGCCTAAAAGGAAAATGCTAATTTACAACATTTTTTTAATGCACTAAAGCTAGTGTTTACTCATCAGTTTTCCCAGTTAGACTGTAAGGTGTTTGAAGGCAAAGATCAAATCTGATTGATCTAGCTAGCTCATCAGGGGCTAAGAGTGCCCAGATAATAGTTGGCACTCTTAATATTTTTTGATTAAATTAAAATAAGATACATTAATTTATGTTTTATTATTGCCTTCAGGTTTTGAGAATGAGTTTTGCAACTTGCTTATACATTGTGGGATTTTCTGCCTCCTTCTGCCAATGAGAAGTGACTTTTGGGGGTTTTATAGGAATATTCAAGGAGCCTTGGTGGCACTATAGTTAAGCACGTGGCTGCTAACTGAAAGATTGGTGGTTCAACCCATTAGCGGCTATGTGGAAGAAAAGACCTGACCACCTGTTCCCATAATGATTGCAGCCTAGGAAATCCTATGGCACGCTTCTATTCTGTCCTATAGGGTCACTATGAGTCAGAATCTACTTGCGGCACACAGCAACACCACAGGAATATTCAAGACCTCTCTCTTTCCTTCTTTTGCTACCTGTTCTGCAAATGGACTTTAACCCATCATAAAATGAAGCTAGTAAAAACGCTATCGTTTACATGTTGACCTGTTATAAAATGGTACTAGTAAAAAACACTATCACTATCATTTACATGCAAGGAGCCCTGGTGGTGCAGAGGTTAAGCATTCCACTGCTAACCAAAAGGTCAGCAGTTGGAATCCATCAGCCTCTCCTTGGAAACCCTATGGGGCAGTTCTACTCTGTCTTATAGGGTCTCTACGAGTTGGAATCAGCTCGATGGCAATGGGTTTGGTTTTTGGGGTTTTTTTTTTTATGTCTAATCTCATTAAATTTTCACAGCAAGTCATTAAGGTATGAACTATTTTACCATCAGCTCAATTTTATAAGATGATGAAATTGAAGGTCAGAGAAGTTATATAACTTGCCTGAGGACACAGAACTGGCAAACAGCTGAGGCTAGAGTTGAACCTGGAGTTCACGTGTTCACTCATTATACCATACATTATTCTTAGCCTCTGTATATCAGCAACACAGAAACTCTCTATGGCTTGTGAAATGATGTATTCTATTTAGTGTGGGCAAGAGATGACATGTATAAATCAAAATGCGAAGAAGAAGCAGATTCTTTAGGCAGCAGCTTAAGGTCAGGAGATGTGAGTTTTGCCTCAATGTATCTCTCTAGGTCTCATTTTTTTTTGCTGTGAAGGAGAAATTAAATGTTCCCTGAGCTGCCTTCCAGTTGTAACATTCTTTAAATCTAGTTAAGCATATACATCCAATTGAGGGGGAACAAAATTATTGAGTGTTATGAAACTTAGTAACCAAACGTGTGTCCTGATTCCTGTAAAGGTACAATATTCACTTGCAATATTTTGTGTCATTTTATCTTTGCCTCTCATTTTCTTTTTCCTCTGCTTTCTTCATTCAAACTTTATATTTTACTGTATTACTTTTACATGGTGGTCATTGTTAGGTGCCATCGAGTTGATTTTTGACTCATAGTGACCCCATGTGACAAAGTAGAACTGCCCCATAGAGTTCTCTTGGCTGTAATCTTTACTGGAGCAGATAACCAAGTCTTTCTCCCACAGAGCCGCTGGGTGGTTCAAAACCCCAAACTTTCTGTTAGCAGCCGAGTGCTTAACCTTTGCACAGGTCTGGGGACCATTGTATTTATATAGGCTGTTTTATATCCTTTCTGGAGAGACATGGATGAAATTGGCCTAAGTACTTTGAGGATGTTTTCTAGTCAGGATTTTAATATTTTAAGATTTCTTTTACTATAATTTCTTAAATGGCAATTCATATAAATAAAACAAGGACAGCAATAAATACAAAGGCAGAAGTTCAAATTGATTCACATTCTTTAGAACAATAACTTTATGAACTTTAAAGACGAGCTACTGAGGGATAATGCTAAAGCACATGTAGTCCTTTGATATCTTACAAACAGATTATTGTGGCTGGGATTCTTCATCTCCAAATCTATTTAATATCATACTATGCTGTGGTGATATAATACTGTGGTGTCACTGTTAGACAGGTCTCAGGAGACAGCAGGGTGGATGGAGAGTACCTACACTTTAGAATCAGGTTAGCCTGGATTCCAATTTCAGCTTTGACACTTATTAGTTGTGCAATCTTGGGCACATAACTTAAATTCTCTAAGTTTTCTCATCTGAAAATGGGATCACAATATGCATTATTGTGAGTGGTTGAAAAGATTAAATAATTTGATGTATGTGAAAACATCTAACAAATTGACTGGAACATGATAAACAAATATTGGTTCCTTGCCTGCCTTTTCTTGTTCAAACATGCCTCATCTACAAACTAGGGAGTTTCTAAACAAGGATTCCTGGTTGCGGTTTGGTAAAATTCCCAGTTTCCACTGATTATTTCCACAAGTATCACACAATTCTCAAATTCAAATGAATTTTGATTTGTTTAAAAATAATTTAAACGGGAAATATAACTCTTTTCACAAAACAAAATAATAACAGCTGTAGAGTTATCAAACGTTGGGGGAATCCCTACATTAAACAAAAAAGAGAAGTGGAAATTTGACATTTAAGAACTAATCAGACAAAATCTTCAAAACTAAAAACCAATTATTTTAAAGGGTAAGTACAAATACGTACAACACTTGGTTTGTATCATAATGGTTAGGGTAAATAAAGCCACAATAGTAATTCCTATAGAAAACTGTACATGACAATTTTAAATACAAAATCCATGCAGTATAAACAAATTGTAAGGGTAAAGGTAATTTTTATTCTAATAATATTTGGACATTTAAGTATAAAGAAAAACGCTGTCTACATTTTCAAGTGTAATGTATGAAACTTAGCTAATTGCAAGAGTATAAAATTAATAATGGAGCAAACATATCCATACTAATTAAAAATTTCTCAAATCTCCCAAACCAAATCCACTATTGTCGAGTCGATTCTGACTCCATAACAATCCTACAGGCCAGAGTAGAACTGCCCCATTTCCAAGGCCATAAATCTTTATGGAAGCAGAATGCCACGTCTTTCTTCTGTGGAGTGGCTGGTGGGTTTGAACCTCCAGTCTTTTGGTTAGTGACCAAAACTGAGCCTTTAACTACTGTGACACCAGGGCTCCTTCACCAAGTATATTTGAATTGAATTTAGAAGCAATGTACAAATATAATTGTAAGTTATAAATGAATAAAAGTGTTAACTCCCTCTGAAGGGCAAATTCTGAATATAAGCATCACTGTGCATACATACAACACAAAGCAAGTTCATCATTTCAAATTATGCGTTGTGTAAACTTCAGAAGTTATAATTAATTGTCAGAAGCTTGCCAGTTGCTACGTTACCATGCAACCTGCAACGAAGGCATTGGTAATACAAGACCCAGCATGAAATGTTGCGAACAATGATGAGCGTTTATTCTTTTAGGTACTGGTACATATCAAGGAACAAAACTGACAAAAACCCTCAAAGATTTTACATTCTGGTGGGGAAAGAAAGATATTTAAAAAAAAAAAAGTGAATTATACAATATTCATACAGTATAGAAGGTAAGGGACCACTGAGAAAAATAAAGCAAGAGAGTACACTGCATATTGCTGTTATATAACTGGGGAATGGTGTGTTTCTGATAGTTAGACATTTTTTAAGAGTATTTATGGATATTAATAATGAGAAATTAGAATAAATAGAAGCTTTAATGAAGGTTAGAGAGATTATACAAATTATGGCAAGGGAAAAAGGGAACGATAATAATAGAACCTTAAAGTTGGCAGATTTTGATTTGTTTAGTAAACTCTCATTTTTCAGATTAAGAAACAGAAATCCTGAGAGTTTAAAGAGTAGAGAATAGGAAAAGTATGAAAAAATTAAAAAAAAAAAGATATCTCAAAAAAAGTACTCATCGCTTTAGGCCAGCAATTTTACCTATCTTGAGTGCAAATATTTTCTTATGAACCAGAAACAAGTATTCTAGGCTTCTGTCTATTGAAGACACTATAGCCAACAATCAAGCAAAAGTGTCAGGTTGGTGGTTATTTGAACCCTCTTCCTCATTGCCCTTAGTGGTAATGCCATCTGTGCTAGTTGTTGTTGTTAGGTGCCGTTGAGTCAATTTTCTACTCATAGTGACCCCACGTGACACAGTAGAAAGGCCCCATAAGGTTTTCTAGGCTGTAATCTTTACAGAAGGAGCCCTGGTGGCACAGTCGTTAAGCACTCAGCTGCTAACCAAAAGATTTTTTTTTGGGAGCAGATCACTAGGCCTTTCTTTCCATTAGCATCTGAGTACTTAACCATTTTACGACTAGAGCGCCTATCTGTACCAGGAGATGAGTGTAAGAAAGTTCCTGTTTAATAAACTCACTCTCTAGCTACTGCAGAGTGAGACTACCAGGTTGGGACTGAGAGGAGTGACCTACAATATCCCATTCTAGTTCTTCCCATTCTGAAAATCTGTAAGTGATAGCCCAGATAGGGCCTTGTCTATTATGTAGGAAAATGCTTTCACTGGTAGTCTTCAATCGAACATAAATTATTAGAGGAATTTGCACTTCACCATATAATGAACAGAAAATCATTAACTTTGGAGTTGCCTGATCACAGGGAGTAAATGCCAGGGGCCGATTACTGAATGAACAAAAAGTAAAGATTTCTTTTATACAATGCAAATCATAATTAGCAATGTACAAACACCAGAAAAAAAGCTAGATAACTGGGAGCTCCTAAAAATTAAACATTTATGCTCCATGAAAGACTTCATCAAAAGAGAACCTATGCACTGGGAACAAAGTATTGGCTATGACATATTTGACAAGGGTCTACTCTCTAAAATGTATAGAATACTTCAACGCCTCAATAACAAAGAGACAGCTAATCTAATTAAAAAATGGGCAAAAGATATGAACAGACACTTCACCAAAGAAGACATTCAGGCAGCTAACAGACACATGAGGAAATACTCACGATCATCAGCCATTAGATAAATGCAAATTAAAACTACGATGAGATACCATCTTACCCCAACATTACTAGCATGAATCAAAAAAACAGAAAATAAATGTTGGAGAAGTTTTAGGAGATTGGAACTCTTACGCACTGCTGTTGGGAATGTAAAATGATACAACCACTATGGAAAACGACATGGCACCTCCTTAAAAAGCTAGAAATAGCAATCTCACTTCTAAGAATATATCCTAGAGAAATAAGAGCTGTCACACAAATAGACATATGCGCACCCCTGTTCACTGCAACATTTTCACAAAAGCAAAAAGATGGAAACAACCTAAGCACCCATCAACAGATGAATGGATAAACAAATTATGGCACATACATCATAACAAATTATGAATAACATTTGGAAGAATGGGCATTCCAGAACTCTTTATTGTGCTCCTGAAGAGGCTGTACTTAGACCAAGAGCTAGTCATTTAAACAGAACAAGGGGATACTGTGTGGTTTAAAGTCAGGAAAGGTGAACATCATGGTGGTATCCTTTCATCATATTTTTTAAGCCTGTATTCTGAGCAAATAATCCAAGAAGCTGGACTATATGAAGAACGTGGCATCAGGATTAGAAGAAGACTTAACAATCTATGACATGCAGATGGCACAACCTTGCTTGCTGAAAGTGAAGAGGACTTGAAGCACTTACTGATGAAGATCAAAGACTACAGTCTTCAGTATGGACTGCACCTCAGCATAAAGAAAACAAAAATCCTCACAACTGGACCAATAAGCAACATCATGATAAACAGAGAAAAGATTGAAATTGTCAAGGGTCCACAATCAATGCCCATGGAAGCAGCAGTCAAGAAATCAAATGACGCATACCATTGGGTAATCTGCTGCAAAAGATCTCTTTGAGGTGTTAAAAAGTGAAGATGTCACTTTAAGGACTAAGGTGCACCTGACCCAAGCCATGCCGTTTTCAATTGCCTAATATGCATACAAAAAGCTGGACAATCAATAAGGAAGACTGAAGAAGAAATGATGCCTTTTAGTTATGGTGTTGGTGAAGAGTACTGAATATACTACGGACTGCCAGAAGAATGAAAAAATCTGTCTCGGAAGAGGTAAAGCTAGAGTCGTCCTTAGAAGAGAGGATGGCAAGACATCATCTCACATACTTTGGACATGTAATCAGGAGGGACCAGTCCCTGGAGAAGGACATCATGCTTGGTAAAGTAGAGGGCAGTGAAAAAGAGGAAGACACTCAATGAGATGGATTGACATAGTGACTGCAAAATGGGCTCAAGCATAACAACGATAGCGAGGATGGCACAGGACCGGGTAGTGTTTCGTTCAGTTGTACATGGGGTTGTTATGAGTTAGAACCAATTCGACAGCAGTTGGCAACAACAACAACAACAACACAGAGTGGAATACTACACAATAAAGGACAAGAATGAATTCATGAAACATTTCACAGCATAGATGAATCTGGAGGGCATTATGCTAAGCGAAATAAGTCAATCGCAAAAGGATAAATATTATATGTAACCACTATTCTTCTAAATGTTTACATTTAGAAAAAGAAAATGTCTACACACAGAAGAAAACAACCTTGTTCACAAGATGGTTACAAGGAAAGGGAGGATAGGGAGGGGAAACCAGTCAGTAGATAGGAGACAAGTGTTAAATTTGGTGAAAGGAAAGACAACATACAAGATAGGGGAGTCAACACCACTTGACCAAGGCAAAGCCAATGACAATTCCTAGACTCATCCAAACACCTTGAGGGACCAAGTTACTGGGGCTGAGGGCTGGAGACTATGGTTTCAGGGGACATCTATGTCAATTGGCATAGCATAGTTCATAAAGAAAATGTTCTACATTCTACTTTGGTGAGTAGTGGCTAGGGTCCTAAAAGCATATGCGTGATCATCTAAAATACTTCTATTGGTGCAATCATGTTTGGAGCAAAGGAGAATGAAGAAAACCAAAGACACAGGGAAAATATCAGTCCGAAGGACTAATGGGCCACATGAACCACAGCCTCCACCAGCCTGAGCCCAGAAGAACCACATGGTGACTGGCTACCAACACTGACCACTCTGAAAGGGATTACAATAGAGGGTTCCAGATAGGCCGGGAAAAAAATAAAGAATAAAATTCAAATTCACAAAAAAAGACAAGACTCATTGGTCTGACAGAGACTGGAGGAACCCTGAGACTATGGTCCCAGGCAACTCTGCTAACTCAGGACTGAAGCCACTCCCGAAGTCCACATTTCAGCCAGTTTAGACAGGCCTATAAAAAAACACCACCACATGTGAGGAATGTGCTTCTTAGTTTAATTAAGTATATGAGACCAAATGGGCAACACATGCCCAAAAGCAAAAAACGAGAAGGCAGGAAGGAACAGTAAACCTGGAGGAATGGACATGGGAACCTGGGATGTAAAGGGAAAGGGAGAGAGTGCTGACACATTGCCAGGGTTACAACCAATGTCAGAAAAATTTTGTGTATAAATTTTTGAATGAGAAACTAATTTGTGCTGTAAACCTTCACCTAAAACACAATTTAAAAAAAAAAAAAGTAAATGGGTATTTTAAAAAGCAGCATCCCAGTTTCCATGAACTGATCTTCACAGGTCACAGTGCTGACTTCTGATGCCCTTCCAGGTTTAAGAGTCATCATGACCTAGCATGTTATCTTGGTTCCTGAGCCCTGTTCCTCCCAGAGGGGAAAAACTGAAACACTGATCTGTCATGAGTTTTGCCTCCTGTTCCCGGCCTCCGTGGCTTTGCCTTTGTCTGTCTGAGACAGATAAGAGCAATGCTGCACAGAGTTAGTGGACTCTAATTCAAGGCCTTGAAGCCAGCAAATGGAGTCACATATCCATCAGCACCAGTGTCCTGTCGCAAGGGTTCAAACAGCAGTAAATCCCCCACTGGACGGTGAATAGAACAGAGGAGAGCAGTGGAAAGAATAAAAATCTGTTTCCGGGGTTTTACTGCCAAGAAGTGAAATAATAATATAGCAGTAATAATAATACAGCAAGTTTTAGCCTTGGAGAAAACTGTGGTAGGAGTCCAGACTACAAATCTTTGCAATCTTAATGCGTTAATCATGAGTCTTCTTTATGTGGCTGAATGCAGTCACAAGAAAGCTTTGCATTGTCCCAAATCCAATACTGAGGAGACTTTGCCTTGGAACGTGTGGGCATTGTGGCTCAGTGGTAGAACTCTCGCTTTCCATGCAGGAGACTTGGGTTCTATTCCTGCTCAATGCAGCTCATGTGCAGCCACCACCCACGCGCCAGTGAAGGCTCTGTGTTGCTATGATACTGAACAAGTTTAATGATACTTGCAGGATAAGACGGACTAAGAAGAAAGGCTTGAGGATCTACTGCCAAAAAGTCAGCCATTAAAAAACCCTATGGAACACAGTTCTACTCCGACACAGATGAGGTTTCCATGAATCAGAGTCGACCAGAGGGCAAGTGGTTACTGGTTTACTTTGGAGCAGTCTTAGGTTATCCTCTTGCCAGAAAGTTTCAATCAGAAGGCACTGCATTCACTGATCTGAAACTTCCTTGAAACCTGTTAGTAGACAGAATATCTACTCTTTCCCTAACTTGGATAAAGTCCAGGAAGAAGCACAGAAAATGATCAAATAGGGTCTAGGAGGAGAGTTTTAAGGAAGGGAGGCAATTTTGCTTGAAGAGAAGGCTAAAAGATTACTACTATAGCTCTGAAGGCTATAGTTCCTGCTCATAGTCATCTATTCATTCATTTATTCATTCACCCAAAGTGCCATGTCCTGTACCAGGAATTGGGGGATATGGAGAAGAACAAAAATAGAGATGAACAAACACAGTCTTCAAAAATCTCTTCTCCATTACCAGTGACCAAAAATTGAACAAAATTAAGGGTTGGTTTGGACACAAATGGGAATTAAGTCTTAAGAGAAGGTATCTGAGACACTGAAATGCTTTCCAAGGCCAAGATAGCAATGAAAATAAGTACATTCCCACCTACCATTTTTTTTATTAGAACTGTTGTTTGCTGACACTGAATCGGCTCTGCCTCATGACCACGTACAACAGTCCAAAATCTTGCCCAGTCCTGCTCCATCTCTATAATCATTGGTATGATCATGAGCCATTGTTGTGGCTACTGTGTGTTTTGAATACCTTTCAACTTAGGGTGCTCATCTCCCGGCACCATATTGAACAAAATATTCTGCTGTACTCCTTGGAGGTTTCATTGGCTAATTTTTGGAAGTGGGTCATCAGACCTTTTTTCCTAGTCTGTCTTAGTCTGGAAGCTCCACTGAAATCTGTCTACCATGGGTGACCCCTGCCAGTATTTGAAATACTGGTGGCATAGCTTCCAGCATCATAGCAATACACAAGCCATCACAGTAGAACAAAGAACTACTGCTGGTTAAATGGTGATTGAGAGAATTTCCACCATTAAAAAAAAAAAAAAGACTATAGCTTCAATTTTGTAGTTTGGAATATACTATTATGGGACTGGTATGGTCAATGTAAAGAAAGACAACTATTTTATGATTTCTATTGTGCATTTTATCTATCTTTGACACTGTCTGACTTATATCAGCATCCATCCAAGCCACAGAAATAGCAAAAAGGGCAGAAACCAATGGTGGCTTGTCTTCCTACCATGTTGAAGTTAACAGAAAGCCTAATGACAAAGTTTACCAAAAAAAATGAGTATGTACGAATTCATGGAAACCAGCTGTGTTACTAAGTCATGGGTTTCTCTGTTCCACGGGTTGGTGGAACTTCCCAGTCTTTGTGAGATTTATCATTTTTTAGTAAAAATAAAGTTGTGATTCTCTATCACAAATATAAAGGAGATCTTTTACTTAATTTATTTAAATAGTAGAGATAAACAAGTTGGATAATTCAAGTACCAGGATAGTGTTTTTGATTTGTCTTTTTAAGCTGAAATTTTCTAACCACTCAAATAGGAAATTTTCAACTTTTCCTGACATACGTAACTCCAGTTTAAAAACTTATGAGAAACCAAGACAAAGTAATTTTATAACTCGTGAAACCGTTTTCTAGTCAATATATTCAATACTCAGTGACCTCTGAGGAACCTTAAGTATGACTTTTATTTGTAGAAATGCTCAGAATTGTCTTCACCCACATGCAAACTGTCCATACCTAAAATTATGAGGAACCAAAAAGTTGGTTTTGCCTTTATTCTTTCTTCATTTATTTGTACAAATTACTATAAAACGGAAGATAGGCCATTTTAAAGAAATTGTCCATGTGCTTTTTTTATATGCTTTTTTTCTTTTTTTGTTGTGCTTTAAGTGAAAGTTTACAATTCAAGTCAGTTTCTCATACAAAAACCCATACACACATTGTTATTGTCCTTGTGCTTTTAATCAATTCAGAAAATAAGATATTCTGAGAAAAAAATCTAGTTTGAACAAAGCACATTGTTTTTTCCTAAAGATAATGCTGTGTCTTAGTCATCTAGTGCTGCCGTAACAGAAATACCAGAAATGGATGGCTTTAACAAAGAGAAATTTATTCTCTCACAGTTTAGGAGGCTAAACATCCAAATTCAGGGTGCCCAGCTCTAGGGGAAGGCTTTTCCCTCTCTGTCTGTTGTAGGAGAAGTTCCTTGTTATCAATCTTCCCCTGGTCTAGGAGCTTCTCAGCACAGGAACCCTGGGTCCAAAGGACTCCATCTGCTCCCTTGCTGCATTCTTGGTGGTATGAGGTCCCCTTGTTTTTCTGCTTGCTTCTCTCTTTTGTATCTTGAAAGATACTGTCTCAAAATACAACCTAATCTTATAGATTGAGTTCTGCCTCATTAACATAACTGCCTTTAACCCTGCTTCATTAACATCATAGAGGTAGGATTTACAACGCATAGGAAAATCACATCAGATGACAAAATGGTGGACAATCACACGATATGGGGAATTACGGCCTAGCAAAATCGACACACATTTTTGGTGGACAGAATTCAACCCATAACATGCTGAAATACTAAAATATGTATATACACAGATACACACACAATTTATTAATGCAGCATATGGCACAGCAACAGGAAAAAATGTTTCAAAATATGTCAAATTGTATATTATATGCACAAAATTTAAAAGTGACAGCTATGAAATTCTATAATTGAAATCTGCTTTGTCTCCCACCCCATCCTGAAATAAGGTCTGTTCGCAGCTTACCTGTCTCACTTCCAATCAAAGGCTGGTTTGCAAAATGCTTGACAAAATCCTTCAAAGATGAGAATTCGTTAAAGCCAAATTTAAATGAATATCCAGTATATTCAACATGAAAATGTTTGACAGAGTCTTTGGCTCTGAAAGGAAAAAAAAGTGTTTAACATTATCGGAAAAATGAATATCTTTTTTGAAAGGACATATACTCTTTGTTAATAGCATCTTCGATAGCCCTTTCCAAGAACTGAGAATTACGACACAATCGTCAAAATCACCGGCAGTGTTATGGAGTATCCCTTTTTTCTTTTGGCAGATAATGCTGTTTTAAATTTTCCACTCTAATGCAAGACTAGAGATAATTCTCCCTACCAACTCCCCCACCTATGGAAAATGTCCTTGAACATTAGCTCACTTAAAAAAAAAAGTTGCTGTCGAGTCAATTTTGACTCATGGCAACCGATGTGTTACAGGGTAGAACTGCTCCATAGGGTTTCCTTGGCTGTAATCTTTATGGAAGCAGATGACCAGGCCTTTCTTCTGCAGTGCTGCTGGCTGGACTTGAACCACTAACCTTTTATGTTAGTAGGCAAGCACAAACCATTTGTGACACCCACTGAAAGAGTCTTTGGACATTAACTTTCTTAAGGGGCATGATATGAATGGTAGGTATTAAAGATGACAGAAATGGCATGCAGCACCCTTACCAAATTTCCCTCTTTTCTTAGGCCTCCTCCCTTACCTGTGTGACAGTCAGTCGGAATCCCGCTTCTATCATTTACTTAGATTTGTGTGCCCAACCCTTGCCCTCCCATTCCCATTTCATTGCCTGTAGAATAAAATATCAAATCCCCTACATTGTCATTTTCAGTGTCATTTTTGGAGTGTGGCAGAGTATTAAAAAAATAAATAAAAATACTTAGGCCCACTTTATCTGACCCCTCCCTATCTTTCTAGCCTTACCTCCCACCATTTCTCTCTATGACATGCATACTCCAACTTGGGCTGGCAGCAGCATCACCTGGAAGACTTATTAAAACCCAGATTAAAGGGCCCCATTGCCATAATTCCTGATTCAGTAGGTCTAGGGTGGGGCCTGAGAATTTGCATTCTCAACCCAGGTGATGGTGATGCTGATGTTGCTGGTCTGGGGTCCACACTTTGGGAACCGCTGCTCTGATCCAACTGGACCTACTACCCTCCAAGGAGCTGCTGCCCCTGTGTCTTAGCTTCTACTGATCTTTTCACCTGGAACGTTCTTCCACCTTGTTTCTGCTGTTCTGAATCCCAGATATCCATTAAGTTTCAGTTCAAATGCCACCTCCTCTGTCAAATAGGTGATACTTCCAGCTTGAGTTCATTACTTTTTCTCTTCCCAATGACTCAAACACTTACCTGCCCCTCTTTTGTGTCATTTACTGCAACTACTTTGTGTTATTTGTTTATGGTCTTATTGCCCCCCATGAAGCCATGCTCTCTGAGGACAAAGCTTTGGAATCGTCTATAATACTTGTCAAAGTGGCTGGCAGTGAGTGGGTCCTTCTAAATGTTTATTATTAAGGAATAAATGAATGAATGAAAACAACCATTCTCCTGAACTGGTCTGTGAGTCCTGTTACCTCTGCTATTTTTTTTTAAAGCATTTATGCTTTTGAGTTGATGATATTTACCCTCTCATTCAACTCAAATGTCTTCATTAAGTGTATGCTTAGCATACTTTGTTTTATACTAAGTAATCAGCGCTTGACTAACTAGCAGAAAGTTTGGCAGTTCGAGCCCGTCCAGAGATGCCTCAGAAGACAGTCCCAGAGCTCTACTTCTGAAAGGTTATAGCCTTGGGAACCCTATGGAACAATTATACTCTGCACACTTGGGGTCACATGAGTCAGAATCAACTCAACGACAACTAGCAACAATAACAACGAGCACTAAATTAAACGATGAACATTCATTCTCTTGGGTTCTATAAGTATTATAGTTAAGGTTTTGAGACAGCTTTGAGGTTCATAGAAAAACAAGGTAGGGGAATAAGGCAAATGATCGCTGGCAATCCAGGGAAGGCTCATCTAAAAATACCGAGACAGACTTTACTAACTCCTCAGGCTTTGTTTTGTGGCCAGAGAAATATCATGAAAATGCTCCATGACCCCTGGGTGTTAGATACTGGATCACATTCCTAAGTGCTTGCAATGGCAATCAGTGATTTATATTTTACACTTTTACATAGATGTAATGTCTATGCTACCTATTCTTAAGGAGCTTGCCCTAGTTGTTCAGATGAGACATATGTACAGGTAAGAAGTTAATTAACATCCTTTAATTCAATAATGCCATAGGTTTGTTCGAGATCTTTGGACGATTCATGCAATAAAGCATCTGCAGTCTAACCACATGGTGAACTTCATTTACCATTTGCTACTTTTTTTTTTTTTTTACTGATAAGAGAAAACATGGATCCCTGCTTCCAGCCAAACAGAACTCCATCTGTGGTTAATGATTTTCCCACCAAGGTGAGCAGGAAAGAAATGATAAAAACCTTTTTATGCCAGGTTAACTTGAGGGATTGCAACATAGGGAACTTGTGACTTTCTTCCAAGAGCAGATGGTGGTCCGATGGGAACGGTAATGCCACAATAGCAATTTGACTTTAATGGGTGGGTAGTCACGGGCAATATCATGGAGCCTTCACATCTTCTGTCTAAGCCAGGTGGAACTGCCCCAAAGCCAGGAAAGCTTTTGACATGTGAGTGGAAACCAGATAATGCTGACCTAGACCCACCCCCTACCCCTGGTTACCACTGGGTGAGATTACCCAGCCTCTCTCATCTAGGGGGCTGGATAGGAGGAAGGGGGTGGGGAGGGAAAACCCCGATGGGGCAATTGCTGCATTTGGCTGGGTTCCCGGCCAATGCCCTCATGCACAGCCACCACCCGCCTGTCAGTAGAGGCTTGCATGTTGCTATGCTGCTGAACAGGTTTCAGTGGAGTTTTCAGACTTGACAGACTAGGGCAAAAAGCCTGTGATCTACTTCCAAAATTCAGCCAGTGAAAACTGTATGGATCATAAAGGTACAATCTGCAATCCATCATGGGGATGGCACAGGACTGGGCACCATATGGTTCGGTTGTGCATGGGGTTGCTGTGAGCTGGGATGGGGTGGTGGGGGGGCACTCAATAGCAGTCAACAACAACAACAACCTGGTAGGAACTAGATTAATTTTCTTATCACGAGAGTGAAACAGAGCTTCAAGAAAGAAAGTCCATTTATAGGACAAATTAAAAGCTTATATTAATGCTTACATGATTTTGTGGTTGTGAAAGTTGTATAGCCACAAATCACTCTGATTTTCCAAAGAAAGCAATGGGTAGTAAAAAAGGCACTGGGCCAGTTTCAGGGGTTTGGGCTCTGGTGCTGTTTCTATCCCTGATTTATTCTGTTCAGGGCACTCCACCACTCTGGGTTTCAGTTTCTTCATCAGTAAGGCAAGAGATTTAGATTAAATAATTCATAAAATTTCCTCCAGCTGTAATTTTTTTTTTCTTTTTTGTGAATGGGTGGAGAAAGAATGTTTTAATAGCCTAATTAATGATTCAGAATTTGGGATCCTTTAACCTGGAGCTCCAGTAAGAGTCAGGAGAGTTTTGAAGTTTTGCAGTTTGAGTCTGATGATAATGTAGATACTCATACAGAGCCAGAGCAGGCTATGCTGAATTCACACAGTTCTGAGGTACCTACCTCACAGAGAGAGAGTACAGCCCAGTCCTTTCATTACTGTCCCTCAGCAGATAGCTTCCATCACGTCCATTGGAGAGAAGAAGAGCTTCCGCGGCGTGGCGGGTGAGGTTGCCATGATACCATCTAGGAAGGAAAGAGTAGCATTTCACTCAGGGCAAGACATTGGTGACTTCTCCTTTATTGGGTTTTTCATCTCAAAGAATGCTTTAGCAATACTCTCCATATGAGTAGCCCAGAGGCCAAGTTCTCAAACAAAATATTAGGACAAGGAAATCACTGGGTGAGGTTGAAGGCCAGAGCAGAGAGAGTTGGCAAAGAGCAGAGTTTCTTTATAAATAACCCATTGCCTTAGAGTCGGTTCAGACTTGTAGTGACCCTATAGGACAGAGTAGAACTGCCTCATAGGCTTTCCAAGGAGCAGCTGGTGGATTCGAGCTGTCGACCTTTTGGTTAGCAGCTGTAGCTCTTAACCACTGCCACCAGGGTGCCACTTTGTGAACAGAAATTTTAAACAAAGTACAAGACAGAAATAACCATCAGAGTAGGCCTTGACCTATTTTCTTTCTTTTTTGTCTCTCCCTCACATTCTCTTTTGCAAGCATAGTACCATTTCATGGAAGAACCACTGAAATATTAGACTAGAATCCACTGGCATGAGCATAAGGAATTAAGATTTTTATAATGAGATGCAAGCCTCATCAAATATTGTTTCAAACTGACAAATATCTGAAGAGTGAGGGAAAGTCCCAAGGAGATTCAAATTGATCCATACGTTTTTAATTTTTTTTTTTAGAAAAGGTAACATTTGTGGTTAAAAAAAAAAATCCAAATAATACAAAAGGGCATATAGTGAAAATAAAGCCTTTTTCTTGGTTCTCAAGTCCCGCAGCTCCTTTCCCCAGAGGATGCCAATGTTTCCTATTTTCCTGTGTTTCCTTCTAAAAGACCATGTATGCATCTAGAGACAATCAGGAGTCCCTGAGTAGTACAAACAGTTAACATGCTTGGCTGCTAATTGAAAGATTGAAGGTTCAAGTCCACCCAGAGGTGCCTCGGAAGAAAGGCCTGGCCATTTACTTCTGAAAAATCAGCCTTTGAAAACCCTATGGAGCAGTTTTACTCTGAAGCACGTGGGGTTGCCACGGGTTGGCGCTGACAGCAACTGGTTTAGAGGCATTCAAGTATGTCTTCCCTCCTAATTCTACGGAAATAAGAGCATTTTAGGTACTCTGCTCTGTACCTTGCTCCTGTCCCTTGATGACAGACCTTTCACATTCTTTTTAATGAAAACATAGAGACAGTCAAGTGTGGTTATTAGGCTTGTGGCCTCTAGAGGCAGTTTAGAACCAAAAACCAAACCCACTGCGTTCAAGTCAGTTCCAACTCATGGTGACCCCACATGTTTCAGAGTAAAATTATGCTCCACAGGGTTTTCAATGGCTGTAATCTTATGGAAGTAGATCACCAAACCTGTTGCCGTCGAGTTGATTCTGACTCATAGGGACCCTACAGGACAGAATAGAACCGTCCCATAGGGTTTCCAAGGCTGTAAATCGTTACGGAAGCAGATTGCCACATCTTTTTCCTTCGAAGTGAACTACAGACCTTTCGGTTAGCAGCTGAGTGCTTAAACACTGTGCCACCAGGGCTTCTTAGAGGTAGTTTTCCTGAATCCAAATCTAGGTGATAATTCTTACTAGCTGTATGACTTTGGGAAAGATACTTAACCAATCTGAGGTTTAGATCCTTCATCTTGCTGAAGGCCTATCATGAGTACTGCACGAGTTAACACAGGTGAGTGGGTCAACAGGCCTGGCAAATGGTAGTGCTAGTTGTTATCGTCGAGCCAATGAGATCCACAAAGGCATCATTTACTAGTTATCCTTTGTGGCATGATTTCCTTGTTGCTCAAGTAAAATTTTTTATTACTTTCGGTTTGGTTCAGATAACAAAAAGCTGGGTACTGGAGATAGTTGCTGACCCCAAGGAACTGACAGTCCTGGGCAATGGCAAGGAAGGGGAGACAGTTACACAAATAACGTCAATGTGATGGATTAAGTCCTATGAAAGAGGTGTGTAGAGTATATGAGAACTTTGAGGAAGAACCCTACTCTGCATTGATCCTAAAACATGAAGCATCAGCCTTAGCAATAAAGAATAAACATAAGACCATCTGTGGAAGGAAGTTTCTACATATGTCTCTGATCTATCTGCTTTCTAAATCTGCATTTCCTGATGTATGTTTCCTTAGCATATTTCCTCTTTTGGGCAAAGATGCCTCCATTCTGTACATATTTGCTAGCTAAAAGCAAAGGCATGGAAAAACATTTTTTAAGAACACTCCCTGAGTGATCTATCTATCCACAGAACATCCCCATTCATTGTACTGACTCCCAACAAGTTCAAGTCTGTGTACTGCAAAAGGCTTTCAAAGGACAATTAGGGGAGTTAAAAGTGTAGCTATAAAAAATTTCAGGTTCAGCTAAAGCCAAAATTCTGATTCTGCTAGAAGAAGTCTCTACAAGATTCCTAAAATAGTTTTTGTCAATACTTAATTTCAGGATCAACATTTCAGCATAAGATTCAGTTAGAGTCAGCAGACCATTTATTTGAAGCAATATTTGATCCAACAAATTCTAAAACAAAACGATTTGGAAATTTCTTTGAATTTTTTCAGTGAGATATGTGACCTATGTTTAAACCATTTACAGAATTCTCTTCATATTTAATTACAGTTTGATAGCACTTTCTTTTTACTAAGAATTTTTTTTACAATAATCCCTTAAGTAATGATCACATACCATAAGTACCTAAGAAATACTTGAGTATAAAGCAAGAAGATTGTATTGTGCTCTAAACAAAAAAAAACCAATTTCTGTTGAGTCAATTCTGACTCATAGTGACCCTATAGTACAGAGTATAACTGCCCCATAGGGTTTCCAAGGAGCAGCTGGTGGGTTTGAACTGCCAACCTTTTGGTTAGCAGCCATGCTTTTAACTGCTGTACTACCAGGACTCCTGCATTGTGCCCTAATTTAGAAAATCCTCAGACAGTATTAAATTTTGAGTGGCAGCTTCGCTTGAGTCAATATTGCCGTTTCCTAGGTTTTTAAGCAGCTCTGGGCCTGGATAAGCCTAATACAGAGCTTGGGAGACAGTCATCTACATATTATAATGCTGCAATGCAATGAGAATCCTCATTTCCCCAATAACTATTCCACAAAAGCCTAACCTTCTCCTTTTAATTGAGTTAAATATTCCCTTCCTAGTATCTTTTTTTTTTTAATCATGGTGAAAATATACACAACAAAACATAAACCAATTCAACAATTCCTACATGTATAACTCAGTGACCTTGATTATATTCTTCAAGTTGTCTCCTAGCCTTCTTTTAATGAGCATATCTTCCAGGAGAATGAATATAGATCCAATAACATTCTGCACCCTTTGTAGGAAAAAATTCACGTTTGGGAAGGATGGTTCAAGACCCTCTTTCATAAAAAGCTAAAGGTTACATATAGGGTTAAGTTGGTAGTTTTCCCATAACTAAGCTTCCCCACCTCCAACCGTTCAGATTTATAAATCTTTACTTATTAAGCTTCAAATATGTGCAAAACATTGTACAAAGCATTGGGCTAGGCAGGTCAACGGCAACAAAAATGAAAAAGCCCCAGGTTGGCCTTCAAGAAGCCATTAATCTAGGCAGCAGGATAAAGCAAGTACACTGAAGACTATATCCAAGAGAGTATAAGGTAATACCGCTGGGAGATTCTAGATAGAAAGGTTAAAACCAGGTTCCTTGAAGGCATCAACACCTGAGTTGGCCTTGAAGAACACATACATTATTGTTTTAAGTGTTTATTATGTTTCGTGCATCATGAAACATATGTTGTAAAAATTAAAATATATACATATAAAGAAAAGAAAGTGAAAGTCTTTCACAGAAGGGGAAATAAACAGTCTCATTACGAACCAGAGATGAAAACTAATACAACAATGTCATATTTTTTATCTACCAGATTGTCTAAGATTGAAAATTTAGACAGTGTTAAGTACTGGAGAAATTTGGGGGTAATGGATATTATCATCCACTGTTGGTAGGGTCAAAGTTGGAGGGAATAGAATGAACAGAAGAGTTCAGTAGAGTATCAGGATACAAGGCAAACATACAAAAATCAGTTGGATTCCTCTACACCAACAAAAAGAACATCTAAGAGAAAATCATCAAATCAATAACATACTTAGGAATAAATCTTACCAGAGACGTAAAAGATCTATACAAAGAAAACTACAAGACACTACTGCAAGAAACCAAGAGACCTCCATAAGTGGAAAAACGTACCTTGCTCTTGGATAGGAAGACTCAACATTGTGAAAATGTCTATTCTACCAAAAGCAATCTATAAATACAATGCAATTCTGATCCAAATTCTAATGACATTTTTTAATGAGATGGAGAAACAAATCACCAACTTCATATGGAAGGGAAAGAAGCCCCGGATAAGTAAAGCATTACTGAAAAAGAAGAACAAAGTGGGAGGCTGCACACGACCTGATTTTAGAGCCTATTATACTGCCACAGTAGTTGTAACATCCTGGTACTGGTATAACAATAAATACATGGACCAACGGAACAGAGTTAAGAATACAGACATAAATCTATCCACATATGAACAACTTGTATTTGACAGAGGAACAAAGTCAGTTAAATGGGGAAAGACAGTCTTTTTAACAAATGGTGCTGGCATAACTGGATATCCACCTGCGAAAAATGAAACAAGACCCATACCTCGCACCATGCACAGAAGCAAACTCAAAATGGATCAAAGACCTAAAAATAAAATCTAATATGGTAAAGATCATGGAAGAAAAAATAGGGACAATGTTAGGAGCCCTAATACATGGTATAAACAGTATATAAACATTACTAACAATGCACAAACACCAGAAGAGAAACTAGATAACTGGGAACTCCTAAAAATCGAAAACTTATGCTCATGCAAAGACTTCACCAAAAGAGTAAAAAGATTACCTACACACTGGGCGAGAGTTTTTAGCTCTGACATTTCCGATCAGTGTCTGATCTCTAAAATCTACATGATAGTGCAAAAACTCAACAACAAAAAGACAACCCAATTAAACAAGAGGCAAAGGATATGAACAAGCACTTCACTAAGACAGCCAGGTAGCTAACAGATACATGAGGAAATGCTCACTATCATTAGTCATTAGAGAAATGCAAATCAAAACTACAACGAGATTCCATCTCACTCCAACAAACCAAATCAAAACCAAACCCAGTGCCATTGAGTCAATTCCAACTCACAACGACCCTATAGGACAGAGTAGAACTGCCCCATAGAGTTTCCAAGGAGAGCCTGGTGGATTTGAACTGCTGACCCTTTGGTTAGCAGCCATAGCACTTAACCACTACGCCACCAGGGTTTCCTCACTCCAACAAGGCTGGCATTAATCCAAAAAACACAAAATAATAAATGTTGGAGAGGCTCTGGAGAGACTGGAACACTGATACACTGCCGGTGGGAATGTAAAATGGTACAACCACATTGGAAATCAATTTGGCGCACACCCACGTTCACTGCAGCACTGTTTACAATAGCAAAAAGATGGAAGCAACCAAGGTGCCCATCAATGGATGAATGGATAAATAAATTATGGTATATTCACACAATGGAATACTGCCCATCGATAAGGAATAATGGTGAATCCATGAAAGGTTTCATAATATGGAGGAACCTGGAAGGCATTATGCTGAGTGAAATTAGTCGGTTGCAAAAGGACAAATATTGTATAAGACCACTATTATAAGAGCTCAATAAATAGTTTAAAGAGAGACGAAAATAGTCTTTGGTGGTTATGAGAGTGGGGAGGGAGGGAGGGAGAGGGGTATTCACTAATTAGGTAGTAGACAAGAACTACTTTAGGTGAAGGGAAAGACAACACACAATACAGGAGAGGTCAGCACAACTGAACTAAACCAAAAGCAAAGAAGTTCCCTGAATAAACCAAATGCTTCAAAGGCCAGCATAGCAGCGGCAAGGGTTTGGGGACCATGGTTTCAGGGGACATCTAGGTCAATTGGCATAATAAAATCTACTAAGAAAACACTGCATCCCACTTTGGAGAGTGGCATCTGGGGTCTTAAATGCTAGCAAGCAGCCATCTAAGATGCATCAATTGGTCTCAGCCCACCTGGAGCAAAGAAGAATGAAGAACACCAAGGACACAAGGTGATTATGAGCCCAAGAGACAGAAAGGGCCACATAAATCAGAGACTACATCAGCCTGAGAGCGGAAGAACTAGATGGTGCCCTACTAACACTGATGACTGCCCTGACAGGGAACACAACAGAGAATCCCTGAAGGAGCAGGAGACAGTGGGATGCAGACCTTAATTTCTCATAAAAGACCAGACTTCATGGTCTGACTGAGACTAGAAGGACCCTCGTGGTCATGGTCCCCAGACCTTCTGTTAGCCCAAAACAGGAACCATTCCCAAAGCCAACTCTTCAGACAGGGATTGAACTGGAGTATAAGATAGAAAATGATACTGGTAAGGAGTGAGCTCCTTGGGTCAAGGAGACACATGAGACTATGTGGGTAGCTCCTGTCTGGAGGCGAAATGAGAAGGCACAACGGGGCAGAAGCTGGCTGAATGGACACAGAAATATAGGGTGGACAAAAGAGTGTGCTGTCCCATTAGGGGGAGAGCAACTAGGAGTGTATAGCAAGGTGTATATAAATTTTTGTATGACACTAACTTGATTTGTAAACTCACTTAAAGCACAATAAAAATTATTAAAAAAAAAAGTTGGAGAAAATTAGTGTAACTGAGGAGCCCTGGTGGTGCAGTGGTTAAGAGCTCAGGCTGCTAACCCAAAGGTTGGCAGTTTGAACCTACCAGCTTCTTCTGGGAAGCCCTATGGGGCAGTTCTACCCTGTCCTATAGGGTGGCTATGAATCAGAATTGACTCAAGGGCAATGGGGTTTTTTGCAGATCCTAGCAGCGTGTTTGCTGAACGTCATCAATTCAAATAGTATTTAAGATTAGTCTCTGCACACGAAAATTTAAAATTCCCTGAATCTTACAGCTCATATATGGAAAAAGCTTAAGAGACCTTCCTGAATTTGCCACCAATCTTAGAAACCTCATTATTAATATCATGTTGTGAAGCTGAAGATAATTTTTCTACACTAGCAATAATTTTTAAAAGCATTCTAGACAAAAGACTGAGTCATTGTTCTATTTTCCGTAGAGAAAATAAAACTATATGAAGAGTCCATCAAAGAAAATGAGCTAAAAATACAGAGAAAAAAATATTGTAGTAGGGGTATGTTAAACAATTAACTAATGAAAATAATTTTCTGGTTTTGCAATGTTTGTCATGTATGCCAGCTTTTTATGTTTATATTTTTTGTCATTTCTCCTTCCAAATAAATATTCCTTTCTTATTTTATTTTTAGTAATTGTGTATATATTATAAATATTCAGGGGGATATTTTGAAAAATAAACTGTACCATACTGTGTTGGAACTAGTTTTCCTGACTTAACAATATATCTTAAAATCTATCTACTTTGATGTATGTGTGTGTGTGTGTGCGTGTGTGTGTACAACATCTTCAGTTTCTCAGTGGGGGTGCAATTGGCTTTCAAGAGGGACAGCTTCTGTTTTTTCATTTTATGAGCCTCTCATTTTCATGTAATGAGTGACTTCATTACTGAGGTAAAAGGTGTCCAGGGGCCATACTCTCAGGGTTTCTCCAGTCTGTCAGACCAGTGAGTCTGCTAGAGTTTGCAAAAGGGTCCCTGAGGCTGAAGCTTCAATAGCTTCACAGTACTCACCTCTGAAGATTACAAAAGTCACGAATGCTTTTTTACTTTTAAAAAATTAAACAATTAAAAAATGTTTAAATTAGAAAGTAAAAAAAAAAAAAAGGGCAGTTGTCATGGAGTCGACTCTTTAACTCCTGGCAACACCATGTGTGTCAGAGTAGTACCGTGCTCCATAAAGTTTTCAATGGCTGATTTTTTAGAAATAGATTGCCAGGCCTTTCTTCTGAGGTACCTCTGGGTGGACTTGAGCCTCCAATCTTTTGGTTAGCAGCTGAATGTCTTAACCTTTTGCACCACCCAAGGACTCCTAACATGTAAAAGCTACTTGTAATACCGCTTCTAGAGAAAACTGCAGCCATTAGCTTGGTTTATATTCTTTTTAATTTTTGTCCAGTGTTTGAATTACATCTAAACCCTCTCAAGACTCTTGGTCCAATTTTGCCTACATTTTGCTAATAATGAGGAGGAGCCCACTACTTGTACAGGCAAGCTTATTCCAAACTTCCATGATTGATAGACAGAAAACTCTTGCTTACATTGAATTGACGTTTCCTGCTGTATATCTTTCAACAGAGGGTCCCAGAGTTACCTCTTGGAGTTATATAAATAATACCTATACAAGTAGTTGAAAGCATTTAGCATGCACTCTCTTCTCTTTGTATCATCTTTAACTTCCACTTTTATAACATGCTTTTAGTCCCTTTACCACCCAAGGACTTTGTCACCCACGAACCTTATCTCCTCTGACACTGCCCAGTTTTTTAAATTGATCTTAAAGGTGAGATCTGGCCCGTACAAAACAAAGCAGCACCCCCTTACTACTGGGCACACTTAAGGCCTCTTGAGGCTGCGGTCCGTTTCTTCACAGTTACATCACCCTGCTGTATCATTCTGATTTCACTGTTGATGAAAAGCCATGATTAAGTCATTTTCCTCTGCAGCTCTGTCATGGCTCCTCCAGCTGCACTTAGAAGGCTGATGTTTGTAGAATTAATTACAATAAGAAACTTCTTTATTACCGGGAAAAGCCAAATGAATAGGCATGCTAATGACCAGTAAACTTGAATCGTAAAGATCACTGTGGTGCCAGTGAGAATGTGGATGACTGTTATTTATTAGCTATGTGACCTCCCCTTTCCCTCCACACACAAGTAACCACCTCAGTTTTCTTGTGCTCAACTGCTAATTGAAAGGTGGTTTGAATCCAGCCCTTGGTGCCATGGAAGAAAGGCCTGGCAATCTGTTTATGTAAAGATTACAGCCAAGAAGATCCTGTGGAGCTCAGTTCTACTCTGTAACACATGAGATCACCATGAGTCAGAATCGACTCAATGGTAACAGTCTTTTTTTGTTATTTTTTATGGTGACCAGTAATAATAACACACACTTTGGACCTGTGGAGCCCTGGAGGCACAGTGGTTAAGCATTCTGCTGCCAACCAGAAGGTTGGCAGTTCAAATCTACCAGCCACTCCTTGGAAACCTTATGAGACAGTTCCACTCTGTCCTATAGTGTTGCTATGAGTCAGAATTAACACGATGGCAACGAGTTTGGGTATTTTGGTTTTGGAAAAGTTATCAGGAGGGACCAGTCCCTGGAGAAAGAAATCATGCTTGGTAGAGAGTCAGTGAAAGAGAGGAAGATCCTCAATGAGATGGATTGACACAGTGGCTGCAACAATGGGCTCAAGCATAGCAACAATTGTGAGGATGGTACAGGAACATGGCAGTATTTCATTCTGTTATACATAGAACCACTGTAACTGGAGCCAACTTGACAGCACCTAACAACAACAGTAATAATAACTAAAAAAAAAAAGCCTTTTTTTCATGTATTGGTATGCTGCCATCTTTTATAAACATTTTACATGATTCTATTAACTTTATAGAAGGTAATAGACTATGAACTTTGCTGAATTAGCCAATATGTTATGAATATTCCCGTCACTGTGCTGGGTGCTAGGAATATATGCGCATGCGGTATGGAGAAAGGCTCTTTTTCTTAAAACTAAAAAAAGAAAAAAAGAAACTTTTTGGTCTCATTTTCCCTGAAGAAGTAAAAAAGAGCAAGCGACTCTATTCTTTATAACAATACTCTTGAAGCAATGCTATATTCTCCTTTTTCCCCAAGGCCAACACATTGCTGTAATTACGTCTCCAAGAAGAGCAGAGACTAATCAAGCTTAAAAACAAAGAGATTATCATAACCAGCAGTTGACCTCGGAAGAAAGAGTGGTGTTATCCTTTCCGTGATACAGTAATAAATTAGGAGACACACACCCACTAAAGAATTTTCATAGCTGCCTCTCAATAAAGGTACAGGAAATAAGCTCAACCACAGAGAAAGCAGGAGTTCTTAGGTGGTACAAACCACTCGGCTGCTAACCAAAGGCTGGAAGTTTGAATCCACCCAGAGGTACCTCGGAAGAAAGGCCTAATGAGCCGCTTCCAAAAAATCAGCCATTGAAAACCCCATGGAGCATAGTTCTATCCTGACACATATGGGGGGTCACTATGAGTTGGAGTTGACTCAGTGGCAACTGGTCTGATTTACAGAGAACGGGGACAAAGGTAGATCCAGAAAGCTGGTCCTCAGCTCATTCCTCCTCTCCTTTCATTACAGTGCCTCTTCATGCTGGAATACTCTGGGCAATTGCTCCGGTATATTGGAGTCTTCATAGCTTCTTATCCCATTAGGCCTTATTGTCTTAACTTGCTGTCCTTTACAGGAGAAGCTTTCAAACGTTTTGGATCACCCCACAGTATAAAATACATTTTATGTCACTCTCCATACATATGCACAAAAATACATCACAAACACACACATAAAATGTTACAGGAAATGATATTTATCCTTCCATATGCAATGTACTTAAATATTTTCTTTTTTATTATTTTTTAAAAATATTGTTGCCTACTGAATTGACTTTAAGACCACTGAAGAGCTGTAGCTGCTGTCTGAAGTACCAAGTCAAGCCTTGCAGCTCAAAGTGTGGAGTGGCAGCACCAGCATCATCTGGGATCTTGTCAAAAATGTATTCTCAGGGCCCACCCTAGACCCTGCTGAATTATAATCTGGATTTATCAAGACCCCAGAGTGATTATTATGCTGTTTAAAGTTTGAGAAGCACAGATGTGAAGGACTCTTGGTCCTAAAAACTTTAATTCATTTCAATAACCTTGATGGTTTGAGTTCAGTGATTGGCATGTGAAGGTGAGGGCACAGGGAGCAAAGCAAGGCACTAAGTGCCTTTACAATACCAGTGGGGAAGGCAAGGGAAGAATTTACAAGTTAATATAGAAAATCAGCAAATAGCTGCCATCTTAATGATATGAACAGTACACGGTTTAGGAGAAGGAGCTCACAGAGGACTAGAATGATCAAGAAGAGCTTCATGAGCTGGGGCTTAAAAAATGAATCTAGTTCTCATTAGAGAGTGCGAACAAAGGGAATTTCCAGGTGAGGCATGGCATAAGCAAAGGCAGTGAGGCTGAAGCATGAATGGCTAGCTGCAACGGTCTATGTTGGAGAGTAATGCAACATAATTTTGGAGGAACAGGTGGGCACCAAAAGTAATCTTGCATTTTAAAGCATGAATCCCATGACCATTTAGATGGTGTTTCTCGATGACATATTTTTCTTATTCTTGACAGGAAAAAGAAATGACATAGAACCTAGACTCTGTCGTATCAGAGTTATAAAGAGGACATACACTCAGACCCAGTGCAAGAACAGAAACTCCAGATTGTATGAAAACAGCTAAAAAGCCCTGTAGCAAAACAGTCAACCAAAGCTGCTCTTTTTTCGGAAGATTTTCTCTTTTCTTTTTTGATTTTCAAAATTACTCTCAGTTTTGAGTGACAGTGACTGACCCTCTGAACTATCTAGACCAAACATGGGAAATGCATGACATACAATATCACTTCCTTTTTCTAAAGCCATGGACAACATAACTAATTGATATGTCTTCTTTCTTGATGAACCTAGACTGGGCCTCAGAATCCTTCTGAACACAACAGTGACAGAACAAAAGATGAATCTGTTAGGCATTCCCATTCTAAGCAGTCTTTACTTGGGTTCATCTATCTTGAGTCAGTTCATGGGATTTCTTAGCTGCTGATTTCATTTTGTTCATTTTTTCATAGAGTTGGTGCTAGGTATTTCCATTTTGTGGAAAATTACAGCTCTTAACTCTTACAAATCATAGATTTAGGATAAGGAAATATCTTATTTAGCTCAATAGCTATCAGTGCCGCAATCTGTATTCAAGTAAGGTTGTGGCATATCTAAAACAAGACGTTGTTGTTGTTAGGTGCCGTCGAGTTGATTTTGATTTATAGGGACTACATGTGACAGAGTAGAACTGTCTGTCCCATGGGGTTTCCTAGGCTGTAATCTTTACAGGAGCAGATCACCAGGTCTTTCTCCATGGCACTGTTGAGTGGGTTTGAACCACCAAGTTTTCAGTTAGCAGCTGAGTGCTTAATTGTTGTGCCACCAGAGAACCTTAAAACAAGATGATATTGTCCATATAGGCATGTTAAGACCCATATTCACAAATGTGGGCTTCTCATTCCACTAATCACAGTCATGGACCCTGTCCAAGTAGAGAGGACAAAGCAGAGGCCTTGCCGAGGATTTTGAAAATTTTGATAAGGCTTCTTGGGGTCCCTGAATGATGTAAATGGTTAAACACTTGACTATTAACCAAAAGGTTGATGGTTCAAATCTACTCAGAGGTGCCTCAAGAGAAAGCCTTGGTGATCTGCTTCTGACAGCAACTGTTTTTCCTTTTGGATAAGGCCTCAGCCAGGAGTAGCATGATGTATAGGTAAAGCCGAGGAAAGGCCCCTTCCACTGTCTTTCCAACAGGAAGGTTTCTGTGACAGAACCGGACTGTCTGTGGCTTTCCATATCACCATTCTAAATGCCTGCATTTATGCATGCTAACAAGCCAAGAAAAATGCTGAGGCCAGCTGCCCTAGGTTTCTGGAAACATGCCTGAGTGATGGCAGAGGCAGAGAATGTGAGGATCTCGTCAAACAATAAATGAAAGGCAGTTCCAGTTTTTCTGGTGGGCGTCAAGGCTCTGCTAAGGAAAACAGGACTGGAAGGGAGAAGAGAATTCTGTGGGAGTTGGAGACCAGGATAAACTTGTTCTTGAAGGAGTCTGAGGAATGAGGCAAAAAGTTCTAAGGATGAAAACACAGAGACAGACTGAGACAGAGAGAGACAGAGACTCAGAGATGCAGAGACTTGGAGTGACACAAAGAGTCAGAGGCACAAAAGTCAAAGAGCTGTGAATAGAGATAGACTCAAAACTGGGAGAAACAGACAGGCAAGCAGGCCTCACATAGATAACCAAAAGCACATAGAGGCAGTGATTTAGGCAACACAAACACAGGCTCAAAGAGAACCAGGAGACAGAAGCAGAGAAACAGGAGAGAGATGTAGGCATATAAAGAGAGACCCACAGACCCAGACTGGGAGATGGAACAGCATACCCATAGAAGTTGGAGACAGATTTGGAGAGACAAAAGGGACAGAGCCACTGATGAGGGCAGGGGTGGGGGGAAGGAATTGCAAATAGCATCTCATTCCAGCAGAGTTCTTTCTATTCAGTTCCCAGGTCAGTCTGCACAGTGCAGGAATGGGCGCAAGGCCAAAAGGGCATCACTGCTCCCCCAAGGTGGCTGGGGCTCAGGGAATGTTTGTTTCAGACTGGGAACAAAAGTTTGGAGATCATCTAGAAAAAAGACTTTGTGGATAGGAACTTGAGGAGGCCTAGAATGGCTGGGCAGAGATTCAAAACCAAAGGTTCTCTTGGGAGGACTCATCTCCCAGCAGAATCAAGCTTGACTCTGCTGTTTCTCTGGTTAGCTCATAAAAGTGCTGCTTCAGGGTGATTATCTTTAGGCTATGGTTACCATTGACAACTGACCATTGAAGGGTGGTACAGGCGATATTGATGGCCACTTTCAGGAAACTTCAGGTAAAGGAAGGAGCTCTAAACTTTGGCCAATGTAAAAAAATACAGGCAGATCCTTGTTTCATGAATCATCTCTTCTCCGTTCATGGCTCAGATGATACCTTAACCAACTTCAATTTGTCCCACCAGCAAAAATCTTTGGGCATAAGGGGACCTAAGTGAGTCTGAGGGTGATTAGTGCAAATATGTCACCAGTGCTGGTATAGCAGGGAGCCCACTGGCTGAAAGAACTCTGAAGTCTTGAGTTCTGGTTTTGACTTTGACCCCAATTGGGGCAATTCAGCACATTTAAACATCTGCTCTGTGTCAAGCGCTGGGCTTGGATGAAGCAGACAGATATGAATAATCTACAGCCCTGCTGCCAAGGAGGTCACTGTCAAAATGAGCTTACTGTGCTCTAGTCTAGAGCAAGCTGCCAAAGCTTTAGCACCTCAGGACTGATACCTGCAAATATTTCTAAGATTACCTGGAGAATCAACACAAAACATATGCTCAGCTATTAGTGAATCAAAACCTTAGGAGCAGTAACATGAAACCCAGGCAACTTCAGAAAATTATAGTGATAAAGCAAGCAAAGAAGGAATAGAAGATATTTGAGAGACACTGTGGTTTTCAAAGTTTCCTTGATACCATTTTGTAAAATATACACAAAAGCAGTAGAACTAGTTCTTGTTTGGATTAGAATCACTTATTGTGGTTTAGCTCAATGGAATGACTGGCTTTCACCCTGTTCCTTCCTTGCTCCTCCCTGGTCATGGCTCTGGTCTAGTCTCTTACCCATTCACTAGTCATTTACTCCTGTAAATGTGTTCACTAATGAGTTTTCCTGGCTCTGGATCCACCACCACCATCATGCTCAAGCTATCAGACTAATCTTCCTAAAATCAAAACATGATGGCCATGTAACTTCCCATTCCTACAAACATCCTAGGATTCCAAAACAACAATTGACCAAAGTTCTATCTCCTAATCTATTTAAGGCCCTCTGGAATCTGGACTGACCCAGGTTTAATGTAGGGAAACAGGTTAACCCAGGAAAGACCAGACCCAGATGATGGAAAAATATCCTACCGGGAAGCAAAAGTAAGATTATATGTACAGTATGTTCACAATTCAATCTTCCTCTCTTTCTGTCTGTGTGTATGAGTTTACAGAAAATATTTATAAAAGTCTAGAAAGAAGTCAAATAAAAGTGTCCTTTCTGTTGGAAATACCTGACTTTCTTGGTGCTTTTCTTTATTTCCCAAATTTTCTATAATTACTATCATTAATACTACTTTAACTGTTTATTATGAATAATTTCACACATACAGGAAAGTAGAAAATAGTACCCACATACTCATTTTAGGTAGAATAACTTCTAACATTTTTCTGTATTTTCTTTATATATTTTTAGGTGAACGGTTTTAAAGAAAATTACAGCTATCATGACATTTTAGTCCTAAGTAATACAGCCTACATTGTAAAATATAGTTAAAAATATTTTTAAACAAAGAAGGTCTAACAAAAGATAATGGGGGCAGGTCCTAGCAGCAAGGAGCTAGGCATAGCATGACCACAGAGAATCTGGAGGTGAGCCAGCAACGTATTATGACCCAGCTACGTGGATTGTTGTTGGTTTCAGGCAGGTTTGTATCAGGGAGTAGGAGCCGGAAATGCATGGGGTTAGAATAGAAATTTATCCTTTAAGGGAGCTTAAAAAAAAAAAAAATAAGGCTAAGAGCATGATTATGAAACCAGAGACTAGAGTAGGAAAGCCAGGTGAAAGCTTTCTCACAGAGCAAGGCAGGAGGTAGAGACCAGAACAAGGTTGACTGAACACTGATTACTCAAACCTCCAGTGTGGGGTCTCTTCATCCCCTGATTAGGTACAAGATGGAGTCCAAGGCCCGGGAGGGTCTGAGTCAACCTGGTCTCTTTTTATTTTCTAAATACTCATTGTGATTTGCCATTTTTACCCATTTACTCATGCTATTTTTTCTTTGTGAAGTGTCATCTTTTTGCCTTCAACTGACAAAAATAGTACTGGTTCAAATGCCATCTTCTTCACTTCAGTGATCCTCCTTCCTGCCTGCCATTTGTAGTGTGTTTTTATCGTCTATACATTGTGATGGCCCTCGGCTTACAACACCCTGCATTCTAACTATACATGCAGTGTATTGTCTGTCCTCTGTATTGCAGGCCTCTAGAGGGGGCAGCCATTTCTTCTTTATGTCAGTATCCCCTACACTGCCTTATATAATGTCATCATTCAACAGATTGATTTATGAATGAATGGAAAAATGAATGGATGAAACAAAGTGACCCCGCCCAAATGTGAAGAACCTGTGTGGGCAGATTTCCACACGCAAGTGGGAGGAAGCCACCATCACCCATAGGAGGAACAGAAAAACACGACAACTGAAGAGGAAACTCACTCAAGCCAAGGAGAGACCAAACTGTACACAGTTGCACACTATCATCCAGCCACCGGAGAATCACCTTCCTCTTTTAGAATCCAAGATTACAGAATTGTGTGCAGAAAGGGAACCAACTTTATTGCTCTAGTTGGCATGCTACTCTGGTAAATGGGTTCCATTAAAGTTTTGAATTTATTATATTTTTCTTAGCCTATTTAATTTCCCTAACTCTGAAATCTACACAAAATTCAATAAGGTTTGATCAATTAGGATATTGGCTTGGCTTTGTGGGCTTGTGTATACGTATTATGTGAAGAAGAGAAAGAATAATATCTTTTAGGAATAAAGTTTTTGGTAGTAGTAACCACAGAACCTTCTATTTTTCTCTTAGTACACATTAGCATTAATAAGCAGTGCTTGTGTAATAAGAAGACAGAAACAAAAACAAAAGAAAAACCCAGTTGCTGTTGAGTTGCTTTCGACTTGTAACAACCCCATGTGCGTCAGAGTAGAACCATGCTCCACAAAGTTGTCAATGGATGATTTTTCAGGAGCAGGTCACTAGGTCTTTCTTCAGAGGTGCCTCTGGGTGGACTTGAACTGCAAACCTATAATCTGCAGCCTAGAGCTTTAACCATTTGCACTACCCAGGGACTCCAAGAAGAGAGAAGTTCGATGAAAAACTGAAAGAAACATTAGTGATTAAGTATGTACACTTGGAGCAAAACTCCTGGGCTTGACGGTTTACTAGTATTATAACCTTAGGCATATGATAAAAGCTCTGTCCTTCAGCTTTGTCATCTGTAAATGTGGATGACCTTAGTAATGGCACTTACCTCAATGCGCTGCTGTGGGAATGAAATCAGTTCATAAGTGCAAAGGGATTAAAATAGTGCCTGGCACATGGTAAGCATCCAACATAACTAATTGTCATTATTAGAACATGTCATCTTTGCTTTGGTGAGTTCTGTAAAGCAGCATCACACAGTGGTGAGAGCATCAGCTTTGGGGTAAGTCAGGTCTAGGTGTGTCTCTCAGTTCTAACATTTAACAGGTCTAAGATCCCGACATTCACTTAACTTGTTTGAAGTTACCTCTGCATCTATTAAATGAGCATAATAATAAAGTGTTATCGTGAAAGCTAAATGATGGAATGTACACGAAAGGCATGGTGCTGGCACACAGTAGGTGACCAATAAATATTGACTCATTTTTTTTTTTTTTATCACAACAGGAAGGCAACCAGATTTGGTAGAATGACCATGGACTTAGACCCAAATACTCTGGGGCTTCAGGCAACCTGACTTCTCTGCTCTTACAGACTCTCCTCATCTTTAAAGGCAGAAAACTAATGCCTGTTGAAGATGGAAGCTAATATAGTGAACACTGTGAAAGCCAGAACTTGATGGGTCTGCCTTGTTTTTCCGGGTCTTGCCGAGTTTTCTGCCTTTGACAGGGTGCAGTCTTACCACTTTTCTATCACTCGTTTTAGTGGAAAATATTTGAGTTTTCCTTCTCTGACAGGTTTCTGCCTTACACAGGTTCTGGCTTTTGCAGGTTTTATTGTGTATGCAAAATCTCTACCTCATAATAGGGGCTTATTTTGGTAATTATCTTCTATCAGCAAACCACCATCTGAGGGCCAGTTCCCGCCTGCCACCTGTTTGTACGTGGACTGCCAGCTAAGGATGGTTTTACATTTTTAAGTGGTTGGAAAAAAAAATCAAGAAAATTTTGCAACTCATGAAAATTTCAGTGTCCATAAATACAGTTTTCTTTAATTTTTTTATTTTTAACACTGTCGTGCTCATCTGTTTCTTTATTGGTCCATGACGTCTTTCACATGGCATTGGCAGATGTGAATGGTTGCGATAGAGTTCGTAAGCAAAACCTAAACTATTATCTGGCCCCTTACAGAACAAGTTTGCTGACTCCTGATCTATTCTAACCCTCTTTCATTTGTGAAGATTAAGGAGCAAAGAATTAAAGACTTTTTGATTTATTATTTTAAATATCCAGATCTTAGAATCCAGTTTCTTGACTCTGGCTGACAAAGCCAGACATTTTGGTTCTTTTTTTTTTAATAGATTTTGAGATGTAGGAAAATATATATAACAAACGGGATATTTGTTATATTTATCACTTTAAAGAATATGTCTGACAGGGTCGTTTGAATATCTACCTTAAAAGAATTGTAAAATGTTTTTATTTTTGTGTCTGCAGTTACATAGTTTAACTTGTAGGAACATTTGTTATAGGTGAAGAAATACTAGAATTTTAAATATTTAATTGGCTAGCAATTCTATGCCAGTTTATTACTTAGATGATGTCTCTAGTGTATTACTTGTTTTATTTCCCCTGTCTCTTCATTTTGAAAGCAACAGCTTGACCACAGTTCCTCCAACTCTTGCTTCTCACCTGCCATTCTCTACACCCCATTTGCCTCTTAGCCTTGTCTCTACTTGCCACCTTCTCCCCAAAATCTCACACTGCCAAAGCATGACTGAAGCTGAACAACAATTTAAGACGATTTTATTTCTGCTATGTTTTTAGACACTGATAAAGTACTTAAAAAATGGAAACCCTGGTGGCGTAGTGGTGAAGAGCTGCAGCTGCTAACAAAAAGGTTGGCAGTTCAAATCCACTAGGCACTCCTTGGAAACTCTATGGGGGAGTTCTACTCTGACCTATAGGTTAGCTATGAGTTGGAATCGACTTGAAGGCAATGCTTTGTTTTTTTTTTTTTTTCACCGTACTTAAGTACATTGATACATTTAGGATGAAAGAAAATACACATTTTTAGACTGATATTCTAAAATGAGATAGAGAAATGCATATGAGTTGCTTGATTTAGATACTTTAGAAAATAATAAACCTGTGTTCTGAGTAAGTTGTCTATGTCCTAGAAAAGCAAGTGTTGGGATTTGCTGCAATTCAGAATTCAATTTGCAGAACATACATATTCCAAGAAAGAAATTAGAGATCAAAGAACAATGACAAGCTTAGGATACCTGTCTAATTTAACCACTAAATTATCTGTTTATATCTATCAGGAATATATATACACATAAGAATTTACCAACTATTCAGATAACCTATTTTTTTTAAAAAATGAAGTTATTAAAACCAGCCACCTTTTATTAACTAACCACATCAAATCATTTTGTTTTTATTGAACTTTTTTAAAAAACTGAATTAATCAGAAGTTTTGGTACAGATTATATGTCACCAGTAGGTTAACGATTCCAAGAAAAAGAGTTTCATTTATATTGAGTTTCACCTCCCAAGGACTCATCTCACCTATAGTAGCCTGGGAATATAGATTACCAAGCACATAAGAATTACAGGTTAATGATTCAATAAGTCTCTGAGTGATAGCCCAAGAGCCTGGCTTTAGTGCCTTGACTTTGTGACACCTATTTTGGATGCTCAGAAGGGCAGAGAGACCCAGGAACACTGATTTCCCAATAAAAGATTACTAAAGGAGTTCCCAGGTGCCATAAACAATTAAAACACTCGGCTGCTAACTGAAAGGTTGGAGGTTGGAGGTTGGAGGATGGAGTTCACCCGTAGGTGCCTCAGAAGAAAGCCTGGTGATTTACTTCCAAAGCTTACAGCCATTGAAAACTCTATGGAGCACAGTTCTGCTTGACATACATGAGGTCACTGTGTGTCGGAATCAACTCAAGAGCAAAATTTTTTTTTTTAATTTATCAAAAATTCTAGCTGTTGTATCTGATGTATCATATGAAGGTACAGTTCAATTGGAAGACCTCAACTTTTAAACCAAAAGACAGGCAGTATTGAGAACTTTCATGATAATAAACACTAAAATGTGCAATTTTTGCACTCTTAATGCAGATAGATTTCATTCTTATTTCATCTTTCCTTTGGTTAAGAAAACAGGCTTTGAAGGGTTGGAATCCCAGCTCTGCTATTCAATTGATGTGTGGCAAGTTATTCAACCCTGTGGTGCCCATTTTCTATGTTCCTAAGATGAAAATGATAAGAGTTTCTATGTCCTTGGGTTGTTGCGAAGATTTAGAGCTATGAATCAAGACAAAAAGGCCAGGCTTCACCGTTCCTGACTCACAGATGTCAAAACCAGCCTGGTGAGTGCATTCCATGTGTTTTAGACTGGTCTAGTTTCTCTAGGAAGTCATTTACTCCTCTCTCGTGTAATACTTGCTTCTTTTATTAAATATCCAGATAAGTTGTGTCATCTGGGTCCCTTTTAATGACAGGACTCGGATGACTCCACCTACTAACTTCATAACCTGTTTGAGGCAGAATGTTTTCTGTTTTGAACTAACTTATCCTCTTCCTGAATTGTTGGTATTTGAAAGGCTTAGATTTGCCCCTATAGACGTGGGCATACACAAGGGCTCACAAAGACAGTGTCAGGAGAAATAAATACATATGTGAGTTTGTTTCAGATACTTCCTCATTCTTTCGTTTTGAAAAAGTCCCTTTGGCTTACAGTAGGCTATGCTTTCTGTTTATCTTACCGTCGATATAGCCCTCTTACTCTCAATAGCTCAGCAATCAAAACCCTTTAACAACACAATTATTAATCAGAGCAATAACAAGTAAACTAAGCAATATCAACTCATGTATCCCAATTCTGTCCCTATTCTCAAAACAATGCCCAGCAGCTGATTTCTGTTCCAATTTGTCAATCTGTTTTCACATCTGGAAAAACAATGTACGTTTTTGTAATGCAATTAGTCCCACACAGGAAAATCCCTAACAGACTTAAACCAGTAAAGCGGAAAAATAGAACAGCAGGAGTGGCAGTGAAGAACGGGGTGCTGAAAATAACCATTGACTGAAGTAAGCCTTTGGGTAGGAGTAGGGGCTTAGTGTTCACCCAAGAAGCACTTAGAAAAGTGGACTTGCTCTCTTACCCCAGGTCCTGGAGCAGCTCGGCGTCTCCATCCGATCTGCTCCACAGGTCTGAGGGATCCTGGGTGCTCATCTTCCCTTCTAGCGTTTCTGCTCTGCCCATTCGCGCTCCTCACCCACCTCACGTCCACAGAGCCCCTGCCAGGTGCTACGGGGGAGCTGCAGAGAGAGCTGGGCTCCAGTGCTCCTCACACTCTCTCGCTTTTCAGTGAGAGAGAAGCCTACTGTAGTTGTGAGCCTCCAGCAGGCAAGGAAGTGAAACTCGGTTACTCCTCCCAATGACACTCACCACCCTGGCCCTGAGGCTCTTGCAGAAGAGTTCTGTCAGTCAAATAGTATGCAAATTTAGGTGCTACCTCTAGGACACCCACGCCAAGGCAGGCAACACGTGGTTTCTGTCAAAAGAAACAAGGATGAAACCCCCGCCCCCAGCTAGGTTTGGACTATTAATTCAGATCTTCTCACACCACGTCTTTTCCCTAATGCTATTAGCCTCTGGTTTGTGGAGGTCGCATGCCTCATTCACCCTCACACAAGGAACACGAAGAAACCTTCTGCATCCAGAAAATCTTTAGAGTGTGTGAAAAAATTAGGGTCAAACTGCTAGCTTTGATCCTATAGCTGTGTTTTAGTACTTTCTCAATATTTCTGCTTAACTAGCAAAGCTTTCCAACATCCCTTGATGTTCAGGTTGAGGATGATTCAGAGACAATTACGGTTTCCTTTGTTGAAGAAGGATTAGATAAGAGGAAGGTAGGAAAAGGTTGTAAGGGACCATCCTGATGCCACTTAATGCATCACGTTAGAACTTCCGGAGTCCTTGAGCTGCACTCTCTTCACTGGGATTACCTACAGCTGGCATTGCCTCAAAGTCCTAAGGAGAAACTGCAACAATGCTGAATCCTTGGGAAGCAGAACAGCATTCAGTAACAAATGATGGGCTCCTGCCTTCTGCTGTCTCTCTGTATGCACTCAAAGGGAAGAATGTGCTTCTGGACACACACACACACACTCTTGCATCACTCCCTGACTCACTCGGTGTTCACCAGGGTTGTCTATAACCTACTCTTCACAGTGTGTCTGTGATCTAGCACAATTAGTATCACCAAGAGCTTGTTAAAGGCGGGGCTTGTTGGTACAGTGGTTAAGCGCTTGGCTGCTAACCCAAAAATCCGTGGTTCTAGCCCACTGGCCACTCTGCAGGAGAAATATGTGGCAGTCTGCTTTTGTAAACATTTACAGCCTTGGAAACCCTACGGGGCATTCTACTCTGTCCTATAGCGTCACCCTGAGTCTGAATCAACTTAATGGCAATGGGCTTGGTTTGGTGGCGCAGTGATTTAGCTCTGGGCTGCTAACCAAAATGTCAGAAGTTCGAACCCATCAAGCTGCTCTGCAGGAGAAAGATGTGGCAGTCTGCTTCCGTAAAGATTAACCCAAACCAAACACACTGCTGTGGAGTCAATTTCAACTCATAGAGACCCCATACGGTTTCCAAGGCTGTTAATCTCTATGGAAGCAGACTGCCACATCTTTCTCCCTCAGAGCCACTGGTGGTTTCCAACTGCCAACTTTTTGGTTAGCATCCAATTGCCCTAAACACTGTACCACTAGGGCTCCTCCATAAAGATTACAGCCTAGGAAATCCTATGGGGCTGTTTAGGGTCATTTAGGGTAGGGTCACTATGACTGCAATAGGAGGAGCTTTTTAAGGAGCCCTAGTGACACAATAGGAGCCTTAGTGGTGCAGCAGTTAAGCGTTTGCCTGCTAACCAAAAGGTTGGCAGTTTGAATCCACCAGCCACTCCTTGGAAACCCTACGGGGCAGTTCTACTCTGTCCTATTGGGTTGCTATGAACTGGAATCAACTTGAAGGCAGCAGGTTTGGTTTTGGGGTTTAGTAACATAATGATTACACTCCAGGCTGCTAACTCAAAGGTCAGAAGTTGAGCCTACCCAGTGGCTCTGTATAAGAAAAGACCTGGAAATCTGCTTTGGTAAGATTATGGAAAAAAAAAAAAAAAAAGCTCAAACCTTTTGCCGTTGAGTTGATTCCAATCCATAGCGATCCTATGGGACAAAGTAGAACTACCACAACGTTCTCCTGTGGAGCAGCTGGTGGGTTTGAACCACTGACCTTTTTGGTCAGCAGCTGACGGCTTAACTACTATGCCACCAGGGCTCCTTCTGTAAATGTTACAGCTTTGGAAACCCAATGGGGCAGTTTTACTCTGTCATATAAATGTCGCTATAATTTAACTCAATAGCACACAAGGACAACAACAACAGGAGTTTATTAGAATGCAGAATCTCAGGATCTACCCCAGCTCTTTTGCACCGGCCTCTGCCATTAAACAAGATCCCCAGGTAATTCCTGTACACATTGAGGTCTGAGGACGACTGCTGTACAAGCAGTCCCCGGGTTCGAATGACATTCGTTCCTAAATGGGCCTTTAAGTCGAATTTGTGGGTAATTTGGATCAGGTGCATAAGGTTCTTATTTAGCCTTACTTTAGTACAAGAAAGGAAACCCTGTGGCGTACTGGTTAAGAGCTATGGCTGCTAACCAAACGTCGGCAGTTTGAATCCACCAGGCGCTTCTTGGAAACCCTATGGGGTAGTTCTCTTCTGTCCTATAGGGTCACTATGAGTCAGAATTGACTTGATGGCAATGGGTTTTAGTGCAAGAAAAGGCTCGATGTCTTTTCAGTGATTTAAAAGCTGCACATGCAGCAGGTAAAGGTGACTGTGAGGCATAATTTGTTGCCGGTAGAGGTTGGTTCAATCTTTTTAAAGGGAGGGCAAACTGACATAACATTAAAGTGCAAGTACGAGTAGTCCCTAAGTCCAATGTTAGTAACTTTGGGACGGCCTTACAGGATACCAGGATGGCAGTGCTTCTACTCAAGGGCTCAGGTTGTTGTAGTGCTACAGGCCAACATACAAGAGTTTTTCTCTCTGGGTGTCTTTCCATCTTTCCTTAATATTCTTCCCTATTACCACTACTTGTCAGTGATTTTGGGGACTCTGGAAAACTCTTTTGGCCAGGGAGAAATTCCTGAGGCTTTAGAGACAGTCCGGAGGAGATTAAGCTCTGATAATAGATGGATAACTTATCGCACATGCACACGTTAAGTTCTTTGGCTGCAGTTGGTTCTGTGACAGAGAGGGCCCATCCAGGCCAGTGAGGGCCTGCATGTGCACACAGAGGAGATAAGGGAATAGTCTGTGCGGCAGACTTCCTGTTCCCTTTCTGGGTCCCTTTGTTCAGAGTTTTGTTATCTATTTCATTCCTATTTTAGCAGATTCTGGCTTTTCTTTTTTTAACTTCTTTCTTTTTGCAGGAGGTAGGCGGAGTAGCAGGATTTGCTAAAATGACTCCTCCGTCCTTTTTAATCTTCCCATCCATCTCCCTTTCTCATTTGTTCCTTTTCATCTGCTGCCCTTTCCTTTAATGTAATTCTTCCATTTTGTCACTTATTCCATTTTTCCCAGGATCCCTCCTCCAGTGTTGTAATGGTTCCAGTTGCTGCAGTGTTGCCACCTAGGTCCAAGACAATGCTGGATAACCGTAAAAATGTATTTGGCAATGTATTTTACATTAGCTTCTTCAGGTGTCATAATGTTTTTTATTCAGAACAAAACAAAAAACCCTCAACTTTTGTTCCCAACACCTGTAAGCAAGTGCAAGGTATATATATATATTTAAACACGTAAGAGAATTTGGAGGAGACCTTATTTTGTCCAGGTTTTAATTACTTCATCAGAAGAAAGGGCTTATAAGACTTGGCACTCCTCTAAAGAGAACTTTTTGAAAAGAATCTACATTTCCATAAAGCTAAAGAACTTTTTTCAATCTTTTCCTAATTTATGTATGAAGAGATCCCAAATATCGTAGTGCCTGCTTTTCATCTGATCATCTGCAAATGGCAATCCTATTCATACCTCAGTGGAGGAAAATGACCCTCTGAGTATTCTCGGTTAACTGTTTTCTGTTAACCAAGCATAATCTCTTCTTCGCCACCATTACGTTAGTGGGAGATAAAGGATATATGTGGAAAAAGAAATCATAGTTTGGGGTTACTATGACTTGGGGTTACCATGACTTCAGATAACCATTGCTTTGGGTTACCATGGCTTATGGTTGAGGGACCCTCACTCTACTTCCCACTCCCTAATCTCTCCATCCATGAAGAAAGAAGAAACCATAGTTATATATTAAATTGGAGCAGAGGAATAGCAGTGAAAGAAGTAACTCACCAAAGGGAGGGCTTTTGTTTCTCCTCTTAATTCTGTAGCAAGCTCAGAGCTGCCTGCCATATTGCTTCTTAAAAATACGTCAACTGAAGTTTTTATTCAAGCCACCACCTCTATGCTCTCTGCCACAATTATGTAATCACTTAATATAGTAGTCAAAGGCTAAGGTAATTGTTTGTCTTGAATTAACTGGTAATCTAATTCTTTTTCTTCTCTTGTCCATATAAGCAGTCCTAGCTTCTTTGTTGGATAAAGACATCTGCATATAGCTGTAACTCACCAACTTCAAGGTATAAAATTCTTCCTAATTCCTTCTCCTCCCAGAAGAACAAGAAACTTAAAAGCAGAGAGAGAAAGAGAGAGACAGAGAGAGAGAAGAAGTGCCCACAGGAGGGGAAATGAAAGAAACTTTTGGTTTTACCTTCCCAATACAAGAGGTCAGGGTTTCCTGGATAATTTAAAATCAGTGGCATGAGCTTCAAGATGCTCAGTAAATATTTCATGATGGTAATTTTAGTTCACTGAGAAACAAAAGACAGCCAAGTGGAGATGTCAGCTAGACAGATTGATATCCTTGTGGATCAGGTTTGGTTTCATATAATTCCTGCCTCTGTTTCCCTTGCCATCCGCTGTTCTTGCTGCTATTCTCATCATTCTTCTTGGGAATGATCTCCTTCCACTCTACTTGCATTTGTCAACTTTTCTTTGGCTAACCACTTAGTCCCTTAGCTTTGGTTGTTCAGATGCTGAAATACATCCATACCAGTTAGTCAGTAGCCATGCCCTGAGCCCCTGAATGTACCCCGTCACCTTGGCCATCCGTGTGCCTCCCCAGACACCTGAGGCTTTTCTACTACTTAGTGACTGAAGGGGGCCTCCAGGACCCTGTTCCAGTACTATGGCCAGCATCTGTGTCTGTTCTGATCATTCAGTGCTTTGTGGTATATTGATCGTTAAACACATTTTCAAACAGGTTTATTGAGGTATAATTTACATACCATAAAGTTCCTTTAAGTGTACAATTTAAATGATTTTTAGCAAATTCATAGTTGTGTGACCATCACCACAATCCAAGTTTAGAATGTTTTCACCACCCAAAAAAAGATCCTTTGAACCCATTTGCAGTCTAAATGTTCTGAATACCATTTCTGTTTAGCTATACCTGAAATTATATAGGTGCTTTACTTGTTGTGGCAAATGATATAATTTTTATATATTTGTTCCATCCCATATTCTCTTCTGCAATGTGACTTTGGCACTCATTCATCAAGAGGCGGTGCCTAATTCTCCTCTCTTGAATCTGATCTGGCCTTAGTGACTCATTTGTGACCAATAGAATGTAGTGGAGATGACATTGAGTGACTGAGGCTAGGTCAGAAGAAGCCTTGCTGCTCTTTCCTACCTTGGTCTCTTGGAAGGCTCTTCACACATTCCCTCCAGGGATGTTCCCTTTTGGAATCCAGCTGTCAAGCTGAAAGAAGCCCAAAATGTACTGTGTAGATGCCCCAGGGGACAATCCCAGAAGAGCCCAGCTCACATTATCTCAGTCCAGGAGCTGGGCATGTGATTGAAGAAGCCTCTAGATTATTCCAGCCCCCAGCCTTCAAGTCACTCCCAGTCGTTCAAGTCTTGCTGACTGAGGCTCCAGACACTGAAGAGCAGAAGCAAGTCATCCCCCCTATTCCCTGATGCAATTTTTGGTCTACAGAATACATGCACACAATAAAATGGTTGCTCTTTTGTACAACACAGCTTGGAATGGTTTCTTGCAGAGTAATAGATAACTGAAACATTTGTTTATTATCTTGGTCACTTCCTAGAATGTGAGCTCCATGAGGCAGGGACTTTGTGTGTTTTGATCGCTATGTACCTATAGAACTTAGAACAGAGGTTCTTAATCAGGAGACATTTTGCTCCCCAGGGGACTTTTAGCAATATCTGTAAACATTATTTAGCTGTCACAATTTGAGGGATGCTACTGACTGATATCTTGTATATATAAGTCAGGGAAGCTTCTAAACATTCTGTAATGCACAGGACAGCCCACACCATGAAGAATTATCTGGCCTAAAACATCAATAGTGCTGAGGCTGGGAAACTCATGTCTACCTCAAACAGTTTTTTCTCACTCCAACAGGGCACTAAAAGCTAGAGATCGTAAGTCCACTGAGGTAAGGACTGGCTTATACTTGTTTGTCTCTATAATGCTTAGCATACTGCCCCTATAAAGATAACCCACCACACCGACCGCCGTCAAGTCAATTCTGACTCGTAGTTACCTTAAAGAACAAAGTAGAACTGCCCCATAGAGTTTCCAGGGAGTGCCTGGTGGATTTGAATTGCCAACCTCCTGGTTAGCAGCTGTAGCACTTAACCACTACTCCACCAGGGTTTCCCCCTATAAAGAGTAACTGTGATGTTCTGGTGAAAAATGAAAGAAACTCTTCAAATACAGTAATAACATATTTACCTCTTTCAGAATATATCTTTTATTCATGAAGTTTGATGCCAGGAAGGATTATTTACCCCTTTAGTCCAAAATCCTCACGCCAATGAAGAAAATGAAGGCCAGAAGAAATTTTAGTAATTTGTCTGAAATGGTCAGGTCAGTTAGCAGCTTAATAGGACTGGAACTCAGTTTTCCTTATAGTCTAATGCTTTTTCTTCCATTACATTCTTTTGCTTGATACATATAAAGCTAACCAAATACTATTGAGTGGATTCCTACTTATAGTGACCCTATAGGACAGAGTCGTACTGCCCCATAGAGTTTCTAAGGACTGCCTAGTGGATTTGAACTGCCAACCTTTTGGCTAGCAGCCATAGCTCTAAACCGCTACACTACCAGGGTTTCCTTGATACATACCCAAAAAACACTAAACCCAGTGCTGTTGAGTCGATTCCAACTCGTAAAGACCCTATAGACAGAGTAGTACTGCCCCATAGAGTTTCCAAGAAGCGCCTGGCGGATTCGAACTGCTGACCCTTTGATTAGCAGCTGTAGCACTTAATCACTATGCCACATATAGCAGCACTTAAAGTAGAAAGAGCAAGAATTATCATTCCTAGTTAGAGAGGAGAAAACTGGGCATGGAGAGAGATTTGTGCAAATTCATCCATCTAAAGAAAGAGTGGAATTGAAGTCAGAAGCCTTGCCTTCTCATATGCTTCTCTGCACTTTTACCGAACTGTCTCCAAAGAGCAAAAGCAGCCCAGGAAAAGGGGGCTATGCTGCAGGCATAAGGTGAAGCCCTGTACACTGTACACTACACAAAGTGTCCTCACAGAAGACATGGCTAAGGGGCCTTCGTAAGAGCCTTGACACAAAGTGCAGACCAGGAGAACACAAAGGAGCTCGGTTTTCAGCACACATGAAGCATAGTCTCTGGGAACTCAGAAATAACTGGGGGGGCGGGTCTGAGTGGATGAGTGGCTGAGGTTCTGCCTCTTTTAAGAGGGGGCTGAGAATGAGTAAGCACAAGTCAATTAAATTGGGATATTGAGGTCACTCTTCATTTTTACCTACCAGGAGGGCTGGTGGTTCAATGGCTAAGTTCTTGGCTGCTAACCAAAAGGTTAGTGGTTCAAACCCATTAGCAGCTCCATGGGAGAACAATGTGTCAGGCTGCTTCCAGCCGTGGAAACCCTATGGGAGAGTTAGATCTACTCTGTCCTATAGGGTTGCTATGAGTCAGAATCCACTCAATCGTAGTGGGTTTGGTTTTTTTGGTATGTATCTTGTGCTCAAGCCCGTAATTGGTGATCATTCAGTTCTGCGTAGTTATAGGAAGCCAGGCCAATTGGTTCATCGCTGGTATTTTTCTAACAGATAATGTCAAAACAACTGAAGCTTTGCCCTAGAATAAGAAACACAATCAACCTTAGTAGTTATGATGAAACTGCTCTCCCCTGCGAGTGGCAGGGATATTGGTCTTTTACAAAGGTGGAAATAAGGGACATATTTAGGATCAAGTTAACTAGATATTTAATTAGATTTAGAAAGATTCATGAGGTTTCTAAAGGTCTAGAAAAAGAAAAATGTGATCAAAAAGGAGAAACTTAATAAGGGTCCATAGAAACATTATATAATAATGTATCTATAAATTGAGTTCCCATAATCACTTTCATTTGAATATCTTCAATGCTATGTTAGTCAGAACAGGTATTATTATTCTTTTTATTTTTAATATTTGAGAAAATTGGGGTTCAGAAATGTAAGGAACTTGCTAATAATTAGCAGCATTGGGAAGAGACTTCGTATGTGTTCAGTTCAGAAAAGAATATCCACTCTGGATATGTTGCCCAGAGAGGGATATAATGTAGAAAACTTGTTATAAGGATGTTGGAAGAGCTAGAGGAGTAAAAGGAGCATCATGAAACTGTAACTATCTTTGAGCTAGGCTACACGAGCCAGGCTACACGCTGGTTGCTAAATTGTTAAAGACACTGACGCTGCGGTCATAGCTGCCACTGCTGGTATGGGGAACCCAGGGGGACGTGCTTCTGCTGATGTTGCTGAAAACTGGCACCAGCACTCCTGGAACTTGTAGTTGCCGCCCATTGCTGCTGTCTGCCCCTGCTGTTGCTACTGGAGGCACTATCTAAAGCAAAAAAAAAAAAAGTCTCCAACAGGAAGTCAGCTGGTAAGAAAATCAGTGAAATGTAGTTTGTGGGCTTCCAGCCCCCTATGATAAAAAGAGGACAGAGAAGGTCAGTAAGGGAGCTGAGAGCCAACAGATAAATGACTGGCACACAATATCTTCATCTCGGGTTCTTTCTACTATACCTCATTTTCTTTTGTTAGGGCATGCTAAAGATAGACCCAAATTTTCATAGTTCAACAGAGAAGATTTCTTAGTCACGGAGTGGACAGGGCAGTGGGGCAGCCCTCTAGCTCATAGACTGGGGGTAGGAAATCAGGCTGACGTGGCTGTACTGTCTTTAACACATGGGTTTTAAGGTTGTCCTTAGTTTTACAAGCCCAGTCAGCCACAAGGGTTAACGAACACGGAGGAACAGATGAGGGAAGTTACTATGGGCCGCGGCAATAAGAGGCACACTAAACCACTCTCATTCCACGGAAGATGAGTTAGCCCTGTGGCTATACTTAACTTCAAGAAAGCCTGGAAAACGTAACCCAGCTGTGTTCCAAGAAAAGGAGAGAATGGATTTTTGTGTACTGTCAGTGGTGTCTGCCACACCTCTCAGGAATGTAAGGATCTGCTTTACATCCCTCAAATCAATCTTTAAAGCACAGAATAAAGACCTCTGGCTTGAAGAACAGTTCATATGAAAAACAGTTGTAGGTTTTGGTAGCTTTCTTACTCACTGTGAGACACCTGTGAGGTATGACTGAAAAAGAAAGATTAGGGACATTTTAGGCAACATTAACAGGAGTAAATGGTGCCAATATCAAGGGAGGTCCAAGTCCAATATCAAGGGAGGTTCAAGTCCTATGCCGTTTTACTGGCTAGACGGTATCTTGATTATTGTATCTCTTTTTTGTCTGCCACTCTAGAGGACTCTAACAAACTAAATTGTGTCCAACTAGGATGGTGGAATAGTTGACAAATCTGGAAAGAAAAAAAAAAAGAGGGGAATGTGATGGTTGTCTCTAAGGGTCTGAAGGTCTGTAGAGTGGAAAGTAGGCTTAGTGTGTGTAGCTTCAGGAGACGACGCAGGACTCAGTCTTCTGGGTAGAAGTTGTACAGCAGCAAATTTGGAACCAATGTAAGAAAATTTTTAATATAAGAGCTTCCCAATTGTGGAACCTCATAAAAAAATAGTGAGTTTACCTGCACACAAATGTTTCTATCAGCTTTATTCATAATTGCCTCAAACGGGAATAAACCAAGATGCCCTTCAATAGGGGAATGGATGAAGTATGTGGTACATTCATACAATGGAGTATTATTGGCAATAAAATGCAATAAGCTATCAAGCCATTGAAAGACATAGAGGAGCCTTAAATGCATACTGCTAAGTAAAAGGAACCCAGTGCCGTCGAGTGGATTCCGACTCATAGCAAAGGAGTTAGTCTGAAAAAGCTACATACAGTATGATTCCAACTATATGACACTCAGGAAAAGGCAAAAGTCAAGAGATCAGTGGTTGCTAAGGGTCCTGCGGTAGGGGAGGAAGAGGCGGAGCACGGATATTTTTAGAGCAGTGAAACTATTCTGTGTGATACTGTAACAATGACATCATACATTCGTCAAAAACCGTAGGGCGGTAGAACACAGTGAACCTTAATATAAACTATCGACTTTAATAATAATAATGTTAACTGTTAATATAAGGTATCAATATTGTCTCATCAATTGTAAGTAGTGTACCACATAAATGCAAGGCGTTAACAATAGGAGAAACATTGCAGAGGGGAGGGAGGACTATGGGAACTCCGTTTTCAGGGCAATTTTTCTGTACATCTAAAACTGCTCTAAAAATAAAATCCACTAAAAATAATGAGTTTTCTCATGCAGTTTTTAGTAAAAAAAAAATTCAAATGGTGAATATCTATCTGTATGGGCAAAGGATTTGAAGAGAAATTCATAAATGAGACAACGCAAATGGAAAATTCCATTAGAAATGAAAGAAAAATAAATTGTAACAGCAGTGGGGTTCTTTATTTTTTTACCTATCAAATTAGCAAAAATTAAAGCAAAACAAATACAAAAGCAGCCACCTGATAATGCTCAGTGTTGATGAGGTTTGGGGTGATTGGCATCTTCATACACTACTTCGGCCCTGTGAGTTGGCCACTTAACAGTACGTCTCTGAGGTCTTCAAAGAGCGTTTAATCTCTGACCCAGTCATTCCATTTCTGGGGGTTTTTACCAAAATAATTAGACAAAGACAGCAATAATACAATAATCTTTATTGTTACATTATTTTTTTAAGAGTAACATACTGAAAGAAACCTAAATGCACATCAACGGAATGGTTAAGAAACGTATGCCGTATCCATAGAGTGGAATATTATTTAGCCTTTAAAATGTTATGGATTTTTAATGTAAGTACACTAACTATCTCAATGATGTAAAGAAAAAATTGATAATAGAAGGACATGCAGAAAATATGCCAAAACGTAGGCTGGAAGCAGCTCTGAATAGTGAAATTATGGGCAATTTAAAAAATGCTTTGTTATATTACTTCTGTATCTTGCAAGTTAGAAAATGTCCCTTTATAAACAGGAGATAAGAAGGGGAAAATCTATTTAAAAAAAAAAAAGGAAGTAACATGTTCTTTCACTTAAATATTAGGTTAGAGGCCAAATAGTGGGTTGAGGAGGGAGTGGGGAGTGGTCTGTCCCAGTTGGGAGGAATATTTTATCACCGACAGTATTTAGAATTGTTGTCTGGTGATCATACAAAGCAGACTGACTTCTTGTTGATTTTATTATTGTTTCTAAGTGCATCTTCCCTGGTGGCACAGTGGTTAAGGGCTCAGGCTGCTAACCAAAAGGTCAGCAGTTTGAATCCACTAGCTGCTCCTTGGAAACCGTATGGGGCAGTTCTACTCTGTCGCATAGGGTTGCTATTAGTTGTAATCGACTCAGCTATAACGGGTTTGGTTTTTGTGGTTTGGGGTAAACTAATCCCAACCCTCTATACCTACCTGATATGTCACTGGTAAAAAGGATTCTTATATTTAGAGGAAAGCTATTCTAAATAATTTTTAAGATTCCTTTTATCTTTGAGATACTGTGGCTCTTCTGAAAAAATCATTCAGGGTTCCTGAAGCGCTGTGAGTTAGAACCTACTTGATGGCAATAGGGTTTTTTTTTTGTTTTTGTTTTTGAAGCACATTATGCTTTGTATTGAAGCCAAAAAAAAAAAAAGCAATTGCCATCAAGTTGATTCTGACTCAGGGTGACTCATGTGTTTCAGAGTAGAACTGCACTCCATAGGGTTTTCATGGCTGTGACCTTTTGGAAGCAGATTGCCAGGCTTTTCTTCTGAGGCACATCGGGGTGGGTTCAAACTGCTAACTTTTCAGTTAGTCGCCAAGCACTTAACCCTTTGTGCCACCCAAGGACCCAGGAACCATTTGTATTTAACAAAACACCTCTTATCAAAGTGACTCAACACGCCTTCGCACAGGACAGTGCTGTACATTGTTTCAATCATTTTAAGAAAGCATATGGCCCTGTGGTTTAAGAGTGCTTTGTTGTACATGACTCCTAATTTCCTACAACTGCAGTATGGCTTTCTTATCAGGTAATGCAAACAGATGAAGTGATATTATGCTCCCTTCTGTAAGGCCTTTCTTCAGCACTCGCTACCATTTTAAGGCACTGCGCCTTAAAAATATGCAAACATCTGCACTTGAGGGTTAGTGTGACAGGTGCTGTTTATGCCGTTGAAGTGAGGCACCATCTGTATGGAAAGGTCACGCTTAATCATCTTGGCACTGACTTCTGAATAATGAAAGCATGAACTAAAATGAAACCTTGAACACACCAGCTTTTGTTTTTAAGTTTGCAGAAGTAGCTGCTAACTCAACAAAATGAAACCATGTCATGTTAGTTAGACACGTTTGAATCTTGAGGGCTTTATCTAAATCCTTTTTGTCTTCTTGGTCAGCCTTAACTGGAAAAAAAAAAAAAAACTTCTGTACTAACCAATAGGCGTCAATGGCAAACAACAAAAATCATTTGACCAACTGGCCCGCTGAGATATTTCTGAGATACTCTAGCTTCCCAGGAGGCGCCGAGGTAGAATCAGGTTATGAAAGAGGGTCAGCCTAGAAACACTGGTGACAATGTGAGTGCCTGGAGTCAGGGTGGATGGAGCAGCTCAGTCAAAATGTCAAAACGTTTTGGTCCAACTTGTTGTTATCGGTTGCCTTCAAGTCGACTCCAACTCATGAGGACTTTATGTTAAACAGAATGAAACATTGCTGCATCCTGCACCGTTTGAATAATCATCGACATGTGTGAGTCCATTGTGTCAATCCGTCTCATTGAGGGTTTCCTTCGTTTTCACTGACCTTTTACTTTACCAAACATGACTTCCTTTTCTAGCAACTGTTCTTGCCTGATGATGTGTCCAAAGTAAGTGATGTGTCCTTGCTTGTAGGGCGCTTTCTGGGTGAGAGTTAAGAAACAGGAGAGATCTTAGAGGTTTTCAGGATGGTATAAATGGTTAACCCACTCAGTTGCTAATGGAAAGATCGGAGGTTCAAGCCTACCCAGAGATGCTGCCAAAGAAAGTCCTGGAGATTTACTTCTGAAAAAAAATCATCCACTGAAAACCTATGGAGCACAGTTCTACTCTGACACACATGGGTTCCCCATGAGTTGGAATCGATTCCAGGGCAACTGATTTCAGAACTTACCACGGAGAGCATCTTAAAAAGAATCTACTTCAACGCTACTGTTTACCTGGGTGGGCAAATGGGATTGGAAAATATTAAAGTAGTTGCTTAAGATCCCACAGCTGGTCAGTGGCAAAGCAGAGACTGGACATAGCACTTCCAACTTAGTCCACTGTTTTTTCCTTGACGAATCCAATATATGAAAATAGCAAATTTTCCTGCCTTTTTTTTTTTCTAATCAGAAAATGTTTTCTGGGCTAGAATTAAATTAATAGGAAACTTGAGCCTCAGATGTTATCTCCAACACTGTGTCTATTTGGAGCGCATTTGAGATAAAGGCAAACTCCTTAAGAATGAAATCCACGGCTTTGGTGTCCCTATATGATTTTTGTTGAAATGTCATCAACAAATTAAAACAGGAATGGAAGGTATGAGAAGTGACATTATAGGAAATATAACTTTATTCTGGTTACCAGTGGTTTAAGTTTGTGGATTAGCCCCGCAGTTGGGGTGTTTGCAGCACTGCCTCTCCTCCACCTCCACTGGGCAGGACTTCTGTGATGAGGATATGTGGCCACTAGGTGGCAGGCATACTGCATTGGTTGGGGCCTCTGAGTGTTTTCTGAAGTAGAGACATTGGTAAACACAAATCTTCCAACAGTTCATTGTACATTTAAAATAAGGAACATATTTTAGTAGAATTCTGTCATTGTAACGGTGATTGGGAATAGTTAAAACATTTTCTTTTGGGCCCTCAGCACTGCAATGAAGGCAATTCAAAAACAGTTCCTTGTTTATAGGGAACATGGTTGAGCTGCAGCAAAAATTTTGAAGTAGGTTGAGTTTGTTACTGCCTCTTTCTGGCCCCCAGTTCTGAGGTTTCTTATGTAATATTTTAAACATTTTGATGATGGAAAAGAGGAGTTTCCCTTAAAATGTAAATATATGTTTTGTCTCTTTGGAGGGGACTGTGACAAAGGCCAAATTTTTTTTTGATAGTTTAGGGGAACCAGGAGGGGGTTGAGAGAAGCAGAAGTGCGGGCAGAATTGTGAGAAACTAAAAGAGGTTTCTAGAAAAAAAAAATGCGAAGGAGGCAGGGACACAAATGAAGAGGGCACTGGCTAAGTTGGTGAGATAGGTGGCTATTAAGATAATATACCAGGAGCAAAACGGAAAAGCCTACCCAGAAGGAAATGTGAGGATCCCAAGATGATGTAGGAGCAAAAATGCTCAATAAGAACCTGGAGGGTAGGATGCTTGGAGCTAATACACTGGAAAACCAGAGGCCAAGGGCCTGGAGCAGGGCTTCTCTCAGTGTGGTTTGCAGACAAAAACAAACAAACCCATTGTCATCAAGTCAATTCCAATTCATAGTGACCCTACAGGATGGAGTAGAGCTGCCCCATTCGGTTTCCAAGGAGCGGGTGGTGGATTCGAACTGCTGATCTGTTGGTTAGTGGCCGATCTCTTATCCACTGTAACACCAGGGCTCCAAGCTGTAAATCAGTGCTTCTTGAACTTTAATGTGCACAGAAATCAACTGGAGATCTTGTAAAATGCTGCTTCTGATTTAGTAGGTCTGGATGGGGTCTGTGATTCTTCATTTAGAACAAGTACACAAACGATGGAGTTCCCAGGTAGTGTAAACGGGTAACTTTCGCAGTTGCTAAACCAAAAGGAGGGAGGTTGAGTCCACTCAGAGGCACTTCAGAAGAAAGGCCTGGCAACCTGCCTCTGAAAAACCAGCCACTGAAAATCCTATGGAGCACAGTTCTACTCTGACACACATGGGGTTACTGTGAGTCGGATTGACTCAATGGCTTCTGGTTTACCCAAGTGATGCTGATGCTGGTGGTTGATGGGCCACATTTTGAAAAGCAAACGTGTAAGCAAACTAATGTGCTCCTTGCTCTTCCCCTGCCCTATATTTGCAAACAACGACCAAAGACAGGCACTCAGGGCAAGAGGCAGTTCTTAACCCAGAAGTCTGACTGTTCATTGTGGTTGCAGGCAAGGTGGTAAGACACACGTATATGGATGAGTGGGGATGGGCAGAGTAGAGTAGCAATCCTGAGGCTCCTCGATGTATACCCTTAAACAGAAAATCTATTTTAGCCTGGCCCAGTAATACATTGTGTAAATAAATCCCTGCTCTAGAGTTTTTCCTTCTAAGGGGCTTGACTGCATGTCGTCTCCTCTTTGCATTATTCTCTGAGCAGTCAATGATTCTCCCCTTGTAAAGTGGTTCACTGTGACCTTAGCAGTGATTTTAGATTCCTAATTTGACATTTAAACATAGGAGGAAAAGCTATAAATTCAGAGAGCAGGTAGGAGCATTATTTCAGGGGACTCTTTGATGCCCCTAAGTCAGCGTGGCTACACAGCCAACTTCACCATGATTAACAGAGCTGCTGCGTTCACCTTCCTCTAACGAGGCCTCCTCCTAAGTAGTCCATAAAATATGAAAATGTACGTAGCCAAACCTTTGTTCCAAGGTTATTTGTTGTGGCATTAGCTGCAGCAGCTGCCCCCAGCCTCAAAGTGACATGTAGGTTTAATCTCCGCCAGCACGTCGGTCCAAGCCCCAGTTTTTTTTTGTTGTTGTTTTTACATAGCCCTTTTTTTGCAGAGCAGCTCCCCAGAGAGTTAGAATTAGAATTTTAAAATCATGTAAACGAAATCAAAGCCACTCAAGTCTACCCTCCCAGCCTCAGGAAACCTAAAAGTCTCAGAGAAAAGTCTTTCTAGAAGAGAGATTGTAGAGAGAACAACACAAAGGAGCAGACTTGGATTGAGATAAAACAGTCAAACAAAAAAAGGGTGAACTGGTGTCAAAATAGCTGTTTATTGAGGGTTATGTTTAAATTTAGGAACTTAGTTAGAAAGAGTGAACTGCAGCTCAGGGAACTACCTTGGTCCTGCCCTGTCTTCTTTGACCTCCTTTAACGTGTGGCTGGAAAAGCCCCTTTGAGGGCTTTGGCGAGCTGAGTGTCTGTCTTGTAGATGATGCCTTGGGAAAAGTCCCTTAGGAGTAGATGGTTCCACATGCGCCCAACTGAACACTAAATAGTTACTAGATTTGAGAGGCAAGTAAAAAGACAGGTGCAGACATGGCTTCTGCTTTTGAGAAAGCAGAAAATATACAAGGAAACATGGAAGAACATAAACCAAAAAAAAAAAAATCCTGTTGCCGTCAAGTTGATTGCAGCTCATAAAGACTCTATAGGTCAGAGTAGAACTGCCCCATAAGGTTTCCAAGAAGCAGCTGGTGGATTCAAACTGCTGACCTTTTGGTTCGCAGCCATAGCTCTTAACTACTGTGCCACCAGGAAGACCAGTCCCACCATCACCCCAGTACTGGTGAACAAATAAGTAGACTCAATTTATCACAGCTGGGCTCAGGAAATAGAATGCCCTTAATACATTCACCTTAAAGTGAGGAAAAAATCATTTGACTTTAGATTTGGAGTCAAATAAAAAAATCAGGAAACATTTGGGATGCCAATTAAAAATAGTCTTCCGTCTATATTTTTGACAGTCATAAAATTAATTATTCCCTGTGAGTTATCCCATGGAATCGCTACCATTTGTAAAACTAGCACTACCCTATATGCAATACCCTATACTATCTTAACCCTCACACATCTGTCAATTTGTCATACTCTGGTGGCTTGCATGTTGCTATGATGCTAGAAACTATGTCACCAGTATTTAAAATATCTGATGGACAAGTTTCAGTGGAGCTTCTAGACTAGACAGACTGAGAAGAAAGGCTTGAAATCTATTTCCAAAAATTAGCTAATGAAAATTCTGTGGATCACAGAATATTGCCTGAGACTGACTTGTTTACTTCCGACCCATCATCAGCAGGGTCCAACCACTAGAGAAGGATATCACATTTGGTAAAGTGGAGGGCCAAGACAGGCGAGAGAAATCCTCAGATGGAATGGCACAGTGGCTGCAACAATGGACTCAAACATAGCAATGATAGTGAAAATGGTACAGGACTGGGCAATATTTAGTTCTGTTACGAATGAGGATATCATGAGTTCGAGCTAAGTCTGCGGCAACTAACAACAACAACATACATTATTAAAAATCATGTTTTACAAAATGTTTATTATCTAAATTGTTCAAGATCATTTCCTAGATGCTAAGCAATATCGCTTAAAGGTATATTGTTGTTAGTTGCTATGTCTGAGCCCATTGTTGCAGCCACTGTGTCAATCCATCTCATTCAGGGTCTTCCTCTTTTTCACTGACCCTCCACTTTGCTAAGTACGGTGTAAACAAAAAAAACCAATGCCGTCGAGTAGATTCTGACTCATAGCGACCCCATAGGCCAGAGTAGAGCTGCCCCATAGAATTTCCAAGGTGTAGTGAGTCCAAACTGTAGGCCAGTAAGGTCCCTTCTCCCCTCCCCAGGGAGCTACTGACCTCCTTAGGCACTGTAGGGCTGCCAGAGGAAGTGGTTGTGAGCAAGGTCTTCAAAACCAGATAGACCAGAATTTGGATCAGATTTTCATTCAGGATTTGAATCAGACCAGAATTTACTGTTGTTTCCATATGCAAGCTTCAGGCTATTTGTTTCTAACTCTGAAAAACAATATTGAGCCTTCTTTATACAGAAGAGCTGTGAAGATAAGATCAGAAAAACATAAGGCATTCAACATTTGTATACCTTTAAGTGAAGAACTTACCGATGAAGGTCAAAGCCTTCAGTGTTGATTATACCTGAATATAAGGAAAATGAAATTCTCACAACTGAATCAATAAATAACATCATGATAAATGAAGAAATTAAAGTTGTCAGTGGTCTTATTCTACTTGGATCAACAATCAGCATGAATGAAAACAGCCGTCAAGAAATCAAATGATGTATTGCATTGGACAAATTTGCTGCGAAAGACTTCTTTAAAGTGCTAAAAAGTAAATAAGTCACTTTGATGACTAAAGAGTGCCTGACTTTTAATCGTCTCATATGCATGTGAAAACTGGGCAGTGAGAAAGAAAACAGAAGAACTGATGCACTGCCAGAACAACGAACCAAACAGTCTTAGAAGAAATACAATCATAACTCTCATTAGATGCAAGGATGGCAAGACCTCAGCTCGCTTACCTTGGACATGTCATCAGGAAAGATCAATTACTAGAAAGGGACATCATGGTTGGTAGAGTGGAGGGTTGGCAAAGGCAAGAGAGGCCCTCAGTGAGATGGAGTGACTCAATAGCCAAAACAATGAACTCAAACACAGCAATGATCATGAAGATGGCACACTACTGGGTGAGGTCTTGTGTTATACCAAAGGTCACTAGGAGTCAGAGTGCCGTGGTTAAACACTGGCTGCTAACTGCTTTAAGGTTAGTGGTTCAAACCCACAGAGGCTGCTTGGGAGGAAAGATCAGGTGATGTTCTCCTATAAAGATTATAAAAAAAAAAAAATAAATAGGAAAACATATGGGGCAGCTCTGCTCTGTCATATAGGGTCACTTTGGGTCAGAGTCAACTCCATGGCATACAACAACAACCATACACTCTGCATGGGACTGATATCCCGAGGCTGCAAACAGAATTGCTAAATTAGGCAACTGTCACATCTATATACATTGTATGGCAGCTCCTAAGTATAGAGCAGGATAATGAAGCTTTCTTTTATCTGATGTCAGAAATACCAGTTGTGGTGGAGTCGATCCCAACTCACGGCGGCCCTATGCGTGTCAGAGTAGAACTGTCATTCACAGGATTTTCAATGGCTGTGATCTTTCAGAAGCAGATTTCCAGGCTTCTCTTCTGAGATACCTCAGGGTGGGGGTGGGGGGGATTGAACACCAACCTTTCAGTGAGTGTTATTGTTCTTGTTGTTGTCAGGTGCTGTCCAGTTGATCCCAACTCATAGCCATCTCATGTATAACAGAATGGAATGCTGCCCGGTCCTGCACTATCCTAACAATTGTTGCTATGTTTGAGCCACTCCTTCGATAGCTGAGTACAAGCCATTTGTGCCACCCAGGGCCCCCGAAGCCTGCAAACAGAGAACTCTGAATATGAAGTAGACAGAGTGGCCTCATTCCCAGACCTGGGGGAAGGAGGAAGCACAGTTTGTCAAAAACATTTCTCAAGTATTTACATAACAAAGCAGATACTGTAAAGAACACTTTAAATATGTGCCTGCAAAAAAGAGAAAAGAGAAACTTTTAAAATCACTTCTCAGCAATACCTGGAATCTACCTTTGATTTCCTAAGAACGAAAACCTCTCCCCCCGCCCTCCCTCCCTGCTCACCATTACCGCTTTTCATCCTGAACTTTAAAATGACCGTATAATCAACACTTGGATTGAACTCATTAAAGGTTTATTTTTAGAAGATAGTTAAAAGAACTACGCATCCCACCTGTGGCAATTAGGGATCCTAGAGTGCTCTTGTGTAAGCCCTGCGAAGCTGACACCTTGCTCCCTGGCTGCCTTCCACTTTGCGTTGCTATGTTTAGCCTGACTAAAAGTTCTCCCCTGCCATTGAGCCTAGGGCCACATTTCCATTTCCTCAGTTTGCATGCAGGGAGACCAGTTTCTTAGGGGGCCCGACCTCCTGAACCTGGCTCTAACATTGCTCTGTAAGGGCTTTTCACAGGGCAAGTCATTCAATCCCTGGGCCTCAGCCTGACCATCTATAGAATGGAATGATACATGGACACCTGCCATGAGAAATAGTTAATTACTGGAACCACTCTGGAAATATGGGGTACTACATGTCTCCCGTGTCTTCTAGCCTCAGGAGGACGGGAAGCGACATGTGCAGATGGTATTTTTCCACTGAGTGTGGAAACTCGTGGCGGCTGTCAGATTTAGACAAGGTTCAGCATGAGAGAACAGGCTGAGAATGAGCCAGAAAGGGCCTGAGCAGAGAGGGCTTAATTTGAGATGGCCTCCAAGGGGCTCAGAAAGGGTCTGTACTTTCCACCCCTCTCTTGGTGGTGCAAGTTGTTTGCAATGGGCTGTTAACCTAAAGGTTAATGGTTCAAACCCACCCAGTGGCTCCACAGAAGAGAGGCTTGATGAACTATTTTCATAAAGATTACAGCCAAGAAAACCATATGAAGCAGTTCTACTCTGTAACACATGGGGTCGCCAAGAGTCAGGGGCCGACTCGATGGCAGCTTTCAACAACTAACTCCACACCAACCTCGCATCATGGGGATTTGTATCTTGGGTTGCTATAATTACCTCAAATCATTTCCATTAATCACAAGAAGGATAGTACTGAATTTTTATGAAGAATGCAGTTATGTGTTTCCCTTATTTGGAAGGTTTGTAGCTTCAGAATATTTGATATTTGGACCAAACATGGTTAAAACTGTCTTCTTAAAACATCTTTGTTTTACATTTGTTCATTTCTTTTGTAGGAGAAATAGCCATACACACACACACACACACACACACACACACACACAAATCAGCTTTGTGGAAACCACCTAAAAGTTAGAGAGGGGAGTAGTGAATTTCCTAAATGTACTTTTCCTTTCAGATGACTTTTTCATCTTCCTCAAACTGTAAGGTGATTAAATAACACAAGAATAGAGAACTCTTTTTGTAAAAAGGTCATTTCCTGCATGGCAAACTTATGCAAGCTGTCTGCTCTAAGGATAGGCAAACGTCAAACACACACACACACACACACACACACACACACACACACACACTCACCTGCTCAGGAATCCTAAACTATGAATGCTTTTTGTAGATTACTAAACCATAAAAACCAAGTCTATGGAGCGGATTCTGACATATAGTGACCCTATAGAACAGAGTAGAACTGCCCTATAGTGTTTTCAAGAAGTAGCTGGTGGATTTGAACTGCCAACCTTTTGGTTAGCAGCTGTAGCTCTTAGCCACTTTGCTACCAGGGCTCCTTGTAGATAACAAGTATCATAAAATGTCAATTGGGTCAACATGCTGACTTTGAAGGGATTTCAAAATCATGTTTTACAAAAATATTTTAGATGTAGTAAAACAAATGCTATTATCTAAATTGTTCGAGGTGGGTATCTAGATGCTAAGCAAGATCACTTAAAGGAATTCATTCCAATGACCTGAATCTTTTTAGTTCTTAATCAATGTTATTGTTAGCTGCCATCGAGTCAGCCCCAGACTTAATAATTACTTGGAAACTACATGAGGACATTAGCTTTACTCTCAAAGGAATTTGAAGTTATTCTGCACATTTTCCATTTAAATGTTTCACTTCCACTTACTTTTGGTAGGTGGTCACAGGGCTGGCTACAAGATCTGGTCCTGAGATAAGGCACTTGGAGCTCCCCAAGGCCACAAGTGAGTTCCCTTTCTTCAGAATTGTTGGGAAAGAGGAAATTCTAGGACTGGATTCAGGGAAGGCCTAACCCAAAGTAATACACCAAAGGCAATTGCTTATGCAAGTAAGGGCCTTAGTTATAAAATCAGAATAAATGAACCTCATCTGCTGCCATCAGATCAAAAGCCTGACCCTTCTCTAAAAAAGACAAAGAAATATGGCCTTTATAGATCTGTTACTAGATTTTTTCACATTTGTCTCAATGCTCTGCTGAAACTTTCTAGAAGAGATTTGATCTCTGAGAAGATTTATTTTCTCTCTTCCGGTCTCTACTTTGTAAGATTCACCAGAACTGGACTAGCTTTACTTTTTTCAGGATGGTTAACCTTCCAAAAACACAAGCAAACAAAAAGCACCCAAAAGCTGATGAAAGTTTTGAAATGTGTGAAATACCAGTCATCACTTCCGTCAAATGCTCTTTGAGAAGATCAGGGAAGTACTTTTAATTACTGTTGGATGCTCTCTGTGTTGATGCCCACCAGGGAGGTTAAGAAAAAGTATGTCCTCAAATATCCTCTTTCTTAGACTGTTTCTTCCTCTTCCTCACAGAAAAGTGCAGTATATCTATTCTGTTGTTAGTTATTGTCGAGTTAGCTCCGGCTAATGCCCCTTTATGTATAACAGAACAAAATATGAGTGATCCTGGGCCATCCTCACAACTGTTGGTATGTTTGAGCCTATTGTTGCTGTTTTAACCAACTAATAGCTAATTGTATGTCTGGGAATATCTAGGAGGTCTTCAAGACTCAGTTTATTTGTGAAAAGAGAAGGTTGAGGTTCTAGTCCTTGAAATGAGATGTTCATGAAAAGTGTAAGCTGGACTGTTTACAATAGCAAAAACATGGAAGCAACCAAGGTGCCCATCAACGGATGAATGGATAAATAAATTATGGTATATTCACACAATGGAATAATACTCATCGATAAAGAACAGTGAGGAACCTGTGAAACATTTCATAACATGGAGGAACATGGAAGACATTATGCTGAGTGAAATTAGTCAGTTGCAAAAGGACAAATATTGTATAAGACCACTATTATAAGAACTTGAGAAATAGTTTAAACCGAGAAAAAAACATTCTTTCATGGTTACGAGAAGGGGGGAGGGAGGGAGGGTGGGAGAGGGGTACTCACTAATTAGATAGTAGATAAGAACTACTTTAGGTGAAGGGAAAGACAGCACACAATACAGGCGGGGTCAGCACAATTGGACTAAACCAAAAGCAAAGAAGTTTCCTGAATAAACCGAATGCTTCGAAGGCCAGCATAGCAGGGGCAGGGGTCTGGGGACCGTGGTTTCAGGGGACATCTAAGTCAATTGGCATAATAAAATCTATGAAGAAAACATTCTGCATCCCACTTTGAAGAGTGGCATCTGGGGCCTTAAACGCTAGCAAGCAGCCATCTAAGATGCATCAACTGGTCTTGACCCACCTGGATCAACAGAGAATGAAGAACACCAAGGACACAAGGTGATTACGAGCCCAAGAGACAGAAAGGGCCACATGAACTAGTGACTACATCATCCTGAGACCAGAAGGACTAGATGGTGCCCGGCTAAAACTGATGACTGCCCTGACAGGGAACATAACAGAGAACCCCTGAGGGAGCAGGAGAGCAGTGGTGTGCAGACCCCAAATTCTCACAAGACCAGACTTAATGATCTGACTGAGGCTAGAAGGACCCCGGTGGTCATGGCCCCCAGACCTTCTGTTGGCCCAGTACAGGAACCATTCCCGAAGCCTGCTCTTCAGACATGGATTGGACTAGACAATGGGTTGGAGAGGGATGCTGGTGAGGAGTGAGCTTCTTGGATCAGGTGGACACTTTAGACTATGTTGGCATCTCCTGCCTGGAGGGGAGATGGGAGGGTGGAGGGGGTTAGAAGCTGGCAAAAAGGACACGAAAAGAGAGAGTCGGGGGAGAGAGCAGGCTGTCTTATTAGGGGGAGGGTAATTGGGAGTGTGTAGCGGGGTGTATATGGGTTTTTGTGTGAGAGACTGGCTTGATTTGTGAACTTTCACTTAAAGCACAATAAAAATTATTTTTTTAAAAAAGAGAAGAAAACAAAAGCAAAAAAGTGTAAGCTGGAAGATGACATGGAATCAACTCAGGCAGAGCCTCTTACTCCTGCCAGTACATTGCCCCACATACTGAATCTGTCTATTTTGGCTGTTTTCACTCACTGTCTCTGGCCAGGAAAGGTCACTATCATCTCACTCTAGGAATATGGGTTTGCTGCTCCCAACTGGCTTTTTATTCTCTCCAGTCCCTCATTCACAGTCTTGGTAACATACTAATACTAACATATGATCATGCTAAATTCTCCTGCTCAAAACTTTGAGTAACTCTTTACTATTTGTGTACAGAAAATAAATATATAAATAAAAATGTATCTCCTTACCCTGACATTCAACCTCCCCCACAATCTGACTTCAACCAACATTTTAAAACATACTTTTTTATTATATCCTCTCTAGTCATCAGCCCTGGTAGTACAGTGGTTAAGAGCCACTGCTGCTAACCAAAAGGTCAGCAGTTCAAATCCACCAGCCACTCCTTGGAAACTGTATGGGGCAGTTCTGCTCACTATGAGTCAGAATTGACTCGATGGCAATGGGTCAGTCACACTGGGTTCCTCACCATTTCCCAAATCCATGATGCCCTTACATGTTCTTGTGTCCTTACTTATACTCTTCCATTGTCATGGAATGTCCCTCTCCTCAGTCAATCAGATTATTAACTGTCCTTTCACACACAAGTCAAAAGATTCCTCTGAGGAGTCATCCCAGAAGCCTTGTTCAAAATTAATCACCCACCCCATGAATCCTCTTAGCATCTTCTGTACCCCTCAGCCTTGCTCTGCCCCGCATTGCTGTCATTCTTATATTTAGCTACCAGAGAGGATTTCGAAGGCATGAATTGCCTCATTCATCTCTGTGTCTCTCTTCTTCCCTCAAACACTTGGCAAAGTGCCTTGCACAGAGTTAGTGCTCAGTAAACATTTTTGGCAAATAGAAAAATAGTGAATCATCTAATTTGTTGAATTTATCGCATGAAACGTTCATAACATTTTCTACTAATATCCATTGAATAGGTAGTGATGTCACCTCTGTCTTTACAGATATTGGTAATTTCTGACATTTTTTATGATACATCTGTCACTAAGTTTATTAACTTTGTTAATAAACCAGCATTTGGCTTCAGTGTAAAACAAGTAATAGTGAAGAAATAAGAGAATTTCCTGGGTGGTGTAAAGGTTAACATGCTCGGCTGCTAACTGAAAGGCTGGAGGTTCAAGTCCACCCAGAGTTGCCTCAGAAGAAAAGCCTGGCAATCTTCCAAAGAAATGGTCATTGAAAACCCTATGGAGCACAGTCCTACTTTGATACGCAGAAGGTGGCCATGAGTTGGAATCAACTCAACTGCAACTGTAAAATAAATAAGAAGGGGTAACAAATTATACAGTTGTCTAATTTACTGGGAGATAAATTGGAACTCAGGCCCAGCAACATGCCACAAGTCACCAGAACCCAGGAACAAATGGCTGGGAGTCACTTTCCACAGTTTCTAAGCTCAGTGGTCTTATACTATTACAACTTTCTGGCCCTTTCAGGACAAAATATCAGGCTCAGATGTAGCCATTGACCATGACAGTTAATTAAGTACAGGTGTCCTCAAAAGCCATCTGTAAAGAAGGCGATCGTGGGCTTGCTGCACGCTCAGTAATCCCTGGGGCTATGGAGGAGAACGGTGTCATTTTAAATCACTTTGACTAGCAGCAGCTTTGTTTAAACACCTGCTCCTCTTCAGTAACCAAAGGTAACTGATATGTGTGTGCTTGTACGTGCCCAGACAGGCTTCCAGTCCCAAACAGTCAACTAAAATTATCTTTCTTGAAGGATCTATTTGAATCTGACATTTGTTCATTTATTTTCTTCAAAAGGCAGTGGAGAAACCAAGAGTGCTTACTACTGATCCAGAGATAGACGTCCTTACTCTCTCTCATCTGGCACACACAGGCTTGGGGCTTGAGATGTTTTGAGAACACCGTGGCGGCCAAGCAGTCATGCATTTTGGAGGAAGAAAGAAGGGTAGCATTTGAAGATGTTTCATCCTTCATTTAAAATTCCTCAAGAAAGAAGTCCATGCTTTTGCACAAGCTAGTGTTCTTGAGTACAATGATCTCCTTCCTACCCTCTCTATCCTAATCCTATTCACCCTAAGCTTCAGACCAAGATATCACCCCGCTTTCCATGCAGTGGTCCCTGATTTATGCAGGCAGGCCACATTATCTCTTCTTTCTCCGAACTTCTCCTTCACTTCTATCAGTACCATGCAATTTGCACTTTTGGGCCTCTCACTGTTTTTATTTTTCATTGTGTTTTAGATGGAGGTTTACAGAGCAAATTAGTTTATCATTAAACAACTAATACACATATTGTTTTGTGACATTCTTACCAATTCCACAATTTGTCAACACTCTCCCCTTCTTGACTTTGGGTTCCCCAGTACCAGCTTTCCTGTCTCCCCTGTCCTTTCCCCTGGGCTGGCGTGCCCATTTAGTCTCATTTTGTTTTATGGGTCTGTCTAATCTTCAGCTGAAGGGTGAACCTCAGGAGTGACTTCCGTGCTGAGTTAAGAGGGTGTCCTGGGACCATGCTCTCGGAGTTTCTCCAGTCTCTGTCAGACCAGTAAACCTGATCTTTTTTTGTGAATTAGAATTTTGTTCTACATTTTTCTCCAGCTGTGTCCAGGACCCTCTATTGTGATCCCTGTCAGAGCAGTCGGTGATGGTAGCTGGGCACCATCTAGTTCTGCTGGACTCAGTCTTGTGGAGGCTATGGTAGTTGTGGTCCATTAGTCCTTGGGACTAATCTTTCCCTGTGTCTTTGGTTTGCTTCATTCTCCCTTGCTCCAGATGGGGTGGGACCAGTGTGGTGTTTTAGATGGCCACTCACAAGCTTTTTAAGGGCCCCAGACGCTGCTCACCAAAGTAGGATGTTCTTTATAAACTATGTTATGTCAATTGATCTAAATGTCCCTGAGTCCATGTCCCCAGCCCTCAGCCCAGTAATTTGGTCCCTCAGGGAGTTTGAATGTGTCTATTAAGCTTCCATGACCTTCACTTGGTCAAGTTGTGCTGACTTCTCCAATATTGGGTACTGTCTTACCCTTCACCAAAATTACCATTTATCTTTTGTCTAGTTTGTGTTTTTCCCTCCCACCCACCCCCCCATAACCATCAAAGATTGCTTCTTTCTATGAGTAAACCTTTCCGTGAATTTTTATAATAGTGGTCTCATATTGCCTCACACTGTTTTGAAGATGTTAATTTGATCTCTCTTTCTAGACAGCATACATTTTTAGGACTGGGATTATTAACTTTTTTGCTTCCTGCCATGGCCCCACTTGGTAAGTACTTCTTGGCTGATTGGAAGCCATTAAAATTAAGTCAACAAATGTAATATAAACAAAGATTAGATTACTACAGTAGCATATTGATACCCCTTATTCTTATAAATTTTTTAAAAACTAAAAAACAGGCCGATTATTGTTTAAAGGCATATTTCCTTGAAGAAAAAAAAAATTCCAAGAAGGAATTGTACACCAATGACAACTGTAAAAAAAAAAAAAAATTGTGATCTGCTACTAACCCAGCATGAGTAATATTCACAATGGAAGAGATCCTAAGTATGTTTTTTAATCATGTTAGTCACATGGTAGATAGGAAAGTAGCTGTCCGAAAAATTCTTCAAAAAAGAATAGACTATTAGCTCAGGGACTTATCAAGGACATATTGAAACAGAATAGATTAGAAGTCACTTTGTCCCATTGGATGCTTAACATCATATTTCGAGACTTTTCTAGGTCATATTTTTAAAAACATGGTTTCTAACACTCTCTAGTCAAGCTTTAGAATATGATTCAATTTTTAGAGATTTAGAAATCTATTACTTTTAATCTTTAGTGTCTTATGAAGGCTGTTCTAGTTTTAGTATTGTTTGGAATTTCTTTTCAGTATAAAAAGGATGAGCCCATAGCTTTCCTAGAAAAGCAGATACTGTACATTTGATGCAGCAAAGCAATGAGAACTTTGGTTATCAATCCAATGGGAATAAAACCAAGAAATATCATTGTAGCAATTCAACTTCTATAAAGTAAGAATAGATTTATAAGATCATAGAATTTTATTGCTGAAAGAAACCTTGAGAGTGGGTTTGCAGGATCTTTGGGTCAGCAAAGAAATTAGATTTTTTTTTTAAAGATTTATATTAAATTTATTTTGTAAGGAAAAAATGATAAAAGATTCTTTGGCAGTTGTGAAGAAGAAAGACTCTAGTCTCTTTCAAAACTAGTTAGAGATTTTAAAATGATTTGTTGTAGGTAAATATGTTATGAAGAGTTAATGGCACTAGTAAAACTGGCAGGCATGTTTTACACTGCAATGTGCTATAGCTCTGGTGGCACAGGTTAAGAGCTTGGCTGCTAACCAAAAGGTTGGCAGTTTGAATCTACCAGCTGCTCCTTGGAAACCCTAGGAGGCAGTTCTATATTGTCCTGTAGGGTTGCTGCAAGTTAAAATTGACTCAATGGCAATTTTTTTTTTTTTTTTTTAATAAACCTGAAACAAGAGAATTGGAAACGCTGGTGGCGTAGTGGTTAAGAGCTATGGCTACTAACCAAAAGGCCGGCAGTTCAAACCCACCAGGTGCTCCTCAGAAACTCTATGGGGCAGTTCTGCTCTGTCCTATAGGGTTGCTATGAGTCAGAATCGACTGGATGGCAGCGGGTTTGTTTTTGTTTTTAAGAGGAGAATGAAGTTAATGATATCACTAAAGCTTTTCATGTACGAAGAAGGATGAGTTCTGATTGATACAAGGAGTTTCTTAATTAATTAAAAATATATATATTGAGCATCAGTTATGTGCCAAGCACTGGAGATATAGGAATGAATAAAACATCCCAAAATCTCTGCGCTCATTGAAACTTCCATTCTAGTAGGGTGACAAACCATAAATAAAAACCATAAATAAAATATACCCTGTGTTGAATAGTGGAAACTCTGCTGGCATAGTGGTTAAGAGCTACAGCTGCCACCCAAAAGTTGGCAGTTCAAATCCGCCAGGTGCTCCTTGGAAACTCTTTGGGCTAGTTCTACTCTGTCCTATAGGGTCACTATGAGTTGGCATCGACTTGATGGCAACGGGTTTGGTTTTTTGGTTTGAATGTTGAATAGTAACAGGTACTAAGGAGAATAAGAAAGCAGAAAAGGGAACAGAAAGTTGGGAGTTGGAGGACTGCAATTTTAGATAAAATGGCCAGAGAAGGCCTCACTGAAGAAGTTGGACTTAATTGTATCAAGGCCTGAAGGAAATAAGGGAAGAGAGCAAAGTGACTGTCTTGGGGAGAAACACTCAGGGCAGAAAGTACAGCAAGTGTAAACTCCCTGAGGCAGGAGGGAACTCCTGGTCATTGAGGAATAGCAACAGGCCAGTGTGACTAGAAGAAGCCCTGGTGGTTGCAGTGGTCAACTGTTGGAACTGCTAAAGGAAAGGTTTGAACCTGTCAGCTGCTCCACAGGAGAAGAGACCTGGTGATCTGCTCCCATAAAGATTACAGCCTAGGAAACCCTATGGGGAAGTTCTACTCTGTCCTATACAGTCGCTATGAGTTGGAATCAACTGGAGGCATACAACAACAGTGAGGCTGGAGGAGAACAAGTGAGGGGAGAATTACAAGACATGGGGCAGAGAAGATCAGATGGAAGAGTAGATCATCGCTGGTCTGTGAAAGGACTTTGGCTTTTAGCCTTTTGGGGATTTGAACAAGGGAGAAATATGATTTGACTTATGTTTTAATGGAATTACACTGGCTGCTGTGTTGAAAATACAGTAAAGGTGGGCAAAGGTGGAAGCAGGAGACCAGATCGGAGACTATTAAAATAATTTAGACGTGAGATGGTGGGGGTTGGGCCAGGGTGGCACAGTGGGTAAAGTAATAAAGAGAGGATTCTAGGTATATGGTGAAGATCAGGCCATCGGGATTTGCTAACAGATTGAAAGTGGGATATGAGAGAAAAGGAGTCGAGGTGAAATCATGGAGCTAAAATTCCAAATAGGGGTCGTCGTGAAAGATGGCTGAAGGGGTGAGGGAGGTGGAAGCACATGAAGGTGCTTATCTGGCTCAGTGAGAGGATAAAGACACCATGCTTTTTAAAATTTAATTACCTGGGGTGCTTATTAAGAGTGCATTTCAGGGAGAATTAAGAAAGGGAGGAAGCCTATAAAAGCATTAGACAAAAAATATAGAAGAATATTTGTATTATTTTAGACTGGAGAAGGTTCCCTAATCAAGAAACAATCCTAGAAGTCACCAAGAAAAAAAACGAAAGCTTTGACTAAGAATAGTATGTGTATAAAGTATAAAAAAAATATAGGTACTTATAAATCACAAAAGACATCAATAACAATATTAAAAACTACATGACACAGGAATAGACAATATTTATCACCTATCAATGAGATAAAGTTTTAATATCCAAAATTTACAATCACCTCAACAGTAAAAATAGATGAAAGTATGAACAGGCAATTCAAAAATGAAAAAAATATAAATAGTTAATAGACATGAAAAGATGCACAACCTGAATAGTAATCCAGGGGAATTAAAAAAAAAAAATACATTGAAAAACATTACCTTATTCATCAGATTGGCCAAGAATTAAAACAATAAAATCATATAATTTTGCAAATTCCTTGCAGAAATGTGAATTTTTAAAGCTATCTTTCAGTAGCTGTGAAAATTATACATGCATATATCTTCAACCTAGCAATTCTCTTTTGAAGTATTTATCCCACATAAAAACAAAAAAGTGTATACAAAAATGTTATTGCAACATTGTTTATAATAGAACTAAGCTGGATAAAACCTAAACATACACTACCTGGGAACTGGTTAAGCAAACAATGGTACTTGCCTTCTATGGAATAAGGAATCCACAGAGTCACTGTCCTAAAAAGAATTAGTCGACATTCAACCATTTCAGGAGGTAGCATATGATCAGGAACTGATGGTGCTGAAGGACGAAGTCCAAGCTCCACTGAAGGGAAGGGTGAAAAACAAGACTCCAGGAACTGATGGAATACCAACTGAGGTGTTTCAACAACAGTGAAAGCTGGAGGTGCTAACCCGGCTATGCCAAGAAATTTGGAAGACAGCTACCTGGCCAACCAACTGGAAGAGATTCATATTTGTACCCATTTCAGGGAAAGGCGAGTCAACAAAATGCTGAAATTATCGAACAATACCATTAATATCAAAGGCAAGTAAAATTTTGCTGAAGATAATTCAAAAACGGTTCAGCAGTACGACAGGGAATTGCCGGAAATTCAAACCAGATTCAAAAGAGGATGTGGAATCATTGCTGATGTCGATGGATCTTAGTTAAAAGCAGAGAATACGAGAAAGATGTTTACCTGTGTTTTACTGGCTATGCAGAGGCTTTTGACTGTGTGAACCATAACAAATTATGGGTAACATTGCAAAGAATGGGAATTCCAGAACACTTAATTGAGCTTGTGCAGAACCTTGTACATAGACCAAGAGGCTATCCTTTAAACAGAGCAAGGAAATACTGCGTGGTTTAAAATCAAGAAAAGTATGCATTAGGGTTGTATCCTTTCACCATACTTATTCAATTTGTATGCTGAACAAATAATCCAAGAACCTGGACTATGTGAAGAAGAGTGCAGCATTAGGATTGGAGGAATACTCATCAATAACCTGCATTATGCAGATGACACAACATTGCTTGCTGAAAGTGAAGAGGACTTGAAGCATATACTGATGAAGATCAAAGACCGCAGCCTTCAGTACGGATTACACCTCAACATAAAGAAAACAAAAATCCTCACAACTGGACCTGTAAGCAATATCACGATAAATGGAAATAGTATTGAAGTTGTCAAGGATTTCATTCTACTTCGATCCACCATCAATGCCCGTAGAAGCAACAGTCAAGAAATCAATAGACGCATTGCATTGGGCAAATCTGCTGCAGAAGACATTTTTAAAGTGTTCGAAAACAAAGATGTCACTCTGAGGACTGAAGTTTGCCTGACCCAAGCTGTAGTATTTTTAATCACCTCACAAGCATGTGGTGGACAATGAATAAGGAAAACGGAAGAAGAATTGATGCCTTTGAATTATGGTGTTGGCAAAAAACAGGGAATACACCATGGACTACTAGAAGAGCAAACAAGTCTGTCTTGGGAGTACAGTCAGAGTGCTCTTTGGAACCAAGGATGGGGAAACTTCATCTCATAAACTTAGGACATGTTATCAGGAGGGAGCGGTCCCTGGAGAAGGACATTGTGCTTGGTAAGGTAGAGGGTCAACAAAAAAGAGGAAGGTCCTTTATGAGACGGATTGACACAGTAGCCTCAACAATGGGCTCAAACATAGCAAGGATTATGAGGATGGCACAGGACTGGGCAGTATTTTGTTCAATTGTACAGAGGGTCACTGTGAGCTGTAACTGACTGGATAGCACCTAAGAACAACAATAACAAGAACAATGTATGAAAACAGCCCAAAGCAAGCCCTCAATACATGGTGGGCATAATTTTTTTTCTAAGGTCTTTTTTCTCCACTGTAAAATAACCATGGTACCACCTGCCTGACAGCTCTATTGTGAAGGTTACATAAGATAACTTTTGAAATAGCACTTCCTTCTTCCTGGCTTAAGAGCTAATCAATACGAGCTAGTTTCCTTTCTTCTCCCAAAATAAACATAAAAAAGAATCTGATTTTACAATATAATATTTGTCCAGCTTATAATAGAACAGAATTTAACTGTACATATTGCAAAAAGTATTCAAATAGGACAAGAAATAACAAAGAAATGACTGAAAAGTAAGGACTACAATTACCTTTTTTAAAATAATTTTTATTGTGCTTTAAGTGAAAGTTTACTAATTAAGTCAGTCTCACACACAAAAACCCATATACACATTGCTACACATTCCCAATTACTCTCCCCCTAATGAGGCAGTCTGCTCTCTCCCTCCACTCTCTCTTTTCACGTCCATTTCGCCAGCTTCTAACCCCCTCCACCTTCTCATCTCCCTCCAGCAGGAGATGCCAATATAGTCTCAAGTGTCCACCTGATCCAAAAAGCTCACTCCTCACCAGCATCCCTCTCCAAACCATTGTCCAGTCCAATCCATCTCTGGAGAGTTGGCTTTGGGAATGGTTCCTGTCCTGGGCCAACAGAAGGTCTGGGGGCCATGACCACCGGGGTCTTTCTAGTCTCAGTCAGACCATTAAGTCTGGTATTATGAGAATTTGGGGTCTGCACCCCACTGCTCTCCTGCTCCCTCAGGGGTTCTCTGTTATGTTCCCTGTCAGGGCAGTCATCAGTTGCAGTCGGACACCATCTAGTTTTTCTGGTCTCAGGATGCTGTAGTCGCTAGTTCATGTGGCCCTTTCTGTTTCTTGGGCTCGTGATCGCCTTGTGTCCTTGGTGTTCTTCATTTTCCTTTGATCCAAGTGGTTTGAGAGCAATTGATGTATCTTAGATGGCTGCTTGCTAGCGTTTAAGACCCCAGATGCCACTCTTCAAAGTGGGATGCAGAATGTTTTCTTCATAGATTTTATTATGCCAATTGATTAGATGTCCCCTGAAACCATGGTCCCCAGACCCCTGCCCCTGCTACATTGGCCTTCAAAGCATTCAGTTTATTCAGGAAACTTCTTTGCTTTTGGTTTAGTCCAATTGTGCTGACCTCCCCTGTATTGTGTGCTGTCTTTCCCTTCACCCAAAGTAGTTCTTATCTACTGTCTAATTAGTGAATATCCCTCTCCCACCCTTCCTCCCTCCCCCCTCTCGTAACAACAAAAGAACGTTTTCTTCTCAGGTCAAACTATTCCTCAAGTTCTTATAACAGTGGTCTTATACAATATTTGTCCTTTTGCAACTGACTAATTTCACTCAGCATAATGTCTTCCATGTTCCTCCATGTTATGAAATGTTTCACAGATTCCTCACTGTTCTTTATTGATGCATAATATTCCATTGTGTGAATATACCACAATTTACTTATCCATTCATCCATGGATGGACAGACACCTTGGTTGCTTCGATCTTTTTGCTATTGTAAACAGTGCTGCAATAAACATGGTTGTGCATATATCTGTTCGTGTAAAGGCTCTTATTTCTCTAGGATATGTTCCAAGGAGTGGGATTACTGGATCGTATGGTAGTTCTATTTCTAGCTTTTTAAGGAATTGCCAAATCAATTTCCGAAGTGGTTGTACCATTTGACATTCCCACCAACAGTATATAAGTGTTCCAATCTCTCCACAGCCTCTCCAGCATTTATTATTTTGTGTTTTTTGGATTAATGCCAGCCTTGTTGGAGTGAGATGAAATCTCATTGTAATTTTGATCTGCATTTCTCTAATGGCTAATGATCATGAACATTTCCTCATATATCTATTAGCTACCTGAATGTCTTCTTTAGTGTAGTGTCTATTCATATCTTTTACCCATTTTTTAATTGGGTTATTTGTCTTTTTGCATTGATTTGGTGATTTCCTCTTCGATGTTCTTTTTGTTATGTAGAGAAATCTAACCAATTTTTGTATGTTTATCTTTTAGCCTGATACTCTGCTGAACTCTTCTATTAGTTTCTGTAGTTTTCTGGAGTATTCCTTAGGGTTTTCTGTGTATAAGATCATGTCATCTGCAAAATTTGTTTTATGTATCTTGCAGACCTGTCATTGGGTGCATAAACATTTAATATGGTTATATCTTCTTGGTGTATTGTCCCTTTAGTCATTATATAGTGTCCTTCCTTATCCTTTCTGATGGATTTAACTCTAAAGTCTATTTTGTCAGAAATTAATATTGGCACTCCTGCTCATTTTGACTGTTGTTTGCTTAATATATTTTTTTCATCCTTTGAGTTTTAGTTTGTGTCTCTAAGCCTAAGGTGTGTCTCTTGTAGGCAGCACATAGACAGATCTTGTTTTTTAATTCATTTTGCCACTCTCTGTCTCTTTATTGGTGCATTTAGTCCATTTACATTGAGGGTAATGTACGGATAGGTATGAATTTAGTGCTATCATTTTGTTGTCTCTTTTTGTGTGTGGACAGTTTCTTTTTCCTACTTGATTTTATGTGCTGAGTAGATTTTCCTTATATATTGTCCTTTCCTCCTATTTGTTGTTGTTGATTTTGTTTCTGCTGAGCCTGTATTTTTCCCTTGTATTTTATTTTGATGAGTAGGATAGTTTGTCTCCTTTGTGGTTACCTTATTATTTACCCGTATTTTTCTAAATTTAAAACTAACTTTTATTTCTTCGTATCACCGTATCTTCCTCTCCATATGGAAGGTGTATGATTACATTTCTTAGTCCCTCTTTTAGTGTCTTCTTTTATCTAATAACATCTCTGGTACCCTGTTTTGGGCTTTTTTTTTTTCATCATCTTTGTTTTTTTTTGGATTTCCCTGTCTGGGTTGACTTCTGGTTGCTCTGCCCAGTGTTCTAGTCTTGGGTTGTTACCTGATATTACTGATTTTCTAACCAAAGAACTCCCTTTAGTATTTCTTGTAGTTTTGGTTTGGTTTTTATGAATTCCCTCAACTTGTGTTTATCTGGAAATGTCTTAATTTCACCTTCATATCTAAGAGACAGCTTTGATGGATATATGATTCTTAGTAGGCAATTTTTTTCCTTCAATTTTTTAAATATATCATCCCATTGCCTTCTTGTCTGCATGGTTTCTGCCGAGTAGTTTGAGCTTGTTCTTATTGGCTCTCCTCTGTAGGTAACTTTTCTTTTATCCCTCGCTGCTCTTATAATTGTCTCTTTATCTTTGGTTTTGGCAAGTTTGATTATAATATGTCTTGCTGACTTTCTTTTATGATCTACCTTACGTGGAGTTCAATGAGCATCTTGAATAGATATCTTCTCATCTTTCACTATATCAGGGAAGTTTTCTGCCAACAAATCTTCAACAATTCTGTCTGTATTTTCTGTTATCCCTCCCTGTTCTGGTATGCCAATCACTCGTAGGTTATTTCTCTTGATAGAGTCTCAAATGATTCTTAAGGTTTCCTCATTTTTTAAAATTCTTTTATCTGATTTTTATTCAAATATATTAGTGCCAAGTGATTTATCTTCGAGTTCAGAAATTTTAGCTTCTACTTGCTCATTTCTGCTCCTCTGACTTTCTATTGAGTTGTCTAATTCTGTAATTTTATTGTTAATCTTCTGAATTTCTGATTGCTGTCTGTCTATGGATTTTTCCAGCTTATTAAACTTTTTATTATATGTTCCTGAAAAATCTTTCTAATTTCTTCGGTTGCTTTATCTGTGTGTTCCTTGGCTTGTTGTGCATATTGTCTCATTTCCTTCCTGATGTCTTGAAGTGTTCTATATATTAAACTTTTGTATTCTGGCTCTGGTAATTCCAGGGATGCACTTTCATCTAGAAGATCCCTGGATTCTTTGTTCTGAGAGCCTGTTGAGGTGATCATGGTCTGTTTCTTTATGTGACTTGATATTGACTGTTGTCTCTGAGCCATCTGTAAGTTATTGTATTAGTTTATGCTTGCTTACTGTGTCATAGCTGCTTGCTTTGTTTTGTTTTGGTGTACCCCTTTGGGTTGCTTCAGTGAGCTAGCTTGATTATTTTCACCTTTGGAGTCTGGTGTCCTGCCCCCTGCTGGCTAGAGCTGTTATCATGTATATCAGTCTAGGAGTCCATTCAGTTTTCTTGTATGAGTTCAGCTCAGGTTTCCAGGTAGCTGATCATCAAGTGTGTGGTACAGGCTCTGTCCTACAGTCTTAGAGGGGGCAGGGGTGATTGGCGTATATACTGGTATCTGATTGCAGCAGGGGGTTAGGCTCTTAACAAGGCAGGGGGCTGAGAACCGACGCTCAAGTGTTTCTGAGGAAAACGCATCTCTGTTCCCTAGAGCATGCTGGTGGGTTGGTTCTGCAGAGGGACCACGGACACCCAAAGTTTTTGGTTGTAAGTACTGGGAGGTACCACTTATCTTTGGACCCCTGTTGCGGGTGGTTGGTGACCTGAGTGGAGCTACCAGTCCTTAGGTCCCTGATGTGGGTAGGTGAGGACCTTGTTTAATAGGCAAAGCCATGTCAAACGTCAAACACCCACCTCTCCACCACACCGCTGAAATGGTTGGAATCTGCCAACAAGGGCCTGTTCTCCCAAAATAGGCCCAACCAGGTCCACGCAGAAGGGAAAGGTGCTCAAGGTCCACAGATGGTTTATGCCTGGACAGGGACCACTTCCGTCCTGAACTCCCCCGGTTAACAGAGCTAGCAAATTATCTTTTCCCCCCAGCTGCAAATTTTTTCCTTCCACAAGGCGGGGAGGATGGCTCTAGGTACTCACAAGGGTCTATCTCAGGCCCAGTGATTCAGCTGCTGAAGCCGGCTTGGGGATGGGGGGCATGGTAAAATGTATGCAAGTACTTAAGTTTTGCCGAGAGTGCTTTTCTCCTCAGGTTCTAGAGGTGTGAGTGGGCTGCGTGGCTGGCTGCTTCTCCCTGAGGAAACTGTGGCTGAACGCTAATACCAGCCCACGGCTGCCGCTCCAGGAATGGTGCCTGAGGTCTCCCCACAATTCAAGTCTGGTAACTCCTCTCCACTTCTGCACAGTCTCTTCCTCCCCCTGCCCCTCAGTTCATTGTCTAAGCTTGCCTTTGATGCTCAGGGCTCCCAGCTTGTCACAAATATACTCGTTTCACTTGTTTTTCGGGTCTTTGTTGTAAAGAGGGTTTGCTGGAAGCATCTGTCTATTCTGCCATCTTGGCTCCGCCCTCTAGAACTACCTTTTGTGGATAGAAGACTACAGAACACAGGAGTAAATGGTTAGGAATATCCTTTCAAAAAAGACCAATCCTGCAATACAATTATAGGTATTTATGTCCCCATAACAGTAGAGATTATGAGAGATGCTGTACTTCACTTTCTTATCCTCATATGCTGATAGAAGAAATTATTTTCTCATAAAATGGTATTTTGGGCAGAGGGGATGAAAGATGAAAAAGAACTATCATAAATTTTCTAAATGTTGGAATGGAGATATACAAGTATAAGAGTGGCATTAAGAGGATATATTCTGTAGTTTGAATTCAAGCTCCACTTCTTAGCTGTGTGACCTTGGGCAAGTTACTTAACCTCTCTTAGTTTTCTAATTAGTAAAATGGTTATGATCATAGTAGCTATCTCACTGGATTGCTGTGTGTAATAAATGAGTTAATTTAATATATAGTAAGCATTTAAAAGAGTGCCTGGAACATCATAATAGACATGTAAGTGTAAGCTATTATTATAAGAGGCAAGGTCAATGGAGAGAATCCTGATTCTCTTTTCTAAATATCAAACCGTCTGCATGGCACAAATGGATAACCACTCAGTTACTAACCAAAAACTTGGTGCTTTGAGTCTACCCAGAGGTACCTTGGAAGAAAAGACTAGCATCCAAAAGATCACAGCCATTGAAAACTCTATGGAGCACAGTTCTACTCTGACACACGTGGGGTTGCCATAAGTTGGAATCGACTTGACAGCAGCAGGTTTTTTTTTTCTTTTTCCCCTAAATATCAGAGTATATGTTTTAAATATGTCAAAATAATCTGAAGTAAAAGAGTCAATGGCAACTCTATGATGGAGAAGATTTTGAAAAAAAAAAAAAAATTCCCCCCCCAACCACAGAAATAAAAGAAGTAGGAAAAATCAAAGAGCAAGTCAAAGATAATTGGAGAGACATAATACCCAAACCCCAAACCCGCTACCATCGAGTCCATTCCAACTCATAGTGACCCTATAGGGTTTCCAAGGCTGTATATCTCTACAGAAGCAGACTGCTACATCTTTCTCTCGTGGAGCCACTGATGGTTTTGAACTTTCAGCCTTTTAGTTAACAGTTGATCACTTTAACCACCGCGCTACCAGGACTCCTTGGAGAGACATAATAGAGCTGTTAAAAGAAGCAAATGGTCAATTAAGAATAATCATCTGTAGAAAATTTCAGAGGATTTTTTCCCCCTTAAGATAGGATGGTGGTAGTTGTGATGGTGGCATCAGAGGAGGGGCATTGAAAAATTATGGATCTGAGAGTTACATTATTTTGGAAGTTGATTTTTTTTAATTTATACAGGTAATTCATGTTCATTATATACCAAAAAAACCCCTTTGCCATCGATGCTGACTCATAGCAACCCTAAAGGACAGAGTAGAACTGCCTCATACGGTTTCCAAGGAGCATGTGGTGGATTTAAACTGCAAACCTTTTGGTTAGTAGCCATAGCTCTTAATTACTATGCCACCAGGGTTTCCATGTTCATTATATAGAAATTTAAAAATACACATAAAGTAAAAATAACAACAAGAGTAACTGTAGGGTTTTGATTAATAAATTGCTTAAGAAAGAGGAAAAGTAAGGAGAGAAGGAAAATTATGCAGGCTAGGATTAAGTTAGAGTTCCTGGGTGGTGCAAATAACCAACCAAAAGATTGAAAATTTGAATCCACCCAGAGGTGCTGGGGAGAAAAGGCCTACCATTTAACTTCTTGGAAATCAGTCATTGAAAACCCCGTGGAGCACAGCTCTACTCTGACACACATGCAGTTACCATGACTTGAAATCGACTAGACTGCAACTGGTTTTCTTTTTATTTAGGGTTAAGTTACTAATCAAAGAAAAAAGCAGCCAGTGATTGTCCTCCCCATTCCCCTGCTAAACCACCCACCATTTCCACCTTTGGGCCCATGTGCAATGATGTTTTTACCACACTGGGGTTCTTTCTTTGTTTGATTTAATCTTCTTTTAGGTCTCTTAGACGACTTGATCTCAGCATGGACACCAGTCTGTAAGAGTCTATCTCTGATTTTAAGCTGTCTACTAGCTATTATGCCTTTCTTAGGGTGCCTTTTCTTTTTTCTCTTTAAAGCTGAAGATTCCCTTTCTAGTACCCACCATTTTTCATGGCCAGATGTACTCCTCAGGCTTATGACAGGTCAGACAATAACACCAGAATCTCTGGAAGCCTTAGATTTTATTTGTCCTTTGGACAATGAAATTCGAAGTCCCTTTTCACACAGAGCTCAGAATCCCATGGTATACCAAAAGCCTTGGATACAAACATGACCAGACCAATGATACATGGATTATGGCAGTAATTTTCATGTAAGCAAGGGGAACTTAGACATTGGAAGCTGCTAATATTTAAATATTTTTAATTGTTTTATTCTGGTAAAAATATATGTAACAAAACATTTGCCAATTCAATAATTTTTTACATGTACAATCCAGTGACATTGGTCTTGTTCATCATGTTGTACAATCATCACCAGTATTCATTTCCAAATTATTCCACAGAAGCTTATTACCCTTTAAGCTAAGACTCTTCCTTCCCTGCTCCCTCCCCACCTCTGGTTACCACAAATAAACTTTGGTCTTTATACATTCTCCTATTTTTTATAAGTGGAATAATACAATATTTTTCCTTTTATGACTGATTTATTTCACTCAGTACAGTGTTTTCAAGGTTCATCTATGTTGTAGCTTGTATCAAGACTTCTTTTCTCCTTATGGCTAAGTAATACTCCACTAAGGAGCCCTGGTGGTGTGGTGGTTAAGCACTCAGCTGCTAAATGAAAGGCTGGTGGTTTGAATACAACTGCCCCTCCATGCGAGAAAGATGTGGCAGTCTGCTTCTGTAAAGATTTCAGCCTTGGAAAACCCTACGGGGAAGTTCTACCCTGTCCCACAGGCTCACTATGAGTCAGAATCAACTTCACAGCAATGGGTTTGGTCTTGGAATAGATATACGTACTCTATTTTGTTTATCCATTCATCTGTTGGTGGACATGTAGGTTGTTTCCACTTTTTAGCTATTGTAAATATTGGTGTGCAAGGTTGTATGGTAATTCTGTTTAACTTTTTGAGAAACTGCCAAACTGTTTTCCACAGTGGCTGTACCATTTTACAATCCCACCAGCAATGGATGAGGATTCCAGTTTGTCCACATCCTCTCCAACATTTTATTTATTTTCTATCGTAGACATTCTAGTGGGGGTGAAGCAGTCTCTCACTGTGGTTTTGATTTGCAGCTTCCTAAAGACTATTTTTTTTTTAAAGACTGTGTTAAGCATCTTTTTATGTGCATATTTATCATTTGTATATCCTCTTTGGTGAAATGTCTACTCAATTCCTTTGCCCATTTTTTGATTGGGTTGTCTTTTTGTTGCTAAGTTGTAGGAGTTCTTTATATATTCTAGATATGAAACCCTTATTAGGTACATGGTTCCCAAAATTTTTCACTCAGTCTGTAGGTTGCCTGTTTACTTTGTTGATAAAGTCCTTTGATGTGCAAAAGTTTTTGATTTTGATGAGGTTCAATTTCTCTATTTTGTCTTTCGTTACTTATGATTTTGGTATCACATCTAAGAATCCACTGTTTAAAACTAGATCTCAAAGCATTACCTTCACGTTTTCTTCTAACAATTTCACGGTTTTAGTTCTCACATTTAGGTTCTTCATCCATTTTGAATTAGTTTTCATATATGGTGTGAGGTATACTTTTTTTATATACTTAAATATTTAAGAGATTTTGAAATAAACTTGGGGCAAATCTGTCAAGAACAGCAGAAGGCATGAAAATGATGACACAGAGGTACAAGACAGCAAGTGGGGAAATAACAAACGTACCACAGGAGGGTGTCATGGATTGAATTATGTCCCCCAAAGATGTGTGTATCAGTTTGGCTGGGCAATGATTTCTGGTATTGTGCAATTTTCTCATATGTTGTAAATCCTGCCTCTATGATGTTAAACAGGGAGGATGGGCAGCAGTTGTGTTAGTAAGGCAGGACTCAATCTAAAGATTGGATTGTGTCTTGAGATAATCTCTTGAGATATAAAAGAAAGAACGGAGCAGAGAGGCAGGAGGACCTTATACTACCAAGAAAGAGTACTTCTTTTAGACCCGGGGTTCCTGTGCATAGAAGCTCCTAGTCCAGGGGAAGATTGATGAGAAGGACCTTCCTCCAGAGCCAACAGAGAGAGAAAGCCTTCCCCCGGAGCTGACAGCCTGAATTTGGACTTTTAGTCTGCTTTACTGGGAGAAAATAAACTCTTTGTTAAAGCTATCTGCTTGTGGTATTTCTGTTATAGCAGCTACTAGATGACTAAGGCAGAGAAGCAGGAGAGAGATTTATTATGTTCAGGACTACAGAAAAAATTTGATCAGGCAAATGTAATTTTCTCCTTAAGATTACCTATAGCATGATGTACCTGAGAATATACCGATGATATGTACGATCAGCATCTTAGTGCTCAGCTGGTGGGGAAAGCAATCAAGTGACCAGAGGAGAGAGATAAGACTCTCAGAAAAGATATTTAAAAGACAGACCTGTGCAGCTAAAGTGCCAATTGTAAGACGTGGCCAATGCCCAGTTATAACTTAATTAGCTGACATCTTTCTGGCAGTAGATAAAAGAAAAAGTACAAAGAAGCAGTGTAATAATAGCTAATTGTTTTTGAGTATTTACCACTTGCCAGATACTGAGGTTAAGTGCTTTCCATGTAAAATTTCATTTACTATACCTATTTATAGTAGCCCCGTGAGGCAAATTGTGGTAGACAGAATTCTATGGTGATCTCCATGATCTCCACTGGTGATGTTATGCCCCATATTATATTATACCTTCCCTTTAAGTGGAAACCCTGGTGGCGTAGTGGTTAAGAGCTATGTCTACTAAACAAAAGGTTGGCAGTTCAAATCCACCAAGTGCTCCTTGAAAACCCTATGGGGAAGTTCTTGTCTGTCCTTTAGGGTCACTATGGGTTGGAATCGACTCGACTGTAACAGGTTTTTTGGTTTTTTGACTGTTAGTGGAAACTGTGACTGAAATAACAGAATGTGGCAAAGTTGATGTTGGAGTAAAACTGTGCTCCATAGGGCTTTCAGTGACTGATTTTTTGGAGGTAGATAACAAGGTTTTTTTTCTGAGGTACCTCTGAGTGGATTTGAACCTCTAACCTTTTCGTTAACAGCTGAGCACATAAACTGTTAGTACCACTGAGAGACTCCTACAGACTCTTTTTGGGCTTAGTGAAGTGGCCATGTTGGAGGGGGCCATGTGGCAAGGAATTGACAGTGGCCTCGAGGAGCTGAGGGTGACCTCCAGCTGACAGACAATGAGAAGCTGGGTGCTGGAGCTACAAGGAAATGAATTCTGCCAACTACTCAAGGAAGCTTGGAAACAGGTTCTTCCGCAGTCAAGCCTCCAGATGTCAGTACAACCTGGTTGATGCCTTATTTGCAGCCCTGTGAGACCCCGAGCAGAGGACCCAGCTAAGTCAGGCCCAGGCTTCTGACTCACAGAAACTGTGAGATAATAAATGTCTTTTGTTTTAAGATACTAAGTTTGTGGTAACTTGCTATTCAGCAATAAATAATATAGATGTACTGTCTTCTCTTTACACAAGTCAGTAACTTGCTCAAGGTCTCACCACCACAAAGTGGTAAAGCTGGTGTTCAAATGCAGTTGTCTCCTGCCATTGATGTGTGTTTATCTACTGTGCTCTATGCCCACCTGCAAGGTAGGGGCCCAGGAAATAAAGGAACTACAACGCATTAAAGATGTAATTGTAGCTCCTTTAGTACCGGTGTAAGATGGTTTAGAGAATCTTGGTATGCCATTCAGGCCAGACCAAGTCAATGAAGGAAATTGAGAAATAAAAATTAAATGTGGAAAAATCAGTCTTGGGATGGGAATCAACTGGAGCAGTAAAATCCTTGAGAAATAGGATAATATTGCTCAAGCTGTCCCTGGTACCAAGTTGCTCTCACTATGACTGTATTTGGAGGAGGGGAGGGCAGCAGGGAGAGAGGGTTATTGAAAAGATCTTATTTTGACCTTGTAGCAGAGAACAATTAGTGGCTCATATACCAGCCGCTAGGGTTAGTGCTTTTTTGCCTCTATTTTAAAAAGGAAGAGAAAAAACAACAGGAAGCAAGTTATTCTTCCAGTTCTATAAAAGGATGAGAGGAAGAGTGTGATAATCTAGGAGTTAGCTAACAGAGAAAGGCACATCTGTAAAAGGACAATGGAACTTGGGTGAAGCCTGAGGGTTCTCTAGAGAAAAGGAACTAGTGATATAAGTATATCACTATATATGTGTATGCATGTGTGTGTATATATATATATAAAACCAAATCCACTGCCGTCAAGCCAATTCCAACTCATAGTGACCCCATAGGGTTTCCAAGGCTGTAACCTCTGTGAAGCAGACTGCCACATCTTTCTCCCTGAGAGATGCTGGTGGTTTTGAACCGCCGACATTTTGGTTAGCAGTCAATTGCTTTAACCACTGCACCATCATGGATTGGCTCACACAATTGTGGGAGCTGGAAAGCCCCAAATCCATAGGTCACGTGGCAGGCTGGAGACTCCTGCAGGCTTATATCCCAAGATCTGTAGGTTAGGTGACAGGAAGAGTGCAGAGTCGAAAGAGTGAGTTATGCTGAAGTATCTATGTATAGTCCGAAGGCAGATCACACTCTAAGGGAGCACCCCTTTCAACTGATTCCTTGATTACATTAAATTACATTATAGAAGATGATTACATGACTTGACATGACATGACATTACGGAGCAACAACTATTCTAGTATTTGTCCAAACTGCTGGGAATCATAGCTTGGCCAAGTTGGCACATAAAACTGATGATCACAAGTCTCAAAGAGAAAATTAGGGGAATGTAGCAGAAAACATCTTTTTAGGATCGCAGCTGTAAAAGAAGCCTTTCCAGGCCAACTCTAAGTAGGTCCTCCTTTTTTTCTCCCTTGCTGATCCTTGTTTATTTCTGGCACTTAACAAAATTAAAACAGTATTTGTTTACTTTCTCATTGCTCCATGGGAACTGGGATCATGACTGTTTTGTTTATCATTGGATATGCAGAGCCGTGTAAAGCTGTGTTTGGCACATACTAGAAGCTCAACAAACAGCATCTGTCAGATGAATGAATTAAAGGAGATCTACCACCTGTTTTATATAATGAAAAGAAATGAAGAAGAAGTGCTGTGGAAATGAGCAGACTGGAGCATGAGACATGAGCTCAGAGAATACCTGTGCTCAGATAGCAGTAACAGACTGAAAGTTCGCCTAGCCAACAGATAGCTAGCTGTTAACTGCTAGCCAAGGAAGCATTCAGAGCTGAAAGCAAACTTCTGAACAAAAGGTGGAGATCGGCTGGAGGAAAGACAACAATACTGGGTCTATGAATGCTTTGAGTAAAAGTTGTTTAGAATGTGGGCAAATTGAAGGGAGAAGAAAAGGACAGAATCACAACTGTGTGGATGAAGTCATCAATCTAACGGAAATATAGATGCAAGTGGTGTGTAAAAGATCCAGAAGAGGAACCAAGTGGAAGAACTGGACACATTGTTGAAAAGAGAAGATTCTAACCAATGAAAAGGGAATAATGAAACACCGAGGATACTGTGGTGATGAGAGGCCCCAGGTGGTGCAAACAGTTAATGTGTTTAGCTGCTGACCAAAAGGTTGGAGGGTTGAGTCTACCCAGAGATGCCTTGGAAGAAAGGTCTGGCAATCTACTTTAGAAAAATCAGTCACTGCAAACCCTATGGAGCATAGTTTTCCATGCTAACACACATCGGGTTGCCATGAGTTGGGATCAATTCTATGACAACTGGTAAACTGGTAACTGATAGTTACAGGATATGGCTCTCATATGCCTAGGAAAAGTTTTTGGTAATGGGGAGATTTACAAATATTATAATTAAGTAAATTTTTATATATACTTTGCATATTCAAATATGTGTTTTAATAGAAATCTGTGAGATGATATACATAAAAGAATTTAAGAAGCCTGATATACATGTAAGCAATTCTTTTCCTTTTAAATCTTGACAGCGAGGAAAATCAATCATTAATGTAAGCATCGTCTCGGTAAGATTAAGTGCCAAGCCGAGCCATTGGGCACTGGATTCTTTTTCTCACAGAAATACTGTAAGTAAAGCAGCAAAATGCTCAGGACAGGAGCTGCTCTGTAGAAATAAGATGAGTAAAACAGAGGTACTAGTTGTCAACATGTTGTTGTAGGTTTTCCGTATCACCAATTCGTTGGTGTTCATTTATTTCTCAAATGTATTCTGTAGCTATTCAAAGAGTGAATATTCAGAATGCTCTTGGAAAAGTTCCTGGCACATAGTAAACAACTATATAAGTGTTTGATAAATAAATAAACAGTACCAAGATCGGAGTTTAAGCTTTTGTATTTTTTTAATTGTACTTAAAATCTACATAGCTAGCAATATGAAATGAAACTAATGATTTACAAAAAAAAGAGTAGCGATAGGTGTGTGTTGATATGACACATTTATGAAAATAGTAAGATGCCTCATCTTGTTATGAATTTACTCTATTTTTCTCCTTCACACTTCTCTTCCCTACTTCATGTGACCTATAAAAATGTCTAACCTAAACACAGTGGGACTCTTAGCCTAGCACTTTAAAACATCTTAGCAGAAAGCTCGTATCTCTTTATAAAAATAACGCTTTCCTGTTCATTTGTGACATTTTCCCCTTGTTACCCTTAAAAGAAACTTGACGAGTAAGTGCTTATTTGTCCTGTTTCTATATTCAATTTATTGCTTTAGAAATACAGGGTATTGATTGTAGAATATGGAGTCTATTTTTAAATATCACTTCGTCAGCAGATGAACTAGGAACAAACTCGTGTTTCTTCAACTCCAGATCTCTAATTGACTGCATTAAAACCCCTCTGTTGAACCGTGGAAAATTTTTCACTTCCCAATTGGTGCCTCCCTGAACTACATTGAGAACTCTATAGTGTATGCCTCTCACCCTGTGTTTCTTCTCTTTGCCCAAATGTGGAAGAGTCAGACTGAATGGAAGGAGAGGACACAAAGGTGGGACTCTGCATTCCTGCACCTGTTGGAATAGGTCTCTGTGCTTCATTCCCAGCCTCTCACTCCTCACGTTGACATCTTTAGTTCTCTGGGCTGAAGGTCCTGCATTCGGCTTACCTCTCTCTTTTCTGGCCCCAGTCTTATGTGCTGCCTACTCAAGACCTGAATTTAATCTTCCATATGATTTTCTTTATCATACTTGAAATCAACTAACAATATGAAATGAAACTAATGCTTTACAAAAAAGAGAGAGGTGGGTGTGTTAAGTGGCGATTCAGGAACAGAGCAAGATGACGGGGTAGATGGCAGCTACTTGCTGGGCTGGACCCTGGCATGGATGAGGTAATAATGAAGGTACAGTTTTACCTGGAGCAGGTGTTTCATTTTTGGGAACCACAATACTGACTCTACCTTGGGGAACGGCTTCCTGTGGGGAGCAGAATGGTACACAGTACTTTATATATTTGGAAATAAAATTGTCTTTGTATTAAATTAGGGAAGCCTAAATAAGTAATAAAATAATTAGTAAGAAATAGTGCAACGTTTCACTTCAGAGAGTTAGGGTAAAGGCATTTTATTTCAGGGACAATAGCAATTACAAAAAGCTAACATTTTTTAACAGTAAAAGGAAGTTCAGAGATACTATTTTGCTGTCCTTCCAAGATTTGTTGTGGGTGGGCAAAGCATTTGGTTCACTCCTTGTCAAGCTGATTGCTAATTCTTTTTTCCTCAAAAAAGAACAGGAGGGTCTGTGTCTCAAGACTTGGGTTCTAGCCTGAATGACTTTTTCCACATTTTCTAGATTCTCTGGATTTCAGTTCTCGTATGTGAAATAAAGGTAAACTAATGATTTCTTTAATAAGATCAGCGCAACGCTGGTTCCTATGAGGCGGAGTTTAAAGATGCCCCAAACGTCCAACTCCTTCAGGCTGCTGTACCATGCCATCATCTCTAACGCCAACCAGTCCCCCTCCCCTCAGTACTCTCCCTCCTGTCTTTGGGTTCAGTAATTCACCGCAATGCCTCACAGAACTTATGAACTGTGCTTACAGCTAAGTGGTTTATTAGGGAAGTAACAGAGTACAATGTTGGGTCAGGATCAACTTGGGAGTAACAGCAGCAACTCAAGAGACAGGATACAGTTCGTCAATCAAGACATCTGACCAAGACCCTTCTCAGCACCTACTGCCACCAGGCCCTTTGCTTGGGGCTACTGCTGCCTCTGGGCTCTGCCATAGGTTAGCTGCTTCTCACTGCTGCTTTTCGCTGTCTTGTGCTATTTCTTGCTGTCTTCAGTGTTACAGCTCCTTCTCTCTCCCTCCATGTGTCTCTTTAAAAACCTCTGTAGGAGAAGCTACTTATACAGCAAGCTCCTTATCAATTTCAAGGCATGCCCCCCACCCCCAGCAAGACCACAAACTAACTAATCCCCTCAGTAGATCAAAAGTCACCTAGTTTACATAGTAATCAACCAATCCCTGCAAGGGTTTTACATATCTTATTTGCACAATAGATTGACCCCTCCTTGCAGACTGCACAAAATAGACCAATCACAGGGAAGGCTGTAGCCTAAACAATTATTTTTGACAGAATTATAAACCTAAGGCCAGAAAGGCCATATATACAAGAAACTCATTGCCCTGAAAAAGGTTTTGTATAGATCAGGGGTTGGCAAACTCTTTCTGTAAAGAGCCAGATAGTAAACATTTTAGACTGTGGTCTAACTTATCTCTGCTGTTAACTACTGTGACACCAGTGCTCAAAAGCAAACATGAAAAAAAAAAAAAAAAAAACCTTGCTGTTGAGTCAATTCCAACTCATAGTGACCCTGTAGGACAGAGTAGAACTTCCCCATTGTTAAGGAGCTTGCTATATAAGGGTTTCCAAGGCTGTCATCTTTGTAGAAGTAGACTACCACATCTTTCTCCCATGGAGCAGCTGGTATGTTCGAACTGCTGACCTTTTGGTTAGCAGCCAAGTGCTTAACCACTGTACCACCAGGGCTCCTAAAGCAAACATAGAGAATACAAAAACAAATGCTTACAACTGTATTCCAATAAAACTATTTACAAAACAAGCAGTGAGCCAGATTTGGCCCATGGAATGTAGTTTGCTGACCCCTGGTCTACAGCATTCATTTTTCCACCTGCTCCTTAGAGATTTCTGGGGCTGCCTTAAGGAGAGAAAAGAGAGTAGGGGGATGCCGAAGAGGTGGGGGTTCTATGGCTCTCACCCCCATTTTAACCAGAGTGACAATTTTTAACATTTTGTACTTGTGGGTAAGATTACTTCTTAAAGTTCTTCTGTTGAAAGCATTAAAAAAGACATTGTTTCTCTAAAGACTCCTTGAAAATTTTTAAGCTTCTTAGTAGTGTCGACCATTCACGCCTTTGACCACCTTCCCCTCGCTCTACTCCTGCCACACTGTGTTGATCGGATGACTGCCATATCTCAACTTCCAGTTCAGAATTTTCTCTGGATTAGAGTTCCATATTCCCTTTCCTTATGGCTGAATATCTGTCTTTGAGTATTCCATAAAAGAAAAAAAAAAAAAAGGGATCTCATAATCCGTCCAAAATATAAATTTTTATTTTCACCCCCAAACCTGCTGCCTTTCTAGTTACCATCCGACTAAATGGCTCCAGCTTCCATCTCCTTGCACAAACCAGAAGCCTGAGGCTTACTCTGCCTCCTCTCTTCTCCCCTGAAAATCAGTCACCAGGTTTGACAGATTCTATTTTGTGATGACATGTTCTAGGCCATTTCCTCCTCTGCATTCCTGGCACCTCGATCCTAGGTTAGGCCTCCACTGTCTCTCATCTGAACTATTACCAGGGAGAGACAATGTGAGAGAAATTGGGGATGAGAGGAGGGATAAACTGGTCTCTGCCACCCTACTAGCCTGTGAGAATGATCTATCCAAAACACACAACTGATTAAAATCCTTCATTACTTTTCCATTACACTCAAGGTAAAGCTCCAGTTCCTAAACCTGGAATAAATACAAAGCTGTCCATAACTAACCCCCACTTAGTAGGAAGAACCACCGGAAATTGCTGTTTTGCAGGTCAAAACTCATGGAATGCCAGCAGCGTTTTACTATGCACATTTCCTCCAGATCTTCTCTAACCTGCAGACTGGGTAAAATGTTCCATCTCTGTGTTCCCAAAGCAGCCACTGCAAAATACAAGCATAGTTTTTAGGCATCAGGTTGAAATGATTGGATTATCTCCTTGCGTTCCACTTGTCTCCAGGAGACCTAGGTGTTTGAAGACATCCTTTGCCTAGCTTGTCTTGATTCAGTTTGCAGAGATGAACTAAATGAAATGGACAAAACTACCAGGTTGTGCCCTGGTTCTTGGCATACAGTGATCGCTAATAAATTAAGCTGGCTTTGGATTTCATAGTTTTGTTTGAGTTTCAGGAGCCTTTGAGAGATTTGAACCTGGCCAGTGTTTTCATATACTAATAAACGTGATTTGAGGTATGAGGCCTTAATAAAATGGACAGTTAGCTTTGAGAACTGATGGCTTATACTTTTAGCCACAATATTTATATCATGGTTAAATGTTTTGAGCAAAGGATTTTTGGAGTCATATTGTGAGAGAAAAGCATTTTTATAGTGTAAATAATGTGAACATTTATCTCTGAATGTGGTAAATTGCTTTTTCCTGAAACTCTTCTTCGTACAAAGATCTGTACAGATGAAAATAAGATATTTTAGCTAAGCAAAATGTGTGTGTGTGTGAGTATACTGAGAAGATTGTAGGTAAAGAGTAGTATTACTTTAGACCAAAAATAATTCTCAGTCATAGTTATAATAATAGCTACCCAGCTGCATAACTATATGTGGTGAGAAACAGACATATATTCAACTGTTGGAGGAGATGAACAAACTTTTATGCATGCAAGGATAGAATGTTGCCAAATAAAGCTCTCCTGCCTGGCTGAGATGTGGACAACAAACCAGCCTGCAATCACGTCTACCAACAGGTCATAGAGTTGTGTGCGGCTCTTCGAGAACAGCTATAACTCATCAGCACATTCATCTCAGGGGCCAGGGACAGCCACATTGTAGGGTGGAAACAGGTGACGACTCCACAAACTGTGAACTGAGGAGAAACAATAAAAACCAGCAGGCTTAAACATAAGGCAAATATTGAACACCTAGATGCCATGTCAAATGGGGGACTCTCAGGATGAAGGTCTTATTGTGGCATCGTCCCCTTTCTTTTAAGTGGCAATCATCACTGTTAAGCCACATTGCTCACCAATATGTGTCAGGAGCCTTGTCCCAGCACAACGCTAGGTACATTACAATTACACAGTAAAGGCTTTTCTGTGGTTAAAAAGCTCTTGCACAGGGAGAGGGGAGAAATGAAGATAAAGAATGGGAAAACGAGACCTTATGCAGAAGCTACTTGATCATATAAGGTTGAAACATTTCCTGTGGTCAGCAAGGGTTTTATGTCCTGGATATTGAAGCTATGTATGTGGAGGATGTATATAGGATTTCATGGCTGTTACTATAAACTTTGTAAAATTGAAATATAGCGAATGCTGCTTTTCTCCTCTTCTTCCTTCCTCTTGTTTCAGAGTTGTGTGGTCCATCCAAAGAAATCAAGGTGACCTTTCTAAACTTAGTTGAGTTGGTTTTATTTTAATACCCTACCTGGATCCATATTCATGTGAAATCCATCTATATCCTCATTTTCCTTTTATCTTCACTTGAATGACTAGTTTATTCCCAATTTTCTTTTTAGTTCTTACCCATCACTCTTAGTAATGATTTCTAATGGCTCCTTCTAGGCTTTGACCATAAGTTTTTCTTCTTTTTCTAGTTACTTTTCATATGCTTTCTGCTTCTTATATTGATGATGATGATGGTGGTGGCGATATGATGATGATATCTCATTTAACCACCATTTACTGAGCACTCATTATGTGCCATAGTACTGTGAAAATGTTCTACTGCTATTCATAAGGTTTTCACTGGCTAATGCTTTTCAGAAGTAGACTGGCTGCTAGTCTGTCTTAGTCTGGAAGCTCAGCTGAAACCTGTCCTTCATGGGTGACCCTGCTGGTATCTGAATACTGGTGGCATAGCTTCCAGTATCACAGCAACAGGCAAGTACAACAAACTGACAGACACACAGCAGACTCAAAATGAGAAGAAACAGTTCCAAACACCTATTAATAATCAGAACCTAGAATGTACAAAATATGAATCTGGGAAAGTTGGAAATTGTCAAAAATGAAATGGAATGCATAAACATCGATATCCTAGGCATTAAAAAAAAAAATAGTGAGCTGCAAAGGACTGGTATTGGCCATTATGAATCAGACAATCATATAGGCTACTATCCTGGGAATGACAGCTTGAAGAGGAATAGTGTTGCATTCATCATCAAAAAGAACATATCAAGGTCTACCCTGAAGTACAACACTGTCAGTGATAGGATAATGTCTGTACGCCTACAAGTAAGACCAGTTAATATGACTATTATTCAAATTTACGCACCAACCACTAAGGCCAAAGATGAAGAAACAGAAGATTTTTATCAGCTGCTGAAGGCTGAAATTGCTCAAACACGCAATCAGGATGCATTGATAATTACTGGTGACTGGAATGTGAAAATTGGAAACAAAGAAGGATCAGTAGTTGGAAAATATGGCCTTGGTGATAGAAACAAGGCCAGAGATCAAATGAAAGAATTTTGCAAGACCAACAACTTCTTCATTTTAAATACCTTCTTTCACCAACATAAATGGCGACTATACACATGGACCTCACCAGATGGACCACACAGGAATCAAATCGACTACATCTGTGCAAAAAAATGATGGAAAAGCTCAGTATCATCATTCAGAGCAAGACCAGGGGCTGACTATGAAACAGACCATCAGTTGCTCTTATGCAAGTTCAAGCTGACAATGAAGAAAATCAAAGCAAGTCCACAAAAGCCAAAATATGACCTTGAGTATATCCCACCTGAATTTAGAGACCATCTGAAGAATAGATTTGACACATTGAACACTAGTGACCAAAGACCAGATGAGTTGTGGAATGACATCAAGGACGTCATACATAAAGAAAGCAAGAGGTCATTGAAAAGATGGGAAAGAAAGAAAAGACCAAGATGGATGCCAGAGGAGACTCTGAAACTTGCTCATGAACATCGAGCAGCTAAAGCAAAAGGAAGAATTGATGAAGTAAAAGAAGCGAACAGAAGATTTCAAAGGGTGGCTTGAGAAGACAAAGTAAAGTATTATGACATGTGCAAAGAGCTAGAGATAGAAAACCAAAAGGGAAGAGCATGCTCAGTGTTTCTCAAGCTAAAAGAACTGAAGAAAAAATTCAAGCTTCGAATTGCAATGGTGAAGAATTCTATGGGGAAAATGTTAAACGACGCAGGAAGCATCAAAATAAGATGGAAGGAATACAGAGTCATTATACCAAAAAGAATTAGTCGATGTTCAACCATTTCAAGAGGTAGCATATGATCAGGAACTGATGGTATTGAAGGAAGAAGTCGAAGCTGCTCCGAAGGCACTGGCGAAAAACAAGGCTCCAAGAATTGATGGAATATCAACTGAGATGTTTCAACAAACCGATGTGGCGCTGGAGGTGCTCACTTGTCTATGCCAAGAAATATGGAAGACAGCTTTCTGTCCAACTGACTGGAAATGATCCATATTTATGCCTATTCCCAAGAAAGGTGATCCAACCCAATGTGGAAATTATAGGACAATATCATTAATACCATAAAAAAAAAAATAGGCAAGCAAAATTTTGCTGAAGATCATTCAAAAACGGCTGCAGCAGTATATAGACAGGGAACTGCCAGAAATTCAGGCTGGTTTCAGAAGAGGACGTGGAACGAGGGATATCATTGCTGATGTCAGTTAGATCCCGGATGAAAGCAGAGAATACCAGAAGAATATTTACTTGTGTTTTATTGACTATGCAAAGGCATTCGACTGTGTGGATCATGATAAATTATGGATAACGTTGTGAAGAATGGGAATCCCCAGAACACTTCATCGTGCTCATGAGGAATCTTTACAGAGACCAAGTGGCAGTTGTTTGGGCAGAACAAGGGGATGCCGATTGGCTTAAAGTCAGGAATGGTGTGTGTCAGGGTTGTATCCTTTCACCATACATATTCAATATGTATGCTGAGCAAAAAACCCGAGAAGCCAGACTATATGAAGAAGAATGGGGCATCAGGATTGGAGGAAGACTCATTAACAACCTGCGTTATGCAGATGACACAACCTTGCTTGCTGAAAGTGAAGAGGACTTGAAGCACTTACTAATGAAATCAAAGACCACATCATGATAAACGGAGAAAAGATTGAGGTTGTCAAGGATGTCATTTTACTTGGATCCACAATCAATAACCATGGAAGCAACAGTCAAGAAATTAAAAGACGCATAGCATTGGGGAAATCGGCTGCAAGAGATCTCTCTAAAGTGTTAAAAAGCAAAGGTGTCACCTTGAGGACTAAGGTGCGCCTGACCCAAGCCATGGTGTTTGCAGTGGCCTCATGTGCATGCAAAAGCTGGACAATGAATAAGGAAAACCAAAGACGAGTTGAAGCCTTTGAATTGTGGTGTTGACGAAGACCACCATATAAGTAAAACAAAAGACAAGAACCACATGATTTTATCAACTGATGCAGAAAAGTCATTTGACAAAGTTCAACACCCATTCATGATAAAAACTCTCAGCAAAACAGGAATAAAAAAGGAAAATTCCTCAACCTGATAAAGGGCATTTGTGCAAATTCAACAGCCAACATCACCCTAAATGGAGAGATTCTGAAAGCTTTCCCCTTGAGAATGGGAACCAGACAATGACGCCCTTTATCACCACTTTCATTCAACATAGTGCTGGAGGTCCTAGCAAGAGCAATTAGGCTTGATAAAGAAATAAAGGGCATCCAGATTGGTAAGAAAGAAGTAAAAAATATCTCTATTTACAGATGACATGGTCTTATACACAGAAAACCCTAAAGAATCCTCAAAAAAACTGCTGAAACTAATAGAAGAGTTCAGCAGAGTATCGGGATACAAGATAAACGTACAAAATCAGTTGGATTCCTCTACACCAACAAAAAGAACATCAAAGAGGAAATCACCAAATCAATGCCATTTACAGTAGTCCCCAAGAAGATAAAATACTTAGGAATAAATCTTACCAGAGATTTAAAAGACTTATACAAAGAGAACTACAGAACACTCCTGCAAGAAACCAAAAGAGACCTACCTAAGTGGAAAAACATACCTTGCTCATGGATAGGAAGACTTAACATTGTAAAAATGTCTATTCTACCAAAAGTGATTTATAGATTCAATGCAATTCCAATCCAAATTCCAATGACATTCTTTAATGAGATGGAGAAACAAATCACCAACTTCATACGGAAGGGAAAGAGGCCCTGGACAAGCACAGCATTACTGAAAAAGAAGAACAAAGTGGGAGGCCTTACTTTACCTGATTTTAGAACCTATTACACTGCCACAGTAGTCAAAACAGCCTGGTACTGGTACAACAACAGATACATGGACCAATGGAACAGAATTGAGAATCCAGATATAAATCCATCCACATATGAGCAGCTGATATTTGACAAAGACCCCAAAACAGTTAAATGAGGGAAAAGATAGTCTTTTTAACAAATGGTGCTGGCATAACTGGATATCCATCTGCAAAAAAATGAAACAAGACCCATACCTCACTCCATGCACAAAAACGAGCTCAAAATGGATCAAAGACCTGAATATAAAACCTAAAATGATAAAGATCATGGAAGAAAAAATAGGGACAACGTTAGGAGCCCTAATACATGGCATAAACAACATATAAAACATTATTACGAATACAGAAGAAAAACTAGATAACTGGGAGCTCCTAAAAACCAGACTCCTATGCTCATCCCAAGACTTCACCAAAAGAGTAAAAAGACTACCTACAGACTGGGAAAAATGTTTTAGCTGTGAGATTTCCGATCAGCTTCTGATCTCTAAAATCTACATGATACTGCAAAACCTTAACCACAAAAAGATGAATAACCCAATTAAAAAATGGGCAAAGGATATGAACAAGAACTTCACTAAAGAAGACATTCAGGCTGCTAACAGATATATGAGGAAATGTTCACGATCATCAGCCATTAGAGAAATGCAAATCTAAACTACAATGAGATTCCATTGCACTCCAACAAGGCTGGCATTAATCCAAAAAACACATAATAATAAATGTTGGAGAGGTTGTAGAGAGATTGGAACACTTATACACTGCTGGTGGGAATGTAAAATGGTACAAGCACTTTGGAAATAGATTTGGTGCTTCCTTAAAAAACTAGAAAGAGAAGTACCATATGATCCAGCAATCCCACTCCTTGGGATATATCCTAGAGAAATAAGAGCCTTTACATGAACAGATATATGCACACCCATGTTCATTGCAACGCTGTTTACAATAGCAAAAAGTTGGAAGCAACCAAGGTGCCCATCAACAGATGAATGGATAAATAAATTACGGTATATTCACACAAAAGAATTCTAGGCATTGATAAAGAACAATGTTGAATACATGAAACATTTCATAACATAGAGAAATCTGGAAGACATTATGCTGAGTGAAATTAGTCAATTCCAAAAAAATAGAACAGATATTACGTAAAACCAGTATTATAAGAACTGGAGAAACAGTTTAAACAGAGAAGAAAATATTCTTTGATGGTTACAAGAGGGTGGAGGTAGGGAGGGAGGGAGGGAGAGGAGTATTCACGATTTAGATAGTAAAAAAAAAAAAAATAAGTTTATTTTAGGCGAAGGGAAAGACAATACACAATACAGGAGAGGTCAACACAAATGGACCAAACCAAAAGCTAAGAAGTTTCCTGAATAAACTGAATGCTTCAAAGGCCAGTGTAGCAGGGGCAGGGGTTTGAGGACCATGGTTTCAGGGGACATCTAAGTCAACTGACGTAATAAAATCTATTAAAAAAACATTCTGTATCCCACCTTGGAGAGTGGTGTATGGGGTATTAAACGCTAGAAAGCGGCCATCTAATATGCATCAATTTGTCTCAACCTACCTGGAGCAAGGAACAATGAAGAACACCAAAGACACAAGGGAATTATGAGCCTAAGAGGCAGAAAGGACCACATAAGCCAGAGACTACATCATCCTGGGACCAGAAGAGCTAGATGGTGCCCACCCAAACAGATGACTGCCCTGATAGGGAACTTAACAGAGAACCCCTGAGGTGCAGGAAAGCAGTGGGGAAAAAAAAATGCAGACCCCAAATTCTCATAAAAAGACCAGATTTAATGGTCAGACTGGGACTGAAGGGACCTTGGAGGCTATGGTCCCCAGACCTTCTGTTAGCCCAAGATAGGAACCATTCCCAAAGCTAACTCTTCAGACAGGGATTGGACTGGAATATTGGATGGAAAATGATACTGGTGAAGAAGGAACTTCTTGGATCAAGTGGACACTTGAGTCTATTTTGGCATTTCCTGTCTGGAGAGGGGTTGAGAGGCCAGAGGGGACCAGAAGCTTACCCAAATTGACACAAGGAGAGAGAGTGGGGGGAAGAACTGTGCTGTGTCATTGGAGGGAGAGCAATTAGGAGTATATGGCAAGGTGTATGTAAATTTTTGTATGAGAGATTGACCTGATTGGTAAACTTTCACTTAAAGTACAGTAAAAATTAATTTTAAAAAGTTATTTCTTTTTGTGTGTAAATCTTTTCATGAGTTTTTACAGTAGTAGTCTCATACAATATTTGTCCTTTTGTGACTAACTTATTCACTCAGTACAATGCCCTCCAGATTCATCCATTTTGTGAGATGCTTTATAGAATCACCATTGTTCTTTATCATTGTGCAGTACTCCATTATGTGTATGTATCATAGTTTGTTTATCTGTTCATCTATTGATGGGCATCTAGGTTGTTTCCTTTTTTTGCTATTGTGAACAATACTGCAATGAATTTGGGTGTGCATGTGCTTATTTGTGTGACAGCTCTTATTTCTCTAGTATATATTCCTAGGAGTAGAATGGCTGGATAATTTGGTATTTCTATTTCTAGCTTTCTAAGGAAGCGCCATATCATTTTCCAAAATGGCTGTACTGTTTTGCATTCCCACCAGCAAAGCATAAGTGTTCCAATCTCCCTGCAGCCTTTCCAATATTTTTATTTCCTGCTTTTTTGATTCTTGCCAGTAGTGCAGGGCTAGATGGTTTTTCATTGTGATTGTGATTTGCATTTCTGTAATGGCTACATGTGTCTGTAAGCTTCTTGAATGTTTTCTTTGGTGAAGTGTCTGTTCATTTCCTTTGCCCATTTTTTAATTGGATTATTTGCCTTTCTGTTGTAGAGGTGTTAGATTTTCCTGTAGATTTTAGAGATTAGACCTTTGTCGGATTTGTCATTGCCATAAATTTTTTTCCCAGTCTGTAGGTTCTCTTTTGGTGAAGTCTTCTGATTGGCTTAGGTGTTTAATTTTTAGAAGATCCCAGTTATCTAGCTTATCTTCTGAAGTTTGTGTGTTGTTGGTTATCGTTTACATTCTTTTAATGCCATGTATTAGGGTCTCTACTGTTGATCCTATTTCTTCTGCTATGATCTTTATAGTTTTTGGTTTTATACTTTGGTCTTGATCCATTCTGACTTACTTTTTGTATATGGTGTGAGGTATGGGTCCTGTTTCTTTTTTTTTTTTTGCCAGCACCATTTGTTTAAAAAAACCTGTCTTTTCCCCATTTGCTGAAACTTGGGCCTTTGTCAAAGATCAGGTGACTGTAGGTGGATGGATTTACATCTGGGTTCTCAATTCTGTTCCACTGGTCAACGTATCTGTAGGTGTACCAGTAGCAGGCTCTTTTGACTACCATAGCTGTATAGTAGGTTCTGAGGTCAGGTAGTGCAAGTCTTCCTACTTTATTCCTCTTCTTCAGTAATGCTTTACTTACCTGGGACCTCTTCCCTTTCCATATAAAGTTAATGATTAGTTTTTCCATCTCTTTGAAAAATGCTGTTGGTGTTGGATCAAGATTGCATTGTATTTGTAGATTGCTTTGGGTAGAATTTACATTTTCAAAATGTTGAGACAACCTATCCATAAGCAGGGTTTGTGTCATGAATTTAATTGTGTCCCCGCAAAATTTGTGTCAACTTGCTTAGGCCATGAATCCCAGTATTGTGTGGTTGTTCTCAATTTTGTGATTTTCATATGTGTTATAAATCATAATCTCTGCCTGTGGTTAAAGAGGATTAGGGTGGGATGTAACACCCTTGCTCAGGTCGTATCCCTGATCCAATCAGAATAAAGGGAGTTTCCCTGGGGTGTGGCCTGCACCACCTTTTATCTTACAAGAGATAGAAGGAAAGAGAAGCAAGCAGAGGGAGGTGTACCTCATGCCACTAAGAAAGCAGTGCTGGGAGCAGAGCTCATCCTTTGGACCTGGGGTTCCTGCATGGAGAAACTTTTAGTCCAGGGGAAGATTGATGACAAGAACCTTCCTCCAGAGCCAACAGAGAGAGCTGACAACCTGCATTTGGAATTGTAGCCTACTACATTGTGAGAAAATAAATTTCTCTTTGTTAAAGCCATCCACTTGCGGTATTTCTGTCATAGCAGCACTAGATGAGTAAGATAGCATGTTTTTCCATTTATGTAGATCTTTTGGGTTCTTGCAGTAGTGTTTTGTAGTTTTCTTTGTATGGGTATTTTACACCCTTGGTTAGATTTATTCCTAAATATTTATTTTTTTTAGGGGCTATTATAAATGTTATTGTTTTCCTGATTTTCTTTTTGTCATTCTGTTTATTGGTGTGTAGGAATCCAAATGATTTTTTTTTTTTTTTTTTATCTTATACCCAGATATTCTGCTGGATCTATTAGTTCCAGTAGTTTTCTTGTGGAGTCTTTTGGGTTTTCTATGTATAGTATCATATCATCTACAAATAGGGGCAGTTTACATCTTCATTACCAATTTGGATGCCCTTTATTTCTTTTTCTTGCCTTATTGCACTAATTAGGCTTTCTAGCACAATGTTAAATGCGAGTGGTGATAAATGGCATTCTTGCCTTTTTCCTGTTCTCAAGGGGAATGTTTTCAGCCTCTCTCCATTAAGAATGATATTGGCTGTAGGTTTTGCGTAAAACCAAAAGCCCATTGCCCTTAAGCAGATTCCAACTCATAGTGATCCTACCTGACAGAGTAGAACTGCCCATAGGGTTTCCAAGGAGTGCCTGGTGGATTCAAACTGCCAACCTTTTGATTAGCAGTCAAACTCTTAACCACTAAGCTACCATAGCTTCTGAGCTTTGTATAGATGTCCTTTATTATGTTGAGGAATTTCCCTTGTATTCCTATCTTATTTAGAGTTTTTATCAGGAATTGTGTTGGACTCTGTCAAACGCCTTTTCTGTGTCAATCAAAATGATCATGTGATTCTTTTCATTTATTTATGTGGTGGATTACATTGATTGATTTTCTAATGTTGAGCCATCCTTGCATAAAGCCCATTGCCGTCGAGTCGGTTCCGACCCATAGCGACCCTATACCTGGAATGAATCCCACTTGGTTGTGGTATATTACTTTTTTGATATGATGCTGAATTCTATTGGCTAGAATTTTGTTGAGAATTTTTGCATCTATATTCGTGAGTGATATTTGTCTGTAATTTTCTTATTTTTTGCGTCTTTGCTTTTGTTATCAGGGTTATGATGGGTTCATATAATGAATTCAGAAGTATCCCTTCATTTTCTATGTTCTGAAATAGTTTGAGTAGTAATGGTATTAGCTCTTTTCTGAATGTTTGGTAGAATTCTCCAGTGAAGCCATCTGGGCCAGGGATTTTTTGGGGGGTGGGGGAGGGGAGTTTTTTTTTTAAAATCACCTTTTCAATCTCATCTTTTGTTATGGGTCTCTTCAGATTTTCAACTTCAGTTTGTGTTAGTTTGTGCAGATAGTGTGTTTCTAGAAATTTGACCATTTCCTCTAGGTTTTCAAATCTGTTGGAGCATAGTTTTTCATAGTACTCTGTTATGATCCTTTGTATTTCAGCTGGGTCTGTTGTAATGTCCCTCATCTTATTTCTTATTTCGGTTATTTGCGTCCTCTCCTGTTTTTCTTTTTCCAATTGCCTAATAGTTTGTTGATTTTGTCAATCTTTTCAAAGAACCTACTTTTGCTTTTGTTGATTCCTTCTGTTGTTTTTCTATTCTCTATTTCATTTATTTCTGCTCTGATCTTTGTTATTTCCTTTCTTCTGGTGGCTGTGGACTCCTTTTGCTGTTCTCTTTCTATTTCTTTGACTTGTGTAGCTAATGTTTTGATTTTTTCCCTTTCTTCTTTTTTGATGTGAGTATCTATTGATTTAAATTGACCTCTGAAGACTGCCTTTGCTGTGCCCCAAAGGTTTCTGGTATGACATGTTTTCATTCTTGTTTGATTCTAGGAATTTTTTTTATTCCATTTTTGATTTCTTCTATTACCCAGTGGTTTTTAAGCAGGATGTTATTCAGTTTCCATGTATTTGATATTTTTTCCTTGCTCTTCCTATTGTTAATTTCTAGTTTGATAGTGTTGTGGTCAGAGAAGATACTTTGTATTATCTCAATGTTTTGGATTTTGTTGAGGGTTGCTTTTTGGCCTAAGATGTGGTCTATTCTGGAGAATGTTCCATGTGCATTGGAAAAGAACATGTACTTTGCAGCTGTGGGGTGGAGAATTTGAGGTATGCCTATTGGTTGAAGTTGGCTGATTGTGGCCTTTAGATCTTTTGTATCTTTGTTGAGTTTTATTCTAGACGTTCTGTCCTTTACTTAGAGTGGTGTGTTGAAGTCCCCTACTATTATTGTGGAACTGTCAGTTTTTCTTTTCAGTGCTGTTAGAGTTTGATTTATGTATTTTGGAGCCCTGTCATTAGGTGTGTAGATATTTATGATGGTTATGCCTTCATGATGGTCTAACCCTTTAATCATTATATAATGCCCTTCTTTGTCTTTTATGGTGGATTTTATTTTTTAAAGTCTACTTTTTCTGAGATTAATGTTGTCACTCCTGCTTTTTTTTTTTTTTTTGTAGCTTTTTGCCTCATTGTGCTGGAGGAAGGCTGCGAGGCTCCAAGAGACTCCAGACATGTGACTACTTCTAACAAAACTCAGAGGGATGATGTAGACGTACCAGCAGGAGCAAGCCAAAGAGGAAATACCACAGCTTACGCATGTCATTCATGTGATGAAGACATGTCCAGTGCTGCTTTAGTGGAGCATAGAGCTTCTTAGAGACTAATTGGTCTTGTAGAGGCTGGTGTTGAGAAGAAGAGCCCTCTCAGATTGGGGAGCTCAATGACCAGATATGATGCAGTCAATATCAATAGAATACTGTTTTTCAAAAAAGTCAGATAGGATTCATTGCAGCTTAGTAATCACCAGTCCAAGGAGCAGCTGAAACCAGTCACGCTGCAGCACGGACTGGCAAGATCTAGAGGACACTGCATTGATTCATGTCTTCCCCACCATATGAGTGAGAATATCCCTCTGTATATAGGACCATCTTGGAAACGATCAAGAAGAAAGTACATTTGACAGACTAAGTCATTATAATTATGAAAGCAACTCCAGCTCAGTTTAGAAGAAACAGTGTTCACAAAAAAGAAGAAAACAATAATACTCTTAATCATATAATTAGAGATGACAGCTTTTAACATCTTACGACATATGTTTCCAGATCCTTGTTGATATCATCCTCTTCTTTTCTTTTCCCTCTTTCCCTTCTGTGGCTCTACCACTTATTACTTATGTGACCTTAAACACATTAATCATTTGTAAAATGAGCATAATAGTTATACCTCTTCATAGGACTGTTTAAGAATTAAATAAGAAGATGAATACAAAAAAAAAAGATATGTATAAATTCTTAGTAGTATACATGGCACAAAGCAAACATTCAACACCTATCTGCTGTTTAGGTTTCTTTTTTTTAAGTGAGATATAACTTATATATTATTTTATACCTTTTTTTTAGGTAAGTATATATCGTGAATTCCTATAGAATCTTTTTATTTTAATAGATAGATTTTCTATTAAAGAGGCAAATAATATTCAAGCATATGACAGCGCCATAATTGATTTAACCAATCCTCTATTGTTGGGCATTTAGGTTATTCCTGATTTTTCATTGTTATAAGGAGTTCTGATATACATATTCTTATATGCAAATATTTGAAACAAATACTTAATGGTTTCATGAGGTTAAGTTTACAGAAGTAAATTTCTTGGTCAAAGGACAGGTATTTTAAAACTTTGAACACGTATTTTCAGATCGCTCTCCAGTAAGGCTCAACTCAAAATTGAGGTGCCTTTTAACAAATTCAGCAAAACAAGTCTGACTGCATATCCCTCATCATCCTTGACAATTTAACACAACAAGATAAAGTTGCTATGAATCAAAGAAGACTTACCTGGGACAAGAGGTCTGACATTTGCCTTTCCAGACACAGTGAAATTTGAGAGAAGCAGGGAAGAAGATTCTCAGCACCCCCCTCATCTTTATGACTGATTGCCACCTGTCACAATTTCATTACTGAACCAACAGTTATGCCTGTCTTTTTGTAAAGCAATTTGCAAAGGCTCTAGTTTGAAAGATACCTACATTTCAATTGGCCAGCATTCTATATCATTAGGTGGCATCCCTAACTGAAAATGGCACAGTAACAAAACAACAACAAAAAAATCCATTACCCTGAAGCTCCCCCCGCCCCAGTCTTGGGATTAGCTCCCACCCCTGCGTGGATCACCACGGCTATCACTTCCTTAGGATTACTCACAGGAGCAAGAACAGTCTGCTTCGTGCATGGAAAGATTGACAGCCACTAATCTACTGAACTTAATTTAGAAACAACCTGCGAAAGATAGTTAGGAACCAGCGAAGGTTAACTGAGCCCTCCCTGGGGATGGATCTCCTGGCTTAGCTATAACTGTGCAAAGCCTTTCTTTTGCATCTGTTACACCCAGGAGGCCGGAGCAGGAAAGAAAACCAACATGAGGCAAATAGAGCCAGCTATTCTGCCGTATCTCAGCTGCCCTACTTAGGAAGGGAGTTAAATTCAGTCTCAGACACTAACACATGTTTTATGTTTATGGTCATTCTCTGTACATTACAGCCTCATAGTATAGCAATTGCCAGACTCAATTGTTTTAGTTGTCTCATATCTAGCCTTGACACAGGAACGTATTGAGTTATAAAACAATGATGGTGTCTTGATCATTTCATTCAGATGTTTTAAAGAAATCCCTATATCAGATTTCCATTGTACTGTAGAGGGTGACTAGAAAGCGTTAACATTCTTAAATAAATTATTTGCACAAATTCTTTTTTTTATTTTTTATTGTACCTTAGATGAAGATTTGCAGAACAAACTAGTTTCTCGTTAAACAGTCGGTACACACATCATTCTATGACATTGGTTGACAACCCCAAGGCATGTCAACACTCTCCCTTTCAACCATAGCTTCCCTATTACCAGCTTTCGTGTTCCCCTCTGCCTCCTAGTACCTGCCCCTGGGCTGGTGTACCCCTTCAGTCTCGTTTGGTTTTATGGGTCTGTCCAATACTTGGCTGCAGGGTGAACCTCAGGAATGACCTCATTACTGAGCTGAAAGGTGTCCGGGGACCATACTGTCAGGGTTTCTCCAGTCTCTGTCAGCCCAGCAAGTCTGATCTTTCTTTATGAGTTAAAATTTTGTTCTACATTTTTTTCCAGCTCTGTCAGGGACCCTCTATTGTGATCCCTGTCAGAGCAGTTGGTGGTGGTTGCCGGGCACCATCTTACTGTTCCAGACTCGGTTTGGTAGAGGCTGTGGTAATGTGGTCCATTAGTCCTTTGCACTAATCTTTCCCTTGTACCTTCAGTTTTCTTCATTCTTCCTTGCTCCCAAAGGGGTGAGACCAGTGGAGTATCCTAGATGGCCACTCACAGGCTTTTAAGACCCCAGATGCTACTCACCAAAGAAGAATGTAGAACATATTCTTCATAAACTATATTATGCCAGTTGAGCTAGATTTTCCCTGAAAGCCTGGTCCCACAGCCTTCAGCCCAGCAATTCGGTCCCTCAGGGAGTTTGGATGTGTCTATGGAGTTTCCATGATCTTGCCTTGAACAAGTTGTAATTGCACAAATTCTCGATAGGAGTCCATGATGGGCAAAGTGCCTTTAGGCAACACAAGTACCTTTCTCTCAAACAGCTCAGGGTTGGAATAAGAGACAAAATGTAAACAAGTAACTAAAATACAAGGTAGAGAATAATAGGTTTGTTGTACGGTGGTGGCTTGCATGTTGCTATGATGCTGGAAGTTATGCCACCAGTATTTCAAATACCAACAGGGTTACCCATGATGGACAGTTTCTGCAGAGCCTCTAGACTAAGACATACCAGGAGGAAAGGCTTGGAGATCTACTTCCAAAAAGTAACCAATGGAAAACAACAGAATACTGTCTGATATGGTGCTGGAAGATGAGCCCTCTTGGTTGGAAAGCACTTTAAAACAGACAGTGGTAGAAACAATGGACTCAAACATACCAACAATCATGGAGATGGCACAGGACCAGGTAATGTTTCCTTCTTTTATTCACAAGGTCACTGTAAGTCCCAGCAACTAAGTAGCAACAATGACAACTAAAAACAATGAAGAGTGATAGTTGTCATAGAGATGTATAGATTAAACCCAAACATGTTGCTGTCCAGTTGATTCTGACTCATAGCAACCCTATAGGATAGAGTAGAGCAGTCCCATAAGGTTTCCAAGGAGCACCTGGTGGATTCCAACTGATGACCTTAGTAGCCCAGGTCTTAACCGCTGTGCAGAGTTATGAATTTCAGAGGAAAGACAAATGGCATCCAGGAGAGTGGAATCAAGGATAGCTTGCTTAAGGAAGAGGCGTTTCTATTAGAAATATAATAGGATACAAAAGCAAAGGCACACAGGTGGGAGAGAATGGGTCAGAATGGAAAACATGTTCTTAGAACTGCGAGCTGTTCTTTTGAATTAGTATGTTGTGTGTGAAGGGGATGAAGGGGTGGGGGGGTGATGCGAGGCAGTTGAGAGGGTGTAGAAACCAATACATAGATAAACAGAATGTCAGCATTATCAGAACCTTCAATCCAGGATTGTTTATTTCAGTCTCCTCATTTGATGTCTGAGGAAAATGAGATTTACAAGGCCAGTCCAAGGTCCCACAGCTGTTTAAGGAGCAGAATAAAAATAATCAGTAGAATTGAGGGTTTTAAATGTCTCAAATTACATATAAAAATGCAATTGAATTTAACAGAAGGTAAACTAAAAAATGTCATCACAATACTGAAATCATAAATAAATTATTGCCTGAGGCAATAATAAAGAACGTTTTGGAGCACTTTCAATACATACCAGGTAGTAAGCAAAGTGCTTTACAAAGATACTTTTGTTTACTTCCCATTAACTCCATGGAGTAGTTAGCATCCTTATTTTCATTTTACTCATGAGGATACTGATATAGGGAGAGACTAAATAACTGGATCAAAATCACATAGCTAATAAGTGGCAGAGCTGAAATTCGATTTCATTCTCTGACCACATGTTTTTAAGTGTTAAGCTATGCTGTCTCCCCAAAATTCAATGTATTATGAAAAGTTAATCACTGTGTCCAGGTTATTTTCTAATACCTAGAGACTCTTAAGCGTGTAGACTCCATCCTTAATACCTAAAAATAGTCAACAGTTATCCCTCAACATCAGTATCTGAGTCTAATTTCTTCATTTATGTATTCAGTAAATATTTATGCACAAAAGAGACAAAAATTTCCACCCTCAAGGATTTACATTCCAGATGGGTAGTTTAAAAACTACAGATAAAAGTTACTAAAAATAAACTTGCTGATAAGGTCTTTTTTAAAACAAAAAAAAGAAAAGAAAAGAAAGAAAGAGAGAGAGAAAGGAAGGAAGGAAGGAAGGAAGGAAGGAAGGAAGGAAGGAAGGAAGGAAGGAAGGAAGGAAGGAAGGAAGGAAGGAAGGAAGGAAGGGAGGGAGGGAGGGAGGGAGGGAGGGAGGGAGGGAGGGAGGGAGGGAAGGAGGGAGGGAGGGAGGGAGGGAGGGAGGGAGGGAGGGAGGGAGGGAGGGAGGGAGAGGGAGAAAGACAGAAAGGAAGGAAGGAAGGAAGAAAGAGAGAGAGAAAGAAAGAGAGAGAGAGGAAGGGAGGGAGAAAGGAAGGAAAGAGAGAGAGAAAGAAAGAAAGAAGGAAGGAAGAAAGGAAGGAAGGAAAGAGAGAGAGAAAGAAAGAAAGAGAGAGAGAGAAAGAAAAAAAGAAGAGAAAGAGAGAGAGAGAAAGAGAGAAAGAGAAAAAGAGAAAGAAAGAAGGAAAGAAAGAAAGAAGGAAAGAAAGAAAGAGAAGAAACAAGGAAGGGAGGAAGGGAGGAAGGGAGGAAGGAAGGAAGGAGACAAAGAAAAACATAAACAAAAGAAAAGGCAAGCGAGACAGAACACAGAGTGTTTTTGTATCCTAATCTGGGAAGTTATTTGTTAGAAGCGAGTTGCCAGGCACACTCTGCACTCCTGGAGAGGATTATACAAAGGTGTAAATACCAACAGGTGAGGATTCCTGGGGCCATCTTGGGGGCTACTTCAACCAAGCAAGCTAGAAGTAATGATGTATTGCAGTAGGTGTTTCCTATGTGCATGAAGATGAGGGGAAGGGTGTGAAAACGAAGAAGGTGGAGCATAAAAACTGGATTCAGACAGATCTGAGTTCAAACAGCAACTCTGGATCACTTACAAGTCCTGTCCCACTGGACAAACCGCTCTGAGTCTCAGTTATTCTTTTGCTAAATGTAGAAGTCAATTCCTATCTCTTCTGCTTGTCCTGAGGGTTACATGAAATGACCTATTTAAAATTCCTAGTACACAGTAGGTGCTCAGTAAATCGTACTTTGCATGGTTCTCTAACGTATTCTCAAAAGCAGGCATGAAAATCCTTTCTGTCTTTGTCTCCTTACAATCATTGAATAACCCCTCTTGTATCATGTTACTCTGTTTACTTCACAACTGCCATAAAATTTTCTGCATACCTGCATGGCCTAAAATCATTCTATATGCCAGGTTAATGTTTTAACTGTATAAAGTAAATATCCCCCAAGTGAAGGTAGCTAAACATTTAGACTTGGAATATCACTATCTTGCTATTTCTCATAGGCGTAACTAATGAACCACTTCTCTCGTTTTGTTTTGGAGTCCTCATCTAATCCTAGTACAATTTTATTTTCAATAGTGGCTCCTTTTATTATATAAAATCGAAGTATGGTAAAATTTTTTAAAAAAGACTTTGTGAGCTCTTTCTTTTTCATATAGGAGCCCTGGTGGCACAATGGTTAAGCACTCGGCTGCTAACCAAAAGGTCAGCAGTTCGAACCCACCAGCTGCTCCATGGGAAAGATGTGGCGATCTGCTTCTATAAAGATTTACAGCCTTGAAAACTCTATGAGGGCAGTTTTACTCTGTCCTATAGGGTTGTTATGAGTCAGAATCAACTCGATGGCAATGGGTTTTGTTCTTGTTCTTATAAATGGGAACAGTATTACCTGCCTTATCTCCCTCACAAAGGGGAGAACAGCCAAACATATAGAGGTGTAAGTTGCTATCGTCCTTGTCTTCTCAGCAGCAACTCAAAGGTCCAGGGCCTCATCATTGTGTCCCCCTGCCTAAGTGCCCAGTACAGAGCGTGCACTGCGGTTGTTGCCCACTGACCCCATGACAGGTGGTTGGCTGGAGTCCAAGCAGTGGACTTCATGTACATAGTCCTTTGAGTACTGACAGGTAAGAGGCATGTAACATGAGTGATAATGGTCCTTACCATCATCTGGTCAACTTTTCAAATATTGTTTCTAATTCCCTCCCATTTTAACATTTTTCGACAATTGTGTTGATTTTAAAAGACAGAGAAAGAGCAAAAAGCAAATTCTTTGAAAAGTATTTGAAAGAGTAAGACAGAAATACACATTGATGTATTTTTTCTTCTTTTTACTGTACTATAAATCTGCCTGTCAGATTTACTAACTCGTTTGTCAGTTTGTTGTACTGTGATGGCTTTCGTATTGCTGTGATGCTGGAATCTATGCCACCAGTATTTCAAATACCAGCAGGATCACCCATGATGGACAAGTTTCAAGGGAGCTTCCAGACTAAGTCAGACTAGGAAGAAAGACCTGGTGATCCTCCTCTGAAAAACAGCCAGTGAAAACCTATAGATTACCACAGAACAATGCCTGACTTACTTGCTTTGGACACCTCATCAGGAGGGATCAATTGCTGAAGAAGGAAATTGTGTTTAGTGAAGTAGAGGGCCAGGAAAGACAAGGGAGAAGGCCCTCCTTGGGATGGAATGGCAACAATGAATTCACACATGCTGGTGATTGTGAGGATAACATAGGACTAGGCACTATAAAAACCCACAAGGATTGAAATCTCAAATTTTAACCTTTTTTCCAGCAATACTGGAATTTATTTTCAGTTAATAATAATTGCTAATATTTGTTGAGCACTCAAATTATACCAGGCAATATACTGTCTTAGGCTAGCTTCTCTAGAGAAGCAAAACCAGTGCAGTGTATAAATATATATAGGGATTTATATCAAGGAAACAGCTCATGCAATTGTAGGGGTTGAAACATCCCAAGTCCTTGAATCAGGATAGAGGCCTCTCCCAATTCATGGAGCCACAGAAGCTGGTGAACCCAAGATATACAAGTGGGAGAGCAGGGCTCCCTCTCACAGGCTGTGAAAGTGGAGGAATCCCAAGGTCAGCAGGCAAGGCCGCAAGGTTTCTCCTGATTCATGTAGCTGCAGGGGCTGGAGAATCCAAGATCGGTAGGTTGGGGGGCAGGACTCTTGCTTGCAGGCTATAAAGATCGACAAATCCCAATATCAACATGTTTGCTATTAGCTCAAGGCCCAAGAACTGGAGGTCAGACAAGGGGCAGCTGCTGGAACCAGAAAAAGCCAAAACCTTGGCAAGGTGAGCAGGAAGGAAGTAGGTGGGAGGAGGGTGAAGAGATGAAGGCTGAGGGGTGGTGAGCCACCACAGGCCCTGTCCCTGCCAGTACCACTCAGCAGATTCCATATCAAATTTCAACAGGGAAGTGATCACAACATTACACAACTGCCAAAACACTAAGAATCATGGCCCAGTCAAGTTGACACACAATCTTAACCATCACATGCACTTTGCATTTATTAACTTCTCTAATGTCTACAGTGACCCAGTGAGGTGGGTACTATTACCCCCTTTTACAGCTGAAAAACTGAGCACGGACTTGTAGTATTGGTGGTTGTGAGAAGTGACAGAGCTGGGCATTGATATCTATGCATCATGGCTGCACAGCCCACACTCCTAATCACTATGCTAACTTTTAAGTTTCAAGCGTTTTCCAAAGCTTGCTCTGCCAACTTCTTGACCTCGGAATCACCTGAAAGTCTTCTTAAAATGCAGACTCCTGAGCTCCACTCCTACTTACTAAATCAGAGTACCTAGATGTGGGTCCCTGCATACTAAAGTTTAAGAACCACTGTACTAATGTTGTTGTTGTTAGGTGCCCATGAGTCAGTTTTGACTCATAGTGAACCATGTACAACAGAACAAAACACTGCCTAGTCCTGCACCATTGGCACAATCGTTGTTATGCTTGAGCCCATCGTTGCAGCTCACTGAGAGTCTTCCTCTTTTTTTCTGACCCTCTACTTTACCAAGGATGATGTCCTTCTCCAGGGACTGGTCCCTCCTGATAACATGACCAAAGTACATGAGATGAAGTCTCGTCATCCTTGCTTCTAAGGAGTATTCTGGCTGTACTTCTTCCGAGATGGATTTGTTCTTTCTTTTAGCAGCCCATGGAATATTCAATATTTCTTCACCAACACCATAATTCCAAAGCATCAGTTCTTCTTCAGTCTTCCTTATTCATTGTCCAGCTTTCTCGTGCATATGAGGCAATTGAAAATACCATGGCTTGTGTCAGGTGCACCTTAGTCCTCAAGGTGATATTTACACTTTTTAACACTTTAAAGAAGTCTTTTGCAGCAGATTTGCCCAATGCAATACTTCATTTGATTTCTTGACTACTGCTTCCATGGATGTTATTCATGAATTCAAGTAAAATGAAATCCTAGACAACTTCAATCTTTTCTTTGCTTATCATGATGTTGGTTATTGGCCCAGCTGTGAGGATTTTTGTTTTCTTTATGTTGAGGTGTAATCCGTCCTGAAGGTTGTAGTCTTTGATCTTCGTCAAAGACTGTGCTTCAAGTACTAACTTCAAGAATTGTGCTAATACCCAATCTCAAATTAGTCACTGGTCAAGAATTGTTGGATGCCAGCTCTTACTTATTTCCTCCCAAAACTAGGACCACTGGTGAGCATCTCCTGGAAGTTCAACACCCAGCTTCTAAAATCTCAGCCCATTCAGTCTCCAGAGCCAGTTCTGAAGATCTCTGATTAATTGAGGCAACAGCCGCCAGTGTGACTCCTGTAGGCCTGCTCTCACTTTGGGCTAAGGGTTCAAAAGTAGATTCCTGCTTTGTTTCTGAGACATTAATTCCCTGCACACTGATTCCTCTTACTCCTTTTATCTGGACTAGGGGAGCTTTCTAAGGAGTTGTTCTTGTCCTGGCAAGAAGACTGTCCAGAGTTTGCAGGCTCTTCTCCTTATCTGCCCCACATTTCTATTTCTACATTATTCTCTCGACGCACTTGTCTGAGGCCTCCACTGGCTCATCCTTTCGGCTCAGATGACATCCTGCACCTCTTTGGCTTCAGTTTCCCTCCCTGGTACACTCCATGTCTTCCCTGTCCCAACGCTTTCTAAGAGTGACCATTTCCAAAATGAACGCTAACAGGAGACATCCTGTGTTAGGTATTGTCTGAGCAGGCACAGTATGCCACCAGCCTGTGTCCCAAGCTCACAGCTCCTGTCTGGACAACCTCCCAGAATCCCTGTGCATCCAGGAGCAGGACTTGCTTTTCTTCCCACTGAGCTTTCCTTCCATTTCTGGATTGTAGTTTTGCCTCTTAACCCCGTCTGAAATTCTGGCACTTAATTACCTTATCATTCTCAACTGTTGCTATCCTTAAAGTTACATGCTTGATTCAAGACATACTTTTAGTTTCTGTGGGGGACTTGTTCTTTCTTGCTCCTGAGTGCTATTCCCTTGGTCTAGGACACTCCCATCTTTCCTGTCTTTCACTTGGCTGACACCTTCTTAATCTCTGAATACTGAACATTAAAATAATAATGCCAATGTCTCTTCCTCCTTAAGACCTCCTTGATCTCTCAGTTGATCAAATGTTCCTCCTGTGAAATCCCCACCAACCTGTACTTCTCTTACCATAGACCTCATCACATTATGGTATAATTACCTTTTTACTTACATGTTGTTGTTGTGTGTCACCAAATCGATTTCAACTCATAGGGAGCCTTTAGGGCAGAGCAGAACTCCCACCACAGGGTCTCCAAGACTGTAATCTTTACAGAAGCAGATTGCCACATCTTTCTCCTGTGGAGTGGCTGGTGGTTTCAATCCACCAACCTTTCAGGTAGCAGCTGAGCACTTTAACCACTGTTCTACCAGGGCTCCATTACTTACACAGAGGCCCTCCTGGATTTTACATTTCACAATGGCAGGGCGTTCATATTCCCATCGTATCCTCAGTGCCAGGGAGAGTACTGTTCAGTAAATATTTACTCAATAAGTGAATGAATAAATGGATTATGTTTTCCCAGATGTTGGCTAAGTGCTTATCTGAAACATCTGAATCCTGTTCTGACAAGAATTGATGCCATGTTTATTCCACTGGCCTACATTCTTGTAACACTGTGCTTGGCTTTCTACATTCTGGCTGTGGCATTGGTTGCTGCACCCTCCAAATACTACATCTGGTTGGTGGGATGGCCCCGAAGGAGCAACAGTTTGTCTCCTTCCCAATTTGCCCTTCCTATTCACGTTTACATTGTGTGGTAGGCAGCCTCCAAGATGGTGCCCAATAATTCTCACCTCCTGATATTCATGTTTTGTGTAGTCCTCTCCCACAACGATTAGAACTGACCAATATATACACAGTATGACTTCTGAGGCTGGGTCACAAAAGATATTGTGACCAAGGATATATTTTCAACGTGCAATTTCTGTTTAGTTAAAAAAAAAAAGTTTATTTCCTGATGTGGATGCTTTATTTATGGTCCAGCTTTAGACAAGACATCCTCGCTCTCTCATGGATTCCTCACTCTAGGGAAAGCCAGCTGCTATGTCATAAGGATACTCAAGCAGCCCTGTGAAGGAGGCGAGGCTTCCAGGCAAGAACCAGCATCAATTTGCCAGGCATATGAATGAACTACCTTGGAAGCAAATCTTTCAGCCCCAGTCTTGAGGGCAGACATCTTGACTGCAACTTCATGATAAACCCTGAGCCAGAATCCGTCAGCTAAGCTGCTCCTGAATTCCTGAAATAGTATGTGTCTGTTGTTGTTTTGAGGAGCCCTGGTGTCTGGGGCAGTGGTTAAAGTGCTGGGCCACTAAGCGAAATGTTGGCGATTCAAACCCACCAGCTGCTTCACGGGAGAAAGATGTGGCAGTCTGCTTCTGTAAAGATTTACAGCCTTGAAAACCCTATGGGTGGTTCTACTCTGCCCTATAGGGTCGCTATGAATTGGAATTCACTTGATCGCAATGGGTTTGGTTTTTTGGTATTATTCTAAGTTGCTAAGTTTGGAAATTTGTTATGCAGCAATAGATAGTTAATTCTATCCTGTACCTGGCTCTTTTTCACTAATGAGACCATTAAGACCACTCAGCCAGCCATGAAAACAGACTCTTAACAGACAAATATTGACATAGGCTTATAAAAACCTGATTAAGAACTTAACAATATGGTAATTAAAACCAGTTTTGTTCAAAAAACAAAAACAAAAGATGTTCCCTTAGCCCTCCCATCGTTTGTTGCTGAAATAAATTGCTGACCCATTTACGTATAGTACACAGGATAAAACAAGGTATAATTTGACTGAAAAGAAAATTCCCTAGTGTACAATATAATTGCAATTATACTATCTTTGTTAAAAAAAAAAACCAAAAAAATCCTCCCTCAAAGAAAATGAATTTATGTCCAAATATTGTCCTTACTTGGTTTATCATATATTGTTTTAATTCTACATCTCAAGAAATCACTAGTCAACCTAGGGAAAAAGAGTGGTAGGGGGATATAAAAATACAATATATAAATACAATAAAAAAGGGGCATCTATATGAGGACTGACTACAGGTACTAAGACTTTTTGACCTAGGAAGATAAAAGTTGAAAGGAAGCACAATTTAAGTCTTTAAAATTCTGCAGGGTATGGACAAGCCTTTAAAGAGAGATAGTTCATCTGATTTAAGTATGAATGCCTGTGTCTCTAACTGATGTGGTATCTTGTCTTTATCTAGATTATAAATAAAGTATCCACACCAGGAAATAAAACATATGACATTTTTTAACTAAACAGAAGTTGCAGGTTGAAAATATAAACAGAGGTATGCAAAGCTTATAAAACTCACAGGCTTTGAGGAAGATGATACTAATAGCTAATATCCCATCCTCTCATTACTAGCCCTTGGTTGTTCATTGTATTTCCGCTACTTGGCTAGCCCAGTACCAATATATTATTATTTTTATTATTATTAGAGTAATAAATGAATGAGACAAAATAGGCAACTTAAGTACTGGATATTTCATGGCAAATTGCCTTAACCAACTCCATTTTGCAAACACTTCCATCCCTTTTCTCCTTCTTTCCCTCTCCCTTCCCTAGCTGCTCTTCTCTCTCCACTTCCCTTTGGCTTGAAAATCTAAAGCTTCAGCTTTACACTTTGGTGCGCCCAGAGATGTGAGACATGAGGCTTGAATTCTGCTCTTACTTCTTGACTGAGAGACTTTGTGACCTGGACTAGCTGCTGGATCACTGGCTCCCTCAATTTCCCTTTCAGCATGTTGTTGTTGTTGTTAACGGCCTTCGAGTTTATAGGGACCCTACCGGACAGAGTAGAATTGCCCTAAAAGTTTTCCAAGGAGGGGCTGGTGCTTTAACATATTCAGCTCAATGGTGTTTTCCTGCAGTGTAGTATTATTAGTGTGCTACAGAAAGCTGAGTGAGTGAAGAAAAGTGCCATGGTTGGCAGCACTATTAATAGAGATTTGGGGAACCGAGATCCATAGTAATAAGACTCAAGCCCAACCTGAGAACTTGGTGTCTGTGATAACCAGGAATGATAAGCTTTCTGGTAGCGTTATTTGCAAACAATGCCTACTGATTTTCTTCCTTTTCCTTTGACCAAATTTCTGGTTAATATGACCCTAAGTGAAGTTTGCTAAATTGCTTTGCATTAGATTTATTTTGATAAATTTTCATTTTGGTACTATTTTCATGAAATTTAGCATACACTTTTACATTAAGATAAAGGCAGTTTAATTTTCATTATTTTCTAAAATGTGATTTTCACTTACATTTTCCCATACATATGTATTAACTGGGATAATTTTTTGCATAATCATGACATAATAAAATGAAAATCAAAGTCTAAAGGAATGCCTATTGTGGCAAGTTTAAAATTTAAGAACTGAGAGAACAAAAAATAAGAAAATATCTTTTATTTTTTAATGAAACTCTCCTTCCCAAAGGGTTAAAAATATATATACCCTTGGCTTATTTAGCAACTTTACATATTTTAACAGATTTATTAATCAGTTATCGGTAATCAAAACTGAGTACACATACACAATTGTATATCCACAATTTTGAAATTCAGTGATGTGAAAACTGTAAGAGTTTTTGCTGATTTTTCTGTTTTTGTGACAAACTCATTTGGCAGCAAATTCTGACCTGAACAGATGGAAGGCTGTAAATAATCTTTATTTATCTCACTGAGTGTGAGCAGCTATATATTTTACTCCAGAAACATTACAATATCATTGTGTTTAAGTTTGACCCAGCTCTCATTGGAAGTGTTATATAAAAAATAGCATGTGCAACTTTACCACCTTTAATAGAATCTGAAAAGTTTGAATTTGGTAATACAAGCCATCCCAAGGATTGAAGGCCTGTATCACGAAATCACTAGTAGATTTTTGAGTTGAAAGGCACCTAAGAGGTAATACATTCCAACTTCCTCATTTTGTGAATGAAGACTTTGAGTCCAGAGGGTGCAGTGACCTGCCAAAGACCTCACTACTCGGTTAGTAGCAGAAATAGAAATAGCCTCTAGTCCCAAGGTGCTCAGTCCTGGGCTCCTTCTCTGCACATTGGTTTAATGAGCTCTTCCCTGGTGTCTGGGATTTCTACACAAATGAAATATACCTGAGTGTGCGTTCTATTCAAGACCCACTATTTTGTCATGCACATAGATGCAAAATAATGCAAAACTCTATTACTGAAGGAAACTATGCCTTTCTCTTCCCAAGTAGATATAAAACTATTCTACGAATCAGCCCAAGGATTGTCACTATCACAGTCTTCGCCAGATCGTTAGGCACTATTCAAAATGCTGAAAAGTCAAAGTCCTTGACCTTTCCCTACAACTTAACTTCATGTTTTGACCAATTTCTATTAAAAAGCCTCCAGAATTCACATTAGCTTTCAATTACTCACCAGGAAATTACTGTACTTATCCTACACTCCTAGGATTGTTGGGGACGGGAGGGGGGAACCCGGTGCCGTCTAGTAGATTTCGACTTATAAACAGGAGCTAAGGCAGTGATTTTTAACCAGGGGAAATTTTCTCTCTCAAGGGATATTTGGAAATGTCTAGAGACATTTTTAGTTGTCACAACTTGAAGTGTGCTTTGGGAATTTCGTGGGTAGAGGTCAGGAATGCTGCTAGACTCTCTACGATGTCCAGGACTGCCCTCACAACAGAGAATTATCTGGCCGAAAAGGTTAATAGTGCTAAGATTGAGAACCCTGGATTAAATATATACCATATTCTCTTCTTCAGAGATTATATGCTCTAATTGGAAAACAGCAACCTAACATTTGCAAATATAGGAAGAATAATTAAGTACTGTCCTAGGGTCAGGAGCCTTCGTGACACAATGGTTAAGACCTCAGATTGCTAACCAAAAGGTTAGCAGTTCAGATCCACTGGCCACTCCTTGGAAACCCTATGGGACAGCTCTGCTCTGTCTTATAGGGTTGCTTTGAGTCAGAATCGACTCAACAGCAACAGGATTGGTTTGGTTTTGGTCCTAGGGTGAAATTGCCACAAAATTATAGTAAAACAAGAAGAAAGATTTTATTCTGCATATGTTCCAAGAGGCAAAGTGGGAAACGGACAAGCATTCTGCCAGAGCTATGTCTGCCTGCATCTGAGGAATGTTACAGAATCATCGGTATACAAATGGGTAAAATCACTGAAAGTCTCACCTTTTCACAGATTGGCTAAAAATTGCTAAACTACCATGATTCTGCATTGTGAGTTGCCTTTCTTAATAATCATTGGTACATGTTTCAGTAACAACTGTCAGGAGGGTCTTCACTCGTCCAACAGATATTACTATTTACTAAATACTGATTTAAAACAAAGGTAACAGACAATCAATTGCTCATATGCAAGTTCAAGTCGAAGCTGAAGAAAATTAGAACAAGGCCACGAGAGCCAAAGTATGACCTTCAGTATATCCCACCTGTATGTAGACACCATCTCAAGAATAGATTTGCATTAAACACTAATGACAGAAGACCAGGTGAGTTGTGGAATGACATCAAGGACGTTAAACATGAAGAAAGCAAGAAATCATTAAAAAGACAGGAAAGGAAGAAAAGACCAAAATGGATGTCAGAAGAGACTCTGAAACATACTCTTGACCGTAGAATAGCTGAAGCAAAAGTAAGAAATGATGAAGCATAAGAACTGAACAGGGACCTCAAAAGGTGGCTCAAGAAGACAAAGTAAAGTATTATAATGCATGTGCAAAGACCTAGAGTTAGAAAATCAAAAGGGAAGAACATCTTTGGCATTTCTCGAGCTGAAAGAACTGAAGAAAATACTCAAGCCTTGAGTTGCAATTTTGAAGAATACTGTCTTATTCATCTAGGGCTGCTATAACAGAAATACCACAAGTGGATGGCTTTAACAAAGAGAAATTTATTCTCTCATAGCCTAGTAGGGTACAAGTTCAAATTCAGGGCATCAGCTCCAGGGGAAGGCTTTCTCTCTCTGTCGGCTCTGGAGGAAGGTCTTTGTCATCAATTTTTTTCCAGGTCAAGGAGTTCTCCGAGCAGGAACTTTGGGTCCAACAGACATGCTTTGCTACCAGCACTGCTCTCTTGGTGGTATGAGGTCCCCACTCTCTGCTTATTTACCTTTCCTTTTACCCCTTGTAAGATAAAAGGTGTTGCAGGCCACACTCCAGGGAAACTCCCTTTACATTGGATCGGAGGTGACCTTAGTAAGGGTATTATGAACCCACTCTAATCCTCTTTAATATAAAGTTGTAATCATAAAATGGAGGACAACCATACACTACTGGGAATCATGGCCTAACCAAGTAGACACATGTTTTTGAGGGCGCAATTAAATCCATGACAGATTCTATGGGCAAAATACTGAGCAATGCAGGTAGCATCAAAAGAAGATAGAAGGAATACACAGAGTCACTGTATCAAAAAGAATCGATCTACTTTCAGTCATTACAGGAGGTAGCATATGATCAAGAACCAACGGTACTGAGGAAGAAGTTCAAGCTGCACTGAAAATCAAGGCTCCAGGAATTGATGGAATACTATTTGAGATGTTATGACAAATGGATGCAGCGCTGTAAGTACTCAATCATCTATGCCAAGAAATTTGGAAGACGGCTACCTGGCCAATCGACTAGAAGAGATCCATATTTATGTCTATTCCAAAGAAAGGTGATCCAACCAAATGTGGAAATTATAGAACAATATCACACACAAATAGAATTTTGCTGTAGATCATTCAAAAGTGGCAGCAGCAGTACATCGACAGGGAACTGCCAGAAATTCAGGTTGGATTCAGAAGAGGGCATGGAACCAGGGATATCATTGATGATATCAGATATATCAGGATATCAGATGTACCCTGGGTGAAAGCAGAGACTACCAGAAACATGTTTACCTGTGCTTTACTGACTATGCAAAGACATTCGACTGTTTGGATCATAACAAATTAAAGATAATATTGCAGAGAATGGAAATTCTGAAACAATTGTGCTCATAAGGAACCTGTACATAGATCAAGAGGCAGTCATTTGAACAGAACAAGAGCATACTGTGTGGCTTAAAATCAGAAACGGTGCGAGTCAGGGTTGATCTTTTCACCATATTTATTCAATCTGTACCCTGAGCAAATAATCTGAGAAACTGGATTATATGAAGAAGAACTGGGAATCAGAATTGCAATGAGGAAGATTCAGACTAACAACCTATGATATGCAAATGACACAACCGTGCTTGCTGAAAGTGAAGAGGACTGGAAACACTTGTAGATGAAGATCAAAGGCCACAGCCTTCAGTGTGGATTACACCTCAACATAAAGAAAACAAAAATCCTCACAACAGGACCAATAAGCAACATCATAACAAATGGAGAAAAGATTGACATTGTCAAGGACTTAATTTTACTTCCATCCACAATCAATCCCCATGGAAGCAGCAGTCAAGAAATCAAATGATGCATTGCATTGGGCAAATCTGCTAAAAAAGACCTCTTTAAAGTGTTAAAAAGAAAAGATGTCACTTTAAGGACTAAGGTATGCCTTACCCAAGCAATGGTGTTTTCAATGGCCTTATATGCATGGGCAAGCTGGGCAATGAACAAGAAAGACCGAAGAAGAATTGACACCTTTGAATTATGGTGTTGGTGAAGAATATTGAATACACCACAGAGTGACAAAAGAATGAACAAATCTGTCTTGGAAGAAGTACAGCCAGAATGCTTGTTAGAAGTGAGGATAGTGAGACTTCATCTTACTTTGGACATGTTATCAGGGGGGACCCGTTCCTGGAGAAGGACATCAAGCTTGGTAAAGCAGAGGACCAGGGAAAAAGAGGAAGACCCTCAACAAGATGGAGGGACACAGTTACTGCAAAATGGGCTCAAGCATAACAATGATCATGAGGATGGTGCAGGATCAGGCAGTGTTTCGTTCTGTTGTACATAGGGTCACTATGAGTTGAAACTGACTCAACAGCATCTAACAACAACAATAGAGAAACACAGAAGTGGAAAATATATGGGTCTTTTGTGCTCTATTTGTTTATATGAAGGGCTCCCTAAAACATGTTTTCCAAGATGTCCTAGCTATTATTTTTACACCTCATGTGTAAGTTGATGTGTCCTTGTGAGTCTGTGTTGCTCCAGCTGGGTTACATTCTTTATCCTCAAGGACAGGGAATAATGGTTCCAATTTTAACTCCTAAGTCACTCCCTCCTTTTGATCAGATTGGACTATGATCAAACCATGGACTTAGTTGGGCTCCTAGATCGTGGCCTTGGCAGGCTCCTTAAATCCACCAGATACCATGTGGTTCTTCACCAGGATCATAAGTAAGAGTGACATTCTCATCAAATGTCTTGCAGAATTGAACAGAGTCAATGTACATTGACATTTTAGCCTGAGCCTTTCTTTGACCTTTTAAGTGTATAAGACAATAGAAGATAAGTTTTATCACGCCTAATATTATCAAGATGCAGACTAAGAATATTACTATTCCTTGCAATAAAGATCTAGTCTGTGTACTTATTCCTGATGGTAACCAATCAAATAAATCTGGTGTTTGTAAGGGTGTTATAGTGTGTAACTAAGTAGCTTTCTGTCTAATCCTATGTATATTTTGTTCTGTTTCTCCTGTGTTATTTATTCAAATGCACCAAGAGGTATTTGCTACAGCACAGACTTCACCTTCTTGGGCTAATAAAAAAATCTAAGACTATTTTGTTATCTAATGCCATCTTGACTAATGAGTTCACTCCATCTGCTGTTTATTTGTCCCATAGTGACTGATACATTTCTTAAAGATTTTTCTAATTCAGCAATACCATAAGTAGGAATTAAAGCTCTTGGAAATGACCAACTCCATTCGGAGTGTCAAACCAATGGGTTTTCTTCCGACTCTCGTTTTACAATGTATAACAATTTAACATTACTTTTCCAGTATGTACTAGTATCATTACTATGGATACATAAACGTAGTTCTGAAGTTCTCAAAGTGCATTGCCCATGCATTCTGCAGGAATCTAAACAAGATTGCCTGGAGGAACCCACTATCAGTTGAACAGTGATCATCCAAAGTAGTATAGTTGGATCCACCACACACACACACACACACACACGCACACACACACAAATCCATAAGGAACACACAAAGTTTGTCTAGAGGAAACAAAGTATGAAAAAATTTACATGTTACCACCAAGTCGCCATTAGAGAATTCGTGCTTAGCAAGATAATACAGAAGGGACCCCTCCTGTAGGAGCTCTTCAGTTAATCTATTTAGAACATATTAAGTGTACTACATGAGGGCAAGCTGCCCCTCCCTGTTTCACCCATCAACGGTCATGGGTCACTTTCTCAGAAGCAGAAGTGGAGCCTAAGACAAAACAGAGTTCAAGCAGCCCTTCTGTCAGCCATTTTAGTTAGGCCAAGTGCCTCAGTTTTAAGATGCTTTCACACATTCCCTTCTTCCAATCATGAATTTCATACCAATTTTTTGATCACCAATATAAGTGTGTTTTCTTCCACTGAGATACTGCAACTCTGTGATTTTAAATTAGGGTAAATGCAGGGCAAGGCCACATTGGAAGAACTACTTGGTTTCCCAAAAGGATGACTCAGGGTGTGAGGTTGATCTCTGAGAATGTGGTTTCTTCAAGATGCATAATTTTTTGCATAGGAAGGGGGATGACATATTATAAATATTAGGCAGACATTTCATACAAAATTGTCTCAAAGACTGTCTTAGTCATCTAGTGCTGCTATAACAGAAATACCACGAGTGGATGGCTTTATCAAAGATAAATTTATTTTCTCACAGTCTAGTAGGCCAGAAGTCCAAATTCAGGGCTTCAGCTCCAGGGGAAGGCTTTCTTTCTCTGTTGGCTCTGAAGGAGCCTCATTAACCACAGGCAGAGATTAGGATTTACAACACATAGGAAAATTACAATCACAAAATGGAGGACAACAACACAGTATTGGGAATCATGGCCTAACCAAGCTGACACATATTTTTGACGGACGCTTTTCAATCCATGACAAAAACCAATAAAACGATTACTAATTTACCCTAAACATAGCTCTCAGTCTGCTTTTTGGAGTCAGTTTCCCAAAACAGACTGAATTCTTCAAAAAAGCACAACATCCAGAGCAAAATTGTCTTACTGGTTTATCTGGACCACTGTCTGACTCAAAAGTGGCTTCAGGAACATGTTTTTTCCTCAAATCTCGAGGTTCAAAAGGACATCTAAGGGCAATTGCCTGTGTGGGTTACCCCAACTTCCGCAGAACCCAGAAATCTGGACTCCAGGATAATTACAACTCTTTCATCATTTTTCCCTCCTTTTGATCACGACTCTGCTATAGAATCTTTGATCAAAAACTTTCAATAGGAAAAGTAGCCACCATTGTGCTATAGATGGAAGCACCATGCTGTCCCTCCAGAGCAAAGACACAAAAAACTAAGTAAAACAGAGACAAACATCAATCCTGGAACCCTAAGTGTCAAACGAAGAGATAAAGAACTCACCCAAGGACCAAATGGAATAAGAAACTGACAGAGAACAGAGAGAGAGGAGAGATATGTGCAGAGGTCCCCTAATAGCTGACACGGCACAGATTTGCCACCTTGGGCTCCTGTCAGAGATCAGTGGACAGGGACTACTGGAAAGCAGATTTACGGAGCTCCTGGCTGGAGACAGAGCACTGGGTAACCAGTGATATACCCTTTCCCACCCCGTCCTTCGCCTCCCTGCTATACCTCCGCTACTTCCTAGCTGGTTGTGGTAGCTCAGCCAGTGAAGAAGTGCAGAGTCTGTGCTGCTTGAATTCGCCCTGTCCACATCAGGGATTGGCGGACATGGACTATGGTAAAGCAGCTTCACGGAGCTTCCAGAAGGAGACAGCACCCAGTAACCAGCGATACACGCTTTCCGCCTGCCCACTCTTCTTCCCCTCGCTAGGCCTCCTCTGCTTCCTGCTGGCCACAGTCTCTGGAGGCACCAGCTTCTGCCCTGATCTGCTTGGATTTGCCCAGCCCACATTGGCCGGCTCTCTGAGTGTCATTTGTTTGTTGCTGATATTGCTATTTCCCACTTCTTTTGGTTTCTCCAATGCCTGTCACCACCTCCCCCTCCTTTCTCTTGAACACATCTTCACTTCTTCTTGAAAGGCTATGAAGCACTGTTCAAGTGGGGAGCTGCTTCCCCAACCCAAACTAATGCAAAATGATGTTGAAAATCTGAACAGACCCATAACAAGAGAAGAGATTGGCAAGGTAAAAAAAAAAAAAGAAAAAAAGCCCTGGCCCAGATGGCTTCAATGGAGAATTATACCAAACATTCAGAGAAGAAGTTACATCAGTACTACTCAAATTATTTCAGATCTTAGAAAAGGAAACGATACTTCCAAATTCATTCTATGAAGCCAGCATAACCTTGATACCAAAACCAGGCAAAGACACCACCAAAAAAGAAAATGACAGACCAATATTTCTCATTAATATAGATACAAAAGTTCTCAACAAAATTCTTGCCAATAGAATTCAGCATCGTATCAAAAAAATAATACACCACAGCCAAGTAAGATTCATACCAGGTATGCAAGGATGGTTCAATATTAGAACATCAATCAGTGTAATCCACCACATAAATAAAAAAAAGAAAAGAATCACATGATCATCTCAATAGCCATAGAAAAGACATTTGACAAAGCCCAGCACCCATTCCTGATAAAAACTCTCAATTAAATAGGTATAGAAGGGAAATTTCTCAACATAATAAAGGGCATCTATGCAAAATCAAGGCCAACATCATTCTTAATGGAGAGAGGCTGAAAACATTCCTCTTCAGAATAGGAACAAAACAACGAACCCCAAACCAAATTCATGGCCATTGAGTCGATTCCGACTTGTAGCGACCCTATAGGACAGAGTAGAACTGCCCATAGGGTTTCCAAGGAGTGCCTGTTGGATTTAAACTGCCCACCTTTTGGTTAGCAGCCAAACTCTTAATCACTACCTGACCAGAGTTTCTGGAACAAGACAAGTTTGCCCTTTATCACCACTCCTGTTTAACATTGTGCTGGAAGTCCTAGCTAGAGCAGTAAGGCACGTAAAAGAAATAAAGGGCATCCAAATTGGTAATGAAGAAGTTAATTGTCCCTATTTTTATTTGCAGATGATATGATACTATACATAGAAAACCCAGAATACTCCATAGGACAACTACTGGAACTAACAGAAAGATTCAGGAGAATAGCAAGATACAAAATAAACATACAAAAATCATTTGGGTTCCTATACACCAATAAACAGAACAATGAAAAGGAAATCAGGAAAACAGTACCATTTATAATAGCCCCTAAAAAAATAAAATACTTAGGAATAAATCTAACCAAGGATGTAGAAGGCCTATACAAAGAAGACTACAAAACACTACTAAAAGAAACCAAAAGAGATCTACAGAAATGGAATAACATACCAAGCCCATGGATAGGTAGATTCAACACTGTGAAAATGACAATTCTAACCAAAGTGATTTACAAAAACAATGCAATCCCAATCCAAATATCAACAACAATCTTTAAAGAGATGGAAAAACTAATTAACTTTATATGGAAAGGAAAGAAGCTCCAGATAAGTAAAGCACTATTGAAGAAGATGAATAAAGTAGGAGGACTCTCACTACTTGACCTCAGAACCTACTATACAGCTACAGTAGACAAAACAGCATGGTACTGGTACAATGACAGATACATTGACCAATGGAACAGAATTGAGAACCCAGATGTAAATTTATCCACCTACAGTCACCTGATCTTCAATAAAGGTCCAAAGTTCATCAAATGAGGAAAAGACAGTCTTTTTAACAAGTGGTGCTGGCAAACTGGATGTCTATCTGCAAAAAAATGAAACAGGACCCATACCTCACACCATATAGAAAAACTAATTCAAAATGGATCAAAGACTTAAATATAAAACCAAAAACCGTAAAATTCATAGGAGAAAAAATAGGATCAACTCTAGAGGCCCTAATATATGGCATTAACAGGATACAAATCATAACCAACAACACACAAACTCCAGAAGATAAGCTAGATAACTGGGATTATCTAAAATTAAACACATGCTCATCAAAAGACTTCCCCAAAAGAGTAAAAAGAGAATCTACAGACTGGGAAAAAAAATTTTGGCTGTTACAAATCAGACGAAGGTCTAATCTCTAAAATCTATAAGAAAATCCAACAACCCTACAACAAAAAGTCAAATAATCCAATTAAAAAATGGGAAAAGGAAATGAACAGACACCTCACTAAAGAAAACATTCAAGTGGAAAACGGACAAATGAGAAAATGCTTGTGATCACTAACTGTTAGAGAAATGCAAATCAAAATCACAATGAGATACCACCTCACCCTGACATTACTGGCACCAATCAAAAAGCCAGGAAATAACAAATATTGGAGAGGCTGTGGGGAGAGTGGAACTCTTATGCACTGCTGGTAGAAATGCAAAATGGTACAACCATTTTGGAAAATGCTATGGTGCTTCCTTAGAAAGCTAGAAATAGAAATACCATATTATCCAGCAATCCCACCTCTAGGAGTAAACCTAGAGAAATAAGAGTCACCACATGAATAGACATATGTACCCACATGTTCATTGCAGCATTGTTCACAATAGCAAAAAGATGGAAACAACCTAGATGCCCATCAACAGACGAATGGATAAACAAACTGTGGTACATGCACAAAATGGAGTATTATGCAACGATAAAGAACAATGATGAATCTACGAAGCATCTCATAACATGAATGAATCTGGAGGGCATTATGCCGAGTGGAATAAGCCAATCACAAAAGGACAAATACTGTATGAGACCATTACTGTAAAAATTCACGAAAAGGTTTGCACACAAAAAGAAATAATCTTTGGTGGTTATGAGGGAGGGGAAGGATGAGGATGGAAAAACACTAAATAGACGATAAGATAAGTAGTAACTTTGATGAAGGGTAAAACAGTACACAATATGGGGAAGCCAGCACAACTTGTACATGGAAGCTCCATAGACACATTTAAACTTCTTGAGGGACCAAACTGCTGGGCTGAGGGCTGTGGGGACCATGGTCTCGGGGAACACCTAGCTCAATTGGCATAATATTGTTTACAAAGAAACTGTTTTATTTTCTACTTTGGTGAGTAGTGTCTGGGGTTGTAAAAGTCTGTGAGTGGCCATCTAACATACTCCCCTGGTCTCACCCCTTTGGGAGGAAGGGAGAATGAAGAAAACTAAAGATACAAGGGAAAGATTAGTCCAAAGGACTAATGGACCACATCTACCACAGCCTCCACCAGGCTCTGTCCAGCATGACTACAGGGTTTCCAGTTACCACCACTAAATGCTCTGACAGGGATCACTATAGAGGGTCCTGGACAGAGCTGGAGAAAAATGTAGAACAAAATTGTAAATCACAAAAAAAGACCAGAGTTACTGGCTTTGCAGAGACTGGAGAAACCTTGAGAGTATGGCCCCCAGACACCCGTTTAGCCCAGTAATGAAGTCATTCCTGAGGTTCACTCTTCAGTCAAAGATAAGACAGGCCCATAAGACAAAATGAGACTAAAGGGGCACGCCAGCCCAGGGGCAAGGATGAGAAGCCAGGAGGGAACAGGATAGCTGGTTATAGGGAACCCAAGGTTGAGAAGGGAGAGTGTTGACATGTCGTGGGGTTGTTAAACAATGTCACGTGTACTAACTGTTTAATAAGAAACTAGTTCGTTCTGTAAATATTCATCTAAAGTACAATAAAAAAAATGTTCAATAAGGGTACTCGGGCACCATCTTATTTTTAAGTTCCCAGTCACCGCAGAGTGAATTAGGAGGTAGAATAGAAACACTAACAATAATATTAAGCCAATTGCCTGAAATAACCAATGAAATCATGACCCTAAGGCCTTTCAACCAAGGAAACAAATCTCAAGAAGTGTTTGTTTATACATAAGCAACATTGGTAATTGCTTTTCATGTGCCTCAGCAGCAAATACATTCTGCGAAACCTCAGGTTGAGTATCAAAATAAACACAGCAACATTTGCCTATTAAGGTACAAACTGTTCCTAGGAAGACTAACAGGAAATTTAATGCCATTGTATTTTGTAAAATCATAGCTCAAACTTCAGACACTGCTCTGGTTATGATATTTACAACTTTGCTAAGTTCACAAGGGGAACTTTTAATTAGAAAGTTACAATATCTAAAACCATTAACTAAATAATTTAGGAAAAAGAAGGAAATGGTTTCTTACAACCATTAAAATTCCCACATAAAAGCCATAGTATTCCTTTAGGCCAGTCAGTCCTACGTAGTTTCTGTTCCATGTGATTTCTAGATCAGCTGCAGTTTGTGAACCTGTCAGCTTCTACATAAGAGTTCTAGAAATCTTGATTCAGTCTAGTCACAGTCCTTTTCACAAGTCCAATATGCTACTTCTTTTTGTTGAGTTATTTTGGTCAAATGTTTTCAGTAAATCAACAAAGCAAAAACTTATCTGCAGATGACAAACCTTAATATGGTCATGATTAATTTACAAAAATAATACTCTTAGAAGTGAAAGACTTGATAGAAACTAACTACAAAAGTAATGCAAAGCCAAATAAAGTCATTTTAAAAAACTTTAGTCAAAAATATTTATAAATATAATGATAAACCTTATTTTCAGAGCTTCAGATATAATACATAATAATCTTGAGACATAATAATGTATAGTCAGGATACACCAAGAAAATATTAAGATCATCAAGTCTCTAAATAGGTGAATAGTACTAACAACTCCATGGATAATTGATGTGAATTCCCCAGTTAAAACATTGGCTTTGATGATACTAGATTCAATTAATAAATAAATAATAATAAAATTGTTCAAGTTAGCAATTAAAAAATGATAAGATTATGACATAATATTATGGGTCTGTTGTCTAGTATTAGGAAAAAACATAAGAGAAAACACTAACATATAAATTTTAACCCAAAGAGAATCAAGCGCTTCTCTTGATTTTTGACAGGTTCAATGCAATTTGTAACATATTAAATAAATCTTTTTAGCATTTTTCCTTTATAAAAATATTTGTAGGTTTCCATGGAGTTTCCAAGCTGTCAGGAGTTTATCATAGGTCACTGAGAAACTATACTTAAGTTATTTAACTAAGGATCTTAAAGGTAAAAACCTTAGCTTTTTCTGTTGTTTTGAAGCTTGCTGCTTAGTTTTCAACTCAGAAATCTTATTCTAATGAGAGGCAAAATGTTTGCCTTCAAGGCAGTATACACAAAGAATAAATTAACCCTTCAAAGAATATTTTAACAGCAAGAAGCCCAATTCTTTGTTTTATATGCTACTTAACATCAAAACTTCAAAAATCTCATAAACCACTGAACTTTAGCCAGACAGAAAAAAACTTTTGACTGTATCAAATAAATTTGTTTTTAATAAACATCTTAAATGTTGTCTTTGTTGCATATCTCTTATAGTACATCACTTTAAATGGCAAAAATGAACACACATTAGCAGAACACATTCATTAGCAGACTCATTAAATGGCAAAAATGAACACACTTATTAGCAGACCCCAAAATATTTATATATATATATATTTATGCTTTGTGGCATAAAAAGCAAAAGCATATAAACTTAAATTATGAAAAATATCTATTAACTCAATTTAACGTTAATAATCGACTCGACAGCACTGGGTTTTTTTTTAAGTTATCTAAAAGATTTTGGAAATTATTTTAAGCCTGTATACTATACAACGTAATTACTGTTGAAATAAAGTTTGTCTAAATACTCTAAGTTTTCATTCAACTTTTACTATTTCTCATGTTTTCCCCAATCTACTTTTAGCTCTTAAAGATTTTAGCAACCAGCTTTGGAAATCACAAAGTCTCTGGTCAACTGACCAATTCATTGATATGGGTATAACCTTTATATATTTCTGGATAGGGGTGGAAACATTTCCCCAGGCCATTTCAGGTATGTCTCATTGTGATTTCTATCTTTTGACTTCTTAGAATTTCTTTAAAATAGAGAGAACTTGTTTGGGTTGGCTCAGGTATTTTGAAAGACAGAAGGTGACGCATTGAACACTAATGATCAAAGACCAGATGAGTTGTGAAATGACATCAAAGACATCATAAATGAAGAAAGCAAAAGGTCATTAAAAAGACAGAAAAGAAACAAAAGAGCAAAATGGATGTTAGAAGAGACTCTGAAACTTGCTCTTGATCTTAAAGTAGCTAAAGTGAGTGGAAGAAATGATGAAGTAAAAGAGGTGAACAGAAGATTTCAAAATGTGGCTCAAGAAGACAAAGTAAAATATTTTAATGAAATGTGCAAAGACCTGGAGTTAGAAACCTAAAAGGGAAAAACACACTTGTCATTTCTCAAGCTGAAAGAACTGAAGAAAAACTCAGGCATCGAGTTGCAATATTAAAGGATTTTATGAGCAAAATATTGAATGACACAGGAAACATCAAAAGCAGATGGAAAAAATACACAGAGTCACAGTACCAAAAAGAATTGATGGACATTCAGGCATTTTGGGAGGTAGCATATGCTCAAGAACCAATGGTACTGAAGGAAGAAGTGCAAGCTGCACTGAAGGGAATGGTGAAAAACAAGCCTCCAGGAACTGATAGAATACCAATTGAGATATTTCAACAAATGCATGCAGCACCGGAAATGCTCATTTGGTTATGCCAAGAAATTTGGAAGATAGCCACCTGGCCAACCAACTGAAAGAGATCAATATCTGTGCCCATTCCAAAGAAAGGTGATCCAGCAGAGTGTGGATTATCAAACAATATCATTAATGTCACATGCAAGTAAAATTTTGCTGAAGATCATTCAAAAGCAGCTACAACAGTACATTGATAGGCGACTGCCTGAAGTTCAAGCCAGATTCAGAAGAGGATATGGAACCAGGGATATCATTGCTGATGTCAGATGGATCTTGACTGAAAGCAGAGAATAGCAGAAAGATGTTTACCTGTGTTTTACTGACTATGCAAAGGCATTTGACTGTGTGGATCATAACAATTTATGGATAACATTGAAAAAAATAGCAATTCCAGAACACTTAATTGTGCTCATTAGGAACCTGTACATAGATCGAGAGGCAGCTGTTCGAACAGAGCAAGGACATACTGCATGGTTTAAGATCAAGAAAGCTGTGCATTAGGGTTGTATCCTTTCACCATACTTACTCAATCTGTATGCTGAGAAAATAATCTGAGAAGCTGGACTATATGAAGAAGAATGTGGCATCGGTATTGGTGGAAGACTCATTAACAACCTGAGATACTCAGATGACACAACCTTGCTCACTGAAAGTGAAGAGGACTTAAAACACTGATAAAAATCAAACACTATAGCCTTCAGCATGGGTTACATTTCAACATAAAGAAAACAAAATTCCTCACAACTGGACCAATAAGCACCATCATGATAAGTGGAGAAGAGATTGAAGTTGTCATGGATTTCATTTTATTTGGAGCCATAATCAATGCCCATGGAAGCAACAGCCAGAAAATCAAAGAACATATTCCACTGGGCAAATCTGCTGCAAAAAAAAACCTCTTTAAAGTATTAAAAGCAAAGATGTCACTTTGAGGACTAAGGTGAGCCTGATCCAAGCCACGATATTTTCATTCATCCCATACGCATTTAAAAGCTGGACGATGAAGAAGGAACACCAAAGTGGAATTGAAGCTTTTGAATTACGGTGTTGATGAACAATCTTGAATATACCATGGACTACCAGAAGAACAAACAAGTTTGTTTTGGAAGAAATACAGCCAGAGTGCTTCTTGGAAGGGAGGTTGGTGAGACTTCATCTCATATACTTTGGACATGTTATCAGAAGGAACCAGTTCCTGGAGAAGGACATCATTTTTGGTAAAGTTGACAGTTAGTGAAAAAGACGAAGACTCTTGACAAGAAGAATTGACACAGTGTCTATAACAATAGGCTCAAACATAGCAATGATTGTGAGGATGGTACAGGACAAGGCAGTGTTTTGTTCTGTTGTACACAGGGTCGCTATGAATTGGAACTGACTTGATGGCACCTAACAAAAAGAAGTGAGTACTCAGTGGTCTAAAGATTTAGAGTCAGACGACCAAAGTTGAAGCCCCACCTTCCCATTCATTTTCCCTGTGACCTTTGGAAAATCACTTAACCATTTGTGATCTCAGCTTTCTTATCTCTAAAGCAACGTTGTTGATAACTAACCTACATATTTCAGTAGGCCGCCATACGTATCAACTGAGATAGTGTTTATAAAAATACTTTGAGAACTTGAAAACATTATATACATATTAAGTAAGCAACAGTACCACTCTTCTTCATAACATTGCCTTTTGTCAGATCTAGGCCGACATGTTCCCTATTTATGTGCCCAACAACTGAACTTGATGTCCAAGTGTCTACTGCACTCTCAGTGAACAATACCGGTATACACTGGTGATCTATGCTAGGGAGCCCCATATCACCCTTGATTCTTTTCTTTCACTCCCGGATGAGTTGCTGAGTTCTAAGGAGTTTTTTCCTTTTTAAAAGGGGGTAAATGCAAGAATAGAAATCCAAATTAACACTCTACCCAGGCACTCAATACCAATAAATCAGTTGCTGTCAAGTCCATTTATGCATACTTAATATATGAACTCATATGTACATAAAACATTTTACTAGAGGCTGATTATTCACTCTCTAAAACACTTTTGTTTTGTTGGTTACCATTGAGACAGTTCCAACTTATGGTGATGTAATGTGTAATGTGTATCAGAGTGGAACTATTCTATAGTTTTCAAGACTGTGACTTTTTAGAAGTAAATCTCGAGGCCTGTCTTCCCAGGTGCCTGTGGGTGGGTTTGAACCACCAACCTTTCAGCTAGTAGTTGACCATTTAACCATTTACACCACCCTGGGAGCTCCTACAACATGTTTAGTTTGTGAAAATTATTCCCAATAGTATAATTAAGACCCTCCCAGTGTAATTAAAATTTACTTTGATTTATAAACATATGTTTTAAAGGCACATTTATTCTGATGTGTCAAGTAACAAATAAGAGTTGGAAGGGAAAGGACAAATGGTCAGTCCCTATGTTGCTAGAAGAATTATATAGATACACATATTGCAGAAGAGGAGGAAAATGGTTTCTTCAAAAACTGATCAATACGAATCACTTCATAATTCCACATTTATCTTTTAAATCCATATTCTCTTCATTACTTACAGCATAGAAATCTATTATCATGGCTAAATATAGGTATAAATAAATGCAATGAAATGTTTCATTTTCATTTTCTTTCTCTTGATGTTTTGATCTCTATGATAGTATAAAACTTCAGCATGCAGAACTTCTTAATTGAAATGTCCTTCACAAATTCCCAGCAACACACAACAGAATATAAATGGTTATGGTAGAATCAGATTATATTACTTGCTTTGTACGGAACTCAGGAGGATTGAGTTTTTTCCATAGCACAGTAATTTTTCCCTGTTAACGCGGGACCACCACGCACATTCTGATTTGACCCCAGGCATAGAGCAAAAGAAAACAATCTTGCAGCTGGCTCAGGTATGCGGCCCACCTTCAAGACAAAGCCGAGGCTTGAAACTTCCTTCAAACCACAAACACTAGGTTGTCTTTTCTTCCCAGGCCAACCAATCTCTTTGATTCTGTTTTTTTCCATGTCTGAATACCAACGATTTTCTGTTGAGGGGATGACTGAAGAGTAGGAAAATGGAAACAGTCTAGCTAGATCTCGTTTTACAAATGATAAGGAAGCCTGGGCTTGCTTGTGTACTATAAACTCTAACACTATATAAACTAGTTTTCCTATTAGATTTTGATATCATTTCCTAGGGCTTCATAAAGAGCCCTGATGGTGCAGTGGTTAAAAGCTTGGCTGCTATCCAAAAGGTTGGCAGTTCAAAACCACCAGCCACTTCTTGGAAACCCTATGGGATAGTTGTATTCTGTCCTACAGAGTCGCTCTGAGTAGGAACCCACTCAAAATCACCTAACAAAAACGACAACACAGGACTTCATATTGGACCATTTCACACTCACAGCCTCATTTATTGGTTAGTGCTTATGGTTTTGCCCTGATAACACTTAATGTCAGAGGGGTGTTTTCCCGGTTTATGTGGAGGCTTACTCCAGAAAAGCATATACCAGAATGAAACTTACCTCTTTAACAGTTTCAATAGACTTCCCAGGAAAAAACTTTTTAACCCAGAAAAATCCCGTTCTCTATTTTTTTTTTTTTTTTTTTTTCATTGAGCTCCATCTAATGGCAATTCTATGCTTTTCAGCAGGGAGAGAAATTCATAGCCTCCATGTAAAGGGTAAACACGTTCGAGGGTATCAGGGAAGTTGAGTTTGGGTTTTTCTTAGTAACAGTAGTAAGCCTTGGTGTTTATCATTTGCTGCATCAGGTTTTTGCTGATTGGATTTATTTCAGTTCTGGGTACAGAGAAAGTCAAAGAAAGAGAAAGCGTATGCTTTTACTTAACCATATCCTGAAGCAACTTACACCCCTGATGCAGGGCTCCAAGCCACATTTGGCAGAAGTTGGCACCATCCAGCAGTTCTAAATGCCAAGTCAGATAAGGAAATAGCCATCTTGAGACTGAAGACTGCAGGAGCTTCTGTAGCAGCCCTTTGCTATATTGCATTATAATAGTTATAATACTGAGGCAAGGTAAAAACGGGCAGAAAATGCTCACAGCAAGGGGCATGCTCTTCAAGATGGAAGATACAACACCTCATTGGTCACTCTGCTGCTCATAAGAGTAGAGAGACCCACAGTGTCTGTCCAGGAGGGTGTCCTTTGGTAGCTGCTGGATGCAGGCTTTGCTGAGTCACTGACCTTGGCAAGACATGCTGGCCAGGACCTGGTAGGCAGGTGATAAGTGAGTTAGAGGGAGAAAAAACTGCTCTTTAAACTATGCAGCAAGACTCACTTTTTATTTTAGTCTAATGCCTTCTTTTCCCTGTTTCTTATCTTTGAGCCTTCCCAGCATTACTATAAGTATATTTATTTATAGATGCCATGAGTAATTGCAAATATATATATTTTTTTAGTGTCCAAGGAGAAGGGGGAGTCTCTGGCTGTTTCTTTCCTCCCACTTTCTCTGCCCTCCAGACATATAGGCATACGCATACACACACACCACACACACACACTAAAGTTGCTCTGCGGGGGAGTATTTATGACTGTCACTTGGAAACATTAAAGAATCCAATACTGGGAAAGGAGATGACACAGAAAAAAATGAGCAGAACCCTGTCATAGGCCCCCCAAGTACCATGTCCATGATTAAACGTATCATTTTTTTTTTTATCTGATTGTATATGGAACCATTCTTGTACTCGTTGTGAACTCAGGCTGCCATTTGAGGTGGGCTCCTTTAGGGAACTTTGCCAGCTCGCATCTTGTGCCTTTATACCAACTTGTTTAATTGGAAAGATTTTCTATCCTATGAGTGAGTTAATAAATATTTCCACTGAAAGGCTGAGAAAGGTGGGAATGATACATCCGGAAGCAGCTGTCTGAGTTCCAGAACACCCATCAGACCAGCTGGAGGTCCCTTTATTGTCCCTTTGTTATTGAGATGAGGTTGCTCCTATAGAGGATCTTGGCTTCTCAAAAGCAGTGCATTTCAAGTGTCTTACTATATTTACCCATTGCCAGTGGGAGTGACTTTGCTTTTCCTGTCAAAGGTGAATGATTTTTACAATGCCTTGAATATAGAAGATGACCTAAGGGCTGGGGCGTCATTGAAAGAGAGGCAGAAAATGCACTAATATATCTCCATTTCAATTTATATAGATAAACCCCTGGTGGCATAGTAGTTAAGAGCTATGGCTGCTAACAGAAAGGTCAGCAATTCGAATCCATCAGGCACTCATTGGAAACTCTATGGGTCAGTTCTACTCTGTCCAATAGGGTCGCTATGAGTTGGAATCACCTCTATGGCAGTGGGTTTGGTTTTTTTTTTTGGTTTGGCCTTCTCTCCCCAAACCAAATGCTCCTTTGGTACCTCCCCCTGCTGGTGGTTTTGGCTTTTGGCCATCATTTGTTTGCTAGTAAAGGAATTCTTGTCCTGGGCTGCCTTCCCTGAAAGAGCAGTAGAATGGCAGTTTCTGCAAGGAAATCAGGATTTAGAGAAATAGAAAATGCCTTCTGAATCCTCCTGTAATGAGCATGTTGCCGCTCCTGGAAGGGTCAGATTGTTGCCCAGGAAGAGTTTCATAGCATTGTGGGAACTGATTCTTCATTAAACCCTCTCTTCTTTACCCTTCAACAGAACACAGGTTCTAAACAGATCCATTAACCTGCATGCTGCCTTACAACAAACACCCACGCTATCTCTTAGGTCTAATGGTAAATAATATGGGTCCATAATCCTCTTCCTTCCCTGAAACAGGGGATGGTGTATTTCCTTAATTCTTCTCATTCATCCACCCACTGAGAAGATTTCAGATTGGTCTAGAAATAAAAGGCTCAGGATATGAGACGTCAACATTTAAGCTGTCATTCCTCTGGCAGATAACTTCCACACTTCCAACAGTGTTTGGGATTGCCTTTTCTGCATTGGTCAGAAATTCAATCAGCTGTAAGTAGCAGAGAACTGTCCCAAGCGTGGCTTGAATTCATAAGGATTTTTTTCCCAGTTATTTTCCCGGAAACCCTCAGTTTATATCTTTTTTTAAAAAATTATTGTGTTAAAATTATATATAACACATTTGCCAATTCAACATTTTTTACATGTACAAGGAGTCCCTTGATTGGGCAAATGATTAAATGCTCTATTATTAATTGAAAGGTTGACAATTTAAATGCACCCAGAGGTGCCACAGAAGACAAGCCTGGTGGTTTGCTTTCTAAAGGTCACAGCCTTGAAAAGCTTAGGAAACCCAATTCTACTCTGCACACACAGGACCACCATGAGTCAGAACAGACCCCACAGCAGCTAACAACCACAAATTCAGTGACAGCCCTTACGTTAACCACAGTGTGCAACAGTTTATATCTTATTGTCTACAACGGTGTTGCTTTGCCATCCGCTAGTTCTAAGGGAGTCTAGCAAGTTGAGATTTTTAACTAGACACTTTGTTACCTTGAACAAAATTAATAAGGAAGTGGGGGATTGGATTTTAAGTAGGCAAATAGTAATAATTGCTATAATTTCAGTGTTTATCATTGTTCCTGGAAAATAGTAAATTTTACATTTTTATCAAAGGAGGTCCTAAAATGTTAAGACAAAGCATGGTTAAGTAGCAGCACCCATCCTAAAACGATTAAGTCTTCTTCAGGTATCACTCACATATGTGAATGAGGCAAGCATCTCTGAGAAAGTTTCCTGGTTGTAGAGAAAAGCATACAAGGTTGTCTTAGGATAGTCTTCATTATTTAATACCTTAATCATGGATTCTTGTGCATAAAACAGGTGTGTCTACTGATGTCTTTAATTTCAATGGAGCCTCGACATTTCAGCAAGGATTTGTGGAGGACCAACTATTTCCCAGGGACTATGCTAAGCCCTGGGAATACAGAGAGGAAGCATACACCATTTCTCTCCTCAAGCAGCTTACAGTCCAGTGGTGAGAGACATTTCTGATATGGTGAGTGGTATTTTGATGCTGTAGGGTACTTGGAAGATTGGGACCAAGTCCATCTGCAACAACGTTCGTAAAAGTTCCTAGAGAGACTTGAGTTGAGCCTTTTGCGTAGGACTTTATCAGGTAGATAGAAGAGGTTGAAAATTCTATCAGTTTGTATTTGATTCACATTAAAACAGTTATACTAACACAGAAGAGAAAGAAATTAAAGCCAGACATGAAAAAAGTCAATATTAGGGAGAGTAGGAGTTTGAGTTAAAATTAAAATCCTACCTTTGGAGGTTACTATAGTCACTAAACATGTCACTGCCACAGTCCTAAAGAATGTGAAAGGACTGGTAGGGATTTTTCAGAATGAGAAAACTTTCCAAAGACTAAAGAAACAAACCGCTCCTCCCTGCCCCCCATCTACTCATTCCTTTGATAGAGAAATTGGAAGTCACAGTTAATTTGTAGATTGGGAGTTTTCATTTGGCTCCCAACTAAGGATTTTCAGATTATAGCTCTGCCTAAATGATTTCAAAATATTTAAATGGATATTTAAAAAATAAACCAATCATCTAGCTCTTTTATGTAGTAATACAAAATACTCAGATGTTTACAGAACTCAAATTCAGAAAGTTGGAAAGGAGATAAAAAGGATTGTGACAAAAATCTTCAGGTTGAAAGTTTGCCCCTGCTAGGTGAGAACAAAAGGCCTCTTTTAAGTGTTAAAAAAGCAAAGATGTTATTTTGAGGACTAAAGTGCACCTGACCCAAGCCATGGTATTTTCAGTTGTCTCAAATGCCTGAGAAAGCTGGATGATGAATAAGGAAGACCCAAGAGAAGAATTGATGCCTTTGAATTATGGTGTTGGAGAAGGATAGTGAATATACCATGCACTGCCAAAGGGAGCCCTGGTGGTGCAGTGGTTAAGAGCTATGTCTGCTAACCAAAATGTTGGCAGTTTGAATCCACCAGCTGCTCATTGGAAACCCTATAGGGCAGTTCTAGTTTGTCCTATAAGGTCAGTATGAGTCAGAATTGACTTGGTGACAACAGGTGTGTTTTTTTTGCCAGAAGAGCAAACAAATCTGTCTTGGAAGTACAGCCAGAATACTCCTTTGAAACAAGCATGGCACAACTTTGTCCCATGTACTTTGGACATGTTATCAGAAAGGACCAGACTCTGGAGAAGGACATCATGATTGGTAAATGGTCAGCAAAAAAGAGGAAGACCCTCAACGAGATGGATTGACACAGTGGCTGCAACAATAGGCTCAAATATAGCAAGATTGTGAGGATTGTGCAGGACTGGGCAGTGTTGCGTTCTGTTGTACATAGGGTCACTATGAGTCAGAGCCAACTCAATGACACCTAACAACAACAATAGGTGGGAACAGCTTCTTCTCTGATAGCCTGAGAAGCTATCTGTGCCCACCTCCCGCCTCCCTTTCATCCTTTTTTCCCAACTAACATAGGTGAGCAGAAGTCACATGGAGGTTGATGTTGAATAAGACCTACATATCCCAAGCTGCAGTTAATCAAAGCATGCAATATGGTGGTAAATGACTGACTAAATTGGGACTTAAAATAATGGCATTGATTAGAAACTTTGGCCCTCTGTGTTCACCAGGTAGATATTTTAGTCACTCCTAGACATTCCATGTTACTTCAAAGGATAGACTTCGGTGTTTTTTTAAACCCGTTAGCTTGGAGGTCTCAAGTTTTTTGTTTTTTTTTTTTTTTTCCCCAAAGCTATGGAATGTATTCCAAGTGAGAGGGACATCAGAACTCAGTGTGTCTTTTTTTTTACTGTTTTACAGCATATTCCCACCACCTATCTGTAGTACTGTGGCAGCTTGCATGCTAATATGGTGCTGAGGGCTATGCCACCAGTATCTCAAATAAAATAAAAAAGCAAGGTCACCCATGGTGGACATGTTTCAGCAGACTAGAAAGAAAGGCCTGGTGATCTTGCCTGAACGTTGGCCAATGAATCCCTATGGATCACAAAATATTGTCTGACACTTTAACTCACTTGCTAGAGAAGGACATCATGTTTGGTAGAGGGCCGGCTAAAGTGAGGGGAAACCCTCAAGAAGATGGATTAACGCAATGGCTGCAACAATGGACTCAAACAGCAATGATCAAGAAGATGGCACAGGACTGGGCAACATTTCGTTCTTTTTTTTTTTTTTTTTTATATATAAGGTCACCGTAAGTCAGAGCTGACTTGATATCTGCTGTGGTGTCCCTTTGTTTTAGTTACAGTTGCAACTGAGCCTGGCAAGGTTTGTTTTGCTTTCCTCTTTCATTGCTCTTGCCTTAACACAGGGAATTCACACACAAGCTGGGATGGTTTTTAGTTCTCCAGTAAGAGTAGCTCATATTCTCCTTTAGGAATGTAGCAACTTGGGAAATAGAGCAACCTCAGCCTCTCTCAAAGCCGGTCAGGCGTGTGCATATAACCCACGCCTAACTGCTATCAGATGTGGGAGAAAAGGACCTCATAATACAATGGGTTGAAGTTGCAGGCTTGCCCTTTTAACTGGAATCACTGAACCGTCCCACCTCCTTTAACTGGGTGCCTTATCAGAAAGGAATCCATCATGGAGCATGACAGATTCAGGGCAACAGTTTTCCCTGGCTCACTCAGCAGTTCCCTGGGTGAAGGAGCTCCCTGTGTGGCTATTCATGAGCTACAGCTTGTCGGCACCTGAAGATTCCCAGCTGTACCCACAGGTCAAGCATATTCTTGGGAAATGAGGGCGACAGATGGGGAAGCTGGAATCCTTCTTGACAACAGCCATTCTTTCTGAGAGGCATTTTTCCTGCTTGGTTGGCTGCATTCTATGCGCATAAAGTATTGTTTTTCATGGAATGTGTAGACAGTTTTCTGAAATACGTATTTTCTTGTTTGTTGAAATTAGGAATCAAGTGTTTGTGAAAAAATAGTCTTCTCCCAAAGGAGCAGTTTTGGGAATTATATATCTCAAAGATAAGCAGTTTCAGTCAAAGCCTTTAGAAACCCACCAATTTGGAGACATGCAAATACTTGCTTGCAGCAGAGGTGATTTCTTGAATAGACACATTTTGTGAGCTATTTTCTTGTTAACGCATGAAAATCAGATATAGATCAAATCAAACAAAAATCAGATGATTAGTAGATGGTAGTAATTCTATCTCATTAGCTGTTTATTTAAATGAAGGTCATCTTTAGGAGGTAAGTCATTTTTCGGAGATGTTAGTAAACAAAGGAAACCCTGGTGGCATAGTGGTTAAGAGCTATAGCTGCTAACCAAAAGGTCAGCAGTTCAAGTCCACCAGGTGCTCCTTGGAAACCCTATGGGGCAGTTTTACTTTGACCTATAAGGTCACTATGAGTTGGAATCGACTAGACAGCAATGGGTTTGCTTGTTTGGATTTTAGCAAGCAAAATGTATTTGCTAAATACACAAATTTATTGAGACTTATTACATACCAGACGCTGGGTTAATTGGTTTACATATGTTTTTTCTTATACTTCTTACAATGACCTTAAAATCTATATTATCAGAATCTCTATAGATAAGGAAACCAGGGCTCAAATCATTAAGTAATTTCCTCAAAGGTATAGAGAACTGATTGTTGAAACCAGGTCTTTACCCTCTCTTCAGAAATTGTACACATAGCGTTATGGATTGAATTGGGTCCCCCCAAAAATGTGTGTCAACTTTGATAGGCCATGATTCCCGGTATTGTGTGATTGTCCACAATTTTGTCATCTGATGTGATTTTTCTGTGCGTTGTAAATCCTACATCTATTATGTTAATAAGGCAGGATTAGAGGCAATTATGTTAATGAGGCAGGACTCAATCTACAGGATTAGGTTGTATCTTGAGTCAATCTCTTTTGAGATATAAAACAGAGAAGCGAAAAGAGAGACAGGGGACCTCATACCACAAAGAATGTAGTGGCAGAAGCAGAGCTCACCTCTTGGATCCCGGGTCGCTGCTCTAAGAAGTTCCTCAGCTGGGGAAGACTGATGACAAGGACCTTCCTCCAGAGCTGACAGAGAAAGAAAAGCCTTCCCCAGGAGCTAGTGCCCTGAATTTGGACTTCTAGCCTACTAGGCTGTGAGAGAATAAATTTATGTTTGTTAAAGCCATCCACTTGTGGTATTTCATTTTAGCAGCATTATAACTAAGTCACATAGTAACCATTATGCTTTTCTGAGATTTGTCCCAGGTCACAGAACAGGTTGGCAGCAAACACAGGTCTCCTAATTCCCAGTGTATTACTCTGTGTAAGTGATACTGATATATAAATGATATTAAACCTATGTTCTAAGGTAAAAACACCACAAAGTTTAGTAAAGCAAAAAGCAAGGTTTTATTTAGCATATGTTCAAAGAGACGAAAGTAGGAAATGGAGAAGCATGCTGCCAGGGCCATATCTGCCAAAGTCCAAGGAATATTACAGAATAAGCAAAAGTGGGAAAATGGACAAGTATGCTGCCAGAGCCATGTCTGTTCGAGTCTGAGGAAGGTTACAGAATCATCAGTATGTATTAACATTACAAAATGGGCAAAACCATTGAAAGATTTACCTTTTCATAGATTGGCTAGAAACTGCTAAATCTTCATAATCCTACATTTTGAATTGTCTTAATAATCATCTGTACAGGTTTCAGTAATGACAGTCATAAGGGTCCTCACTGGTTCACCAAACCTTGTTGTTATTAGGGGCTGTTGAGTTGGTTCCAACTCATAGTGACCCTGTGTACAATAGAACAAAACACTGCCTGGTCCTGTAAAAAAAAAAACCATCCTCAAAATCCTTGTTATGCTTAAGCCCATTGTCGTAGCCCCTGTGTCAATCCACCTTGTTGAAGGTCTTCCTCTTTTTCGCTGACCCTCTACTTTACCAACCATGATGTCCTTTTCCAGGAACTGATCCCTCCTGGTAACATGTCCAAAGAATGTGAGGTGTAGTCTTGTCATCCTTGCTTCTAAGAAGCATACTGGTTGTATTTCTTCCAGGACAGATTTGTACCTTCTTTTTGCAGCCCATGGTATAGTCAATATTCTTCGCCAACATCACAACTCGAAGGCATCAATTCTTCTTTGGTCTTCCTGATTCATTGCCCAGCGTTCGCTTGCATATTCATTGTCCAGCTTTCGCCTGAATATTAGGTTTAAAAACACCATGGCTTGGGTCAGGTGCACCTTAGTCTTCAAGGTGACATCTTTGCTTTTCAACAAAAGTCGCTATTCACTAAATGCTAATAAAGAAAGATAAGAGTGGTAAGTATGTGGGTCTTTTGTGCCTCAGTTTAATTAATGTAAGAGATTCCTTAAGAGATATTTTCCAAGATTTTCCTAGCTATTGTCTTTATACCTCAGGGCCCAGTTGATGTGTCCTTGTGAATCCTTGTGAGTCCAGCTCCAGCTGAGTCATATCTTTTATACTCAAGGACAGGGAAAAATGACTCCAATATTATTTCCTAAATCACATATATAATTAAACAAATGTAATTTTCCCTCTGTTTTCACTCTGCATATTAAAAGCAAGGACTTAATTTTTGCCTTGTGTTGGTTAGTTTTTTTTTTTTTTTTATTGTTCAGGAGACAGAGCATATTGAACAGGATGAGATCTTGAAAACCATCAACTCTGTACTTGGTAATTCAGTTAATTATGTTTAGTAAAAGGGCATATACACGTAGGATGACCAGCCATTCCAGTTTGCCTGTGACAGTGCCAGTTTTAGACACATAAACAGTTTTAGAAGCAAAAAATATAGGAAAAAGTCTCAACAACCACACAGCCAAGCCCTGTGGAGAACCAGATTATCAGTTAGGATAGAACCACTAGACTCTTCATCAACAGGACTCATCGCTGGCTTTCCACCTGAGTGTCCCATCATTTTGAAGATTCAGCACTTTGCCTCTATTGTAATTACCGCTCCTGCTGCCACTGAACACAGACTCTATCAGCCTTGCTGCCCCAACACTCTAGTTTACTGCTTTATTTCTGCATAATTCAGGTTCTGTTCTTCTCTACTAGCTGGGTCTCCTGTGATGCTATTGTTGCTAACTGTATTATTAAAGGGTGAGGTAGGCAAATACCACCTTTATTACCAACGGCATGGCAAGGATTAGCATGAATCCAATTCCCTTCTGGAAATGGATCCAGGTCTCATCTTCCCACATCTACTTGGCAGTTCCTCTTCCTCTGACCCTAACTACTCAGAGTTAGGTCAGACAGCATCCCAGGCCACACTGAGCCAGGTTACAAAATCCCTGGTCACCTAGGGCCAGGTCATTGGGGATCAGCCGTATGTTCAGGAGTCTACACACTGCCTGCATTTTAGACCAGCTAGCATCTCTCTCTCTCTAATCCCCTGGGACTAGGTCACAAGATAGAAGGACTCTATTCTTCATCAACTGCCCTTGTAGCCATTCTCTATCACCCTGCCACCCAGAACTCCATCTACACAAATCAACTCTGTATTGCCAGCCTGTGCTGATTCATTTCATTGCCCCCCTGTGGATTTGTTAATTCTCTGCGTTGGGCTCACAAAATTCACAGAGACTATTACCTACACTTATAGTTACCCGTTTTTTATAACCAGAAGGGACACAAGTGAAGAGGAGCATCATGCAAGGTCTGGGAGAGGTCCCACATGAAGCTTCCACTGTTGCCAGGGACATGCCACCCTCTCCCATCCATGGATGTTCTCACCAATTCAAGAGACCCCAAAGAGAGGGCTCAAAGTCCAGGATCCCTTAATAATTGAGGTCTTAATGTATAGTTATGATCCATCCAATCAATGAGTATACATAACTGCATCATTCCCCTCTCCCTTCCTGAAGTTAGTACTTACGGAATAAGGACTATTGTAGACCCTCCTTGCCTGGCTATTTTAGAAAACAAAGAGCACTTTAATTGCTTGGGCTATTTTCAGGAACCAGATACAAAAGGCCAAATTTAGTTCTTAGTCCCACAGTCTCTCTGAGTTCAACTCCCTGAGAAAGAATCTGACTGTAATCTGCATTGAGTGCCTGGGGAGCATCCTGACTGTGCACTGCTGTGGCTCTAACATTCGTAAACCACTGGCCAGAATATAGATGGCTGCCTTTGGCTCAAGGGCTTGTCCTTGGTCTAATTAGCTGGGCTCAAGATAACACCATCGTGTGTTCCGAGGCACATCAATTTATGCATAAATGATAGTTTTATTCAAAAGGGGTTATATGGCTTCACTTAAAGCATTCATTTATAAAACTGGCCAATAGCAATATTCTTAACAAGGGTGATATCTGAAAAGTACACTTGATCCTTAATGAAAAGATACATTCAATCTATATTTTAACTCATGAAACACACATGAAAAACTGCCCTATGTATTCTCCTCTACTTATTTCTAAGAGCTCCTTTTCCATAGGTAACTGGAAGAAAGAGAAGCTTCGAGCAAGTACTCAATCTGATATGCAGATTTTTATTTCTGTCATGTTCCTACTGGTCTTTCCTGAACAGAAAGTCTTGCAAATTAGATTTCAAGTGAACAACACTTTAAAAATAATTAAAATACAGAGAAATGAAAACATAACGTTTATTCTGAGCAGTCATTCTATATGCATGCAGGGAGATCATTTAGTTTCTATAAACAAGTGGTTCAGAGTACACTAGTTATAATTGTTTAAAAAAATCTTTGAATTAGCTTAAAAAGATAATATAATGTTTGATTGTTTTGTGATTTAATAAGCAATTTGCAAATTAGTGGAGTGTGGGTACTTCTCCCTGCAATAAGAAAAAAATGCTCCCAAGGATTGGAGATTTTACAGAAGTTTAAATATTTTTTTGCTTTAAATGAATACAAGTTTCCATGATGATGAAGTACTTAATGCTTACTGGGTTAATATTAAAAAGTAACTCCTGAATATTTGACCCTTTACCTATTTGTAGCTATGAGACCCCTTGAAACTAAAACTAAGAAAGCACACTGTCTTTTTCATTAAATCATAAGTAATGGGTTTGTTATTGACTACACTTTTTTAGCTGGAAAAGACAAATTTACAATGCTACAAAACAGTTCCTGGTGAGAAAAAAAAAAGTCAGTACTTCTGCAGTTTGGGTCAGACTTTTTTATGGTTAATTTTTGATCTTGTGGATAAGAGAAACCCTATAAAATCAAAGTAAAATGTCTGTTACTAATTTTTTTTCCACAAATGTGACATTCTACGACCTCATTGAATGGTCTCTTGCATATAAAGCAGCTCAATAAGTGATTTGTAAATTGTTACTCACTTATAATTCTATAAACTGTTTTCTTCTCAAAAGAATTTGAAACAAAGAAAAGCTACTTTCGGTTCCATTGTTCACAAAGTTCTTCAGGAATATTTATTTATTTCTTGAATTATAAAGATCATTCATTCTTCATTTATTTCTCGTATTTACTGAGCACCTAGTAGGATTATCTGTTTTGTGTGGTTCAGTGGTAGAATTCTTGCCTTCCGTGCGGGAGACTGAGTTTGATCTCCAGACAACGGGCTTCATATGCCGCTACCACTCCGCTGTCGGTGCAGGTTTGTGTGTAGCTGTGATCTTGAACAGGCTTCAGAGGAGCTTCCAAACTCAGACAGACTGGGAAGAAAGGCTTGCTGACCTACTTTTGAAAATCAGTGAAAACCCTATGGTTCATGAAGGTCTGATCCACAACTGTTCATGGGGATGGTGCAGGAATGGGCAGCATTTCTTCCATGGTGAATGGGATTGCCAGGAGTTGGGAGCCAATCTGATGGCATCTAGCAATAACAGGGAAACCCTGGTAGCCCAGTGATTAAGAGCTTTGGCTGCTAGCCAAAAGGTCGACAGTTCGAACCTACCAACTGCTCCTTGGAAATCCTATGGGGCAGCTCTCTTCTGTCCTACAGGGTTGATATGAGTCGGAATCGGCTTAACGGCAACAGGTTTGGTTTTTTGGTTTTAATAACAACAGTATAGTCTGATTTCCGAAGCAAAAATTTTATGCCTAAATCTCCAAACTACTTCGTTGTTGGTACTTTGCTAGATGAGTGCTCAGAGAAAGAAAAATTTCAATATGAAAAGGCTGCTAGATGCAAGAACAGGGATTTTAGTATCCACTCTTCATTGTCCATGGAGATGAGAAGAGCCCCTGTTCTATGGCACATGTCTATTCTAGATTACTAAAAAGTTGAGTTCCAGAAGCAAAAGAAAGTCACTAGATTCTGCCTTAATCCCATACAGTATTCTTTAAAAGTCATCAAATTCTCTTAATTTTGATTCTGTCCAAAAACCAAAACCAAACCCAGTGCAGTCGAGTCGATTCCGACTCATAGTGGCCCTATAGGACAGAGTAGAACTGCCTCATAGAGTTTCCAAGGAGACCCGGGCAGATTCCAACTGTGGACCCTTTGGTTAGCAGCAGTAGCACTTAACCACTATGCCATCAGGGTTTCCTTTGATTCTATAGTCACTAAAAGAAACACTAGTCGTTTCTCCAGACAGTTTTCCCAGTGAGGAAGTCAACCTGCAAATTAGCTGACACAAATTTTTAGTATTCTTGGCTGGAATGCCTCTCACAAAAACCCATTGCCATCGAGTCAATTCTGACTCATAGTGAACCACAGTAAGCTGATAACTAGCATTCTGGCATGCATATTCATATTTCTTGGTTGCTATCTGCTTAAATATGTATATATATTATTTATTTGCTTATCCCAAGGTCTACTCACACTTGAAGGAAAATAACTTCATCAGCCTAGAGGTCTTCTGTGACAGAAGATGAGACCATCGAAAGTGGAGTGCATAATCCTTTCATGTCTCTCTGAGGTGCTGAGAATACAGGCTCAGAATGTGCTAACAGTAGTCAGCAACTCCTTTCTCAAAGCAGTTGATACTGTGCATTTATATATGATAGGCACAAAGCCTGGGCCGAGGCACTCTGCTATGAGAACCAAGAAGGTCAAACACTTAATCAGAAGCATGGGGCAGGCAAGGGACATGTGTGTGTTGGAGCTGTGGAGCAGTGAATGGGAGCAGGAGGTGAGAAAATGTTGTGGGTGATTATTGGGAGTTGTGGAATAAAGATCTCATGCTAAAAAGCCAAAATTCAGGGATTGAGTTCAGATAGCTTGCCCAGGAAAACCTGTTTCTTTAAGCATCAAAAGCTGAGAAAGAAACTTTAAAAAGGCCCGGGCAGTTAAGAAGGGATGCCTTGCTGTTTCCAGCCTTTCCCACTCTCCATATAGTCCTATGTCAAGATTTCTCTCATAAATTAAATCCATTTGTACATCTTTTCTGAGTCTTACTTTGGAAGTCAGGAGCAGAGCATTATTGAGAGCCACTGTTGTATTCACAAAGCTGCAGTGTATGTAAATCCTCTTTTCCTCATTGCTCACTAATGGCTGAAGTAACCATTGATAACCTCTGGGGGTTTTGAAACTCTCCATCAGCTGATGGGGACTGTAACTAAAGGTCTGGACACACCCACAAGGGAAAATTCTTGGTGGATGATGTAATTCTTAGCTGCCCTCATTCTTTCTCTCCGGTATTTTACCTTTTCACTTTGCTATACCCCTTTCTCTTTCCAAGGAACTCTGGTGGCACAGTGGTTAAGGTTATCAGCCGCTAACCAAAAGGTTGGCAGTTCGAAACCACTAGCTGCTCCTCAGGAGAAAGATTTGACAGTCTGCTTCTGTAAAGATTTACAACCTTGGAAACCCTGTGGGGCAGTTCTATTCTGCCCTGTATTTCTGATTATGAGTTAGAATCGATCGATGACAGTGGTTTAGTTTTGTTTTTTTGTCTCTTTCCAGTATCCCGAGTTATATGGGCCCCTGTAAGTACACAACCCATCCTTAGTGACACACAGTATTGCTTGCCCCATTTCCACCATCACCAAGGAAGGTAAATTACTTTATCTCTTAGTTCATCTGAGATTAGGTTAGAGTCTTTGACTCTGGCATAGAATTGTATGATGTAGAAAACATAGATTTCATCAGCTAACCTAACTAAACCTAAACACAGTATCTTAGCTATAAAAAGTTAACAAGACACCCTGGTTTGGTTCTTGATACAATCCTGTCTGTGGTTGCTAAGACTTTAGATAAGATTCCTGGCTTAGGTAAATTTAGATGAGCACTGCTCAAAAATAAGCTAATAGTATTATCCACAACTGATTCCAAATATTATCTCCAGGTGTTATGGGTTGAATTGTGGCCCCCCAATGAGGGGGGTCCATACATTTATTTCCTAGCTCTGTCCACTGAGAAGATTTGGAAGCAGCAACAATCCAGTAGCAAGGGGCCCACCTAGTATTCAGATCTTAGTTTACAAACACCAGTCGCCATTGAAAAGAACCAGGGGTCTTTGAAGAAATGGTTGACTCAAGAGAAGGATCAGGAACATGACAACATGAGTTGTATTGTGCCAGAAAGCAAGGAAGAGCTAAAAGAATGCTAAGGACATGTCAAATGGACCAAGGCTCTAACCAGAAGAAGGGTTTCCTACTGGCCAAATCTGGAACAATGTGAGTATAAGAATTCAAACGGAGATCCATGAGCCCATACTGATATAAATAAATGAATGAATAAATTAAGAGAAGAGAAAGCTTCTTAGAATGTTTTGTACAATAATATGCCAACTAATAAACACAGAAGAAAGGATAGAATTAGAATATTATTGTTTGGCAAACATCATATTAATTCAGGCAAGAAACTTTAATGGAGATTAAAACAAGCAGGTAAAAGTTTGATGAGGAACAAGATATTTCCATAGCCTCAGAGTATCTTCCTACAAAATATTTATTGAATACAAAGGAGAAAGACTAAATTTATAGTGAAGAAAGCTGGAAGGCATCACCTTAGCCAAGTGATCAAGGTTGCTAGCATACCAGCAATGGGATAAATAGAAATCATGTACCAGTTAACAGAACGCAATGAGAAGAGCACAGCAGAACTCCTAGGAGATATATAGGTTCCAGACCACTTTGGAGGCAAAAGACCTCTTTAGAATCTTAAAAAGCGAAGATGTCACTTTGATGACTAAGATACGGTTGACCCAAGCTATGGTAGTTTCAGTTACCTCATATGTACGTGAAAGCTGAACAATGAAAAAGACTGAAGAAGAATACATTTGAATTATGGTATTGGTGAAGAATATAGAGTATACCACAGACTGCCAGGAAAAGGAATAAATCTGTCTTGGTGGAAGTACTGCCAGAATGCTCCTCAGAAGTGAGGATGGAAAGACTTTGTTTCACTTTCTTTGGACATGTTGTCAGGAGGGACCAGTCCCGGGAGAAAGACATCATGCTTGGTAAAGTAGCAAAAAGAGGAAGACCCTCAATGAGATGGATTGACACAAAGGCTGCAACAATGGGCTCAAATATAGCTACTATTGTGAGGATAGTGCAGGACTGGGCAACATTTTGTTCTGTTACACATAAGGTCACTATGAGTTGGCGTTGATTCAAGGGCACCTAACAAAAACAAGATCACTTCCAGGACCTCTTGAACCTCTAGAACACACATATATGTATATACATACATATGTATGTAAACCAAACCTGTTGTCGTCGAGTTGATTCCAACTCATAGCAACCCCATAAGATAGAGTAGAACTGCCCCGTATGGTTTCCAAGGAGCATCTGGTGGATATGAGCTGTGAACCTTTTGGTTAGCAGCTGAGCCTCTTAACCACCATGCCGCCAGGGCTCATATATAGATATGTATTTGTGTGTGTATGTATACATATGTATGTATGTACACAAGTAGATATGTATGTGTACGTATACAACCTTTAGAAATATGGGATATATAGGATCTGTTGCTCTAGTATATATAGATATATATATCTTTTTTCAAACTTTTTAGTCACAGGAACCCTTATATCTTTAAGGTTATCGAAGATTCCAAAGAGCTTTTGATATTGGAGATTGTATCTTTTGATATTCATAGTATTAGAAATTCAAACTGAGAAATTTAAAAATATTTTTATTAATTTCTTTAAAATAACAAAAATGAACCCATTGCATGTTAACATAAGTAACATATTTGTAATAAAAAATTATTATGTTTTCCTAACAAAAAAAAGTTTAGTGATACTATTTTATATTGTGGAGTTATTTTTTTAATATCTGGATTAACAGAAGATAGCTAGAATCTTACATCTGCTTCAACATTCAGACAGTCACTTTATGTTACTTTGGTTCAAGTCTATGAGGAAAATCTGGCTTGACAAGGATATGTTGTTGGAAAAGGAAAGAGCACTTTAATGGCCATTTCACGAGTTGTGATATTCTTTGATACGATACCAAAACTCGACAAGTGTCAGCTTTCTAAAGGTTAGTTGCAGTGTGGAATCTGAAACTATATCAATGAAGTTTTCTTACTCTGTTACATTAAAAGCCATTGACCTATCTTGCACTTTAAGTAAATATTTTACCCATGCGTAATTTTGTAACTTGAAGCATTGGTCATTTGGAAAACAACGGTTCATTGAGATACGCAGCTCTTTCAAATGTTGACAGTTTTCATTACAATATCAAATAAACACATTGTTTAATTTCACCAGCAATCTGATCAGAGAAGTCTTTAAGTATTGAGAAGCTATTTACAGTGGCATACAAAATATTTTCTAGAATTCTTATAAACTTGACATTAAATATTATCATTGGCAATAAGTACAGCCTGGTGCACAACAGGGCAAAGATTATTTTCCTCAATAAAGAAAAAAGGAAAATGACATTAAAATTTAAAAACTTTATCTCTTACCCTTCTAATACTTCTGTATTTTATATCCCAGTGGATTTCGATGCAGGTGTCATCTAGTCTATCTCCCATCCTCAGCAACGTCTGATATACTTGAACCCATAAGCTCTCTGAAACAATTTCTGTAGAGAATAAATGTTCCATTTTTTGCTAGGATGGAGCAAAGCTAGTCACCAGCTATGAAGGCGTGTGGGGCTCTTACACATAGTTTTATCAATTAATCTCATCCCTTCCCCTCATGTTTCATACTGTATATTGAATCCAGTTTCTGAGACTCTCCATGGTGCTAATAATGAAATGGCTTGCATCTTTTGAGCTTCCCTCTCTGTGTCTTACCAGACAAATTATAGAGTTGATTCTAATTCATAGCAACTCCACTTGTACCAGAGTAGAACTGTGCTCCATAGGATTTTCAGTGGCTGATTTGTCAGAAGTAGATCACCAGGCCTTTCTTCCGAGGCACCTCTGGGTAGACTTGAACCTTTCAGATAGCAGCTGAGTGTGTTAACTGTTTGTACCACCTAGGGACTCCCCCTGTGTTTAAGACACTGGCATTTCAGCTTTTTCTATTCTTCGTGTTGGTTACCACTTATCTATTTATTCATCATCTTTTTATCTTCCAAAAATGTGTTGACATACTTCATCTCCTCATTTATTCTTTTTTTACCTTGTGGTTTTAGAATATGTTTATTTTTTTTAATTTATTATATGTAAATAATATATTTATTGTTCATTTTGGGGGAAGAGAATGGAGATAAATGTTATTGATGCTAGCTGCTATAGAGTTGACTCCGACTCATAGCGACTTTATGTATATATTAATTATATATAAAAAAACCAAACCCAGTGCCATCGAGTGGATTCCGACTCATAGCAGCCCTACAGGACAGAGTAGAACTGCCCCGTAGAGTTTCCAAGGAGCGCCTGGCAGATTTGAACTGCAAACCCTTTGGTTAGCAGCTGTAGCACTTAACCACTACACCACCAGGATTTCCTGATTATATATAAATTATATATTTTTTTGTTTATTTTGGGGAAAGAGGATGAAGCCAAATGTTTTTAGCTGCTGTAGAGCTGATTCCAACTCGTGGCAACCTTATGTACAACAAAACAAAACATTGCCTGGTCCTGCATCATCCCCCAAATCACGAGCATGTTCAAGCCCATTGTTCGGGCTACTGTCCGATCTATCTCCCCAAGGGTCTCCTATGCCCTTATGCACCCTCTACTTCACCAAACATGACGTCCTTCCCTAATGATTGATCTCTCCTGACTGTGTCCAAGGCAAATAAGTTGCACAATGTTCTGTTGTGATCCATAAGATTTCACTGGCTAATTTTCAGAAGTGGATCAACAGGCCTTTCTTAACATTTCTTATTCTGGATTCTTCACTGAAACCTGTCCACCATAGGTGATTCTGACAGTATTTGAAATACTGGTGGCATAGCTTCCAGCATCATTGAAAAATGCAAGCAACCACAGTATGACAAAATGATAGATGGGTGGTGGGCATCCCTGGATAATGAAAACAGTTAATGCACTCAGTTGCTAATTGAAAGATTGGCAGTTTGGGTTCACCCAGAGGTACCTCAGAAGACAGGCCTGGTGATCTACTTCTGAAAAATCAGCCACTGAAAGCTGTATAGAAAACAGTTCTGCTGTGATACACACATGGGATCTCCACGAGTGAGAATCAACTCTACGGCATCTGGGTTAGAGATAAATAATTGGGTTTAATCTGCCATATTTAACTAGAAATCAAGCCTACTACATGGAGAATAAAATTTCCAAATTTGTTCTTTCTCTTCATTCGGAACAATAACATTCAAACCTGGAGGATTCATATCTTGGATTTCTCCCATAGTGTACAGAATATAACCCATTGTCATGGATTGAATTGTGTCCCCACAAAATATGTGTCCCCACGAAATATGTGTGGTTGTCCTCCATTTTGTGATTGTAATTTTATGTTAAAGAGGATTAGGGTGGGATCATAACACCCTTACCAGGTCACCTCCCTGATCCAATGTAAAGGGAGTTTCTCTGGGGTGCAGCCTGCACTGCCTTTTATCTCTAAAGAGAGAAAAAGGAAAGGGAAGCGAGCAGAGAGGGGGCACCACATACTACCACAGAAAGAAGCTCTGGGAGCAGAGCATGTCCTTTGGACCTGGGGTTCCAAGTCCAGTCCAGGGGAAGATTGATAAGAAGCACCTTCCTCTAGAGCCAACAGAGAGACAAAGCCTTCCCCTAGAGCTGATACCCTGAATTTTGATTTCCAGCCTACTAGATGTGAGAAAATAAATTTCTCTTTGTTAAAGCCATCCACTTGTGGTATTTCTGTTATAGCAGCACTAGATGACTAAGACGCCCATCTTCCTTTGAGGGTGAATTTGAGAAGCAAGGAGTGTAGTCATTTTTGCATGTGCTAATTTCTTCTCTGGATTGAAGCTCATTATGGAGTGTGAGTGGTCTATTCAAACCTTTTGCCATTTTTAAATTGGGTTGTCTTTTTCTTTTTATTATTTTTTTACAGATACATATTCTGGATAACCTTTATTGCTGTTATCAGGAGGGATCAGACTTTGGAGAAGGACATTATGCTTCAAAAAGTAGAGGGTCAACGAAAGAGAGGAAGTTTCTCCATGAGATGGATTGACACAGTGACTGCTACTACGGGCTCAGATATAGCAATGATCGTGAGGATGGCACAGGGTTGCTATGAGTGGGAACTGACTCGACTGCACCTAATAAGAGCATTCTGGGTAACAGTCTATGTCAAATATGTGTATGTAAATATTTTCTCCCAGTCTGTGGTTCACTGTTTCATTACTTAATACAATCTTCTGATGAGCAGAAGTTTTAAATTTTGCTAAAGTTCAAATTTAACTATTTTTTCTTGTATAATTAGTGCTTTTTCTGGCTGTTCAATGAAATATTTTCCTCCCAAGTTTTCAAAGATATTCTGCTCTGCTTTCTTCTAGAAGCTTTATAATTTTAGCTTTTATGTTTAGGTCAATGATCTATCTTGATTTAATTTTTGAATAAGATGTCGGATAGAGGTTCAAGTTGTTTTATTTTCCATATACTTAGTCATTTTTCCATCTTCATTTGTTTAAAAGATTTTCCTTTTTTAATAATTTTTATTGTCCTTTAAGTGAAAGTTTACAAATCAAGTCAGTCTCTCACATAAAAACCCATATACACCTTGCTACACACTCCCAATTGCTCTCCCCCGATGAGACAGTCTGCTCTCTCCCTCCACTCTATCTTTTTGTGTCCATTTCTCCAGCTTCTAACCCCCTCCACCCTCTCATCTCCCCTCCAGGCAGGAGATGCCAACATAGTCTAAAGTGTCCACCTGATTCAAGAAGCTCACTCCTCACCAGCATCCCTCTCCAAACCATTGTCCAGTCCAATCCATGTCTGAAGAGTTGGCTTCTGGAATGGTTCCTGTCCTGAGCCAACAGAAGGTCTGGGGGCCGTGACCACCAGGGTCCTTCTAGTCTCAGTCAGACCATTAAGTATGGTCTTATGAGAATTTGGGGTCTGCATCCCACTGCTCTCCTGCTCCCTCAGGGGTTCTCTGTTATGTTCCCTGTCAGGGCAGTCATCAGTTGTAGCCGGGCACCATCTAGTTCTTCTGGTCTCTGGATGATGTAGTCTCTGGTTCATGTGGTCCTTTCCGTCTCTTGGGCTCCTAATCACCTTGTGTCCTTGGTGTTCTTCATTCTCCTTTGATCCAGGTGGGTTGAGACCAATTGATGCATCTTAGATGGCTGTTTGCTAGAGTTTAAGACCCCAGACGCCACTCTTCAAAGTGGGATGCAGAATGTTTTCTTCATAGATTTTATTATGTCAATTGATTAGATGTCCCCTGAAACCATGGTCCCCAGACCCCTGCCCCTGCTACGCTGGCCTTCAAAGCATTCAGTTTATTCAGGAAACTTCTTTGCTTTTGGCTTAGTCCAATTGTGCTGACCTCCCCTGTATTGTGTGCTGTCTTTCCCTTCACCTAAAGTAGTTCTTATCTATTACCTAATTAATGAAAGCCCCTCTCCCACCCTCCATCCCTCCCCCTTCTCATAACCACAAAAGAATGTTTTTTTCTCAGTTTAAACTATTTCTCAAGTTCTTATAATAGGGGTCTTATACAATATTTGTCCTTTTGCAACTGACTTATTTCACTCAGCATAATGCCTTCTAGGTTCCTCCATGTTATGAAATGTTTCACAGATTCCTCACTGTTCTTTATCGATGTGTAGTATTCCATTGTGTGAATATACCGTAATTTATTTATCCATTCATCCATTGATGGGCACCTTGGTTGCTTCCAACTTTTTGCTATTGTGAACATGGGTGTGCTTATATCTGTTCATGTAAAGGCTCTTATTTCTCTAGGATATATATTCCAAGGAGTAGAATTGCTGGATCGTATGGAGGTTCTATTTCTAGCTTTTGAAGGAAGCCCCAAATGGATTTCCAAAGTGGTTGTACTATTTGACATTCCCACCAGCAATGTATGTGTTCCAATCTCTCCACAGCCTCTCCAACATTTATTATTTTGTGTTTTTTGCACTAATGCCAGCCTTGTTGGAGTGAGATGAAATCTCATTGTAGTTTTGATCTGCATTTCTCTAATGGCTAATGATCTTGAACATTTCCTCCTATATCTGTTAGCTACCTGAATGTCTTCTTTAGTGAAGTGTCTATTCATATCTTTTGCCCATTTTTTAATTGGGCTATTGGTCTTTTTGCAGTTGAGTTTTTGCAGTATCATGTAGATTTTAGAGATCAGGCACTGATCAGAAATGTCATAGCTAAAAACTTTTTCCCAGTCTGTAGGTAGTCTTTTTATTCTTTTGGTAAAGTCTTTGGACTCTTTTGGTAAAGTCTTTGGATGAGCATAGATGTTTGATTTTTAGGAGCTTCCAGTTACCTAGTTTTTCTTCTACATTCTTTACAATGTTTTGAATACTGTTTATGCCATGTATTAGGGCTCCTAACATTGTCCCTATTTTTCTTCCATGATCTTTATTGTTTTAGATTTTATATTTAGGTCTTTGATCCATTTTGAGTTAGTTTTTGTGCATGGAGTGAGGTATGGGTCTTGTTTCATTTTTTTGCAGATGGATATCCAGTTATGCCAGCACCATTTGTTAAAGAGACTGTCATTTCCCCCATTTAACTGTTTTGGGGCCTTTGTCAAATATCAACTGCTCATATGTGAATGGATTTATGTCTGGAGTCTCAATTCTGTTTCATTGGTCCATGTGTCTGTTGTTCTACCAGTACCAGGCTGTTTTGACTACTGTGGTGGTATAAGAGGTTCTAAAATCAGGTAAAGTAAGGCCTCCCACTTTGTTCTTCTTTTTCAGTAAGGTCTTATTTATCCGGGGCCTCTTTCCCTTCCATATGAAGTTGGTGATTTTTTTCTCCATCTCATTAAAGAATGTCTTTGGGATTTGGATCGGAATTGCATTGAATGTACAGATTGCTTTTGGTAGAATAGGCATTTTTATAATGTTAAGTCTTCCTATCCAAGAGCAAGGTATGTTTTTCCACTTATGTAAGCCTCTTTTGGTTTCTTGCAGGAGTGTTTTGTAGTTTTCTTTCTATAAGTCTTTTACATCTCTGGTAAGATTTATTCGTAAGTATTTTATCTTCTTCAGGGCTACTGTAAATGGCATTGATTTGGTGATTTCCTTTTCGATGTTCTTTTCGTTGGGGTAGAGGAATCCAATGGATTTTTGTATGTTTATCTTGTATCCTGATACTCTGCTGAACTCTTCTATTAGTCTCAGTAGTTTTCTGGAGGATTCCTTAGGGTTTTCCGTGTATAAGATCATGTCATCTGCAAATAGAGATACTTTTACTTCTTCCTTGCCAATGTGGATGACCTTTATTTCTTTATCTAGCCCAATTCCTCTGGCTAGGACTTCCAGCACAATGTTGAATAAGAGTGGTGATAAAGGGCATCCTTGTCTGGTTCCCAATCTCACGGGGTATGTTTTCAGACTCTCTCCATTTAGGGTGATGTTGGCTGATGGCTTTGTATAAATGCCCTTTATTATGTTGAGAAATTTTCCTTATATTCCTATTTTGCTGAAATTTTTTTTTTATCATGAATGAGTGTTGAACTTTATCAAGTGCCTTTCTGCATCAATTGATAAAATCATGTGATTCTTGTCTTTTATTTATGCGGTGGATTACATTAATTGTTTTTCTAATGTTGAACCATCCCTGCATACCTGGTGTGAATCCCACTTGGTCGTGGTAAATTACTTTTTTGATATGTTGTTGAATTCTATTGGCTAGAATTTTGTTGAGGATTTTTGCATCTACATTCATGAGGGATATAGGTCTATCATTTTCTTTTCTTGTGGTGTCTTTACCTGGTTTTGGTATCAGGGATGTGGTGGATTCATAGAATGAGTTTGGTAGTGTTCCGTCCTTTTCTATGCTCTGAAATACCTTTAGTAGTAGTGGTGTTAACTCTTCTCTGAAAGCTTGGTAGAACTGTGCACTGAAGCCATCCGGTCCAGGGCTTTTTTTTGTTTTTGTTGGGAGTTCTTTGATTACCTTTTCAATCTCTTCTTTTGTTATGGGTCTATTTAGTTGTTCTACCTCTGTTTCTGTTAGCTTAGGTAGGTAGTGTGTTTCTAGGAATTCATCCATTTTTTCTAGGTTTTCAAATTTGTTTGAGTATAATGTTTCATAGTAATCTGATATGATTCTTTTAATTTCGGTTGGGTCTGTTGTAATATCGCTCCTCGCATTTCTTATTCAGGTTATTTGCTTCCTCTCCTTTTTTTCTTTTGTCAGTTTGGCCAGTGGTTTATCAATTTTGTTGATTTTTTCAAAAAACCAGCTTTTGATCTTGTTAATTCTTTCAATTGTTTTTCTGTTTCCTATTTCATTTAGTTCAGCTCTAGTTTTTATTATTTGTCTTCTTCTGGTGCCTGTGGGTTTCTTTTGTTGCTCTCTTTGTATTTGTTCAAAGTGTAGGGATAATTCTTTGATTTTGGGCCTTTCTTCTTTTTGGATGTGTGCATTTATTGATATAAATTGGCCTCTGAGCACCACTTTTGCTGTGTCCCAAAGATTCTGATAAGAAGTGTTTTCATTCTCATTGGATTCTCTGAATTTCTTTATTCCATCCTTAATGTTGTCTATAATCCAGTCTTTTTTGAGCAGGGCATTGTTCAGTTTCTAAGTGTTTGATTTCTTTTCCCTGCTTTCCTGTTATTGATTTCCACTTTTATGGCCTTATGGTCAGAGAAGATGCTTTGTAATATTTCAATGTTTTAGACTCTGCTAAGGCTTGCTTTATGACCTAATACGTGGTATATTCTAGAGAATGTTCCATGTGCACTAGAAAAGAAAGTATAGTTGGTTGCTGTTGGGTGGACTGTTCTGTGTATGTCTATGAGGTCAAGTTGGTTGATTGTGGCATTCAGATCTTCTGTGTCTTTATTGAGCTTCTTTCTGGTTGTCCCGTCCTTCACCGAAAGTGGTGTGTTGAAGTTTCTCCTGCTATTATTGTGGGGCTATCTCACTTTTCAGTTTGTGTTATGTATCTTGCAGCCCTGTCATTGGGTGCGTAATATTTAATATGGTTATATCTTCTTGGTGTATTGTCCCTTTAATCATTATGTAGTGTCCTTCCTTACCCTTTCTGATGGATTTAACTTTAAAGTCTATTTTGTCAGAAATTAATATTGCCACTCCTGCTCTTTTTTGATTGTTGTTTGCTTGATATATTTTTTTCCATCCTTTGAGTTTTAGTTTGTGTCTCTAAGTCTGTGTCTCTTGTAGGCAGCATATAGACAGATCTTGTTTTTTAATCCATTTTGCCACTCTCTATGTCGCTTTATTGGTGGATTTAGTTCATTTACATTCAGGGTAATTATGGATAGGTATTTTTTTTATGAATTTAGTGCAATCGTTTTGATGTCTCTTTCTGTTTGTTGACAGTTTGTTTTTCCTACTTGATTTTATGTGCTGAGTAGATGTTCTTTATATATTGTCCTTTTCTCTTATTTGTTGTTGTTGACTTTGTTTCTGCTGAGTCTGTATTTTTCCCTTGTATTTTATTTTGATGAGTAGGATTTTTCGTCTCCTTTGTGGTTACATTATTATTTACCCCTATTTTCCTAAATTTAAAACTTACTTTTATTTCTTTGTATAGCCATATCTTCCTCTCCATGTGGAAGGTGTATGATTACATTTCTTAGTCCCTCTTTAGTATTTTAATATTGTCTTCTTTTATCTAATAATCACCCTGTATTGGGCTTTTTTTTTTTTTTTCATCATGTTTGTTTTTTTTTTGGATTTCCCTGTCTGGGTTGACTTCTGGTTGCTATGTCCAGTGTTCTAGTCTTGGGTTGACACCTGGTATTATTGATTTTCTAACCAAAGAACTCCCTTTAGTATTTCTTGTAGTGTTGGTTTGGTTTTTATGAATTCCCTCAACTTGTGTTTATCTGGAAATGTCTTAATTTCACCTTCATATTTAAGAGACAGTTTTGATGGATATATGATTCTTGGCAGGCAATTTTTTAAATATGTCATCCCATTGCCTTCTTGCCTGCATGGCTTCTGCCGAGTAGTCCGAGCTTATTCTTATTGGCTCTCCTTTCTAGGTGACTTCTTTTATCCCTCACTGCTCTTATAATTGTCTATCTTTGGTTTTGTCAAGTTTGATTATAATATGTCTTGGTGACTTTCTTTTAAGAGCTACCTTATGTGGAGTTCGATGAGCATCTTGGATAGATATCTTCTCATCTTTCACAATATCAGGGAAGTTTTCTGTCAACAAATCTTCAACAATTCTGTCTGTGTTTCCTGTTATCCCTCCCTGTTCTGGTACTCCAATCACTCATAGGTTATTTCTCTTGATAGAGTCCCACATGATTCTTAAAATTTCTTCATTTTTTTAAATTCTTTTATCTGATTTTTCTTCAGATATATTAGTGCCAAGTGATTTATCTTCAAGTTCAGAAATTCTAGCTTCTACTTACTCAGTTCTGCTCCTCTGACTTTCTATTGAGTTATCTAATTCTGTAATTTTATTGTTAATCTTCTGAATTTCTGATTGCTGTCTGTCTATGGATTCTTCCAGCTTATTAAACTTTTCATTACGTTCCTGAATAATCTGTCTAATTTCTTCAATTGCTTTATCTGTGTGTTCCTTGGTTTGTTCTGCGTATTGCCTGATTTCCTTCCTGATGTCTTGAAGGGTTCTGTATATTAAACTTTCGTATTCTGCATCTGGTAATTCCAGGAATGCACTTTCATCTAGATGATCCCTGGATTCTTTCTCTTGAGAGCCTGTTGAGGTGATCATGGTCTGTTTCTTTATGTGACTTGATATTGACTGTTGTCTCCAAGCCATCTATAAGTTATTGTTTTAGTTTATGCTTGCTTACTGTGTCATAGCTGCTTGCTTTGTTTTGTTTTGGTATACCCCTGTGGGTTGCTTGAGTGAGCAAGCTTGATTATTTTCACCTCTGGAGCTCTGGTGTCCTGTCCCCTGCTGGCTAAAGCTGTTATCATGTATATCAGTCTAGGAGTCCATTCAGTTTTCTTGTATGAATTCACCTCAAGTTTTCAGGTAGCTGATATCAAGTTTGTGGCACAGGCTCTGTCCTACAGTCTTAGAGGGGCAGTGGTGATTGGCGTATATTCCAGTATCTGATTGTAGCAGGGGGTCATGCTCTGAACAAGGCAGGAGGCTGAGAACCAAACCCCCAGTGTCTCTGAGGAAAATACATCTCTGTTCCCTAGAGCGTGCTTGTGGGTGGGTTCTGCAGAGGGACCATGGGCACCCAAAGTTTTTGTTGTAAGGACTGGGAGGTACCAGATATCTTTGGACCCTTCTCTCCGGTGGCTGGGTGACCTGAGTGGAGCTACCAGTCCTTAGGTCCCTGTTGTGGGTAGGTGAGGACCTTGTTTAATAGGCAAAGCAATGTCAAACATCAAATACCTCTCCACCGCACAGCTGAAATGGTTACAGTTTGCCAACAAGGGCCTATTCTCCCATAATAGGCCCACACAGGTCCACGCAGAAGGGAAAGGTGCTGAAGGTCCATAGATGGTTTATGCCTGGACAGGAGCCGCTTCTGTCCTGAGCTCCCCCGGTTAATGGAGCTAGCAAATTATCTTTTCCCCCCAGTTGCAAATTTTTTCCCTCCCCAAGGCCGGGGGCTCGCCAGGGTCTATCTCAGGCCCAGGGATTCAGCTGCTGAAGCTGGCTTGGGGGTGGGGAGGGCGCGGTAAAATATATGCCAGTACTTAGCTTTTGCTGGGTGGGCGCTGTTCTCCTCAGGTGCTGGAGGTGTGAGTGGGCTGTGTGGCTGGCTGCTTCTCCCTGAAGAAACTGCAGCTGAACGCTAGGACCAGCCCACCACCACCGCTGTCGCTGCTCTGGGAATGGTGCCTGAGGGCTCCTGGCAATTCAGGTCCGGTAACTCCTCTCCACTTCTGAATGGCCTCTTTGTCCCTCTGCCCATCGGTTCTTTGTCTAAGCTTGCCTTTGATGATCAGGGCTCCCAGCTTGTCACAAATATACTGGTTTCACTTCTTTTTTCATGTGTTTATGGTAAAGAGGGCTTGATGGAAACACCTGTCTATTCTGCCTTCTTGGCTCCGCCTCTAAAAGATTTTCTTTACCTATTGAATTGCCTTGGCACCTTCGCAGAAAACTACTTAATTCTATATTATATAATTAATATATTTGGGTATATTTCCTGACTGCTCCATCAATTTATTTATCTATACGTAAAATTTTTTATTAATGACAATTAGACATTATCTTGATTACTGTAGCTTTAAATGTCTTGAAATCAGCTAGTGTAGATCCTCCAACTTTTTAGAATCAAACTGTCAATTTATACAAAAACATTTTTATTGGAATTGTGTTTAATCTACCAATTGCTTTGGAAAGAATTGATGTCTTAACCATTTTGTGTCTGCTAATCCACGGACATTATTTAAGTCTTCCTTGATTTATTTCAGAAACGTTTATGGTTTTCAGTGTAGAAGTCTTGCATAACTTTGATTACAATTACTCGGAAATGTTTTGTAATTTGATGCTATAATTTAAAAAAGCTACCAATTGTTTCCTGCTAGTATATAAAAATATTTTTTATATTGACCTTATATTTTATTATCTTTATAACGTCATTTATTAGTTCTTATAATTTTTTATAGATTACTTAGGAAATTCTACATAAACAATTATGTAATCTGGAAAAAAGAGAGTTTTATTTCTTTTTTTCCAGGCTTTATTATTTTATGCACTATTGACATTTTGGGCCAGATAATTCTTTGCTGTAGGCAGCTGTCCTGTGCATGTCATAGAACTTTTTCTACCTGGGCTGTACTCAATAAATGCTAGTAGCACCTGATCCGCAGTTGTAGCAACCAAAAATGTTTCCAGAAATTGCAAAATATGTGTGAGGGGTGAAATCACCCCTATTGAGAACCATCACTTTATTGCATAGACTAGGCCCTCCATTAACATGTTGAATAGAAGTGGTGAGAACTGAGATCCTTCCCTTGCTCTTGATCTTAGGAGGAAATCATTCAGCCTTTTACCATTAACTATAATCTTTTTTTTTTTAATATAATCTTAGATGTAGCTTCTTTTTTTTTTTTGTAATAGATTTTATCAGATTAAGAAAATTAAATCCTATTCCTGGTTTGGTGAGTGTTTTATCATGTGAGATTTTTTTCAAATGCTTTTTTCTGGATCTATTGAGATGATCGTATGATTTTTTTCCTGTATGCTTTTAATGTGGTAAATTCTATTGATTGATTTTGACTTAATCTAACCCTGTGTTCTACTTAGTTAGGGTGTATTATCCTTTTATATATCATTTGACTTAATTTGAAAATATTTTGTTTCAGAGTTTTATATCAATTTTCTTGAAAAATATGGGTCTGTAATTTCTTTGCCTGCAATATTTGTATCAAGGTTTGTAATGGTATCATTGCCTCATAAGATAAGTTGAGAAGTAGTTCAATTAGCAATATAGTTATGTATTTTCTGAAAGGATTTAAGATAGATATTATTTTGTTTCTTAAATGTTTAAGAGAATTCACCAGTGAAAACTATCCGGGCCCTGACGTTTTCGTGGGAAGATTTTTTTAATTATGAATTCAATTTATTTAATAAATGCAGAACTATTAAGATTTTCTATTTCTACCTGTGTCAATATTGGTAAGTTATGTTTTTTTCTGGAAATTTGTGAATTTCATCTAAATGATCTGATTATTAAACTGGCTTCTTGATTGGATCTGTCTCATGTTAATTTTGTTACATGAATATATATAGAGAGAGTAGAACTGAGGGGTTTTTCTTGGCTATAATCTTTATAGAAGCAGATTGCCAGGCCTTTCTTCCACCATACCTCTGGCTGGGTTCAAATTGCCAATCTTTAGGTTAGTCATAGTCAAAAGCAAACCATTTGCCCCCAGGAACTATATATATATTCCAAAATGAATATAACTCAAAATCAATTATTAGATAAAACTAGGAAATGGCTGTGGTTTTCCAGTCCTTGTAAAGATGATCAGTAAATATACAATCTGAACAAGGAAATTAGATAAGTATAGATTCTTCAGGCCAATATCTGTGGAGATAAGATATATATGATATCAACTCAAAAGTGTGATTTAAGGGAATATAAAATCAGTATCATATGGAATGATTTAAGCAAAGTATAGTGTGCATTCAAAGCATGCTAGATAACTCCAGGCAGGGGAAACCAGAGAAGTCTTCAGGAGGCAGAGGTTTTGTGACATCTGGAAACAAGGGCATGAAATAAAAGAATAGCCTTTGGGAAACAGGAGAAGACAGACACAGAGGCAAATAAGCATGAGAAGTATTCAAGAAAGAGTTAATTGGTCAGTATGATGAGAATGGAAGTGTTATGAAATGGCATTGTGGTTATATAAGACATAGTGTTTGGGAGGAAGTTTTTGAAGGTTCTAGAAATGCCAAAAGTAAGATGTTTGGATTTTCTTCTTTAGGACGATGGTTTTTAACCTTTCCTTTCTACTGCATCTCTTTTGTCCTTTCCTCCTTACCTCCCTTCCTCCTTTCTTCCTTCCTTTTATATTTTTTCAAATGTCAGAGAAGAGCCCTCTATTGATATTAAATCTTACATGGCAGACTAGTATTGAAAACAGACAAAATCAGTGTTGCTTTATCAAAACGTGCACTGTGGGTAGGAATTCTGGATTGTCCTCTTGAATGGCTCCTGAGACCTCTCTGTGGCACCCCTGGGGTTCTATGAAACAGATGCAGACTGCAAGCATAGATAATGGAGAGTCAGTAAAGAATTTTTGAGCTGAGAGGGTAAGTCTTGTACTTTAGAAGTTATTTAACTGCTCTGGAGCTCATTTTCTCCTTTGTAACATGGAGATAATAATACCTTCCAGAGAGGTTGTAACAATTAGGAACAAAGTATTTGGCACCGTGCCTGGTCTATAAGTGTTCAAATAAATGTAATTGCAAAGCTAATGATCATGAGGTTGATAATGGAAACAGAGGGCATCACCAGGCACAAAATTCCAAACTCCCAAACTTATTGTTGTTGTGTGCCGTTGAGTTGATGCCAACTCACTGCAACCCTACAAGACAAAGTAGAACTGCCCCATAGGATTTCCTAGGCTGTAATCTTTACAGAAGCAGATTGCCAGGTCTTTTCTCCTGCAAAGCCTCTGGTGGGTTTGGCTTTTCTGTTAGCAGCTGAGCACTTAACAGGGCTCCTTCCAAACTTATTAGGAGATCTTATTAGTTGGGATTGGATCCTTCAGTGGCTCTAATACCAGGTTCAGAAGACTTCTAACACTGTTAATGTTAGCCACCATGAGGAGTTACCACCTCCTTGCCTTTAGGTTTACATGTGGTGGGTCCTGGATGTCTAGAGAACATGGAGTTCTATCCAAGGCTTTCCTGAGTCTGGAAATAAACTCTCTGTGGTAGCTACAGATTCCCTAGCATGCCCCCACTTAGAAATGAACTCTGGTGTGAACTTCAAACATCAAGGAGAAAGCAATTTACTTTCATGAAAAGGCGAATTCATTCATCATTCATTTATATATTCGTTAATATAACAAACAGGTGTTGAGTGCCCAGTACGTGCCAAGCACTGGTTTAAGCAAGCATTGAAAATACATTGACAAATTAGCCTGCAAACCAAACATCACATAAATGCTAGTGATAGATATACTCACTCAAAGGATGTTTAATGAGAAAAGTCATAACCAACTTCAAAATGTGTTTGTGTCTTTCCAGGGTGGCTTATGTGGCACTGCCATAGCCATCTGCTCTAGAGTAGAAAGACTTCTTAATAGGGAAAGGCAGCTGCCAGCCTAAGCTCCAATATATTCTTTAGTTCCCTCCAGAATGACCTTGTATGACCACCCTCTCTAGGTAAGAAGGATTATATCTCCATTTGACAATAAAATCTCAGCCTAGGAAAGAGAGGTCATGTCAGCCTGGCTGACTTTAAATCACAGGGGGTGGAATTTTTGTGACTTAGTACTATCAAACAAAGACCAGAGTGTTGATAGCTCAGATAACTAACTGAGTCCAAGTGGGTTTGGCTTGGAATGTGATGGTTTGTTATCAGTGTTTCTGAAATACTGGTACACGTTAATTTTTCCCTGATATTTTGAGATGCGGTAAAAATGTGGCTAATCCTTAGGAAGTGGGTGCAGGCAGAGATGAAGGTAAAGATGAGCTTGGGAGAGAGGGAAATGAAATTCTTTAAGCTCAAGGTTTTCCTCTCTTGTAAAATGAGGACTCAAAATAGAAATTAATTTTGCTCTAGAAAAAAATTTTTTTTTTCTTTCTTGCACACTTATAAGGTGAAAGTTGTAATTGCCTCATATTTTGGGGGGGGAGATTTAAATCTGAAATTAAAGCATCCCAATGCTAACTGTTATACAGTAGGCAACTTTGGCAAATTTCTTAATAATAAAAGCAAATGCAAGGTCGTTGTAAGAAATTTGAAAGATGCAGAACTGACCAAAGAAAGAAAAAAGAGACTAACTTATAATATTTGTGCATATTTCCTTCTAATATATTCTCAGTGCATTTAAAAATATAATTGAAATTCTATTACATATAATTTTTTTTGACAATTAACATTTATCTTATACTTGGTTCCCTAGAGAAACAAAACCAATAAAGTATAGATAGATGATAGATAGATGATGATGATAGATAGATAGATGGATGGATGGATGGATGGATGGATGGATGGATGGATGGATGGATGGATGGATGGATGGATGGATGGACGGACGGACGGACAGACGGACAGACAGGTAGACAGGTAGGTAGGTAGATTAGATAGATAGATAGATAGATAGATAGATAGATAGATAGATAGATAGATGATAGATAGATAGATAGATAGATAGATAGATAGATAGATAGATAGATAGATAGATAGATAGATAGATAGATAGATAGATAGATAGATAGATAGATAGATAGATAGATAGATGATAGGTAGATAGATTAGGTAGGTAGATAGATAGACAGATTTATATCAAGGAAATGGCTTATGTGGTTATAGAAGATGGAACATCCCAAGTCTGTGGGTTAGGATAGAGGCTTCTCCACATTCACGTAGCTGCAAGGGCTGGTGAACCCAAGACTGGCAGTTCAGACAGAAGGGCTCTTGCTCACAGTCTGCAAAGATCAATGAATTCCAAGATCAGCAGGTAAAAGAGCAGGTAAGCTGCTAGCTCAAGTCCCAAGGACCTGAGATCAGATGAACAGGAACAAGCTGCAGGACTCAGAGGGAGCAAAAGCCTGCGAACCTTGCCAGAAAGTCCAATATTTGATGCAGGCCACACCCCCAAAGAAACTTCCTTTCAACTGATTGGCTACTCACAACAGATTCCATCATGGAGATGATCACATTATATCAAACCTTATCATGGACGTGATCACGTCATCATATGACTGTCATACTATGTAGTAACTGCCAAACCACTGAGAATCATGGCCCAGCTAAGATGATGCACAACTTTAACAATCACAGTCCACCCCTTGTCACCTTGGCACCTGTACAAATTTTCTGAAACCATATATAATCTCAGAATAAAAACAGTTATAAAGTCGTACTTACTCCTTGCATGATACCATGAACACGCAACTGAAAATGAACTAGCTCCATTTACATCTTAAAAGTAAAGAAAACAAAAACATTTGATGCACACATACTAGGCAGAAATACTCATAACAATTACAGCCCTCGTTTCTGCAACTGGTCACATGGTCATAACCGATATTTAGAATTACCTTCTTTCACCACCCATTCTGTATTCCCTTTGCCCTCAGCAAACACTGCAGCTGGTCATGGTTCTTTCCCAGGTGGAATGACTCAAACCTTCATTCTTAAAGGGTTTGGGACATTAGTAGTCGTGTCAGAATTGGGTTACTGTAGATTTCCATTGACTTTAATTACAAGGCATGGTAAGACTAAGAGATGCCGTAATGGATCTCCTGCATTCCAGACATACTCCTCTTTACCTTCATTACATAAAAAAAAATATCAACCCAATTTCCTCTTGGTAATTGGGATCAATCACACCAGAAAATGTGGTAACTCCCTTCTTTGCCTGTTGATCCAGAGGCATAAGGAGCCCAACGTGACCAGGTGGTATTCTTAGCCTCCAGTTCAACTGAATCAGTGATGTGTCTCCAGCTGGAAGTGTTCTTCCCTTTGGAACTAAGATCCCTAGACTCAAAGAGCATAGGGTTGTGGGGATAGGAAGCAAAAATCTTGGAAGTGGGTCACCAGGGGTAATAGCAACTGGTGCCACTCCCTTTTCCAAATCTTGGTTCCTGGACCCATGAATCCTGGCTATGGGAGAAACAGCACCACGTATTGAATGCTTATTTAGAGCATGTACGACCCCCTGGAGAACATTGCCGCAACTGGCAAGGTACTGCCACCTAGCTGGTGCTGTAATTGTGTTTTAGAAGGCCATTCCATCATTCTGTCAAGCTAGCTGCTTCAGGATGATAGGGAACATGGTAAAACCATTGAATTCCAGGAGCATTGGCCCACTGCTGCACTTCGCTCAATCAATAAATATTGAGCACAAGCCATGTACCAGGCAGCGCACTGGGGACACAACAGTGAGGAAAACAGGCACAAAAGTGAAGAAAAACAGACACAGATGTTACTCTTTTGACATTTCCAATCTAATAAGGGAAACTAGACATTAATCAAACAGTCATCAAAGTAAATCACACACTGTGTTAAGTGCTATGAAGAAAACATAGAGAGGGCTGTGAGAACAAATGGCAAAGGCCCTTGACCTAGACTGGGGTACAGGGAAGGCCTTGACAAAGTTCTTACATGAGCTGAGATCTGAAGTAAGGAGGGGGTCTCAATGTGTGGAGGAAGGAGTTTAGAAAATGGGTGACAGACAGCAAAGGCAAAGTCTCTGCAGCAGGAGAGAGCACCGTACACTTCAGGAACTAGAGAAAGCCCAAGGAGAGTGAGTGAACTTTGCAGATGTCTGGGGAACAACATGTACAAAGCCATGGTGGAAGCATACTTCATGTTTAAGGAATAGCATGGGGGCCAGAATTGCTGGAGTGGAGTTAGCAAGGGGAAGAGATGAAGAGGAAGGATGACATTTTTCAAGGTCTCTGAGGGAATTCAGTGAACATAGGTCCTTTTCTGGGTTTTTTTTGAGGTCTTCCTAGCTTTGGTAGTTTCTTTCTCCCTTGGACACAGACAGGTGGCTGGACTGGAGGTCAAATCTGGGTGACAGAAACATTCTGCTCTCCGAAGTGCCCCAACAACTGAGGTGCTGATTTTAGCCTGGGTACTAAGTCTCCTCCTTGGGGGTATATTTTTTTCTCTCAAATTCTTTGGTCAAATAGACTCTAGAGTATTGGTTCTCAACTGGGAGTGATTTTGTACCACAGAAGACATTTGGTAATGTCTGGACACATTTTTGGTTTTTACAACTTGGGGTGGGGTGGGGATGCAAATGTCATCTAGTAGGCAGATGACAGGGATGCTGCTAAACACCCTGTGATGCGCAGGATGGCCCCCCACCACAAAGAATTATTCTCTCAAAATGTCAACAGAGCCAATGTTGAAAAATTCTGACATAAATATCTGCATCCTGGGCATAAATGGGGCCAGGGTTCAAGCCATGACCCTTTACAACATTATTTTTTGCTAATAATGATGATACAGTAGATATACTGTATGTATCATTTTTATGAATTTTTTTTTTTTGCCTGCAGAAATACCTTATTTTTCTTCTCCCTGTTTCTTCTCTCCACATATATTTCTGGGGCAAAAGGATTGGGAAGCTTATATGGAAATTGTTGCTTAATCTGTTACCCCTTATGACACAGTTTCAAAAATCCTTTTTAGTATAGCCTTTGTTTGAGTCTCACAATGACTTCATGAGATCAAGTCAACTCTACAAGTCTTCAATGACTGCCTTGACTACCACAACCCGAGCACTTCCAGCTCCTGGAAATCAAGCACAGTGCCTTAGGGTCTAGGCCCATGAATAGTGACACATATATTACCTTGTTTAGTTCTCACAGTAGCATTCTAACGGAGGGATTAATATACCTCATCCTATACACAAGTAAATGGAGGCTTGGAGGATTGAGGCACTTGCCTGTATCACATCAGTGGTATGTAGTAGATCCAGGATTTAAAGCCAGGAACGTGGTCTGACTCTAAAGCCAATGCCCTTCCCATGGTACCTTATCTCCCATTCTATGAATGGGAGATGGGAACCACAATTCTTTTTCTCCCATTAGAATCTGTGCTTCAGTTGACTCTTTCAATTTGGGAGACTTCATTAAACTCACTCTCAGCTTCCTCCCAAAGTAGTAAGTGCAATCCTGGATGAAGGAAAGAATATTAATCAAAGGGATAAAGAGCCCTCACAGTGAGTGGGAGTCCCTGGGTGGTGCAAACATAAAGGTTGGAGGTTTAAGTCTACCCAGAGGCACTTTGGAAGACAGACCAGGAGGTCTACTTCTGAAAAATAAGCCATTGAGCACATTGGAACACAGTTCTACTCTGACACACATGCGTCGCCATGAGTCAGAATCGACGACTTGAAGGCAACTAGTTTGTTTTTATAGTAGCTTGACTCCTGTTACATCAGAAAGGCACAAAACTGCTGGCAGGCCTTTGAAAACAGTGACTTCTGCTTACCTGAAAACTTTACTAAGACAATATAAACCAGCAGAGACCAGTTAGGAATGGTCACAATGTTGGGTGACATTTTCTGATATTACTCATTTTGTTCTACAGACTGCTCCCTGGGAAATTGAACAGATTCACATTAAGCCTCAGGTTAGCCCTGAATTTCTCAGAAAATGGAGAAGCTCATCACCAGCAGTGCTATTATGGCTCTTGAGAGAAGTTCCTACTCCTTTGATGCCAGCCCTTTCATCACCCCTCAGAGGAACCTACCTCTAATCTCTGAGATTATCAAAAGTTTTTTTTTTTTCCTGTGCTATATCCTTCTGTATCATTTTAATGGTTTTGTTACATTATGCACATATTCCCTCTATAAATTAAAACATGAGCTAACTAGCTGAACAGGCCTTGGTGGAATGTAGGAGACTTGCTTTTAGGAGTGTTCGAAGACCTAGTCTGCTCTCCCAGGTGAAATTCTACAGGTGACAAAATTATGTTTAGGAGGCTCATACCAAAAACCAAAACCAAACCAATTGCTGTTCAGTTGATTCCAACTCATAGCAACCCTATATGACAGAGTAGAAATACCCCATAGGGTTTCAAAGGAGCAGCTAGTGGGCTTGAACTGCTGACCTTTGGGTAGCAGCCATGCTCTTAACCACTGTGCCACTGGGGCTCCAATTTGTATATAATTTAAGGCACTAAGATTTCATTCACTAAAGGTCATATTTTGTTTACTAAAGACCATACTTTAATTGGGTCCCTGGGTGGTGCAAACAGTTAACAAGCTTACTGCTAACTGAAAGGTTGGAAATTTGAGTCCACTCAGAGCTGGCTGCTTCTCTCTGAGGAAACTGCGGCCGAACGCTAGTACCAGCCTGCCGCAGCCGCTCCTGGGAATGGTGCCTGAGGGCTCCCGGCAATTCAGGTCCGGTGACTCCTTTCCGCTTTTGAACTGTCTCTTCCTCCCCCTGCCCCTCAGTTCCTTTTCTAGCTTTGCCTTTGATGTCCAGGGCTCCTAGCTTGTCATAAATATACTCGTTTCACTTGTTTTTTTGGGTCTTTGTTGTAAGAGGGCGGGCCAGAAGTGTCTGTCTATTCTGCCATCTTGGCCCCGCCTCTTTACTGGTACTTTAATTACAGGTCACAGAAATACCTAATAAAATAAATTAGTAGTCCTTTGCAAAACTGGGATCTATACTCAGATATCAGAATGGTTCTACCTCTTGACCAGTGGATGCTGTGCATTATCCCTGACAATCTATTTATCTTTTTAAGTCAATGTCCACCTAGCTGGCACATTTCTGTTGAACCCTGGCACTGCTCATTTTGTTGTAAACAGTTGCAAGTATCACCAAGCAAAGATGGCTTTGTCTAGTTAGTGTCCTATCACTCCCTAACAATAATAAGTCACTCCATCACTGATCAGGGTTGAAAGCAGAGTCAGTAGATCTTTGTGAGACTGGGCTTGCCAAGCCAAGCTTTCTGGCACTGCTAATGGACTGACCAGTGAGGGCAAGAGCCTCCAGGTCACACCATTCACTCTGCACCCTGACTCTCTTTCCTCAACTCTTCCAAGTTTTTTTCCATGATCATACTGCAGTCTCTGCTGAAATTTAAGAAAGACTAAAAATCAGGGACACCTGTTGTAGTTGGAAACTACCATGTTGTCTGTGTTATAGTGGCCAGGAGCCTGACAGCTGTTCAAATGCAAAGCCAGGCAGGGTTCACTTCAATAGGGGTGTCTACTCAGCTTGGGGAAAAAAAAAAAAATGAACCAAAACCTCAGATTCTGGGCTGTTGCAGCAGATTTGTGCATTTGTTTTTGCAGAAAGAATATTTTCTGGTATCTCTACCTCCTTCTGCACACACACACACATGCGCGCACACACACACACTTACATATATGATTGAAATAGTAGTTAATTAGGAGTCCCTGGGTGGCACAAACAGTCAAGCATATGACTACTAGCCAAAAGCCTGGCGGTTTGAATCCACCTAGAGGCACCTTGAAAGACAGGCCTGGTGATCTGCTTCTGAAAGGTCGCCACAAGTCTGAATCGACTCGACAGCAACTGACAATAGCAAAAATGGTAGTTAATTAGAAAAGTCAGCTAAAATGGAAAATCATAAAAATAATGTGTGTATTTATTTAGATATTTTAACATAAAATACAGATATATATATATTTTTTCCAGTGTCCAGTGACAGGCCAAGGTTGGTTAGACTACGAATGCATTGTTTGGAGTTCTGACACCTCCCTTTCTTTGTGAACCCCACTTCTAATGCATTGAGTATGATTTCCAGGTTGGATTTCTTTAAAGTAAAATTCGACTTCCAAGATACTTGTGAAACATTCTGAGAGTAGATTCCATCTACATTTTTGCAATCTTTCACCAAACAGTTATCTTGCCCATACACAAATCTACGGCAATATTTTAGTGACTCATTTTTATTATCTTTTAAAAGCACTCTCCTTAGTATTCAGAAAAGATGACACCTTTTTCACTATGTATGTGGCTTATATAGTATGCAATTAAACTAACATAAATAAAATAACAAATACAACTGGCATTGACTTGTTTGAGGGCAAAATGCCACTGATCCTAGGAAAGTAGGTGCCTCATCTGTAGGGAGTAGAGCAGGCAGGTGACCAGGAGAATAACCCACAGTAGTTCCCAACCGCCATTGAGGGCATCAGTCAATGTATCTTAGTGAGGGCATGAAGGCATGGACTAACTCTTGGAGAAGGTGAAGTGGAGGTGGCCTTATGGCACATCTGCTGTTTATAATTGCTTTTAGGGTTTTTCAATGAATTTTAAGAGGCATAACCCTTTCTTCAAATGAAATCTTACACAGAAAAGCAGACTATCCAAAAAAAAGTGGAAGTATTCTGCGGGAGTTGCACGCCTCCCCTCCATTCCCCTGAGGTGGCCCTTGAAAAATACCTGGAAACTCTAGAACTGTGTTAAACACAATGCGAGAACCACTGATAAGGTCAGATCTTTTCACATAGAAATCAAAAACTAAGATCTAAAGATACTGTGAGCAGAAATCAGTTTTTCTAGTTCCTGAGCTTATACTTTTTCTGGTATATTTTTCATCTTTTATTTCCCATATGATTTGAAGCTGCTGCCTTTAGGACCATTTGCCATCTTATTATCTCTGTGTGGCAACCCAGAGGTACTTATAAGTGCCCACCTCTACTTGGGGTCAGCTTTGGCACTTGGCCCACAGGCCAGGATGGAATGGAGCACTATAGGGTCAGCATGGCCATCACCCTCTGAACTTCTTGCCACTAGCATCTAACACCTGTTTTTTTTTCTTTTGCTAAATACAATACTCCTTGCTGTTACCTTCAAAGAGCTCCCAGCAGAGGTAGCATCTGAGCTAAGCTTGGTCAAGAGAAGCAGGGAGAGGGGCGAAAGGGAATTCTAAGCAGAGCAAGAATCAAGTGCAAACACTTTAAGACTTAACAAGCATGGCGCTTCAGAAGCAGAAGATAATAACAGTAGGCTTCAGGTTGTGGAGGATCTTGTATCCATGCTAAAGAGTTTGGATTTTATCCTGAAAGCAATGGAAAGTTATTAAAGGATTTCAAACAAGGGAATGATATGACTAGATTTGAGATTTAGATGGGTCACCCTGTCAACACTGTAGAAAATGAATGGTATGAGGGGGTGGGACTGAAGGCAGGGAGAGCAGATAGGAGGTCTCTACAATAATTCAGCAGAAGAATGATAGAGACCTGAACTAAGACAGTGATAATTCGGATACAGGGGAGGAGTTTAAGCATGACTGTATTCAGATAGAACAGTTTCCAATGCTAACTAATTGTTGTTGTTGTTGTTAGGTGCCGTCAAGTCAGTTCCAAATTATAGTAACCTTATGCACAACAGAGTGAAACACTGCTCGGTCCTGTGCCATTCTTACAATCCTTGTTATGCTTGAGCTCATTGTTGCAGCCACTGTGTCAATCCACCTGGTTGAGGGTCTTCCTCTTTTCCACTAACCCTGTACTTTACCAAGCATGAAGTCCTTCTCCAGGGACTGATCCCTCCTGACAACATGTCCACAGCATGTAAGACACAGTCTTGCCATCCTTGCTTCTAAGGAGCATTCTGGTTGTACTTCTTCCAAGATTTGTTCCTTCTTTTGGCAGTCTATGATATATTCAATATTCTTCGCCAACACCATAATTCAAAGGCATCAATTCTTCTTTGGTCTTCTTTATTCATTGTCCAGCTTTCACATGCATATGATGCAATTGAAAATACCGTGGCTTGGGTCAGGCATACCTTAGTCTTCAGGGTGACATCTTTGCTTTTCAACACTTTAAAGAGGTCCTTTGCAGCAGATTTACCCAGTGCAATGCGTCTTTTGATTTCTTGACTGCTGCTGCGATGGCTGTTGATTGTGGATCCAAGTAAAATGAGATCTTTGACAACTTCAATCTTTTCTCCTTTTGTCATCATGTTGCTCATTGGTCAGTTGTGAGAATTTTTGTTTTCTTTATCTTGAGGTTCAATCCGTAGGGAAGGCTGTGGTCTTTGATCTTCATTTGTAAGTGCTTCAAGTCCTTTTCACTTTCAGCAAGCAAGGATGTGTCATCTGCATAACACAGGTTGTTAATGAGTCTTCCTCCAATCCTGATGGCCTGTTCTTCTTCATATAGTCCAGCTTCTTGTATTATTTGTTCGGCATACAGATTGAATAGGTATGGTGAAAGGATACAACCCTGACTTTAAACCAATCAGTATGCCCTTGTTCTGTCCGAACAACTGCCTCTTGATCTGTGTACAGGTTCCTCATGAGCAGGATTAGGTGTTCTGGAATTTCCATTCTTCGCAATGTTACCCATAATTTGTTACGATCCACACAGTCGAATGCCTTTGCATAGTCAATAAAGCACAGGTAAACATCCTTCTGGTATTCTCTGCTTTCAGCCAGTGTCCCTCTGACATCAGCAATGACATCCCTGGTTCCACATCCTATTCTGAAACCAGCCTGAATTTCTGGCAGTTCCCTGTTGATATACTGCCGTAGCTGCTTTTGAATGATCTTCAGCAAAATTTCGCTTGCGTGTGATATTAATGATATTGTTCTGTAATTTCCACATTTGGTTGGATCACCTTTCTTGGGAATAGGTATAAATATGGATCTCTTCAGCCAGTTGGCCAGGAAGCTGTCTTCCATATTTCTTGGCATAGACAAGCGAGCACCTCCAGCACTGCTTCTGTTTGTTGAAACATCTTGATTGATATTCTGTCAATTCTTGGAGCCTTGTTTTTCACCAATGCCTTCAGAGCAGCTTGGACTTCTTTCTTCAGTACCATTGGTTCCTGATCATATGCTACCTCTTGAAATGGTTGAACATCGACTAATTCTTTTTGGTGTAATGACTCTGTATATCCCTTCCATCTTCTTTTGATGCTTTCTGCATCGTTTAATATTTTCCCCATAGAATCCTCCACTATTACAACTCAAGGCTTGACTTTCTTCTTCAGTTCTTTCAGCTTGAGAAATGCTGAGTTCTCCCCTTTTGGTTTTCTATCTCCAGGCCTTTGCACACGTCATCATAATACTTTACTTTCTCTTCTCGAGCTGCCTTTGAAATCTTCTGTTCAGTTCTTTTACTTCATCATTTCTTTCTTTCACTTTAGCTGCTTGACGTTCGTGAGCAAGTTTCAGAGACTCCTCTGACATCCATCTTGGTCTTTCCTTTCTCTTCTGTCTTTTCAATGACCTTTTACTTTCCTTATGTATGATGTCCTCGACGTCATTCCACAACTCCTCTGATCTTCGGTTGCTAGCGTTCAGTGCGTCCAATCCGTTCTTGAGATGGTCTCTAAATTCAGGTGGGATATACTCAAGGTCATATTTTGGCTCTCGTGGACTTGCTCTGATTTTCTTCAATGTCACCTTGAACTTGCATATGAGCAATTGATGGCCTGTTCCACAGTCGGCCCCGACCTTGTTCTGACAGATGATATTGTCTCTTTTCCATTGTCTCTTTCCACAGATGTAGTCAATTTGATTCCTGTGTGTTCCATCTGGTGAGGTCCATGTGTATAGTCACCGTTTTTGTTGGTGAAAGAAGGTATTTGCAAAGAAGGAGTCATTGGTCTTGCCAAATTCTATCATTCGCTCTCCGGCATTGTTTCTATCACCAACGCCATATTTTCTAACTACGGATCCTTCTTCTTTGTTTCCAACTTTCGCATTCCAATTACCGGTAATTATCAATGCATCCTGATTGCATGTTTGATCAATTTCAGACTGCAGAAGCTGATAAAAATCTTCTGTTTCTTCACCTTTGGCCTTACTGCTTGGTGCATAAATTTGAATAATAGTCATATTAACTGGTCTTCCTTGTAGGCGTATGGATATTACCCTAACACTGACAGCGTTGTACCTCAGGATAGATCTTGAAAAGTTTTTTTTTTTTGAAGATGAATGCAACACCATTCCTCTTCATGTTTACATTCCCAGCATAGTAGACTATATGATTGTCTGGTTCAAAATGGCCAATATCAGTCCCTTTCAGCTCAGTAATGCCTCAGATGTTGATGATTATGCATTCCATTTCATTTTTGACAATTTCTAATTTTCCAAGATGCATACTTTGTTCATTGCTAACTGATTAGAAAGCTACATTAAAGTGAAGAAAACGTCTTTTGGAGACATGAAAGGGAGTGTGGATTTCACATGGGATCAAGTTGCAGATCAAGCTGCAGAGGAACTTGGAAGACCCTCCAGAATGACAAGCCCCTCAATAGCATCTGCACCTCCAAACCAAGCGGCATTGTCTTTCCATTCTCTGTTTAGGAAGTACTGAGGTTCATGCACATTCCTTTCTCTTAGAGCTTCCAGTTTTCTGATCAGGGCTGCCATGTATGAGCTGTACACTGCCCAGCTCCAAGGAGTGATGCTGACATGGACTACTAATCCCTTGGAATTGTGCAAGGGTTCCGTATTTTTGTACAATCTGAAATTTCCAGAGATAGTTTACACAGCTTCTTGATAAATATTATGTAAGGTATATAATCCCTACTTAATAGAGGTGGTTCAGTAGTAGAGTTCTCCCTTTCCATGCAGGAGACCCAGGTTTCGATTTATAAGTAATGCTCAATTTATAAACCTCATCCACAGCTATCACCTGTCAGTGGAGGCTTGCTTGTTGCTACGATGCTGAACAGGTTTCAGCAGAGCTTCCAGGCTAAGATGGACCAGGAAGAAAGGCCTGGGTGTATACTTCCAAAAATCAGACTATGAAAACCCTATGGATCACAGTAGTCCAATCCACAACCAGCTTGGGGATGGTACGGGACAAGGTAGCATTTTGTTCTGCTGTTGGTGGAGTCTTCTGAGTTCGGCAAAGGCAGCTAACAACAACAACAACAACAGCTTAACATGGGAGGTGAAGCAAGATTACTAATGGTAGCTTTTAATATCTAATGCAAAGCTGAAACAGTGCTTGCTCCACACAGGTGCTGAGGGGAGAAGAAGAGGAGTGCAGATGGCAGTAGGCTCTCAGGCAGCTGGGAAGGGCCCCCAAGGAGATTGTGCAAAGCACTTGGCATTAGAACAGAGTGAGAGGCAACTTCCATCAATGTGGTGCAGCTCTGGAACGTGGAAACCAACCCCACAGGAACATTGCACCATGGTGCCAAATTTAGAGGCTCAGGGAGGAACTTGGAAGAGCACCCAGAATGGCAAACCCCTCAATCATGTCTGCACCCACAAACCAGGAGGCACTTTTTTTTATCGTTTTCTGTTTTGGAAAGGCTGAGGTTCACGCACCTTCTTTTCCCTCACTTAAGCCAATAAGGATTGCAAGCCTTCCAGAAGTAGGCTCTTTGTTCATAATTCATGGTGTTTTTGAAATATACGGAGCCCTGGTGGTACAGTGGTTAAGAACTTAGCTGCTAACCAAAAGGTGAGCAGTTTGAATCCACAAGCTGCTCCTTGGAAACCCTATGGGGCAGTTCAGAAGTAACTGAATAGTTGTCATTTTCCTTCTCTTACACAGTAGATACGTTCCTGAGAAGTTGTGGGTACACTGCATGCAAATCAAATTTTATTTTTTAACAGTAATTTTCATCATTGTGATGTTCTAAAACTGCATGGGAATGATAGAGTGCTACATGCTTGATAGAGTGTGGTTTAATGTAGCATTTTAGCTCTCACTGGAAGCCTCTAAGAGATGAAAATTGCAAATGAAAGTGCTGCATGCTATGTAGACCATAATATTAGTGTCTAGTGGTGCCTGTACAGAGTAGATGCTTCATGAACATTCACTGAATTCATAATTACATGGGTTTGTGTTAACAAAGAGCTTCTACACAAATTATCTTTTTTGATCAATATAATAACTTTGAAGTAGATATTACTATCTTTGTTTTATAGACTAGAAACAGAAGCACAAAGAAGGTAACTGACTTAAGTGTTCAAGGTTACACATCTAATAAATGGTGGAGCTTCGATGAGACTGAGATCTTCTGATTCTACCACACAACAGCTATTTGTGGTCTATGTAAACCAAATTTAAAGGAACCGATGGCAGAATCCTCTTATAAAGAGAAACACCATGCCCTAATTTGTTTTTCAAATCAAATTTGTTTTTATATTTTGGGTTTACCTACAGTGGGACTCTGATAAGTGCATTCAACTCCAGTTCCTAGTCATTTTGAAGATGGAGTAAATGAGGCATATAAAAGATAGACAGCTGCTGGTTACAAAAAGGTAAAAAGCAGAATGACAGATAGATAAAAAAAAAAAAAAAAGATAGATAGACAGAAAAACCCAAAAACCAAACCCATTGCTGTTGAGTCAATTCCGACTCATAGCAACCCTATAGGACAGAGTAGAACTGCTCCATAGGGTTTCAAAGGAGCACCTGGTGAATTTGAACTACCAGCCTTTTGGTTAGCAGCCATAGCTCTTAACCAGTACACCACCAGAGTTTCCAGACAGATAGATAAATAAATTCAGACTTCTCAACTTCCCCTCTTTTGTCCTATCTATTGGAATGCTCACTGAAAAACCAGTTGTCTCTGAATCAATTCCAACCTGTGGTGACCCCATGTGTGTCAGGGTACAACTGTGCTTTGTAGGGCTTTCAATGGCTGATTTTTCAGAATTAGATGACCAGACCTTTCTTCCAAGGCACCTCTGGGTGGACTTGAACCTCTGACCTTTCAGTTAGCAGCTGAGTGCATTAACCATTTGCCCCACCCAGGGAATCCACTGGAATGCTACTCTGTCATGTTTAGCTAGCATTATATAACTTTTTTTCCTCTCTGATTTAAGACAAAAAGTTTTGTTTTCTAAAGTTGTTACCCTAATTCTCTGCATTCACTTAGTAAACTAATAAAGGATAAATTGGTCTAGAAAGAGTGAACAATCTCCAAGAAAAATAGAGGTGTTGGAAATGATAGGTGGAGGAAGTGATGATGTATCGGGGCTCCAGACTTTCTTTTATGTAAAACCTAAAGCGGTTGAGCCAAATGGTAAAGCGGGGGAGCTGGCTTTAAAAAGTGTCATCTCTCAGATGAACCACAAACAGTGGACTCTGCCCATCTGTGGTTAATCAGATTTCCATGCCTCTCCCCATGTGCATGGGGGCCTCTTTGGCCAGGCCAAACTCAGCTCTGACCATCATATCCTCACCTGGTGATCCTCAAGGCTTCCACCGCAGATCATGTTCCTAGGTTCCTGTCCTAAACTGTTGTTAGGCTTTGCACACTTGGTGTGCTTTCTCTCCTGATCTTTTTTTAGGTGAGAGTGAACAGAAGCCCAAGGATCAAGAGTTGGCTATAGAACAGAGAGATTTAATTTTCACCAGGATCAAAGGTGAATACAAACCAAAATAAGGACAGCACCTTCACTATGAGGGTTGTTCAGGCAAACAGAAAACACCTTTATAATTCTATCTGTAGACTCAGCTCAGGAGAATTTGCACTGCCTTAATTTGATCAGACCAGTCCATACTCGACTCTTGAAAATGTCATATCATGGGCACAGAGCAGCCATGCCTAAGCTGGCATTTTCCAAGAACTTTAGACACCTCAACTTTGCCTTCATTTAAACTTCATTCATTCAGCTTGCCCTGACTCAGAACCACTTTTCTTCATGTTAATTTATCTAAAGAGCTGAACAAAAAATGATTGCATATAGTGTTTAAAAATAAAAATGAATTTACTGATTTTTCTAGTTGATGGAAGAGAGTACAGTAAGATAAAAACACATACCTGTATGCATACAATTTTGGTTGAGGTGGCAAAATCTTCCCCAGCAAGCAAACTGCAAATTCACAACGGTGTTTACTCAAGTGCACTATATTTAGAAAAGGCAAGTCTGATAGAGCTGGGCTTGGAGAGCCGTTTGATCCTCCCTTTCATCGCTATGTGGCGGAGAGGACTCGGCGAGGCTGGGATGGGGAGAAATCACCACCAGGGCTTCCAGTGCACCAGCTTCCACTCTTTTGACCAAACATAGCCCTGCTGCTTCACAAAGGTTTGCATAAAAGGGATTGATTTTCATTTAATTCTGCAAATGGACTTACCAAGTTAGCCTGGCAAAAAGGAGTAGAATAAGAAGGAAAACGAAACAACGACAAAAACCTTAGGCAGTTCTGGCCAGCTTCCAAATGCTTCAAGCTGACAGCACAACTGGCTTAATCTGTGTCTTTAGAACTGAAGACACGTTTTACTTTCAAAGCCAGAAACTCAGGACTTAACAATTGATAGCCTGACATTTTATTCTTTTTTTTTTTCTGGTTAAAAACCAAGATAAAATGCTTGAACTACTCTACATTTAAAAACTTAAAAATTACAGAAAAGGTGGTCCTCCTTCACTTACAAAACATTTTAAAATTTAAAAAAATATTTAACTTTTCTAAAAAAAGAACTTTTTATATCTGTTGTTACAATATGATCAAATTAAAACTTTTTAAGTCAAAAAGATATTCCTCTTTGAAATTAATTAATTGAACTAAGCCTAAAAGAGTTTTTTTTTTTTAATGCATTTATTGAGCATGTACTAATAATCTTGGCTTAGTTATAGGATAAAAAAGACCAAAACTGAACCCATTGCTGTCGAGTCGATTCCAACTCATAGCGACCCTATAGGACAGAGTAGAATTGCTCCATAGAGTTTCCAAGGAGCGCCTGGTGGCTTTGAACTTCTGACCTTAACTACTTAATCACTACACCACTAGAGTTTCCAGTTAGTTATAGGATAAAGACCAATAAAACACATTCTCTGTTCTTGGGGGCTCACAATCTAGCAGGCGACATGCAAACTCATGATTCCATAAAAAGCACATATTCCAACTTGTATATAGTGTGATGAGCGTTATACAAAAAGTTTGACCAAGATGTTGTGAAAACAAGAAGTAGCAATGAATTCTGCCTGTGGTGAGGCAGAAGTTGGTTAAGTCTTCACATGAGTATTAATATTTAAGCTGGGCTTAAAGAGATAAAATCCAATAATATTTGGGATTAAGACCAGGACTAAGTGAGGACACATTTCACAGCATTGGCTAACAGTAAGGCCAACTTTGTTTTGACAAAGAGGCACAACCAGAAACAGGATTAATCAGCTGCTACCACCTTGTCCAAGCCACTACCATTTTGCTCCTGAACTAGGGTAGTAGGCACCCTACCGGTCTTTTTGCTTCACCACTTTGCCGTTCTTCAGTCTTTTTGCCACAGAGCATCGAGACTCATCCCTTTAATATGTAAAGCATTCATTTCTTTAACACGTATTTATAAAGTGTCTACTACACCCCAGGCAATCATCTAGACACTTGGAATACACCAGTAAACAAAACAGAAATCTTTGTGAAGCTTATTTTCTAGCAGTAGGAGACAGATGTATAATGATAAACATAATAAATAAGTATAAATAAGTAAGTTTTATAGTACATTAGAAAGTTGTTGTTGTTAGGTGCCATTGAGTTAGTGCTGACTCATAGTGACCCTATGCACAACAGAATGAAACACTGTCTGGTCCTGCACCATCCTCACAATTGTTGCTATGCTTGAGCCCATTGTTGCAGCCATTGTGTCAATCCATCTCATTGAGGGTCTTCCTCTTTTTCGCTGCTGACCCTCTACTTTACCAAGCGTGATGTCCTTCTCCAGGGACTGATCCCTCTTGATAACATGTCCAAGTATGTGAGACTAAGTCTTGCCATCCTTGCTTCTAAGGAGCGTTCTGGTTGTACTTCTTCCAAGACAGATTCTTTCCTTCTTTTGGCAGTCTATGATATATTCAATATTCTTTGCCAACACCATGATTCAAAGGCTTCAATTCTTCTTTGGTCTTCCTTATTCATTGTCCAGCTTTTGCATGCATTTGAGGCCACTGAAAACACCATGGCTTGGGTCAGGTACACCTTAGTGTTCAAGGTGACATCTTTGATTTTTAACACTTTGAAGAGATCTCTTGCAGCTGATTTCCCCAATGCGATGCATCTTTTGATTTCTTGACTGTTGTTTCCATGGGTATTGATTGTGGATCCAAGAGAAATGAAATCCTTGACAACCTCAATCTTTTCTCCGTTTACGATGATGTTGCTTATTGGTCCAGCTGGGAGGATTTTTGTTTCCTCTGTGTTGAGGTGTAATCTACGGTCTTTGATCTTCATCAGTAAGTGCTTCAAGTCCTCTTCGCTTTCAGCAAGCAAGGTTGTGCCATCTGCATATCAAAGGTTGTTAATCGTGATGTCATGTTCTTCTTCATTTCATCCACCTTCTCAGATTATTTGCTAAGCATACAGATTGAATAGGTATGGTGAAGGGATATAACCCTGACACACACCTTTCCTGGCTTTAAATCAAGCAATATCCCCTTGCTCTGTTCAAACAACTGCCTCTTGATCCATGTACAGATTCCTCAGGAGCACAATTAAGTGTTTCAGAATTCCCATTCTCTGCAATGTTATCCATAATTTGTTATGATCCAGTCAAATGCCTTAGCATAGTCAATAAAACACAGGTAAACATTTTTCAGGTATTCTCTGCTTTCAGCTGAGATCCATCTGACATCAGCAATGATATCCCTGGTTCACGTCCTTTTCTAAATCTGGCTTGAATTTCTGGCAGTTCCCTGTTGATATACTGCTGCAGCCGCTTTTGAATGATCTTTAGCAAAATTTTGCTTGCATGAGATATTAATGATAATGTTCGATAATTTCTGCATTCAGTTAGATCCCCTTTCTTGGGAATGAATAGGCACCAATATGGATCTCTTCCTGTAGGTTGGCCAGGCAGCTGTCTTCCAAATTTCTTGACATAGAAGAGTGAGCACTTCCAGTGCTGCATCCATTTGTTGAAACATCTCAGTTGATGTTCCATCAGTTCCCGGAGCCTTGTTTTCTGCCAATGCCTTCAGTGCAGCTTGGACTTCTTCCTTCAGTACCGTGGGTTCCTGATCATATGTTACCTCCTAAAATAGCTGAATATTGACCAATTTGTTTTGGTATAGTGACTCTGTGTATTCCTTCCATATTCTTTTGATGCTTTCTGCGTCATTTAATATTTCCCTTGTAGAATCCTTCAGTATTACAACTCAAGGCTTGACTTTCTTCTTCAGTTCTTTCAGCTTGAGAAATGCTGAGTTCTTCGCTTTTGGTTTTCTATCTCCAGGCCTTTGCACATGTCATCATAATACTTTACTTTCTCTTCTCGAGCTGCCTTTTGAAATATTCTGTTTAGCTCTTTTACTTCATCATTTCTTCCTTTTACTTTAGCTATTCGAGGTTCAAGAACAAGTTTCAGAGTCTCTTTTGACATCCATTTGGGTATTTTCTTTCTTCCCTGTCTTTTCAATGACCTCTTGCTTTCTCTATGTATGATGTCCTTGATATCATTCCACAGCTCGCCTGGTCTTTGGTCACTAGTGCACAATGCATCAAATCTATTCATGAGATGGTCTCTAAATTCAGGTGGGATGTACTCAAGGTCATATTTTGGCTCTCATGGACTTGCTCTGATTTTCTTCAGTGTCAGTTTGAGCTTGAATATGAGCAATCGATCTGTTCCACGGTTGGCTCCTAGCCTTGTTCTGACAGATGATATCGAGCTTTTCCATTGTCTCTTTCCACAGATGTAGTTGATTTGATTCCTGGGTGTTCCATCTGGTGAGGTCCATGTGTATAGTTGCCATTTATGTTGGTGAAAAAAGTTATTTGCAATGAAGAAGTCATTGGTCTTGAAAAATTCAGTCATGTGATCTCTGACATTGTTTCTATCGCCAAGGCCATATTTTCCAACTAATATTCCTTCTTCTTTGTTTCCAACTTTCACATTCCAATCACCAGTAATTAACAGTGCATCTTGATTGTGTGTTTGATCAATTCAGACTGCATACGTTGGTAAAAATCTTCAATTTCTTCATCTTTGGCCTTACTGGTTGGTGAGTAAATTTGAATAATAGTTGTATTAACTGATCTTCCTTGTAGGCATATGGATATTATCCTACCACTGACAGCGTTGTATGTCAGGATAGATCTTGAAATGTTCATTTTAACGATGAATGCAATGCCATTCATCTCCAACCTGTCGTTCCTGGCACAGTAGACCATACGATTGTCTGATTCAAAATGACCAATACCAGTCTGTTTCAACTCACTAATGCCTAGAATATCAATCTTTATGTGTTCCATTTCATTTTTGATGATTTCCAATTTTCCTAGATTCATTCTTTGCACATTCCAGGTTCTGATTATTAATGGATATTTTCAGCTGTTTCTTCTCATTTCGAGTTGTGCCCCATTAGTAAATGAAGGTCCCGAAAGCTTGACTCCTTCCACATAATTCAGATCACCTCTACTTTGAAGAGGCAGCTCTTCCACAGTCATATTTTGAGTGCCTTCCGACCTGAAGGGCTCATCTTCTGGCACTGTATCAGACAATGTTCCGCCACCTTCATAAGGTTTTCACTGGCTAATTCTCAGAAGTAGACTGCTGGGTCCTTCTTCCTAGTTTGTCTTAGTCTGGAAGCTCAGCTGTAACCTGTTCACCATGGGTGACACTGCTGGTATTTAAATACTGGCAGCATAGCTTCCAGCATCATGGTAACACACAAGCCCCCGCAGTACGACAAACTGACAGATGCATGGTGGATATTAGAATGTAGTAAGTACTATTTAAAAATCTGAAAAGTTAAAAAGGGTTGGGAGTTCCAGAGTGGGGGGAAGTTTGAAATTTTAAATAAGATGGGTGCAGTAGAGAAATTGAAATACAAGCAAAGACTTAAAGGAGGGGGAAGAGTTAGCCCTGTGATAATTGGGGAATAGTGTTACAGGCAGAAGGAACAGCCAATGCAACCAGCAAGCATTAAAGAATACCTCATTTTCAATAACAACATTAAGGCCATTGTGAATGGAGCAAAAAGCGAGAGGTGAGAAGTATGGTTGAAGCCAGGGAAGTAATGGGTCATATCATGAAAGACCTGTTTGGCTATTTGAAGGAATCTGGCTTTTAATCTATGGGAAATGGGTGTTGAGCAGATGGTACACATGCACTGTCTTAAAATTTAAAAGAAATGATCTAGCTGCTGGTTTGAGAATCGATTCTAAGGGAGAAGGTCGAAACAGGGAGAATGCTGGGGAGGTTGCATCAGTAATCCAGGAGAGAGATAATGTAGGCTGAGAGCGGGGGAACAAGCAGACATAGTGGTGAGAAGCAGTAGGATTCTGGATATATTTTGGAGGCAGAACCAATAGTATTTGCCTTGGAATGGCTGTGAGGTGAGAGAGAATGAAAGTAGTCAAGGGGACGCCAAGGTTTTTGGCTTCAGCAACTGGAAGGATGGAGTTTAATTGAGTCAAAATAAGCAAGATGGGAAAGGTTTCAGTTGAAACAGTTTCGAAGGTAAAATAAGGAGTTCAATTTTGGACATATTAAGTTTGAGATGTCTATTAGACACCCATGCAAAGACCTGGATCTGAGTTCATGAGGGAGGTTCAACTGGAGATGCTCATTTAGGAATCATTGCTGTAAAAATTGTACAGAAAGTCATGATACTGAGTGAGATCACCAAGGGAATATACATGTGTAGAAGGAGGGGAGGGGGCGGGGAGATTATGCATTGAGATCTGATGAGAAGAAAAGGAACAAGCATGAGAGGCTAAAAAGGAGCAATGAATGAGATATGTGGAGCAACCAGGCAATAAAGTTTCCTGGAAGTCAAATGAACAAAGTTATTATCAAGGAAGAGAGAAGGTCAACTGTGTCAAATGCTGCTGAAAAAGTAGATTTTACTTAAACAATGCGCCACTAATTGTTAAATAAACTTTGTATTGAATGATGTGTAGCTTATTGTTAAATCCAAGAGCTCGTTGGTCACTTTCACAGGAGCAGATTTGGTAGGGTCGTGAAAGTACAAGCTTGACTGGAGCAAACAGCCTCTACTTCAAAACCATGTTCCCCAAACTACTCTTGTTTCTTCCCTGCATCTGATCCTCCTGGCTGTTTACCTTGCTGTTTTCTCATTTCCGGAGTCCCTGGGTGGTACGACGGTTGATGTGCTCAGCTCCTAACCTGGGTGGAGGTTAGAGTCTACCTAGAAGCACCTTGGAAGAAAGGCCTAGTGATCTACTTCTGAAAAATCAGCCACTGAAAACCCTGTGGAACATAGTTCTACTCTGACACACATGGGGTCGCCATGAGCTGGGGTTGACTCAACAGCAACTAGTTGGTATCAGAATTGGGCATAATTCTTGAGCCCATCTCCATGGTTATAACTTTAACTACTTTAAAAAATAAATATCTGCTCCAACTGCATTGCCCCAGATGCCTTAAATATAAATCCCTCTCAGATATCTCTGACCCTGACCTTTCCTACCTTTATATTGTCCTCATGGTTTGTTGCTACTTGATTTGTCCTGGCTTTAGAGAGGACAAGATACAAGTGTCAACAGGCTTACCACAGATTGGTTTATTGTCAAAGCTTTCCTTGTACACAGATGCCACCAAGTTCCTTTCTTCCCTTCAACTCAGTCTGTTTCATTTTTTCCTGAGATAGATTCACCAACCAAGGATCCGTGTGTCCTGAGTTGGTCATAGGCCTAGCATTTCTTAGTGACCATGTGTCTTCCAAGGAGAGTTGTAATTCCTTTGAGGCCTGTCTTCCTCAAATCAGTAGCCTCTATTCTTTTGAAGTTCATTTTGGCACTTTCTGTTTCAAAGATTATCCCACATAGGACCTTCCGCTAAGTTCTTGTCATCAAGAACAGCTCTAATATTCATCTGCAATTGCATCACTATATGCCCGTTACTACTCTGAAAGCTAGGGACACACAGATGAAAAGAAGGTCAAGAGGACTCTTAATAAGTATTTGTCATTCAAAAAAAAAAAAAAGGTAAAGTGTATTCTTCAGGAGTTTATGCTCTCCTTTACGTTCATTATGGCCCTGCTCAATACCGTGATATGGCTACTATGACAGAATAAAGGTGATACATGCCAGAATCTAAATTTCCTTGAAAAATTGAAAGAATGATGGCATAAGAATGGGAGGTTGTTGAATAAGGGCTGTTAAAAGATAATGTCCAGGGAGAAAATTTAAACTAATTCTCTTTGGTCATGTCTTTTGTCCAAATATTCTTTGGAGACTTCCTGAAAATAAACACAGTAATACTTTAGAATGGCCAAGATGGTTAGATTAAGCATCATAATAGAATCTGTGTGTGAAGTTGACCATTTAGTTAACTTACCAGCGATAGCAAATTTTGGAAGGTGTCTGCAGTAACCGTTCTCCAAGGTGGCCTCCAATAATCTCTCCCTCCTATCCTTGCTGTTGTATAGTTCCCTTCAATGCCGTGATCAATAGAATGGGGCAGAAGTGATGGTATGTGACTTCTAAAGCTAGGTTATAAGAGGTGACATAGCTTTTGTCTTATTCTCCTTCTCTGTCTCTCAAATCACTTGCTTTGGGAAAGCAAGTGGCCATGTTGTGAGGACACTCAAGCAGCTCTGTGGAAGGGCTTACATGGTGAGGGCCTAAGGCCTCTTACCAAAAGACAGTGAGGACCTGAGACTGATTGCCATCATCTAAATGAAGTGTCTTGAAAGTAGATTTTCTAGCCCCAGTTAAATCTTTACATATTTTCAGCCCTGACCAATGTCTTGACTACAACCTTCTAGGAGACCCTGAACCAGAGCCATCTGGTTAAGCAGCTTCCAAATTGTTGATCGACAGAAACTGTGTGACATAATAAGTATTTTTCGTTTTAAGCCACTAAATTGGGGCATCAACTAGTCCACCTTCTCGGATTATTTGCTCAGTAACAGAAGAGGCAGTTGTTCAAACAGAGCTTACTGAGTGGTTTGAAATCAGAAAAGGTGTTTGTCAGGGTTGTATCTTTTCACCATACTTATTCAATCTGTGAACTGAGCAAATAATCTGAGAAGTTGGACTACATGAGGAAGAACATGGCATTGGAATTGGAGGAAGGCTCATTAACAACTTGCAATATGCAAGTGACACAACCTTGTTTGCTGAAAATGAAGAGGACTTGAAACACCTGCAAACCCTTAAGCATTCAGCCACTAACCCAAAAGTTGGCAGTTTGAATCCACCAGGGGCTCTTTGGAAACCCTACGGGGCAGTTCTTCTCTGTCCCATAGGGCCGCTATGAGTCGGAATCGACTTGACAGCAACAGGTTTGTTTGTTTTGAAGCACTTACTTGATGAAGATCAAAGACTACAGCCTTCAGTATGGATTACGTTTCAACGTAAATAAAACAAAAATCCCCAAAACTGACCAATAAGCAACATCATGATAGACGGAGAAAAGATTGTAGTTGGCAAAGATTTCATTTTACTTGGATCCACAGTCAATGATCACTGAAGCAGCAGTCAAGAAATCAAACTATGTATTGTATTGGGCAAATCTGCTGCAAAAGCCCTCTTTAAAGTGTTACAAAGCAAAGATGTCACTTTAAGGACTAAGCTGGACAATGAATAAAAAAAAAAACAAAAAAGAATTGATGCCTTTGAATTATGGTGTTGGCAAAGAATATTGACTATACCACAGACTGCCAGGAGAATGAAGAAATCTGTCTTGGAGGAAGTACAGCTAGAATATTTCTTAGAAGTGTGGATGGCAAGACTTCATCTCACCTACTTTAGACATGTTATAGGGAGGGACCAGTCTCTGGAGAAGGACGTTATGATTGGTAAAGTAGAGGGTCAGCAAAAAAGAGGAAGTCCCTCAAGAAGATAGATTGACACAGTGGCTGCAACAATGGACTCAAACATCGCAAGAATTGAGAGGATGGCGCAGAACATGTTAGCGTTTCATTCTGTTGTACGTAGGGTCACTATGAGTCAAACCGACTCAATGGCACCTAGCAACCTAACAACAACAACATTCTCCACTCACCAGACACAGGGGAGAGTTTGCTTACTCTCTGTACAGGGCTGAGCCCTAAGCAACTGGGAGAACATCAGCATAGTCCTTGCGCCAGCAGCAATGAAAGCTGAATTTTATGAAGTGCAGCTCTGCAAAGTGAGAAATGAGTAAGATTTATACACTAATAGCAAAAGGGTAAAAGTGTGGCCTAGAAGTCTATCCTGAGAGTTATAAACGTTTTTCTTAGAAGTTGTAAAATCCAGTACTCCCCACCCTCCACTCTACCACACAAACGTGTACACACAAATACTAGGCCTTCATATCACCATTTCAGATCATTTAAATTTGGTTGCATACAGCAACATAAGAAATGGAACATAGTTTATGTTTCATGTCTTTTTGCAAAAGTCAAGTACCTCACCAAAAGTCAACCAAACATTTATAGAAGAAAGACATCAAATAACAGGAATTTGAAAAGCTCAGGGTTCTAGTTGGTAAAGGAAAAATTGCCTGCCATTCTTGATAGTCAGATGGGTCAGCGGTGCCCAGATGCAGGCTTCTTGTGATTTTCGATTTGCCTAATTAAGTGCAATTAAATTAAGTGCATTCGTATTCATTAAAGTTTTTCCACAGAAACAATATCTAAGGTATACAACTCGTTCCAAAAGGACTTGTTTCAAATGCAGAATAAGAAGAGAGGTTTCAGAATGGAATTCAGGGACTGAAAGAAGTAGAGAGCCTTCTGGAATGAAATGCATTTGACTTAGGTAAATTCAGCTGCTCTGGCAATGGCTATAGGAATCAGGGAAATAAAAACGTTGTAAAATGTGGTTTTACAAATATCTTTGTTTTTATATATTGAACAAAAATGTGCACTTATATGTTGTGTTTTTGTTAGGTGCCATTGAGTCAGTTCCATCTCGTAGAGACCCTATGCACAACAGAAGGAAACACTGCCCTGTCCTGCACCATCCTCACAATCGTTAATGGTTGAGCTCATTGTTGCAGCCAATGCTGTGTCAATCCATCTCGTTGAGGGTCTTCCTCTTTTCCTCTGACACTGTACTTTACCAAGCATGAAGTCCTTCTCCAGGGACTGATACTTCCTGACAACATGTCCAAGGTATATAAGACGCAGTCTCCCATTCTTTCTTCTAAGGAGCATTCTGGTTGTACTTCTTCCAAGAAAGATTTGTTCATTCTTTGACAGTCATGCTATATTCGATATTCTTTGCCAACACCACAATTCAAAGGCATCAATTCTTCTTTGGTCTTCCTTATTCATTGTCCAGCTTTCACATGCATATGATGCAATTGAAAATACTGTGGCTTGGATCGGGCGCACCCTAGTCTTCAAGGTGACATCTTTGCTCTTCAACATGTTAAAGAGGTCCTTTGCAGCAGATCTGCCCAATGCAGTGCGCCTTTTGATTTCTTGGCTGCTGCTTCCATGGCTGTTGATTGTGGATTCAAGTAAAATGAAATCCTTGACAACTTCAATCTTTTCTCCATGTATCATGATGTTGCTTATTAGTCCAGTTGGAGGATTTTTGTTTTCTTTATGTTGAGGTGCAAGCCATACTGAAGGCTGTGGTCTTTGATCTTCTTTTGTAAGTGCTTCAAGTCCCTTTCACTTTCAGCAAGCAAGGTTGTGTCATCTGCATAACACAGGTCGTTAATGAGTCTTCCTCCAATCCTGATGCACCATTCTTCTTTGAATAGTCCAGCTTCTCGGATTATTTGCTCAGCATACAGATTGAATAGGTACTGTGAAAGGATACAACCCTAACACACAACTTTCCTGACTTTAAACCAGTCAGTATCCCCTTGTTCTGTCTGAACAACTGCCTTCTTGATCTCTGTAAAGTTTCCTCATGAGCACAATGAAGTGTTCTGGAATTCCCATTCTTCACAATGTTATCCATAGTTTGTTATGATCCACACAGTCGAATGCCTTTGCATAGTCAATGAAACACAGTTAAACATCCTTCTGGTATTCTCTGCTTTCAGTCAGGATCCATCTGACACTGGCAATGATACCCGTGGTTCCACGTCCTGTTCTGAAACCAGCTTGAATTTCTGGGAGTTCCCTGTTGATATACCGCTGCAGCTGTTTTTGAATCATCTTCAGCAAAATTTTCCTTGTGTGTGGTATTAATTATATTGTTCTATAATTTCCGCATTCAGTTGAATCAGCTTTCTTGGGAATAGGCATAGATATGGATCTCTTCCAGCCAGTTGGCCAGGAATTTGTCTTCCATATTTCTTGGCATAGATAAGTGAGCACCTCCAGCACTGCATCCATTTGTTGAAACATCTCAATTGATATTCCATCAATTCCTGGAGCCTTGTTTTTCACCAATGCCTTCAGAGCAGTTTGGACTTCTTCCCTCAGTACCATTGGCTCCTGATCATATGCTACCTCTTGAAATGGTTGAACGTCAACTAATTCTTTTTGGTATAATGTCTCTGTGTATTCCTTCCATCTTCTTTTGATGCTTCCTGGGTCGTTTAATATTTTCCCCATAGAATTTTTCACTACTGCAACTCGAGACTTCAATTTTTTCTTCAGTTCTTTCAGCTTGAGAAACGCCAAGCGTGTTCTTCCCCTTTGGTTTTCTATCTCTAGCTCTTTGCACGTGTCATTGTAATACTTTAATTTGTCAGTTTGTTGTACTGTGGGGGTTTGTGTGTTGCTGTGATGCTGGAAGCTATGCCACTGGTGTTCAGAAACCAGCAGGGTCACCCATGGAGGACAGGGTTCAACTGAGCTTCTGGACTAAGGCAGACTAGGTAGAAGGACCCAGAAGTCTAGCTCTGAAAAGCATTAGTCAGTAAAAACCTTATGAACAGCAGTGGAACATTGTGTACTTATATATAGTACATGATTATATGCATTCACATATTGTATAACAGAGCGCTATATACTCAAAGTCCTGAAATCATACTTTATGGGCAATTTAAGAAATTTCCAAGTGTAATTTTGACTTACTTGACTTTTAACATAATCACTGACTTAGGAACAACCAGTGAGTAGCCTGTGACTGCACTGTAATTAAAAAGGCCCTTCAGTGAGTGAGAAGGTCCATCAGTGAATGTCCCCTAGTCCTAAGTACTAATCCAGAGCTGACAGTTAATAAAGTTTGGTCTCTGACAGATATTGGAATTCACCAGGGACAGAGATGAAAATGAGCAACTGGGTGGTGCAAAAAGTTAAGTGCATGGCTGCTAACTGAAATGTTGAAGGTTTGAGTCCACTCATAGTTGTCTTGGAAAAAAGGCTTGGTAATCTACTTCCAAAAAATCAGCCACTGAAAACCCTATGGAGCACAATTGTACTATTATTATTATACACGTAAGTGTGTCAGGTTGGAGTCATGAGTTGGAGTTGAAGTAACAGCAATTGGTTGGTTTAGAGAAGGAAGCTAGGTCAGAGTGACTCAGGAGTGCTTTTTGTTCAGTCTATTAGGTCTTGCCCAGAGTAGTGCAAAGGTTGCTTTCATCACTCTAATTGAGAGAAAACTTAGGTGAAAAGAACTTTCAAAACTGGGAGAACATATTCCAAAGTCAGTAAGAGAGTATTTTGTGATCTATCATATTAAAGAGGAGCCCTAGTGGCTCAGTAGTTAAAGTACTCGGTTGCTAACCAAAAAGTCAGCGATTTGAATCCACCAGCAGCTCCAAGGGAGGAAGATGTGGCAGTCTGCTTCTGTAAAGGTTTACAGCCTTGGAAACCCTATAGGGCAGTTCTACTCTGTCCTATAGGGTTGCTATGAGTTATAATCAACTAGATGGCAATTTTTTTTTTTTTTTTAAACAGGGTAGCATATTAAAAGTGTGTTGCCCAGTGGCATCACTAGGGGAGCATGGGAGGTACAGATGGCATGAAGTGATACTGTTAGAGGGGGTGACACCGAAATGACTGTCTATAAGATTTTTTGTGCAGTGTTTCAGCAGAAATTTACTATTTTTTATAAAAATATCTGTGTACTTAGTTATAACAAAAAGTTTTTTTGTAAGTCCAGCTTACATGTATCAATATATCTACCAGACTAAAACTCTATGTTAATTTACTTTTTGAATCTTCTAATGAGAACAAATCTGTCTTGGAAGAAGTATAGTTAGAATGTTCCTTAGAGGCAAGGATGGTGAGACTTCGTCTCATGTACTTCGGACATGTTATCAGAAGGGACCAGTCCCTGGAAAAGGACATCATGCTTGGTATAATAGGTGGTCATCGAAAGAGTGGAAGATAGACCCTCAATGAGATGGATTGACACAGGGGCTGTAACAATGAATCAAGCATAACAATGATTGTGAGGATGGTGCAGGACTGGGCAGTGTTTCACTCTGTTGTACTTAGGGTCACTATGAGTCGGAACCCACTCCACAGCACCTAAGAACAACAATAATGTGCTCTAGTCAGAGCTGTCATTATTATCCAATTACAGTGACACTTCGGATCCCAAGATTTCATCTGCACGGGCTACAAGCATATGCTGTTGTTTTTGTTGCAGCTGGTGTTCTTACAGTCGCTGATTTTGTCAAGTTTTCTGGTGTTTTACCTAGAGTATTGTGGTAATTAGTATTTCTGAACATATACCAATAAGTTTTTTGAGAATGAAGTAGTAATTAAAGGGAAAAAAGAGTGATATATGGGAATTACAATTTACTAGTAACATTAGTACAAAAAACATTACTAAGAATTCTGTATAATCTGGTACAGGCGGAGGTCCATGGGGAGGCTGACACCATGAATTAATGCCCTGGGCAACACCAACTGTAGTGATGCCACTGGTGTTACTTTGGGGTAGAAACGGTCCTCTTGCCCATGAGTTTGCTTCCCTAGCTGCTAAGAGCACACGGAGGGGACAGTCCACAAGAGTTAGCCAGAAAAATCCTCTGCACCTACTTCTATTCTTAGAGGTTGTGCATGTGGTAAATATACAGACACCAACTCAAGTTTTATGGAAGTGGTGTATGCTTACAGGGACGAAAATAGTAGCACATTTAAGTCAGGCAGGTGCTTGGCTGGGGAATGCAATGCCGTCTTCTCAAAAGAGTCTCTGGAAGTTTTCATTTAAATGTTTTCAGCAAAATAAACTGTTACTAGGAAAACATGTTGTTAAAAATATAAGAAGGGTCTGTAAGCCTGAAATGTATCTGGCTGATTCCTCCTTCCTTGGTAATCCTACTAAGCCCAGACGCTCAGCAGAAAGTCAGCCCTCCTTGCACGCTTCATCACCCGTGGTGGCCGGCAGAAGAGGGTCACTTTCTGAGCTGAAAGCAAACAGTCTTTCTTGATTAATGACCCCTGACCTTGTAAAGACTATGTATACAGAGATTCTATTTTGTCCTGGGAGGCTCTTGCATCATATAATGGGTGATCCACAGACAACAAAGAAATTTTTTTAGAGGCAGTGACTGACTTAATGAAGTGCTGTGGCATACTCCAAAAGGAGATGAATTATAAACAAAAGTCATATATTTAGGATTTATAAATTCTGAATTTGTATTAGATAACAACATATTTAGAATTTTATCTTTGCTTTATTTAAAAAAGAATTTTTACCAAGTAAATTTATAAGATAAACAAAATAATTAGGAAATTGTTTATTGATGTTTGGATACTGTTTCTAAGCATTTGGGTGCAACCAATTATAAATGATATATTAATAATACCCGTAGGTCAGGAACCCTGGTGGTAAAGTGGTTAAGGGTTATGGCTGCTCACCATAAGGTTGGCAGTTTGACTCTACCAGCTGCTCCTTTAAAACCATTTTTGGGCAGTTCTACTCTGTCCTATAGGGTTGCTGTCAGTCAGAATCAACTTGACGGCAGTGGGTTTTTTTTTTTTTTTTTGGTTTTGATTTACCCAGAGATCATAATATTTTGATGCATTAGTTATAAATCATTCTTAGCTGTCCATTTAAGGTGTCTTATTCCTAAATAATTTTACTAGCTTCTTTCCAGTTATCCAAAAGTTCTAATTAAACTATGTACTAATTGATTTAATAATGTAGGCAAAATAGAATTGATTGAGTCGCCACTGTTTACTCAACAAAGATTCATTGTGCCTATTATGTGTCAGATCTTCTTTAGGCACTGAGGACAATATTAGTGAACATAAGAAGCAAAAAGGAAAAGAAAATCTCTGCCGTTGTGGAGGGACTAAAGCAATAAACAAGTTAGACATGATCCTTGCCTACATAGCATTTAAATTCCAGTGGAAAAAAATGGGCAATAAATCAGTACAACAATTTTAAAATAGTTGGATTGTAATGTAATACATGGGGTGATGGGATACTTGGTTATTCTGAGGTCCATTTTACATATAGTGGCCACGGAGGATCCCAGGAGGAAATGGTGATTAAGCTAAAACATGAAGGATAAGGCGGAGCCAGACTTTTAAGAGCCAGGAGAAGGGGGAAAGAGTTTTTGGGGCAGATTGATAGTTCAAGGTAGGGCAGAGTTTGCTGCCAGAGGAGCATAGAGAAAGCTGCTGAGACCAGAGAGTTAGTATGAGCAGCACTGGAGACGGAGGTGGGAACCAGATCACAGACTATGGCATAGAGTTTGGACTTTATTCTAAGTGCAAAGTAAAGAGTTTTAAGAAAAAGTGGCAGCACTGATTTATACTTGTAAAAAATTATTCTGGCTGCTGGAAAAATAGGTGGCAGAGGGACAAAGGAGGAGCAAGGGGAGCAGTTTGGAGGCCACTGTAGTCAAGGTGAGGATTGAGGGTTGGACCATGGTGGTGACTATAGAGATGGAGAGTAGGGAATAAATTGGGGATATATTTTGGAGGTTGACTTGAGAGGACTTATTAAAGGATGGAATGGAGCTTGGCAGAGTAAAAGGGAAGAACCAGTTATGAATTGATGGAAGTGCCTCATATTGAGATGAAAAAGACTAGGATAGAAATAAATTTGGCTTGGGGAATAGGAAGGCTAGCATGAACAACCAATAGTCCCCTTTTTGACATGTTTAGTCTCTGGCACCTATTAGACATCCACTAGCCACTGGGATATATGAGTCTGGAAATCAGAGGCAATGTCTAGGCTCAAGGCATATAGCTGTCAGCCATCAGCAGATGCATTCTGTTTAAAGCCATGGACTAGGATGATATTACCTTGGGGAGAATATAGATAGCAAGGAGTCCATTAGTCAATACATCTTTATTGTGAACTCACTATGGGCAAGGCATCCTGCCTAGTCATTGTGGGATGTTAAAACAAAAATAATATTAAGCCAAAAATATAAATCGATTGCAGCTTATTTAATATACCATTTGCAAATAAGGGTAACATTTTGACTAAACCTAGTATGTTCCAAACAGAAAAAAACTTCCAAAGATTCTTATATACCATTTTATTAGCATTGCCATGGAAGAAGGTTCAGAAGAGGACTGATAAAAAGCAATTTGTAGTCAGGAAGGAATTCATACAGCATTGTCTTTAAAAACACTTAAAATGGTGTTTACCCTAGTATAGCTCTAGTATGACCCTGGAGTTTCTGTTTCTTGAAACTGACTGCACATAGACAATTCTTCAAAAGAGCACCGTACTTAAGGCAAAATGGTTTTTATTAATTTTTTCTAGACCATTGTTTAACTCAAAGATGACTTTAGGAGACAGTTGTCTCAGGCTCAAGGTCCAAAGCTTATCTCAGGACAATAACAGCTTGGATGAGTCACCCCAACCTCCGTGGAACCCAACAAACTGGATTTAATGAGAATTAAAACTGTTTCTTGGAGGCAAACAGGGATGTGTAAGACAGAGTCTTTATCCTCAAGAAACTTACATTCTAGGCGAGGAGAAAAAAACACATGAAAACGAAAGTAAACATCAAACCAAGGGATGGTGTATTAATCCAGAACGTAATTACTATGGACATTGGAAAGAGGAGTCACTTTGTAATGATGTTGGTAGTCTGAGAATCATATATGAAGGTCCAGACCAAGATTCAGGGGAAATTGTGAACTTCTGGAAATTGGCTAGTTTATATAGATGTACATATATTTATTTTTCCTAAGAGAGAGAATTGTCAAATACAAAATTGTCAAATTCTCAAAGCTCTTTGTGACTGAAAAGAGACTATTAAGGGACAAATTTCCATAGGAGATAACTTTTATCTCAGTTTTAAAGGATTGTTTAATTTATGGAAGGAAGACTGAAGAAAAATTGACTCCTTAGAATTATGGTGTTGGCAAAGAATATTGAATGTGTCATGGACTGCCAGAAGAAGGAAGAAGTAAGTCTGTCTTGGAAGAAGTACAACCAAAATGTGCCTTGGAAGTGAGGATGGTGAAACTTTGTCTCATGTACTTTAGACATGTTATCAGGAGGAACCAGTCCCTGGAGAAGGATATCGTGCTTGTTAAGGTAGAGCGTCAGTGAAAAAGAGGAAGACTTTGGATGATACAGATTGAGGCAATAGGCTGCAACAACAGGCTCAAACATAGCAAGAAGAATGGTGTAGGACTGGACAGTGTTCCGTTCTGTTGTATATAGGGTCGATATGAGTCAGAACCTACTCCCCGGCATCTAACAACAACACAGAGAAGGAGGAAGGATATTTCAGGGAGTGGGGAGAGTGCAAGATGTGAGCAAATAAATATTCTGAGACAGAATAGTGCAAGGCCTACTTGGAATGGTTTTAGATTTGCATGATTAGAGCAAGGGATTTATACAGGGCAGGGAAGAAAGTGAAACTGAATAATAGGTGAGGACTGAAATGTGGACAAATTAAATGAAAAGTAAGGAGATTGGACTTTCTCCTAAAAAAACATAAGGAATTATTCTGTTCAGTTAAATTTTAAAAAATTTAAAAAATATGTAGCTTCTGATATGTATAAAGCAGTGTGGGGTGTCCTGGTGGGGAGTGGGAGATACACATGTAGTATGGTTAAAATGTCCATATATTATAACAATAAAAAAAAAGAAAAAAGAAATTTTTTTTTACGTAAAAAAAATATAATTAGTATTTATTCAGTGTCTGCTATGGACAAGACTCTGTTCTAAGTGCTTTAATGGGTTATCTAATTTAACCCTCACAACTCTAGGAGATAGGCACTCTTATCTCCATTTTCTAAATGAGGAAATTGGGGCACAGGGAAGTTAAGTTACTTGTCCTTGGTTGTAGGGCTAGGAATGGTGGGGTCAAACTGGCTCCAGTGCCTGGGCTCTGAACCTATACATTGACTCCCCTGGAATATTTGATTTGGTGCTGCAGTCAGAGGTGGCTGTGTTCCAAAGATTCTCACTCTGGGGGTATTGGTATCTCTGGAGATGCCCTGGAGTTTACCAAGTTTGTGAAGTGACAAAAAAAAAAAAAAAAAAATTGCACATTTTTATAAACTAGTGATTTTATTTAAATATTAGAAAAAATACTTATGAAAATAGATGTGGCTATATGATGGACTAGGTTGTAAAAAATCACATAAATTTTTCATTAATTTATTTTTGTTGTTGAGAATATACACAGCAGAACATACACCAATTCAACAATTTCTACATGTACAATTCGGTGACGTTGATTACATTCTTCTAGTTGTTGCAAGCAATCTCATCCTCCTATTCAGAGTTGTTCCTCCCCCATTAACATAAACTCACTGCCCCCTGAGTTTTCTACCTAATCTTTCAAGTTGCTGTTGTCAGTTTGATCCCATATAGATAGATCTTACAAAAGCACAATGCTCAAGGCAGACATTCTTTACTAGTTAAGCTAAACCTTTGTTTGGTTTTAAGAAGACTTCAGGGGATAAAGTTCAAAGTTCAAAGATTATTTCAGGGCAGCAGTTTCAGGGGTTCATCCAGACTTCATGGTTCCAGAAAGTCTGGGTTCTATGAGAATTTGAAATTCTGTTCTGTGTTTACCCCCTTTTGAGCAGGACTCCTCTATAGAACCTTTGATCAAAATGTTTAGTAACGGTAGCTGGGTACCATATTTATTTTTTAATAAATATATTTGTATAACACGCTTATAGAAATATGTACAAAACATAAGCATACAGCTATGTAAGTTTTAACAGAATGAACGTGTCAATGTAACTACCACCCAGATGAAGACAGAAAACTACAGCACTCTAGAGCTCCCAAGTGCCCCTTCTCTAACACTATTTCTGAAAGTAACAACCTCTATCCTGACTTCAGCTACCATTAGTTAGTTTTTCCTGATTTAGATCCTTTTATAAACGGAATCATGTTCACTTTGCAGCTGGCTTCTTTTCTTTAACATTATATTTATGAGATTCATTCCTATTATTGCTTGTGGCAGTAGTTCATAAAATTCACATTCACTATTAAGGTAAAGCATCACACCATAAAGAAAGTATCTGCTTTTCTTGGGAAACATATCCCAATTTTTTTGAGAGTGTGAATTTACTTTTCTCTTTCCTTTTAGACATCTTGATGAAAAAGTTTGAAGAAGCCCTGAATTTAGGGCCAGGAGAATTAGATTCTGGTTACTCTTTCACTAAACATTAGCTGTATGACCTTGGGCAAGTCACTTAACTTCTCCAAACTTCAGTTCCCACGATTATAAAATGAGAAAGTTAAGCTAAAAGGCCTCTTTGGTCTATTTATTATGAATTGTCTTTGCTTCAACTTCAATCTGACCAAGCTTATCTTATGGAAAGTTTACAAAGAAAATGAAATTTTTCCAAAATAAAATTACTTTTTTCTATTATAAAAGAAAATCATATTTGTTGGAACAATTCAAACAGTGCCAGGTTGCTTAAAGGAAACTTTAACAACGTACCTGTCTTTTTGTTCAGTCTTACCATCCCTGCCACATAGACGAAAATAATGTCAGTTTGGTGTTTATACTTCCATAACATTTTCTATACTGTTAAAACTCTGTGTTCCTTAAATGATGTTTGTTATTGATGTCTTTTTAAAAAATGAAATCATACTAATATATTTTATTCTATGGTTTGATTTTCATGGAATTTTTCTCAAGGTTGGTACATCTGCTCCTCTTCATTTGAATTAATGTCTGCACAACAGTCTGTAGTATGCATGCGTTGTAATCAACCAGTCATTCTCTACTGATTGCTGTTTAGATAATTTCCAATTTTGGGCTATCACAAAATGCTGCAGTAAGCACCCCTGTACATATATTATTAAACTGTAACGTTTTTATCCTATATGATAGATTCTTAGAAGTTGTATGTACTTCAATTTTAATAGCTAGATTGTCTTCCAAAAAGTTGTTCTAATTTGCATGTTGGTAGTTAAGTTTTGAGTAGGTTTGAAGCAAAAGAAGAAATGAGATCTTAAATAATTTTCATGATTATTCAAAATATTCATAGAAAATAGAAAGCTGAAAGATCACTAATGTATTGAGTATATTTTTACAGGTTTGTGTTTGAAATTGCTGAAATTGAAATCAGATATGTGGGGAGAAGAAAAATTTCCAAAGTAAAACAATAACAGAAGCATGATTTTAGCTCCCAAAAATGCAGTACCAAGAATTAAAAGACAAAAAAAATGAAATCATCTCAAAATAACAGAAAAAGCCATTTATGTGATTCTATAGGCAGGCATCTGAGTTGGTTATTTAAATTCTGTTTCAACACCAATCTGGCAAAGCTTACAAAAAGTTGTTAAAGCCTAACGTGGCATCTTCTCTGTCCTGCACTACCAGGCTGGGGAGGCCCCCTTACCGACTCTTTCCTGTGGCTCTGCATCAAATGTGCTAGGATAGCAGACAGAGGTCTTCGGAAAGATGGGCAAAGATTTAGAGTTAGGCTGTTTGAAGTGGTCAGCATTATATAACAAAAGATATGCTTGTCTGAATGATGTTTCACTTTGAGGCTGGTTTGGGAAAGGTAATTTCCCTATATGCAGTAAGATCTGAAAATCCAAAACCCAACAACCTCCAAATTCCTCAAGAGCAAACCAGAGGGCGGCTATTGTCTGGGATTACAAACCAGTGGCCAAAAGAAAGAAGAAATAGATTGGGGTTGGAGTCAAGGAGGGTAAAAGATCTAAGAGAACATTCAGAGCAGAAGCAGAGTGAGGGAACCAGAGAGAAGTGACCCTTTGATATACATCCTGAATCAAGGGGAAAAGCAAAGACTATTTTCACCATGTCTGCTGTCTGCATGCATATTTAAGTTTCTGTTAGTGAAGTTTATTTCTGGTGGTGGACTGTTCTTTCCTGTCCTTGCAGGTTTTAAGGGCATAGCTAAGAGGTTGCATCTACAATGTGTGTGGCATGATTCTGCAATAACGTGCTGTTCTTTGCACAAGAAGATAATGCTACTTATTCATCCTCATGGGACATGCTGTTTTCTACTCACAGGGATTGTTATACACTAATCCTCCCACTCCATTTCCTTGGACTCCATGGTGACCAGCTGGTCCCGTGTGCAGGCAGCTGGTTGTGACTGTGGAATGGCTAACTGGCCAGCAGTGGGGATGACCCTCTGACCTCCACCTCATAGTCTGGAGGTCTTGAGTCACTCAGAAATGGGTTTCAGTCAGGGCTCCAGCACATATTGGTTGTCAGACATCATGCAGCCCACATGTCTTCATTCAGCCTCAATTTTTTTTTATCCATGAAATGGGAATAATAACTTCTCTCTCATGGTATTTCTGAGAGAATGAAATGAGCTAAAAATTTAAAACATTTCCTTCAGTAACTAAACAACTAGACACTCTTTGGCCCCCCAGCAGAAACGATAATACTATGCCTTTCCTTCATATGTAATTCTTTGTGTGCCTACTTGGGTCAGGAACAGAAACGGCTGGTCATATTCTAGTCATTCATTGGTCAGTGGCCAACAGAAAAGCTTCCTTCACTTCCATGTGTCTGAATATGTGTGCAGGTGTTTAGGGAAAGCCTTACATAAAGTTTAAGGTAATCAGAGAATATCCCTTTCCCATCCCATCCTAGAGAAACCTGAGAACGCCTCTGATAAATTCTTTGCCCGGCTCCATATTTCAGAGGAACTCGGAAATGGGAAGTTTAAATAACCTATCTAGTTTGAGTTTGAATTTAGAACTATCTCTTCATTTCCAGTCTAGTAGTTTATGTTTGATAATCTGCTCTTCCTTTTGAATGACCTATTTATTTGTTTAATGGCACTGTCAGAGGCACTAAATATAGCTATGTCCATTACCAGTTGATGGACAGTCTAGCTTTCATTCTTAATTACTTTAATCATGTTAAAGGTTTACATACTATGATACGTCTCACAAGACTTTAAGGGAATGATAAGAAACTTTCTCTGAGGAGATAAAAATAATGACACTGAATCATTTCCTTTGTTGCTCTTGGATTCCCATATAAAGTTATCAACTGAGCAGACCTTGCCTAGTATAACAAGTGTGCCTGCTTAACATTGGTTAATGCTGGTGACATTAGTCACTGTTAATTGCTCAAGAGTTGAGATCAACTAGGAAATCACTGAGCTCATCTGTAAAAAAAAAAAAAAAAATGACTGTAGTCATTAAGAAATAAAAGGCTCTACAGGTACTAAATGACTGCAAATTATTTTGACAGAAATGACAGTATCTCTTTTCATAGTAACATATTCTGATGCAGACTTTGAAAAAGCCAAAAGGCAGGCAGTTCGGGGTTCGTAATTGTTTGCTATACCCTACAATTGGTCATTATTTTTCCATTTGTGAGGGTTTTGTTTTTTCTTTTAATAGAGTCTGTCCTACACCAAATTCTAGATTTGTTTGAGTTTTAACTAGAAATTGTAGTTTGAGGTAAATCCAACTTTTTGGAAATTGATATTATTTGAAAAAGATTTCCCTTCAGAATTTAGCCTCCACTAGCATTCACTTAGTTTTAGCATTCACTTAGATAAAAGCGGTAAAGGAGCCAAATGGCTATTTTTTTGATATAAGTACCTCTTTCAGAAAAACCCTCTTTCTTTGCATCTTGGGGGCTTTGGTTATAGGAACTTGCTTCTGGGAGATCAAGGACTTTGAAGGTAGTTTTTCTGAACTTTAGGCATTAAGCAATTATGCTTCAACTACACTCAGGACACATGACCTTCCAATTTTGTAGTTTGTCAACTGCAGTGAGAAACTCTGCGGAAATCTGTTGAGGTGTCATGACAGACAGGGCCATATGGAAAGTGTTGGAAAAATTCCGCCTTAGACTAAAATTGCCTTGATGGGCAGAGACTCTACCTTCTTCAAATTCTATTCAGCTATGGGCTGTGTATGCTTCACAGTGTTCGAGGGTTTACTGTCCAAGGCACCATCAGTCTCAAAGCAAAATTAAAACGGGACACTCAAAATACTCTGCTTGCCTGTAGAGCCAACTGTATTTTGTTTCCTTTTGTTTATAGGGTCATTTCTTTAATCCCCAGGTATGTAACGTGTGCACAAGTCCATTATATAGGGAAAAAAAAATTGTTACTTGGTTGTTTGTGGTTATACAGATAAAATTGCTTAGTGGATAAGTTGCTTCTTTCTAGTTAGCCATCTGGGTGCCATGTGGACACAGTATTTGAGCGTGGGAGTCAGCAAGACAGCACAGTATACTGGTTAAGGTCCAAACTCTGGAGCAGACTGCTTGAGTTTGAATTCTGGCTCCATGATTTCTTATCATCTCTGGGCCTCAACTTTCCCATCTGAAAAATGAGTATAATTGTACCTAGCTTGTAAGACTGTTAAAAGGATTTAATAAATCAACACTCGCATGTTAAAAAGTGCCTTAGAATAGTACCTGCCACAGAGTAAGCACCATTTAAGTCTGAATTGTAGTTATTATCATTAAGAATCTAAAATTTCATGCCATTAAATATGATTCTCCATAACAAAAAAGTGGATTGCAAAGTTAGCATATTGGGAAATCTCTTTCTCTCCTTGTCATTTCATTCCCTTCCTCTCTCTCTCTCTCCCTACTTCTTTCTTTTTCCCTTTTTCTTTTGTACTCTTCACCTGGTTTTCTGGCTTTATACCCACATTTTGATTCTTGATATTTCCAGTCTTTCCTTATGTTGAGTTTCTAACAGTAGTGCTGTGGGGAGGAAGCAGTTGTGGGGAGGATAGCCGAGCTGTTCAGTCCGTATCCCAAATACAAGAAGGTAGATCCTTCAGCTTTTAGTGGGCTCCCACTCCATAGCTACCCACATGCATTTCAGAGGAAGGAAACATGTTTTCTGTGTGGGGGTGGCATTCATGTTGCAAGGGGATGGATAATGGTGTTATTTTTGTTCCCCACAAATGTGGATGTTTAAAATAGTGCTTTATTCAATGGCGTAAGTGACACATAGACTATGTATAGTGCTGGAATTGGGCCTGGCAGGTGATGAGGCCAGATCTCAACAAAATCAAGAGTCGTGGGTCCCCACTGAGACTGGGATCTGCTCTGAGGACGGCCAGTACAGAACCCCCATCTCGGGCTGCCTGGCAAATTCGCTTGCACAACTACTGAATTGTCTGAAATGGCTGTAGCTCAGAGCCAGTGAACGGAGATTTTGGCTTCCTTTCCATGGGGCATGCCAGCAGGTCACATTTCCTCTCTGAACCTCCCTCCAAGCCGCACTGTACTCATGAAGGGTAAGCGCATTCGTTGTTCTTTGGTGCCTTTGACTCGGTGCCCTGCAGGGCTGGAATTCAGCCAGGGAAACTGAACTGCGGGGCTGCAGCTGAGGCTATATTTACTTGGGGGTTTATTGTCTTGCCACGGTTTTACAAATTTAGGGAACTTTTTTTTTGAGATTTACTGGCTATTATAGGGATTGGAAGCAGTGTCATTTTTGCCTCAGATATGCTCCTTTTCAGTGACTATAAAAGTTTATTCAAAGTTTTAGGTTGCTAGTCTTTGAAAACTGCCCTTTGTTCTACTTTGAGTTGACACAGTAAGGATTCTAGAAGGGATTCTTCCTATTTTTGTAGCAAAGAGATTATGTTTCATAGAGTGTCACTTGGGGGGGGGCGGAGCTGAGATGGAATATTTTATTCCTATGAGAAGTTTTTGGAAACCCTGGTGGCAGTAGTGGTTAAGTGCTATGGCTGCTAACCAAAAGGTCAGCAGTTCGAATCTACCAGGAACTCCTTGGAAACTCTATGGGGCAGTTCTACTCTGTCCTATAGGGTTGCTATGAGTTGGAGTCAACTAGATAGCAATGGGCTTTTTTGGTATGAGAATTTTTATTGTCAGAACTCATCAAATTTGGTTTTCCATGGAGAAAGAAAATAGATTTCTGGGCGAACATAAAGCTACTACCTGTAAAAGGGAAACTTTAAAATATTTCCAGAGTATCCTTGATTTGAGATACAATGCAGAACTTAAATGCTACCTAAGAACAAGGGAAAAGACCCATTTAGTCAGAGAATTGGAAGTGCAAGATGTCAGGGAGTAAGGAGTAATTTCAGACTTCCTAGACATCTCTCCTATAGATTACATAAAGCATGTGGTTGATCTGAATCAAAACCCACATGCCTCCTCCACCCACAACCTTCTTTTTTCATCTCTTTAGAGCCTCCTCTCTCTACCCTCAAGTGTGGTTTTGGTATGACTAGGGAATGGACACTAAAAATATTTCTGGAATGACGTGACCCTCTCTCACCCCACCAGGAAAGGAGCAAGGCTGCACAAGAAACAGCATATGCTTTCCCTTCATTTCTGGGAATCCCAGGGTCGACCTGCAGATGCTGCTCCTTCCGTGGCCAATGGCATTCAGATTCATAGCTGCGGACAGTGCCAGGCAAACAACTGGGCAAGACAGCTCGGCTACCGGACGCTGGCTACAGTCTCGGCCACCGCAGCAGCCCCCCAGCCATATCCCACCTCTGCCACCCTATCCAGGAGCCTTCCCATCTCCCTCAGGCTTGTCCCGGCCCCGCCACAGGGGCTGAAGAACTTGGAGGTGGTGGCAGCGGCAGCTGTGGTGCCTACAGCCTTGGGGCCAGTCCAGGCACGTGGGACCCTGCTTCGGGCAACTCTGTGGCCCCTTCAGGGCCAGAGAAAGACCCAGGACAGCCCCAGCGCTCACCACTGCCTCTTCCTGTCGGTGAAACCTGGGCAGGGGCTCAGAATGCAAGCCGCTACTCCTGAACTGATGTCGCAGGTCAGACTGACGGAGGCGGGGGACCGGGTGAGCGGAGCTCCAGACAACCCAGAGCTAAAGCAGCAGCTGCGGCCACTTCCCGAACTTTCAGCTTCCTCCCAGCGAGAAGCGAAATATGTGGAAATGTGTGCTTCCGCTGGAGTGCAGAGGCAGAGTCCTCGGACCATGAAACTTACCCTGGAGCACCGTCCAGGGGATCAAAGGGCCTCTAGGAGCCCCAAGGAAAATGCCAGTGGAGCCCAAGATGAACCCGGGGACCAAGAGTCCAAAGCTCCAACCCCACAAAAGAATCTTGCTCTGGCCGAACTCTCCAGAGCTCAGCTCTCCAACACTGACGAGACCCGCAACCTCTCATCTTCTCCGTCCTCCTCCTCCCCGGTGGACAGAGCAGAAGAAGGTGGCCTTTCCAAAAGGGATGATACCATTACATCCCCGGAGGCTCTGGCCACCTCCTCTTCGTCCTTAGGCTTTGAGAGTGACAGTGGTGAGAGCGAAGTGAGCTGCCAGCCCAGGGAAGAAGGGGGGGAAAAAGCAGGAGGTGGGGGGGAAGGAGTAGGGGGAAGAAGGGGAGCAGGAGATGAAACAGAGTGCAGGAACATTATTGCCAAGTCCCAAGGCAGCAGGGACCCCCCCAAAAATGAAGAAGCTCACTACATCACCACCCACGAGATCCAGCTGAGTGAGGTGGAGCAAGACATGGATTTTGACGTGGGGCTGGCCTCCCGCTGGGATTTCGAGGACAACAACGTGATCTACTCGTTCGTGGACTATGCTTCCTTTGGTGGCAGTGACGAGACCCCAGGAGATGTCACCACCCCAACTGAAGAGGACGACGACAACAGCTGCTACCTCAGCACTACTCCCAGCACCAACGCCACCCGGACGCCCAGCCCCACCAGCAGTGATCAGGCCCGCCCCAGGCCAGACAGCAGCGGTAGAGACACGAGCAGCACGGAAGTGGGCAGCGGCCCCTTGGACAGTGATCCCACGCCCCCACCCACTGGGTCTGGCACTGCCATCCTGCGTGAGCCCTTGCCGGAGCCCCCGGAGGCAGCTTCAGGGGCAGCAGGCGCTGCGAGCAGCTGTGGGAGTGTAGCAAGCCAGATCCTCCTATCAATCAAACCGACTTCCCGGGCTATAAATGAGCCTAGCAACGTGCGTGCAAAGCAAAACATTATTTACGCTGCCAAGCATGAAGGCGACATGAGCCTCCGCGTCTCTACAGCTGCTGAACACAAGTCAAGTTCACAGAAGCAATTCCCGGCTGCAGCCGTGGCTCAGGACCATGCGAAGAAATTCATTGCTGTCCCTGCTCGCCTGCAAACCAGGTGCGGGGCCATCCGAGCGAAGGAGTTGGTGGACTACTCCAGTGGAGCCTCCAGTGCCGTGAGTGAGCTGGACGATGCTGACAAAGAGGTGCGTAACCTGACTTCCCGGGCCTTCCGGAGCCTTGCTTACCCCTACTTTGAGGCTCTGAACATCAGCTCCCGGGAATCCTCCACCACGCTCTCCGAAGTCGGCTTTGGACGCTGGTCGACTTTTCTGGACTTAAAATGTGGGGGTGTTGGAGCCAGGGTGGAACAGAGTCTGCTCAGGAGCAGTGCAGCCTCAGTGGCTGCAGGTCTGAGGAAGGGCAGTGGGGCCAGAACCACCGCAGACCAGCTCTACATCCAGTCCAAGAAGTCCCAGACCAAGGCCTTAGAGTTTGTGGTCAGCAAAGTGGAGGGGGAAATCAAACATGTGGAGACACCCCTGTGTTTCCAGAAGCCCATCCAGACTGGCTCACGTGTGGTCACCCTTCTCGAGCCTGTGAATTTATGCAGTGAGAGCAAAGCCAGTTCATCTGCTGGACCTTGCAGAGGCACCAAAGGTTCCAGCAAGGGCCAGGGGTCGGTGTACATGGATGATGGCTCTGAGACCTCTGAAAGCAGAAAGTCTGTCTCCCGGAATGAGGGCTCCCAGAAGAAGTCCAAGTTTGCTTCCAGCCTACTCAAAAATGTCATCTCCAAGAAGATGCAGCGGGAACACGAGTTCAAAATGGAGAGGGGGGAAGTGAGAGACACATCCCACAAGAGCCTTCCCAGCAGCTCTAGGGAGGCAGAGGGCCCTCCCGAGAAGCCACGGGAGACAGGCCTACAGAGGCAGAGTTCCCGCCACTCAGAGGCGGGCTCCGAGTACACAGTGGTCAGCGTGTCTGATGCAGCTGGGGAGGGGTCCGTGGTGGAGACCAAATCCCCCATTTTCAAAGCCAGTGCTCCCCGGGAGAGCAGTGTAGGCCCTGGCAGGAATTTTGCAGAGGGAAACACAGAAGTGTGTGAAATTAAAAAGAGCGCCTCAGAGACTGTCAAGGGTATCTTCCTCCGAAGTCAGAATAGCGCATTCCGATCATGGAAGGAGAAAGAGGCGGACAAACGAGAAGAGAAAGCCCCCATTGGCAAGCTGAAGTTGCCCAAGGGGGGTGACTGGAGGGCTGACCTCGGGGAGATCTCTGCCAGCAAGTCCACCATCATGTCTCGCCTCTTTGTCCCCAACATTCAGCAGACGCCCAGGGACAAGCAGCAGGGGAAGCAGGCCACCAAGTACCCTGCTGCCCAGGCCACCTCCACAGCAGTAATTAGGCCCAAGGCCCCTGAAATCAAGATCCGACTGGGGAGTGTGCAGCAGCCAAGCTCAGACTTCAACATTGCCAAGCTGCTCACGCCCAAGCTGGCCAGCAGCAGCACCTCCAACCTCTTTAAGACCATTGAGGACAACAGCAGGGTGCAGCACAAACTCTTCCGTGGGGACAACCTGGAAAAAGTGCCTCAGTTCCAGGTGAGAGATGTTAGAGACAAGTCCAAGGCTCAAGGCCCCCTCCACCAGGTGAGAGATGTCAGGAAACTAATCAAAGGGTCAGGGGACAGCAGTGACAAGGGCAGTGTTACCCCAGAACAGGGGCTGACTGGGCCAAAACCCAGACACCTGGCCGCTGCAGCTGGTGGGTCCAGATCTCTGTCCCCGATGGTGATTACATGCCAGGCTGTAGTGAACCAGAGGGAAGGCAGCATGGATGGAGAGCAAAGGGAGAGCGTGAGCAAAGGTGGCAGCAGCAGGGTCCTGAACTCCTCTTCCCCAGAAGGGACAGTCTTGGTTCATAGGGCATCTGGCAGACTGCCTGTGGCCACCATTGCACCGAACAAGTCAGAGCAGGGCTCCTACCTGCCTGTGCTCAAGATTGTCTCCAAGGCTTCTGCCCAGAAGACCCCAGAGAAGCCCAAAGAAGAGGAGGTCAGGGAGGAAGGGAAAGCCCCAAAGCCAGCCCGAAACGCCCTGGAGAAGCTGACCGCTGCCGTGAGGTCCATGGAGGAGCTGTATAGCTTCAACAGGAATGAGTGGAAGCGCAAAAGCGATCCTTTGCCCTTGATGACTGATAGCCATGTCCTGTCACTCATTGCCAGTGAGGAAAGGGAAGGGACAGGGGGTGCTGAGGGAGACACCGACAAGCTGGCCAAACGGCTGGGGGAGGTGGAAGAGCGGGGTGCAGGAAGCAAAAGCGGTGTGGTCCTGCGTGGGGCCCCCATAGAACGTCTGCAGCGGAGAAACTCCAACCCAAGTGCAGAGAGTGTATCTGCCCGAGCAGCTGCCTTTGAGAACCTCGCCAGAGAGAGGCCACGTTCCCTCTATATTCCCCCAGTCCACAAGGATGTGGAGAGAACACCACCCCTGCAGCCCCTCCCACCACTCCCCAGCAACCGGAACGTCTTCACAGTAAGTGCCAGCAGCACCCAGAAAACTGGGGGTGTCGCCGGCAAATTCCCACAAGGGCCTTCTCCGGAAAGTCCTTCAGCAGCAAAGGGCATCAAATCACAGGGACTCCGGTCCCTCAGGATCTCTCCAGCCACCAGGGCACCTCCTGATGAGTCAGCCAGCAGGAAAAGTGGCAGTAATTTGGAGAAGGGCAATAGTGACTGTGAGAATTACCTGACTATCCCTCTTAAGGGAAGCCCTGTGGTGGGGGAGCTTCCTGGCAGGCCTAGGGCTGGCAGGGAGGGGCCTCCAGCTTCCTCGGCTACCACTCTCTGCAGCTTGCCCCCACTGAGCGCACGCAGTCAGGTCCCTAGTAGCCCCAAAGGCTCCCAGGTCAGTGGAACCAGCCGGCCAGCTTGGCGTAGCAAACCTGACACCCCTCGGGAGACAGTAGCTGCCCCCACAGGGCCACAGAGCCCTGAGCATCCCCCTACCGCCATTTACCACCAGCAGACACTGCCCTTTGCCCTGCAGGGTACCCAGCCCCAGGTCATTTGCTTCTCCCCTCCTGGCATGCCTGCCCCAGCACCTGCAGGTCCAGCTCCAGTCCCCACAGACCCCTTCCAGCAGCCACAGCCTCAGCAGACCCAGCGCAAGATGCTCCTGGACGTGACAACCGGTCAGTACTATCTCGTGGACACACCAGTACAGCCCATGACCCGGAGACTGTTTGACCCTGAGACGGGGCAGTATGTGGATGTGCCCATAACCTCCCAGCAGCAGGCCATGGCTCCCATGACCCTCCCCATGCCCCCCTTGGCCTTAAGTCCCGGTGCCTATGGACCCACCTACATGATCTACCCTGGGTTTCTGCCCACGGTGCTGCCCACCAGTGCCCTGCAGCCTACCCCAATTGCTCACACTCCAGGGGGCAGTGAGCTCTCTCCCATCACAGCAGAACCCCCCGGCAAAGAGGCAGCTGTGACTTTAACGGAGGCCCCATACTTCATGGCCTCTGGTCAGTCTCCTGCCTCCTCTTCCTCTTTGGCTCCAGCAGCCACATCCCAGCTTGTGGGGGCCAAGGGCTTCGCCCAGCTGCATGGCAAACCTATCATCAGCATCACTTCACAGCCACTGGGGCCTCGGATCATTGCCCCGCCTTCCTTTGATGGCACTACCATGAGTTTTGTGGTGGAACATAGATGACTCGCAATCACCAGAGAGCAAAATGGAGCAGCTGCTGGTGAGTGGCTTTTACTTTGATAAAGTTTAAGGGATTAAGAGCAATCCTGTTGCTTCATGTTTGAAGTGGGGGATTTACAGCAAGGGTGGCTGGTCTCTAGAAATGGGCATTTTGGAAAACTAGAACAAAAACCCATTCAAATGATTAAGAAGCTAATTTTCTTAACAAGTTTCCTTCTCTTCCCACCCCTCAGTCCTCACAGCCAATCTTTCCCCTTTGACCTTTGCAAATTGCCTGAGTATTTTTTCCACCAGAGTATTTTTCCTAGGCAGTCAGTTTCACCTTTGGCGATAGGTTGGTGAGGAAAAAATGAAAAGCCGGTCTGGATTTTGTGGAGCCTCACTCCTTGTTCCAGGCCAGACCAGCGACAGGAGGCATTGAACATCCTAATAGATCATCGGAAACATGGCTAATCTGTTTGCTCCTCAGAAGTAAGGGAAGTCAAAGATAAACATTTTCTTGCTAAGGAGGTTTTCTAAAATCTGCAGAAATGCTTCTCTCTCTCCACCACCTCTCCTTCCTCTTGAAATGTCTTGTACAAAGAGACTGTATATTTTAAGCTCTCGTTTTTCAGTTTTCAGATGATCAGAATACTTTTTATTAGGGTGAGTCCAAGGTCTTTAATGTATTGTGTACACATACACACACACACACACACACACACACACAGCCTGACCTCTACTCCAAGGGTAGATACCTGAGCTGTAGCTGCTCCTTAGATGAGACGGCTATGTCTGACCCAGTCTGTTCACACTGAACCATTGCAGTCTGCTGCTAATCCCCTCTAAGAACTCATTTTCATATTTTCTCTCTTCCTTTTAGAAAGAATCAGCTTCTATTCTTGCCCTTCTCTAAAGGAAACCAGATAAAGTGGATTTCTGAGTTAGTCTATATTCACAGACAGGAACCTCTGCTATAAATATAGTCCATAGAACTTGATAGGAAAAGTGAGTTTGGCTTGTCTGAACCAGGACACATGAGGTCAACTGCACAGGACAAGGGGGAAGGTGGCACAAAGGTGTCAGTGCTGTGGGGACAAATCTGCTCCTCACACTCCTGATCTCTTCAGACTAGGAAAGGTTGAGATCACAAACACTTCTAGGGCCTTTTCCCTCCTTGTAAAATCATAATGAGCCAGGAAAGGAAACAGGGAGAAGAGAAACCCTTTCTATGCTTATATGAAAGAAAGAAGCTGTTTCTCTTGCCTATGAATTCCCTGAAAAGCAATAGACGAACTTTTTCTTTGTACAGCCCAGAGCCTTAAATTAGGAATTAGGATGATTGGATTAGAGTCACAGCTTCTTCTTACCAGCTGTGTGATCTCTAGTGACAAACTCTCTAGCAGCACTCATTGTGTCACCTCTAGTGGGGACAATCATATCTACCCTTCAAAGTTTATCTGAATGTCACATAATGTAATATATGTAAAAATATACTGCAAAAGATAAATATATTTTTTCAAATGTAAGGAATTGTTACTGGGTATTACATTTGTTGGACTGCAAGACAATGTTAGACCACTGTTCAAAAACCCTTCAATTCTTCTCTCAGAATTCAGATGAAAGCACAAACTTCATTTCACTCGCACTCTAGAAATGGGTTATTTCAACTCTTCCTCTCCGTAGTGCAACAGGCTCTGTGATGACGACGATGATAAAAGAGACAGAAAGAGAGCATGAATTAAGGATAAATAATACATCTTTTGTTTGGGGCAGAAAAATACAGAAAAAATTCAATGTGCGCATAAAGGAGACTCAGAGAATTCGTTTTTAGGGGGAAAATAGTAGTCTACAGGCAAAAGAGTTTTAATCTTCTTGACAGGTGGTATGCTTACCTAAAGCTATTTGGCACCAGCTAATCCTGTGGGGCCTCTGTGTAAGCTGGGGAAGGTGCAGAAGCAAGGTGAAGGGAGGACAGGGAGGAACCGGACACAGACTCCCTTAGTGTCCTCTTAGCAGCTGCCTTTGGCCTTTCTCTGGGCTGCTGAGTCTGGAGAGATTAGGCTTGGAGTAGTTTCCACCAGACACAAACATAAATCTGAGCTTTTAGCATTCAAATCTGCCTAGTTTTTTAAATAATTTTTCCCTTTTGAAGGCACAACCTTTATTTTAGTAAACAACCTTAAATGTGGATGGAAAGGGAAAAACTGGTTTCTGAATTTCAGGAGACTGGTCAGAAACTAAAGACTGTTTGTATGTAGGCAAAATTCTAGCTATCCAAACTCAGATAACTAATGAAAATCTTTTAAAACTCACTTTCCTAAAAACTCTATGCCACTTTCCAAAGAAAACCCAACATTCATAAAAAAGAAGTGTGTCGTTCTTTTCCTGGTGTGAAAATCTTTCTTCAACGCTGTTCAGATACATCGGAAAATTAAATTGTACACGCTCGTTAATCAATTGATGCTTCTGAGGACAGTCAATGTGAAAAGTCTTGGAAGATGGCTTCAGTTCAACAGTTCCTTGAAAACCAGACTTAACCCAGAGAATTCCCATGAGGTGGGGTAGGGTTTTATGTGCCACTTCAACTGAGAAGTCATATAAATAAATGATTCGGTCTAATCACATTTATTGGAGGAGAAAAGTGGAACTAAGAAAGAAACGGTTTTCCTGAGGGCCCACACCATGCTCCCTGTGGGCTACTTTTTATGCTTCTTAGTGGGATGCGTGGAGCAAAGGAAGGCTGGCTGGGAAGGCAGAATGGGCTCTAAACTGGCTGCCAGGTCACCTGGGATCTACTCCCTGGTTACAACTGGCTATTAACTATCAATATTTCAATTTACCTCTATGAACACTCACAAAATGAATGTTTGAACTGAATTTGAACCCGTTCATTCAACAAATATGAATTGCACACCTACACTGCGCTAGACACCGTGGACTCTGTAGTGGAACAATAAACCCAAATATGACCCGGCACGGTCCCACAAGCCAGGAGCCCACATTCTCGTAGGAGGAACAGAAAACTGAAAAACTAGCACTCAAGCCCTGTCATAACCTTTAAGATCCCTTCCATCATCTATTTTTAGCATACGGGGAGTTTTGCTTCCCCCCTCCGGTATATCCTTGTGTGTAAACAGCTACTGTGATCTCTTTCTGATCATTCTCTTATGAATTTTCATTTATTTTTTGCATTTATAGGTGATTCCAGCTTCTCTCTTCCTGTGTTCAGTATTCCAGTACTTTACGCATTTTGCTACATTACAACCCATCTAAAAAGATACTAGTGTCATTTTATTATTATTTAATAATGACATAGCATATCTCTATAAATGCAAAAGGCTGTTCATAGTCAGATGCCTAGTGACCCTTGGCCAGACAGCCACAACAGTAACCCATTTGCAACAAATTGGTGTGCTAGCCACCCAAGTTGCCAAATATCATTACTTTCCCCTTTTGTGAGATCCTACTCTGTTTAATTCATTAGGCCCCTTTTGTTTGCCTGTTTTTGTTTTGAAAGTCATTTCTCTACAAGATTATTGATGTCTTAAAAAAAATAAGTTATTTTAGTTTTGTTATTGTTGTTGAGAATATGCTCTGCAGGACATACACCAATCCAACAATTTCTATATGTACATTTCAGCGATATTGATTACATTCTTCAAGTTGTTCTAACCAATCTTACCCTCCTTTTCCAACTTGTTCCTCCTTCATTAACAAAAACTCACCACCCACTAAGTTTACTATCTAATCTTTCATGTTGCTGTTGTCCATTTGATCCATATAAGTAGATATTAAAAGAGCACAATGATCAAGGCAGACGTTCTTTACTAGTTAAGCTAAACTATTGTTTGGTTTTAAGAAGACTTCAGGGAATATTTTTGGTTTAAGGTTTAAGATTATCTCGGGGCAATAGTTTCAGGTGTTGGTCCAAACTTTATGGCTCCAGGATGTCTGAAGTCCATGAGAGTTTGAAATTCTGTTCTGTATTTCCCCCCATTTGATCGGAATTCTTCTATAGAATCTTTGATCAAAATGTTCAGTAATGGTAGCCGGGCATCATCCAATTCTTCTGCTCTCATGGCAAAGGAGGCAGTTGTGTACGGAGGCAATTAGGCTCACATTCCATTTCCTCTTCCTATTCCTCACCATTGGTGCCTTTTTAATGAGATTACTTTTGTTTTCGTTTTCTGTCATTCTAGGCGTGTGGCTTTATCTTTCCTTCCCTAACACAATTACTCTTGCTTTCTTCTTCCCATTTAGATGGCATATTTTTGTCCTAAAAGTTTGAGACTTGACACTAAATTCCACATACAGGTGTATAAAGAAAAAAATCAGTATGTAACAAACGAAAACAATAACCTTTAATTAGCATAGTATCTGCTACATAGCTGATACCAGCCTAGTAAGAGAACTGCCATTATTTTGTTCCATTTGTATGTGCACCCCCCTTTTTTTCTATAAGACCTTATACATTTGATTCTCAAATTTCTGAGTGTGCTTCATGTCGCTTCTACATCCGTGCTCTTTCTTTTCTCCTCACACCCCCATAGTTATTTCTAGCCCTGAACAGAGCCCCATACATCATCAACTCAAATGGAAAGAGAAAGGAGGCTGGATTCAGGGAAAGCTATTTTCACCTAAGAACCATAGCATGTTCTTGGGGGCCCTAGAGGGACCATAAGATCATTACACTCAGTCCCTCTTATTTAAATGGAGGAAACTGGGGCTCAGAGAGGCTAAATGACCATTCTTACATCACAGTGTCCCTTTGGAGCAGAATTGGAACTCAAAATCTGAGTTGTCCCATACCAGGGTCTTCTTTAAGTTTGTTTTTCTCCCCCTCTTTGGAGGTTCTACTTCTCTATGTCTCTCCATTAAGTCTACTTCTCCCTTTTTCTTCTTGCCATTTATTTGAGAATTTATTTTCTCTTTTTTTTTGGTGGTGGGGGAGGGGGCTTGTTTGTTTGCTTTTTTAGTGCAAATGGTTAATGTCCTCTGCCACTAATTGAAAGGTTGGAGATCCAAGAACACCCAGAGACATGTCAGAAGAAACGCCTGGCTCTACTTCAAAAAACAGCTATTGAAAGCCCTATGGAGCTTAGTTCTATTCTCACACACGGAGTCATCATGAATCAGAATACACTCCAAGGCAACCGGTTTGGTTGATTCCTTATTGTGTTTTCTCATTTCCCATTCACTTCAAGTTCATTTAGTTCAGTGCTCCCCTTATTTCTTCCCTTCTCCTCACCTTAGTTTTTTAGTTTGTTTTTATCACAGACTGAACAGCTTAAAAGGCAGGACTGGGAGGGTCCTGTCAGTTTCCCTACCTACAAGTTCTTTGAGCTTCATGCAGCCCTGGCAAGTCAGGGGACAGACAGGATCTGACTGCCCCTCCATGGCCCTGACTGGGGTAACTAGGTGGGGTAACTAAGCTGCGGGCTCTAACATTTCATTTCCATTACATAAGTACATCCCTAAAGCAATTATTTTATTTCTATTTTTTTCCTTGTTTGGTTGTGGTTTTTTCTTCCAATTACTGTAAATAATAATATATAGTATACTAAAAAAAAACATAAACCTAACTAGTTGCTGTCAAGTTGATGCCAACTCATGGGAACCCCACATGTGTCAGAGTAGAGGGTTTGGAAATAGATTGCCAGGCCTGTTTTCCAAGGTACTTCTGGGTGAACTCGAACCACCAATCTTTCAGTTAGCAACTGAGTGTTAACTGTGGCACCATCTATAGACGTTATATATAGTATAGCTATTTTATTTTATTATCTTTTTAATGTCTATTTTTGCCTTTCCTTTCTTGGCTGGTAGCTTTCCTCTAACTTACAAAATATTGTGCCTTTCTCCACAGTCTCATTGCCTTTACATTTTCTTCCCTACCCGGTCTAAAAGTAATTTAAAAATGAAAAAAGTAATACCTAACCTGTATTAATCACTTATCACATGCCAAAGCTTAACATCATGACATTTTGATTCTTAAAACAAAGAGGTACTTATTTTGATCCCTATTTGACAAAAATAACTTTTCGTATATCAACAGCTACTGAATAAGAGAGCAGGGACTGAATCCAGGCCCTCAAGTTCCATAACCCATGCTCTTAACCCCGATCCCCTTGTCCTGCTATTTCTTTTACTCTCTGCCCTCTGGTCTCAGTTCCTTGTTGTGAACTGGCCCTCTCCCCTCATCTGTCCTTTTTTGTGTCAGGCTTTCTTTGCTACCTAACTCCTCCAAACTTTTTCAGCAGTTGCCTTTTGCCTCTTGGCTACATTCAGCCTGGAGAAGAATTAATTTTATGATCCATTAATGTCCTTGTCGGGGGGAGAGAGCACAGCTGGGATTTGACTGCCTGCCCTGCTAATTTTCCTAACTTCTATTTTATTCAAAGGGAAATATAAATCTGATTCAAGAAGAAAAAAGCCTAGCCATTTTACTGCTCTAAGTGTGTGTGTGTGTGTGTGTGTGTGTGTGTGTGTGTGTGATTGATTGTGGAATGGTGGGAAGGGCAGGAGAAGGGACTAAGACAAAAAATTGGTCTTGAATCTGGCAATATCCAGTATATATTAAACTTCAATTTATGCTTTTTGTTTTTTTTAATTAAAAAAATTAGCTGTCTTTGGTCATTAGAACATGTTATGCCCCAAAGGGAAATCTGAGCCAGTTTCAGAGCTTTTAGGACTATGGCTGCCAGTGGTAGAGGTAATTCTGTGTGTATATGGAAAGGGGCAGGATGTGGGATGTCTTATTTGCAGGACAGTAGGAAGACAAGGTGAGAGTGGGATCCCTTAGATGCCAAAAGTTAATACATTTTAGGTGAAAGAGAACTACGTGTAACTACATGTCCTTTGAAATCTAGCAGACCTAGGCTCAAATCCTAATACTGCTACTACTCTAGGCAAGTTACTTGCCCTCTCTGAGCTTCAGTTTCCTCAACTGTAAAATGCGGATAACTTGCAAGACAGTTGTGAAGACTGAATTGTAAAACCATTACAAAGGACACAGCATAGTACATGGTATGTAGTAAATGTTCCATCTCCCCTGAAGGCTACCAATACCAGTCATCATGGAGCTGAGTCAGTTCCAACCCATGGAGACCCCATGAGTGTCAGAGAAGAACTGTGCTCCATAGGGTTTTCAATGGCTGATTTTTCATGAGTAGGTCACCAGACCTTTCTTTTGAGGTGTCTCTGGGTAGATTCGAACCTCCTATCTTTCAGTTAGCAGCCTAGTATGTTAACCATTTGCACTACCCAGGGACTAACCCCACCTTGGAGATTAGAATCTCATAAATGCCTAAGAACCCACTCATCTCAGAGGTCCTCTTCAGAGCAGATCTCCTAGGACAGCACCAAGGGGCCTGCACCCAGGGTTGTTCCATATGTCCCCAAACTAGAGGCAATGCTCACACTTCTGCTGTCCCCTTTGAGCTGGCTGATCTCTAAGGGCAGGCCAGTGGGCTTTGTGCCAGGGTATTCTAGTATACTCCAAGGGCTTCCAGAATGTTATACAACCCCGGACATAGTTTGCCAGCTACATGTGGTGATTTTCCCCTCTGTCTGGGCAAGGCCTGTGTAGAGCAAGGGAAAATCTGACCCTGTATCCCTGCTGAACTTTGTCATGTGTTTTGGTCCTGTAATCATGGGAAGTCATCCAGGCCAAACTCCCACATGATGTAGTCAACTCTTTCATCTTTACTGACTTTTTCATGATCCACTACACTAAATAAAATGTCTGTGGGGCCTCTGATAGGTTATACCAGCAATTTTAATATTTTATCCTTAATAGGAAATGGAACATCTTAATTACTTTTGAGATTTCAAACAAAATTTCTCTGAAGTGTAAGCAAAAGCAATATCTGAAGATCACTGTGAAAAAGGTGGTATCTCAACTATAAGCACCTAAAAAATGATTCCAGAAGATTGTATAAACAGGATTGCATAAACAGATTCTCCATTTCTCAGACTGCTTCCACCTGCTATATCCCCCTTGCCCTTTTCTCTCTCTTTGTCACTGTCGTTCTCGTTTTTACTCTCACTTTCTCTCTGTCTTGACTCTGCGTCTTCTCACTCTGCTTAGGGGGTCTTTACAAACGTTGTCTTGTAATGGGACTTAGCCTAGGTTGTTGTCAAATTTTTGCATCCACATTGGAGTTATTCTTCTCAGTCTCCTATTTTCTTCTGCTCCCCTATAATTAGCATATTTTCTTCACCTCTATGTGTACTAATGTAAAAAAAAAAAGGCAAAAATCTAAAATGTATTATGTCAAAGTCTTTAATATGCAGTACTTAAATGCAAAGCAAAACCTAATTAACCCCACACAGAGCAAGGAAAGAGTTCCTCCAAAAGTCCTTTTCATCTTGAAGGTCATTCTTCAATATGAATTATAAAAGAATAAAATAAACAAACATGAAATATATATATATATTCTTACAGACTTCTTTTTCTTAAACACATATTTAGACAGGTCAGTTTCTATATGGCAGGATTAAAATATCCCTTGTCTCAGGACTCTGATAACAAACATATAATTGGTTAAAAACTAGAGAGTTGTTATTTGATATGTCTTAGACATTGTTTTTTTACATGATAGTCTTCTTAATCCTTACCAAATATTACGTGTAAGCCTTTTTATTTCTGTCTTCATAATATTATTTTCAAATATCAACTCTAAAATGTTTTTAAAAAACTATTCTTTAGGCAAAGTTCTAGTAATTACACCAGATAGTATGTTACGCTAGTAATTATACTAGATAATAATTATGCTACCACTTTACATAGAGACCAACAGGAAAAAAGGGCTAATTTTCAGTAAGCTTTTGAACATGTGTCGATGTTTGTCTTAGATTGGATTTAAGTGGTTTAGAGCTAGCCTGCTAACCAAAAAGTGGGCAGTTCGAATCTACCAGGCACTCCTTGGAAACCCTGTGGGGCAGTTCTACTCTGTCCTGTAGGATTGCTATGAGTCAGAATTGACTCAACAGTAACATGTCTTTTTTTTTTTTTTTTGACTTATGCACTCTAATCGCTGTATCTCATTTTACACAAAACTTCAATATGTGAAATTACAGATCATTTTAGTGGTCATTTGCTTTACAAGAATTTTCAGATTAGAGTTTACTCATTTTTAATTACTAACTTATGGTAAATTCTAAATGTTTTACTTTAACTTAAATATCATTTCTACATGCTAATTTTAGGAACAGATCTATTACACAGTTTTGTCTCTGCTATGAATGATTTCAGTGAAACTAAGCATTTAACTAAGGAGCCCTGGTGGTACAGTGGTTAAAACAGCTTAGCTGCTAACTGAAAGATTGGTGGTTCAAACCCACCAGCTACTCTGTGGGAGAAAAGTGTGGCAGCCTGCTTCAGAAAAGATTACAGGCTTGGAAACCCTGTGGGGCACTTCTACTCTGTCCTATAGGGCTGCTATGAGTCACAATTAACTTAGTGGCAATGGGCTTTGGATTAAGCATTTAACTTTAAAGTAATTTTTGAGTAGTTGATTACATTTAATTCTGTTTTCAAAGAAATGTTCCAATTCGAGAACTTTCTTTAAGTCAGCACAATACCCAAATGTTCAGAAACTCGTTTGTTAACTAAACACATTTAAAATGTGAACTCATTATTATTAACAGTGAAATTAGCCAAATAGTTAAATATATTTTAACAATTTTCTTAATTCTTTAAAGATGAGATTTGCTTTTAGAACTAACAATCTTCTCTTTGACTATGTTCTTTCATAGGAGCAAGACAGAAAGATGGACTACTCTTCTTTAATCTAAAAGTTGCATTGTAACAACTTTAAAAATTCACCTGAAAAACTTCCTCTACATTTGTTACTTTTAGTTTGTGCTTCTTATAAACCAAGTGTGTGAGTTTCTAATATTTTCCTGAACAACCATATTAGGGCAGTTTGTGTTATTTTATTTTTACAAAGCTAATTGAATGGTTGCATTTTTCCCCTTGTAAAACTGCTTTTTATGCTTTAATACAGGATGTAAGCTATCTTTTTGCCTCTTTCCCTCCTGCACTTGTGACTAGGCAAAAGTCCCTTAAGCGTTCACATAGTTCAATCAAAACATACAACAGAATGAGATTGGTTCTGCTCTACTATTGTAAACCAAGTCAGCAAAAGGATAATTTGGATCACAACTCTTCTTATTGTTTCTTGAAGTATATCAGGACTAGTTGGCAGGGCTGTAGCACATATTTGGATTTTAAACATGATGAGCTTGCACTTTGAAATATATACCAGCCAAACCTAGTCATTCTGTTGGTTATGTTCTTCATGTTCTTTTATTGGGTTTGGCCTGATTTCGAATGTGATTGTGAAGAAGAGTGGTTTTGTCTTTTGTGCTTCGTTTTAATTTTCTCACTTGTTCAATGTCAAGACAGTGTTTGTTGCCTTAAAACAGAATGGCTCAAAATACTGGAAATCCAGTGGTTGCATTTAAATTTAATTTCTTAGTCTCAAAAAGGTACAAAATACCTATTCCCCTTTAAGCATCCAATCTTTGTTACAACTGTAGAGCATTTTTTTTCTTCCATAATTCGCTCCATAGCTGCATACTTTTATCTTTCAGATTGTTTGGAATCTCAGTAGTGAACTGTTTGAGGCAGGAGAGTGGAAGGTAAACATATTTCAGTGGCTCTGAATCACTCTAGCCCCACCGGTACCCATAGCAGTAGCCTGGAGTTACAAGCACTTGTTCCTCAAGAAGCAGGTCTTAATAGATGTAGAGAATCCAATTCATGGAGCTTTTCATTGACATTCAATTCTGCCTCACTTGTAACCCAATTCTGAAGGTTGTTTCGGTGAGTGTCCACAGTGGGTCTTGGAGAGTTGATTTAATGGGTAGATATTTAGTTTGTCATAATAAGTGCGTTAGTACATTTTCCACAAATGCTACATTGATATGTTTCTTAATTACTCTGTTAAATTAATAACTTGAAGGTTCTCCCAGGCTCTCTTTAAGGAATCCCCTTTTATTTACTTGTTCAAACAGAAAGCATTCTGGTGATTTTAAAAAGGGCATATCTTGATTTTAATGATAGCAGTATTTGGTTTCTGCTTAAAATTGCTTCTTGAAGCCATAGAATTACATGTAGTTCATGACAGAAGGTATGAGTATAAAACAATGAGGTTTATTTTTGTAAGATTTATGTACTCTCATTACTTTGAAGTTATGCTTCCCATTCAGTTAGACTCTTTACAAATAACTCAATTTCACTTTCGAGGCCTTCCTTAAAGGTTTCATACTCTAGAAAGAAGTTCTGTTGAGTAAAGGGAAAGGATTGAGGCAGGAATACAGCTCTGATCACAGTTCAGTCATTGGGCTGATGAACCATGAAATGCAATTATAGTCTGTATGAAACATGTGTGGAAAAGATTTCCTTGTGCTATATTGGAGAAGGAAAGAGTTGTACCTTTGTCATAGAGGTCTTCTTAGCCAGATTCATCAACTGATCTACCCCAGGAGTTACTTAATTTTTCACAACTGGGAAATTTCTCTCATGGCTGTAGTGCTTTCTCTACTCATATAACTGGACATAAGGCCACTTAATATTGAAACAAGAAAGTAGAATCCATTTCAAGGATCTCAAACCTGTAATACTCAAGTGCACCATGATATCTCAAGTACTCGAACTTGTCTGGTTAAATTTATGTAGGATTTGGAATGGACAGCACCAGAACTTATGAGACTGGTGTAAAACAACGTGTGACTTTTAGGAAAGCCTAGTGGTCATTTTACTTGGATTTCATTTTACTTGGATCCACATTCAACACCCATGGAAACAGTAGTCGAGAAATCAAATGATGTATTGCGTTGGTCAAATCTGCTGCAAGAGGCTTCTTTAAAGTGTTAAGAAGCAAAGATGTTACTTTAAGGACTAAGGTGTGCCTGACCCAAGTATTTTCAATTGCCTCGTATGCATGCAAAAGCTGAACAATGACTAAGGAAGACCAAAGAAGAATTGATGCTATGGAATTATGGTGTGAATGAAGAATATTGAACATACCATGGGCTGCCAGAAGAGCGAACAAATCTGTCTTGGAAGAAGTACAGCCAAAATGCTCCATAGAAGCAGGGAATGGCGAGACTTCGTCTCACCTACTTTCGGCATGTTATCAGGAGGGATCAGTGTCTGGAGAAGGACATCATGCTTGATAAAGTAGAAGGTCAGAGAAAGAAAGGAAGACCCTCAACAAGATGGATTGACATAGTGGCTACAAGGATGGGCTCAAGTACGACAATGACTGTGAGGATGGCACAGGACTGCACAGACTTTTGTTCTGTTGTACATGGGGTCACTATGACTTGGAACTGACTTGATGGCACCTAACAACCTAACAACAAGTTGTCAACTGCTTACCAACTCTTCAAAAACACAAACACCTCCTTTTGTAGAAAATTTGGTAGAGTTCTTATCTACCAAGACCCAGGTGGCCCCATAAGCTATTCATCAGTATTTATAACAGCAGATCTGAGGCTTAAATTCTCACAGTGAGGTCAGATAGGACAGAAACTGGGAAAAAGGGAGAACTTTCCATCTCAGAGAAGCCATATCCTCTGAGAAGCAGCCAAGGATGTAGTGAATGTCCAAGTGGTTAAAAACATAACTTAAAAGTAATGATCTATGAAAACCACATCATCTATTGATAATTTTATGGTTCTGTATTTCATCAAATCATACAAAGCTGCTAGGCCATTTACTACCTCAAGTGTTAGGGAGAACATTTTCATAGGAATGAGGTAAATCTAAATCTTTGTTTTTGTTGTTTTGTCATTTTTGAGGATGCACTTATATCTGAATGCAGTGGTTATGCCCTTCCTTCTTCAACCAAAGTTAAGTGGAATAAAAGAGTCTATGAAACCTTCTGACCCATTAAATTATTACTCTAACAATGTCTCTTTAGCTACTGAACTTCCCCCTTACGTTTTACGTGCATAAGTGAAGCATGGTGCCTTGAGCTAGAATCTAATCAGAATTGCAGAGTCTGGCTTTTGCCATTTCCTCTCAGGCTTATACCCGTGGCTCACTTTACCAGAGCAACCACACAGCATTGTGGGTAGAAACCTTGACCCATTTCCTTTTTTCTCTGTTGATAAAATGGTCAACTTGAAATACGCCCCCACTTGAATTGTTTCCGGAAAACCGAACATATTTGTAACCAACATGAATTTTTAATTCACCAGAATATATTTTTTAAAAACACTCACTGACATTGCCCTCGGGATTAAATGAGGCCCCCGATATACAGATGACTGAGTGAATAGGCTGTCTGTATTTCTGTTTGTCACTGAGTAAATAAGCTAAAAAGAATGACACTTTGACATCTTTATGATAAATCTCAAATGTTAACATACTTTTCAAATGCATCCTTATCTCAGTAGTAAATGTCTAGTGATATAAACTTCCTTTTTTTCTTAATTTCTGATTTGATTTTATCATTCTTGCCTCTGAAAGAGATTTAATGCATTTTAATTGTTTTCATACTTCATAGAAACGAAAGTCTGTGTTTGCTACAAACTGAATGCTCGTGCTACCTGAAATAAAATTTTGGACTGCAGGACAGTATTAATTCCTAAATAGATTGACTATAATCTCATCATAAGTATGTATATATGCATGGGAAAACACATATAATAATAGTCTCTGTGTTTAAAAACTATCATGGTATACATTTTCCTATGTGGTGCTTGAGGAGTTTCATTCTATAGTTTACAAGGTGTAGGTTTGCACCCCCCAAATTCTCAGGGTATACTATTTTACCCAAATACTTGAAAGAAAAAGGTGCCCTGTATTTTATCAGTACTGTTGAGGGGAGAATTTTTTGTGTAAGTTTGTTGTTTTAGAAAACTGCTTATAAAAATCAAGTTCCTAAAATGTTAGGCTTTTATATAATTTCTAGGGTGATATATACATACATGTGGTATATATTTTCAATAGATTGCTTATATATTCTTAACTAACTTCTGGGTCCTAAGCAGACTTCACATGTGCAAAACATCATTAGTAAAGCATGTAGCATTTCTTAAATGGTGCCTTGGGTTTGAATTTAGTCAGAATTTCAGAGTCTCATCTTTAGGGGGAAAAAATGTCCATCTATGACACATGTGATTACAAGGTGCAGGTGAGGATTCTGAAAACTGAACTTGTTTGTGCAGTGCCCCATGTTTCAGAACAAAACTAAACATTCATATTAGCGTTTGTAAGCTGTTAACATTTAGTGTTTCATGTTGCAACTACACCACGTCATTGGATTCCTATTTAATTCAGAATGGTGCAGAATTTAAAACACGCACACACAGATCTAATTTTATTTATTTTTTTCTTTTTTGAAGTTGCATAATTGCTTTCACAAGCTAGTATTAATGGCAAAAAGCCTTTCCCAGCGCTCCCTGAAAATACTACCATTCTTGGATCTATTTCCTAGCAGGTGGTCCTTTCTTTTCCTCCCCACTCTGAAGATGTGGGTTTCTATATTTACTTATAATTCATACTTTGTACAGTGAAGACAGTGGTGGTGAAAACAATGTAAAGACTGTGCAAGTCAGGTATGAGCATAGGAGAGAAAATTGTGTGATAAATGAGAAGGATGTTGAATAATGCTGAATTTTATCCCTGACTGCGGACAAATGTCAGAGGTAAATGAAAAGAATGTAAACACTTAAACTCTTCTCAATATAGAAATCTTGGTGGAAGTATTCCAACCTGGATCTGATGTGATTAAATTATAGAATGCAGTGAGCTTGGCCAAGGCGGATTTCGAATTCAGCTTAACAATTCAGAGAATCGCATTATCGGTCTATTGCATATGGAGAAAACCACTTAGACAAGGATTCTATGAGGCTAGCTTAAAACCAAAACCAAACTCACTGCCGTTGAGTCAATTGTGACTTGTAGCAACCCTATAGGACAGAGTGGAACTGCCCCATAGGGTTTTCAAGGCTGTAAATCTTTACAGAAACAGACTGCCACATCTTTCTCCCATGGAGCAGCTGGTGGGTTCAAACTGCCGACCGTTCAGTTAGCAGCTGAGAGCTTAACCATAATACCACCTACTTAGTTTAATCGCCAGCATTTGTAAATGATTGTGCAATCTTGTGTAATCGTCTTTTATTTTGACTGTTTTGAAAGAAATATTGTTGTTGTTTTTCCATTAAAAGTAACTGCAAAGAAAACATGCATTGTTTGTCATTATTTTAAATAATAAAAAAAAAAGCAAGCTTTGGACATTTTCACTTTCTTCTGGCTTCTAATATAAATGCTTCCTTTAACTAAAATACTGTTTATTGGAGGCATTGGTGGCTCAGTGGTAGAATTCTTTCTTTTCATGTGGGACCCCAGTTCGATTTGGGCAGACACCACTGGTTTCTCAGTGGAGGCTTGCATGAGATGTGATGCTGAATAGGTTTCACTGGAGCTTTCAGACTAAGACAGACTAGGAAGAAAGGCCTGGCAATCTACTTCAGAAATTCAACCAATAAAAAGCCTATAGATCATGATAGCTCTATCTGCACCCTATCATGGGGATAGCATAGAACTAAGCAGCATTTTGTCCTGTTGCGCATAAGGACATCTTGAGTTGTGGCTGACTTGGCAGCAGCTAATAACAACAACTCTTTGTTAATGTTTAGCATACAGGTTTTGTTAGTTTTCTATTGCTGCCATAACAAATTACCCCAAACTTAGTGGCTTAAAAAGACACAAACTTATGATCTTTTAGCTCTAGAGGTGAAAAGTCTGGTCTGGGTGTCATCGGGGTATTTTACCCAGTGAACTTAAGGAATCTGACCTTGCTGGTTTTCAACCTTCTAATTTCCTGTTAATTTTTTATGTGGAGCAATTTAATTAGCTAATGATGCCTTGCTAATGCAGACCCACTATGTCCAGAATGCAGACCCACTATGTCCTGAAGATCTCACCCTCATAACTAACCATGCCCATTGTTCCAGTCATGTGTTGCCTTGTAACAGTTCACCCCAACACTTGTTAGCTGCTGCCGAGTTGGCCCCTGACTCATTGTGATGCTATGTGTTATAGAACTGCTCCAGTGGGTTTTCTTGGCTATAATCTTTATGGCAGTGATTCACCAGGCCTAGGCCTTTCTTCTGCAGAACTGCTGGCTGGATTTCAATTGCCAGCATTTAGGTTAGTAGCTGATTGCCAACTGCTTGCACCACCCAGTCTCCTCCCCAAAACTTAGTGGCTTAAAACAACAAACATCATGTGTTTCGCTCATGAATCTGTAATTTGGGCGGGACTGGGGAACACTGGCTCTGCTTCATATAGCAGCTCAAGTGGGAACTGGAGGATCCACTTCCAAGATGGCTCACTCACATGACTAGCACATTGATGTTGGCTTTTGGCTGAGACTACAATCAGGAGCTTCAGGTCCTCTTCATGTGGGCCTCTCCATAGACTACTTGGGCTTCCTCAAAACATGGTGGCTGGGTTCTAACAGTGAATATTCTAAGAGACAGAATGAATATGCTGCCAGTTTCTTAAGACCTAGCTCAGAAACTGACAAAGCATCGCTTTCACCATACTCTATTTGACAAGGAATCACAGAGCCCAGATTCAACAGGCAGGGACTTAGACCCTGGCTGTCATTGGAAACACTGTCAAAGAATTTGGGGGGCATGTTTTAAAACCACCTTACTCATTAAGATATGTTTTTAAACAAATATATTTTTAAAGAGAATTTGGAAGTCATCTAGCTTACACTTCTTTAGGTAGGCGCAGTCAAACATTCCAGCAAGAATCTAGAATCTGGAATATACAAGGTTTGTTGGGAATGCTTTTTGTTGTATTGGCCAATATCTGGAACTCTGGTAGAGCAGAAATCACTGTTGAACTTCCAGTGTTGAGGGAACCAATTTTCTTCAGGAAAGAAAGAGTGGCTTTTATACGTCAGGTGCTCTGATTCATGAGAGGTTAGGATTTCAGGAAGCTTTAAATACGGTGGGAATGCCTGATATGCTGATGAAGCTATCTAGTCTAAGCCTTGCCAAAAGCAAGGAGATTGAAAGAGGAAACTGGCTAAGGGCCACAACAAAGATCCATGTCAACCACCCAGCATGTGGTAGGCAGAGGAGCAAAGAGAACTAGGTGTGAAGAGAACCAGGAAAAGCAGGACAACAGCAAGAGACTGAAAGGAAAGAAGCCATTCAGTTGTACAGGGTACGGGGAAGCTTCTGAAAGGCAAGAAGGGAGGAGTGTGGGGACAAGTGGCACGGTCAAAGCCCTTTGACAGGAAGGTGATCCAACAGAAGTGGGATGAAAAGACAGTCATTGAAAGACACAGCAAAAACTAATATTTTTTTTTTCTGCACCTTGAAGTTCTAACCACATTAGTGGATTGTCCATGAGTATGGTATTCTCTGAAATCTTACATACCTTCAGATTAATTCAAGCTGTATGTGCCTGGATTCAAAATTCACTTCTACCCCTTACCATCGAGCAACTTTGTTTCTCTAAGCCTCCACCATTTTTTCCTGTAAAATTGGTTTAATAATAATAGAAAAAAAATTTTTTTATTATACATTAGAGTATTATCATATGTATAATACACATCCGATCAAGTATGTGCAGTATTACGTATATATGCTATATTATTGGAGCCCTGGTGGTGCAGTGGTTAAGCACGTGGCTGCTGATAGGTCAGCGGTTCAAACCCACCAGCTGCTCCACAGGAGAAAGATGTGGCAGTCTGTTTCCACAAAGATTTCAGCCTACCCTATGGGGCGGTTCTGCTCTGTCCTATACAGTCTCTACGAGTTGGAATTGACTTGACAGCCATGGGCTTGGGCTTGGGCATACTATGTTATTAGGCATTATATAAGTTATATTATTAGAACGTGAGAATTATAATGAGGTAATATGTATTAAACTCCTAGTCTGTACTTAGCATTCAAGAAATATTGGCTCCTACTATATGCCTCTCTATTACAGCATTTCTGCATCTGAAAAACTCAAATTCACTGCTTTATAGGTTGTTTAAAAACACTCAATCCATTTTTTGAGATACCTTCTATTTATAACAATAATACAAACTCATTTAAAGAAATTAGGAAAATGTTGATATTTTAAAAATTGAAAAATATGAAAAAGAAAAAAATTCTTAATCACTCAGAGATACCCACTACACAAATTGCTTCTGGAAAATAAATGTTCGTAAATATATTTAATACTTCACGTGATACTTTGTAGCCTAATTTTTTTGCTTCACCATATCCTAAACCTAGCTGTTTATCTTCTAATATTCTTAGAGAACTTTGTTTTTAATGACTTCATTTCATTTTTTCATATGGCCATATCATAACATGTTTAACCAATCCCATAGTTCTAAGTATTTGGTCTTTATACTTTTGAGCTATTGAAATAATGCCGTCACGAACTTTTTTAATATAAGTCTTTGAAAGCATCACTGATTATTTCCCTGAGATAGCCTTCTTAAGTAGAATTGCTGAATAAATGACATGTGCATTCTTGAGGCTTTCATCGTATGGGATTCTGAGACATCTCTTGTCTCCGCCTGTTCCTTCCCCTCCCCCTCACTCCAGCACACCTAAATTGTCCATTCTAAATTGTCTAATCTAATGAGGAGCTACCAAGAAAATACCCCACTTAGAAGCCTCATATTTTAGCACTTCATTTGTTTCAAATTAACCTAATGATGGAGGAATGAGAAGCTCCTTGTGATTTCACAATTTATATTTCACAGCAGACAGTACAAACTTACTCTCATACCTTATAGGGATTTTTCCCAGTTTACCTAAACTTTCACCTGAACCACACACACACACACACACACACACACACACAAAGATGGGGCTTAAGAAATATCACTTCTCACAGTTTTCCTATGATTTTAAAGTCTTTTTTTAAGTCAAATTTAACTCCCAACTGTTTACTATATACAGACAGTACGCAGCATTAATGTACATATCATTACATCTTCATTTTGAAAAAAAACTTTACAAAGTTTTTTTTATTATTTTTATTTTTTACTGTACTTTAGATGAAGGTTTAGAGAACAAACTAGTTTCTCATTAAACATTTAGTACATATATTGTTTTACGACTTTGGTTAACAACCCCACAACATGTCAACACTCCCTCTTCTCAATCTTGGGTTCCCTATTACCAGCTTTCCTGTACCATCCTGCCTTCTAGTCCTTGCCCCTGGGCTGGTGTGGCCCTTAAGTCTTGTTTTGTTTCATGGGCCTGTCAATCTTTGGCTGAAGGGTGAACCTCATGGAATCTTTCTTATTCCTTCTTACTCTTATTGTTATAGAGTCGGACTCTTGAAGTGTGGGACCCAGACCAGCAGCGTCAGCTTCATGTGGGAAAATTTTTTTTAATGCAAATTCTCAGCCTACCTCTGCCAAATTAGAAATTTGGGGGGGAGTGAAGAGAGGGGCAGCAATCTGGGTTTTAACAAACCCTCTGGGTGGTCCCGGTACATATTCAAATTTGAGAGCCACTACTCTGGACTAGAAAGCACAATAATCACTGGTTGGCTGCTTTTCCGGAGGGAAGCAGAAGACAGATGGTCTTGAAGAGAGAATTTGCTCGTGATCCATCACGTTAGGGCACAAGTCCCCAAAGAAATATTCCATCAGCAACCCTCATTTTCCTCAACGATAAGATAATGGAGACAATGAATGCCTGTCTCTCAGGGGTTTTGTTAGCATTTTAAAAAGATGGTGTTTGTGCTCAATTTGGCAACACATATGCTAAAATTGGATCCATACAGAGAAGACAAGCAAGGCCCCTGTGCAAGGATGACACTCAAATTCATGAAGTATTCCATATTTTTTTCCTGAATGAGAAACTAATTTGCTCTGTAAACTTTCACCTAAATCACACACACACACACACACACATACACACAAATATGGTGCTTAAGAAATATCACTTCTCTTCCCTTTTGGCAAAGTTAATCTACCCTGAATTTTGATCCTTTGTTTTCTTCTTTTGAGCAAAGTGTAACAGCACTGTACCAAGAAGGGAGAATAAATTGCTTTGCTATAGAAACCCGGACTGAAATCTTTTCCCTTCAAATATCCCTTGGCCACTCTGAAAGCAGTTCAAGTTGTAAACACCCTGGCAATCATAGAGAGTAGCTCAATAGTGCTGCATGGAGGATACAAAGAACATGCCCTGTGCTTGAGAAGCTCACACTTCATTTGGAATGATAAGATAGTTACATAAGAAAAACAAATTTAGAAACAAACAAAAGAAAGCAACAGAGAAGGACACTCTTCAAAGCTGATACGGTTAATTCCCAAGTAGGTGGTTGTTACGGATTGAATTGTGTTCCCCCAAAATGTGTATCGACTTGTGTACCCCATGATTCCCAGTATTGTGTGGTTGTCCACCATTTTGTGATCTGATATGATTATCCTATGTGTTGTAAATCCTAAACTCTATAATGTTAACAAGGCAGGATTAGAGGCAGTTATGTTAATCAGGTAGGACTCAATCTACAGGATTAGGTTTTATCTTGAGTCAATTTCTTTTGAGACATAAAAGAGAGTTGAATAAAAGAGCCAGGAGTGGAGCATGTCCTCTGGACCTGGGGTCCCTGCATTGAGAAGCTCCTAGACAAGGGGAAGATTGATGACAAAGATCTTCCCCTAGAGCCAACAGAGAGAGAAAGCCTTCCCCTAGAGCTGGCACCTGAATTCAGACTCCTAGGCTCCTAAACTGTGAGAGAATAAATTTCTGTTTGTTAATGCCATCCACTTGTGGTATTTCTGTTATAGCAGCACTAGATAACTAAGAGTGGTCTGTGTAATAAGAATACCTCAGAAGCAGGCATCTCAACAGATGGTAGCTTCTATGTGGAGGAAATATGATGGGAGCTGGGAGGAATGAGAGCAGATGAACTGAAACACAGAGTGCAAGTCTGTTTGGGAGCCTACGCTGCAGGGGCAGGAAAGGGTGTCTATGTAGAGTAGTGCATACAGGGCTGGAATGCAACATTGAGACTGACTGTGGAAAGAGTATTGAATTCCAGGTTTAGGAGCTCAGACTTGATCTTGGACAGGTAACACAATACAATGGTTAAGCACTTGAATTTAGTCAGATTTCTAGGTTAAATCCTGGCTCTGCCTTTTACCATCTGTGAGAGCTTGGACCAGTCACTTAATCTGTGTTTCAGTTCTCCATACAAAAAAGATGTATAATAGTAGTTCCTATTTTTTTTTTTTTACCTTATAGGGTGTTATGAGAATTAAATTATTTAATACCCTCAACATGCCTAGAGCAGTGCATGGCACCTAAACAAGTGCAGAATAAAGTGTTTGATAAATAATTAAGGTCGAGGGATACTTTGGAAGACTCTGGTTAAGCAGCAACAATTTTAATTCTTGGAAATTATCTACTCACCCAAGTGCTTTATATTCAATTCACCACACCCCCTCAGATTTCATTAAAAGGCTAATGTCTTCTTTCCTAATTGAGGAATATAGCAGAACTGCTCCACCTTTAAGCATGTGTATCTCAACAACTTTGAAATCTTCATCTCACACTGAAATTTTACTCTGTGATTATGTTTACATGATTAATCTTCAGACAAACTGAGCGTCAGAAGAATAAATAAAAGTGGAAATAGAGTACCCAGAAATAGAATGGAGGTACCTGACTTTCACTAACAAAAGGAACCAGGTAATTAAAGCCTAAAATCTATTCTGGAAAGAGAATGCCCAAACTTTTATATGTAATCCTAGAAGATTATGGCAGGAATCTTTCCAGTAAAAATAGAAGGGTGAAAATAGCTTACAGGTTTCTGTGATGTTCCAAGTCAACTGTGAATAAATTAAACTTTTATTAATAGGAGGGTAGCAAAGGATTACTAATGTCATCCTAGATAAAAAATAATCCCAGGATGGAAGGCAAATGATTAGCTAAGTTATCTCAAATGGTTTCATTTTATTGACCTAAATTTTGATATTCTTTTCTAATCTCATCAGATAGTATTTGCAATTGCACAGAAGCTCTCTGAGAATGCTACTGCACCCTCAAGCTGAAGGCAAACACCAAACTCCACCTAAGGGTTTCAGATGTCATGAACATAAAGGAAGCTGACACATAGCCAAGAAAAGAGGCTGATTCTGGCTAAGTAGTTATACCAAAAAAAAAAAAAAAACAGGTGCTGTTGAGTCAACTCCAACTCGTGGCAACCCTGTGGACAGAGTAGAACAGCCCCATAGTGTTTCCAAGGAGGGGCTGGTGAATTCGAAGTGCTGTCAACAGTTAACTACCGTGGCCACCAGGGCCCCAGTTAAGTAGTAAAACCAAAACACTAAACCTGTTGCCATCAAGTTGATTCCAAATCATAGTGACCCTATAGGACAGAGTAGAACTGCCTCTTAGGATTTGCAAGAAGTGGCTGGTGGTAGCTGGGGTACACCCAAAACAAAAAGAGGTAAAGAAATCATTTGGCTAGGCTCAAATGATGACATTTGATGAAGTTTTATCTGCGCTCCCATTACGCTCCTTTAGGACTTTGAAAACATTTCTTTTACAGCATTTATACCCTATGTCCACACAAAAATTTACGCCTGAATGTTCATAGCAGCGTTATTCATAATAGCTAAAATATGCAAACTATTAAAATGTTCATCAGCTGTAAATGGATAAAATGAGGTATATCCATCCAATGGAGTATCATTCAGGCATAAGAAAGAATAAAGTACTGATACATGGTACAGTATAGATGAATCTTGAAAACATTGTTAAGTAAAGGAGGCCAGTCACAAAAGACCACTTATTATATTGTTCTATTTGCATGAAATGTACAGAATAGGCAAATATATAGAAATAGAAAGCAAGTTAGTGGTTGCCTAGGGCTGGGAGACGGGGAGATTTGGAAGTGATTGCTATGGGGTTTTTTGGGGAAGGGGTGATACAAATGCTCTAAAATTGATTGTGGTGATAGTTGTGCAACTCTGAATATACTAAAAAACATTGAATTGCACAGTTTAAATGGATGAATTGTATGACACGTAAATTATACCTCATTAAAGCTGTTACGACAACAACAACAAAAACTTATATTTTGTTATCGCACATTCAGGCCTGCCTCCAAGAATGAAGAATCCTGTATGGAGGAAGGGGTTCTCGGAGTAGAGAAAAACAGGAGTCTATGAGTGGGCAAGAGCTTCTGATAGCATCAGAGAAAGAAGATCAAGAACCACAGAGAAAGGGCAATGACTCCCACAACATTGTAATATAGCTTAAAGTTTGTAGCTGCTGTCTCAATGTTTTGTCATTTTCATTACTTGTTGTCTGTATTCTCTTAGCAGCAAAATCTTTAAAACCAAAAAAATCTGGGAAATATGGTACAGTAGGTGTAGAAAGTAGGTTCTGGAGTGAGACTACCTATATTTGACTCGTGGTTCTAACATTTTCTAGCTTAGAAAACCTTAGGTAAGTTAAATGTCTTCTGTGCCTCAGTTTCTCCATCTGTAATTGTACTGCACAATACTGTAGCCATTAGCCATCTGTGGCTACTAAGCACTTGAAATGTAGCTAGTTCAAATTGAGATGTACCATATGTATAAAATGCATATATGACTTTGAAGACCTAATCCTTCACTCAAATATAATATACCTCATTAATTGTTTATATTAGTTGCATGTTAATATGATAACATTTTCGATATCTTGGGTTAAATAAAATATATTAAGTTAATTTCATCTATTTCAGTTTACTTTTTTAAAGAGATTACTAGAAATTTAAAGTTACTGTGTGGCTCATATATTTCTATTGAACAGTGCTGACCTGTAATATAGGGATAATAATTCTACCTACTAAACATGGCAGTTGTGAGAATTAAATGATTAAATACCTGGTACATAATAAGCAGTCAGTGGGTGTTAGCTCTAACAATATTTTTTATTGGTCAGGTTCAGAGGGTGGTCAGGCTCAAAGAAGAAGAGTTTGTCATGGGCAGAACACCAACAAGTGTCAGAGAGTGACAGTGCACTTCACAGAAGAAAGCAAGCCATGGCTTCCCTCATGGCTTGAGGGAAGGAACTGACTGGGGAGTGGTGTGGTCCATGCTTTAAGGTCAGAGGACCCAAGCAGTTCCCAGACAGACAGCTTTGCAGAAGACAAAGCCGGTTTGGAAACCGTTTCCAATAGTGAAATGGACGGTCAGAGCCAGAGGATTTCAAGTGAGGTTTACAATTCTATTTCTGGCTCCAATGTCTCATTTAAAAATGTGGACTACTACTCCATCCCTCTTAAATTTCTATCTTATTTGTCTATGAAGGAGTTAATATTTGTCCTACGCTTCAGGTTTCTTGTTCCTTTGGAACATGCAAAAATTGCTAAGTACTGTTTATTGATCTATATTCTCTAAATAGGAGTCCCTGGGTGGCACAAATGTTTAAGCACTTGACTACTAGCCAAAAGGTTGGTAGTTCAAAGTCAGCCACAGGCACCTTGGAAGGTAGGCCTGACAATCTGCTTCTAAAAGGTCACACCTTGAAAATCTTCTGAAGCAGTTCTACTCTAGAACACACGGGGTTGCCATGAGTTGAAGTTGACTTGATGTCAACTAACAACAGTAATATTCTCCAAAAGAGTAGCAGATAATGCCACCACGTGTGATTTTTCTCGCCACTCTGGTTTTTGACTCCTCCCTGCCTTTGCACTAACTTAACCGTAAGTGTGCTGGTCCAGGGCTTTATGAAAATGGATTTAAAGCTTGTTTTCCAGGTCACAGATCCTTAGACATCCTGGCTATTGTTATTTTCAGCGACCCCTTTTTGGGTTTTTTTCATTTTCCAGAAGGCCCTGGGCGTTGACCTCCCATTGAGGGAATTGGGCCTGTTCTGCAGAGCTGCAGAGGCTTACATGTGTCTAAGCTCAGAAAGTGGCAGGAAAAGAGAAATATGGCACTTGAATTAATGAAAGACAAAACGAATACAATAGGATTTCCACGTATTTATTTCATCGCATTTCATTTTCAATTTATAACCAATGGTGTGTTACCTAAATTTTATATTTTATGTATGTGGACAAATGAGAACCTGTTATTGGATTTATCCCTATAAACACACGTGTCTGTTTAATGATAAATATTTGAAAATGTTTGAAATGGCTCCTTTAACTTGTACAAATAAAGTTATTCTTTTCCTGATTTTTTTTTTTTTTTTCCAGAAATCCACATCTATCAGTTTCTTGAAGTACTATTAAGTTATCTAAGTGATTCTGGCTATTCTGCAGATGGTAGTCAAGTAGACTAGAGCTTCCACCACAAAATAAATGAGGCAGAGATAAAATGATGACTACATGGAGATGTCCCTCCCTTATAAAGGACAATGTACCACATCACAGTCTCAAAGAGACACAGAACAAGAGAAATCAAATGGCGTTCCTGAAATTAATTTTTTAACACCTATGTGTTAAGTCCAGTATTTTTTAGGGCTGGAGGAAGAGGATGGAATGACTTCCTTCTAGAAACCTGACAACATGTCCCTAGAAAAACGAGACCATATGTCTTAATTCTGAGTGTCTTCTACCTTAATGTTTAATGAAATTAACAATAACAGAAAATATAAATATTAATTATTGAAGCTGACTGACAGAAGTCTTTAAAAATTCTTGTCCTCCCCATCCTCCCAAAAGAAGAAAAAAAATAGCCTGTTTTTTCCTGATGAGGCAACATGTTTGGTAGAAAGCAAGTCACATTTAACGTTCCATCACAAAGGGTCTTCATATACATTGAAAACTGGTGAAACAAAATTGGCTTCTCCTGAGTGTTTTTTTGTTTTTTGTTTTTACAAATAGTATTTTGTTTTTAGAGCAGAACTAGTCTGGCTGTACCAAATGGGATTTGAGACCAGTACAAGAAAACTACAAATGTTGCTAAAAGTGTTGCACATGTTAACTCAAAATGACACCCGAGGTAGTATACTGAATAGGCCCAAATTTTATCATTTGAAGTTTTTCATAGCTTTTTACAAAAATCTTAAATACAGGTAAATATGTAAACACTGTGCTCTCAGAGAGCAAGTACTGAGACGTGTCCCATAGCATCCCTTCCAGGGAGACAGATTCAAGTGAAACGTCACCGATCAGGTTCAAAACCAACTGTTGGAAGTACTCTCTGGTTCAGGGGCAAACACCACCTTACACATCTCAGAGTTCTCTTGATGGAGTGGGAGTTCGGATCCTGCTAACAGCTTTTCTTTTCTTCTCTGAGAGACATAACCTTTGCCTGTGGACAGCCTTTCATATTTTGTCTCCAATTGCCTGTATAAGAACAACAATAAAAAAAAAAAAATAGAAGAACAACAATAGCAACAGCAAAATTGCACACATATTAAAGTGACCCCACACTTGTCTGATTCAAGTCAAAGCTTCTTTTTCAAATCAATTTGAGATGAGATATAAGTGCCAAAGATTACCAGCTTCCATTCCCACGAATGAGGTGATTTTCTTTTTCCCATTCCTTTTATACTAACAGACACACATCAAATGCCTGGAATATCAAAGTCCATTTTTCTTTAATGGAGGGCTGAATTCCTTTCAGCTCTTTGGAGATGCCGTTAAGCTTTGCAGGCCTTGCTATGTCTCCCACCCTTCATTCCAGGAGCCCCGCCTTGGGAGCACTTCCCTTTTGAGCAAGTCCAAGTCCAACTGGACTGAAGCTGAGAATGCTGACAGGGAAACATTCCCAGAATTCTGGCCCAAGTAAAATTTGGATCCTAACCAGATAGCCATGTGGCTGGGTTGGTGTTCACAGCATTTTGATCATGGGGAGTTCGTTTTTTTAATACTTTTTTAATGTTTTCCTCAGCATTATTAGTAGAAGTTAGTGACAGCTTAATATTCTAACTACAGCCCACAGTCTCTTATGCTATAAAAACATAACTTACTCATACTTGTAGGTGTGTGTGTGGATGTGTGTGTGTGTGTGACATTCTTTATATGGATCATGAAATATCAGGAAAATAAAGAAAGTGCTCGACTCTGGCCTACTTGTCAAAGGAAAGGCTGTAACAACAAGGCAGCTTGTTATTTTAAGTCTACGGTGTGCCTTCTTGGATAGATAGTGTGTGTCAAGGGGGCCTCTACAGTGATTATTTGCTACCTAGAACTAAAGCATTCTAATAGTCATCATAGCTTCATGCAATAGCACTCTTGTAAATAATGGTTACAAGATTCAAAGAATACTGTTTAAATGAGAGTTAGGCTCTAAAGTAGAAGAGATGACGGGAAAGTTACGTGCATGATTATATATCTGTTTTTAGAACATTAAGAATTCTACTGCAGCTTTTTTTTTTTTTTTAATTCAAAATTCCAAGCTCTCAAGGTTGAACCAAAACTTAAACGAGGTCAAGTTCCAGATTTATGCAATACCTGGAAATTATAAATTCACCTGGGCCCTTAAAGCATGGTAAATGGATTGCCGGGTGTGTTGTTTTGAAATTCCTGTCCAGAAAACAGTAAATGTGCATTGGCGTTTTTGCTGAAACCATGTGGCAACTCCCTTGGTAAATGAAATCCATGTGTTTCCTTGATAAGCTATTTCTGGATTAGAAAAGGATATTATCTCCAGAAGCACATGAATAAGTCACGAGTTTCTTTGTATCATAGAATCTGACTTTCTTTAGCCTTACCAATACGCTTTTGCTTATTTAAAGAAAGTTTATATTTCACTGAGTTATTACCATTTTCTTTCAATACGAAAATTCAATGCTCATAACTGAGTGCATGTTCCTGGTGAAGGACGGATGGCCCTGGGACTTTCCATGAGAACTTTTTTTTTTTTACCTGAATGGAGCTCCGTCCTTGTCCATTTGCATGCAAACTAAGAATGGGTACTGAGAAAACTGTACTGTGGAGATGAACTCCAGTCCTGCTTCCGTTTCTGCACTGATTTCCAGGCCCACATTCACAAAAGAGGAGTCCACTGTGATGTCACCAGTTACTACCGCGACCACCCTAAAGATTAGGAGGGGAAAAAAAAAAACAAAAACCTGTTAACATCATATTTTAATTGAGCTGGGCTAACAGCTATAATTTCACAGGATTTGAACTCATGATGCTGATAACTTGAAGGAAACGAACGACTCATAGGTGACCTAAACATGCTTAGAGTTCTGGTGGTCACCAAGGCCTGGTTAGTCCCTGGGATTGGGCAGCAAGACTTTGTCCATCCCTGTCCCCTTCCTCAGCCTTCAAACTCTAGATGTAGGAATGAAGTGTTTCTCAGGTACTGTTTGATATGGAGATACCAAGTATCTAGATAAAGACACACCTAGAACCCAATCCTCTCGGAGGTCAGAGTTATCTTAAAAGAAAGTCTAAACTCACCAAGAAGACGGCTGATGTTTATAACAATTTTCTTGGTAAGTATCACTTTGTTGGCAGTTCTATGTAGCTATTTCAATTCCATAATCACTACTTTCCCCAAAGGGTCTCTAGAGACATAAATCTGTGGTTTCCAAAAATTTTGAAAAATATCATGTTGCAAAGAATGATTCCTACAGTGGGCATGAACAGGAAGGACAAATATGGTGGATACTCCCGTGACAGTCTAGAGAAAGAACGGAATAGTCAGATTAGATTGGCTAGGAAATACAGCTTGGATGATAATGAAGAGGATAAACAATCCCAGTAGAAGACCGACCTCCAGAACCACTCTAATTCAGTTATACCCACCAAATCCACTGCCATCGAATTGATTCTGACTCATAGCAACCCTATTGGACAGAGTAGGACTGTCCCCATAGGGTTTCCAAGGCTATAAATCTTTATGGAAGCAGGCTGCTACATCTTTGTCCTGTGGAGCTGTTGGTGGGTTAGAGCCGTCAACCTTTTGGTTAGCAGCTGAGCACTTAACAACTGCGCTACCAAGGCTCCTTAATTTAATTATAGACTTTAAGTAGGACTGTGGGAAATTGCTCCCACGATTATACCAGAGTCCTATGCCCACGCTTTTTGATAGAGGTACTAAATTTTGCTGTGCAATTTAAAAACTCCTTATTGTACAAGCAGGTCAGAGATCAGAGGCGGTGTCTTTTCAATTCCTACATCCCTTATGTTCTCTCAAATGTCTTATACTCAGCAAAAGTTTAAGACGTACTTTTTAAATGAATGAATGAATTTATGAAAAATAGAAGACAGACTCATTAAAATGTGGCTACTGATAGATTCTTAACAATATTGTGCCCTTTTTAAAAAACCCATTCTTTTGTCATTGCTATTGTTAATGCTTCGTGCAAAGAATTCAATTCAGTTTAACTTGGGGGAAACTTCCGTCTAGAAAACACTTCAAAAAGAAGAGGAAGATGATCCATTCAGTGGAGCACTCTGAACTACATTGTTGGACCCTCTGAGGTCTAGTTCTATTTCTTCTCTATGGTTCCTTCCAGTAACACTGTGGGTCATCCTTCATAGTAAAGGTGCCATCTTTTGATTACTTTCAATTCTTGTATTTACAGTTCAAAATTAATCAAAGTTTTAATTTTATCACTTATCTCACTTTGGCCCCACTATACTTTTAAATATCTAAAAAGAATGAATTGTATTTCCATTTCCTTTTCTTTAATTCTATAGCAAACAGGAGAAAACTATTCTGATTATTACACTGGTTCAGAGACATTGTTTTATGTTCAAAATAAATAAAATACTTCCTTTTGATTTCCATAGGGTGTTGTTGTTGTTGTTAGGTGCAGTTGAGTCGGCTCCGACTTACAGCGACCCTATGCACAACAGAATGAAACACTGCCCAGTCCTGCGCCATCCTTAAACAATCCTTGTTATGCTTGAGCCCATTGTTGCAGCCACTGTGTCAATCCACCTTGTTGAGGGTCTTCCTCTTTTCTGCTGACCCTGTAGTTTGCTAAGCATGATGTCCTTCTGCAGAGACTGATCCGTCCTGACAACATGTCCAAAGCATGTAAGATGCAGTCTCGCCATCCTTGCTTCTAAGGGGCACTCTGGTTGTACTTCTTCCAAGACAGATTTATTTGTTCTTCTGGCAGTCCACAGTATATCCAATATTCTTAGCCAACATCACAATTCAAAGGCATCAATTCTTCTTCAGTCTTCCTTATTCATTGTCCAGCTTTCACATGCATATGATGTGATTGAAAATACCATGGCTTGGGGGTCTTCAAGGTGACATCTTTGCTCTTCAACACTTTGAAGAGGTCCTTTGCAGCAGATTTACCCAATGTAATGTGTCTTTTGATTTCTTGACTGCTGCTTCCATGGCTGTTGATAAAATAAAATGAAATCCTTGACAACTTCAATATTTTCTCCGTTTATCATGGTGTTGCTCATTGGTCCAGTTGTGAGGATTTTTGTTTTTTTTATGTTGAGGTATAATCCATACTGAAGGCTGTGGTCTTTGATCTTCATTAGTAAGTGCTTCAAGTCCTCTTCACTTTCAACAAGCAAGGTTGTGTCATCGGCATAACACAGGTTGTTAATGAGTCTTCCTCCAATCCTGATGCCCCGTTCTTCTTCATATAGTCCAGCTTCTCGGATTATTTGCTCAGCATACAGGTTGAATAGGCATAGTGAAAGAATACAACCCTGGCACAAACCTTTCCTGACTTTAAACCAATCAGTATCCCCTTGTTCTGTCTGAACAACTGCCTCTTGATCTATATAAAGATTCCTCATGAGCACAATTAAGTGTTCTGGAATTCCCATTCTTTGCAACATTATCCATAATTTGTTATGAGCCACATAGTCGAATGCCTTTGCATAGTCAATAAAACAAAGGTAAATATCCTTCTGGTATTCTCTGCATTCAGCCAGGATCCATCTGACATCAGCAATGATATCCCTGGTCCCACATCCTCTTCTGAAACCAGCCTGAATTTCTGGCAGTACCCTGTCGATATACTGCTGCAGCCATATTTTTTTTTTAATAATTTTTATTGTGCTTTAAGTGAAAGTTTACAAATCAAGTCAGTCTCTCACACAAAAACCCATATACACCTTGCTACATACTCCCAATTACTCTCCTCCTAATGAGACAGCCAGCTCTCTCTCTCCACTCTCTCTTTTTGTGTCCATTTCGCCAGCTTCTAACCCCCTCCACCCTCTCATCTCCCCTCCAGGCAGGAGATGCCAACATAGTCTCAAGTGTCCACCTGATCCAAGAAGCTTACTCCTCACCAGCATCCCTCACCAAACCATTGTCCAGTCCAATCCATGTCTGAAGAGTTGGCTTTGGGAATGGTTCCGGTCCTGGGCCAACAGAAGGTCTGGGGGCCATGACCACCAGGGTCCTTCTAGTCTCAGACCATTAAGTCTAGCCTTATGAGAATTTGGGGTCTACATCCCATTGCTTTCCTGCTCCCTCAGGGGTTCTCTGTTGTGTTCCCTGTCAGGGCAGTCATCAGTTTTAGCCGGGCACCATCTAGTTCTTCTGGTCTCAGGATGATGTAGTCGCTGGTTCACGTGGCCGTTTCTGTCTCTTGGGCTCATAATCGCCTTGTGTCCTTGGTGTTCTTCATTCTCCTTTGATCCAGGTGGGTTGAGACCAATTGATGCATCTTAGATGTCTGCTTGCTAGCATTTAAGACCCCAGGTGCCACTCTTCAAAGTGGGATGCAGAATGTTTTCTTCACAGATTTTATTATGCCAGTTGATTAGATGTCCCCTGAAATCATGGTCCCCAGACCCCTGCCCCTGCTACATTGGCCTTCAAAGTATTCAGTTTATTCAGGAAACTGCTTTTGGTTTAGACCAATTGTGCTGACCTCCAGTGTATTGTGTGCTGCCTTTCCCTTCACCTAAAGTAGTTCTTATCTACTATCTAATTAGTGAATGCCCCTCTCCCATCTTCCCTTCCTGCTCCCTCTAGTAACCACAAAAGAATGTTTTCTTCTCAGTTTAAACTATTTCTCAAGTTCTCATAATAGCGGTCTTGTACAATATTTGTCCTTTTGCAACTGACTAATTTCACTCGCATAATGCCTTCCAGGTTCCTCCATGTTATGAAATGTTTCATAGATCCGTCACTGTTCTTTATCGATGCGTAGTATTCCATCGTCTGAATATACCATAATTTATTTATCCATTCATCCATTGATGGGCACCTTGGTTGCTTCCATCTTTTTGCTATTGTAAACAGTGCTGCAATAAACATGGGTGTGCTTATATCTGTTCGTGTAAAGGCTCTTATTTCTCTAGGATATATTCCGAGGAGTGGGATTGCTGGATCGTATGGTAGTTCTATTTCTAGCTGTTGAAGGAAGCGCCAAATCGATTTCCAAAGTGGTTGTACCATTTTACATTCCCACCAGCAGTGTAAAAGTGTTCCAATCTCTCCACAGCCTCTCCAACATTTATTATTTTGTGTTTTTTGGATTAATGCCAGCCTTGTTGGAGTGAGATGAAACCTCATTGTAGTTTTGATCTGCATTTCTCTAATGGCTAATGATCTTGAACATTTCCTCCTATATCTGTTAGCTACCTGAATGTCTTCTTTAGTGAAGTGGCTATTCATATCTTTTGCCCATTTTTTAATTCGGTTATTTGTCTTTTTGCAGTTGAGTTTTTGCAGTATCATGTAGATTTTAGAGATCAGGCGCTGATCAGAAATGTCATAGCTAAAAACTTTTTCCCAGTCTGTAGGTAGACTGGGTTGTTTTTTTAGGCAGTCTTTTTACTCTTTTGGTGAAGTCTGTGGATGAGCATAGGTGTTTGATTTTTAGGAGCTCCCAGTTATCTAGTTTTTCTCGTACATTCTTTATAATGTTTTGTACACTGTTTATGTCATGTATTAGGGCTCCTAACGTTGTCCCTATTTTTTTTTTCCATGATCCTTATTATTTTAGATTTTATATTTAGGTCTTTGATCCATTTTGAGTTAGTTTTTGTGCATGGAGTGAGGTATGAGTCTTGTTTCATTTTTTTTCCAGATGGATATCCAGTTATGCCAGCATCATTTGTTAAAAAGACTGTCTTTTCCCTATTTAACTGTTTTGGGACCTTTGTCAAATATCAACTGCTCATATGTGGATGGATTTATGTCTGGATTCTCAACTGTGTTCCATTGGTCCATGTATCTGTTGTTGTACCAGTACCAGGCTGTTTTAACTACAGTGGCGGTGTACTAGGTTCTAAAATCAGGTAAAGTAAGGCCTCCCACTTTGTTCTTCTTTTTCAGTAATGCCTTATTTATCCGGGGCCTCTTTCCGTTCCATGTGAAGTTGGTGATTTTTTTCTCCATCTCATTAAAGAATGTCTTTGGGATTTGGATCAGAATTGCATTAAATGTATAGATCGCTTTTGGTAGAATAGACATTTTTATAATGTTAAGTCTTCCTATCCATGAGCAAGGTATGTTCTTCCACTTTTGTAAGTCTCTTTTGGTTTCTTGCAGAAGTGTACTGTAGTTTTCTTTGTATAAGGCTTTTACATCTCTGGTAAGATTTATGCTTAAGTATTTTATCTCCTTGGGGGCTACAGTAAATGGCATTGATTTGGTGATTTCGTCTTCGATGTTCTTTTTGTTGGTGTAGAGGAATCCAAATGATTTTTGTATGTTTATCTTGTATCCCGATACTCTGCTGAACTCTTCTATTAGTCTCAGTAGTTTTCTGGAGGATTCCTTAGGGTTTTCTGTGTATAAGATCATGTCTGCAAATACAGATACTTTTACTTCTTCCTTGCCAATCTGGATGCCCTTTGTTTCTTTATCTAGCCTAATTGCTCTGGCTAGGACTTCCAGCACAATGCTGAATAAGAGTGGTGATAAAGGGTATCCTTGTCTGGTTCCCAATCTCAATGGGAATGTTTTCAGGCTCTCTCCGTTTAGGGTGATGTGGGCTGTTGGCTTTGCATAAAGGCCCGTAATTATGTTGAGGAATTTTCCTTCTATTCCTATTTTGCTGAGAGCTTTTATCACGAATGAGTGTTGAACTTTGTCGAATGCGTTTTCTGCATCAATTGATAAAATCATGTGATTCGTGTCTTTTGTTTTATTTATGCGGTAGATTACATTGTTTTTCTAATGTTGAACCATCCCTGCATACCTGGTATGAATCCCACTTGGTCATGGTGAATTATTTTTTTTTGATAGGTTGTTGAATTCTGTTGGCTAGAATTTTGTTGAGGATTTTTACATCTACATTCATGAGGGATATAGGTCCATAATTTTCTTTTCTTGTGGTGTCTTTACCTGGTTTTGGTATCAGATATACGGTGGCTTCATAGAATGAGTTTGGTAGTATTCCGTCCTTTTCTATGCTCTGAAATACCTTCAGTAGTAGTGGTGTTAACTCTTCTCTGAAAGCTTGGTAGAACTGTGCAGTGAAGCCATCTGGACCAGGGCTTTTTTTTTGTTGTTGGGAGTTTTTTGATTACCTTTACAATCTCTTCTTTTGTTATGGGTCTATTTAGTCGTTCTACCTCTGTGTTAGTTTAGGTAGGTGGTGTGTTTCTAGGAATTCATCTATTTCTTCTAGGCTTTCCAATTTGAGTATAGTTTTTCATAGTAATGTGATATGATTCTTTTAATTTCAGTTGGATCTGTTGTAACATCATGCCTCTCATTTCTTATTTGGGTTATTTGCTTCCTCTCCTTTTTTTCTTTTGTCAGTTTGGCCAGTGGTTTATGAATTTTGTTGATTTTTTCAAAAAACCAGCTTTTGGTCTTGTTAATTCTTTCAATTGTTTTTCTGTTTTCTATTTCATTTAGTTCAGCTCTAATTTTTATTATTTGCTTTCTTCTGGTGCCTGTGGGTTTCTTTTGTTGCTCTCTTTCTATTTGTCCAAGTTGTAGGGATAATTCTTTGATTTTGGCCTTTTCTTCTTTTTGGATGCAGCCATTTTTGAAGGATCTTCAGCAAAATTTTGCTTGCGTATGATATTGTTCTATAATTTCCACATTTCGTTGAATCACCTTTCTTGGGAATAGGCATAAGTATGGATCTCTTCCAGTCAGTTGGCTAGGAAGGTGTCTTCCATATTTCTTGGCATAGATGAATGAGCACCTCCGGCACTGCATCCATTTGTTGAAACATCTCAATTTATATTCCATCAATTCCTGGAGCCTTGTTTTTTATCAATGCTTTCAGAGCAGCTTGGACTTCTTTCTTCAGTACCATTGGTTCCTGATCATATGCTACCTCTTGGAATGTTTGAACATCGACTAATTCTTTTTGGTATAATGACCCTGTGTATTCCTTCCATCTTCTTTTGATGCTTTCTGCATCGTTTAATATTTTCCCCATAGAATCCTTCACTATCGCAACTCGAGGCTTGAATTTTTTCTTCAGTTCTTTCTGCTTGAGAAACACTGGGCATGTTCTTCCTTTTTGGTTTTCCATTTTCAGCTCTTTGCACATGTCATTATAATACTTTACTTTGTCTTCTTAAACCACCCTTTGAAATCTTATGTTCAGTTCTTTTACTTCATCAATTCTTCCTTTTGTTTTAGCTGCTCAACGTTCGCAAGCAAGTTTCAGAGTCTCCTCCGACATCCACCTTGGTCTTTTCTTTCTTTCCTGTCTTTTCAGTGGCCTCTTGCTTTCTTCATGTATGATGTCCTTGATGTCATAGATGAGGAAAAATGAAAGGACCTGAGAACACTTTGTTTAGAAAAAGAAATGTTGATGAAAACTTAAGGACTTCTAATATTTAAGACTAAGCTTCTGCACAGAAGCAATTGTCTTTTTTTTTCCTCCACTGAAGACAGCACAAGAGGCAAGGTTTTAAACTCCAACAATAGGAATAAGCAAAAAGTTGGCTTCAATGTAAAATTCCCTGACAGCATTGACAACTACTAAAGTACAATATCAAGAGGAGAGGAACCCCTCACTGGCGGGGTGTGCAGTCTGTCATGTCTTTAAGAGCAAGAAGACTCTCGGCTCTCTGAACTCTAATAGGTACTGTCCAGCCCATAGGAAGCTATGGATAGAATGACTTCTTATGGTCACTTTTAATCCTACAATTTAATGATTACAAATAAAAAGCATAGATTTTGAAAAGTCAGAATGTGAAAAAACTTTCTAATACAGGATGCACTGTTATCCCAGAACTGAAACCATTTCTGGAGCCCACTCTTCAAAGATGAGACAGGACTATAAAACAAAAAATAATACACATGACACATGAGGAATGTGCTTCTTAGTTCAATTAGATATAGGAGACCAAATGGGCAGCTCCTGTCCAAAACCAGGATGAGAAGGCAGGAAGGGACAGTAATGGGATGAATGGACACAGGGAACCTGGGGTGGAAAGGAGGGTGTGCTGTCACATTGTGGAGATTACAACTTATGTCACAAAACAATGTGTATAAATTTTTGAATGAGAAATTAACTTGAGATGTAAACTTTCACCCAAAGCACAATAAAAAAGAAAGGAAACAGTTAAAAAAAAAAATTCCAATATATATTGCTGCAGCTCTTTGTATAGAGTATTGTACGTATAATGCTTACCGATTTTTCACCCGTGTTTTGGACTCACGGTACCACAGACTAAACTCCATTGAACCTGAAATATCAATAGCTAGACCACCCTGAACTTCTGTGTTGGCCTTTAGTCCAGATTGCAATTGAATCTCCTAGAAGCAATAATAATAATAACAATTAGCAGCAGCAACACTAGTTAGCCAACCCCCTTTCCAAAGGCACATTCAACCTCCTGCTGAAGATAATATGATTTGAGTTGTTTTGATGTTACTCATTAAAAAGAAAAAAACCCGTTGCCATCAAGTCGATTCTGACTCATAGTGAGCCTTAGGTCAGAGTAGAACTACCCCATAGAGTTTCCAAGGAGCACCTGGCAGATTTGAACTGCTGACCTTTTGATTAGCAGCCGTAGCAGTTAACCATTACACCACCAGGGTTTCCATTTTGATGTTAGAGCCTTGGAAAGACCCCGTCCTAATCTTGATGGCAGCTGACAACAACAACAATCTTGATTACTGGAAGCAGACTGTGCTGATTTGCTAAATTATTTGTCAGTTAAAATTATAGAGAAGTGAAGTGCCAATTGAAAAAGGAGTTTTCTCTTCAGTCATTGCCTGATTTTGGAAGGGGCAATGGTTCTCAAAGTGTGATCCCCAAACTGGGAATCTGTCATATATGCAAATACTTGCCTCTCCTCACCCAGACCCACTGAGTCAGAAACTCTGAGGGAGGGTTCCTAGCAGTCTGTTTTAATAAACTCCCTTTCACCGCTTCTCCAGTTAGGTGCTGTATTAAATATAGACAACTGTATCCTAAAATAAAAGGCAGGATAGAAACTGCTGGCATAATTTAAAAGCTCCAGGAATTGTTTAGTTCAAACTAGGAAAGTAAGGTAAGGTAAATTAATTAAGCCTTAACACCCTGCTGTTTGACATTTGAAATGACATCAAATTAACCGTCAAGTCCAACGAGAACTCAACAGCATTTTTCAGAGGGACAGTAATCATTTACAAACATAGTCTACGGTGAGCAATTTTGTGGTTATCTAAAACCCATTTCTTTGCCTGCATTTAGTCTTTAAATCTTGCATTTTCAGTGTACATTGGCCAGGGTGATGTTGGCTGAAAACTTTTTCCCTGGATTAGAATCAGATTGCGTGGGGACAGTGTTGGAAGTGATAATGGTTCTGGGAGGAAGGCTCAGTATCCTTAATTTTAATATTCTTCCCAAAACCTTAAATTCATGGCAACTGGCAGCATGACTAATTTCTTTATGCAACTGCCCTACTCAGACTAAACAAGTCACAATCTCCCCAACTATAAATGCTGTGATTTCACCAACCAGAAAGGATAGTGTTGATAGCTGTGAATTTTCTCTACTTTCCAAAACTTGTGGCAGGAAATTTTAATCAAAGGTCTAAGTTTCCTATCAGGTGTAATCAGGGGTGGATTAACCAATAATGACAGTATGCACCAGAGTATGTTGAGCAAGGTACGCATGGGCTTAATTGTATTTACTTGGTAATCTGTGGTGAGCAATTTCACATGGGTCTCACCACATCTTTGACATGGTAGGGAACAGGTGAAATTGTGCACTGCAGATTGGTGGGAAGACACAGTTGGGCCCGTGTGTACCTTGCTTATTGGGTAATCCAGCCCTGGGTGTAATAAAAAACTATGATTGTGCCATAAGCTTAATTTCAGCTTGAAAGATACAACTGAAGGCATGAGAATCTTGGTGCAATAAGAGCACTCTAGGAGATAGCCCCAAAAAACAAAAACCAAAGTCGTTGTTGTGAAGTTGATTCCAACTCATAGTGACCCTATGGGACAGAGTAGAAATGCCCCATAGGGTTTTCAAGGAGTGGCTGGTGGATTTAAAGTGTCCACCTTTTGGTTAGCAGCTGAACTCTCAACCACTGTGCCACCAGAGCCCAAGGACCCTTAAAGCTACATTCAATCTAGAACAAAATGTAGTGGGGTTACAATGTAATACTTGTCTCATGCATCATTAGTAATAATGTGAAGGAACACAAATTATCCTGAGAAAACCACAATTATTATGCCCAAATTTTAACTCATGCCTATGAATTATAGGCCAAGATACAAGAGCTCTGCATTTGTGTTGTAATTGTGATTGTTCCCAAAGAGGCCCTATTGTATGCCCTGGCTTAGAGTATTCCTTTCTTTGGACATGTTCCTTTCTTCCCAAGTTTGAAAATCACAGTCTTGTTAGACCACCCAGCAGAAGTCTGTGATGAGGAACTTGGCCTTCCCACTGACCGTACGTTAGATGGAAGTCAAAACACACTAAGTGTCATGGAAAAGAATATTTCATGGCTATTAGATAATCTGCCTTTTGTGGGGAGAGAGAATTTCCAGTGCAGTGTGGGTTTTGAGAAGTGGCTTGGGATTCTGGAAAGACTCCATCTCTCTCATGCAAAGGGGCTGTGGAAAAGCTCTTACATGTGGTCATGGAGGAATTTTCCACTGGCCCCCTAGAAGGACAAACCATGGTTTTCTTTGCTAAAGAAACTAAACCACATAGTGCTGTGATTCTGATTTTGAGGGGTAAAAAATAACTGCAACTAACAGTTCTGGAGTACCCACTGTGTGCCAAAATCTTTATATTTGGTATCTCATTTAATTCCCATACCAGTCTTCCATGGTATGCATTATATCTTCAAATTGAAAGAAAAAGTTGGGTTCGGAAGCTACACATGGAGCCAGAATGAAAACTCAGGCTTCCTCCAGGGTGGGTATTTTTCTATTACAATAACACAGCTGTTAAGAATTCATAACTCACTCTCATCTCCTGGTGTGCAAGGGAGTCTGTTCTTAGAAACAGTGCAAAAAACGTAGAGCAAAGGTTTATGTCCTTGTTTGACCTGGAATGCATATTTATTCAAATTCTCGCCTATGAACTAGAGGAACAAGATATTGGAACTTTGTATTTGTATCTAGACCCCCTTGATCTTTTACCTTTGGTCCTAAAGGTGCTTCTTACAACTCAAATACTGATATTTTGACAACTCATCCCATTGCTTCCATTCAGGAAAATATGTTATTTGCTGGCTAAAGAGAATCCCCTTATTAAGCTGACTTTAACAGACACCATCCTCTGAAGAGTAAATCCAATTAGCCGAAGAGTGAGTGTGAGCACAGAGTAATTCCATCTGCCCTGGCGGCTTTGAGTGACAGGCCACCCACTGCCAAAATTTCCTTCAGTGTCAGCACTTGACCTAGAGTGGTATGTGCCTCTGAAGCTGGGATGGCATTATTGGAGTGCTCTGCAGAGCCAGGGGGCCTCAAACAGATTATTTATATAATAACCCCAGATCTGTCAAATATCCCAACCTGAAACACTCAGACATTGGGTTATGTTTAATAGCTGGGGAATAATTTTTCTCTTAGAATATGCCTTGGGTGCCCTAGTTTACTGAATAGAAAAGCCCTTCCAGATAATCTAGATCAGGAGTTAGCAAACTACGGCCTGCAGGTGAATCTGGCCCACTGGCTGTTTTGGTAAATAAAATTTTATTGAAACACAGCCACACTCATTTGTTAATGTATTGCTGATGGCTGCATGCACACTGTAACAGCAGAGTTGAGTAGGTGCGGCAGAGACCATATGGCCCACAAAGCCTAAAATACCTACTTTCTAGCCCTTTCCAGAAAACATCTGCTGACCTTGATCTAGATTACTACATATGTCTGCATAGAGTTTTACACTTAGATTCAGGTCATCAGGCACTGCTAATAGGCAGCTCCTTGCATACAAGTGGGTTTGACCTGTTATTATCCCTGTATCTTAAAATCTGGATCACTTCCTCAGCACTCTTATGCCTTTTTAGAGGATTCTTTCATTAAGAATGCATCTTATTAGAGATGAAATTTGTAATGTAAAATTCTGTTGTAATCTAACTTTTTTTCATGTGTAACCCTAAGGATTAAGGGATATGACAGTCAGTACTGGTTGTCCATTTGTCTCTTCACACATGTTAGCAGAAACAGTTTTGTTCAGTGTCAAAATATTCATTCAAAAACTTTATTTACCAGCTTCTCTTGCAACTAGGATATTCCATATGACAGAGTTCTTGTCAATAATATTCTAGGCAGGGCTTCCAAGAAAGCTCTTAAAAAGTAGGCAGACTCTACCGCCTTTTGTCCTTCCTTTCTTACTTCCTGTAAGAGGAAGTAGTGCTGGAAATGGAGCAGCCATTTTATAACCATGGAAGTGAAAAGCATAAAGACAAAAGCCACAACTAAGGATGGCTGAGCTCAAGGAAAAATAGCCTAGATCTCTATGATATCTTAAGGTTCCATATCAGCCATGGACTACCTACTTCAATTACATAATAAATACAAAACCATTTGGTTAAGCCACTCTAAACTAGGTATTTTCTTTTATACAGCTATCTTCAACCGATATGAGGAATAATAAAGATAAGTAATTCACACTATTTATCTCCAACTAATGTTGTTTTTGGAAACCCTGGTGGCGTAGTGGTTAAGTGCTACAGCTGCTAACCAAAGGGTCGGCAGTTCAAATCCACCAGGCACTCCTTGGAAACTCTATGGGGCAGTTCTACTCTGTTCAATAGGGTCGCTATGAGTCAGAATCGACTCCATGGCACTGGGTTTGGTTTTTGTTTTTTTTTTAATGTTGTTTTAAGGAGTCCTGGTGGTACAGTGGTTAAAGTGCTTGGCTGCTAACTGAAAGGTCAGTGGTTCGGACCCACCAGCCACTCCACAGAAGAAAGATGTGGCAGTTGGCTTCCGTAAAAATCACAGCTTTAGAAACCCTAGGAGGCAGTTCTACTCTGTTATATAGGGTTGCTATGAGTCAGAATCAACACCATAGCAGTGGGTTTGGTTCAGTTAATGGCATTTTGGAGGAGTTGTATTAAAATCTGATATCTAAAGTCTCTCTCAGTTCTTAAAGTTTATGATTTTATAACTAAAACTTAATAAATTAAAATTCTCAAATTATCTGGCAAAGAACAACAAAGCTGGTAGAATCTCTGGATCATCTGTTCCAAATGCCTCACTTTATTAGCAGGAAATTGTGGTTTAAGGCTATTAGGTAACTGCCCAAGATCACACAGCAAGGACGTAGTAGAGGCAAAATTCAAACCTATGAGTCTGTGGTTTGTGGTTTAATAAATGCTATTTCCCCTTGCATTCATTGAACCACAAATGCAAATCTCCCAAGTATTTCTTGGAGTTTGAAATTTTAAATACAATCTACTTTATATCTTCAATATCTTAAATATGATTTAGAGCACACAGCAATAATTTTGATTTCCCATAAGATCCTTATTTAGCAAATTTTTTTTTTCGTACTGCTGTGCTTAGTAAAATACAAAATAAATCAAGCTATTATAAAGAAAAAGATTTTCAGGAGCAAATGTTCAAACTTAAACCCAAAGGATAGTCTGATTAACCCCCTTCTGTTTCTCAGAAAATCCAATCAGACCATTCCACCCCATAGTATCTTGGTCACTTAAATATTACTGCGAAGGAGATAGTATTGTCAGATTTTGGCACACTGTTTTAAGATTTGGGGCCAAGGAAAATTAAAAAAACATTCTGAATGAAAATACTCTTATTCTCTAAGAATGAAAGAGCCATTCCAAGATTCTGTGAACATTAGACTTTTGAGACAAGAGTCTCCACGAAACATGTGCCTGGTGTCAATGGCTGCTTGTGCCTCTACTAATTTGGCAGGGATCAAAATGATACAAATACAGATCTTCATCACCATTGCCATTATAAATATTATCAGTAATTTACGACAGCATCTAGTTCAGCTTCTGCCTTCAGGATAAATATCATCTAAGACAATGCTGGAGCCTTGGTGGTACAGTGGTTAAAGTGCTCAATGGCTAATCTATATGTCTGCGGTTCAAGCCCACCAGCTGCTTCTTGGGAGAAAATGTGGCAGGCTGCTTCCATAAGGATTTATAGCCTTGGAAACCCTATGGGGCAATTCTACTTTGTCTTATATGTTTGCTATGAGTAAGAATCGACTCAACTGCAATGGGTTTGGTTTTTTGGTTGGAAGGTAATGCTGAGGGGGCAGTGATAGTTCAATGGTAGAATTCTCAACTTACATGTGGAAGATGCAGATTCGATTTCCAGCCAATGTACCTTAAGCACAGCTACAATCTGTCTGTCAGTGGAGGCTTTATGATGCCATGATGCTGAACAGATTTCAGTGGCACTTTCAGACAAAGATGGACTAGGAAGAAAGGTCTGGCCACATACTTCCAAAATTCAGCCAGTGAAAACCCTGCAGGTTGCAGCAGTCCAATCTGCAACTGATCACAGGGATGGCACAGGACTGGGCAGCATTTTGTTCTGCTGTGCATGGGATTACCATGAGTTGGGAGCTGACTTGATGGCAGCTAACAGCAATAGTCAGGCAATACCATTTCTGCTCTCTTTTATATCCTAGGCCATTCTCTCCATAATTGCTTGCTTCTATCAGCATCAGTATTTTCTCTTTTGCCTCAACAGTGAGCAGAGCCCTTAATTAGCTAATAAATGCAAAAGAAAACCTCGTTCACCTATAACCCCAAAACCAAATCCACTGCCGTTGAGTCGATTCTGACTCATAGCGACCCTACAGGACAGAGTAGAACTGCCCTACAGAGTTTCCAAGGAGCGCCTGCTGGATTCGAACTGGTGAGCTTTTGGTTAGCAGCTGTAGCACTTAACCACTACACCACCAGGGCTTACCTATAGCAAAGGAGAAAAGGAAGGAAGGGCAACAATATCAGGAGGGCTGAATGATCAGAACATGAGCTTTGAGGTGGCCAAAACTTCATCTTGTATCCCCCAAGCATAAAGCACATTTAGAATGTGCCTGGCATATTGCAGGGACTCAATTAATACTTGCAGAATGAATAAATTACCTGGGAATGATCTATTAGCAGAATAAGTCCTTTCACCACACTGACAGGGTCTCCAGATACTGATAGCATTTTGGACATCAAATCACTGTATCCATTGAAAAAAGTGACAGGTCTAAGCTGAACATCAAAGAGGATGGCTGACAGGCCAGCATAGGAGTCAAGGTTCTCCTCCCCCTCATCAGGAGTGGCTGCAATTAAGGCCTCCAGGCCTTGAGCTTCAATGACAACCTAGGGAGAAATCAATATAACATATAAAACACAAGCCATGGTACTTGAGAGTGAGGTTCTGAGCTACAGCTAGAACTTCCCTAGGGGTCACAAATGCAAATATCTGAAGGATCTAGGAAAATAAAAACATAAAGTGAAGAGGCTTTCTCCATTTAATCCTCACAAACATTCTTTGAGGAACAAAATGATTTTCTCCATTTTGCAGATGAGGAAACAAAGGCTCAAGTTCACCCAACTAGTAAACAGCAGAGGTAGGATCCAAACCGCTTCTGTCTGACTCCAAAGCCCATGTATTTTTCCATTTTATTATGTCATCCTCGAGACTCTTAGTCTCTCCAGGACTGTCATAAAATGGACCAGGGAAGGCAGGAAATCAATCAAGCCATTTAAGTGCAATTCTCACCACACTGAGCTTGTGTGCACGAAGCCTGGATCTAGGCCTAAGGATCAAATGTTCAAGCCCAAACCCAAAGGATATTTTTGTAGAACCTCAAAAAAAGGAATGAGGAGGTATTGGAATGGGAGGACCTGAAGTTCACTTATGTCAGAGAGTACGGAACTCTTTAGGCTATGAATCACACCATTCTGTGTCAAACTTTTCTCTCTCTAGTTAAAAACAAAAAGATGATGAACTCCATGAGGGGGCTCACACCCTGATCACTACCATACATAGGAATCCTACATATTTTCTGTCCTCCATACCCAGCCCCTTAACCAATGGGTGTTTTGCATTCTAGAGTGCATATCAGAAAACAGATGCTGATTCCTCAAGACAGAACTGCATAGTATTGTGACTATGGTCCTACCAAAGGGTAGAGGCATGTAATATGGCTAAGGACTCTAATTACATAGCACTGGATCATTTTTAGAGCTTATGTATAACCTTATTTACAAGATTATAATTCAATAAGCATAAAAACTACAAAGGTAGTATGTTTCATGAATAGGAAGTCTTTATAGATTATCACCTAACTTTGGATAAAACTAAAGGGATTGAAGTCAGCCATTTGTCAAAGGTCTGTACTTCTTTTCTTTTCTAGCAGTATTAGAAAAAAAAAATATACAGATTGACTCTTCAAAGAGCCATATTCTATTTTGAAGGTTTTCGTTATTGAGAGTCTCAATCTCTTCACAGGAATACCCAGAGAAGGAAAACATATTCTAGAATTAAATACCTGGGGTTCTAAGGAATATATGTGAGAATAAAATAAAATAAAATATTATGTACAATCTATGTGAGGAATACTGGCACAAATTCAATGTTTTGAATATGTGTACCTTTGAAAAGACAAATGTATGTTTGGCAAGTCCAGTGAATTAAATTTATTAGGTTTCAAGTTCATATTTGAAACTTTCTCTGAGACTATAAACCATGATGGAATCATAGATGATCTGACAGTTAATTCTGTATGTCAACTTGGCTAGGGAATGGTGCCCAGCTGCTCAGTCCATAACTAGTCTAGATGCTGTTATAAAGTAGTTGCATGTGGTTAAGTCAATTGATGTAAATTACGTAAAGCAGATCACCCTCCATAATGTGGGTGGGCCTCATCCAATCAGTTGAAGACCTTAAGAGCAAAAAGGGAGTGTTCTTTACGGTATATTCCACCTCCAGACTACCAGTACACATTTGGACAAAGTCTTCACTCTTCATTCTTCCTGTGACCTGATCTACAGATTTTGGGACACAAGACTGCACAAATCCCCAGTCTGTCACCCAACCTACAGATCTTGGACTTGCCAGCCCCTCATAATGAGCCAATACATTAAAATAAATTACTCTCTTTAGGGAGATAAGGAGAGAAAAGACTGAGAGATCTATATATCTCACTGGTTCTGTTTCTCTAGAGAGCTCTGACTAAGACTGGTGAGGTACGATAGAAGGCATCATAAACTTCTCCATTTTATAGTGCTTATCATCAGTATACATTTTATAAAAAAAAAAAAAATTTTTTTATATATTTTATTTTACCTGACTAATTTCTTATATAAGGGGCCCTGGTGGCACAAACAGTAACAAGATCAGCTGCTACCCAAAGGCTGGCTGTTTGAACACACCCAGTGGCTTCTCAGGAGAAAGACCTGGCGATCTGCTCCCATAAAGATTACACCAAGAAAACTCAATGGGGCAGTTCTACTCTGTCATATGGGGTCACTACGAGTCGAAAACAACTTGTGGCACTTAGCAACAACAAGTTTCCTACATACTTTATTAAAACAAACTTCAGGGAAAATGAGTTACCTGGCTAGCTTGAAGATGAGCCTTCCCAATGTACTGAAAGATGTTCAGGTTGCTTCTCCTTAGAATACCAGAACCAGAGTAAAGAATATCAAGGCTGTACATGGATGCTGAGTAGGGATCACCTAATGACAACAAAATCAACAACTATAACTTAGTACGAGCTCCAACAGTACCAATTTGGGTTGGGTCATGGAGGCAGAATCCCTTTTTGGGTTACATACGTGCTATGTAGCCAGTATAGGCAGAAGAGGATCCACTCTTAGAGAAACGGTCATAATTGTGAACAACCATTTCCTTCAGAACTCGACGGACCATTTTGCTGTAACATATAAAAAGAAAAAGCTGCACATTCATTGTAATGACTGTTTCCCAAGTCAGATTTGGAAAAATACCAAATCCTCAGTGGAAAAAAAAAAGGGAGCCAAATTTTCCTCATGCCACACCACGATGGGGGAAAGCGCCAGCTGGAGAGCTTCAAGATCAGGGCTTTCCCCTTCATTCCTTAGTTATCTGGAATTTAGTGTGGTATCAAAATGAAAACAAGGCAGGGGTGCCCCGCTATAATATGGCTTCAGCTGACCGGTGGACGCACACCAGGAGTAGCAGAGATATTTTATTTGAATCATCATGGTCCTGTTGTTAAATACTACATGCTTTTAAGGAAAGCTGTACCAAAGTGGGGAGGTTGTACAATATTTCTTTAAATGTTTTTCTATGCCCTCTAATATTATCACTGGCTAATGATATATAAGAATAAATTTTCAAGGATTTCCTCTGTATTTATGTAGTTTTCAAATAAACAACTCACTAAAACTCATATGGAAGAAAGACTTGGCAATCTACTTCTGAGAATCAGCCAGTGGAAACTCTATGGATCACAAGGGTCTGATCAACAACTAATCATGGGGATGGTGCAGGACTGGGCAGCATTTTGTTCTGTTGTGCATGGTGTTGCCATGAGTTGGGGGCCCATAGGCAGCAGCTAAGAACAACAAAAACCCATATATGAATCTATCTCCTCTATAGACAGTCATAATTTTTGCCCGTGCCTCTATTTTATCTACCTAATTAGTGTGGAGATCTTTCTATTTCTGACTACTTAATACTAATTTTTTTTAATACTAATTATTTCAATAATAATAAAATTATGACCACATAGCAAAAATATCAAACTAATCAACCAAATAAGTCTAGATCTAGGTCTGAGGTAGAAAATTATTGAGAGGGAAGAAATGGTAACCTTATTGTTCCCCTCCTCCCCCCAAAATCACTAGTTATAAGATTTCAGCTTGGAAGGAAGAAAATATTTAAAGAGCCTTGGAGTGGATGGAAGAAAGATTAGATGTATTTTGCCTTGCTCCAAGGATAAAACCAGAGACAATGGGCAGAAGTTATGGAGAAGATTTCAGTTTATACAAAGAAGTAATGATTACAGTGTCTGAACAATGATACAAGTTGCCTCAGAGGTGGTATGCTTCCTGCCACTGGAGAAGTGCTAGCAAAATATGGACAACCTCCTGCCAGCAGAGTAGAGCCCTACACTGGAGACATACACCAAGTGAGGTTACCTTTAATGTATCTCCAACTCTAATATCTTTGGTTCTGAGACTTGGATCTGCAATGTTTGTGCTTACTTCCTCACATTTCCTAGGGTGCCCCTAGCCCACTGCCACCTTTTTAACCTTCCCTGAATCCAGATTCAAAAAACAAAAGCAATAAATACACCACAGAGTCTCACAAAGGCAACAAGGAAACAGGAGAGCTCAAATTCATTCAACTAGAAATACATGGATCCGGACAGGCTTAGTTTCTTTTCTCCCTCCTTCTCCAACTCCTCCTTTCCTCTTTTTGTCCTGTTGTTTTCCTGGTTCTACTCATCTGCTTGTGTCTTGTTCCTTCCATCCTCTTGTTCCTTGTTTCCCTTTCTTTCAATCTTTAATTGCCCTCTTTTCTCATTTCTTTCCCTTTATCTACTCTCCACCCTCCCTCCATCTCTGGTTTCCTTTTCTACTGGGTATGCTCAAATTTGATGCAAATTTGTTCTGGATGTAACTCAGGGGAAACAAATTGTTTTTCTGGCTCTCTGATTGCAGTGAGGAATAGCAGACAGTTTTAAGGAAATCACATTGAAGACCGACATCAGTGAATTGGGCAAGGAGAGACTGGGGAACTAGAAGAAAGATGAATCCACTGAGAGTAACTGAGGGCAATGAAATCTACCGATCTCTCTCTTCGTATCTTAAATAGTCTTAAAATATGGACCACTCCTAAGATTTTAAACTTAAATGGTAAATTCATTTGATCGGTGATAAATGAGGCTTCAAAGATCCTTAAAATTTGGAAAGTTAAGGGGAAAGGCTATTTGATGAGGACTTAGGTCATTTTATTCTGCTATCTATAAAAATAGTCCCATTTTTTAAACATTACTAACACTTGGCAATATATCTTTACCATATTGAACAGAATACTCACAGTAAAAAGGATAATTTCTAAATTATAGGGCCAAAGTAAAGTTCGTGTTTGTTCATTTATTTTTAAAGTAAAGTTGTTTTATCTGGCTCTCTAAATAGTTCTCTTACGGGAAACTGGGCAAACTCTTTAGTTTTATGCAACATAACCCAGCACAACAACCACACACTTATTATTAGTCACACATGTACCCCAGCAATACAGACATAAGCTTAAATAAGCCGAGAGGCGTGTCCCCCATTTCATTACCTTGCAGGCATTTCAAAACGTATGATGTCATGGACAACGGTGAGCATGTATTTGCTCATTTCCTTGGGAAGCTCCCCAATAGAAAGCAAGAGGTTTTTTACTTCCATGTAGGATGGGTTGTTATTTAAAATGATGGCAGCCGCAGCAGTACGCACAGTCTTCTCATGGACTTTACGGTTCTGGTGGTATATCCTGTTCAAAGTCTTCTTCACCTGTTCATAAGGTGTTCAAGCTCAGTTAGTGCACATTTAGATTTTTAGAATTTACATTGCAGCAGATACTGTGATTGTTCATAAAAATATGTGTGTGCTCCTACATTTCCCAGGTCGCTTTGCAATTGCATTGTTCTTCATGGACTAGTTCTGGTTAACGGACTGTGCAGAGAATCAGTGTGTGTTACTTGTGGACTGAGGCAGTTAAGCATTGGTGTGCCTTCTCCTTCTACATGTTTAGGTCCTTTGGTGGCTCAAACGGTTAAGTAATCGACCACTAGCCAAGAGTTTGATGGTTTGAACCTACCCAGAGGTGCCTAGGAAGGAAAAGCTTGACAATCTGCTTCCAAAAGGTCACAGCTTTGAAAACCCTGAAGGCCAGTTCTACTTTGATATACATGATGTCAGAATCCACTGGATGCAACTAACAACCACCACAACAACGTTGCAAATATTCTTGGGGATTTTACCTCATCAGTTATGAAAGGGACATCGTATCTCTGGAGAGTGGTGGTAGCAAGGTGGCTGACTGGCCCCTCTCCTGCCTCTGCGTACTTCAGAAGCAGGGGGATGCCTTCTGGAAGGAGGGCATTCTTCAGAGCCAGCAGGTGCATCATGGTGTCCTCCTTTTTCTCTGGTTTTTCAAGTCCTCCCAGAATTAACTTCTTGGCTTCGACCACTGCCTAAAAAAATAACATAGTCACTATCTCAGACATATGCATGACCATACACTAAACAGACTTGGGCACAATTGGCTTCATTCTTGAGTCCACGAAAACAACCTAAAGTTTTAGAAAGTGTTGCATCAATTGCCTTGCTGAAGCACACAAGGAAAATTAGCAAGTAAAACTTGATAAAGGTATTGTGCTTAAAATAAAACAGACTAACATATTCTTTAAAAACAGTGAGTATAATTAATATCAGACATATAAACTTTTGAACCCATTCTGAAATTGTAAAGCTATTTTTTAATTCCCTTGTGATTATTTATAAAACTGCCCATTGGTTGAATTTCTAAAATGACAATTAGATGGCACCCAAGTGGTGCCATATACCTTTTCTTAAGTAACAACTTTGACGAAAGCACTTAGAGATCATATTTAAAGTGTTTTGAAAGTACCATTTACACTCAATTTCAAATTTGATTAATATTGCTATATAGTTCAAAAATTATTTCCTGAGTGCCTCCTATGTGGCAGGTACTTTTCTAGGTACTTTTCAAATATGCTCTTTAATCAGGAAAGGTCTTTTCTTTGGCCTGTTAAAAAAAAGGAATGAAGCTCAAATTAATGGTTTAATGAAAAACTAATTAGAAATAGGAGCATCTGGGTTCTGGTCTTATCTTTGCCACTGCCCATGTTTTAGGGGCCTTGGTTTCATTTTGAAAATAAGATTCTATTTTAGGGATCTCTAGGATCCCTAAGATCTAATTCAGCGATAGGATTCATGAATTCTGAACTCAGGATGCGAGCACACGCACATACACAAGAGCTATACAAAGGCTACAAAAAGAAGAAAAAAAGGCTAAACTTCATGTGTAATCAGAGAAGTGCTGTTTCTCAACAATCAGATTGGTAAAAAAAATACAAATGTTTGACGACATGCTTTGTTGATGAGGCTGTGGGGAAATAGACATTCTGGTACATTGCTGGTGGAAGTGTAAAATGGTACAATTGCTATGGAAGATAATTTGGCAAAAGCTAACAAAACTTAAATTTTGATGCAGTAATCCTAGCCCTGAATATACATCTCCAATGATATAAAAAAGTATGTACCTAAGGATATTCATTTCATCATTATTTGCAATGACAAGTAGTTTAAATCACTTACATGACCATATATAGGAGGCTGGTTGATATAACTGTGGTACATTGAAACAATGGAGTACTAGGAAGTTGTGAAAAGAAATGAGGAAAATCTCTGTGAAACAGGATGGAGCAATTTCTAGGATGTATTGTTAAGCGGAGAAAGCAAGGTAAGAAAAAAGTATATATAGAATGTTATCTTTTGTGTAAGAAAAAAAGGAAATAAGAACGCATGTGTATATGTATGTTCACATCTGCTTACTGTTGCAAAAAGAAACGTACCCCACTGCCATGGAGTTGATTCTGACTCTCAGCAACCCTGTATGACAGAGTAGCACTGCATACAGGGTTTCCAAGGGTGTAATCTTTACAAAAGCAGACTGCCACATCTTTCTCCCACGGAGAGGCTGGTGGGTTCAAACAGCTGACCTTTTGGTTAGCAGCCAAGCAACTTAACCACTGAGCCACCAGGGCTCCTTTTAAGGAACATACCCATTGCCATCAAGTTGATTCTGCCTTAGCGACCCTCTAGGACAGAGTAGAACTACTCCACAGAGTTTCCAAGGAGCACCTGGTGGATTCAAACTGCCAGCCTTTTGGTTAGCAGCCATAGCTATTAACCACTACACCACCAGGGTTTCCAAAAAGAAACACAGGAAGGATAAATCTGAAAATACCAAAATTGCTTCCCACAGGAGGTAGGTGGCAACTGGGTAGAAGGTATAGGAAAGGGAATGAGATCTTCTTGAGAATACTTATAAAATATAGTTTTGACTTTTGAATCATGTTAATGTTTTACATATTCAAACAATAAAATTAATCAACAAAGATGGAAAAATGCTAAAATTAAATTCAAACAGAAACAAATGAAAGTAAATGCGTATCAAACTGATAACACTAAACAGAAAAAAAAAAAGAATGTTAAAAAGAATTAATCCAAGTAACTTTTAAACACAGTATACTCTGTATGAAATGTATTCTAAGGACAAAAAGAACACAATCAAGTCTTGAACTTCTTTTAGTCAGTCTGTTTTTTGTGGTGGTATTGGTGTAGCAATTTCAGATCTATTTTGTGTGCATTTTATAGTTGAGTAAATGAATCAATATATTGATGTTCTTGGAACGGGGATTCTCACTGTGGGAAAAAGAAGACAAAATTAGGGAACGAGGAGAGGAGAGAAAGAACCTCGTGGTGTTGTATAGCAATATGAGCTCACATTTTAATAAATATAAATATATATAGCTTGTCCATGGTAAAGGCCTAGTCCAATGGCACTCAAATAGTAAGGAGTAAAAGCATTTACGGGTAAAGTGTCAGATATCTGAAACTCATTTGCAAATGGCTCAATCTCAATCTCAATACTTCCCCCAAAATAAATAAATAAATAAATAAAAACGCAAGAAAGCAGAATGAGATAAAGCAAACATGGTAAAATGTTAACAGTCGGTGAAGCTAGGTTAAGGGCTTATAGATGTTTATAGAATTGTACTTGCCACTTTTCTGTAAGTTTGAATATTTTCAAATACAAATGTGGAGAAAAAAACAGGCAACAAAAAAACCAAAAACCAAGCTCAGTGCCGTGTAGTCAATTCCGACTGATAGTGACCCTATAGGACAGAGTAGAACTGCCCCATAGAGTTTCCAAGGACCGCCTGGCGGATTCAAACTGCCGACCCTTTGGTTTGCAGCTGTAGCACTTAACCACTATGCCGCCAGGGTTTCCAAACAGGGAGGTCAAAAGGTAAAGAAAAAACAAATTAAAAAATATGGGGCGAGGCTTAATACTAGTTGTGAACTTGTCCAGCTGCTAATCAGCCTTTTACATGGCAGTAGCTTTCAGGACAGCAGCTGCTAAAAAGCCATAACTAAACTAAACCAAACCTGTTGACTTCTAGTCATAGCAACCCTAAAGGACAGGGTGGAACTGCCTCGTAGTTTCCAAGGAGTGCCTGTTGAATTGGAACTGCCCTTTGGGTTGGCAGCTGTAGCTCTTAACCACTGAGCCACGAGGTTTTTTTTTTTTTTTTTTTTAAAGCCAGAGCAGTCGATAAAATGTCAAGTACCTTTGGGGCAGTATAAATACTGCATGACTGGTACCAAAAAAGAAAAAACCTCATTGCCGTCAAGTCGATTCCGACTCACAGCCACCCTATAGGACAGAGTGGAACTGCCCCATAGGGTTTCCAAGAAGCAGGTGGTAGATTTGAATTACCAACCTTTTGGTTAGCAGCCTAAAACTTAACCACTGTGCCACAGGGCTTCAATTTAGTATGACTAATAGATCCTTTAAATCTGTATTTAAAATACAACATTTTCTTTCTATTCAAGTGTCTTTGATTCAGCAAATGGTAGATGAATGTTCCACAGCAGTCAATTGAAAAGAAAATTTGGACATTTACTACAGTCCATTTGATGGTCAAGTCTCATTACCGCCAAAAATGCATTTTTAAAAAGGTTGCCCAAAAACATTAATAAAATTGCAATGACAGTTGATAGTCTACAGCTACCTATCAAATAACTCTAAAAATGTAATGAGAACTAGGCTATCCCATTATCAGAAGAAATTTAAAGTTAACCCTTTGCTCAGTTTCCTTCTCCTGTCTTATGCCTCCCCTGGGTGAGTCCATTCTCTTCCAAAGTGTCACTCACTCTCTATTTCTGGCCCTAACACATCCTGAACTGCAGATGGGTGCAACCCTCTGCCCGTTGGACAACTCCACCTGACACAAAAGATTTCAAACTTAACCTGGCCAAAACAAATTAATATCTCTTCCTTCTTCCCACACTCAAACCAGGCTTTATAAACCTTGCTTAGGCAGTTGGCATCACCATATTCCTAGTATCCTAACCTGGAAGCTTTAGAGTGACCGGAATCCTTACCTATTTCTCATTCTCCACACCCCAAGGGACACCAAATGCTATTGGCTCTACTTCCTTGAATCTGTTTCCTTCTCTTCCACTACCAGTTAACTGTTGTCATCAAGTCAATTCTGACTCATGGTGACCCCGTGTGTGTCAGAGGAGAACTATGCTGCATAGGGTTTTCAGTGACTGATGTTCCTGGAAGTAGATTGCCAGGCCTTTCTTCTGAGGTACCACTGGGTTAACTTGTGCCTCCAACCTTTCCAACCTTTCAGTTAATCTCCAAGCGCTTAACTACTTGCACCACCCAGGGACTCCTGTTCACCCACTGCCCCTACAGTAATTCAGACCTTTACTCAGTCTTGCCTGCGTTATTACAAATGTTTCCAATCTGATCTCACTGACTGTAATTCAGTCAACACTCAGTCCTTACACCACCTTGGTCCTCCCTAATTAAAAAATCTAACATGTCATTCGCCTGCCTAAAAACCTCATTGGTCTTCCTTCTTTCTACAGAATGAAGGCCAGACTCCTTGTCATTAATGAAAATCCAGCCTATCTCTCTTCTGTCATCCACTCTTTCCTGCTTCTCCGTCCCCACCCATCTGTTCCACAGTCATACGTATTTTGTACTATAGCCTGTTATGGATTAAACTGTGCTCCTCTCCCTACCACCCCCCCAAAATAATACATATATGTTGTAATACCAACCCCTATACATGTGAATGTAATCCTGTCTGTTTTCTTTGCTATGTTAGTGATGCCCTATCAGTGCAGGGTGTGTCTTAAACCTAATCACTGCAGAGTTATAAGGAGCAGCATAGACACAGAGACAAGCAAGCACAAATGGGGGAAGACTGGTGCTATCCCATGACGACTCATGCATTCAATCTATGAGTCCAGGGACTCCAAGGATTGCAAGTTACTAGAAGCTGAAATAGACAAAGCAGTACATCCCCTGAGAGCCACACTCTGAATTCAGACTTCTAGCCTCTACACTGTGAGAAAATAAATTTTTATTTTTTAAAGCAACCCACTTGTGGTACTTTTGTTATAGAAGCACTAGGTAACTAAAACAAGCCTCATAGAATTTCTCACTGCTCTCGTCTACCAGGCTCTTTTTGTCTTTGGGCTTTTTTGTACGTTGTTGTATTTCTTCTGGAATGTACTTCCTTCCATATTACCATCTCCTCACCTAACAAGTTCTTCCAGACTGAGTAAACTCAAACGCTACCGTTTTGCTGAAACTTCCCCAGCATCCCCAAACAGAATAATTTTCTGCATCTTCTGTATTCTCAGAAGAGCACTCTGTTCATATTTCAATATTATTTATCTGTTCATATTAGGTAAACAGAGTATGAGTTCTTTGGGGATGGTAGAATATCTTATTTATCTTTATGTTCAACGATCAGCATCGTTGTTAGCAGAGTAGATGCTCGGTAAATGACACTGAATGGATGTTTTATATATGGGTTTTGAGCCTTTAGCCAAAATATTTAATATGTTAATTGCTGAAGTAAATCAGATATTAAATGGATATTGAAAAATATAAACAATCATAGTTCTGTGATGTCATAAAAATAATAATAAATTTGATTTCTTCCAGCTGATAGTCAAACATTTTCAGCACCATAGTTTTTTAGTAGTCATTTTCATTCTTAGTTTACATTCTATTTATGGGTTGCCTCTTTTAGACCACTTGGTTTAGCAAACATTAGTAAGCTGAATAATAAAGTGATGTCTGTCTGTGCTGGGAAAAAAAATGCTGACTGGACGCTGGATGTGTAATAAATGTGGACTGAAAAAAAGACTGTTTTCATATATGCAGCATCTTTAATCTGTTTGCATTATAGAAAGATGGGTTGTGTTAGATGTTAACCCATCTGGACTTTCCACATTTAGTTATGCTTACAAAAGGAGCATTTTTGCCTTTCTTCGTAAATGAGAAGGATGTGAAAATTCATAGTTTTTCCAGGCAACTGAAGAAGTGTCGAGCAAATAAATAAATGCAATGTAAATTTCTAAGTAATTAGAAGTACTAAATTTCCTCCATCTAAACTGCAAGCCACACTTTTATAAACACATTTATGCTCTAGGACGCAATTGTAGAGTTTACTATTTTTCTGAGAAGAAGAATTACACTGTATATACCATACAAAGTTGAATACATAGCAGACACTCAATAAAGAAATATCAATAGGTGGATTAATGAGTATTCACCTTCTAACAAGTATTTATTAAGCATTAGCTATGTGCCAGGTACTGTTTTAAGCAGTTGATGTTCAATAAAGCAAAACTCTATTTCTGCATCGAGTTTACCTTCTAGTGGAGGGAGACAAAAATAAACAATAAACATAATAAATAAGTAATTTCTAAAATATGTTAGAGAGTAATAATCACTATGAAGAATAAGAAAAGAGGAGCGGGGTACAGGGGACTAGCAGCACCCATGGTAGGCAACATGGTGAGTATTAGATAGAATGGTCTAGGGTATATAATACAGGAGACTGGATTCTCACTTTGCGTTTGCAGCCTTCATTCTGACACAGCTTCCTGACCAGGGCCCCGATGATGATCATCACAGTTTCTCTGATGTCATTGCTCCCAAAAGAACCTTTGAACTTACTCTGTTAGCAAAACAGGGATAAAAGAGATTACCAAAACATTTAAACATTTCCAAGGGACACTTTCAGTTGAGGAATAAAGTAACCAATGCCTGAGAGAAACGTTCTTATCCTCCTAGGTCGCATATTCAGAATTTTGCTTTGGGGTACTTACAAATTCACTATCGGTCTCGGAACTGAAGAGTCCATAGTATCTCTCCTTCTCAAGAATTCCTAACCTAGGATCTATGAATTCACTTGAGGCTTATGGATTGGATTGACTGGATCACTGAACCTACAAAATTTTGTGTGTGGGTAAAGGGGGACTCCATTGCTTTTATCCAATGCTAAAAAAAAAAAAAAAAATTTTTTTCAATGCTAAAGTGTGCCTAATTTCCAAAGAAGGTTATGAACTATTTCTCTAGATCATTTATAGTAACACAAATTATACTTAAAAAAAAAAAGTTAGCTTTTGTTTCCAAAATACACTTTTTAATCTTGGAAGAATTGTATCTGTTCAATATACTGTGTATTGAATACCATGAGAATTCTTGAAGTCAAAACAAATCTGTTAAAATTGATTACTGAAGCATAACTAAGGCTTTTCCTCTCTGACATTTGGTCTTAACTATGTCATGTTATATGATAGCTGAACACAATCTTTCAATTCCTATATAGTTTGTTATTTAGAGGAATGGTCAAGATGGTAATTTAACTGAAAGTGTTTATTGTCCAGCTAATGATTAATGGATTGAAAACAGTTCAACAGAATTCAAATACAAATAATCAGAAGGCTGTACTTTGCAGCCTCATTCTCACCAGAACAACTTTCAATTACTGCCTAGATTCTTGAGGTTTTTAGCAGCTGAGAATTTTTCGAGTGTCCATTTGACTTACCATGAGGGCTTTCAGGAGTGCTTCATTGGGGTGGGAGGCAAACCCGCAGGCGTAGAGAAACCTCTCTTGAAGGATAATGCTACTGTCACTTTTGAAATCTAAAAAGTCCAAAATGGCTTCTAATGAGTCTGGAGTCTGGGCAGAGGTGACAGCATCCACCAGCTGGGGTCTGTAAGAAAGGGATAGTCACAAATATCAATGTTTAGGATGCTTAAGGAATTATTAAAAATGCCTGCCACACTCACAGACTCCTTATTGATTTTATTTTCCCAAGGAAGTAAAATTTTATTATTAGAAAAAAAATAACAATGAGTAGACCTTCTTAAAAAGACCCCAACCCTTCTCTCTCACTCAAACAATGTATACTCAGAAAATGCAAGCTAATTTTACTGTATTTGTAAGCCAAATAAATTTGGAAGTAAATAAAAATTATATAAATAACATTCTAAATTAAGTTTAATTCTTTTCTAGATCTAAATACATGGGTCCCCAAAATTGATTCTCTTTTTCTAGTCAGCTTTGCAGATGCACACATTTCTCAAATGCCTTAATATTCAACTACCCCCAGTGCCGTCGAGTCAATTCTGAACTACAGCAGCATTATTTAAAGGAAGAGATGAAAAATTCTTTTAACTTTATAGCCAAGTGAGAATTTTTTGCTTATTTAAAATAAAAAACACCATGGTATAGTTGTGTCCACCCATAATATGTGTTAACCCAGAAACCCAGTGCCATCAAGTCGATTCTGACTCATAGCGACCCTATAGGGCAGAGCAGAACTGCCCCATAGAGTTTCCAAGGAGCACCTGGCAGATTCAAACTGCCAACCCTTTGGTTAGCAGCCGTAGCACTTAACCACTACACCACCAGGGTTTCCATAATATGTGTTAGCAGGATGGAAATCCCACAGAAACTTTCTAGTTACATATTCTAGTTATCAAAAATCTTTGGTTTAGAAGAACTGGATGGTGCCCGGCTACCATTACTTATCATTTTGACCAAAGATTCTAGAGAAGAATCCTGATCAAAAAGGGGAAGAATACAGAATAGAATGTCAAATTCTCAGTGGAATCCAGACTTCTGGAGCCATTGAGGCTGGATAAACCCCCAAAACTATTGTCTTCAAATAATCTTTAAACTTTAAACCTTAAATCAAAACTATCCCTTGAAGTCTTCCTTGAACCAAAAATAGCTTATCTTAATAAGTAAAGTATGTCTACCTTGAGCATTGTGCTCTTTTAAAGAATTATTTATGTGAAACCAAATTGACAATAGCGACTCAAAAGGTTAAAGGAAAAGCTTAGGGGGCAGTGAGTTTAAGTCAATGGTGGTGGAACAATTTGCAGAAGGATGGCAAGAATGTTCACGCAACTTGAAGAATGCAATCAATGTCACTGAGTTGTACATGTAGAAATTGCCAAAATGGTGTGTGACTGCGTATTTTCACCAAAATAAAGAGCCAAAAAAAAAAAACCAAACTTTGGTTAAATGAGTTTGGAATGGTAAAATTTCTGAAATGGTTGTCATACTAATGAATATGTTATGATTGTAAATATTATATACCAAACCTGTTGCCATCGAGTCAATTGTGATTCATAGCAACCCTATAGGACAGAATAGAACTGCCCCATAGGGTTTCCAAGGAGCAGCTGGTGGATTTGAACGGCCAACCTTTTGGTTAGCAGCTGAGCTCCTAACCACTGCACCACTCTATACCATATCCATATAAACACATCATACATGTGTTCAGCACTTTAAATTTCTCACAAATGATATACTTGCACTATTATCATTTTGATTCTAACAAAAACCTAATGAAGTTGGAGGCGAAGGAGGCAGAGGTTTAGAGAGATATGACATTTATTGTCTATCATGCAAGCACTGCATTAGAAATTTTACATGCGCAGTCTTGCTTTGCTTTAATTTTTTATCTAGAAAACGGGGCTAAAAATAATAGTTACCTCAGGATTGTTGAGAGGATTAAATAATCTATGTAAAACACTTAAACTAATGTCTGGCAGATAGCAAGTGATCAATAAATATTAGCTTTTATTTAATACTATCATCTCATTTAATCCTCTGAGCATCCTTGTCAGGTTAATACTAATATTCCTACTTATATCTGTGGGAACAGATTCAGAACTATTCAGTCATTTATTCAAGGTCACATAGCTAGTACATGGTATAGATAGGATTAGAACCCAGGTTTTTCTGACTCAGGAGTCCATGATCTTTTAATTATATTGGTGTTTCCCAAAGTATTTTCCATGTAATACTAGCCCTACACAATGTTATAAGAAAAGAGGTTTTCAAGGTCATGTAATTTGAGAAAATATTCAAGGAAATTTGTAAAGAATATTATCAGATTAAAGGTGCTGAAAATTTCTGAAGCAAAGAGAACTATTTAATTTGGTTTAACCCAGTGGTCTTCAAACTCAGTTGTTCACAGAATCCTTTCCTCTTGGCAAACCTAATAACATCCTGCAATTTACAGAATATGCACAATAGCTACTTTGGAAAATGGCGCATTCTCCCGTGCTGCCTTTCACTATCCTACAATAAAGACAAAGGATTGTTATTCCTATTTTACAGATGTTGAAAGTGAGGCTCAAAGAGGCTAAATGTAAATGGCTTGCTTAAATGTTATTCTGCTAATTGGAAGTCAGAATTTAAAACGAGGTCTTCTGATGTGCAGTATCCTTTCTACTGCATCATGCAGACACATAAATTATTGGTGTCATAAGAATTTTAGGATACAGATAAGGCCAAGGTTTTATGAAATCTCTATTCTAAATTACTAGCTAATATTTGCTTTTTCCTTCTCAGAATATTTTGGCTTTGATATTAAGACAAAGGAACTCTGGTGGAGCAGTGATTAAGCACTCAGCTGCTAACCCAAAGGTCGGCAGTTTGAACCCACCAGCCACTCCATGGAAGAAAGATGTGGCAGTCTGCTTCCGTTAAGATTTATAGCCTTGGAACCCTACGGGGCAGTTCTATTCTGTCTTACAGGGTCACTATGAGTTGGAACCTACTCAACAGCAGTGGTTTGAGTTTGGTTTTGGGTTTGATATTAAGATAAATCACTTTACCAATACATTTTAGAGCTCTAGATTAAAACAGAACCTGAGAATTTATGATTTTGCACATATTTTACTTTAACTGGTTCTTGTGGTTGGAGTCCCTGGGTGGCCCAAATGGTTAAGCACTCTACTACGAGCTGAAAGATTGGCAGTTCAAACCCATCTAGAGACACCTCAGAAAACAGGCCTGGCAATCTGCTTCTGAAAAATAACAGCCTTGAAAACCCTATGCAGCAATTCTACTCTGCACATGTGGGGGCTCCATGAGTTGGAATTAGCTAGATGGCAACTAACAACAACAACAACCAACTTTTGGTTAGTCATACAGAATTCCTGTCAATTAGTTTTTAATGTCCTCAAGACAAATAACAAATACAATAAAAAATAAATAGACTTCTCAGGGGGAAAAAAAGGTAAATTCTCTTTTTGGGGAATTGAGTTCTCATAATCCAGTGATTTCTGCTGCTACTGTGTGTGTGTGTGTGTGTGTGTGTGTGTGTGTGTGTGTTTGCCACTTGGCCAATTTCCACTTTGGGGTTATGTTAATGGCTAGTTTCCACTTTTTGTAAAATGAATTGAACAATCTATAGCATCAGTTAGGATAGTTGGCCACACACAACTAACTGAATCAATTTGGTAATTTTGTATAAAAACCAAAACCATGGAGTCAATTCTGACTCATAATGACCCTACAGGACTGAGTAGAACTGCCACATAGGGTTTCCAAGGAGCACCTGGTAGATTCAACCTGCTGACCTTTTGGTTAGCAGCTGTAGCTCTTAATCACTATGCCACCAGGGTTTTCTTTTGTTGTATAGTAACTTGTATTTATAAACAAAGTGAAGTTGAAAATTGTCATGTAAAGTCAATAGCACTTTCACCAAATATTCAAATAATGTAGGGATTTCCTTTTTTTTCTTTTGGTTATTTACTTCAGTTCTCAATTTTTCTATATATAAAACATGGCTTCAATGGGGACAACACCTGGATGTTTAATGAAAGGACATTTTTCAGTTGAAGAAGTCATACTCTTTTATTTTATTATTATTATTACTTTGCTTGCTTAATCAACTCTGAAATCTTTTCAAGTGTAAATTAGTAACTTCAGGAACACAATTTTAAACCAGCAAGGAGGAAGCACATGTACCAAAGTGTCACAAGGAAGCCCTGCCCTGTCCTATCTATGTACCAATCTAGTTCCTATCTAAACTCATAAACTCTCAAAAAAATGTGCCTTCTGAATCACTGCTGAAAACTTGCCCTTGTATTTCTGGTCACCTGACAGCGAAATTACAGCATTGTGGCATTGCTGTTTGAAGAAAGTGGAGAATAACTAAATAATTGACTTGGAGGTGGGGCAAATTGCTTGATAAACACTGATAGCCTAAAAGAGATTTCCTACAGATGACCCCTCTCGATGTTAGGGGAACTTACAGTACTTCCTTGTCTTCACTCTTTAGAATTTGGAGGATCTCTTCTTTCTTTGCTGTCCTGAGGTGCTGAATGAAGGCTAGGAAGCTTCTGACCGCCTCAGCCTTGGAGAGGTTTTCGGGCAGTAGGTGCTTTCTGGTGGATTGCCAGCGCTCCAAGAGCTGTAAGACAGGGCTGCCGCTCACAATCCATACGTAACTCTGAACATCCACATTTACAAAGGCTGTGCTCCCCCAAAATAAAGCTTTCCTTACATCCAACAAGAAACAGAGGCTTTGTGAATCTTACCTCAATAAACCTGGTCCTTTCCACCCTTACCCATATATATCACCTGTGACTCTCAGAGGTGTATATAGACCTTGCGTATAGTTCGTCTGTAGGTGGACCGTACTTATCTACTACTATTGAGCTCAGTGGCAATAGTTAACTGGTTCTGGGCACATAGGTCATGCTATGGTAACACCAGGGAAATAGGTCTGGGGCCAGGCTTTGTCTACCACAGTGAACTCATGCAGAATTTCAATGAACAGCAAGATATCTTGGAAGGAAAAATCCTTGCTGAAAAATTGCCTCAGGCACATCCCTGAAAATAAGTTTGTTATAATTTGAGTTCCCTATCCTATCTCTTTATTGTATTTTTTTCTATGAAGTACAACACTTAACTACTGCCGAAGTATGAATTGTTTGTTACTTACATAATATCAGTGTTAAGTGGGACCTCAGAGTAGTATTCAATAGATAAAGGTAATTCTCACACACACAGTTGTTACTCTACTGTTGTCTTAAAAACAGTAAGTAGTTCTACTTAATGACCTCTTTTGGCTTTGAAAAATGTTAAAGAACTTATTTTCATAGTTAACCTTTTTTTTCCCTAGTTGTAAAGAACATCAGTGGCCTTCAACTCTGTTTTTTTTTTTAATTATTTTTTAAAAAGTACTCATTCCTCCTAATAATCCACCAAAAAGCCAAACCCACTGCTGTCGAGTCGATTCTGACTCATAGTGACCCAGACACTTATTTTTTTCTCTTTTCCAACTTCCCCTTGTTAGCTAATCTTAAGAGGATATTCCAAAGCAAAATTCCAGCTGTTCTTAGCTAAAGATTTACTGGGTCGTTTCTGAGGTCAGAGAGCATATTAATGTGATTTTTTTTTTTTTGCTTTAAAGAGTTGCAACAGTGACATGTTGATGTTAGAAAAGCAAATTCTCTAATGATTTAAACCTTTTCTATAACAATTAAGAAATAATTAATAAATATCTTAGGTGGCTTATAATGTTTAATAACTATGTAGGGAGAAATTAATAGTTCACAGCATAAGAAAAGATGGTTTGTTTCATCAGTCATGTACCTAAATAATTCCCATCTCATATGCCATTGGAAAATTACATTGGAACATTAATGACATTTGGAAGAAAAGCAAGTAAAAGAAAAAAACAAACCTTAAGAATAATGAGACTGCTGTTTCATCTGGTTTTCTTCTGATTTTAATTTGGTAAAATTGAGACACTAGTAAGGAATTACTGCCTTGTGTTTTAAGCAAATTTTGATATTAGTTCTTGATAATTCCACTTTTCTAAACACCAATAATGCCCAAAGGGAAGGGCTTTTTCTAGTTGCTATACATAGAGCATGAAGCCAAGGGTTTGCTCTCCTGATAAGAAATTAAATATTAAGAAATGCTGAACCTTAAAGTCATTTCTGGTGCCATACGCCATGATTGATGCATGCAATATATGAAATTGTTCTTTGTTGAATTAAATGCTATAAGATGATCTACACTTTGCCTGGGGGATACGATACCTCATTTCTGCCTGTAATTGTAGGGGAGGTTGGGGTGCGGTAAAGAAATGTTTCCGGATGTAGACAGAGCACAGTATCCCTTTAGTCCTCACGGTGATAGAATACTGAGCTCACTAATATATCTCACCTGTGAACATATTGCTACTCAGTGGTAAAATTTCAGGATTCAGACCCATAGCCATGCTCTTGACACCATATGTTGCAGCTAGCTTCAACAGTCCCTTTAACCTCCTGTATCCGGGGAGTTGCTTTTAAAAAGTTGCCCTTAAGTCATAACATTTTTGGTTTGTGATGAGTTGGTGGTAATTACTTGTTAACTATTGTTGTATTATACATCATAGCCAACTGTTGTTACAATTCAGTGGTGGCTGGTATTTCTTTACAAAGTTTCTTCATAGCATAAAGCTAAAGCTTCCACTGGAGATCCAAGGACAATATAGAGTTTTAAGCTGTGGTTTTTCCCATATTTGTCTACTCAGTGCAGTTGTGCACACTTACAGATGGGCATCCTTTACACTTGCTCTGGAAGACCTGCCCCACAATGGGAATGGCTGCATACTTTGAATCAACGGCTTTAATTATGGCTGCGACCTGCTTTCCAGGCATCAGTCTTGGTCCTGCTTCAGTCGTCTTCAGCTCCAATTTCTGCCTGCATAACCATGGAAGAGAAATTTCATCTTACTAGCACTCTTTTGGGTGAACAAGATGCTAGTTGCCATTCTTTTGGCAAACAATACACTAATTTATTTCAGTTGTGAAAGGCCACATTTTTCAATCTGGGCTATCTCGAGAGGTACCTGCAGTCTCAAGATAGTTATGTTGTCTTTCTGGAACAAAAATTTTATTCAAAGATTTGGAATGGTAAATCTGGATTTTTTAAATATATGAAAAGAGAATACAGGGAAGAAAATTTGCCTGGATGCTGAACAAGATAGGTGGTATCAGCTCTTTCTCATTTAGCCCAGTTTTCTGAAAATAATGTCCTCAGTGCAACCACATGTCACTCATTAACCAAAGCAGTTAGAAAATCTTATTTTCCAAAAATAGTCTCAACAATATTTTTGTCCCACATGCTCTTCTTGAGCCTTGTCACTTTCCCATCAATAAGTAGAAGTCTATGTCTCTGTCCTTGAACCTAGGCAGGACTCTGTGACTGCTTTGACTGATGGACGTGACACTATGTGATTTCCAAGGCTAGGTCATAAAAAAGAATTCAGCTTTCATCTGGCACAGTGTCAGCACACATGTCTTTAGAGCCTTGAGCTGTCATGTGAGAAGTCTGGCTACTTGGAGCTTCTATGCCGAGAAGCCATATAGAGACAAAGAGAGATGCGCGAGGAGTCACTTGTTTGAGTCCTTGTTGGAGTCCAGGCACCAGACAGGGGAGGGAGCAACCCTCAAATAATTTCAGCTCTGGACAATGACTGTCTGCAACTATCTCATAGGCACCAGGCAAGGCATGCATAGCTGGGCGAAGTCATAACCCAGAATTATAAGACAGAATATAATAAAATGATTTTTGTTGTTTCATACCATTAAATTTGAGGTGGTTTGTTACACAGCAATGGAAAACTGACAGACCCGATAAGTAATTAGGACTACATAATTTATATGAAAACAATATAGATATAATATAGAGCAGAATGTAAAATTCTACTCCATGAGCCGAACCCCACTCCATGAGAGACTTCAATAAAACTCCTAGCATTTGTAACATGGGGCAATCTCCCAAGATTTTGCATCCATTCACCTCTGACATTAGAGCTACTTCAGAGGAAACATTTTAGAAGTAGTGGCATAATTTGGCAACAATTAATGCTAGAAGATTTTTCTTTTCTGAATTAAAATCTAAAAATAGTACAGTCTTACATTTGAAATTCTAGTTCTTAATCCTGTGAGAACTATTCTGACCAGAGAAATTTTCTCAAATTGAAATAACAGCCTTAAATATTTGTGTTATAAGTCACATAAAAAAATTCTGTCACATTTCTTTACCATGGAACTTTTTATGTACTTTGTTAAAAAATAATCATGCAAACATCATCATTTTTTAGCCTTAATATTAAAAACATTTGACAGAGAAACTAGAAAATAAACTAGAATGAATCAAGTAGTTTGGCTTTTTAAATTTTTAAATTGTATTCAATAAACAATTAATTTTCAATGAAATTCTATTTTTGAAAAAAGCTATGTGTTTACTATGTGCTTGGTATTATTGTCAATGATGTGAAAAATAAAGGTGAAAAAGATATAATTACCGTTTTCAAGGAGCTAACAATTGAAATAAGGAAGCACTTATATGGGTACGATAATATATTAAAGGATAGCAAAGAAAATCAAAATTTTAGTATTATCTTACTTTGAAGCTATTTTGCCTGTAACAGTTCGTAGGAAATTCAGCCCAAAAGTGTGTATCTCTTCTGCAGTCACAGCTATAACAAAGCTATCTTCTATCTTATAGGTAGTAAGAGATGTGGCTTTTGAACTGACACCTAAGACCTATAAAAGAAAGTCAGTAAATAAATAATAAATACTTATTTGTTACAAGTAATAAATGGTTTTTTAAATCAAGTTGAATAACAAACTTTTGATCTTCAAAATAGCTTCCCTCTCAAATCTTCCCCATGACCCACACCTACAACATATTTAAGTAACAATTTATTCATTTCATTTGTGTGAAACTACAGCCTAAACTAAAAATTATGTGTTCCCAAATAATATTTTCTTACCTTATTCTTCTATCATTTTAAATAAACCTCTACAAAATGTAATTGTTGGAATGTCTCAAAGAAAGAGCTATTGTTCATACCTGATTTTGGGTAGTAAATCCAGATCTTGATATTTTGCATGACTCCAAGGCCTTGATTTTGGTCACTTTGTCTCGATGAGCTTGGTAGGTCACTTTACAGTCCCCAGAGATATCTACCTAAAAAGAAAAGTAAGAGCATAATGCTTGGGATTCTTCTGTGGTCTATTTGAATTCTAACGGGAAATGGCTTGAAAATTGGGAATGTCACTGGGACAGCCTTTTTTTCTAGGTTGACCAGATTAAGAAAACAGGAAAAATTCAATATGTTTCTGTATCATATAGATTTCCTTTTCCATTCTCCTTGGCTGAATCTTACTAGCACCTTCTTACTGTCCCTAGAATAACACAGAATTTCCTACTTCTCTGTAATGTCCAATAAGAGTTGGACAAATGACCTGGTCATAACTGAAACCTCTGGTGAGTTGTGATCATGCAGCAATGGGAGTCTATTTCCAATGTGGAATTCAGGGTGTGTGTGTATGTGTGTTTACCTTTGACTAATTGAGCATGATTAGAAATTCTTAGAAAACTGTGGAATTAATTCAACTCATTATTAATCACACCAACAAGATGAGTTTAGGCAAACATATCTCAGTACAGACACTGTTTAACTTCTCTGAGCTTTTCCTCAGACCTCTGCCAGCACCACAGCCAGCCTCTATTCTAGCAACCTAACCAACATTCTCTTGGCCCAGCTCTGTGGGAAGATGTTCTCACCCACTCATGAATTCAGACTATGAAACTTAGACTCTAGCCTCAGATCTGCCTTGCCTACAGGTGTGATGCTGGGTGAGCCACCTAACTCAACCAGTTTAACCCCAGTTTCTCTATCTGTAAAATAAAAGGAGTTGGCATGAACCAGTGGTTTCCCAGACTGACAATGGATGCAAATTATCCAAGAAGACTGTCAAAATACAGACACTCAGGCCCTCACTAATCTGAGTCAGAATCTCTGGGGGTGAGTTCAAAGAATCTACATTCTTAATAAGCACCTCATGGGAGAATGGTGCACTGTGATAAATGGGAACACTGGAATAGTCCCCAAGGTTTTCTGCATCTCTAACATCCAGTTATTCTGTAAGTCCCCTTAGTATAACTGAGTCAAATCCCCTTAGTTTGTATTCAAATAACAAAATGTTAGATTAAATAGCAATTACTTCATTCATAAATGAAACTTGACCACCCAACTCATCTTTTCAGATCATTGCCATGGTAGTAACTCTTTCACTGAACAAATAAAAATCCATCTAAACAATCTCGTTACCCCATTGTTAAAGAAGATGTTGTTAGGTGCCGTCCAGTCTATTTCGACTTATAGCAACCCCACGTGACAGAGTAGAACTGCCCCATAGGGTTTTCCAGGCTACGTCTTTCTCCCGCAGAGCAGTTGCGTGAGTTCAAATTGCCTTTCTGTTAGTAGCTGAGCACTTAACCTTTGTGCCACCAGTGCTCCTTGTTAAAGAAGATGCTCAATCATTAATAATATTAGTAAGTACCTCATTGGTGGTTCCAGAGCTTAACTGCATCTGAAATAGGCTAGCCAGGCCTCTCTTGAGATTTTCTATGGCCACAGGCTCATTTTGATAGGAGTAGAACTCTTTGACCTAGGAGAAAATAGGACAAACACAAATGAAGCAAAAATACATCATTTTTAAGATTGGGTTAAATGAGTGGTAGGAAAGGTCAGATTCTCACCCTTGTTAATTTTGAGAGGAAGAGCTCTGCTATTCCAAAGCTGGGATTTCATTTTGTGAGAAGAAGCAATTTCAATGTCTAAGAAGCTAGATCATCTGAATATGAAATTAGGGAGGCTGATAATGGAGGCTCTGAATATGGTGGGTATAGTATAGGGAAGGGAACAGAGCACTGAGACAAGCTGGGATTTCTGTGAAAGCAAGAAGGACTGCCCAAAAAGGGAAATGAGGACCATTCTTTTGGAACATGTCAATCTGTAACTCTGCTTGAAACAAAAACTAGCCAAGGTTTAAAATAACAGTGAAGAAAAAGGTCTTGGAAGAGAGTGGAACCAGCCTTGAGACTCATGAGCTGGCACAGCCTATAAAGGCTATGACAACGGCCCAGGCATGACCATATGCCTGTAGACAAAATTCCACATGGATGATGTTTTCTTGCCCTCTACATAAGCAGTCATGTTGGCTTTGGGTACAAGGAGATACAGAAGGTTGTAAGATTTGAGATTGAGATTGCTACCACCTTACCACCTGCTTTAAGATTCCTTTTTGAAATCAAGGAATAGAGGTTGGAATGAGGAGGGTAACTGTGATTTGGAAGCAATAGGGATGTAAATAGCTTGTCTTAGCTTTGTTTCATCCTTGATATTTATAGGCACAGGGATAATAACACCATTTTGATAACTTAGCTCATGTTTAAGGGTAAAAATACAAAGAACTTTTTGGAAAGCAACTTGCTGTTTTTCACTTTGTATTAACTCCAAATGTATCACACAAATTAGAAATAGAGCATAGATGGATATCATCCATGTAAAATTTTCCTGTAAAAATTCCCAAGGTCTATGATAATTATAGCTGAGCATTTCTGTCAGAAATATCATGTCTTCCTGTTTCTCTTTAAAACCAACCATGTTGTCTCAAAGTAAACAGAAGCTGGGTAATTGTCCAATGAACTTAATAGCCAATCTGAATAAAACTGCATAAAACTCATGTCTCAGAAGCAGAAAATATTTTACCTGAATTATCCAAATAACTGCCACAAATCCCTATTTTACTTTTGGGTAAAAATAGGGATTTGAGGCCTGGTGATGTATTTACTAGATACCTTAACAGCTGAGTACGTTAGACATTTGCACTACCCAGGAACTCCACAGTGACTATTAGAGGTTCATAACTGGGTTGCTTGAGCTTGGAAACAGTAGGAATTGTTCACATGGTGGCAGTGCAGTCATGCCCGTGGCCCAGGCCTCCTTGGCCTGCGTATTAAAACACTTTCGAATGTAGGAGGTGCCATTAGGTGGGAAAAACATCCGTAGAATCATCCTTACCCAGATTTCCAGTCTACAAAATTTGTCTGTACTACTGAGACAGCTTTTCGTAAAATCTTAGTACTCCCAGGTCTCAGATTTAGTCTTTGGCTCATACATATGGTCAAGTGCTCTTCAACTACTGGATCTTGATCTCTAGGTCACTAAGGAAAAGATATTGAGCCTTTTTTTTTTTTTTTCCTGGCAGTTTGAACAATGTAAACTGTGAGACAAAAAGAGAAATCGTATTTTTTTTCTTCATTCTTTCTATCAGCATTTATTGTTTTTTGTTTTTTTTTTCTAGCATAAAGAAGTGGGTACTTCTCTTTGTCATTTTTATGACAGCTACCTCTGGGACTTAATTTCTTTCTTTCATGCCTACCAACAAGATCCAAAGTAGATCTTGGAATTAGCTGGCTTGCAATTAAAAGAAGAAAACAGTCAGAACTTTGCAGTTCAGTCCACATGGCTGTCACAGCAATAATCTTAAATTCATTATTTCACAACAGGAACTGAGTAAGCTTTATTATATCCAGGCCATAAAGCTGATTGCTTCATTCAGTATTGAAATAAATTCTGAACATCTGAGAGCATAGGACTCTTATCTAAATTCACAGTCCCCAGTGCCTCCAGAGAGCTGCAGCAGGTGCAACCTGGTCACAAGCTAAGCCTTTAACCCAAGGAAACCATGTAGAGGGAGATGAGAGGGTTGTGGAGAAGGAGAAGTAGGGCTTCTTCCCCTCAAATTTCTAAGGCACATTTCTCCTTAAAGTTAGTAGGCATAATTCATTATGTTTTATCAGGAAGAATATTCCTCTCTCTATGTCATCGTTGTTGTTAGATGCTGTCAAGTCGGTATACACAGAGACACCATGCACAACAAAATGAAACACTGCCCAGTCCAGTGCCATCCTCACAACTGTTACTATGTTTGAGCCCATCGTTGCAGCCACCGTGTCAATCCATCTCGTTGAGTGTCTTCTTCTTTCTCGTTCTCCCTCTGCCTTACCAAGCATGATGTTCTTCTCCAGGGACTGGTCCGTCTGATAACATGCCTGAGGTACGTGAGATGAAGTCTTGCCATCCTCATTTCTAAGGAGCATTCTGGCTGTACTTCTTCTAAGACAGATTTGTTTGTTCTTCTGGCGGTCTATGGCATATTCTTTGCCACACCATACTTCCAAGGCATCAATTCTTCTTTGGTCTTCATTATTCACTGTCCAGCTTTCACATGCATATGGGGCGATTGAAAATACCATGGCTTGAGTAAGGGGCACCTTAGCCCTCAAAGTGACATCTTTGCTTTTTTAACACTTAAAAGAGGTCTTTTACAACCAATTTGACCAACGCAATATGTTGTTTGATTTCTTGACTGCAGCCCCCA